>NC_060037.1:2189922-3439922 GCF_905333055.1 Maniola jurtina | reverse complement strand
CACATATTTTTTCAAATTAACGTTTTGAATACATAGGTATGTAGTTAAAATAGCCGCCAAACAAACCAGCTATGTTGAGGCCGCCATCTTTTAAAGAGGTATTTTAAAGTGACAAGTACATAGTTAGTTCCACATCTTACTATGAGTCTATGTGATATGATAAAAAAGCTTTTGCTGGCTCTTTTTCTAAAATGGAATCCCTCGCATGTTTAGATTTACTTCAATCGTTTTTTTAGAATAGGTATGATACCTCCTACCTACTACTTAAGTAGTTTTTATTTAGAAACACGCCTTTTATTAGGCGTTCCTAATTTCTTTTAAAAGTAGATTTAATTATTAAATCAAGCTTAAATGCTTATGCGCCTATTACTGATGACATTTATTTGAATCGAGATTTACTCTAATGGATGCCGAGAAGTCATAAAATAAATGTACAGTTAAGTATAGAGTTTTCAGTATGGGAATTAGGTAACTATTTAAAGCCAGTGGTGTTTTTAGGGTTCCCTACCTCAAAAGGAAAAAGGAACTCTCATAGGATCACTTTGATGCCTGTAGGTCTGTCGTGTCTAGGACTCGAGGTATTAAAACCTATAGGGTAGGTACTAACCGTTGATATAGAATCATGAAATATGGCAGGTAACAATGTCTTATAGCACAAGTATAGAAAAAAAAACCGAAAACAGTAGTAGGGGATTCGCCGGTTCTGCCCCAGGCCCTGGCCCCCTCCCATGCCTCGCTGCCTCAGCCCCCTCCATGCCTCGGTCAAAACCTAAAAAAAAAAAAAAAAAAAAAAAAAGGTTTTGGGGTACGCTGAATCGATTGCGCTCACTCCCGACGTCGTATCTGTAACGGTTGCAAAGTTAGCTTTTCGTAAAACTAATCCCTAGTTCGTTATCTAATTGCTTAATCACCTACTAATGACGCTCTATTGTTCGCTGGCTCGATGCTTTATTGTATGGGTTTTTAAGGTTTTAAAATGGGTTTTATTTGCCTTCGAATATTGATATACATAACTCACAAAAATATATTTTTTTCTACTGTATTTTTATTGAATAAATCTACAAAATCTGAACTTGTATAGTAACCCGTAAACATGAAATACAAATACATTATACAATATTCTCCATAAAGAAAAGAAAAATCATAGTATTGTAGGTCCCCTCTATTTTACAAAATCTCGAAATAGTACTCATGTTAATTTATTATTAATCTCAAATAAAACAAACACGCACTATTGCTATATTAAAAATATGTCATGACTAGTTAGCAAGCAAATTTCAAACCAAGAACATGCCATTTATTTATGTGATGGGTGTCTTTTACATTTTCCTACACAGGAGAGATTAGAAACCCACCAACAAAATGTGTTCATATCATTACAGAATTACCAAATAGTGAACTATCTAAAAAAAAAAAAAAAAAAAAATTGGTTTGGACAACCATCATCAAACAATAAAATAAAGTTTGATAAGCGTTTTTAAAACCAATAAATTCATGCTCAAACGATCCCTCTAAACCTTTTACTGAGAATATTCAGAAATACGAAGTGTATAGTTTCGGATATTATATTAAACTAGCTGATGCCCGCGACTTCGTTCGCGTGGATGTAGTTTTTTAAAAATTCCGTGGGAACTCTTTGATTTTCCGGGATAAAAAGTAGCCTATATGCTAAACCAGAGTATAATCTATCTCTATTCTAAATTTCAGCCCAATCCGCCCAGTAGTTTTTGCGTGAAGGAGTAACAAACACACACACACACACACACACACACACACACACTCACATACAAACTTTCGCCTTTATAATATTAGTGTGATGTTCATACGATGATAGCCTTTCAAAATATGAAACATACAGCGGTCCAGATTGCACTAAAGTATTAGAGGACATAAAACTAATATGTAGAAAAAATACTTTTCAAAAACGTCCAAAACCACTAACAAAAGATGATGAAATAACTATTGCAAATTCTCATAACTGTCACATATGCGAATCAAGACTGATTGTCATATTCCTGTAATTTTACATAATCTTAGTTATTATGATGCACATTTCATTGTTCATTCATTAAATTTTACGGAAGGTGAAATCGAAGTAATACCTCAAAATAAAGAAAGATATATTTCATTTTCAAAAATATTAAATGTTAATAACCAACAGATAAGTTTGAGATTCATAGATTCTTTCAAATTTTTGCCGTGCAGTCTTGATATATTAGCAAAAAAATCTCAATGACGATCAATTTAGATCGTTAAAAAGAAACTTTCTTAACTTTTTTAAAAGGTATTTATCCTTATAAATACATGACTTCCATTGAATGTTTAAAATCATCATCACTCCCATCTCAACCTCAATTTTACAATTTGCTGTCTAATTCCCGTTTCCGATGATAATCATGCAAAAGATATTTGGAATCATTTTTCTTGTCAAAACATGTTAGATTATTCGAATCTGTATTTGCAAACGGATGTTTTGTTATTAACGTATATGTATGAAAATTTTCGTGATATTTGCATCAAAACATATGGATTAGATCCAGCTCATTATTACACAGCTCCAGGTTTAAGTTGGGATGCCATGCTTAAATATACTCAAATTGAGCTAGAGTTATTGACCGACTATGATAAAATAGCTTTTATTAAAACTGGGATCAGAGGAGGCATATCTCAATGTAGCAATCGTTATGCAAAAGCAAATAATCAGTTTATGGAAGATTATGATAAGGAAAAACCCAAATCGTACCTAACATATTTAGATTTACCATGTCCCAGTATCTTCCAACAGGTGGGTTTGAATGGATAAACACTGAAACAAACTTTAAAGTATCAGACACATCGGATATTGGCTTTATTCTTGAAGTCGATTTGGAGTATCCTAATGAACTTCATGATTTGCATTCCGACTTACCTTTATGCCATGAAAATCTTCGTATCGGGAATTCTAAAGATATCAAGTTAGTACCCAATCTTAATAATAAAACGAAATATAAAATTCATTATAGAAATCTAAAACAATGTCTTAGTATGGGTATAAAGTTAACTAAAATTCATAGAATATTAAAATTTAACCAAAGTCCTTGGTTACAAACATATATAGATTTAAATACGAATATGCGAACTTTGGCTACTTCAGATTTTGAGAAAGATTTTTATAAATTAATGAACAATTCCGTTTTCGGCAAGACTATGGAAAATATCGAAAAGAGAGTCAATGTTAAAATGTTAACGCATTGGGAAAATCGTGGTAAAGTCTTAGGGGCACAAGACTTTTAATTGCTAAACCTGAATTCCATAGCTTAGCCGTTTTCAACGATAACTTGGTAGCAATACAGTTGTGCAGAACCAAATTAACTTATAACAAACCAATTTATTTGGGTTTTTGTATTTTAGACATTTCTAAAACTTTAATGTATGAATTCCATTATAATTATATGACAAAAAAAAAATAACAAGAATATTAAGTTATTGTATACAGATACAGATAGTTTAATTTATCAAATTTATACAGACAATTTTTATGAAGATATAAAATGTGATCTAATTAATTATTTCGATACATCCGATTATCCACAAGATAATATTTACGGCTATCCAAAAATAAATAAATAAAAGTTAGGATTCTTTAAAGATGAAAATAATGGGAAAATTTTAAGAGAATTCGTAGGATTAAGATCAAAAATGTATGCACTGGATGTGGACCATAAAACTTTTGCAAAAGCAAAAGGAGTAAATAAAAGTGTCACAAAAAATATGACCATGGAAAATTACAGATCGTGTCTACTTGACAAAAAAAATATTCAGTATTGTAATATGCTAAGATTTCGATCCATCAAACATGCGATTTTCACACAAAACATTAATAAAACTTGTCTGTCGTATAATGACACCAAGCGGTATATTTTACAAAATGATATTGATACATTCGTCTTACGAAAGTTAAAATCAATTTCTTAAAACTATATAATATTTACAAGTAAAAAAATGAATAAAAGTCACATCAAATTACAATAAAATTTCCTTAAACTACATTTCTTAAAATTGATGGATCGAAATCTCAGCATATTACAATACTGAATTTTTTTTTTTTGTCAAGTAGACACGATCTGTAATTTTCCATGGTCATATTTTTTGTGACACTTTTATTTACTCCTTTTGCTTTTGCAAAAGTTTTATGGTCCACATCCAGTGCATACATTTTTGATCTTAATCCTACGAATTCTCTTAAAATTTTCCCATTATTTTCATCTTTAAAGAATCCTAACTTTTATTTATTTATTTTTGGATAGCCGTAAATATTATCTTGTGGATAATCGGATGTATCGAAATAATTAATTAGATCACATTTTATATCTTCATAAAAATTGTCTGTATAAATTTGATAAATTAAACTATCTGTATCTGTATACAATAACTTAATATTCTTGTTATTTTTTTTTGTCATATAATTATAATGGAATTCATACATTAAAGTTTTAGAAATGTCTAAAATACAAAAACCCAAATAAATTGGTTTGTTATAAGTTAATTTGGTTCTGCACAACTGTATTGCTACCAAGTTATCGTTGAAAACGGCTAAGCTATGGAATTCAGGTTTAGCAATTAAAAGTCTTGTGCCCCTAAGACTTTACCACGATTTTCCCAATGCGTTAACATTTTAACATTGACTCTCTTTTCGATATTTTCCATAGTCTTGCCGAAAACGGAATTGTTCATTAATTTATAAAAATCTTTCTCAAAATCTGAAGTAGCCAAAGTTCGCATATTCGTATTTAAATCTATATATGTTTGTAACCAAGGACTTTGGTTAAATTTTAATATTCTATGAATTTTAGTTAACTTTATACCCATACTAAGACATTGTTTTAGATTTCTATAATGAATTTTATATTTCGTTTTATTATTAAGATTGGGTACTAACTTGATATCTTTAGAATTCCCGATACGAAGATTTTCATGGCATAAAGGTAAGTCGGAATGCAAATCATGAAGTTCATTAGGATACTCCAAATCGACTTCAAGAATAAAGCCAATATCCGATGTGTCTGATACTTTAAAGTTTGTTTCAGTGTTTATCCATTCAAACCCACCTGTTGGAAGATACTGGGACATGGTAAATCTAAATATGTTAGGTACGATTTGGGTTTTTCCTTATCATAATCTTCCATAAACTGATTATTTGCTTTTGCATAACGATTGCTACATTGAGATATGCCTCCTCTGATCCCAGTTTTAATAAAAGCTATTTTATCATAGTCGGTCAATAACTCTAGCTCAATTTGAGTATATTTAAGCATGGCATCCCAACTTAAACCTGGAGCTGTGTAATAATGAGCTGGATCTAATCCATATGTTTTGATGCAAATATCACGAAAATTTTCATACATATACGTTAATAACAAAACATCCGTTTGCAAATACAGATTCGAATAATCTAACATGTTTTGACAAGAAAAATGATTCCAAATATCTTTTGCATGATTATCATCGGAAACGGGAATTAGACAGCAAATTGTAAAATTGAGGTTGAGATGGGAGTGATGATGATTTTAAACATTCAATGGAAGTCATGTATTTATAAGGATAAATACCTTTTAAAAAAGTTAAGAAAGTTTCTTTTTAACGATCTAAATTGATCGTCATTGAGATTTTTTTGCTAATATATCAAGACTGCACGGCAAAAATTTGAAAGAATCTATGAATCTCAAACTTATCTGTTGGTTATTAACATTTAATATTTTTGAAAATGAAATATATCTTTCTTTATTTTGAGGTATTACTTCGATTTCACCTTCCGTAAAATTTAATGAATGAACAATGAAATGTGCATCATAATAACTAAGATTATGTAAAATTACAGGAATATGACAATCAGTCTTGATTCGCATATGTGACAGTTATGAGAATTTGCAATAGTTATTTCATCATCTTTTGTTAGTGGTTTTGGACGTTTTTGAAAAGTATTTTTTCTACATATTAGTTTTATGTCCTCTAATACTTTAGTGCAATCTGGACCGCTGTATGTTTCATATTTTGAAAGGCTATCATCGTATGAACATCACACTAATATTATAAAGGCGAAAGTTTGTATGTGAGTGTGTGTGTGTGTGTGTGTGTGTGTGTGTGTTTGTTACTCCTTCACGCAAAAACTACTGGGCGGATTGGGCTGAAATTTAGAATAGAGATAGATTATACTCTGGTTTAGCATATAGGCTACTTTTTATCCCGGAAAATCAAAGAGTTCCCACGGAATTTTTAAAAAACTACATCCACGCGAACGAAGTCGCGGGCATCAGCTAGTTTAATATAATATCCGAAACTATACACTTCGTATTTCTGAATATTCTCAGTAAAAGGTTTAGAGGGATCGTTTGAGCATGAATTTATTGGTTTTAAAAACGCTTATCAAACTTTATTTTATTGTTTGATGATGGTTGTCCAAACCAATTTTTTTTTTTTTTTTTAGATAGTTCACTATTTGGTAATTCTGTAATGATATGAACACATTTTGTTGGTGGGTTTCTAATCTCTCCTGTGTAGGAAAATGTAAAAGACACCCATCACATAAATAAATGGCATGTTCTTGGTTTGAAATTTGCTTGCTAACTAGTCATGACATATTTTTAATATAGCAATAGTGCGTGTTTGTTTTATTTGAGATTAATAATAAATTAACATGAGTACTATTTCGAGATTTTGTAAAATAGAGGGGACCTACAATACTATGATTTTTCTTTTCTTTATGGAGAATATTGTATAATGTATTTGTATTTCATGTTTACGGGTTACTATACAAGTTCAGATTTTGTAGATTTATTCAATAAAAATACAGTAGAAAAAAATATATTTTTGTGAGTTATGTATATCAATATTCGAAGGCAAATAAAACCCATTTTAAAACCTTAAAAACCCATACAATAAAGCATCGAGCCAGCGAACAATAGAGCGTCATTAGTAGGTGATTAAGCAATTAGATAACGAACTAGGGATTAGTTTTACGAAAAGCTAACTTTGCAACCGTTACAGATACGACGTCGGGAGTGAGCGCAATCGATTCAGCGTACCCCAAAACCTTTTTTTTTTTTTTTTTTTTTTTTTTTTTTTTTTTTTTTTTTTTAGGTTTTGACCGAGGCATGGAGGGGGCTGAGGCAGCGAGGCATGGGAGGGGGCCAGGGCCTGGGGCAGAACCGGCGAATCCCCTACTACTGAAAACCGACGTGACTTTGTGGTTTAATAGCCAGGGTTGGCATCAGTTTTAAAATGATTTATCTATCTATAATCCATACTAATATTATAATCCATACTAATATTATAAATGCGAAAGTGTGTCTGTCTGTCTGTCTGCTACGTTTTCACGGCTCAACCGCTGAACCGATTTTAATGAAAGTTGGTACAGAGTTAGCTTAAGTCCCGAGGACGGACATAGGCTACTTTTTATCCCGGAAAAGCAAATAGTTCCCACGGGATTTTTAAATAAGCCTAAATCCACGCGGACGGAGTCGCGGGCATCATCTAGTAAATATATAAAAGGTTGAGTGACTGATCTATCAACGCACAGCTCAAACTACTGAACGGATCGGGCTGAAATTTGGCATGCAGATAGCTATTATGACGTAGACATCCCCTAAGAAAGGATTTTTGAATTGAAGTTTGATATTTGTGTAGTCCACGCGGATGAACTCTCGTAGGTAGGTATTTTTTCGTAGGTACCGTAGACCATACCTCTCATAGTGACAGCACTGATCGTCATTTTCATTTAGTTTAGAGAGCTGTTTTTTCAAACCCTGCTAATAGCCAGTAGGTAAAGTGTGGCATGACACTTATTTCTCATGCTTCAAGTTGAGTTCAAAGCATATGAGTAGTAATAAGTAGCGATATTGAATTCACGTCAAGATCGGCCGGTGATAGCTCGGTTTGGCGCGCGCGTGATACAATGGCGACCCGAGCTGATACGTCGACATGGGAGTTGAGTGCAAACTAGTGTCTTTCTATGTATTTATTTATTTCAAATCAAATCAATCAGCCTGTTTGCGTTCACTGTTGGACATAGGCTTTCCCGAGAGCGCGCCACCACACACGATCCTCCGCCTTCCTCATCGCTATCCTCTTAAGGTCGTCAGTCCAGCGGGTCGGAGGTCGTCCCACACTGCGCTTGCTGATACGCGGTCTTCATTCCAGAACACGTCTGCCCCAGCGGCCACTGCCACTTCAGCTGGCTAATTCGTTGAGCTATGTCGGTCATTCTGGTTCTCCTATGGATTTTGTCTCTCAGAGAGATCCCCAACATAGCCCGCTCCATAGCACGCTGAGCAACAAGGCCAACTGTCAGTGTCCACGTTTCAGCGTGGAAGACTTTCGTCTTTATTATTTATTTATTTACATTTATTTAATTGGACTGAAAACTTTCACATTAATACCATGGTAACTACTACGACCCGCTACTAAGTACGGGTCAGAATGAGAACGGTTTTAAGCTATGGTCCATGATACGGGCCAGGTGCGGATTGGCAGACTTAAAAACCACCTTAAAAACATTATAGCGACCTCTCAGGCATGCAGGTTTCCTAAGTACTTATTTTATATTATAAACTACTTAAAGCGCGTGTATAATTCGTGCGTAAATACGTCATTTGAGTACAATCATTTGGTGCTCAAAAAGGGGGTAGGAAAGTTTTCCGGAAGTTTCGAAAATTGGTGATTTTATATATTTCGACGCGCTCTTTCCGAATTTTCATTTTGCCTGACGCAGATAGATGCGCGAAGCAAATGCCCCGCCCTTAAATTGACATATGGAACACCCTTTCCACCCATTCGCGGATTTTTCCGATTTTTCCTTATCATTGCGAAAGTAGGTATATTGTCATGTGGGTGGCATTGGCTTATTTACTTAATTTTTTTTGCACTCTTCTTATTCTGACAGGAGACCCGTGCTCAGTAGTGCGCCTGCCATAGGTTAATGATAATGACAAATGAGTTATTAAAAGTATACGAATGTATTGCTGTTATATCGAGTATGGGTTGCCTGGAAGAGATCACTAGAGTGATAAGATCACCATTTGTTTTTAAGTCAATCCTGTATTCTTTGTCATGTCACACTAATATTATAAAAGCGAAAGTTTGTGTGTATGTGTGTCTGTATGTTTGTTACTCCTTCACGCAAAAACTACTGGATGGATTTGGCTGAAATTCGGAATGGAGATAGATAATATCCTGGATTAGCACATAGGCTACTTTTTATCCCGGAAAATCAAAGAGTTCCCACGAGATTTCGAGAAACCTAAATCCACGCGGACGAAGTCGCGGAAGTAAGCTAGTGTTTAAATAAATCAAATAAATAAATATCGCTGTAAAAAGTCGCGGTGGGCAATTTCCTTTAGACCTCACTTCATATGTCCCTAAGTCATTGCACAAAGAAAAATTCACTGTATGATATCTTCTCTACTACTAATTTATCTTATCTTCTCATTTGTCATTTCCCTTCTACAGTTCTACGCCTTTGGATCTCAAATTACCCAATATTGGGTAAGTTTTGTTTAGAAAGTCTCCAGTGTAGAGGTCGCTATTGAATCCGTAATGTGACTGTAATCTGTACTTACTATAAATCACGATAACGACTAATAAAGTCGGAAAGATATCTTCCAAAAGTTTCTATTAATTATACTTAGATACACAGTTCGGAATTTTTAGTAGGCGAATAGTGCTGTGCAACTATGTGCATGTAACACGATATAGGTAAAACGTGCTGAAATAAAAACAATACTAAGTGACGCTCACGAATTTGTCCCCGTGGATATACCGGCTAAGTGTATTAAATATCGCGTGGGATTTTTTATTTTCCGGGGTAAACAGTTCACCCATGTCCGTCCCCAGGATTCAATCGAATTCAACTAACAACTCAAATTGACAGAGAAAAAGATAGTCAGGTGCACTTTTGCATTTATAATACTAGGTATGGATTAATAAAATATGAGAAAGCAATTATCGATTAAATAACACAACAATATTCGTTATTGTATGCCAATTTTTTCAGAACAAAAGCTAAGTTTATCTTTTTTACGTGATATTAGTTTTAATTCACTTTAGTTTTGCTGAAAAATCTATAAAATTTTGTCATTTTGACCAATAGGTTAAATTAACGAACTTCATGTTCGTTAATTAACATTAAAAATCGTGTGACTCTTTTTCTCCTTAATAGAAATAATACATTCAACAATCAGCATCCATCGATATTAGATAAAACAAGTTCAAAAACCTATAAACATGGTTCGTCCGTCTCACTTTTCAGACAAAGGAGTATTTGTTCCCCATTCACGTCCAAGTGAAAGGGTCATTAACAAATACAAATAAACCTACCGACATATCAATCTTTAATCCGAGCTTTGTGACGAAATAATTCACTTAAACCAATAAATGCCACCGCTTGACAAAACGTACGCAATAAAATACGCTTAAACAAACCTCGAAATCAAACAGTATTACCACTTATCGACATCGACATTCCGATTGCGGTAACGACTCTTCGGTGTCGACGCCCACGACACAACACTATTCGATAAATCACATACCGTGAGAATCAACGTGAACAACACTAGAGCTCCGATAGGCGAGAGGTAGCCGTTTGAATGTGTAATAAGCTATAGCGAATTAAATTATTATTTATTTTCTTAAAGTTTTTATTTATGCCCAGGCTTTTGCTTTAAGAACTGTAAAACATAAGTTTAAAGCCAAATAAAAGCGAAAAGATTTCTCATCGGCTCAGTAGTATAGGTGCTACGATGGAACACACATAAAAACAAACCTACATACATACATACACTGCTAAAATTATAACCCTTCCTTTTGGCTTTGCCGCAGTCAAATAAACATAGCATCAGGCTCTTTTCATTGTATATGTAATAAACAAGTGTAAATTAAAAATTTATAACACCCCCGACAAATGAAGGTTACAGTAATAACTAGAAAAGAGCTGATAATTTTCAAACGGCTGAACTGATTTTCTTGGATTATAGCTAAGAACACCGAGAGTGTCAAGCCACCTTTTAAACAAAAAAAAACTAAATTAAAATCGGTTCATTAGTTTAGGAGCTACGATGCCACAGACAGATACACAGATACACACGTCAAACTTATAACACCCCTCTTTTTGATCGGGGGTTAAAAAGATCTTATTATAAATTTAAAAAATAAATTTATTTCACGTGGTGTGGTGTATTAAGCTACATCTAGTACTCTACCCCTGGTTCGGAAAGCAGATTCTACTGAGAAGTGTCAACAAGATTCTCAGATAGATACAGCTTGCGCTTTTTGCGCGATATCGAACCGCATCTTAAGTTGCGCTGAGGGCACGAAACTAACATAAATTAGCCAAATTTATTTAACCGATTTCAGGTCTTTGACATGGCTTGTACGTGTTATTTTGGCTTGGTATTTGAATGATGGTATTTATAGTTCCCAATCGAACGTAAGCTTCGTAGTAATTGTTTAATGCAGCGTTTTGTTTACTAAGTATGGGTTACGATTACGAGTTTCTCGATTAATTTTCGACATGTATCAGGGCAGGGTTTTATAAATATAGCTTTTGTATTTTGAATTCCGGTTTATTCAAATTTATGATGAATTGACATTTCTTGTTTTTCCCATGGAGTCTTCAATTAGGGTCTTAAGTGCGCTGAGCAGGAAGGTATTCTACGCCAGTTCCACAATTTTTAAAGACGGTAATTAAGTAAGTGGAAGAACAAAATAATATTTTCAAAATCAAATGATCTTCGAAATCAAATGAAATTATCAAGTAATGAATCTCGAGCGAAGCAAGATATATTTTTGCTGTGAGTAAAAAAAATTAGAGACCCCTACGAAATTGTAATAACCCCCTAACTATATAAAACTTAGAAATATTGCCATAACTTATTGGTTGCCTGGAAGAGATCGATAGGTAGGTAAGGCCGCCAAATTGTACTTACCTATATTTTATTTTGCTTTGTATGTGTTTTTTCTGGATTACTTTTGTGGTGTACAATAGAAGTATGTATATTCATTCATTCAAATATTTAAATTGAGCCAACGAACTCAAGATTTTACCCACTTACCACTATGCTAGAAGGGCCGTCAAAAAGAAAGGTTCTCAAATATAATTCGTGTCCGCAATTAGTAGTAGACTTGTAACCAAAACAATTTATCGCAACGCCTCGCCGCCCACTCTCCATAACAATTAGCGTTCGCTATAACACGACTTGGACTGGGAACGTAGGAAGCCACTTGTAGGCCATTGTAATATGCTAATCGAGCTGCAAACAAGGGCGTAAATGAAACGATTTATGACGACTTAGGCCGCGCGCACACTGCCAACCAAGTTTTCTTGTGAACTTCTGTTTAGTTTTTCTGTTTCACTAAACTAAACAACTGAACAGACCTTGATTATAATGGAATTTTTAGGTAATGCTAAAAATACATTTTTTATTTTTTAGGTCTTCTCCTTTTTAGGTACGGGAAAATATCTTAGACCTACCTACCTTAGTATCTTACTACCTACCTTATTATCTTAGGCCTAATCTAATAGTGGCTAATGGGCAAGTGTATAAATGTGTACCACGGCCATTTTGACAAATTTTGGTGCAGAGGTGCAGAGATGATTTGTCTGGATACGGGCATAACCGTTTTATTCCAGAAAATCAAAACTTCCTACGTAATTTTCAAAAATCTAAATCCATGCAGACGAAGTCGCGGACATCATTTAGTTTCATAAACCGGAGTTCAATCTAGGAAAGGTTTATAGAAACCACTTCTGTGCTAGTGAAGTACTCATAATCTTTTATGACAAAAAAGCGTATAAAATATTTGGCCATGATACTGTATGGAGGTAGAGCTCTTATGTATAATACCTCCTAAAATACGGGGAAAAAAAATACATAGAACATGCAATCTTCTATTTCCACTTTGCACCTTATCCATCCATAACCATTGTATTCTTTTGACGGTATAAAGCTAACTCACACAAGATGCGTTTTTTAACCCCCGACCCAAAAAGAGGGGTGTTATAAGTTTGACGTGTGTATCTGTGTATCTGTGTGTCTGTGTATCTGTGTATCTGTGTATCTGTGTATCTGTGTATCTGTGTATCTGTGTATCTGTCTGTGGCATCGTAGCGCCTAAACGAATGGACCGATTTTAATTTAGTTTTTTTTGTTTGAAAGGTGGCTTGATCGAGAGTGTTCTTAGCTATAATCCGAAAAAATTGGTTCAGCCGTTTAAAAATTATCAGCTATTTTCTAGTTTTCTTGTAGAAAAGAAGGTTAGATAACCCTTAGGTTCATAATATTCAAGTGTCAATTGACAAATGTCAAGCTGTCAAGATGGACGTTGCCTAAATATACATAATTATTTATTTGAAAATGATTTGTCGGGGGTGTTGAAAATTTTTAATTTACACTTGTGTACACAAACATCAATAACGTGTTCTATTGAAATTTCATTTTTAGGGTTCCGTACCTCAAAAGGAAAAACGAAACCCTTATAGGATTACTTTGTTGTCTATCTGTCGGTTAGTCTGTCCACCTGTCCGTCTGTATGTCTGTCGCGTCTGTCAAAAAACCTTTAGGGTACTTCCCGTTTACCTAGAATCATGAAATTTGCTAGGCATGTAGCTTAGGTCTTATGGCACAAGTAAAGGAAAAATCCAAGAACCGTAAAGTGATTACATCACAGAAAAATTAAATGTGTTTCAATTTTCAAACGTGGGGTTAAAATATTATAAGAGGACTTTCCTTGTACATTCTAAAACAGATTTTTATTTATTTTGAAGCATTATGGTTTTTGATTTTTCGTGCAAAATGTCGGATAAAATATTCGAGCACGGAACCTTTGTCGCAGGCAGCGTCATGGTAGGGTCGCCATGTAAAGCGGGATCTTGGTAGCGTAATGAAACACGGGACGTTCGATAAATACTGTCTTTATTCTAATGGATACACACCTTATATATTTACACTCTACACTCGGTGCGCGAGTCTTACTCAAACTTGGCCGGTTTTTATTTAGGTTTGATTGCTGTCAAGCGGAAACTTTATATGTAGTTATTAAAAAAAAATCGTAGCGTATGTTCCACACGTCTGACTGGCCCTTACACTCCGGCCCCGGCAGGTGGGGGCGTCAAGGGGTTACAGCCCCAAACCTTTTGTAATACACGCTACCATTACGGGATTTTCTTCGCAGCGTGTATTTCGGATGAAAGAATCTTCCATAATCTCCCCGACACGCAATTTGAATTTTATTCACGGCTCCACAATACGATTTGTCATTGTGTCATTACGTTCTGCCTGGGATATCGAGTTATTTGTAATAGATAAAGTTGAATATATTTTTGTATATTTTTTACTCTCCCGTTGGCGTTAGGATTTTTCTTTATCTCTTAGATGTCTGCCAAAGTTAATTTTTTTTTGTGGCGTGTGGAATGTGGCTTATAGCGTGGCGTATGAAAGTCCCTATATTTCAACAAGTCATACATCTCATAGTAATGATTGTGAATACGGCCGATATTTTCGCATGTATAATATTACTTAGTATGTATATTTTTTCGTTATCCAACAAAATACCCAACTTGCCCGGCACTACTATCATTATTCCAAGTGGGAGTAGGCTTCAAGTACCTAGAGCGCGGGTGGGTGGTGGGGGGCGCTCCTCCCCCCCTATTTTTCGCGATGAGTGCGAAGTCAGGCGCGCTCGTGACCTCGCATCGGGAAATGACCAATCTCAGGCGGCTATGTTTGCTCGAGAGCGGCACAGACGAAAAACAAAGAGTAAAAATATTCATACGAAACTTTAAGAGGGTTTTGTAAAGTCACACGAGGCAAGGTGTTGGTTGTTTATAGATATTGTTAAAAAATAGGGGCATTTTCTTGGCCGTGTGCCCGTGGTGTGCCCAATATTTTGTTCAATATTTGTTTTTGGTTAAATTCAAATTCAAATTCAAAATGTTTTTATTCAATTAGACTTTTACAAGTTCTTTCGAATCGTCAAAAGCATCTACCACTGGTTCGGAATGCCTTTCCTACCGAGAAGAACCAGCAAGAAACTCGGCGGTTGCTCTTTTCAAAGATTTGATATACAATATTATGCCATGTATAAAAGCAATTGAAGTCCTGCGCATTGCTGGAGCGA
Source organism: Maniola jurtina (assembly GCF_905333055.1). NCBI lineage: Eukaryota > Metazoa > Arthropoda > Insecta > Lepidoptera > Nymphalidae > Maniola > Maniola jurtina. Next base: position 3,424,775 of record NC_060037.1, on the reverse strand, counting down.
ATCGAAGTTCAAATCCACGCTTTTTTATCATTTACATAATCTTCGATAGTATAATATGCTTTTCTCAGGAGCATATTTTTAATAGATTTTTTGAACCTGTGTAAAGGCAAGTCCAAAATTGACTGAGGAATTTTGTTATAGAAGATTATACCCATTCCCACAAATGACTTTTGGACCTTCCTGAGACGGAGCGTAGGAGTCGCAAGCCTGTTACGGTGTCTAGTCAGCCTGTTGTGTAGATCGCCAACCCTCTTGTAACTAAGAATATTTTGTCTTACAAAAATTATGTTGTTGTAAATATATTGAGAGGCTACGGTAAGGATACCTATTTCCTTAAATTTTTCTCGAAGTGAATCGCGTGGTTTTAAGTTATAAATTGCGCGTATTGCCCTTTTCTGTAATACAAAAATTCTCCCAATATCTGCCGCTCTACCCCATATTAAGATTCCATAAGACATAATACTATGAAAATAAGCAAAATATACTATCTTTGCGGTCTCCACGTCAGTTAATTGTCGAATCTTTCTAACCGCGTAAGCAGCAGAGCTTAGTTTGCCAGCAAGAGTTGATATATGGGTGCCCCATTGCAGCTTCGCATCTATGGTTATCCCCAAAAATGTAGTAGTCTCTTCTATTTTCAAAATATCATTATTTATCATTAAATTAATGTTACTTGTGTTCTTGGTATTGGGCAGTGCGAATTCAATACACTTAGTTTTTTTTGCATTTAAAAGTAGATTATTTACAGTAAACCAGTGAGTTACCTGAGATATGGCACCATTTATATCGTCAAAATTGTCCTTATTTCTATCGACTTTAAAAATCAAAGACGTATCGTCAGCAAATAGTACGATATCGCAAATATTTTGGACTACATATGGTAAATCGTTTATGTATACTAAGAACATGAAAGGACCTAGAATAGAGCCTTGAGGAACACCCATTAGTGAGGCTGATCCGGATGACTTCACATCATTCACACATACTGTTTGAATACGATCACTAAGATAGGACGCAATGAGACCAAGCGCAGTGTCTTTGATTCCATAGTGGCTCAATTTAACTAAAAGAGTCTCGTGCTCAACGCAATCAAATGCCTTGGATAAATCACAGAAAATACCAATGGCATTCTGTGACCCCTCCCACGCATTGAATATATGCTTTAACAGCATTGCGGCCGCGTCGGTTGTTGATCGACCTTTAGTGAAGCCATACTGTTCAGAATGGAGTAGCTTATTTAAATTGAAATGCTGAAGCAGTTGGTTGAGCATGATTTTCTCAAATATCTTGCTCAGTGTTGGCAAAATTGAAATTGGCCTGTAATTGTTTGGGTCACTTTTGCTACCCGATTTAAAAAGAGGTATCAATTTACTACATTTCATGAGATCTGGAAAAGCGCCTGTATCCACAGACTCATTAAAAATTAAGGCTAGATATGGCGCAATAATATCAATAATATTGTTAATTATTTTTACTGATATTCCCCACAGATCTCCGGTTTTTTTGCTTTGTAAAGATTTGAACACTTTAACAATGTCATATGGAGTAACGTATTCAAACCTAAACAACACACCGCATTCAGTGACATTGGCCCTGAGAAGATCATAGGCTTCTGTTGGTGAAGAGCTAAGGGAACTAGTAGTGATGACTGGAATGTTCTGGAAAAAATTCTCAAATGTATTTGCAATTTCAATATTGGAGTCAATAATACGGTTATTAATTTTTAGCTCCAATTTATTGTTATGCACTTTTTGTTTCCCAGTTTCATCCGTGATGATATCCCAAGCTGCTTTAATTTTATTATCAGAATTAATAATTTTTTGCTTTATGCAGAGTGACTTTGCTTGTATGCAAACCTTTTTGAATAATTTTGAATAATTTTTTACATATTCAACAAATGTGGGAGTGTAGTTATATTGTTTTTCTGCATACAAGTCGAACAACTTATTTCTACTTTTATAGATGCCAACAGTAGCCCAGTCACTAAATTTAAGATTTTTAAACAGTTTTTTTTCTACAATTTTAAAGGTAGAATTAAACTGAGAGTTTATGAGATCAAAAAAAGCATTATAGTGTTCATCCGGACCACCCTGAGTAAAGTCAAGTTTAGGTAAAGCAGTTAAAACCTTTAGTTTGAACTGCTTTACCTTTTTAGTGGTTACTGGCCTATACTTTATTAACTTTGTTATGTCTTGATTATCACTGGGAACAGATATCATTTGTCCACAGTGATCGGATCTTAGATTCGTCATGATCGATTTTGCGACAATCTTACAGTCACAGAAAATGTTATCTATACAAGTGGCTGAATTTGCAGTTATCCGTGTTGGTTCATTGAAAATTTTCTGTAAATTAAAGCTTTTAAATAAATTGAGTAATCTGTCAGTAAAAGAAGTGTGAAGCAAAATATCAATATTGAAGTCTCCACAAACTAATATCTTTTTTGATGACCTACATATCCGCCTCAAGGCCTCTTCCATAACGTCCTCAAACAGAACAAAGTCACCTGAGGGGGGTCGGTACACGCAGACGACAATATAGCGCTCCAGCTCAACACAGGACAGCTCAATAGTGCGTTCCAATGAAAGATTAACAATGTCTTTCCGTTCTTTATAATTGATATTGTTGCGGGTTAATATTAAAGACCCTCCGCGTATAGCTTTCTTTCTAGAGAACGCACTTGACAATTGATAATGTTTTAAATTTACTATTAATTGATAACTATTGAGCCAATGCTCAGTGAGGCATAAGATGTCAATATCAAATTTTTTAATAAATAGTTCTATCTCATGTTCTTTGCCAGATAAGCCCTGAATATTTTGGTGTACAAGATTGATTTTACATAGCTTATCTGTTGTCGCACTACTTAGTTTAAAATCTTATTACTGTTTACAGTAGTGTCCATGCAACTATTTGTATCCAAACTATTATAATAGTTTGTATCCAACGTAAAAAAACTGGAATTAGTAGTATTACTAATTAGGTCTATATTATTAGTACAACATGTACCGTTTTCAAAAGAACTCAAGCTAAAAATAGCTGTGTCTTGTATATTACAAGCTACCAAGGTAGCTATTTGTTTCTTATAACTAAGGGGCAAGTACATTGTATCCTTTGTCAGTGAAAATTTTTTTATAAAATTATTCGTGTCTATTATGTGAATATAATCCCTATGGCCAAAACTTAAATTATTAATAAGCATGTTGAGTTTATAGACATACCTATTTTGTGCTGGGGTTAAAGTGCAAGAGTAAGGAAAAGTGCACAATATGAATTTACAACCCGTATTTTCTTGTAGGTCCAATAGGTATGCAAAACTTCTCAAAATTTGTTTTTTTGTTATTTGCATGCTGTCACCTATCAACAAGACAACTGTACTATATTTATCTAAACAGCAGCCTTTTACATTTTCAATTATATTGTTATTTGAAAAGACCCTTGACTGAGGTCTGAGATCGCAATATGGTGGTAAGTGATGATTAAGTCTAAGGGCCACTCGCTGTAACTCGCTGTCGCTATAACACGGCACGCTCGGTCTGCGCTGGCCCTTACAATTTGAATTTATTTTCTGTTGTAGAGAGTAGAGACCAAATAACGGGTTGCAGTCATCCCACTTACATTTTTAAAGAGGTACAAATGAGGGCTCAGTTACTGCGGCCAGGAAAAATGGGCAAGTGCCACATAATATAACTCAAAATTTAAAAACCCCCGACACAAAAACCTCTATAAGAAAACTAGAAAAGAGCTCATAACTTTCAAAGGGCTGTACCGATTTTCTTCGATTATAGCTAAAAACACTCTCGATCAAGTCACCTTTCAAACAAAAAAACTAAACTAAAATCGGTTCATTCGTTTAGGAGCTACGATGCCACAGACAGATACACAGATACACACGTCAAACTCACCACCCCTCACTCCCCCCTCTACCCCCTCCCCCCCCCCCCTACACCCCCTACACCCCTCTTTATTGGTCGGGGGTTAATAAGAAGATACCTATACAGTATTCCGATTTCTGACGCTTGTCGTGGTTAAATGGCGACCACGATGAGCCCTCAACGTAGGGCCCTTACTACGTAGGCTAGTTCGGGTCGGCTTCGTCAAACCTCTGTTTGTAATATTATATCGTTACTGCATGCTTTAACCCTGCACTTGCCGCCACTGGGACCGCCGCGACTCTACTCGCCGCCAATCGCCATCACACGGCGCGCTCGGTGTGCGCTGGCCCTTACAATTTTAATTTATTTTGTGTTGACCAAAATATAGGTAACTTTAGCATGCCGCATTTTCATAATGAGTTGAAACGCTTTTAACTCGCATCGAACAAAAAGTGTAAAGGGCGTGGGGTAAATATTAAAACCGGCCGAGTGCGAGTCAGACTCGCGCACTGAGGGTTCCGTACTTGGGTATTTTTTCCAACATTTTGCACGATAAATCAAAAACTATTACATAAAAATATTATACATAAAAATAATCTGTTTTAGAATGTACAAGTAAAGCCCTTTCATGTCATACCCCACTTGGTATACTTAGTTATCTTACTTTGAAAATTGAAACACATTTTAATTATTTTTACTGATGATACTTTTTTTTTAATGATGTAACCACAAATTCGCGGTTTTTAGATTTATTCCTGTATCTGTGCTATAAGACCTACCTACCTGCCAAATTTCATGATTTTAGGACAACGAGAAGTACCCTAAAGGTTTTCTTGACAGACAGACAAACAGACAACAAAGTGATCCTATAAATGGGTTCCGTTTTTCCTTTTGAGGTACGGAACCTTACAAATCGCCCGGTTTGCAGTCATCCTACCTACTTACATTTTTAAAGAGGCGCAAATGAGGGCTCAGTTCCACGGCTAGGGTATGCCATACGTCCACCTTCTTTGTTTCACCCGTTTTACAGACCCGACCAACTATTTTGACCTTCCGTATCCCCTTTTAAGCCCAGTACTCACGCACGAATTCAACTTTAATAAGTTACATTTTTTTTTTAAATCGTGATTTAACCTTCGCATACTAAAATTTAAATACGTTAACGCTAATTTTATAAACTTACACTCACAATGTAACTTTTTTTAGTTATTAATATGAAAATGTTACTCATGAGTAAACTTTAAAGTCAAATTAACTGTGCGTGTAAATTCTTTATGACAAAATACAATACTTTGTATGTAGCTGTCAAATATTGTCGGTTTATTGACTGTTCTTCCATTTTTCTTCTTCTTATTTAGGGCTATTTAGGTTTTTGGATACCCTGTATCACTTCAATCATCTCCGATTGATTGTGATCGCTTCCACTTTATAGTCCCTTGTCCAAAACTTGTGGCCAACAGAAACAGCTGCACTTTTTTGACTGGAATTAAAGTAGCTTCCTGAGTGCTTGCATACTAAATGACGGATGTGCCTACAACATAAAAAAGCTAGAACATAAAATGTAACTTTTCAAGTTAACGTTAACTCTGCATAAATCGCGTATGGAGCTGTCAAATTCAGAGGTTTTCCTGGAAGTTACTAGCTACACTAAATGCCAGTTACGTTAAAATTGCTATTACTTCAAATCTCTTAGGGAAAAGTGCAGAGTATGCCAAACGTTCATCTCCTTTGTTTCACCCATTTTATAGACATGACCAACTATCCGGAGCCTTTGTATCCCGATCTTAAGCCTAGTGCTCACATACGAACTGTAACAGCTGTAACCATAACTGCTTTGATCAGTAACTTAAAAAAAATGTATCTAGATCGTGACCCATCGTGAGTTAGTTTAACTATTTAAAATGTTATTTTGTACGGGAGCAGTGTCTGTATGCTCAACCGTAGCAATAGGGAAATTTCCCACCGAGCGGTGTTGTGCTCGGTAGCGCCAGCTGGGCCGACGGTTATGCGTTGAAACTCCTATATATAGTCCAATTTGTTAAACGCTCTGTCATTGCGATTGAAAGTTGCGTGTTCTATTTTGAGTTTTCAATTAGGCTACCCGTGCTGCCATCTAGTGTTTCGAGCGTTGTTGATTCATTGGGTTTAGAAGCGACAACTTCTTGCGAATGTGGCAACCGCTACAATTTTCTAAGACAAATTTTCCCGAGATAAAAAATAGCCTATATCGTATTTTTGGTGTTTGACTAAGTATATTAAGGTAAAAATCACCTTTATCAAAGGACAAACCGACATATCAACGGACAAATACGTTTGCATTTATATAACCAAAATCTCATAGTTTCTGTGTTTAGTATTGTAGACCCAGAAAAAGACTTTAAAGGGAGGGACTTTTACTACTGAGTGGGTGGGTTAAAAAAAACTACATTGTTTAACAAAGAACTCTCAAAACACAAATGTATAACCTCTAGGTTAAGTCTTGTGTACAGAACACTTACCTAGGGTTATTTTTAGTGATAACAGAACCACAAAAAAATCTCCATAATATTATTATCACTAGCTGATGCCCGCGACTTAGTCGGGGTGGGTTTAAGTTTTAAAAATCTCGCGGGAAATCCTTGATTTTCCGGGATAAAGAGTAGCTTATGTTACAGTTACACTTGCAGATGAGTATACGGCTTTATCTACTCAGTACTCAGTTCTTTTAAAAAGTGCCCGTGCCTATTATTTCATAGTTCAAAGTAAGCTGGTCGCGAATAAAGCGGAATAACTTAAAAAGAAAAATTAATGCAACGAGAAATATAATGTTGAATGTTGGACGCTGAAATGTGGGCTTCCATTTTGAGGTCTTTCGCTGTTTGTTGCCATGCATTTTATATTACGTTTCTTGCATGGCTGAAGATTTGCAAATATGTGTTATTTACTCGCACAAAAAAAGCAGGATGTTAGTTTTGCAATAACTACCAATGTATATCTATTATACGTACCTACTTACTACTACTTTGATAATAAGTAGCCTATGTCCTTCCTATCAAAATCGGTTAAACTGTTGGGCCGTAAAAAACTAGCAGACAGACTGACAGACAGACATACACACTTTCGCATTTACAATATTAGTAAGGAATTAAGGAAGTATTAGGTAAGTAAATTTTATAAAAATATACTAGGACGTTAGGAATAGCGTAATAATACTTTTCTGAAGATTCTTCTCGGTTTAAAAGTAGATGCAGTTTTGGCGATTCCAGAATACCTGCTTTTTAAAAACTTTTATTTAACAGGGCTCTCTCCGTCACTCGTTTCATACTCCGTCATTAGTTTCTAGAATATGTCTGCAAAATTTCATGGACTTTGGTTGCTTAATATTCAAATGAAATTGGAACTACGATTGTATGAAACGAGTGACGGAGAGAGCCCTGTTAAAGACTTTTACATTTACACCTATATTATAGAAAAAGTTTATTTGAACATACTGAATTGTTCAGCTCATACTAGGTCTAGGTACATAAGGTTTGTTACTAGTTTCCATGCAAAACGTTAAAGTACCTACCTAATGTAACTAAAGGGAAATCCCGTTCTACGTGTGGTTTTAAAAGCATTATCTAGTAAAATAATTACAATTTTAAAAAGGTTTGACCCTAATTTGCAGCATACGGCTCTCTAAAAGGTTCACTTTACTAAAAAGAAAGTAAAACGTTGGTTGATAAAGGCCACAAGTACAGTAACCCTAGAACGAGTTTCATTAATTGTCGAAAACGAAATTCGTTGTAGAGTTTCCTCATACACAAGTTTTACAGTCTTAGTGTAAGCTAGAACTAAGAAATAAACATCGGAAGGTCATATATAATTTTAAAATAAAGTAGAGAGTGGTGTGTGAATTTTTCATGAAAAAATAAATGAATGAAACTCAAAGAAATACATGAGTGCTCTACCAACTCTCACATAGTATTATGATGCTCAGACTTGGTGAAAATCTACTTTTTTTATGGATCCCTAAAATCATTAACGGGCGCCAGCATGGCAGGCTGAGGTAATGATGGCGTGATGAATTAGATAAATCTACAGACCTAAAAGACACAAAATGTCTGTGACGTCAGAGGGAGTCGTGGGATCGTACAGCCCGGCTAGCATGGGCAGTAGATAAAAATTATATCCCCCGATTATATCCACTGATGTCATACAAATCAGTGGATATAATCGGGGATATAATTTTTATCTACTTCCCATGCTAGCCGGGCAGGCTAGTTTAGTTCAGATTAGATAAAAAAAATCAGATGAGTAAACCATCGAAGTTTTCGAAATATGCAAATTCGTGCTAGGGTGCTTCATGCATGAGTAGGCCCGGTCGATTTGGACCACCCGCGCGAAGGTAGGTCGGTTGGCGGTATGACCCTCTCGAAACAATACGGGACTCGGGAAATCCGAGAATGGTGTTCCTTCGTACTGGAGGAATTTGAGAGCCGCCTTAACTTTAATCTTTTGGTCTTTAGTCTTTGTCTCTACCCAGGCGATCTCGGAGATTACGATAGGGAATTTCGAAGATAATTTTATAAGCAACTATCTTATGCCCGCGACTTCGTCCGCGTGGCCTACACAAATTTCAAACCTATTTTACCTCCTTCAACCCGAATTTTAAAAATCGTTTCTTAGCGGATACCTACGTTATTATAGCTATCTGTATGCCAAATTTTCAGTCAGTTGGTCAATCAGTCAATCAGTCAGCTTTCCTTTTCCTTTCATAAGTAACATATCAACGTTTTTTTAAGTAAAAAAAACAAAGGAACAAGCAGGCGGGTCCACCTGATGTTAATGTGATTACCGCCGCCAATGAACATTTGCAGCACCAAAGCACGGTAATGGTATGTACAGTATTCCAACTTCATACAAACGGACGAAACGCGAGCTATACCTACGCACCTCGATGTCGGCAGGCGCTCGACATGCAGACAGTCGCGACTGTGCCGCAGTGACGAACGGGCGGTGTTTTATTTTTCTAACAATAACCGCGCGATTTTTTCGTTGTATGTGAAACCCGATCAAAGAAGCCACAATTTCAGCTCAGAATGTCGGTATTTAAGGTACCGGGACTACAATAAGATTAATTTGCAAACTTTTTTGATTGTAGCCAGCGATGATTTTGTGGAATATATACAAAAAATGATGAAAATGTTCCGAACTTCATTTAAAACCAAATATATAAATTGTAAAGTAACTGCAGGTGTCTATAACCTAGTAAAAGATATTTATTCCTTTTTCTCTATCTTGCGCATGTTCCCCCAAACAATTTTTGATTAAAAACTTTATAGGGATGCGGATTTTTTAAACTTTAAAATTTAATAATTCGTAACGTTCGTTTAATTTCCTACGTCTCAGTCGAGGCGCAAATATTTTTCGGTCTCAAATTAAAAGACCGATTTGTTATTCAATCATAAACATGGTTTTTTAATTAAATCTACCAATCAAAAAACAACACGCATTTTTATTGAATATTTCCTATGCAATTCACAAAGTATTTTATTTGTTTATATAAAAAAAGTATATTTACAATCACAAAACTAGATGGAAACACAAAGTAGGCAAATGTAATTAAACTGCTGGAGGCAGGCAGCCCTACCGCATGTTTACGTACCGCGCAGCGGTAGGTATTTATTTCAAAGAAACGGCCGAGTTGGAATACTGTATAGATAATATTACCGTGACCAAAGGAACCGCCACGATGCGTTACTTACCGGCCTTTCAGGAATTTTGTTGGTTCGCCCCTTGAATAACTCCAACAATCGTAACGATTACGGATAGATTGATTAATTATTAGTATTATTAATTCCGGCGCTAGACGTATTATGTAGGTAGTTATAATATGGATAGCTAGGGTGTTAAAGAAGACGATAGCATCTTTCAATGTAGGAGATTTTGAAAAGAGAAAAATTCCTTCAAACTCCAAACACGAGTGTCGGGGCGTGCTCGTGGGGATATTATATCGAGGCGACGAGACGAGGGCGCCTCGAGGGTGCCTCTCTTACATCTTTTTTTTTCTGAACGTTGCAGTGGCTTAGATTGCGAGCTTTTGTCGATGACGTAACATGTTGTTATGCTATAGCTTAAATAACGCATAGATTTAGAAATGACTAGCTGATGCCCGCAACTTGGTTCGCGTGGATATAGGTTTTTTAAAATCCCGTGGGAACTCTGTGATTTTCCAGGAGAAAAAGTAGCCTATGTGTTAATCCAGGGTATAATCTATTTCCGTCCAGTAGTTTTTGGGTAAAATAGTAACACATACAATATATACATACACACAAACTTTTGCCTTTATAATATTAGTGTGATTATACATAATATTACAATCATTGATTTTGGAAGCGCCACCCTTATTCTGAGATTACAATAGATAAGTAGCTAGGTTTTTTAGTCCCTGTCGGAAATCGAATCTGGGACCATACAGTTATCAGATCACTGCAGTCACCATTGCAGAAGGGAGATCATATGTAGGTTATGCACATTAGTGCAAATAATACGTCAACCATTTCCAAGAAACAACAAACAAAACAATAGTAAGAAGCATCTGCAATCATGTACTTGTAACACCGGTTTAGCAGTAAAAGCAAACCGTTGTTGCAGTAAAACTAATCGCACATTAGATGAGAGCCGCAACCGCCGCAAAAATTGCACGCACCGAATGAAACTCATTTTTCAGTACCTGGTGAAAATGCAAAGGATGTTATTAGTAGGTACTTTTCTACAATAAATGGCACGGTTGATGAGATTATTCGCATTTTCATCATCATCATCATCATCGCGTGCCTTCTTCGAAACGAAGTTTAGCGATCATCATACGAAAAGCTTCTCTATTTAAAGCCGCTCTTTTAGAAGATATAAACGAGTTTCTTATAAGCGAGGCTTCCGCTTAGCAAAAATCATGCCTGAGAGAATAACATGTGGTCTATAAGCGCGCTTGTTTAGAATATAGGTAGGTACAACATATATAGTCACAAAGTCTCGTTAAACAATTAAGCCTTCAAGAGTCTCAATAGTTCAACGAGGGAGATATTTTTTATCTATTTACTACTTATTAAAGGCATTCAGCCATACCTTTAAAACTGAATAAACACGCGCAGCAAGTCAACTTCTGAAATATTTACATAATGTCTAAAATTTGCACCGATTGACATTGATATGACAAAAACAGTGACTTCTGTGGAAAATTGCCCCTGCTCCATAGCACATTTTGTTCTCTCCTTAGCAATTTTCGCATAAAACTGCTGCGACACGGGCGGTACAATTGTAATCTGCGATCAACATTAACACTAGGTAAAAGCAATCCGTTGTCACCGTTAAAAAACAATTACTGGACAGAAATAGCGTTTAGCTAGCACAAAGTGCTGTTAAAGCTAATCGTTTACCGGATACGTGGAGATGCAACAGGAAAGCCCATAAAAGTACAGTATGGACATCGGCCGTGCCTTGCCTAGCCTGTTCTGTTCTACAGAATGGAGTAAGATTGTAAATGTAAAATGCCCTTTTAAGATGGCACGAAGAAAAAGTTGAAAGTCGCTTGCGTAATTTGTAAGAACATGAGTTCACCAAAGCTGGGTTCTTGATTTTATTAGAAAAACATTATCGCTGAGTTGTTCGAAACACATTCAAAAACTTAAGTGTGATTAATTTAATTAAAGTAGTGAAAAGAATTCTATGAAACCTCGTGATTAAATCTTAGTTATTCGTTAGTTTAGTTGTTAACTTTTTGAATTTGTTTCGAACAACTCAGCGTTAGATTTTAAAATGGCCAAACGCTAAAAAACATAAATTATTTCTTATCAGTAGTGAATTTGAAAGGAAACTTCCAGCCGTGTTAATTTTAGATTCACATTATTTATTCGAAAAGTAAAACCCACGAAACTTAACTGTGTTTAATCATTATTAAGATTATGCCCAAACTCCAGGTTTGGCCATAGTCAAACAATGATCTACACAATTTTCGGATCTCTAGGTCCGAAATTTGTTGATAGATAGTAGATAGAGTGTAAAAAAATCGTCGTTAGTAGAAACCTTTATAAAAAGGCAATGATAAGGCTTGTATACTTACTCAGCCTTGTATGAGGTTCGGAAATAAGAAAACATTTTACGCGCTGCATGCGCAACGTTCACTACACGTTATAAAATTTTATTGGTGTCTGCAGACGCAGCTTTAGAGATCTTACAACTAGAAATCTTCGTTAACGACAGCTCACTCGTAGCATTAATTGCTGAAGATGGTTAGAAAGTAGCCATTCACCCACTGTTGTATTTGTGCAACCACAATAGAGTGGGCTTGTATTGCTTGTTAGAAAATACACTTGCGGCTTCCACACAACGTGACTAATTAACAGATAATTAAAATTTATACTACGAGTTTAAATACGGAAGAGTCTGTGTTTGTTAGTTTGTCCTTCTCTCACGAAAAGATCGAAGTGAGGGAACTGAATAATTCTGGAATTTTATTCTACTTCTTACAAGACAAGTGTACATTAAAAATTTATAACACCCCCGACAAGTGAAGGTTACAGTAATAACTAGAAAAGAGCTGATAACATTCAAACGGCTGAACCGATTTTCTTGGATTATAGCTAAGAACACTCTCGATCAAGCCACCTTTCAAACAAAAAAAGCTACGATGCCACAGACAGATACACAGATACACACGTCAAACTTATAACACCCCTATTTTTGGTCGGGGGTTAAAAATAAGTAAGTTTAACATGAATATACCAGAACAAGAATCATTTAAGTACTATTGTGCTATCATCATAGTTCACGACAATTAGGGAACTTGTAACATAACGTCGAAGCTTCGACGTCAAAGGCAGGCGTCAAATGTTAGTAGCTGGTACATTTGACGCGGGTAGCATCAAAAGCAGGACGCATTTTCTTTGATTTTACCCCATCATAGTCTAATATTTTACATATTATGGTTGCCTGGTAGAGATTGCTCTAAGCAGTCTAAGCAATAAGGCCGCCTTTGCACACAATTGTTTTTTCTGTTTTTCTTCTTTCTGTGTTGTATTCATGTGTTTTTTGTGTGCAATAAAGTCTTTCTATCTATCTAGCTCAAAGATTCTGTTTGATGCACCAAACCAATCGTGTAGAAGTACCTACGAGATATAAGGAATCCTTTTATAGCCAGTAAATGGGTTTTACATAAGCCAAGGGCGGCGAGTGTCTATGCGACTGTTTGCATCTGAAAAACCAGTGAGATGCTATATTACTAGAGCGTGCAATACCTGCATCATCTCCTGCTTGGTGTGATTGCAGTCAAGCGCAAGTCCATTTAGTTATTTAAAAAAAAAACCTGTTGACCTCGACAGACATCTATGATGCGTTTTAATTATATTATTCAGTAAATTGACGCTACTCTAGACTATTTTCATCCCTTCTGCCATCTGCTAATAATATCGGTACATTTTTATTATAATGTAGCTCTTAAGCGTTAGGCTCCTATTCGTAGGGTCCGAGTTTAATCAAAGATAATAATTTGAACTTTTGGAGCTATGTGCGTTGTAAGCAATCAAATATCACTTTCTTTAACGTTATAGGAAACATCGTGAGGATACCTGCATACTGAGATGTTCTAAAGGTGTGAAGTCTGCCAATCCGCACTTGGTCAGCATGATGGACTGTGGCCTGAGCCCAGCTCCTTCTGAAAAAGACTTGCTATCAGGAATTTGTCCTTGGACATGTCTGGAGTTGAGGCCTGTTTATGACCGCTTATTTGTCTATTTTCTGATGGATAAAAAACGTCTATCGGTTGTCGGTGATGATGATAAATGTAAGTAGGCACTTATTTGTCATCTGATGTTTGTTCCTCCATAGATATCAACTCTTTGCGAAAACCCCTTTAAAATGTTTCCAGGTGGAATGAGCGGAACGCGAATAATGCACGAGAGAAAAAAATTATAACAGCACCACACTCCAAGTCTCAAAGGCTGCATGTCGTGTCGCCTTCTTGTGTTTTGTCCTTTTTTAGGGACATGTCTGAAGTTGGGGCCGTTTTTGTGTGCTTATTTGTCTACTTTCTGATGGATAAAGGGAATGCGGAATTATGCAATCTTAGGTCGCATCTACACTGCTGTACAGTTTAGCTGATGTTCTTTAAATGATACAGTAAAAAATTTGAATTACTAGCGGGTTTTTCTTGTAGTTTTTAAATTCTCTACTTGTTATTTGTTTCTGTTACTATTGTATGAAAAGTAAGTAAGGGTAGTTTTATTTAATGTAAATTTCATATTATAAAATATATGTATAAAATATAAAAATCTTGACTCACTTACACGCTTCGCTCTAACATTTGGATCTAGAAAACTGAAATTTTGCACAGAGTCCGGCTCTTTGTAATGTAATGCCTGGTAATGCCTATAATGTAATTGAATAAGGCCGGATTTTTCAAAATTCTCTCCTGATTGGGAATAAAGGGGATTTATGTTTTCGCCGAGCGTAGCCTCGGGCGATCGCTAGTATCCAAGTAAAGTTAGTAGTGGCTGGGAAACAAGAAAGGAAAAGAAGAAGTGCATTCAAATATGTCGATCATACTTTTGAAAGTTTGATAATGTATAATAGGTACATATTACGTGGGTGTGCGGGGAGGGAACGTCCATAGGTTGAGAGTTTTGAAACTCGACAAGAGGGAGTCTTGAGCAATCCCTTTCAAGTCAAAAGCCCCGATATGTATGAGGCTATTTGCATCTGAAAATCCTTCAAAATGTTGCCAGGTAAGAAAATTTCGAGCGCGAATAATGGATGACAAAAAAATTATAACAGCTACACACTCCAAGTCTCAAAGCGAGCATGTCGTGTCGCCTTCTTATGTTTGTCCCTTTTTAGGAACATGTCTGATGTTGAATCTCATTTTGTGATGGTTATTTGTCCCTTTTTTGATAAGATAGATAAGGGGAGTGAAACAGAAAAACCGACGCTTTTCTGTTTACAGATGGGAATTTGTACTGAAGCCTTTTAAAAAGTATGTTCTACAAAGTTTCTACAATACAAGCCGAAGTCCCGCCAAACGGACATAATACAGCGATATAAACGTTTCACTAGATGCGACGCTACATATAGTAACAACATGTTCCAACGAACATCAGTGTTCGCACTCCTGTCAATCGTAATCCAGAGATTATTAGAGCAATAATAATTTAGAGACGCAGTCCGTTTCTACGGACGTAGATATGTAAGAATAGATTAATACTACCTATGCCTACTCAAAAAAGACTCAAATATAATATACTACTAAGCAAGATTCTGTGTATTGCGTGCTAGTACTATCCAACACACGTAGTTTCTCCTTTCACCATAGGTTGCCTGGTGGAGATTGCTCTGAGCAATAAGGCCCCCTTCGCATACAATTGTTTTTAGTTTTTAGTTTTTTTTCTTGGTTTTCTTGGTTTGGTCTTGGTTATTTCATGTTTTGTGTGCAATGAAGTTTTCTATCTATCTAAGATAACGTGAATATTAATTCATTGTTATCTCGCAAGTTTAATTTTTACAAACGGACTGCATCTAAAGTGGATTAAGATTTGCGATTGATTGGAGTGCGGACACCGATGTTCGTGGAAGGAACATAAAATGTTACTATGAAACGGCACATCTAGTGGGAACATTTACATCGTTGACATAACAAAACACAATCTTGTCAATCTGACAGCTGAGATGTCATCATGAATGTATAAATTCTACGGTCGTGTCTATGCAACCCACACAATTCATTTGATAAACAGTTAAATATTTACTTTTTGATTGTGTGTTAAATTTTTTAACCTTTTGATACTCGTTACTTAATGTTAAAGGATTACTTGCTACTTGTCGCGGCTAAAGTTCGTGTTCAGTTCAGTTTAATGTCCATGTATATTTTAATTTTTAATTAAATTTCAGTAAATAAGTCCTTTTCCTTTTGTGTTCAAATATTTTTCTGTAACTTTAATGTCTTCAATGATATGTATCCTTTTAATTCATATTTATTATTTCTTCTTGCGTGATAGCCTAGGTTAAGATGTCCGCCTCGTATCCGGGAGGTCGCAAGGTCGGGGGTTCGATCTCAGGTACACAAATAATCTCGACTATAATAAAATACAGGCATCAGGGATCTTAACGGCGGTCTTCCTCACTCGCCCCATACAAACGTAATTTGTTCCGTAATCCCATACAAATGACAAAGACCTCAGTGGGTGTTAACCACTTTGAGTCACCAATCACAAACGAAACTATGTTTTCGAATTGAATTTCGAATCTTTTTTGAAAACATAGTTTCGTTTGTGATTGGTTGGTGACTCAAAGTAGTTAACGCCAATTGAGCTTTTATCTCCGTGGATGGAGTACCTATACTTTCAGAACGTATCTACAAAATTACATGAGAGCCAAATTACGTTTGTCTGGAGCGCACTACAAATAAACCACCCTCTTAATTAAAATTCATGAACGTAGCGTGGAAAACAATTTACCTATAAACCTATACTAAGTCGAAAAAAAATTAATGTCTCTCAAATAAGGTATGGTATTAATAAGAAAAAATGTTCTATCAATTTATGATAGACTTGGAGCCTGTGAAAGCCAGACCTTCATTATTTTATAAAAGCTGAAAGTTTCACTATAAGTTTCGCGATCAGCGACTACGAAGTTTGGATCATGGCTGTACGTATTCTGAGACCATGGTGGCTTTGGCAGATAACAGGTAACAAAGACGTATACAATCTTTTGTCAAAGTGTAAAGTCTAATTTTTCTACCCCAAGACATTTCAAAGTTAAAGGATTGCCAGTGGCAGAGGTTTGCCACGATACTAAATGTCTGGCAATGCATGATATGATTTCAATTCCGAATTACTATTCTGAAAATATAAAAAAATTATACTTTTTTTTTCTCTCGTCTGGCTTTACAAAGATTGGCCAATGTCAAGTTTGTAGTTATTTGTAACAAGTTAGGGAAACTATATAAGTATGAACCCCGTCTGTGCCGGCGTTCGCCGACATACGCACGGCACCCCTTTAGAGCGCTTTGCAGTCAGTTTTAACAAAAAAAAACACTCCAAAAAGGCATAGCACGCCCGCCAGCTAACACCAACACAGACGAAGTCCAAATGATACTTTATACATTGACAAAAGATTTTGTTACCTGTTATCTGTCAAAGCCACCATGATCGAAACTTCATAGTTGCTGATCGTTCCTCTCTGTGTTGGGGACAATATGTACCTATTGAAACTTACAGCTTTTATAAAATAACGAAGGTCTGGCCCTCTAGGGCTCTTAGTCTATGATACTTGTAATCGATGTAACCAGTGTGTACGCGCTATTATTCACAATGCCCACTCTCATCTTATAATTATTGAAATATGCAATACAATGTATCGTATTTTAAGCTAGGTATTTACTAATTAATAGTGATCTTGAAAAGGCGATGCATGCAACAATGTTGTTAGCAACAACTATACTATTTTACTAAAGTTGTAACTGTAATTTGAAGGCTTTACTTACTTTCAAATCTTATACTTATAATTGACTATAGGAACTTACTTATAATAAGAGAACTAATTATTCTGAGTATTTAAACTATTAAAGATACCACAAAATACAAGTGTAAATTAAAAATTTATAAATCCCCGACAAGTGAACTAGAAAAGAGCTCATAACTTTCAAACGGCTGAACCAATTTTCTTGAATTATAGCTAAGAACACTCTCGATCAAGCCACCTTTCAAACAAAAAAAAAATTGGTTGTCTGTAAAGTCGGTTTACTGACGATAGTTGAACGTGACAACAAAGGCCGATTGTGCTTCTTTGTCGCTCGTTCCGCGCTCTCGCTTGCACTTCAAGCCTTACATGGAACGCCTCAGAGCGAGGTAACGCCGCATGAGTCATGTTTTTTCGTGCGTGCAGCCGGCTCTATCGAATTATAAGACGTTGTCACGTCAAAAACTAAGTTAAAATTGGTTTATTAGTTTAGGAGCTACGATTCCACAGACAGATACACAGATACACAAGTACCACTCCACAACCTCCACCTTGCGTAGTCTGGTAACAGCATTGTTACCAGACTACGCAAGGTTGTGGATGATGCCCTCCAGGTGGTAGGCCAGGATCTGCGTAGTCTAATGATAGCACATTGGATGTCGATGCATTGAGACGCAACTAGAAAATAGCTCTTTTTTTTTATACACAGGAAATGCCTAACGCATACCCTTCCGTCAGGGGAAACGGAAGGGTTATGTGGGGCTTGCACCCACTAAAACCTGTGTTTGTTCCTCAACGGACTGGCGGTTGCGCGGGTATCACTAATGTAGTATTCACCGCACACCTTCAGTTTGCAATTTTGAATTTGTATGTAAATAATATTATATTATTTTATTTCTACATATTTTTTTGGGTTTTCACCTCAATAAAGAAACTTAATTATTATTATAATGTTCTCAAAGGTGGGTGAAATCTGCCGATCCACACTTGGCCAACGTTCAAAGTACCAAGAATGCCATTTCTGGTTCCTTTACCCAAGTAATTTTAATTCTAACTTTTAGCCCTTATACAAAGTATCGAGTCACCGAAACAAAGACATTTTTATTTTCGAAAAGAAATATAATTCCATTTCCAAGTCTGTGATTAAATCCAACAGAACAGAAATTTCGTTCCCGTATCATAACTTACACCGATCATTATTTTACTAAAATTGCGTGACGAAATGTATAATTGAAACGTGAAATATCTGATAGGGCGAGCGCAAACTGTAGATTTTTTTTCAGGGAAATTCCAATATTCTGGAGAACTAGCTGATCCGCCCCATTTTCACTCTGATTTGCTACTGGAATGGAAACCATGTATCAGAAAAAGAATTGTTGAAAGATAACCGTCTCGTTGATCCGATGACATCACCAAGCTTGCGGAGAAAACTTGAAGAAGGCTTGCTCAATACCGCATGAATAGCATGCGCATGAGAAGACCTATGTCCAACAATGGATAAATAAAGGATAATAATGAAGAAGACATAACATCTGTGACTAGTCATTAAAACGGTCCTCTAGAGACTTATTTTTCAACATTGGAAATATTAACACCTTTTCGGCCACTGTGCGCTTAGCCTTAGTTAATACAGAAAGCGATTTCATTATCAAAACTGTACACACGAATTTGATTCTTACCACACAGGTATTACAGTGGTATCACTTGTAAAATACACAAACGTAGAAAAACAAATTACGTTGCTATGTTTATAGTGCGTATAAAAAGAGTGTTTGAGGTAAAATGAAGAGGTTTCCGGTGTTAATAACTAGTTAGGTAACGAAATAAAGTTACACAGTGCTATTAAACAATCGAGTAAGTTACTATGTAGCCAGCCCATTGTTTAAGTGAAACTTTGAAACTTTTAGCCACACTTATTATATTTAAACCTACATTAAAAAAAAAAAAATTATGAAAGAGCGTGGAATTGACTCGCAGTCGCTCCAGCCGTGCGCGGGACTGCAATTAGGTACTTACTTATACACGGCATAGGTATATTGAAACTGAATATTAGAAAAGATCCTAGGTACTATGATAATTAAGGCGTTGTTGGGCATTGGCCTATGTGGCCACCTTAATGTGGCCCGAGCATTACGCCAACGTACCAAACGAGATTAAGAGGGGTTTATCCGTCACTCGCTCCATACAAACGTAGTTCCAATTTAATTTGAATATTAAGCAACCAAAGTCCATGAAATTTTGCAGACATATTCTAGAAACTAATATCTATGCCTGTGGTTTTCCAGATTTCTGTTAAAATATTCGGTTTCAAAGTTACGCGGTCTTGAAAATTCACATACAAATCTTTGAGCTCCTGTAATTTTGAAACTACATATTTTTAGAAAAATCTAAAACACCACAGGCACAGATATTAGTTTCTAGAATATGTCTGCAAAATTTCATGGACTTTGGTTGCTTAATATTCAAATGAAATTGGAACTACGATTGTATGGAGTAATTGACGGAGAGAGCCCTGTTAATTTAAAGCGTGAAGATAACAAAATGTAATTTCTATGCAAAAAACAATGTTTAGTACAATTAACATTAAAAAAATAGCATTTTTCTTTTGAAATTGTTATTTATGTCCTTATTCAATCATAACGGAGCACGGAACATTAGGTAACCATTGAGTTATAGGAAATAGAGAAACAGACCTATACATAAAATGTGGTTGAATGACTCACAAGTGTTAATTAAAATTTTATAATACCCCCGACAAGTGAAGGTTACAGAAAAGAGCAGATAACTTTTCTGGCTGAACAGATATTCTTGGATTATAGCTAAGAACACTCTCGATCAAGCCACCTTTCTAACATAAAAAACTAAATTAAAATCGGTTCATTAGTTTAGGAGCTACGATACCACAGACAGATAGACAGATACACACGTCAGACTTATAACACCCCTCTTTTTGGGTCGGGGGTTAAAAAGAGGATGATTAAGGTATACCTACCTATCAGAGATCAGAGACTTTTGTCGAGATTTTGTCGTTGAGATTTGTCGGTTGGTACTTGGTAGTGATGATCATATAATTATAGTAACAACTTTGCAGGGCGTTTACCTTTACCTGTTATTATGGCACCTCTCTCTAAACAACTCATTGTATCGGTTAATTAATTGGTCCAGTTAGATTTATGGCTCAATCTGCATTTTTATTTTCTCAAATTATAGTGATGCAATTTTTATTACAAAATTGATCATTATAATTAAACAACGATTAAGTTTTCTTAGCGGTCTCTTTGTTGGCTTATTTTTGTGCTTCAAAGTTGTATGTTATTCATATTATGTACCGTAATTGGCATATTTCTGCATGATTCATATTATGCACTTACTGTAATTGGCATTTTTTGCATAACTTTCCAGATTTTTTAATTCTTAGGGCTTGATGAGCTTCGCAAAAAATACTTGAATACTTGAAATGCTAATTTTAGTTACTCACTTTCCCACCAGAAGTAAGTACTTCTAATATTATACCTACTATAAACACGAGTGTGTCAATCTGCCCTTGTCATTTATCTTTTGAAGATATTTCGCTAAATCAATTGTGGAGCTGAACAAACAAAAAGGGTTCTCAAAAACGGTAAATCTGATAAAAACAACGTTAAGTAATACAATACATCAAACAATTAGAGACGCAATGTATGCAAAATTTAAAGTTCTCTAATGAAGATGATATTATAACTGGAATGGAAAGACCATCGTTAAAATAACTATAATAGGTACACCTAGCTTCTTAAAGGAAACTGACTACCTACCTTCCGACTACTTAGGTAAAGTTATTAACCAAATCGATAAGATCCGGAGAAGGGAAACAAAGGAAATAAAAGTACCTATCTAATAAAAATTATAAGAGTTCTTTGTTGACTACGGAACCCTAAAAGGGTAGAAATAACGTAAAGCAAGTAGAAAGCACATGAGGTGGATGACCGTGAAGTAATTTGTGAGCTAATTTATACAAAAAATATAAATATTCTTACATTATTGCGCGCAACTTCACGTACAGGTGACGATATGACATTAAACCTCTAGAAAAAAAGTCACAATACCTCAGTAAACCTGTTGGTTCGAGTAAAAAACTCAAAAGTCAAAAGGAAAATTATATCTAAAAACGTAAAGTGATGCGATGAATTCCATACAAGGCGCGCTATTATGGCAACGAACGGTTGAATGCGCATAATTTTTGTATGGCGTATGCCACTTTTTGTATGTACTTTTGTAAAAAGTTAACGGTTAAAATTTGTAATGGGGTTTATCATTATGAAATCAGGAGGGCTGTGGGCTGTTATTGGTCCACAAACAGTCAAAAATAATTCATTTTAATAAAAATTATAACAGATGGCAAATGTGACTAGAAAAGATACAAGAAGTTCACAGAAAATAAATCGTAGCATAAGAGACCGTGTACCTACTTTATGAAAAAGATAAAATATGTACATTTTCGTATGCTACAATTTATTGAATCTTTACTTTCTTTATGAGAGAATTTTATTTAAACATACGTATTTATACTGTCTTTTCATACAATTGTTTTATTTTGTTGACAGATAGAGTACCTTTTTTTCGTGCGGAAAATCCGACATGGATACGACCGGCCACGGGGGTCCGGTCCTCACAATAGCTATGTCAGACTCCTACCGACTAAAAACCTCACGAAGTTCCATCCTACCACTGACGACGGAGCACAAAGGACCGACAACGCCTCGTTACTCTGCCAGCGGATGTCCGCCTCAACAGACCCACCACTGGGAAACTATACATCCCCAGTACCTAGACTCTTAGAGCAACCATGAATGTACAATAGTATTATAACTCAAAATTTAAAAAAACCCCCGACACAAAAACCTGATAGAAAGAGCTGATAACTTTGAAACGGCTGAACCGATTTTCTTGGATTATAGCTAAGAACACTCTCGACCAAGCCACCTTTCAAACAAAACAAAACTAAATTAAAATCGGTTCATTCGTTTCGGAGCTACGATGCCACAGACAGATACACAGATACACATATACACAGATACACACGTCAAACTTATAACACCCCTCTTTTTGGGTCGGGGGTTAAAAATAGTATGTATATATGAGAACATGTTCTAACTACTAAGAGATAAATAACATACTATTCAATGCTAACGCAGCATAAAGATAGGTGGGTACAAGTATCTTCGGAGTACCGGACTCATTGTGATAATGTTCGTAATTAGTCGAGTACTTAGGAACATAAGTTCCAGTAGAAATGGTGTAGGTATTTTGTTTTAACTGCCTGCGCTTGCGCGGGAAATCTACAGCTATGCGACAGTGGTACTGATTCTGTTGGCAACCTTAGAGTATTCGCATCCTCTTCTTACTAATGTAATATGAAAAGGACAGACACATCTTGACAATCCTAAATTTAATTTAAAGCTGTCAACGCCAGTACTTGCACGAAAGTCGTTTTTAGAGTGTTCCAATTAAGTATAGTTTTCCTCAGCCTCAAAGAAGTTCTTCAAAGAATCAGATGTTTTATAAAAAACACCGGTCAAGCGTAAGTACCTAGTCTACGCGGACGAAGTCGCGAGCATGAGCTAGTGCTTAGGTATATAAACGGAAAAGGTGACTGACTAACTGACTGTTTTATCAACGCACAGCTCAAATTACTTGACGGGTTGGGCTGTTTGGCATTTATATTAAGAGGGGTCTCTCCGTCACTCGCTCCATACAAACGTAGTTCCAATTTCATTTGAATATTTAGCAACCAAAGTCCATGAAATTTTGCAGACATATTCTAGAAACTAATATCTATGCCTGCGGGGAGAGCCCTGTTAAGACATTTGCTTAGAAATGAATTTTGAAAATTCAATCGCTTAGGGGTTGTGTAGGATACGTGGACGAAGTCGCAGGCATAAGCTAGTCGTAATATGTATCTGTCCCGGTGATTGTTTCTCGGAAACCCCGGTCGTGTTATTATTTCGGCCCGCGGCGCTGTACACGATCTTGGATTTCTCGGATTTGTCTGTCATCATCGCATTCATAGAAGCAATGCTGCCCATCTACGTGTGTTTATTTGTCCTGAGGTTCACAAAAAACATCGTGGATGTATTCATTTTAGCTATCTGATACAGAATTGTGATTTCAAAACTTTGGAGTTCCACACTTACAAAGGCCACGGCCAATTCACGTGTGCCTTCGGTTGCTTCTTCTCTTTTCCTTCATACGAGTAACAAGTGTAAATTAAAAATTTATAACGACCCCGACAAGTGAAGGTTACAGTAACTAGAAAAGACCTGATAACTTTCAAACGGCTGAACCGATTTTCTTGGACTATTTCGCGCCTACGATCCAAAGTATTTGAGTTTTCCAAAACCTTGTCCAAAACATCATTTTCAAATAAATAATTATGTATCAAGGCAACGTCCATCTTGACAGCTTGACATTTGTCAATTGACATGATATTAAGAACCTAACGGTTATCTAACCTTCTTTTATACAAGAAAACTAGAAAAGAGCTGATAACTCTTAAACGGCTGAACCAATTTTTTTGGATTATAGCTAAGAACACTCTCGATCAAGCCACCTTTCAAACAAAAAAAAGTAAATTAAAATCGGTTCATTCGTTTAGGCGCTACGATGCCACAGACAGATACACAGATACACAGATACACACGTCAAACTTATAACACCCCTCTTTTTGGGTCGGGGGTTAATAAGAGATACTCAAACATAATCTTACTATCGACGACAGCTACTTACATAGTGAGTTGGAATTCATTTGGTTTTATACATTCATACTTTTCTAAACCTTTCCCATTCACTTTCCAATTGTTTCCCCTCTGGTATCATATATCAAGATTGTTCCCTTGCCATGCTTCTGACCTTTGCCCTAATGCGATCCACACAATAACGATCTGTACAAGTGTAAATTAAAAATTTATAACACCCCCGACGATCCAAAGTATTTGAGTTTTCCAAAACATCATTTTCAAATAAATAATTATGTATTTAGGCAACATCCATCTTGACAGCTTGACATTTGTCTATTGACATAATATTATGAACCTAACGGTTATCTAACCTTGTTTTCTACAAGAAAACTAGAAAAGAGCTGATAACTCTTAAACGGCTGAACCAATTTTTTTAGATTATAGCTAAGAACACTCTCGATCAAGCCACCTTTCAAACAAAAAAAAGTAAATTAAAATCGGTTCATTAGTTTAGGCGCTACGATGCCACAGACAGATACATAGATACACAGATACACAGACACACAGATACACAGATACACACGTCAAAATTATAACACCCCTCTTTTTGGGTCGGGGGTTAAAAACAATCAAAAGCTCTCAGTTCGCAATTAGATTTTGCTGCAACGTCAAGAAATTTTAGGGCGCGGCTGCGGTTTCAAAATTGTGAGTTGCAATCAAACAACACTTTCCCTTCGATTGTCCAAAGAACCTCACATTTTACATTATAAACTCAACCTTAAATACTTGACAATAGAATTCAAAATAAAATGCTTCGCAGTTGCAAAGACCATCCGCGTGTCACACATCTTTTCCCACGGCGGTCATCCGTGTGTACCTCTCGTATTAGATCTTGGCTCAAATGAATTTATATATTTTGCAAAAGAGAATAGAGTTGAGAATCGATTGTGGGGTATCGTTTGCGGTTTTCATAGTGGTCATTTCTTGAAGTAGAGAAGCTCTAGGGTCTGTATATGGGCATAGGTAATTAATGGCTTGCAGTGTTGCGCACTGACATTTTATGCATCGTTGCATGAGAAATCTTCCATGGAAACTGTCACTACTCATTATGAAAAAGTTGCTAAGGGCTTTGTTTAGATACGCTCGCCGATACGTATATGTAAACTTGTTGATTCGGTATACTGTCGCGCGATAACCAAAGCAAGAAGTACTGGTATTCCGACTTTTTTGTGATTTAACTTTTTAAGATTTATATCTATTTGCTGGAACTGAGAGAGTTTATTTGCGTACTAGCGATGCCTTTGATGTTTTTTTGTTGTTTGTGTAACTCTGACTATGCCTATTTAAAATGTTTTGGAAGCAGGGAACAAGTTAATGAAGATAATTATCAGGAAGTGTAAGTAAGGAGATAAAGTACCTAAATAGGCCTTTGTACCACTAATCAATCAATCAGTAACAGAGTTTAAAGGCGTATTAAAAGAAATAATAATTCTTCGGTCAACTGCAGATGCTTATATATTTTAGGCACCATTAGAGAGTGTCTGCTTGGTTAAAATGAAATATAAAAATGTATAGAAATCGTACGATGAGAAAGACTGCTGAAAATTGAAGTACGGTTGTCTACATAATGATTGTTTCTGCGTGGGCATGGAAAACAAAATCGCTGCTCGCAGAAAATGAAACCCCTGTTTATAAATGCCATAAATTACACAAAACACAAGCCCCTCTTAATGCAATGTAAACGATCATTTAAAAGGCCAATTAAACAATCGGTGGTACAAGAAAAATTCCGAAACAAACCATTCCACGTCGAACCATCAATCAAGGTTTATACTCCGCTCATAAAAGTGCAATCCATTAAGGGCAGTTTAAAACCAATGAGTGGTATTAAACGCCACTCAGGCCTAGTGTACACTGGACGGACGTTGACGCAGTAATCCGCGGTTATTGAGTGTGCACCCCGCCGATACAAAGTGATTGATAAACTCGAGCGGGATTTACTAGTGTTTGCAAATAGATTTAGAGCACTATGAAACGTCTATTGATCGGCGAATCTATCAAACGCAACGCTTTGCTGACGGGTTGAATATTTGTTTTTATTTATATTGCGATTCAATCGGTTTTAAAATCTGCCTGGGGTTCCCTTTGTTGATGTCTATTTTTTGGAAAATCTGCGCTAAGTGATGCTGTTTTCTGACTCAAAAAGCTATCACAGGATGCATAATTCTTCTTTTTTCAATGATGCAACTTTGTCACTCACTAGCTTATTCCTGCGACTTGATCCGCGTGGACTACACAAATTTCAAACCCCTATTTTATCCCCTTAGGGTTTGAATTTTCAAA
This sequence comes from Maniola jurtina, assembly GCF_905333055.1. Classification (NCBI taxonomy): domain Eukaryota; kingdom Metazoa; phylum Arthropoda; class Insecta; order Lepidoptera; family Nymphalidae; genus Maniola; species Maniola jurtina. The sequence goes on along the minus strand of NC_060037.1, from coordinate 3,398,374 downwards.
AATCCTTTCTTAGGTTGCCTACGTCATAACAGCTATCTGCAGTAGTTTGAGTTGTGCGTTGATATATCAGTCGGTCAGCTTTTCCTTTTTAACCCCCGATCCAAAAAGAGGGGTGTTATAAATTTGACGTGTGTATCTGTGTATCTGTCTGTGGCATCGTAGCTCCCAAATGAATGAACCGATTTTAATTTTGTTTTTTTTGTTTGAAAGGTGGCTTAATCGAGAGTATTCTTAGCTATAATCGAAGAAAATCGGTTCAGCCGTTTGACTAAAACCGTTTAAGATAGGTTTGTGTGTTGACAAAAATCTGGTAATGCCTGGTAAAAATTAATCATGGGATTTAAGATGAAGCATGATGCTAACCTGAACGGCACTTAGTCACTCTTGTCTTGGAGCAAGAAAAACTAACGCCAGAAGAACAAATTATAATAAAAAACCGGCCAAGTGCGAGTCAGAGTCGCGCACTTGGCCGGTTTTTTTTTAATGATGTAAACACAAATTCGCGGTTTTTATTCCTGTTTTTGTGCTATAAGACCTACCTACCTGCCTTTCATGATTCTAGGACAACGGGAAGTACCCTGTAGGTTTCTTGACAGACACGACGGACATACAGACATACAGACAGACCGACAGACAACAAAGTGATCCTATAAGGGTTCCGTTTTTCCTTTTGAGGTACGGAACCTTAAAAAGTGGTTTATATCGGGTAGAATGTAAATGCCTAAAATTCAGTATAGACTACAAGAGAGCCGTATACAAAGAGTGCGTGAGATTTGAAAATCCAGACAAATCCGATATAGACAGTCCTATCTGTTGATAATAATGATGATGGTCCAATAAAGACCCATCTATGGACCGAAAAAGACGATGATTATGCGCGTGTAAGAACGGAATATAAAACATGGAGTGAAAACTTAAAATGAAGTCAAAAATGCATTAGTGAACCCAGTAAGTTTTGAAGGTTCAAGATAAAAGTTGCACTTGTACAATGTTGGGCACGATGAAAAATTATAACAAAATTCGCAATTACCTTTAAGGAATATTAAACCTTGACCACACAGTTTTAAGGTATACTTTTGTAGTGATGGTTGGCAAAAAAATCAGGTCATCGCTCGCAAGTTGTCCGATATAATAATGATGAATGACCTCACACGTCCTTTTCGTGCAGAAAAGTGTGTGGTCTGATTAGACGCGGGTTTCGAACGACTTTTTGTATGGATAATTACGCTTGACCGCTATCTTAACTGATAGTAAGTATTGGTGTAGTCTAAAACGACTTTTGAAGACTTTATCCTAATTTTATTAAGAGATATAAATCGTGCGAAAAACAAATAAGTTGGTGACTTAATTAGGATAGGTTAATAGTAAAGCGAGCGGTGGACAAAGTGGAGTCTGTAGTCTGTACCTATCTGTTTAGTTCTACATCCAGTTATTATCATCTACCGATATTAATAAAAACTATATTTGTACCAAATAGATGACGCCCGTGACCTTGTTCACGAGGGTTTAAGTTTTTTTTGACACCTCATTCATAAAAATCGGCCGAGTAGTTTAGGCGCTATGGTGGAACACACGAAATCTGGACACAAGCATACATAGCACATACATACATACATAGACTGTTAAAATCATAACCTTTCCTTTTGGCTTGCCGCAATCGGGTAAAAACAGCAGTCTATGAATTTCCGCCTACAATCAGGGCATACATCCGCCAGTTTAGGTATAATAAACGCAATTTCAAACGCACTCATATTAGCGATCTGATAGCGCTATCGGTGCGGTAGCTGTATTGACAAATGATAGCGGGAAATCTAACGTCGCATCTTCACGGCACTACATGTAAGGAGCAGTTAATTACCACCGGATGTCGTTAGTGAAATCCATTGCGTATAGTCCGGGAGACGGCTGAAAGGTTTTCTACCCATATTATCAGGGTGGAGGTCATAGAGGCATAAAATCACTGCTTACCCTAGTTGCAATAAATCAATTTTTCTTTTTCTTCTTTCTTACCATTGTTGGACATAGGCTTAGGTGTTGAGCGAGCCAAGTTGGAATCCCGTAAAGAAATCACACTAATATTATTAATGCGAAAGTTTATGTGTTTGTGTGTGTGTGTGTATGTGTGTATGTTTGCTACTGCTTCACGAAAAAATCACTAGACTGGATTTGGCTGAAATTTAAACTGGACACAGATAATATCCTGGATTAGCACATAAGCTACTTTTTATCCCGGAAAATTAAAGTGTTCCCACGGAATTTCAAAAAACCTAACTCCACACGGACGAAGTCGCGGGCATCAGCTAGTAAAACATATAAGTACCTAAAGTCAGTCATAATCTTTAGCACTTTTCATCTTATTTTTACCGCCGTCTCTTACTCTATTGAGGCATTTACTTATTTCATGTAATTTGTTCACAATATTGCGAACCGGTTATTAATTATTGTAAAATAGCGTTATATGAAAGCTTTCACTTTATGTTTCCTGGCTGCCTCTTACAAAGGTTGATTTGCATTTAATTCTAAAATATCGGTGTTAGGGGTTGTGCCTATTGACTTTATGCTCAGTTAATTTCTTATTTCGCTAAACATGTTAGTTATTATTAATTAGCTTAATCCTGCGATCTCGTTCGCGTAATGCCGTGAAAAGTTTTTATTTTCCAGGATGAAATTACACTTCACACTAATATTATAAAGGGGACAGTTTGTATGTGTGTGTGTGTGTGTGTGTGTGTGTGTGTGTGTGTGTGTGTGTGTATGTTTGTTACTCCTTCACGCTAAAACTACTGCACGTATTGGGCTGAGAATAGAGATAGATTATACTCTGGATTAGCACATAGGCTACTTTTTATTCCGGAAAATCAAAGAGTTCCCACGGGATTTTTAAAAAACTACATCCACGCGAACGAAGTCGCGGGCATCAGCTAGTATAATAATAAAATAAGTAATAAGTAATAAAATAAGTAAAATAATAATAAAAGTAGCCTATGTCACTCACTGTCCATCTCAACCATGCAAAAAAATCACGTTAATCTTTTGCCCGTTGCGATGTGATTGAAGGACAAATCGATAAACCTACAACAAACAAACACATTCGCATTCAGAATAAATTATGAGATTGATAAAAGAATCCCCGTGAACATGCGTCCGTTTTAATTGCAGGTGGATATGCCCTTATGCGGGCTACCTATTTCCTGCCTCAAGAAGTTATGTTGCAGGCCCGGCCGATGAGATATTGCCTGGTATTTAGTACCTTTCCTGCCTAATTATCGTCTTTTGCAGTGTATATTATTGGCATTATTCATAGTCATAGTATTATGACTGGACACAATAGTAATTTATCTTTTAGTTTAGTATAAATGCAATAGTGTATTGCCCAAAGAGTATTTACTTGGACGGTAGAGCGGCTACACACACATCACAAAATTTTAATTAGGTAGTTGGCACTGACCACAAGTGTAAGTTAAAAATTTATAACACCCCCGACAAGTGAAGGTTACAATAACTAGAAAAGAGCTGATAACTTTTAAACGGCTGAACCACTTTTTGGATTATAGCTAAGAACACTCTCGATCAAGCCCACCTTTCAAACAAAAAAAACTAAATTAAAATCGGTTCATCGTTTAGGCGCTACGATGCCACAGACAGATACACAGATACACACGTCAAACTTATAACACCCCTCTTTTTGGGTTGGGGCCCAATGTGCTTAAATAGACACGTTAAAATATCTATATAGGTAATTGTGTACATGTATTACCCATTATGTAATTGGAAAAATATTGTTACCGTAGGTACTCGTAGCGCGGGGTGTTGCCATGTCGTTTTATTATTCGTACCCCGATTGCCATGTCGACCTGTCGCGAACTATACTATCTTAATTTATCTATTTCACCATGTTGGATTTGTTGATGGCATGATAGGTCATTAGTTGAGCAGCCCATGTCAATCGTCCGCATGGATTTAGGTTTTTAAAATCCCGTGGAGACTTTTTGATTTTCCGGGATAAAAAGAAACCTATGGCACTCTCCAGGTTTTTATCTGTATCCATGCAAAAATTACGCCCGTCCGTTGTTCTGTTGCGATGTATCTGTAATAATCGAAGGTAAATTCAACTAACGAACACACTTTCGCATTTGTAACATAGGCGATGATGTCTTACTCTTGTAAAATCGAGTCTGTCCCCTGTCAGTCAGTCGGTCAGTCTCCAGTCTTAATAAATGTATATAGACTTATTTTCATTGCTTCAACGTATTGTACCTGCATGCTATTCGATACTAGATGGCGTTGCATTAATTTAAGTTGCGATACAACGCGACGTCAGCGCTTCTATGACTTCGTACAGTAACTTGTAATGAGAAAATATTATATCGTCATTATCAACCGATAGAAATTTTTGAACAGATGCGAAGAAAGGCATCTTATTATTACACTAGCTTCTGGTCGCGACTTCGTCCGCGTAGATTTAGAATAGGTTCTTTAAAATTCCGTGGGAAATATTATTACCTATTGTGTTTTTCCAGGACAGATGATTCCGGGCGGTCACACAGCTGCCTAAATTATACCCAACCAAACAAAGGAAGAAATGGGGTCAGAGTTCAAACTTCATCAACTTTTTTAAGTCAAAGACCGAAACCCGATCTTCTATTTTTCCTTATGCCTGACTAAATCCAAAAAGACTAATCCAATAAACTATATCCCCAGGCTCCAGGCAAAGAAACGAGAGCCGGGTGCAGTGTCGAGTTTCTCTACCCATTATTAAGAAAAAACCAGGCAAGAGCGAGTTCAACTCTCACACGAAGGGTTCCGTATCATTGTACAAGATTACGTAATTTTAAATTGAGATAACACCTATTTAGAAATTCCTATCATTTGTTGTTATTACGGCAATAGGCACAGTAGACACATTTTGTAAAAAATTCAACTCTCTACGTATTACGGTTCATAAGATAAACTCTGCTGACAGACAGACAGACGGACGGATAATGGAGGCTTCGTAATAGAATCCCGTTGGATGGTGATGAAGTTAAGACGTCGCGACCTCCTATTCGGAGGGTCTGGGGTACGATCCCGGGCACGTAAACCTACCTAGTACGCTACAAATCGAAATGGAAATTAGGGTGGGGACGCCCCGCACACCCAAACAGGCGTCTCCCCGCTTCATACTCTGATGGCCATCTCGACCTGTCGTGTACCTAATCAAAACGGCCTAAAACTGCACTGAAATTGAGCCCATGTGATATCGATCAAAACAATTACAGTAAATTCATTCACTCTTGTAAAATTGTATTTTGTGCAATTATTTTGTCTTATTCGCAAACTTATTATTTTATTGCCACCAGAGGTTTAGAATACTTCCGGTATTACTTTTCGAATGGTCACGAACACGCCATAGCAATCTTTATGGGAGTTTATCGAGATCGTTTCTGTGATGGTGAGAATTCGATTACGTTCCGGAATGCAAGGTGTCTTCTTATTACACCGCTCGACCTGGGAATGGCGGAATCGTAGCAAATCTAGTTAGCTTACTCCAAATGGTTTTCAAACGAACGTGTAGGTACCTAGTCTGGACGAGCCTTTCCCAATGGCAATAAAAAAACCGGCCCAGTGCGAATCAGACTCGCGCACCGAGGGTTCCGTACTCGGGTATTTTTTCCGACATTTTGCAGGATAAATCAAAAACTATTATGCATAAAAATAAATAAAAACATGTTTTACAATGTACAGGTAAAGCCCTTTTATATGATACCCCACTTGGTATAGTTATCTTACTTTGAAAATTGAAACACATTTTAATTTTTTTTAATGAGGTAACCACGAATTCACGGTTTTCATATTTATTCCTTTACTTGTGCTCTAAGAACTACCTACCTGCCAAACATGATTCTAGGTCAACGGGAAGTATCCTATAGGTTTTCTTGACAGACACGACGGACGGACAGACAGACAGACAGACAGATAACAAAGTGATCTTATAAGGGTTCCGTTTTCCCTTTTGAGGTACGGAACCCTAAAAAACAAAAATTGATGCCGAATTGAGAACCACCTCCTTTTTGGAAGTCTGTTAAAAATGGTGGTTAGACTAGTCTTACCACAGATCGATTACTAACAAATCTTTCTCCTTTATTAGTAACTACAGATTGTACACGAGTACGCGCGCTTTCTATGTGACGTATTGACAAACAGTAGGTATACATCGCGCGTTTTGTGAGTTACACTCGGTAAGTCGATTCGCCGCCGAATTACCGACGGGTTTGATTGAAAACTGAAAGGTGAAACGCGCTGTGCTTTGGGATCCGATTACGTTTGTCAAATGTATGTGCTAGGTCGCAAGATAAAATTCATAGACGAATCTTTATAAGGGATTTTTGGGCTCCCAAAGCCCCGTGGTTATACAGGGCCCCCAGCCCCTGTCAAACAAAATGGACAGTATTGTAAATTAAAAAAATTAACAATATAAAAATCGTATCATAAGTTTAGCGACTTTGAAATCAACTAAACCGTGTGCAGTGTGCAGACCTATCAAATGAAACGGAGGATCACTCTAAGCTATTTTCGGTTGTATTTTCTCGCTATTACGCTCTTTTCTTCTAAAATACTACTTATACATACCTAGTACCTTCACTATAATATACTTCCCGCCGTATTTTAAAACCTAAGTCGTGGACATCATCTAGTCTCTAATAATAATAAATTATCCATAGATGATTATTAAAAAAAGTCTTTTGACATTCCAAGAAAATGTACCTAACACTGCATTGGTTGTGGAAAGAACATAAGCCGCCGTAGCTTTTGTGTTACAAATAAACATCTAGGTATGTAAGTACATTAGTTGCAGTAGAAATCGAAGAAAAGCCAAGTGCGGGATAGGAATCGCTCTTTTAGGGCTCCGTAGTTCGTACCTACATAATTATTATGAACAACATATTTTGGGTGTATGAAATCTTCATATAAAAACCCAAAAAATACTACGAGTTAGCATTACTAATCGGTTACTAAACATAGTAAAAAGTGGACATGACATGAGGATTTATGTCAAAATTTCGCTCATACTACCTAATCCGAGATAATTCGGTGTACACGGCCACGCTTGCACGGTACGAGCCCCGTTCGCTACAACTAATCGATTTCACGTCTATTTCTCTGCCACCTCTATTATACTCGATGACCTCACTCAAATATCGATAATATCCGATTCTTACCCTAATCGATCGATTAATCGAGAATTCTTTAAGGCCTATGCTTTTATCTTCGAAATTAAGAGGCATAAATAAAAGCCTTAAAAAAGTCCGAACAACGGAGTTGTAGATGTAGAGACTTGTTTTTAGATTGTAAAAGTGATAAATTATAACATTGGGTACCTACTAGATACTAGATGAAGCGTGCGACTTCGTCCGTATGGATATAGAAAAATCTTTAATGGTTTTTTTTAATTCTTTTTAAATAGCGAGCAAACGAGCAGGCGGGTCACCTGGTGTTAAGTGAATACCGCCGCCCATAAACATTTGCAGCACCTAACTAAGCAACTTTTGCAACAACTAAGACTTCAGTCCACTATCTGTGTACCAATTTTGTCGTTTCGGTTAAACGGATGGGCCGTGAAAAGCTAGAAGACAGACAGACAGACACTCTCGTTTTCATAATATTAGTATGGATTAGCTTTCTCTATTTTACTGTACAAACGTAATTTACCAATATTTAAAAAGAAATCTCGTCGAATTGAGAACTTCTTCCTTTTTTTTGAAACGGCTTCTAACCTACATCCGATAACTTGACCTACCGCAAAGCTAATCCCGTAATAAAGGACCGGTCTTTGGCCAACTATATAATCATTAATAACCTGCGAAAATAAAACAAAAACGGACAAGTGCGAGTTGAACTCGCACGGAGAGGGTTCTGTATGATGAAAAATATGTAAGTTTGTACACACAATATTGATATATTCATCGTGTTATATTATATTAATACACAGTACTTTATCATTAGGTTTTCCTGTAACCTAAACCTAAGATCTATTTTTTGTAGATTTAGAAATAAGATGTGGGGAACAGACAATTTCAAAAAAAAATCCTTAATTACTTTAAAGTGTTAATTTAGAAAAAATATATTGATATCCTCACAACAACTCCTTTCGTTTAATATCTCACTCTGTAAGTACAGTTTAATTGAGTTTGTTTGATTTTTCTATTTGCCCCTTTAAAAATGACCACTATAGCTACTCATAATCCATTTTATTGACTTACTACGTATTTTTAGAGTTCCGTACCTCAAAAAGAAAAACGGAACCCTTACAGGATCACTTTGTTGTCTATCTGTCTGTCTGTCTTTTGAGTTCGCCATCTTTATGATAGACTACAGAGTAATTTAGCTTCGAATAATTGCTCTTGTAGATTACGTCCTTGTAAGTACCAAGATTTTTAGATTTTTCTATTGCTAACCTACCCTTAGCAACACGGCTAAAATCGGCCAATCGCATGATTTTGATCGCTTTACAAAAAAAGTAGCGTTTACACCGGTTGGATTCATCTGAAGAAACCTGATATGATGAAACTTTTAGGCGCCCAGAGCATTCAATATCTTTTTTTGTTCACCTTAAAATGAGCTACTAAGAATGATGGCAGCCTTTTCAAATAGACATAATACCTGAGACCTAACATTTCTTAGCTAAGATAGACACAAAGCATCAGGGTAGTGAATATAATATCGACATACATAAAAATTTACCTAGCTACCTATTATCACTACCCATATTATAAATGCAAAAGTGTGTTTCTTTGTTGGTTTATTGGTTTTTCCTTCAATCACAACGGATCTAAAGATTGACCTGATTTTTTACATGGATTTAGTTGAAGACCTGGGGAGTGACAGGCTATATTTTATCACGGATACCTCATCAAACAGTTCCCACTGAATTTTTAAATATCTTAATCCACTAGGATAATGTCGTGGGCATCAGCTAGTAAATATACCTACTAATATTATAAATGCCAAATATGTCTGTCTGTCTATTACCTTATCACGACTCAACCACAGATAGATAGACTTTTTGGAGGTATTGGGATAGAATTTCAGAAAATTACAGATTTAGAGTAAATTGTAGATTACAGAAAAATCCAAAACCTTGCGGAGGGAAACGCGGGCATCGCCTATTTTTTATCCAAAACTTATAGACACAGTTGCAAGTACTCTTTTATAAAGTGGCATTAGCTCCAAATTAATTCATTAGCGAAATTCGAGCCGCCAAAAAAAAAGACTATATATCGTAAGCCGCCGCACAGAGTGGATGCGAGCAATTAGAGTGTAAACTAACATCTCGGCAGAGGATGAAGCTCACACGCATCGCCGGTTCCGTGCACTTGTGGCTTTTGTGAGGACACTGAAGCGAACCGGGTTATAAACATATTATACAGCTTGCTATAAACCTGGTTTGTGTCCTAACTTCAATACACTATGATTTCAATTTAGCTACAAGGTTAACAGGACTGACGCTGCTACAGAAGAAGTAGGTAAGCATTTATGGCCGATTCACACCAATTGCGTATGCAGCACATACACGTGACACGTGCGTAGTGACGCGCGTGAACCCGTAGACGTAACTGCACGCATTCACGTTCACGCCACGCAAGCGGTATGCCATGTTTCGTACAGTTCCATATGTTATAACGCAATGGTACGCGCTATGTTTACGCTTACGCAACGCTTACGCAACGCTTCCGCAACGCTTACGCAGTCTGTGTGAACGAGCTCTTAACTGTGATCTGTAAGACAGGTCAAGAGGTAAAAGAAGTAATTTTCAAAGTTACATCTCGGCAGAGGATGAAACTTACACGCATCGCCAGCTAAATGCACTTGCGGCTTTTTTGCGGCTTTTTTGAAGACCGGGCGTTCGGTTTATAAGAAATCAAAATTCTACCAAGTAAATTTTTTGATACAATTTCGGAAAATGCAGTCGTGTTGTGAGTACGTTTAAAATGGTTTTATTTGCCCAAACTCCAGCTTGCGTATTAATTTGCGACATCATAATCGTATAAAATTTCCGACAAACTTATTACGTTGAAAACTTAAAATGCAAAATACACCTGCACCCTTATCGCACCAAGTTTATCACCGACAACAATTATAGCCCATTAGTGGACAATAAACGAAATTCAGTAAAGAAGTGTCAACAACTATAACTGGAAGTAATCTAAGAGCTAACAAACCAATTGTTCAAAGTGACTTCAAAAACCGACTTCAAAAAGGAGGAGGTTCTCAATTCGTCGGAATCTTTTTTTTTTTTTTGATGTATATTCCCCGATTACTTAAAGACGACTGGACCGCCTAGACCGATTTAGATTTTTTTTTTTTTGATTTTGTATGATAAAATGTTTTGCCGACCGAACTTCGGTTCCGGCGGCCAATCTTCATAGAGATTATAGCCAACTGCTTAGAACATAGTTATAATAGTGGAAAAGTGTGTGCGCACAGGTGCATTCTCTGTTCCGTCACTTATATAACCCGATGAAACGGAAATCTGACACGAACGGAGAGGCGCAGTATCGATGGCTTTACCTTCTCCGGGCTAGTACTGAGAATTTCTTAACAGAAAAGTCCAATTATTTGTAGGCACCTACTTATTTTTGATTGCTTAAAAAGCATATGGCTTTGAAAAGTTAAAGCTAAGAGCCCGGAATCGATCTCCAGACAACTGGAGTATAAGTGGTCGATGTTTTAACCACTGGGTTATCGCCGTTTATAATGTGTCGCATTCCGAACCAATGCATGGTATGCGTAGATTATTTTGACGATTCAAAAGCACTTGTAAAAGTTTATTTGAATAAAAAATCTTTCTATCCTATTCAGTATTTACCAGTAGATGTTGGTTAAATTTTGTACGGTCTATGATACTTTTTTTACGTAAAATTAAAATAGGTAAGGTAGGTAAATAGTTTCAACAAAACTTCCTCCGGCTCTTTGACTATCTCTGGATGATAATATTACAGTATAATATTATGAGAAATATGAAATTTTGTTACCCAAACTTGGTAACAGACGTTATGATGATAGCAAGCTATTTACCACGGAATTTTTTAAGATGCAATTTTAAATCATAAAGCGTCATATAATTCTTTTTATGATAAGAATATGATGATACTGCCTAATTGACATAAAATATAAATATAGTGGCATATGAATATTGTGTGAAACCTGTTACCATGTTTCCAAGTTATTATTAACTTAACTTTTATGTCTGACGTCACAAATCAAAGGTCCTTAGTTCAATTTGCGTAATTACTAACTACCTAAGTACTTAGGTAGATGTTGCCCGCGGGCGCGTCTTCGTTTGTATGGATTTATATTAAACTAGAGGATGCCCGCGACTTCGTCCGCGTGGATTTAGATTTTTAAGGATCCCGTGGGAACTGCTTGATTTTCCGGCATAAAAAGTTGGCTATGTCAATCAAATGGACACAAGCTACCTCGGTACTAAGATACAAATCGGTTAAGTGGCCCATCCACTTAACCGATTTGTATCTTTAAGTATCCCGTGGGATTTCTTTGATTTTCCAGGATTAAAAGTAGCCTATGTCCGTCCCAGGGATATAAGCTAACTCTGTACCACGTCAGAATCGGTTAAACTGTTGGGCCGTGAAAAGGTAGCAGCCAGACGGACAGACAGACAGACAGACAGACACACTTTCGCATTTATAATACGAGTATTAGTATGGACTAGCCCAAGCCCGCGACTTCTTCCGCATGAACTAGACAAATTTCAAACGCCTATTTTACTCCCTTAGGGGCTGAATTTCCAAAAATCCTTTCTTAGTAGATACACCAACCAAAATATAGTAGATAAAACCAATAAACCATCAAACCAACAAACAAACACATTTTCGCATTTATAATATGGGTAGTGATAACATTGAGGTATCGTGATCTAATTAATATTGTTAAACAAACAAGTGTAAATTAAAAATTTATGACACCCCCGACAAGTGAAGGTTACAGTAACTAGAAAAGAGCTGATAACTTTCAAACGGCTGAACCGATTTTCTTGAATTATAGCTAAGAACACTCTCGATCAAGCCACCTTTCAAACAAAAAAACTAAATTAAAATCGGTTCATTAGTTTAGGAGCTACGATGCCACAGACAGATACACAGATACACAGATACACACGTCAAACTTATAACACCCCTCTTTTTGGGTCGGGGGTTAAAAACAATAGTAGGCACATCAAAAGATACGTTTGATTATATTAGCATAAAAATTCGTATCTTGATGAATCTTAAGCACTTTTAAATGGGTTTCACGTTAAAAATGGAAAATGAACAGAGCTCTTTGGCCTTTTAAATTGTTACTCAGAAACAATCAATATAAAGCTAGATACAAAAAGGCGTGCGGCCGTTTTAGAGTACGTTTCGTCATTCCATACTAGAGACGGAATTGCGTGATTGGCTCTACATCAAGGAATATTTTTAACCCCCGACCCAAAAAGAGGGGTGTTATAAGTTTGACGTGTGTATCTGTGTATCTGTGTATCTGTCTGTGGCATCGTAGCGCCTAAACGAATGGACCGATTTTAATTTACTTTTTTTTGAATGAAAGGTGGCTTGATCGAGAGTGTTCTTAGCTATAATCCAAAAAAATTGGTTCAGCCGTTTAAGAGTTATCAGCTCTTTTCTAGTTTTCTTGTAGAAAAGAAGGTTAGATAACCGTTAGGTTCATAATATTATGTCAATTGACAAATGTCAAGCTGTCAAGATGGACGTTGCCTAAATACATAATTATTTATTTGAAAATGATGTTTTGGAAAACTCAGATACTTCAGATTGTAGGCGCGGAATAGTCTAAGAAAATCAGTCAGCCGTTTGAAAGTTATCAGGTCTTCCTAGTTACTGTACCTTCACTTGTCGGGGGTGTTATAAATTTTTAATTTACACTTGTTTCAGATGCTATTAATACCTGAAAATACTTTTAAAAGTTAAAAGGAGCGGTTTCACAAAATCCTCAAAAGAACGAGTAATTTTGTACTCTGAACTCGCGTGGAGTGGGTTCCGTACGATAAATATGTCAAGTTTGTATGCACAATATTAAGAGACTTTAAGAGAATATTAAGAAATTAAGAGACTTCTTACAGTTTTCCTGTAATCTACATATAAATAAAGAACTATTTTCTTTATATTTTTCAAAATTTTAAGTTCAGTGGTTTCGAAGATAAGGAGGGTAGGAGAAGGAGGAATGGTCAATTTTTATTTATTTTCTTAAATAACTTTGAAACAATTGAGACTCTTACAACAACTCCTTTCAAGACTTTAATCCTTTAAAACTTTAAGGATTAAAGAGGAAAAGACTCCTTTAAAACTTTATTATTTTTTTAATTTGCCCCCTAAAAGATGTGAGTCCCATATTCAACATTCATTTATTAACGTTACACGTACATGTTTAAGACAGATAAATTCATAATTATGTTACCTATCTTTAGATATGTAAGTTTTTATGCATAATATTAAGAGATTTACAATGTTATAATTAAGACTACAGGACTTCCTGTAAGTTTTCTTGTAATCTAATTTCAACTTAATCGGTCAAGAAGATTCGGAGAAAATTGCTTATGATAGATTGACAGACAGACACACAGGTTAAATAAAGGTTGTTTTTTCAATCGGATAGATACCTATAATATGGAAGCCTAAAATGTAGGCACAGCTCGCTCGCACAGAGGTGCTTATAGGTCCTGTCAAATATGCGAACTTCTGCAAAAATATAACCAATTCGATGTAGATTTTTGTCTGTTTTTATAATCGCGCTTACAAAACCCACCTTAAGAACAACTCCACAGCTGTAAGATTCATCAAAAATCGATTACTTACAACAAATTGCAGTTTAACAACCGGCCGCGGAGGCTTTTGCGAGTTGCGACTCTGGATCGTGCACTCCAGTTCATTTTACGCGTCTTATTTTAACTTCCCGCAAAACAATAATATACGAATTAGATGCTTTTGGAACGGATTTCAATTGCATGGTTTATTTCAATTATTTTTTATCGTCATGATAAAATGATCAAGAAGCACTTACAATTTTACAGTCATCATCACCATCAATCCATAGCTGGCCCACTACTGAACATGGCTCTCCTCTCAGAGTGAAGAGTGTTTAGGCCATAGTTCACTACACTGGCCAAGTGCAAATTATTATCAGAATTCACACACCTTTGAAAACATTATTGTAAACTCTCGGGCATGCAGGTTTTCCCACGATAGTTTCCTTCACCGTTAAAACAATATAGGCAATTATTAATCTTTTAAAACGCACAAAACTCTGAAAAGTTAGAGGTACGTGCCCCGGAAACCATAAATAGGAGCCACTAGGCCTATATGTTATAAAATACAAGTGTAAATTAAAAATTTATAACACCCCCGACAAGTGAAGGTTACAGTAACTAGAAAAGAGCTGATAACTTTCAAACGGCTGAACCGATTTTCTTGGATTATAACTATGAACACTCTCGATCAAGCCACCTTTCAAACAAAAAAACCAAATTAAAATCGGTTCATTAGTTCAGGAGCTATGGATACCACAGATAGATACACAGATACACACGTCAAACTTATAACACCCTTCTTTTTGGGTCGGGGGTTAAAAACCTATAACTGAGGCACTTGGTTTGTCCTAGGTTGTAGCTTTGCATTAACAAATAGCCTAAGGCAAATATAGAATGTGAGGACAAACTTGGCAGCTGCCAGTTCATTAATAAAAATCCGAATCGATTTAATTAATCGAGTTAACGAATCCACCTGTTAATTGCTAAAGCGATAATTGCACATCATTAGTGAAACGATACTGGTGACATTTCGGTTGAATTACAATTTATATCGATCTTTTTAATTATCGATATAATAGATTAATTGCGTTTCGTTCGCATAAGTTATGAAGATATCTGGAATTCATTTTAATTTAGATTATTAATTAATTTAATTATCGCAAGTATTAAGGAAGCCAACGTCGTTTTTTGCTGACGTTTGGCTGTGTGTCGTGTGTATTTATTTTTGTCCAATTATTTTTTTGCAATACATACATTTTTAGGGTTTCGTAGCTGAAGGATGCCAACGGGACCCTATTCCTGACGTAGGTTCAGGAATAGGGTCCCGTTGAACCTACGTTGTCAGTCCGTCCGTCTGTCTGTCAGCGGGCTGTCTCTTGTGAACCACCACGTCCCATGGTTCCACCAACCTCGTGGTTATATGAGCCGAAACGTTCGGTTCTTGCTCTTGGCTTATTTCCCGGGGCATCTTCTTGAATCACTATAATTTATTCCTCTACTTTCTCGTCCCTATACGAATATGTCATTCTCCCCTTTCTGGGGCAGACGTTATAACTATTATAGGGGATACCCGCAACCTGTCGTGGTCGTGGTGTCTCCTGTTATCCACTTCCTCTCCTGTTCCCCTCAATGTCTTCTCTCCCTCTCTTGCTCTCCTCTGTGCTCGTCACATCTTCCTCCTAACTTCCTTCCTCCTCTTTACGTCCTCTTTTCCGTCGTCACTGCTGTTTGTCTGAGGCCTGAGCTACTTCACAAGTGCCTGCCCTATTTCAACTACTGTACCTACGCCACTAAAAGTTAAAAAATATATTATTAAAGTGCGTTCAACTTCAGGTTTAGTAAGTATAATAGCATTTGCAGTGTTTACCAAGCAGTCATTCATTGAAAAAACTGCTAATACAATAGTATCATTAAACCATTTTCTATATACCACAAAAAGATAGGAACAATAATTCAAGAATTGACATTTCAGTAAATGACAACTGACGGCACTAATTAAATTTATGTTTGCAAAAACAAAATATTAATATTAATCTTTATTAATTTTATTTGATATTATATATCTTTTGATAGGGATATCGACGCGTATTATAAAATCATGTTTATAAAAAGACTAACTGACGATTCAACATACAGCTGTTACCTGCCTTTACTTTACCACTACTAAATAATTATGTGGTAGTGGTAAAGTAAAGTAAAAGTATAGAGATACACTTAATAATTATAAAGTGTATCCCTATTGTCTACTAATATTATTATAAATGCGAACTATTTTTATCTGTCTGCTGCCTTTTCACAGCCCATCTGCTTAACGGATTTTGATGAAATTTTATCTAGACATAACTTACACCTGGGTGTAATCTCCTGGGAGATTCATTTAGGCTACTTTTTATCCCAAAAAATCAATTTTAAAAATCCTAAATCCACGCGGACGAAGTTGCGGGCATCATCTAGTTACTACATATTCCCAAAAAAACGTCTGTTACAAGTATGAGTAACTCCGAAGACCCCATGTTCTTATAAGGATTCCGTATCAAGTAAACTCCCAAAATTCTCAAAACCTCTGACTCACAGTATCGCTGTTTTCATATTATTAGAACTTTTATGGTTGCATTTTATATTCTTTTTATTATTTTTGTGTTTGTGAGTTGGACTCAAAATTATGCTCGAGAGCATGATAAAAAAGTATCTACTTAATATGTTATGTATCTATTAAGTACTTACTTGCTTAGAAATTTTAATTAAATTATACTTAGATAGGTAGCGACAATCCA
This sequence comes from Maniola jurtina, assembly GCF_905333055.1. NCBI lineage: Eukaryota > Metazoa > Arthropoda > Insecta > Lepidoptera > Nymphalidae > Maniola > Maniola jurtina. The sequence goes on along the minus strand of NC_060037.1, from coordinate 3,381,799 downwards.
CATAGTCAAAGCAGTTTTTACGTGGAAATGTTATATATTCAATCTATCTGTATACTGTTGTTGAATATTTGCTAAAAAAGACCATACAATAACGACGTTGATAAGATGTTGATTCTTCGTCTTCGATAAGAATTAGCACTTCGTGTTGATAAGTGACGTAATATTACAGATAGATTGAACATAGGAATCTGATACAAAGAGCATTGCCTATAACCGTTAGAATTTGAAAACAAATACACTCTTTCATGCGAACGTAATAGGGTAGAAAGATGCGTAATTATAAATGCGAAAATGTGTCTGACTTTAGATTAGATTAAGATGTAATTAGGTATGGTAATTATGAAAAAATTGGTGCCAAAAGTCCTCTAAAACATGACGCATTTCATTTAGACTGCAAATCCTTACGGAGTCCGTCGTCGGTCTGGATTCTTTGAACCAATCTACTGTTGTGCTGACGACCTCCATAAATTGCAAGGGCCAAATGAATGTTCATCAAAACCAACTTGGCTGCGTTTCCACATGTAAAACGTAAGCGAAAATGGGCATTATTACAATGCATCAAAGATTATCCTGAATTTCAGGAGTGGTAAATATTAGTTTGCTCTTTTGGTGTTGAGAATATACAGGGCAATGTTGGTGCGAAGTTTGTTGTGTAATACGAGATAAAGTAGGGGTATTAGAGTGAGTCAGTACATGCCGCTGTGTAGTGTGGAACATGTTGGGAGGTATTTTTAGGCTTCCTAAGTACTGAGGCTGAAATTGCTCCTTTAATTTGCTTCAACTGTTATATCAGCTATGCAACTGTTTAAGCTGTATTTGTGTGTATTTTATCATAAGTCACTCACTCACTCAGAGTCACTTAGCGGGCAAAGTATTAGATAATAGTTCATATAATATGTACATACTTAGTTCAAAAAGACGTTGAGCTCCCAAGGTGCTAGAAGGGTGACCTCTGAGAATGGGAAACTTTTTTTTTTAATCTTTTATTAACAGGCTTTTACATTTCTGTATGTCAGCCTTCTTGGGAAACTTGAAATACAAGATTTTTGATCTAATGAAAAGCAAGCATCAGCGAGCTTCATAACAGTCACAATAACGGTTCGATAATAATCTCAAAAACGACTCTTGACAAAATTGGGCTCCAACTGAAGAAGACATATCGTCTTCAAGATTTTTTAATGATAGGGGCCAAGAGTTACGTCCAATTTGGACCCGTATAATAAAAGTTGACCTGGCATACAGGGCTAATGATTCTAATGGAGGTGACACTTGACCCCCGCTAGTTACGGGCGAGATAACTTACGACCCGACTTGAACTAACGGTTGCCGTTCCTAGAAACTGATCTTGGATCTAATGAGGAAAAAAACCGGCCAAGTGCGAGTCGAACTCGCACACGAAGGGTTCTGTAAGTAGGTTTGACATGCACATAGCTATATTATGATGACGTAGACAACCGCTAAGGAAGGATTTTTGAATACTCAACACCTAAGGGGTTAAGGTAAAATAGGGGTTTGCAATTAGCGACTTCGTCCGCATGGTTGGATGGATGGATAGAGAATAGGGATGTTTTTAAATCCCGTGGGAACTCTTTGATTTTCCGGGATAAAAAGTTGCCTATGTCAATTTTTGGAATGCAAGCTACCTGTACCATGTACGTGTACCCTATTTCATATAAACGGTTAACCGAATGAGCCTTTTAGAATCCCTTGAGAAAACTTTGATTTTCCGAAATAAAAAGTAGTCTATGTCCTTCCCCAGGATGTAAGCTGACGTTGTATCAAATTCCGTCAAAATCGGTTAAACTGTTGGTCCTTGAAAACTAGCAGACAGACAAACTGACAAACAGGCAGACAGACACACTTTCGATTTATAATATTAAGTATGGATAGTGCTGTATGGACTTTCATAACTAAAGTTTATCATCGCTGAAATACCAACATTTAACACGAATTCCAGTGCTATTTTAAACACTTCCAGCGATCGCGTGACCGTGTCCCAATATTATAATCAACCAGATAATATCCAGAAATCACAATTTAGCCCTTATTCCTTAGACGATAAAGTCCAAAACGTTATTAAATTAATTTTCAGCGCATCAGGAGCGTTGGCTGGTAGATTAAAACAATTACAGGAAGCGCACGGGTGTTGATAATCGGCCTCTCAATTGAGATTGATTAAAACCACTATTTTTGATGCGAACAAATTAATCTTCCTATTTTCGGAACAATTGGCTAAATTATTGTTACACCCGTTGCGAAATTGGTGCACTTTTGACTCTGCACTCGTGATCAAAAATGATAAAATCCCACCTTCTATTTTTGTTGACCTTATTGGTCTTCTTTGACGACTTCTTGCACTTCCTGGTCACTGGTAGAGATCTCTTTTAACCCCCGACCCAAAAAGAGGGGTGTTATAAGTTTGACATGTGTATCTGTGTATTTGTGTATCTGTCTGTGGCATGGTAGCTCCTAAACTAATGAACCGATTTTAATTTAGGTTTTTTGTTTGAAAGGTGGCTTGATCGAGTGTTCTTAGCTATCGAACACCGAGAAATTTCATAAAAAGCGATGTTGTGTAGTTTTTGTTTAAACGTGACTACAAAGTAACACGTAGCTACACAAAAAATATCTCCAAAAAAGGAAAGCACGTAATAGCTGAAATGATCCGTAATTGAGTTCAATATAACCAATTATGCAGTAAAAAGTGATGGTACTGTTAGAGATATTTACTGCCCGCGCATTAACGAAACGTTTCCGTGCGGTCATTTTGACCCATGTAATAAAATATACAGTGATCGCAAAACAAGTAGTCTAATTTGAACACGAGGTGTATGACTGCGAATAAAATGTCAGTGTACAAGACAAATCTCAGCGGGGATTCCTTCAAGACCTGGGTTTTTACATAATTAATAGAGGATACCTGCAACTTCGTCCGCGTGGATTTAGGTTTTTAAAGTTAAAGGGATAAAAAGTTGCCTATATCAATTACAGGGATGCAAGCTACCTCGGTACCAAATTTCATACAAATCGGTTGAGCGGATGGGTTTTTAGGAATCCCGTGGGAACTCTTTGATTTTCCGGGATAAAAAGTAGCCTATGTTCATCCCCGGGATATAAGCTAACACTATACCAATTTCGTCAGAATCGGTTAAACTGTTGGGCTGTGAAAAGGTAGCAGAGGGACAGACACACTTTCGCATTTAAAATATTAAAGTATGGATAGTATAGTATGGATAGGTGAAAGAATAGCATTTAATTTGCCACGGACGTTTCCCGATAGAGAACTTGGAAGGGCGTTATTCTGTTCATCAATTTATTTCAATATTTCCAAGGACAGAGGAAATTTTTTTAGTTTTTAGTAAGTATCTTTTTTATCGTTCCCGCATAATGAAACACGCCTGACACATTTATTTACTAAATTAAGTAAAAAAAGCTACAAAAATACAAAAAATAGATATATTAAATATATAAAACTAGATATATTAAATATATAAAAGGAAAAAGTGACTGATTGATTTATTAACTCACACCTCAAGTTACTAGACAGATCGGGCTAAAATTACAAACAGATAGCTATCCGCATAGACCATCCGCTAAGTAAGGGTTTTTAAAAATTATACCCCTAAAAGGGTAAATAAAATAGGGGCGTTAGAAGTTTGTTTAGTCCACGCGGAAGAAGTCGCGGGTAAGCTACTATGCAATAAAGGAATGAAAATGAAAAATTTTATGCATTTGTATATATATGCAAATGTGTATACTTACCTACCTAATCGATGTCTAGACAAAAGTTTATTTTGTAATAATTTCATGTGATACTCGTAAAATTCTACAGTGTGAAGTTACCCCGAGGAACCGTTCGTACTGTCAGTCTGGTGCCTACAGCCTTGTAAGATGGTAATAGTAGTGCGCTGTGCATTGAACATCACAGAGCCTTAAAGGCTTCATTGCTTTAAGTGAGACCTGTCAATCTGAACGCGACTTTAGCCCGTTATTAAAGCTTGAGAGGAACTTTCTTCATTTCATAAGGTGGAATGTGTACTAGTTACTACTAAGTTAATACTTAGTATGCTTTCAAGACCGCTGCACTTGAATCAAGTTGGTGCACTATGGCCGAACCATTGTCATTCTGGGAGGAGACCTGTACTTAGTAGTAGGCCGGCGGAGATGGGTCAATAATGATAATGAGCTGGGTCTGAAAAAATATCATAGGAATAACAGCGGTAAATCTAAGACGCAAAACGAAGTCATTTGAAACATCGCGTCCATAACATTTTACAGAGCCTCTCCCATGCCCTTTCCCCTCTGCAGTTGATTAGAATCAGGAAGTAGGTACTTACTTAGGTATTTAATAATTCTATGCCACTCTGCTAGTTAAACCTGCCAATCGAAAATCATTGATTAATTATACTGGTAGATCCTCTTCTGAAACATGGAGTCGGGAATTTTTTTAACGTTTCTAGAGACCTTAAAACATGATTATTTGAAAACTAAATACTTTGAATCAAGTTTTAGTAAGCACTGCTTCATTTGTTATTAAAAAGAACAAGCCTAGCTATGGCCTACCTATAACAGAAACTTAGATTATAATCTACGTAAGTTTCTCACAGTTTAGACAGCCACGACGTGATCCAAACTACTAAGAGTCTTATTAAATCAAGACCAAGGAAAAAGGCAAAACGCCAATCAATCTTTACTTATGTAAGTCTCAATAACTCATATTGGAAAAACTGGACAAATTCATTCGATAGTTGGTACAGTCGTTTTGAGATTTAAATGATCCTATAAAACAGTGCCATCAAATTGGCATGGCAGGGCAAAATATAATAATTATTATTATATTTAAATCACTAGGTAGATGACGCCCGCGGCTTCACTCGCGTGGATTAAGGTTTTTAAAACCTATTGGGAACTCTATGATTTTCCAGGATAATAAGTAGTCTATGTTCTTCCCCGGGATGCAAGCTGTCGCTGTACTAAATTTTTCACAATCGGTTGAACAGATGGGCCGTGAAAACTACCAGACAGACAGACAGTCGGCAGCCAGTCAGACACAATTTCGTATTTATAATCTAAATAAATAAAAGGAAAAGCTGACTGACTGATCTATCAACGCACAGCTCAAACTACTGGACGGATTTGGACTACTGGGCTGAAATTTTGCATGCACATAGCTATTATGAGGTAGCCATGCGCTAAAAAAGGATTTTGGAAAAATCAACAAATAAGGGAGTAAAATAAGGGTTTGAAATTTGTTTAGCCCACGCGGACGAAGTCGCGGTAAGCTAATATTACTATAGTATGGATAGTATAATTGTTTTTATTGAATATTAGCTGATGCCCGCGACTTCGTTCCCGTGGATATAGGCTTTTAAAAATTCCGTGGGAACTCTTCGATTTTCCGGAATAAAAAGTAGCCTATTTGTTAATTCCTCCATTCCAAACAGCCAAATCCGTCCGGTAGTTTTTGCGTAAAAGAGTAACAAACATCCATCCATACATACAAACTTTCGCATTTATGATATTAGTAGGATACTCGTGGTTGCCTGTACAATAATTACTCGATACAATAGCAAAGTTGACGGTCTATCGATATATCGGGTTGACAGCTAAATTACAGACCCCGTATGGTTAGCAAAGGCCAGCCTTCGTGAGACCTACGATCTCTATTACGATTTTATCACACTAATATTATAAAGGAGAAAGTTTGTATGTGTGTGTGTGTATGTTTGTTACTCCTTCACGCAAAAATTACTGGACGGATTGGGCTAAAATTTAGAATGGAGATAGATTATACCCTGGATTAGCACATAGGCTACTTTTTATCCCGGAAAATCAAAGAGTTCCCACGGGAATTTTAAAAAACCTACATCCACGCGAACGAAGTCGCGGGTATCAGCTAGTGAGATATAAAATTGATGATCTTATAATGAAGGAAATTGTACAAAAAATAGATATACTAAAATAAAGTTATGAGTTGTTTATGATACCTTGATTTTAAATTGAATTTATAGATACAGATAGTGTTCTTAAATGATGCAATGATTGAATAATTAATGACATATCCATACCTGACGGATATCATAGATGTCGAGCGAATCCACGTTTGAAGCCTTATTATATAACCCAATGGCTTAGGCGTACCTACATACCTACTGAAATCTTAAAGATTCTATTTTCAAATCGGGTGGGATTTCAATATAGAACGTTATAACTCGTATTACTTGAGCAATTAAAACATACCTTTTCGTATCTAACAATTTCATTCTTTACTATATCCTATGTATTAACCCAAGGTATAAGCTATCTCCATTCCAAATTTCAGCCAAATCCATCTAGTAGTTTTTGCGTGAAGGGTTACAAACATACACACACACACACACACGCACACACACAAATACTTTCGCTTTATGATGTAGTGTGATATTAATATGGGAGTTTTGAACAGTTTTATTTATCGTCATCTACTGCATCCGCATAACTAGAACCCACTCCTAGAATGACATTATTTCTATCAGCTTCAACTTTTTCTATATCCTGGATCTATATGTATTTACTTACTATAGTAATAATAATCGTCAATTTATAATGAGTCTGGATCGCAGCATGTCATCCGGAACCGTTCATTTTCGCAAAAAAGTACCGCAACGTCTTTACTTGAATATGAAAAGCTGTCTTGTTGTCAAACTGTCAACAATTGACAACAGACTGACATTCGATGTAAGAAACAGAATCACTAGAACCATCGATTATGGAAGAAGATCTGTAAAAAATAAATAATATCGTTTCATCTAGCTTGTTGATTCTTTGATTTCTGTATAAAATCTCTTTTAGAGTGATGCTAGACAAGCGTAATTTTTTAACCCCCGACCCAAAAAGAGGGGTGTTATAAGTTTGACGTGTGTATCTGTGTGTCTGTGTATCTGTGTATCTGTGTATCTGTCTGTGGCATCGTAGCGCCTAAACGAATGAACCGATTTTAATTTACTTTTTTTTGTTTGAAAGGTGGCTTGATCGAGAGTGTTCTTAGCTATAATCCAAAAAAATTGGTTCAGCCGTTTAAGAGTTATCAGCTCTTTTCTAGTTTTCTTGTAGAAAAGAAGGTTAGATAACTGTTAGGTTCATAATATTATGTCAATTGACAAATGTCAAGCTGTCAAGATGGACGTTGCCTAAATACATAATTATTTATTTGAAAATGATGTTTTGGAAAACTCAGATACTTTAGACAGTAGGCGCGGAATAGTCCAAGAAAATCAGTTCAGCCGGTTCAGCCGTTTGAAAATTATCAGGTCTTTTCGGTCTTTTCTAGTTACTGTAACCTTCACTTGTCGGGGGTGTTATAAATTTTTAAATTTACACTTGTTGAATTGTGAGTCTGTTGCATTCGATTTCATTTTTAAAAGCCCGAAACTGCCACACTCAAACTCAAACTGTCTGAAGACTCAAATTGACTTCAATCTGGGATGAAGACGTAAGGAAGGAGCGTCAGTTAGCTGCGGGAATTGTGTGTTGCGTTTTTCTTGTCCGTCCGTCTGACAGCCCAACAGAAATTCAGTTGAACCGAATTATGCGACTGACAACTCACAAAAATTACGCTAGTCTGACCTCACGCTTAGCCGTCGTCGAGAAATACGACGACCTCCCACGCAGTGGATACTTTGGTCTCATAAGTTGGTGGTCCTGGGTTTGTTTTTTTTAGCAATTTCGCGAAATGCCTAATTTCTATAATTTGGCACTAAAATGATCTGAGTCTTCAGTTTCCTTCTTGATGAGATGTTTTCTTTCACCAAATGCCTTAAACAAACATAACTCCAAAAAATTTGAGGTGAATGCCCGGGATTGAACCTCGGACACTCCAAATAGGAGGCCGAAGTCTTAACCATTCGGCTATCACAGCTATTCACCGTACAATCTATCTTTATAATATCTAATCTAATATTATAAAGCCTCAATCTATAGTAATATTATAGAGCCTCAATAGCTCAACGGTTGAGGAGCGGACTGAATTCCGAAAGGTCGGCGGTTCAAACCCCACCCGTTGCACTATTGTCGTTCCTACTCCTAACAGAGCTTTGCGCTTAGAGGGGAAAGGGATTGGATTAATCATGATTAGCATGGCTAATAACCTTTTTTTTTTAAGTTTGTTTGTTTGTAATCGATAAACTCTGAAATTACGGAACTGACGTAGAATCTGACTTGAGGACTGGGTTTGATAATCCCTATACTATATCCCTTTCAAGTTTGCTTATTTCATCCTAGACTGCACAGTCACTTACCACCATGTGAGTTCGCAGTCAAGGATTAGTAAAGTTATCATTTGGATCGCGTGAAAAAGTTAGGTATAAAATTCAACGCTATATTTTGTCGCTGGTTTGGAATGCTGTGTATATTGTGTCGATTTTACGAACATCTCTCGTCCATCGTTTTTCTAGGAATGCAATAACAGTACAGACCGTACCATAAATCAACCTAACACCATAGAACACTCCGACCAAACGAGATTAATTATGATTTACCGGTACAAGAAAATATATCTCTTCCATTTTTGTAACCACAATTAATTTCTATCGGGACTGGTATCGCCTTTGTTGGTGCTTAAATGGCATTGGTCTGGAGGTCGCGAGAATCATTTTAGATACACTATTGCAGTGATTAATGGATTGTTTGGAAAACATGCTCTGTCCTTTTCCAAGATCATTATAGACGTGAAATTTATTGTTGTGCTGTTAGAATGACAACATTTTTAATCTCCTAAAGTTACTTTGTTGTTTACTAGCTGCTACTACGACTTTGTGTCCCGCGAGAACTTTTTAATTTTTCGGGATTACAAGTGTAAATTAAAAAATAATAACACCCCCGACATGTTAAGGTTACAGTAACTAGAAAAGAGCTGATAACTTTCAAACAGCTGAACCGATTTTCTTCGATTATAGCTAAGAACACTCTCGAGCAAGCCACCTTTCAAAAAAAAAAAAAAATTAAATTAAAAAACTAATCGGTTCATTCGTTTAGGAGCTACGAAGCCACAGACAGATACATAGATACACAGATGCTCACGTCAAACTTATAACACCCCTCTTTTTGGGTCAAAAATCTGCAAAAAATCGCGCCAATCAATTATTCCATTGCGGCGTGATTTAGGCCTTAGGGAAAAACCAATAAACCAACACACAAACACACATTTTTCGCACTTATTATATGGGTAGTGATAATACACACTTTTAATGTGTGTAGTAGCCATAAGTAGAGTACGGCAATGCCGCTAATGAAATATTTAAAAAAGCAATCAAGGGAGCTGACTAGAGCGAGTAAATAGCAATATTTCTTTACTCCCCTACCAAAATGGGAATCGACAAAAAAGTTAAGTGGCTACATTAACACTTACTAAACGCTATTAAACGGTCGATACCTTTTTCAAAAAGTGTCAGGAATTTTAAACTCGAAGCTCTACCTTTATTCTTAACCGTCGTTTAGAGCTACCAACTGTTCCGATATTCTAGGAATTGTTCTAACTACTAGGATACTCGTTTTCTATATTGAATTCTTTGAATGGTTTTGAGTCTTTTTTTTAAATACGCTTCTCAAAAGCACATTTATTGTCGTTTATGTTTTATATAATTATTTGGGAATACGTAAGTATATAATAAAAATTGGCGAATTTAGGGTCGAAAATAATGTAATCAGAAAAGAATAAGAAAGAAAAATGTTTATTTTATAAATTGTGATATTATATTCCTTCTAATTTTCTCCCTCGACTATGTACAGTCATATTATAGACACGACTGGTCCAGAATAGTTACTAACTCTTATTATAATAGTTGGAATTCGATCATTTCAAATTTATTGATTATTATTTTAAAATTTATTTTAAAACCATATTCCAAAAAATTTACTAGTCCTGTGACGTTCTGCGAGTTGAAGTTCTCAGACCTGGGCGCGTTTGGAACCCTCGTAGCTTTAGTTTTAACTTTTAAGTTAACGTAATTAATTATGACTACGTCATTGTCAATGTCAGAAAGTGTACAATAGTCCCTTATTTGAATAAATGACTTTGACTTTGTATTTAATGTAATAGAACCTAAATAGCCTTGGACCAGTCGTGTCTATATTATGACCGTAGATAGTCAGGGAGGAAATCGGAAGGAAAACTACCAATTCCGTTTATCCACTCTGTCTAGAGTGGATATATGGAAACACGTTTCAGAGTATACCTACATGTTAAGGTGGCTGTTATAAAAATAAAATATTTAAAAAATTATAGATGGTCTCCTTTTCGTCATGAATTAGTAGTACTTATCTTTTTTGCATACAGTACCTACTTATATTTACCATTTTGAGCGTGTAATGACTGCATAAATAGATCTTTGGCTAGACGTAAGAAGCTCAAGAAAATTAAGCCTTAAAATTATAGTAGAAAGGTGTATTTGGTTTAAGTATAGATTTACAGCTGCATTATAAATTATTCGCCGTGATTTATTCTATTTTGAACTTAAGGCCATTCACTTTAAGGCTCATTTTGTATTGTTGGAATGTTCTATAGTGAGTTGTAGTGTCGGCAACAAAGTTGCAAATTATTTATGGGTGCATTTATCTTTCAGTTATGTCTGGTTGAATAGATAATATATTTTTTAATGCCCAGCATGTGGCTTATTAATAAAAGATACTCTGCGATAAATAAGTTTATTTGCATGACCAATGTACGGCTGAAATTAATTATTAATTATTATTAACTAGTCATATAAGATTATTATCAATCTTCGATCTTTAATATAATCGATAAGTTACATAGCGCCAAAGTGAATAATACGGCCGCAATTACACCTGTAAGTTTTACTTACGTAAGTAGCTCACGTGATTAAGAGGGCTCTCTCCGTCACTCGTTTCATACAATCGTAGTTTCAATTTCATATGAATATTAAGCAACCAAAGTCCATAAAATTGTGCAGACATAGTCTAAAAACTAAAGTTACGCGGTCTTAAAAATTTTCATACAAATCTTTGAGCCCCTGTAATTTTAAAACTACATATTTTTAGAAAAATCTAAAACACCACAGGCACAGATATTAGTTTCTAGATATTTCATGGCCTTTGGTTGCTTAATTTTCAAATGAAATTGGAACTACGATTGTATGAAACGAGTGACGGAGAGAGCCCTGTTAACTTACGACAAAACTAATGTAAACACTATTATAAGTGTCATAATACCTTAGTTTTGTTGGTTGAATCGCGGCCTAGTACTCAGCAAGCAGCAATCTATCCGTAATCTATCGATTATTTACTTAACAACATTTATTTGTCACAGAGACTGTAATATTCAACAAGTACCTACTTACAGTTCAGCGGGTTGCGAAGCTGAAGTGGCGATGGGCAGGAGCAGGACACATAATTCGAAAAAAGGATAGATTTGGGGTCCCAAGGTGCTAGAATAGCGACCTCGCATCGGAAAGCGAACGTTGGAAGACCTCTCACTAAGGATCCGCTGGATTCAGCGGACGCAAGACCGTAGCATGTGGAAACTGGAAACCCTTACAAGAGACCTTTTTTTTTTTTTTGTTGACGCTGGGGAATGCATTTACGCATCCCCCCCGGAAGCTAGCCAGCCAGCCAGCTGAGGGAGGGTATGTGGGACTCGCCGGCCGAGAGGCGACCGGAATACCCACTAAACCCCAGCGGCGCTACTGCGCGTCGCCTGGCGACTGGGTCACGGGAACGGCCGAAGCAAACAACCGCGACCCAGCCAGCGACGTCTGCCGAGGCAGACCCTCCACCGGGGACCTGCTCGGTCCCCAACACCGCACCTCCGTGACGCACCAACGAAGTGCGTCCCCCGACCTTGGGACGCGCACGTCGCCCGCGTCCCTTCCGCCGCTTCGTCCACTGTGCCCTCTGCTAGTCAGAGGGACACGCGGAGAAACCTCCCCCCCTGCCAGGTCATTAGCCATAGCCAACAATATCTCCGAAGAGAAATTATTAGCCATGTTACCGGGGCGCACCGGCCCGAACACTGCTCTTCCCCTCGGACGCATCCAATAGGGACCAGCAGCATCCAGGCACACTGGGAGGTTACCTGGCTGGCGCCTTACAAGAGACCTACTTCCAGCAGTGGAAGGTGGTGATGAATGTACTTAATTGTATACCAAAGCCCTAAAAGCTTGTGATTATAAGCAATTAATCATAAGGCCCCGCCCTGATCCAACGACAGTCGCGGATCGCGTGTTTGCCGTTTACCTAATCAGCTAGCTATAGGTATTAAACCTAGTTTAAGCCTTTTCGAGTTCAATTCCTTTTTTTAGGGTTCCGTACCTGAAGAGTGCCAACGGGACTCTATTACTAAGCCTCCGCAGTAGAATAGACGTAAACAGACTGATTCAAAGTCAAAGTCAAAATCATTTATTCAAAGTAGATACGATTGATTGATTGATTAATTATTATTATTAGGCTGCATTCATTGTATGAGTAGCTATTGATGACTAACCAACATAACGATTTTTTTCGTCACCAATTAACATTTCATAGCTAAATTATTCAATACTTAACGCACCTAGCACCAAAATGTGTTTTGTGTTTGATATAAAGGTTCTTACATTGTTATTAGTATTACATTTAATAAACTTAAACTAAATACAAACAAAGGAATCCGGGTAGTATTTTATGATAATAATAAATTATCAGATTGTCACGCAAAACCACGTAATGTGATATTTTAACTCAAATTAATATATTATTTCTTTTGCGGCGAGTCACCAACAAACATGGCGGACAGACGTCATTTTTAATTATAAAGCTTTTCCCATTAATTACAGTGAGCTATTAATAATATGGATATAAGATATATTTCGACAAAAACCAAAATCAGGAAGCTACCCTCTCGTACCTACTTGGGATGTTATCTTTTATAACTATAAATGTTTAGGTAATTATACCTATAGATTTAGAAAGATTTATTTGATTAAACAGCTTTAAAAAACCTCGACTGCACTGCATCTTTTTACACAAGTGTAAATTAAAAATTTATAACACCCCCGACAAGTGACGTGAAGGCTACAGTAACTAGAAAAGAGCTGATAGCTTTCAAACGGCTGAACCGATTTTCTTGGATTATAGCTAAGAACACTCTCGATCAAGCCACATTTCAAACAAAAAAAAAACTAAATTAAAATCGGTTCATTAGTTTAGGAGCTACGATGCCATAGATAGATACACAGATACACGGATACACACGTCGAACTTATAACATCCCTCTTTTTGGGTCGGGGGTTAAAAATAGACACTTTATTATTTCTTGTTTATTTGCTAAGAAATAGGAGCTTAATAATAAATGAACTAAAAACAGAATTTCTCCCGATTAATCTTTAGTTACACTGTAACTTTAGAACTTAGAGAAAGCTTCCAAAATATTAACGCCACTTCTCTTGTCTTCATTAAAAGACGTCTGGTAATGCTATTTTTGAAGATGTTGTATCTACCATTAGGATTCGATGTGTTCTGTATTTTATGCTTACTATTTTTAAATTTTTAGGGTTCCGTAACTCAAAAGGAAAAACGGAACCGTTATAAGATCACTTTGTTGTCTGTCTGTCAAGAAAACCTATAGGGTACTTCTCATTGATCTAGAATCATGTTTGGCAGGTAGATAGGTGTTATAGTACAAGTAAAGGTAAAAATCGGAAAACTGTGAAGTTGTTCATGATTTTTTTTTACTAAATCACATGTAACTTGCAGTTGTAAAATGGTACGGAACTCTTCGTGTGCGAGTTCAACTCGCACTTGATCTTTTTGTAGGGTTAGATAACTATACCAAGTGGGGTATCATATTATGAAAGGGCTTTACCTGTATATTCTAAAACAGATTTTTATTTATTTTTATGCATGATAGTTTTTGATTTATCGTGCAAAATGTCGGAAAATTACCCGAGTACGGAACACTCAGTGCGCGAGTCTGACTTGCACTTGGCCGGTTTTTGGTATTTATTTAATTACAGACAGGCATGACTCTGTAAGTATAAGTTAATTAAAAAACAGCTTACTAGTTAATTTAGCTATTAATAAAATGCTACTAATCCTTTGTCCGCAAACGTACTACGATTCCTCTGAACTAATTAATATGACATGGTCTAATGTTTTTTTAATAACCGCACCATAGCAGTCCCATTGCAATTATTCTAATGCATACGCGTATCATCCGACCAACTTAAAAAACCACTCTACATCAGAATTGACACTCTATTCCATTGTAATCAAGACTTTTGAAAATGCAATCCTGACTTTGTACTCTATTTAGGTACCCAATTGAAAAAATCTCGTGATTAAGCAAATATAAACTTTACTCACTCGGTATTAAAAGCTTTGAAAAGTGCAAATAGATGTTGTAATTTCACACATGTTTCCTGTTAATGTATTTCGGTTTCTAATTTGTGAAGTAACTTCGTGTTTTCTAACTTTTTAGTTACGAATTCAGGTGGATTAACTGAGGGTGTAACAGGCTTGCTTATTGTGTTTAATATTGTATGCAGTAATGAGAGAGCCTAATTAATTTATTCTTTTGTATTTTTAATAATTTAATTTCGAGGAATTAGGAAGTAGGTATGAATTAAGTATAAATTTGTTTGTTTTATGACGAAAATTTAGAACTTAGCTTACAAAATTACAATATACGTAGCCTGGAGCTCGAAAAAATATCTTGGAAATAAGTTAGTTTCAGATAAAGTTGCAGGACAGTTAAATTAACATTAACAGTTAGGTACTTTTAGTAAAGTTGCAATAGGCTGTGTTAGGATTTGGTAACTTTCGGCCATCCATTACCTTTAAATTTTATCATGGAGGTGTAAAATACAGTAGATGCTGTTTACTGGTGGCCAAAGCTTAACGCTAACCGTAACATAACTTTAACCGGCTGTCATACAACTGGGCCTTTGTGTAGGAAGCTAATAACATCTACGAGTAGGTTCCAATTTGTCATGAAGAAAGAAAACAGAAGAATAATTTTAAGTACCTAAGTAGAAATAAGCAGCAGGCCTTTTTTACCCGACTGCGGCAAAGCCAAAAGGAAGGGTTATGATTTATATTCATAAACATCTGTAGGTATAGACAGCTAAACCTTTCTTTCGATTCGCTTTATCAATATCAAGTAAAAGTAACTTTTAAGCAGTTCATCCGATTCTCACAATCAGAGACTCGTTATAGTTAAATTGTTTGTTAACTATAAACTACTCAAACGCTGATTGTGGATCCAATTTTTATTTAACATTTTCATTAAAAATAAACGACAAAAAAGTTTTAGTATTTCATCTCGTCTCAAACAAAAGAATTAAATATTCGAGACGAATCGCCGAAATTGTGTAAATCACGTGAAACAATGCGATTGACTGGGCCGAATCGGAACGAATTATCGGGATGAATCGATTACCGACTTGACCAATCGATGAACTATTCGAACGAATAATTTGCTCGGTTCATAATAATTGGGTACAATATTGTTTGTTGATAGAGAGCGGTGATAGCCTAGTGGGTAAAATGTCGCCGGCCTCCTATTCTTAGGGTCTGGGGTTCGATGCGTGAGTGCACCTCTAACATTTTGGGTGAAGAAAAACTTCGTGAAGAAACCTGCTTGCCCGAGATTCTCTGTTCAAAGAGTTTCCTGTTTGAGGATGTTCTCAAAGTATGCCAGTCCACACTTGGCCAGCGTGGCGGACTATGGTCCAACCCGTCTCATTCAATGAGGAGATCCGTGCTCAGTAGTGAGTCGGTGATGGGTTGATGATGGTGATGATGCAGTAGACTTGGAGACCTTGTTTCACTCGATCACAATTGTCCACTAAAGCTTCCAATTAACTTAACGATGAATAGGTACTTTGCTTGGTGGTTCAGCCAATAGTAGTATCGGGATTCGGTAAAATAATTCGTGTTATCGCGAATAGGGATGATGGCTACTAGTCAAATCAGCGACTTTTTATCAAACGTCAAAACGCTCGCTTAGTTGTTTTGCTCGCTTGTTTGAAATTTACAGACGTAACGTCATACACATTTGACGTAAGTACTTTTTTAGTTAAAACGATAATTTAAATTGGTTAGCAAACTGAAAACTAGCATCTAGCAAACACAAAACTTTCGTAATATTCCGAAAAGTGTGACCAATTGATTTGCCGAACTATCGTAGATCGCACTCGAATCATTTGCCGAATTTCAATAGTGGATTCGCACCATCACACTTCACACTAATATTATAAAGGCAAAAGTTTGTGTGTATGTGTGTGTGTGTGTATGTTTGTTACTCCTTTGCGCAAAAACTACTGGACGGATTTGGCTGAAATTTGGAATGGAGATAGGTAATATCCTGGATCAGCACATAGGCAACTTTTTATTCCGGAAAATCAAAGAGTTCCCACGAGATTTCGAAAAACCTAAATCCACGCGGACGAAGTCGCGGGCATCGGCTAGTAATAATAATAAAATTGTAGTTCCTACAGTCACCATTTTCTGATGCACCTTTTATATTCCTTTGCAACATTCCTTAACTTTGAACGAGGATTTCATATGAATTAATAACCGTTGAATATAAATGATTCTTTAATTTTATATTCAAATCTCTAACTACAACGTAATGGCAAACTTTATTTTATAGGTACTATGCGTTTCAACTAACAAGAGCGCCGCTCTATTTATACTGTAAATTCAAATAATGAAAAATAAAAAAATAAAAAAACTTAAATTGCCTCCTTTTTTGTGAGATTTCTTTATTGTTCTGCTCATTACAAGCGTAATTCTTGTAAAATTAATCTTGTAAAATATCTAGTTCAAGCATACAATAGTGTAAAACTGGTAGTTCGTTGTGGGCTTCTTCTCAGACCAGGGGTACGTTTGGAACCCGTGTAGCTTTATTTTTAAGTTTGGTGATTAATTATTTCCCATTTCAATTTATTACATTTGTACAATTTTTAATTTGTACAATGTTTGTAGGTCACTTTCGTCACTTCATTAGTCAAATTCAACAATTATTAACAATCGAAAATAACACTTTTTTTTGCCTTTTTTGTAAGATGATGCAGTCTAAGATGGAAGCAGGCTAACCTGGAAGGGGTATAGCAGTTTTTAGCAATCCCATACTTGCTTTCTACACAGCATCGTACCGAAACGCTAAATTGCTTGGCGGCACAGCTTTGCCGGTAGGGTGGTAACTAGCCACGCCCAAAGCCCCCCACCAGACAAAATTTTGTCGATAGACTTCTCAATTGAAATGCATAGTATTTCTATAATTGATAAGTTCCGATAAGGATGGGTCAACGTCCCCAGATTGTCATAAAACTAGAAATACAAGAGAAAAACTATAAAATATACATATTCTCTACGACATGACTGCGCTCGACCGTCGATTTGTATAGTTTAAAGGAACCATATATTTTCAAATTTACAATACCTGTCCCTTTTTTGTGTGAATGTTTATTATTTATTTACATTTATGATACATAATTTTATTGCACCTTATTAATATTGTTAAAAATGCATAAAACGATCGTAAATATAATTTTTATGATATCTATTTTCTAATTTATGTATTTCTCTAAACTTATAAATTATGACAGGTATTAAAAAATAAATAAAAATAAATATATAATTTTAACAGTTAACTGTCCGTTAGCATAGTCTCGTGTATTTTTGATAAATTAGTCTAGAAATATTCTATGCATTTAAATCAAATAGTGGGTATCAAAAATGTGACAAATTAAATATTATATTTCCATATTTTAATATTTAATTTTAAATGACAATTTACGTGTTCATTTAGATGAAGGTGTTCAAATGTAAATAATATAGATTTTGTTACAAGTGTTAATCATTAGCTTGTAGTTTTATACAATAATTTACATAGAATACAGGGATAGTAGCAAGTACAATAATTAACTATGAATTTAAAAAGGAGTCCCTAGTTATATCAATTGTTAGGAAAGAGATTAGCTTCATTTAAGTATTAAGAGCAGATTAACGGTGAAGGAAAATGTAATGAGGAAGCCTGCAAACCTGAGGGTTCTCCATAATATTCTCAAAAGTGCCCTAGGCCTGATCCTTTTCGCTGTAAGAGGAAACTTATATAATACGTCGTCGATGGCTTGACAGACATGACACAGTATTCCGGCGCTTCTTCTGTTAGAAGTATTTAGCTGGAGAAAGCGTTGGGATAATCAACTCTTAGGTATGACATTTGCTGAATGAATGAATATACTTTTATAGTACACTACAAAGTTAATACATAAAAAACACACAAAGCAAAACAAAAATATAGGCAGGTACAATTTGGCGGCCTTATCGCTACCTAGCGATCTCTTTCAGGCAATCAAAATGGTGCAAAGGACATGTTCTATAGATATTAGAGATAGATGGTGCAAGTATTTAGTCATTAATGTATAATATTAAATGCATGAATATATGTAAACTAGAGGATGCCCGCGACTTCGTCCACGTGGATTTAGGTTTTTAAAGATGCCGTGGGAACTGTTTGATTTTCCGGGATAAAAGTTGCCTATGTCAATAACAGGGACGCAAGCTACCTCGGTACCAAATTTCATACAAATCGGTTAAGCGGGTAAGTTTGTAAGAATCCCGTGGGAACTCTTTGATTTTCCGGGATAAAAAGTAGCCTATGTCCGTCCCCGGGATACAAGCTAACCCTGTACCAGATTTCGCCAGAATCGGTTAAGCTGTTGGGCCCTAAAAAGGTAGCAAACAGACAGACAGACACAAATAAATAACATTTTTCTTTTCTTTTTCTTCTTTTCTTTGAAAAAAATTTCTTTTCTTTTTCTTCTTTTCTTTGAAAAAAAATAGAATCTGATGGTCACCCCAGTAAAGACTGTAACACATCGGGCGGACGGGACGCAATCAGCATGTAAATGACGCTCTCACCGGCCGGCGCAAACGACGAATATTGATCGGCGCATTATGATAATGTGCATTTTAAATGTTACCGACAGCGACCGTTTGACGCACGTCGCGAATCGTAGAGTGTGGTGCCGTCTTAATGTTCTTCTAAGAATACCTGAAATATTTTATTACGGGTTTTTTACTTTTTTAGGGTTCCGTATTTCAAAAAGAAGAACGGAACCCTTATACGATCACTTTGTTGTCTGTCTGTCTGTCTGTCAAGAAAACTTATAGGATACTTCCCGTTAGCCTAGAATCATGAAATTTTTCAGGTAGGTCTTATATAGCACAAGTAAAGGAATAAATCCAAAATCAAAATGAATTTGTGGTTACATCACAAAACAAAATGTGTTCATGCACAAATAATAAAATTAGTACTTTCAAGGTAAGATAACTATACTAAGTGATGTATCATATGAAAGGACTTTACCTGTATATTCTAAAACTGATTTTAATTTATTTTTATGCTTAAAAGTTTTTGATTTATCGTGAAAAATGTCGGAAAAAATAACCGAGTACGGAACTCTCGGTGCGCGAGTCTAACTCGCACGTGGACGGTTTTTTATTAGTCTTTGTAATTGATAGTTAATACAATAAATAAAGTCAATTTACAAGACGAAACATGTGAAAGATATACCAGAAGACATCTTCTATAGATCACCTTGTGTCAAATGTTGGATAGAAACAGGCGTTACTTCGCGGAATTTCAGATAGGTGCACCAATTATTTTATTTATAAGGACATTAAATTTTAAAACACAACAAGCTCTTCTCGTTTCCGTTATAACTTGCGGCATCTGCAGTATTGTTTAACTCGAGCGATAATATCCTGTCATTACAGCTACTTTTAATGAACTGGCACTAATAACACTTAACACAAAGCATTGTCAGTGCAAATACGATGGTGGTATCACCTTTTCATACATTTTTGTTAATATATTTTATAAGCCATATTTTGTGGCTTAACAGGGCTGCAACCAAGGTCCATGAAATTTTGCAGACATATTCTAGAAACTAATTCTATGCCTGTGGTGTTTTAGATTTTTCTAAAAATATGTATGTAGTTTTAAAATTACAGGGGCTCAAAGATTTGTATGTGAATTTTTAAGACCGCGTAAGTTTGAAACCGAATATTTTAACAGAAATCTGGAAAACCACAGGCATAGATATTAGTTTCTAGAATATGTCTGCAAAATTTCATGGACTTTGGTTGCTTAATATTCAAATGAAATTGGAACTACGTTTGTATGGAGCAAGTGACGGAGAAGCCCCTCTCAAGCGTAAGCCCGCGCTGCGAATTTTACCCTCAGGTTCTGTAAGATATTATGAACATTGTATGGACGCCACGCACTGGCAAAAAAAAAATCCGCGCAAACGAATTCATACAATTAGTCACACAAGTTCCATGTCACCGAATTTTAAGGAAAAATCTGGCAGTGAAATTTCTCAGTCCAGACCTACCCTTAACGCAGTTAAGGCCGCAGGTGAACAAGGAGTAGTTTGTTATTTTCAAAAACCTAAATCCACGCGAACGAAGTCGCGCGCATTAGCTAGTTGTTGATTATTTTTCGATGATTACCTAACTAATAATAATTAATTAATCGAATTAGGTATAAAATCGATGAGTCGATATATCGTTGAGTATGATAAAATCGATCAGTAGAAGGATGATTAAGTTTACTTATTCAGTAGATGCCAATTATTCAGGCATCAATGTCTATCGAGCGATAAAAGTGTATTTATAATTATTTATAACGATTATTATCTTTTATAATAATTACATGTTTTCGTACAATAATAATTGGTAACACATCTGCAAGGGAATGGTAATATAAAATATTCAACTCCTGAGTTCTGACATTGTTAATGACAAAATTGGCTCAATAACACTAACTATAAACTTTATATTTTATAAAGATGAGCCATTGTGTTATACACAGTATATCAACTTAATAAATTATTGTGATAACGGTACTAACCATTTCTTGTTATGTACTTTTTTACAAGGTAGGTACCTACTAAATTACCAGCTGTTTATATATCTATCTATTTCACACTTTTTTCATCCAATGCTTGAATAATATAACTTTTTTGACACAGAAAATAACAACGCCTTTTGTACCTATCTTTTTGGACCTTGTTTATTTTAAAGAAAAGTTAGAGCTGCGTCCTCGGGATCGCAACTTAGGCACCTTGAATAGGAGCCCAACATCTTATTCACTAAGCTATCATTGATTCTTTACCCGACTGCGGCAAAGCCAAAAGAATGGGTTATGATTTTAGCAGTCTTTGTTATGTATGTATGTGTTTGTATCTGAATTCTGTGTGTTCCACCGAATTGCCTAAACTACTGGGCCGATTTTGATGAATGAGGTGTCAATTGATTCGTTGTAAAGGTCCGGGTGACATAGGCTATATTTTATACGAAAAAAATTGACCTAACGGATGTTATATTAAAAAAAGTGGAGGTCTCCAAAATTTTTTTTCTATTGTATCGAGTGGGGTGTCAAATGAAAGAGGAAATAATTTTGAGTTCATAAATATGAATGTCCTATAACATTAAAATATACCAAGCGACAGAAAAACAATTTTACTATAATATTTAGCGTTTATTAAGACGATCGCAGTCGGGTTTTAGTTTTCAACTTTTTTAAAGAAAAGTTAGAGCTGCGTGCTTGGGATCGCACCTTAGAACCCCTGAATAGGAGCCCAACATCTGAAGGCCGATTCGCACCAGTTGCGTACACGTGACTCGTGCGTAGTGACGCGCATAAACCCCTAACATACCGGGTTACGCATACGTCCACGCTTTACGCAAGCGGTGTGCCATGTTTCATACAGTTCCATACATTACAACGCAATGGTACGCACTACGTCTACGCTTACGCAATGCTTACTGAGCTTTTGTGAACGAGCTATTACACTAGCGGCACGCTATGATGGCCGGTTTGACACATTACAATAGTGATG
Source organism: Maniola jurtina (assembly GCF_905333055.1). Taxonomy (NCBI): domain Eukaryota; kingdom Metazoa; phylum Arthropoda; class Insecta; order Lepidoptera; family Nymphalidae; genus Maniola; species Maniola jurtina. Next base: position 3,359,915 of record NC_060037.1, on the reverse strand, counting down.
TGGAATGTCAATTTATTCTCGAACAAAAAACAATTAAGTTTTGTTTTTGTACCTGATTAAATAGGTTTAATAAAACAAAAATGTATATGTTTATTTAATTTATTTGAACGAACTGAATATTTGAACGAAAATGAATATACATACTTTATATGCACACAAGAAACATATGAATACAAAAGATACCAAAAAAGGTGCCACAAAAGGCCATAATTAATCAGATTCGTCCATACTACTATTTTCACTGTCGTCACTGCTATCATCACATACATTAATAATTATATGTTCGTTTTCTATAATATTATCTATTTTCACATCTCTTTCATAATCTTCCCTTATTAATTTAACAGTTCTATTCACAACCTTTTCCCAGTCTCCTTTAGTCACATGTTCACAAGCTTCTTCTAATAATTTTAGCATTTTTTTTGTGGTAAATGGGGGTTCTGTATTGTGTCTTGCAGCATATCCCTTAATTTGAGCCCACACCAACTCAATCGCATTATACTCACAATGGTAAGGCGGTAACCGTATAACTCTGTGCCCATGTTCTAATGCTATTTCGTCAATGACGTATCGGATCTTGGTTGGTTTGTTTTCTTTTAAAAGACGTACTAATTCCGCTTTTAACATATTCATGTTTGCATCTACGCCATTTTTACGAAGCCATGCGACGATATCAGCTTTCTTTTGGGATTGGGCAGGTGGCTTGTCAATTTGCATCGAGTGGTATGGGGCGTTGTCCATAATTATAATAGATGGTTCAGGGAGGCTATACAACATTGAGGTAAACCATTCAGTAAACTTTTCTCCATTCATGTCTTCATGATAGTCTCCAGTGGTTTTTGACGCAAAAGCCATGAGAGAACCTTCGACAAACCCGTTGATGGTTCCGGCGTGACAAATTATAAGTCGCGATCCTTTTCCTACAGGAACTTTGGAAGTAGATGCTGCTGTGTCATCGTTCCAAGAACGGCCTACAGTATGGTTAGCATTAAGCCATGTTTCATCCAAGAACACAACATTTTGCCAATTTTTGATTTCTTTCACTTGCCGTAAAAAAGTATACCTTGCCATCGCTATATCAAATCTTTCCATCAATATTTTGCGTTTGTTACATTTTTTGTATCGAAATCCAATGGTCTTCAAAATCTTCGTTAAAGAACTTTCTCCACCGAAGAATAATCCAGCTTCCTTCAGTGAATGCACCAACTTTTTTCTTGTTGGATACTCCTTCTGTAAATAGTAGCCGTAAACATGTCTTCGGATAGCATCGGCATCAAAGCTATCGATGCCTACGACTGGTTTTGCTCGTTTTCTCTTTTTTGGTGTGTGAAGTTTATTTTCTTCTGTGCCAGTCTCGCCATATTTTTTTTTAGTTATCCGTCTAACAGTTCGTTGTCCAATATTAAGCGCATCAGCTACGCGTTCAACCACTGACGTTATAGGTAAAATTGGCCCTCCATTTTGAGCTTCACGATCGAAATAGTTACGAAGGCGTATTACGAACTCACGTGTCTGACTATTTAGAACAGTTCTCTGCGTACGTTCGGTCATATCGACGAAATCCACAACAAAGGGCTTGAACAGAGTCCAAATTAACGAGCAAGGGTCAACAGTAATGCAGTATCAATATTTGAAATCCAAAGCCAGGTCAAAACTATATCACAATCGCATTGCACTGACAGTTTATACTTTTCGAAGCAACGTCAATTCGAAACTGCTTTGTTTTGCATTGAGCATTGACGCGAGTTTGCCGGAGGTAGTAGTTGTGCTAGCCAGCGATCCTATGTGACGATCGTATTAGATTCCATTTTTAAAAATTTATTGATATTTTTTTGCGATTTCAGAGGTTTGTCCACATAGTGAAAATTGTTCATATTCACAAGTACATTCACCCCTTAAATGGTGCAAACTGATTTTTCTACACTTGTATACATTTAAGAAATCAATTTAATAAATAAATTTTGAGTCCTAAACCTAAAACTACATTCGATAAAATTTATGAATCTCTGCACATCACTATCGTCAATAAAGTAATACAATTATTTCCTTCAAAGTCGTTATCAATTAATACGGAACTTCATGAGCGGACAAACGTCAAACCGGCCATCATAGCGTGCCGCTAGTTTAATCACTAAGCCATCATTGCTTTTTATTATAACAGGGTTGCTATTTGATTTTCAAAAGATTCCTACCTACCAAATAGAAATATGTGTAAGTACACAAAAAACTCAAGAATAAAGCAGCGTTGTAGAAAACACTAGGTACATACCTACTACATACAGAGGCAGCTGTAGTCATAATCTATCTAGATCTAGCCACAAAAAAGCCTAGCCTTAGATACACATACATTTTAAGTTAAGTTGATTCCACTGATTCCATAACGTAATTCCAAACGTGCCATTAGATTCCAGGTTTGGTAGAATACGATTTACTGGAAAAAAAAACTCGCATCTCAAAGCGCGACAAACTGCACGACCAAAAGTGCAAACGATAGATCTTGACGAGTTCCTATTGCCCATATGGAGTTTATTTGTAGAGTTCGCACACACTAAAGACATATCACATACTGATATTATAAATGGGAAAGTTTGTCAGTCTTTCTGTATGTCTGTGTGTCTGCTTGCTTTTCACGGCCCAAAAGTTTAACTGATTTTGATGAAATTTGGTGCAATGATAGTTTAAATTCTGGGGAAGTACATTCGCTACTTTTATCCCGGAAAATCAAAGAGTTCCCACGGGATGCTTAAAAGCCTATCCGTTTAACCAATTTATATGTTTGGTACAGAGGTAGTTTACGCCCCGGAAATTGACTTCGAACACTTTTTATCCCGGAAAAGCAGAGTTCCCACGGGATTTTTTAAAAACCCGTGTTTTCATCTAGTTATAAATATTTATTTGAAAATGTGATTTTACCTATTATGTTTCGTCATCTATCTAGAGTCTAGACTATCGTTGCTGCAACAGCGTTAATGTCTAGTGTGTGCGCACGCTCAGGATCCTAGGTTGCCCAGACACTCGCGGCATGCGTATCAACGCATTAGCATACAATGGTGCGGCGTGACAGCGGCCAACTGTCCGGGACTGTCAATCTCCCGCTACTGGGTTTGAATACTGTCATTACGACTCTATCGTGATTGCTGTGGCCACTGGCGTACCGGCAAATCGATTTGAATAGATTTACCGTGGTCTAGAATCTAGATTGACTCGATTTGATACCTGGAGTATGCTATTATAATACTGGCTTCCCACAGTGCGTGATTCTGCGGATTATAACGCACGGCCAACGATTATGGAAAGCCACGCACCGCGCGTAACGCTCGTGCGATGACAACGACGTGGTTATCCTACCACGAACGATAATCATACCACGGTGCGTCGGTGCGGGCTGGTCCGCAATATCACGCACCGTGGGAAGCCGGTATAAGAAAGTAAAGCGAGTATAGTACACGACTGGTCGAGATGGCAATCGGATTAGCCAACTCGCACAGCACCCACGCTAACTCGGTGCGGGCGAACGCGGGTGACGTGCAGCTGTGCGGGTCGTCTCCCCGCCTCATACCCCAATTGCCATCTCGACATGTCGCAAACTATAGGTATTTCTATACATTGAAATCTAGAATTACGACGCGATGGTATTGGTTTAGTTTTCCAATTTATAAGGTTTTTAAGGTAGGTTAGATTGTTGCCAGGTCACTACTGAGTACGGGTCTTATAACGCGCAGGGATTGCCCATAGTCCAACACACTGGTCTTACACACACACCCATCTTAGACTACATTATCACCTTCCATCAGATGTGATAATGGTCAAGCGCTTGCCTATAATGAATAAAAACAATGCGCATTGACATTTATATGTCCATGTATACACATTATACATCATAGTCATTTACAACCCATCTCTATTTTACGATCTCCACTCAGCCTTGGTTCTACTAGTGAGTGTATCGATATGCGTTAACGCTTTGGTGTGTAACTTAAACCAAGTCGCTGTCAAAACTGAGCGCCACGCACACTACAACAATGTTTGCATTCACACAAACATATTATACCAACAGTGCTCGTGAAATAGAACATCTGTAACAGAACATATTCGTCGACAAACTATAACCTCACCTCAATTGAATTAACAAGTCATTAAAATAAAATAAAAGATGGCACCTAACGAAGAAGTATAAAAATAGGAGAGTCGTAAACTCGTAACAGCTACGGAACGGCCTGTTTCATAATATTTGCCGTGCGTATTTGCGAGCGGAGCCGGAAAACAGGACAACGACCTTGTCGAGCCTTCGACGTGACGGACCGACTGACTAAAGACGTGGGGCAAGAGACAGGCTGAAGCGGGAAGCGGAAAAACGAATAATCCATCGTAACAGCTACGAAATGGAAAGATTCATAATATTTGCTGTGGGTATTTGCGAGCGGAGCCGGCAAACAGGACAACGACCTTGTCGAGCCTTCGACGTGACGGACCGACTGACTAAAGACGTGGGGCAAGGCATAGGCTGAAGCGGGAAGCGGGAAAGCGAATAAACAACTGCAATAGCTAGGAAATGGCCTGTTCCATAATATTTGCCGTGGGTATTTGCGAGTGGAGCCGGACAACAGCCCGGCTAGCATGGGCAATCGGGGGATATAATTTTTATCTACTGCCCATGCTAGCCGGGCAGGACCTTTATGTCGCTTTCTCTTATACATTGACACAACCAACACTAAGTGCACGTTAGCTATATTCTCACGCTGCTGTTCCGGTCGGATCCTATAGATTTACCCTTTGCTTTCTACTTGTGTATCAAACAATTTACGTATAATTTACGTATCATATGCCCATTTTCGTCGCGTTCTCTCATAACTTGGTCCATAACCATAAAGCTGTGGACACATCCAACACTAAGTACACGCTAGCTGTATTCTCACGCGGCCGTTCTAGCTGGATCCTACAAATTTACTCTTTGCTTTCTACTTGACGAATGATCTATTAAACGCAGTGTATCAAACAATTTACGTAGAATTAACCTGTCATATACCCATTTTGGTCGCTTTTTCTTGTACCTTGGCCCATAACCATAAAGCTGTCGACATAGCCAACACTAAGTACATACTAGTTGTGTTCTCACGCGGCTGTTCCGGCCGGATCCTACAGATTCACCCTTTGCTTTCTACTTGACGAATGGACTATTAAGCGCAATGTTTCAAAGAATTTACTTATAATATCCATTTTCATCGCGTTCTCTCATAACTTGGCCCATAACCATAAAGCTGTGGACATAGCCAACACTAAGTACATACTAGTTGTGTTCTCACGCGGCTGTTCCGGCCGGATCCTACAGATTTACCCTTTGCTTTCTACTTGACGAATGGACTATTAAGTGCATTCATTTTATGGCTGCAATGATGCATTGAGCTGTCAACCGATGAACTAGTTTGGCTGGCGATGACGAAGTTTGTTCAAATGATTGATCAGATTTGGTGATTTTATCAGGTTCTAAATCCTATTGACCCCCTAAGGTTAATCAAAGCTTAATTAATTAAAGCAAGATGGCTTCGGGCTCCTATTTGGAGGATTCAAAGTTCGATTCCGGGCACACACCTCTAAATTTTCTAAGCTATGTGCTTCTGAAGCAATTAAATATCACTTGCTTTGACGGCGAAGCAAAACATCGTGAGGAAATCTGCATGCTTGACTCATGACTCAATCATGATGCATGGAGAACTCTCCATAATGCTCTCAAAGGTGTTTGAAATTACCCATCTGCACTTAGCCAGCATGGTTTAGTGATCTAATCATCCTGAGAGGAGGTTCGTGCTCAGTAGTGGGCCAGGCGGTGGATTGAGATTATAATTACACTATGTGTGACGAGATAAAAATGGTAATACGCTGTGCGCTCATTATTATCAATCAACAGGAGGTACTGTTTAAGGTAGGTATAATATAACAATATAATAGTTTTGTGGTGACAAGCTAGTTTGCTTAAACCGCAATGAACAATATTTTTTAAAAAAAAAAAGCTCAAAAGAGTTTTTCCTTGTAAGAGTACCATGGTACGGAACCCTACGTGTGCGATTCCAATTTTTGTATATGTATCCCATCTAAGCCATCACATAGCTAAGTGAATGCAAAACGCAGAACTTTGGATCGTTAGTAGTGGAATCGACGTCTATAACTTTGATTAGGTAGGTAAGGCTTTACCAGCCTTATAAACCTAAGCTCATGAGTTTAATACGTGCCAACGCAGCGGGGCGCCACAGCCTCGCGTCGGCGTGCACGAAAGGTGTTTAATTGAAGATTAAATTTCAGCATCTCTGTGAGAAACCCGGCACTTACCTTATCTCGTTTCGAGTTAAATTGTTGCAGGCTATTTTTAACCCCCGACCCCAAAAGAGGGGTGCTATAAGTTTGACGTGTGTATCTGCGTATCTGTGTACCTATGTATCTGGTATCTGTGTATCTGTCTTCGTAGCTCCTAAAGTATTGAACCGATTTTAATTTAGTTTTTTTTGTTTGAAAGGTGGTTTGATCGAAAGTGTTCTTAGCTATAATCCAAGAAAATCGGTTCAGCCGTTTGAAAGTAATCAGCTCTTTTCTAGTTACTGTAACCTTCACTTGTCGGGGGTGTTATAATTTTTTTATTTACACTTGTAGTTGAAGTACAGTTAGATACTATTTCTTTGCTTTTTTAGCGGCTTTCAGCGACGGATTCAGCGGCATATACAGTAATGGTACAGCGATGATACACGGTGACAACGCAATCAACGAAGATCACCACTGGTATTATGTAGGTGTTTTAGAGAGACTTCCACACGCCACGCTTTTGCGCCGCCTGAATCCAGCGGCTTCGCGACTCGTTTGATGTCGTCTGTCCACCTAGGTTGAGATTTTACTTTAACTTGTTAAAACGAGAACGATTTATGAGAGCGATATAACCCTGTCCCGCTTTAACAGCGTCTTAAGTTTGGGAAAAATCAAAGTTCAGTCTATAGATCTAGCTAAGTATATCTAATGCTAGCATCTGTGAGCTTTGCGATCTATGCGCCCTGTGTGTCGCGCAACATTTTATGACAGTAGTGACAGTAATGGTACAGCGATGAAACACGGCGACACCGCAATCAGTGACGATCGTCGATACTCGATAGCTATGAGGCGCCATTATTTTTCATTATTGATAGTTGCGCCCGCGATATATCGATCGCTACTGGTTGTTGTTATCGGATGCAATATTTTTTGCGGGATTTGATCAGTATCAATTCCTTTTTGGGTTCCGAAACATCGATGTATCATAAGACATAACAGGGCATACATGAAATAAAAACATTTGAATTATTTTAATACCTTTTTCACAGCCTTAGGTACAAGTAGGTATGCACATCTTGAAATCGCAACACAAAAATTATACCACTGACCCGACCGGGTACATATTACATAACCCTGCTCTAGGCCTTTCTCTAGTAAGTAAAACCATAGGGCAAGTCATAGGTACGATCGGCCTCAGAATTAGAGTAGCAATTCCGCGAAACTATCATTCATATACTTCAAAAACCTGTCGCACTTATGACCTTTTTCTATAAACACGCCACACACACCTAACGCATGTGCACAACCGTGCCACGCGAATATGATCATTAAGGTGCTAAACGACTTACGGCCTTTGACTGTAGGTACCTACATAGTGCATACTCGGGATCGGAACCCGGACCCTTCGAATAGGAGGCAAATGCTTTAATCACTAGCCTATCACCGCTTTTTAAAGATTGATAGACATGACTAATCCGCACAATAGTGTGACAGTGTCTTTGCTTGTCAAATTACCTCACGCTTCGATCGCGATAAAGATTACTATCTGTAGCGAGTCGCTATCGGTCTGGTTTCAGTGGTCTCCTGAACAATGGGCCTGGTTGCGACACCAGCGCATTGACTTGTCTATCATTTCCAAAAGCAACACGTCTACGAGAAGACTAATTGAGCTCTATCCACACAAAACCTTAAAGCTAGGGTGGAGGGATCCATTCGTCCTATAATCCCGGGAGATGCGACCTTAGGGTCCAAACGGTTGGAATAAGTGGTCCATTCATTCACTTTTCCATCTCAATATGAGCTTAAGAAATCCATAATCACTGCTAAAGATACGGTTTCCTAGGAAGGATGGATCAAACCTCCTATAAGCACGGGTTCACTTTTCCATTTTGTATACGACCTCGGGAAGATCTGATAATGAGGTGCTTGCTTATTATGTCGCCAGGAATGAGCCCAGTTGGAGGCACCGATACCAGAGAGAACTGGAGTGAGAGAACTCTCGGCTTGATCTTGAATTGACGATATATCAAATATTGGGCTGTGGGTGACCTGAAATCATAGCAAAATAGGCTATTCATAGGCTACCTAGCTCAAATGTAGGAACACTTGACGCTTGCCAGTGACGTCGAAGTTTCGAACTTTTTAACCCCCGACCCAAAAAGAGGGGTGTTATAAGTTTGACGTGTGTATCTGTGTATCTGTCTGTGGCATCGTAGCTCCTTAAATAATGAACCGATTTTAATTTAATTTTTTTTGTTAGAAAGGTGGCTTGATTGAGAGTGTTCTTAGCTATAATCCAAGAAAATCGGTTCAGCCGTTTGAAAGTTTTCAGCTCTTTTCTAGTTATTGTAACCTTCACTTGTCGGGGGTGTTATTTACACTTGTGTTACAAAGTATTGAAACTGTAGTGAACTATGTCGATAGTTGAGAGATCCCGGAACCTTCCAATGTGCTCTGAAGATGGTCAGCTTATGGGTTTTCGTATTTAATCATAGAATACAAACATAATATATAGATTGCTGAACATAACTTTGCGTTGCGCAGGTCGGATAAATGCATTCTTTTGCGCCTCAAGCTATATCGTTTACATTTATTGAAAAAACCATTTCATATATTGTACTAACAACGTGTTCATAGTTTATTATGGGCTTTTAGTACCATGATACTATGTCATAGATAAGAAACTAAATATCGGCCATTTCCTTTGCCCCGCGGACAGTAATGGGTCCACGTCACATTGACCCCGCCCACAAGCAGTAAGATCAGATTAATGATGTTTATTTGGACACCACAATACTCTCATAAAACTCTGACGTGGGCGTTTATTGGAGTTTACACGATAAACTCTAATCACAGAAAATTTTATAAAGCAATAGAAATGGTATCTGATGTCATCAATACTGGTACTTAGGCCTAACACTGAAGTTTGCAGTTACCTATGACGATCGTAATTGCACTGATTGGATGATATCTACTATTTCTCTATTAAGGGGGCGCTATATACCAGGTAACATGTATGAAATTGCAGCTGTTCTTCTTCTTCATTGTAGTACTCTTGGCAGAGTGGTCGTAGTCATCACAAAGGGACGTTTTTGGGGGCACATGCTATGTGCCTTACGAGCATTCATCACTTCTCTCTGCTGACCGTAGCCATGTGACAATCACAATTGCCATGCAGGGCTCGTGACAGTGTATCGCCGATTTTAAGCAACTTACTTGTACTTTTCCTTTCTTTTTTGAGATCATACCTAATATTTCTTTATAAATGAAATAAGATGATAATTCAAAGTAAGTAGATTAAACTGTAACAATTAAACGAAAGGATGCCTGTATATTTACAACAATGTTTCCCAACACATCTGTGCGGTGACATTCACACGCTCCTTTAACACTTCTATTCTAAATCTGAATTCTGTGACTATAATATATTATGTTTCACATTTGGGGCATAATGTGTCAGTATTAAACGTGTCATCGGCATCGTAAAAGTGCCTATGTTTATGTATGCCTATTAATTTTAAACAACATTGTCAAATACCTACCTTATACTGCCCTGCCGTCCTTCTGTCCATAGAGCTAAGCCCGAATTGAGTTATCACGAAAAACGTGGTAATTTAGAAAAACTGATGTTTCTAAAAAATATGCTACGTAGGACTGTACAGATTTCCTTGGACAGTAACTAAAGACCTGGAATTATTTCTGTTAAAGATATCCTAGATTCTTGTTACAATGTTATCTTGATCGTGTTATACCCATGTTTACATTATTTTAACCCCTGACCCAAAAAGAGGGGTGTTATAAGTTTGACGTGTGTATCTGTGTATCTGTCTGTGACATCGTAGCTCCTAAACTAATGAACCGATTTTAATTTAATTTTTTTTTGTTTGAAAGGTGGCTTGATCGAGAGTTTTCTTAGCTATAATCCAAAAAATCGGTTCAGCCGTTTGAAAATTATCAGCTCTTTTCTAGTTACTGTAACCTTCACTTGTCGGGGGTGTTATAAATTAATTTACACTTGTACCTATAGTAAAGATTTTTGTGAAAATAAATTAACTTCAGCTTTAACTAGAGAAGCAAGTCTAGGGTAAACATTACACTTGATCATGAACAATAACAAGTGTAAATTAAAAATTTTCAACACCCCCGACAAATCATTTTCAAATAAATAATTTTGTATATCTAGGCAACGTCCATCTTGACAGCTTGACATTTGTCTATTGACACTTGAATATTATGAACCTAAGGGTTATCTAACCTTCTTTTCTACAAGCTGATATATCAAATAGCTGATAACTTTTAAACGGCTGAACCAATTTTTTTGGATTATAGCTAAGAACACTCTCGATCAAGCCACCTTTCAAACAAAAAAAAAGTAAATTAAAATCGGTTCATCGGTTCATTCGTTTAGGCGCTACGATGCCACAGACAGTTACACAGATACACAGATACACAGACACACAGATACACACGTCAAACTTATAACACCCCTCTTTTTAAAATTAACGCAATAACCAACGTAATCTCTTTTTCTGCGCTGTATACCTACTCTTTACTCCGGAGGGTCGTGATCCCTTTCCATCAATCACATAATGGTAAAGGTTTTTATGGAATAATAATGCGGTGGCTTTCCATAAATAAAATTCTGCGCATAAATAAAGTCCTAGGATAACATAATTCAACAGATCGCAATCGAGTACTAGACGTACCTGTTTAAGAGAACATTACCACGCGCGGGACCACTCGATGTTCCAGCTACATGCTTTCAAGTTTAACATTTATATAAACAAACCTCTTATCCTTGCCCTGAGTAAGTGATATTATTGTCAACGAACTTTATTGTTGCAGGGCGCGGCTCCATTCTACTGATACGGCACGGCGCGGTTACTTCGTGCATTAAACACAACGTGTCCGATGACCAACCAACCAACCAGCTGATGACAAGAACTCCGAACGAGTTGGAAACTAGTCGGGCTTACGGCTATCCGACTACTACGATTATAGAGTGCAGCCGATTAGTTTTACAACAAAAACCTGCAGCAGAAAGGGCACTAACGCCAATTAATTACGTAATGCTGATTTTGTAAAATGTTGTTGTAAATAAAGGTTGGAGACAGACATTTGTGTAATAAATTGTACAATTTTTTTGAATAATAATCGAAATAACGAAATTAACTACACTATAACGAAATATTAAACGCAAATAAAATGAACTATGTATGTGGAATAGTCTATAGATTCTGTATAGAGGACGAAGACTCCAATGCTGCGTCTAGCTTTGATTCTTAGTAGGCCCCAAAGACTTGTTATGAAGTTGGAATCTGAACGAGTTACAATAAATTTTATAGGTAGAATTGATGCAATGATCAATTGGCGCCACCTTAGATAGCCTCTGAATAATTAAATAAATATACCAATATACCTAATAGCAGCCTTTTATCGCACCTGAATAGTACAATGGAGATTCACATTGTCAGTGACATTATCGTCATAATAAAAGCATTTACAGTGGTCAAATTGACGTCATTGTTTTTTTCTTCAATTATATTGTAGTCTTTCCTGCATCCATGATTATAGTGCAGTGGAGAACAGCCCCGCTAGTGACATTATTGTCATCGTTGTGTAAATCTCTCGGAATGCCACTGCACTATAAATTGTACAGTATCTAAATGGCTGAACAACGGAATGGGTCGGGTTACAGAACAAACGCGTTTACGAAACACGCAACGCAGTTTTGTTTATCACCGAAAGAAAGCCTTTGGGTATAATTTCGTCAAGTACTTTTACAGCCTAATCCAATGGAAATGTAAATCACCATAGGACGTAATCGTGATTGTCGCGGGGGCTACTAAAAGCCTACATTGAATAGTTTCAAATTTAGAAACTGGTAGTAGGTAACTATCGTAAAGAGTTTTATGTTATTTGATTTGCTTTATTAACCCCCGACCCAAAAAGAGGGGTGTTTGACGTGTGTATCTGTATATCTGTCTGTGGCATCGTAGCGCCTAAACGAATGAACCGATTTTAATTTACTTTTTTTGTTTGAAAGGTGGCTTGATCGAGAGTGTTCTTAGCTATAATCCAAGAAAATCGGTTCAGCCGTTTGAAAGTTATCAGCTTTTTTCTAGTTACTATAACCTTGTCGGGGGTGTTATAAATTAATTTACACTTGTTTAATGGCTTTTAGTAGTGCCACACTAGCAAGGAACGCCGTTCAATTTATGAAATCATCTTCCATCCCGGCCCACTACTGAGAATGGGTTTACTATTAAAATGAGACACGAAAAAATACACGTTACGTAAGCTATGACCTTTAAGGAGTGTCAAATATTTCTTTTGTTTATTTACTTATGTATAACTGGATATCTACCTCAAACTATTAATTTCGATCTAATTGATTTATGATCTTTGTCTGTGCCTTGGTCTATGATCGATCGACTCAAACGCGTCCCTTGGTGACACAATGTACCTACAGCCTAAGCACAATCAAAGCGACACATCTTTATAATAATAATAATAATAATAAATTCTTTATTTGAATAATGTGTGTTAAAAAGGTGGTTAAAGTATTTTACTTTCTAGGGTTTACGCAATACTTTGTCAAGAAACCTTTGTCTACCTTTTACGGTTCACGAGATATAGCCCGCTGGCAGACAGACGGACGGATGGACGGACGTACGGAATGGATGTACAGACGGACAGCGGAAGCTTAATAGTAGAGTCCCGTTGGCTCCCGGACCCTACAAACGTAACAACCGACCAACGTTAATTTTACTTTACACCCGATTAATGTTGATGTCAAAATAATATGGAGTTGTCTAACCACGAAGTTTGCCTTTAGGTTCTAAATGACAGATTTATTTTAACGCTCATGTCACGTTTGCTAAACTCACGTTAACTTGAACAGTTACACTAAGGCTTACTCTGATTGTGCTAGAGCTGCTATTATATTTCTGAGTCAGTAATTTATCATCACCTAATCACAAATCGGTCTCGCTGTCGCTGCGGTAACATAAAAGTGCGTAGTAATTAAACTATAGACGCTAATTGTTTTTTGGTAATATTAAACATCAATAGAACCTTACAATAGAAAAGAATAGTTTTTTATTGAAATTAACTTTTACAAGTTCTTTTGAATCCTCAAAATAATTTACCACTGGTTCGGAATGCCGTTCCTACCGAGAAGAACCAACAAGAAACTCGGCGGTTGCTCTTTTCAACTGTTCAATTTACTCTAAGCCATATGCAATTGCAGCCCCGCGCAATGCTGGAGCAAGTCAAATCCATCCTTACTGAAATAAGCAGCAGTGGGACGGATGAAGTCGTATTATAAGGTTGTTGATTTACCACTTTGATACGGATTACGTAACTCAAAAAGTGACACTTGAATAACGTTAATCTACCAAAATATTGAAATCCATACTAATATTATAAATGCGAAAGTGTGTCTGTCTGTCTGTCTGCCACTTTTTCACTAACCGATTTTGTTAAACCGATTCTGACGAAATTTGGTACAGGGTTAGCTTATATCCCGAGAACGGACATAAGCTCCTTTTTATCCCGGATAATCAAAGAGTTCCCACGGGATTCCCACAAAAACACATCCGCTTTACCGATTTGTATATTTGTACCGAGGTAGCTTGCGTCCCTGTAATTGACATACAAGGCAACTTTAAATGCCGGAAAATCGAACAGTTCCCACGGGATCTTTAAAAACCTAAATCCACGCGAGCGAAGTCGCGAGCATCATAATATCGTTTGTAGTTACCTTACCGTAACAGTTACACTAGGGCCTCTGATTGTGGTAGAGCTGCTACTCTAATTCTGAGCCAGTAATTTATCATCACCTAATTTGAAAATCGGTCTCACTGTCGCTGCGGTTACATAAAAGTGCTTAGTAATTAAACTGTAGACGCTAATTGTTTGTTGGTAGGTACCTACCTAGTAATAAACGTCAATACTTTACCGCGAGATTTTATCGTCCCGTTATGATTGACTAGCAACTGTGCAACTGATTTGAAAATATGCATTATAATATCCATCACTGGTTTGGAAAATAGATTCTACTGAGTAGAGTCACCAAGAAACATGAGGTTCTGCAAACAGTTACAAGAGACAGCAAGACTTTAGTAAAATGCGTAGTTCAGGATTTCTGGATATTATTTTCTACAGAACAAGATAAAATTGAAATATTGATAAAACCCGACTGCGATCGTTTTAATAAACGTTGAAATATAGTAAAATTGTTTTTCTGTAGCTTAGTATGTTTTAATGGGAGTACATTTATATTTATGAACTCAGAATTTTCTCCTCTTTCATTTGACACCCCACTCGATACAATAGCAAAAAAAAAAATTTGGAGACCCCCACTGTTTTCATGTAACATCCGTTAGGTCAATTTTTTCGTATAAAATGTAGCCTATGTCACCCGGACCTTTACGACGAATCGATTGACACCTCATTCATCAATATCGGTCCAGTAGTTTAGGCGTTACGGTGGAACACACAGAATCTGGATACAAACATACAAACATAGACTGCTAAAATCAGAAAGAACCCTTCCTTTTGGCTTTGCCGCAGTCGGGTAAAAAAGGCTCCAAAATCTTTAGCGTGCTCAGAACACAGAATGCAGGGACACAGGTGCGGGATGCGCATAAATCGAGCAGGTACCAAACCCTTTACATGCACCCCGACAGAAGTTCCAAACATTTGGTCGTTCAATCTTAAAAAAGTCATAAAGCTACGGGTGCTTAGACCTGTCCAGTATTTTGAGCTGTGCGTTGATAGATCATTCAGTCAGTCAGTCAGCTTTCCTTTTATGTTTTTGTATTTAGATTTGTATTAAATTTTTCTGTACAAACTTAGTTAGGATTATATGGATAGGCGTAGGCAATATATTCAAATTCTTGGCCCGGCAAATCTTGTTGGACTTCCTAACTATCACTGTATGGACGAAACCTAGAAAGACCTTTAATTCTTCGGAAGAACTGATTGCCACTGAACCGGTGCAAAATAGTCATGCCTGACCACTCCTGGTTTCAAAGATCAAGATCTTTTTTGGGTAAGTAAAATATTTGCTTTTCTAAATAAACGATGGTGGCAAAAGTACAGAATTAAATAGCTTCAAAAGAATAGATCCTCAATTTCGAAGGTGCGGATTAAAAAATTAAAAATCCCGGTCCAAATACTATCTCTTGCATCACCTATTCTAGACCAAACTTTTACACTTAGTTAAAGAGGAAAATAGAATACTATTTGTCAAATTAAGGGGTGACTAATACACGTTACAAAAACCCCTGTTTTTTTTTGTCACTGTCAATCAAATATAATATTTCTCATCAGATGTAATTATTGTTTGAAGTTTGTGATTGATTTTCGTAATAAAAGTTGACCTTAGCGGTTGATGTTTTCGAGATTGCTGATTGCAAGTAACACTGATGGTAATAATGATGCTGTCACAAGTGAAAGGAAGTATATGGATATTGGATACGTTAGATTAGCGATTGTATACATTTTGAGTAATGCGATAGATACATTATCAACCGACGCACCTTAATCAAAGATATATCTATTATATTTTATTATATTAATGCAGGCGATATCTATTTTTAAACGACTACAAAAAAAGAAAAGGTTCTCAATTCGGCGGGCATTTGTTTTTCAAAGAGCGTATAAAATATTTTCCCTAAAAAGCTACATAATTTCATGGCTCCTATAATGAATTTTATAGGTTCAACTTTTTTTTAATGGGATATGATTAAAAAAAGATAAAAGTAATGTATCAAAATTTTAAAGAAACGCATATTCTTCTTCTTCTTTTTTCCTTGCTGCATTTAATTTCGGGCTTTAATAAATCTGGAAATGAAAATGAAAATATCTAAATAAAATTTATTTATTTATATTTATTAAACTTATAGAATATACAGGGCGTTTTTGTTACATTCAAGGATCAAACAATTCAATAAAATTATAATCAACTAGACTAGAGGATGCCCGCGAATTCGTGCGCGTGGATTTAGGTTTTTAAAGATCCCGTGGGAATTGTTTGATTTTCCGGGATAAAAAGTAGCCAATGTCCGTCCCCGGGATATAAGCTAACCCTGTACCTTTCGTCAGAATCGGTTAAACTGTTGGGCCACGAAAAGGTAGCAGACAGCCAGACAAACAGACACACTTTCGCATTTATAATATTAGTATGGAAGTATGGATCAATCACAAGAAAATGTTTTCCACCTCTGTCTACAGTTTTTTCCACGGCAAGTTACGTGTGTTATCGAGATGGAAGATACGTTACCTCACGTTATTATGTATATTTAAATGCAATTTATTGGGATAAGGGTCTCTAGTTCCGTGACGGATGACGATGAAATACGTAGGTATTTTTTTATTATTTTATTAACCCCCGACCCAAAAAGAGGCGTGTTATAAGTTTGACGTGTGTATCTGTGTATCTGTCTGTGGCATCGTAGCTCCTAAACTAATGAACCGATTTTAATTTAGTTTTTTTTTTAAAGGTGGCTTGATCGCGAGTGTTTTTAGCTATAATCGAAGAAAATCGGTTCAGCCGTTTGAAAGTTATCAGCTCTTTTCTAGTTTTCTTATAGAGGTTTTTGTGTCGGGGGTTTTTTAAATTTTGATTTTTTATTTAAAAAATTAAATTATGTATTCTTACAATCAGATTGGCATTCATCTGGGTGATTTCAACTTCCGAACAAGATTTTATGCTCATCCACTAATTTTTAGGCACTGATATGCTTCTGAGGTCACTTTTCGTCGCATGATAAGTTGAAGGTGTTGCATAACAAATCGAACTGTATAAAAAAAACCACAATTTTCCCATCAGTGTAAACAAAGCTTTATTCTACCACAATTGTAAAATCACCTTTACGAGTTGTTTATGATCCAAGCGGTTAGAACCAACCACCACTTTTCAATTAACGTTCTCTTTTTGAAGATTGCTTATCTGATTATTTGCTCTTACACTGTGATTGTCGATCGTGCCTTTATGATTTATGTAGTATAATTTCTTCCAAAACCTTCATACAATTTTAAACTCTACTGCTTTAAATTAAAGTTTCATTTTCAATGGGTCTGGTTTGAAAGTTATTATATTTTGTATGTCATTATGTCTACATTTATTAAAGCATGACGCGTAGATTCATGCGTGTACGCAGAAAGATGATTTTAAGTTATTAAAGTAAAAACTGCGTATAAGCCGACTGTTTGGTGTCATTTTGCATTTTATAATTGGACGTTTGATTCTCATCGGAATTTAGATATGAATAAAATATTAGCTAAGAAATGGAATCATTAAGTTTCTCAGATTTGAGTGATAATGCCGTTTACTTTTATTTCTTTTATTACATGTATTTTTTACTGTTAGATAAATGTTGAGGGATTTTTATAATAGGTATCAAGTTTTATTATAGTTTCTGTAATAAACTACGATAAAATTTAATAGCTACCTAACTATTATAGTTTTTTAAACAATACCTATGCATTTCTTCATTTTGTCTACACGCTTGCATGAATTTAGCTTTATTTGTTATTGAATCTTATTTTAATTTATTTGTATTACAAAGATGGAGTAAATGCTCGGAATATTTAATATTATAGATAAATCCACGTTTTCAACAGGTTTCAATGATCAAAAAGCCTAAACATGAGTGGAGAAGAACATAATAATGACTTATCACTTCAGGCAAATGATTCCGGGAGATTTTAAATAAACTAAATTCACCCGGATGAAATCACAGGCAAATGTAGGTAGCATATTATACCTACCTACTTACAGATAGTTATCGTTTCAGGCAGCTTAATATTATAATTTTTCAAAACAGGGCGACGAAATGTTTGAGCTGTTTGATCTTTATAAATATCTCAATCTTCCCTCATTAAAAAGTGTACATTTAGCAACAGTTATGATCCAGCTTATTCGAGCTATAAAATACGTTATACCGCTTCATACGCAGCAACGCTTCCACCAACCAATAAACATGTCAAGCATTTTAAAGTCGTAAAACGGAACGTTGTGTGATTTAGTGATGTGCCACAATTCACGACAGCTATGAAACTAGCAACAAAACGTCGAAGCTTCAGCTGCACTGGCAGACATCAAATGTAGGTACAGTCCGACAAGGCTCTTTTGGCACTTGAGTCAGGGCGCAGTTGTCGCTTTATGCCGACACAGCGAACTATCGACAAGTGCACTTCTCTACATGGCGGCTTTAGTTCCGATTTTGACCACGCGCCAAAAGAGCCTTGTTGGACTGTAGGCCAGGTAGGTTATGAAACTAATAGGTATCTTTGATTTCATGTCACCTCTAGTGCTCAAATGCCTAGGTAATATGACAGATGTCAATTCAGGATCGAACCGAGAGTTTCCTCACTCTACTTCACTCTGGATATACTTTAATAGGTTTATAGACAGAGTCCGCAAAATGTTACGCTTAAACGTTGTAACTAGCCGAATTTATTAGATTTCTTATGAAGTGAAAAATTGTTTAGACGCCTTGATCGATTTTGGGAAAGGTCGCGTCACCGACATGTTAATAATGCTCGGAGTGCGAAAGATGTAAAAACTCAACTAATTTTAATGAGTGAGTGATTGAGTGATTCAAAATATATTTGAAATAGGTTCTTATAGAGCACGAAGTCGAACATCTATTTCGAAATCTTAATTGTAATTGAAAATACCGATAGATGTAGGCATAGTTTCGTCGCATCCCTACTAAAAATGATCTAACCACATTATACTTTATGGTGATTAAACAACAGGAAGACCACATTAATGGTGTAAATCATTATTAAATGCTTTCCTAGACTTTTATAGTAATTTTAAATTTATTTCATTAATAGTTATGATGGAGGAGTTCTCAGTAATTAGCTCTCAACGGCCGCAGGCGGATACAAGCTGTAATAGTCTTGTTACTTGTAGTCACGTAGTAGTTAAGAGGAACATGGGATTACTAGAAATGCGTGCGAGTAATTTTGAAACATTGTAACTAGATCGTTAGGATTCATATATTTTTTGCTGTTTTTAGGATTCCGTACATCAAAAGGAAAAACGGAGCCCTTATAGGATAACTTTATTATACATATATGATAGCCCGCTTGGTATAGTTATCTTACTTTGAAAATTGAAACACATTTTAATTTTTTTTTAATGATGTACCTAACCACAAATTCGCGGTTTTCAGATTTATTCCTGTACTTTTGTTATAAGACCTACCTACCTGCCAAATTTCATGATTCTAGGTCAACGGGAAGTAGGTACCTACCCTATAGGTTTCTTGACAGACACGACGGACAGACAAACAGACAGACAGACAACAAAGTGATCCTATAAGGGTTTCGTTTTTCCTTTTGAGGTACGGAACCCTAATTATTAGTTTATTATTTGTAGAGCTTTAATTTAGTTCGAACAACAATCTGCTCTGACGTAATAGATCAAGTTATACGAGTATGTTCGTATAGCTTTTGAAGTAGGTACATACTTAACATCTTAGTTCCACCCTTCACTGTTCACTCCGCCGCGGCTCATAGGGTCAAGCCGAGTTAATTGGGCTAATTCATCTTTTACATTAAAGGCTTGGGTAGACGAAACGCGTGGCGGTTGTGATGCGCGACTATAACCCGATTGGCGGTTATGATGGTCCCCGGAATGCAAGAGTCTAATAGAATAGAAACAGTATTTGAAATATTTTTATTCAATTGAACTTTTACAAGTACCTACTTTTTAATCGTCAAATGCGTCTATCCCCAGTACGGGATGCCTATACAGAATAATATGGTGTAGCTTAATGTTCTGCTTT
The DNA here is from genome assembly GCF_905333055.1 of Maniola jurtina. NCBI lineage: Eukaryota > Metazoa > Arthropoda > Insecta > Lepidoptera > Nymphalidae > Maniola > Maniola jurtina. The sequence goes on along the minus strand of NC_060037.1, from coordinate 3,339,813 downwards.
TATTTTTTAAATTGCTTTTGGATTGCAAGCCGATTGCAAAATTGCAGTTAGGATGCAGTTTTGTTGCAGTTGTCAGAACTGCACCACAGCTGTTGCCAACTGACTGCGCAGTCTGTATGCAGTCAGCAGCGTGCAGTTCTAATAACTGTGACGGACTTCATCCGCATTGATTTAGGTTTAAGAGTCCTGTGGGAACTCTTCAATCTGAAATAAAAATTAGCCTCTCTAAAACACCTACTTTTTGATTGTCAATTATGAAAATGACAAATGACTTAACGTGATGGTGATGATAATTACCTAATTACGTAACTAAATGTGCATGATAATTAATTAATAATAATTAATCATCGTCAATCCATCACTACTACTGAGCACTGGTCTCCTCTCAGGATGAGAAGGGACAATGGCGTGGTGGACTGTCTCCACCACGCTGGTCAAGTGTGGATTGGCAGACTAAACAAACTGCACACACCTTTGAGAACATTATGTAATACTCTCCGGCTTGTGGGTTTCCAAAGTTGATAATTAACTAACGTAAATTACAAGTGTAAATTAAAAATTTATAACACCCCCGACAAGTGAAGGTTACAGTAACTAGAAAAGAGCTAATAACTTTCAAACGGCTGAACCGATTTTTTTAGATTATAGCTAAGAATACTCTCGATCAAGCCACTTTTCAAACAAAAAATACTAAATTAAAATCGGTTCATCACTTTAGGAGCTACGATGCCACAGACAGATACACAGATAAACACCTCAAACTTATAACACTCCTCTTTTTGGGTCGGGTCGGGTTAAAAATGATTTCAAGGAGCCACGTTGGAGATGCTGTCGCATGCCGCTGACTTCACGCGTTGTGTGTGCCCCAGCCTTAACTCTCAGTTTTAATTGCCGATCAAGTCTTGAGGTTAACGAGAAATATTTTGTAGGTGCGTCTCTTGTTTATGGATCACTTTGGAATCTTGTTTGAATGGATAGCTTAAAAGGGTTATTTTAGACGTGCGCACGTTGCATACCTACAACCAAATGGATTTATTTCTGCTCGGTATCTAATTATTGCCTACTTCTAGGCGAAGATGGCTTGTCGTATTCCATGGTGCAGTGGTGGGCGCTGTGGTCTTATAAGTGGGAGTTCGAACTTCGAGAGGTATATTATAAGGGAGAGAGGGGTTAGAATCTTGGCAGGGACAATTTGTAAAATTATTTCTAAGTTGGCTCTGGCTTGGTGGTAGACTTCGGTTGTGCCTAGTGGCTACGACCCCCTGTCTAAACTGACCAATGAAATACTTAGACTTAGACCTTAAAATAATCGCTTACTTGCTCATCGTGGTCAAACTTTTTCTGTAAGTATGTGTGGTATATCGCATAAATTTCAGTGAACTCAGAACTCGTAACTCAGAAAGTCAGAACTCTAGACCTCTGATAGTGGGTTCAAACCCTTATGTAGATTTGATTCCATAATCATCTTGTGAGCTAACTAAAAATATGACGATTGCCGATCGAGATAATTAAATCAATATTAATTCGTAGCACACCCAGTGTTCGACTTCGCACAAAAACCACGGGTCAATGAACCCTGTAACGCCATCTTAGCTCTTAATAGCTGCCAAGTTGTTTTCTACCAAAGAGCTGTTGTTACTAGAGTAGCAATGTCTCACAAAATAAACTCAATCCGACTGTTTACAAAGGCTAACAGTCGAGCTTTATGTCGTTCAATGAATTGGCGCTGAACCCGGAAACTGAATACTAAATTCTGAAGGTAGACTTTGAACTACGCGACCGTGACGCCTGACGGGGCATGCGGTTGTTGCGGTCACTCAACTCAAATACTCTCCATAATTTTTAACCCCCGACCCAAAAAGAGGGGTGTTATAAGTTTGACGTAAATATCTATGTATCTGTGTCTGTCTGGCATCGTAGTGCCTAAACCAATGAACCAATTATGATTTAGTTTTTTTTTGTTTGAAAGGTGGCTTGATCGAGAGTATTCTTAGCTACAATCTAAGAAAATCTGTTCAGCCACTTAAAGATTATTAGTTTTGTGTCGGGGGTTTTTAAATTTTTACTTTTCAGTTATTATACAAAGCAATCTGTAATTAGTATCATCTCCTAATTATTGTCTTGTGTCGCTGACATGCATCGTGGTCGCGGAATTCAAAGTCTACCTTGGTACAACTACCAAGTACTTGGTACCACTTGGTAACACTGTAACTACCAACATAGTTAAAGTGAGATGATCGCAATTACCTAAATCAAAAACTATTATGCATAAAAATAAATAAGAATATGTTTTAGAAAATACAGGTAAACCCCTTTTATATGATACCTAGATTGGTATAATTATCTTACTTTGAAAATTGAAACACATTTAATTTTTTTTTAAATAATGTAACCACAAAATCACGGTTTTCGGATTTATTCCTTTACTTGTGTTATAATACCTACCTACATGTCAAATTTTCATGATTCTAGGTCAACGGGAAGTACTCTATAGGTTTTCTTGACAGACACAACGGACGGACATACGAACGAACAGACAGATTTTCCTTTTGAGGTACGGAACCCTAAAAACGCTTGTTTGCTGCTCTATGGTCTAACTCTATGTTTTCAGCCTTGGCGTAACGCACATTTTTAGCACGGTTTTTTTATCCACTCTATGGTTTTAGTCACACTTGTCTGATCAAAAGAGTAATGTTATTTTAGTTTAAATTTTTGGGCAGTGGGTAAGTAGCTGGTATGAATGGCTTACTATTTTCTTAGCAAACAAAAACCCAAACTGTATAAGCTTAGGTTACCTACTTGTTAAATTAAGTACCTACTAAGTAACACTTAGACATGTCAAAAGCGTGCAAAGTCTATTTAGGTATGTAATTAATTATTTTGATCTCTTTTTTAACCCCCGACCCAAAAAGAGGGGTGTTATAAGTTTGACGTGTGCATCTGTGTGTCTGTGTATCTGTGTATCTGTGTATCTGTGTATCTGTGTGTCTGTGTATCTGTGTATCTGTCTGTGGCATCGTAGCGCCTAAACGAATGAGCCGATTTTAATTTAGTTTTTTTTGTTTGAAAGGTGGCTTGATCGAGAGTGTTCTTAGCTATAATCCAAAAAAATTGGTTCAGCCGTTTAAGAGTTATCAGCTCTTTTATAGTTTTCTTGTAGGAAAGAAGGTTAGATAACCGTTAGGTTCATAATATTATGTCAATAGACAAATGTCAAGCTGTCAAGATGGTCGTTGCCTAAATACATAATTATTTATTTGAAAATGATGTTTTGGAAAACTCAAATACTTTGGATCGTCGGGGGTGTTATAAATTTTTAATTTACACTTGTTACTAAAGAGTATGCGGGGCGGTCCCCCCCCCCCCCCCCCCCTTACCCTGATTGCCATCTCGACCTGTCGCGTACTATACGTTTAAACTTGCTGTTCACTGAACACGCACAGTATAGTATTTTGTAACCATCAGAATTAATTGTTAATACTTGTTTGTTACTTAATATCAGAAACTTAATCATCGATTCAAATTAGAAGATCGGAAACGGTATTCGTTAAAAATCAAAATATATTTGGTTATTAGTTTAAATCACCGACGATTAGTCCAATCACCGCGTTAACGTGAATTAGTGGGAGAGGAACTGACCAAATACTTTGAACTACAGACGGTTAATCATTAAAGAATTGAAACTCAGCCATATAAAAATTGTAAGCTGCTCAATTACCGTAATCAAATGGTAGCAATAATGTTTAATTAACTTCCTCTTTAAAAGGTCCTTGGGGTATACTACCATAGTTTGACCCACCCACCGACCCACTACTGAGCACAAATCTCCTCCCGGATTGATTTTAATATGGGTATTTCATTGGTAAGTCAAGAATATGCATCTTCTAGGCAAGCGCGCTCCATCTTAGGCTGCATCACCACTTGCCAGCAGGTCTGATTGCAGCCGAGCGCTAGTCTATAAATTCAAACAAGACTCTTATCTGTGTCACTTACTACTGGCTGAAATGCGTTGTTTTAGCAATAGTACCATAAATTCAACCAATTACAACAATAGAGATTGTAGCAATGTGATAATAACAACTGTCGTGTTAAGCAGGCAGGATAACAAATTCTGGTCTCTGTCTAGAAAGGCAACAGCTTCGGCAGACCGTCTCCTTAAAAGGGAAGGACTCCTCATTTCGCTTTCTTTCGAGGGACGGTCTCGGGTAAATTAATCAACCATTCAATCAAAAATACGAAATCATTCAATGAATTTCGTGTAAGTCGACACATAATTGGCGATTGGGCGCAAAAAGCGGTTGCCGCTTAAATGGTGCGCTCACCCGCTGTACAGGGACATAAATACGCGACAAAAAAAGTCGCCGCTCGCGACACGAGTCCCAGTCGCGCGACAAAAACATAGCAGGGCCGTAGCTAGCGGTGGTAACCGGTAGGGTGGACCAAGGAAATAAAAATTTTACTACGCGGTCGATCGGTATTCTCCTATTCCTGAAAAGGCATATTTCTGAAAACCTGGCAACGCATGGCGGTTCTTTGGTGCTACAAATGTTCATAGACGACGGTAATCACTTAAAATTAGGTGACCTGCATCCTCGTTTGCTCGCTTTTTATGTAACTTTATCATAAAATAACATTAAAACTTAAATATGACTTCATTCTTTTGTCAGGCCAGAAATATCATGATCAGAAGCATCATATATTTCGTGACCCATTGAAAACCTCAGAGCCACTGAGAGGTCTATTGATTCCAGGCAAAGCTGAGAACGTAGATTCGGATAAAGCAATACTACATCCTATGGCTCTGCCACAAATGCAAAACGTTCCTATGATTGTGACAAACCACTGTTAATTTGACTTTTTTTAGTTTAGAACTACGCTAGATTTTTTTACTAGTATTTTTTCCGTCATATTACACTACTAGCTGATACCCGCGACTACGTTCGCATGGATGTAGGTTTTTTGAAATTCCCGTGGGAACTCTTTGATTTTCCGGGATAAAAAGTAGCCTATGTGCTAATCCAGGGTATAATCTATTGCCATTCTAAATTTCAGCCCAATTCGTCCAGTAGTTTTTGCGTGAAGGAGTAACAAACATACACACACACATTTTAAGGTAGGGTATAAGTATTTTAATGTGGGGCAGAGCCACAATGCCAAACCCTAGCTGCGGCCATGCGGGTGGGTAAGACAACGCGAGGCCACCGGCCGAAGCTGAACGTAACTGACTGCAGCCGAGAGATCGATGGCCGAATGTTTATTTTCATTTTAATTTAATTAATATTTCTTTGTAGCTAGTGCAAGAATGACAAATATCGCAAAAAAGTGGCGTGGCACATTTAGCATTATTAATGAGGTAAAAATATTTGAGGGGGGTTTATTTGTAGTGCGCTCTAACAAACTTAGTTTGGCTCTCATTTGAATATTAAACCAATCAAACTCAATGAAATTTTGTTAATACGTACTAGGAACTAATATCTATGTCTGAAGTTTTACAGATTTCCTTTAAAATAGTCAGTTTCATATTCAACTCGTGTAATTTTAAAAGCAGTTATTTTTACGGGAATGTGGTGAACCACAGACTTAGATGTTAGTTTCTAGAACTTATCTTCAAAATTACATCGAATTTGATTGGTTAATATTCAAATGAGGACCTAACTACGTGTGTATGTAGCGAGTGATGGAGAGACTACCGTTAAGGTTGATCGCCTTAATTGGTAAACTATTTTCTTGATGCCTCTCCGCAGGCTAGTTTTAGTACCCTTTTTGAATTTGTCAGCATTTTGCTTTTAAAAAATTGATACGAATTCTTGTATTAATTATTAATTTGTGACCAGTTAGTAAATGTTACGTTACTATTGGAAAACATCTGATGTTCTATGACAATTCCGTCTGCTTCTTTTGAAGACATGTTCTGAATTTCTTGTTATTACATTGCGATCAACCTACATTTCTAAGTATTGAAATAACATATTATCCTTTAAGTTAGAAAACGCGTTTTTGTGGCACACCTATATATTGGCGTCACTCAGAAAAGCAGGTATTATTTAAATATTTTTATCGAATTATTGGAATGTCCTCTCATTACCAACACAAAAAACACCAGGTTCAATGTGTAGAGGTTATCCGAGAGTTTTAATCTAAAAAAACTAATGCCAAAATAAATTATTTAATTAGAGCGTGATTGCTATCACAACATCTAATTATTCAGTTCACAATCCAAATACCGAAAATATGCGATATCGCTCCGAATCTCAGAAGGAGACTGAACTAAAACCTTCAAAACACCCGTATTTATGCAAGTTCAATCTTGTTGGCCTCCTAGCAACAGATTGTATGACATCGAATGAGCCAAATATCGATTTTATCAAACTACCTGCATTAGATAAATTAATAATTTTATATTATTGTTGACAATTCAAATCAACTTTTTTTAAAAATAACCTTACAGTTCGGCCGTCCTGAATTTAACACGCCCTCGTGTTTCTAATCAATCTTGTCATGTCAGTCGCGGGCTTCCCTGCCCTAAGTCAAATCCAAATCATGGGCTATCCTGCCCTCCGTCAAATCATGGGCGTTCCTGCCCTTAGTCATGTCATCAAAACCTATTCTTGAACAGCCGAACTCTCATTTTTAATAATCAATCAAAAATAAATCCAAACGACCATGCTCTCATTTGATGTACACGAAATCTGAATTACTTACTGCAAGTTACTTTCCACTTCACAAAAGACTAAATTCTTGAAAAAAAACTAAAAATTTTAATCACCAAATCAAACTCAATAAAAATTTTAATCAAATGTGGGTTGTTTACAAAAAGATACCAAAGCGAAATTAAGACAACGTGAGACACGTCCCGCTTCTGAATTATTGGCGTCACTCAGAAAAGCAGGTATTATTTAAATATTTTTATCGAATTATTGGAATGTCCTCTCATTACCAACACAAAAAACACCAGGTTCAATGTGTAGAGGTTATCCGAGAGTTTTAATCTAAAAAAACTAATGCCAAAATAAATTATTTAATTAGAGCGTGATTGCTATCACAACATCTAATTATTCAGTTCACAATCCAAATACCGAAAATATGCGATATCGCTCCGAATCTCAGAAGGAGACTGAACTAAAACCTTCAAAACACCCGTATTTATGCAAGTTCAATCTTGTTGGCCTCCTAGCAACAGATTGTATGACATCGAATGAGCCAAATATCGATTTTATCAAACTACCTGCATTAGATAAATTAATAATTTTATATTATTGTTGACAATTCAAATCAACTTTTTTTTAAAAATAACCTTACATATATAAATTGTAAAATAATTTTAAATTCAAATCGAATAAAACATAGCTTTTCAAGCTCTTTTACATCGCCAAGTATTAAGTAGCCAATATATTAAGTAGTTTTAAGTACTTATAATCATCATGTAAAATATTCTACCGTAAAAGCAGTCGATACTTTTGACTTACATGGCTTCATTGAATAAGAAATATAACTGTGGTGCACGCATATCCTTATTTGTGGTATCAATATGTATTGATGTCCATAGATTATCATCAAGACCAAAAAACAAATATGCTTACGTAACCATAGTTTCAAGTATAAGTCTATGTGTTATTTTTAACCCCCGACCTAAAAAGAGGGGTGTTATAAGTTTGACGTGTGTATCTGTGTATCTATGTCATAATATGTCTGTGGCATCGTAACTCCTAAACTAATGAACCGATTTTAATTTAGTTTTTTTGTTTGAAAGGTGGGTGGCTTGATCGAGAGTGTTCTTAGCTATAATCCAAGAAAATCGGTTCAGCCGTTTGAAAGTTATCAGTTCTTTTCTAGTTACTGTAACCTTCACTTATTGGGGGTGTTATAAATTTTTAATTTACCTACACTTGTTAATTAAGTTTCTGAACTTTTGTTTTCAGATGCGAACGTTAGCTATTACATTAGGTCATAAATTTCCTTGGTCGTATTTTAGCAAAATGTAAGGGTTGGACCTCCATTCAAATATTATCCAACTTAATTTTGATCAATCCATTATTTTGTGTTTATTAAAATTAGTTCTTAATTTTTAATTAAAACATATTTTGAATCAACTAAAATTAGTTTTTTCTGTAATCGATCATTGAATTTCATATTTTTGGCCGGTTTCATTATAAAAGAAAATCGGTACGATTTTTAGCATCATTCATTATTATCCATACCAACTCCATCCTAATCTTATAAATGTCAAAGTGTGTCTGTTTGTCTCTATGTCTGGTACATTTTTACGCCTTTTTGACTTTGGTAGGTGGAGAGGTAGCTTGCATCCTGAAGAATTTTTTTAAGCTACTTTTTATTAAGCAAAATCAAAGAGTTATAGCGAGATTTTTAAAACCCTACGACGACGTGGATGTAGTCGCGGATGTTATCCAGTAGATAAGTTAAAAGATTTTTTAATTCAGATTCAAGTTAGCCCTTAACTGCAATCTCACTTGGTGGTAAGTGATGATTCTGTCTAAGATGGAAGCGGGCGGGATGGAAGTTATTATTTTATAGCAGTGAGAATTATGTATTTTATAATAAATCTAAGCACAGCGTTCCAGGGATTTCTGTTATTGGATACCTAGTACCTACATACTTGCATGAAATGTGAAAATTAATGATTGTCTCTAGCTTGTCGTGAAGTCAGTATTTATGGCATTGGTATATTTTACACGGCGCAGACTCCGGAAGGTCGCTCAGCACTTCATAATCGCTGGCCGGGGTCGCTGTATTTATAGTGGCGCATGTTAATAAATGGGCATTTCGTGACTAAGCTTAACATTTTACTGGCTAGTTTGTTTAATTTGTTCATCTAATGAGTTATATGTGAATGTGATCATAGCCCAGTGGTTAATATGTACGTATGCTCGTCTCCTAAGGTACTTAAGTGCGTTATTAAGCAATAAAATATCACTTACTTTAACACTGAAAGAAAAGATCATGAGGAAACCTACATGCCTGAGAGTAAATGTACTTATAAAAGTGTTTATATTAGTAAAGTCCTAAATTAATCATGTAAGCTACTTACGTGAGTAAAACTTACAGGTGTATCCGTGGCCTAATAGTGTGTCAAATCTAGTGAGTTCTAAAGCTCAATAAAACAACTTGCGTTAAACCGTTGCGCGATATATCTTATTAAAACTTCATAATGGCGGCTCAAGATACGGGTAATTGTGTGGATGGCTTAAGCAACACCTTAATTATAGATTAGAGAGTGCAGGGCCTAGCATTGCCTCAGAATGAGAACCTTGGTTAAGACGAGCCACACTCAAAGATAAGATTGAAATGTATATTTCACTAATTAAATCCATACTTATTAATATTATAAATGCAAAAGTGTGTCTGTATGTCTGTCTGTCTGCTACCTTTTCACGGTCCACCGATTTAACCGATTCCGACGTAATTTGGTACATGGTTAGCTTATATCCCGGGGACGGACATAGGCTACTTTTTATCCCGGAAAATCAAAGAGTTCCCACGGGATCTTTAAAAACCTAAATCCATCGGACGAAGTCGCGGGCATCCTTCTAGTCTATAATAATCCATTAAAATTAGCTCATCTCAGTATGTAGATAATGTCATCCATTCAGAACACTTACTTCTTTCGAAATCTACAAATAAGTCACCTATTATATAACAGAAAACCAATTTATGTGCAATTAATTGTAGGTTAACAATAAGTCTGATGAGAACAAGGACTTGGATGAGCTAAGCAACACCTTAATTATAGATTAGAGACTTCAGAGCCTAGCATTGGCTCAGAATGAGAACCTTGGTTAAGACAAGCCACTCAAAAATATAAGATTGTAAGTAATTGTATCTTTCCCTGTTTAGACCCATCTTAGACCACATCATCACTTTCCATCAGGTGTGTTTGTGGTCAAGCGCTTGCCTATAGTGAATAAAAAAAAATGTAACTATCTATAATGCTAGACCATAATATTATAGAGAGTCGTAAATGTGTTGTGTTAATGTTAACTCTTTCTTATTACAAAAGCAGGCATTGAAAAATCAATGAAATTAGATTTTTGTTTTCATAGTGTGGTGCATAGATTCATAGCTTCTCGTATATTATAGCACCGAATGGATCAGTGCCTTTTAGGCTGTGTCCCCAGTATGCAAACTGTTAGCGGCCGACTGAGTGAGCCGCAAATTTGTGGCGAACTGAAATTCGAGTGAGCTGCAAACTTTTATGAGTTAGCCGCTTATTTAGGTCGACCGACTGAATTTTCACTTTACTATTGTTATACGAAGGGAGTGGTTGTGTTGGTGACGATGGATATTTTTGAAGTAATTGGTATCTTAGAGGCACTGAAAGAGGATAAAGAGAAGCACTGGGTTCACCCTTTAAACAAGAAAAGATTGAGCATTGGACAATTTCATGTTCTTTACCCAGAACTAAGGAAATATCCAGAAAAATTTTACCAGTATTTCAATATGACTTCTCATACATTTGACGAATTGCTGAACTCTATAACCCAGTACATTGCTAAAAATAATATCACAAGAGATACAATAAGTCCCGAAGAACGGCTTACTATAACTTTGAGGTAAGTAAATAATTGACGCTTTTGAATTTTAAAAATTTTAATATTAAAAATCAGCAACGAATGTAATGACAACTTAATATTTTAATTACTAGTGGGGTGGCCGGCGGCTCCGCTCGCGTATAAAATTTTAAGTCCCGCTGCTCCCGATCCTGTAGAAAATATCGGGATAAAAAGTAGCCTACAATATCAATCACTCATGTTCTATTTTACATATCTATGCTATTTTAGGACAATTGGCTGCGTTGTTGGCTCGCTATAGAGGTACAAACAAACAAACCCACAAACATACAGTCACTTTCGCATTTATAATATAAGTATTATTCTAGTTTTTAATTTAACAATCACTTTTCAAATTACAGTCTTATTAAATTGGATTAGGAACTAGCATGGTAACATTGAGTAGGTAACCAGTCATTCGTCATCCTCAATGTGGTCTGAACCACCTCGCAATATTGCTTCTATGTCTTCTACTTCCACTGAAGAACCTGTAGAGCTATGTGATGGACTGTTTCGAGGACTTCGAATGCTGCTACTTCCAACTGGGTTGTAGTTGTTTGAGGTTGAAGGATAGTTTTGCACATTTGGCGTACTGCTTCCACTCGTGTAGCCGTACTGATCTGGGTAGTTATTGGCATTCGTCCACCCAGTTTGCATCAAAGCACCGTCATAATTATTGTGTACATTATATTTAATATTTTTAATAAGTTTCATCACTTCAAACCGAAATTCAAAGTTCTGGGTTGGGGACATTGTCTTCATTTCCGGTAAAATATTTAGTAGAAAGTTCATATCTGGGTCGGATTCTCTATTTTTATCCATCGATTTAAGTAGTGCCTCCTGAAACACAGTCATCTTTTTCTTTTTTTCATCATACATAGTGCTACTGTTGCTAGACGTCTCGGCGCTAATGTTGCTAGATGTCTGGTTGCTAGCTCTAGAAACATTCAAAAACTGCAACATATCCAAGTATGGCGTCTTACGTTTTTTTGGTGCCCCACTTCCGCTTTTGAGTGAGGAATCCTTATTTTTTTCTCTGGTGTAATAGTCGCGCAACCCCTTCCATTTTTTTTGTAGGTCTTTTACTGAAACAAAATTAACCGGTACTTCATATTCTTTCTAGATTCCTGTCAACTGGATTAAGTTACAGAAAAATTGCCCAAGAGTTTCTTGTTGGAAAATCGACAGTATCGAAAATAATAAATGAAACTGCATGCATTATATGGGATCTTTTACAGCCACAGGAAATGCCGGAACCTTCTGAAGAACTGTGGCTAGAAATAGCAAAACGATATTATAAAAAAACAAACTATCCTAATTGTATAGGATCTATCGATGGCAAGCATATCCGTATTCGAAAACCACCAAAAAGTGGATCTAACTATTTTAATTATAAGAAGTTCTTCTCAATTGTTCTGTTAGCCGTAGCAGATGCAAACTGTTCTTTTATAGCTATTGATGTTGGTGCTTGTGGACGAAATGCTGACAGTAATATATTTAAAGAAAGTGCTTTCGGCAAAAAATTGGCTCGTGGGTCTCTGAATATTCCTAACTCTATTAAATTGCCTAATTCAAATGGATTGCCCCAGCCTTTCGTGTTTCTTGGAGATGAGGCATTTGGATTGCAAAAGCATATCTTGAGGCCTTTTCCTAATAAAAGTTTAAATAAGGAAGAGCGAATTTATAATTATCGCCATAGTCGGGCTAGGAGATGCGTGGAATGTGCATTCGGCATTCTAACAAACAAATGGAGAGTTCTGCATACACCGATTGCTACTAATGTGAATACAACCATCGCTATCGTAAAAGCTGTTTGTATTTTACATAATTTTGTCATAGCAAGGGAACAAGTACAATATACACATCTTTCGCGACGTACCTCAACAACTCTTACAAGCACAAGAAGCCAAATGATTACTGTATCAAATTCTGGAAAGACAACAAGAGATAACTTTAAAAACTATTTTCTTTACGAAGGAAAACTACCCTGGCAAGAGAAGTATTTTTAAGGTGTAGCTACAGGACGAAATGGTGTAACGGAGTTTGTAAAGCCGTAAATACTACGTAGTGATTATGATACTTTATTTTATGTAGTGAGTGATGCAAGTATATTGTTGAATAAATAATAATTTTATTAGAATGGAACTTACTTTTTTTTACTTTAGTGCTTTCTTCTAAGTTTTGCCAATCATCGTATAGAATAACAGCGATTTCATTCCAACCGCTCTGCTTTAATACTCTGTTGCTGTATTCTTCACTCGACAAGTTCCATATGCATGGTCTATTTTGTATTTCCGTAATGAACCTTTCCGTATCAAAAGGCATCTTGGATTTTCTGTGGTGTGTGTGCGTAGAGATTAGTTAGATAAGCGATGCAAAAAAACACGTCCGAACACGTCGATAGCTTCTTTCCAACTGTCCGCATGAACAGTTTGAGGCAAACGGACTCACTACGCCCGGCGAACAAGCATATCGCCGTCGCCGACTGCAACCGGTTTTGCTGTGAGTCGGCCACTACGGCGCACGTAACGCTGCAAACTGCGTAAAGTGAGCGCAAAACTAGCAATCTGTGGACACTCCATTTCAAATATATGGAAGGGCGTACTAAACCGGTACGCCGCAAACTCAGTCGGCCGCTAACAGTTTGCCTACTGGGGACACAGCCTAATACGCCTACGTAAACAATGATTTAGGAAGCTGAGGCACGTACGTCTTAATAGGTTTTGCATACAAGTTAGTACCTATAACAGTTATGCAACTGTTAGCTTATGCAATTTGTTTGTTACTTTATGTAATCTATAGGTTTTTTTAAATTCAGATACAAGTTAGCCCTTGACTGAAATCTCACCTTGTGGTAAGAGATGATGCAGTCTAAGATGCAAGCGGGCTAACCTGCTAGGTGATTCGCTAACTCAGTGTCTAACACTGAATGATAGCCACCGAGGTTGGTTGGTTCTACATTGCTGCTTCACTGGGTGATCATAAATATTTCTTCGTAGAAAACCTTCAATTTATTAAAAAGTGAGCTCGGTGGCTATCATTCAGTGTTAGACACTAAGTTAGCGAATCACCCCGCTGGAACGGGAATGACAGTTTTTATTAAACGCACACCCCTTTAGTTTCTACACGGTATCGTACCGGAACCAGGAACGCTAAATCGCTTGGCGGCATGGCTTTGCCGGTAGGGTGGTAACTAGCCACGGCCGAAACTCCCACCAGACCAGACCAATGATTTGAAGTCAGTCAGTCAGTTTCTCTTTTTGTAGCTAATTGGTCTATTTGTTTTAGTCATTATAGATAGCGATTATGTATGCAGTACGAGCAAGTAGGCTCACATTACGCACTTTAGCATTTAACAAGGCAATAACTTTGAAATAATTAAGAACTTACAAAGATATTGCCTATTCTTTATTCAAGCATTCGCATTACAAGTAAGTCCATCAAAATAATTACCGCTTTTAAATGACAAAGTAAATACTGAGAAGTTATTTAATTTAACGATAACATCAATAACGTAAATTTTCGCTGACATTTTGTTTGGGGACAATAATTACATAGCATATAAATAGGGGGTTCATGCTAAATGTCAGCCCATGAGGGGATAATTTTATGTTTATTATTAAAGGTAGTTGATGGGTTTTGCTTGACAAGGATCTCACCTGCGACCCCAGCACAACACATTAAGGGTGGCCAATCAACATTGAGCTATGCTGCGCTGTGCTGTTATCAGTTAAGCTATTCTGGTGCTATGTTTATTACCCGACTATGGTAACGCCAAAAGGAAGGGTTATGATTTTAGCAGTCTATGTATGTATGTAGGTTTGTATTTATGTGTGTTCCACCGTGGCGTCTAAACTAAGTAGTAAGTAACTAAGTCCAATCAGAAATGAACCAGAATAACCGAATAACAGGTTCAACAGGTTGCGAAGCTGAAGGGCAGGGCAAGCAGGGCACATAATCCGAAAAACCGATAGACAGGGTCCCAAAGCTGCTTGAATCCCGACCTCAAACAGGAAAGCGCAGCGTTGGAAAACCCCCACTAGATGGTCAGAAGATATCAGACGAGTCGCGGGGAGCCGCTGAATTCGGGTGGCGCAAGATTCTACCCTACAAGCATTGAGGTATTACTACTACGTATAGAGAAGTCAACGCGTTGCTCGATTTTGCGCCACGCTTTGCGGTACACTGTACCGCAACTAATCCAGTGAGTATCCAACACCCGTAGAGACTAGTCGGGTTTGGCTCGCATAAATAACAACATCAAAATGCCTGGTTGTGTTCTTAAAGACTGCCGTAAACACTCCAGAACATCAAAAAAAAGTGATGGTTTAACATTTCATCGGTAATTAGACATTTAAACGTTAAAACTCTTTGATTTAAAGTTTTTCGATGTAACAATGCTCACTAGAATCGTGGTTCCGGGCGCCGCCATTTTGCAATACTAATCATAGAGTAATGAAAACAAAAGACGCAGATACGCAACATACATTTGTACCTATTTTGTGGTTCAGTTTGTCAATAGTATAAGTGTTATTTATTATTGTGTAGAATAGATGTAAAATAAGTAAATTGTGACTTTTACCTAAATAACCTAAATAATTATGAAGGTTTCTACGGCCGGGTCATGATAAAAGAGAAACTTGGATAAAATTTGTGCAAAATAATCGGAATGAAGAAACATGGCTTCCGACTCCTCATACATATATATGTTCGTTGCACTTTAAGGATGAGGATAAGCATTATACAAAAACAGGACGAGTTTATCTGAAGAAAACTGCTGTACCATGCGATAAAAAGACCATACTAGTATCGGTAAGTGTGGTTTCTGTATAGTTTCTATTCAATTTTGTGTTTAGTGGGTATCTTATATTTCTTACTTTGTTAATGTTAGTATGTACGTACATACACTACTATAATATACCACGTGACCGCGACATCACGATTAATGAATACTAATGATGAATTATATAGAAATAATGAATTGATTAATGAAGTATAGATTTGTATAACAAATAAAGTGTATACATATTAAATTGCAACGAATTTTTATTTCACCTCGTTTATTTAATTAATGATAAGGCAGACTAGTATATTAGATCACAGAACATAAAAAAACACTGTTTTTTATGTTCTGTGTATTAGATAGTAGTAGGTACAAAAGTTGTGTCACTTCTGCTTTGTAAAATCTATAGCAGCGACTTGTTGTTACACATCGTTGAACGAAACGCGGAAGCGCCATGAAATACCCGGCGCTTAAGCCGTTTTGGTCGCGAGAAAACTGTACTCTGTACGCTATTAAGCGCTGCATGTTTTATTAGTTTGGTTAGATGACATAACTACTGTTTTAGCGCTGCAGCGAACTTTAGTTCAAATTCTTACCAAAATGAAGCAAACTTTTGGTTCGGGGTGTCTGTTCTATACGCTAGTAATGCCTACAAGTGTGGAAGTTTTTACAAGAGACATGTGCAAGCACTGGACTTTTTTATTTTATTCAGATACAAGTTAGCCCTTGACTGCAGTTTCACCTGATAAGTGGTAAGTGATGATGCAGTCTAAGAGGGAAGCGGGCTAACCTGGAAGGGGTATGGCAGTTTTCATTAAACCCATACTCTTTTGGTTTCTAAACGGCATCGTACTGGAACGCTAAATCGCTTGGTAGCACAGCTTTGCCGGTAGGGTGGTAACTAGCCACAGACGAAGCCTCCCCCAAGACCAGACCAGAAAAGAAATTATAAAATTCCAAACCCCTGTCGGGAATCGAACCCGGGACCTCTCACTAATAAGACCACAGAGCTCACTACTACTCCAAGGAGGTCGTTAGAAAAATACCGTCAGCAAAAATAAAGTCTAATTAATTATTATTATAACAGTTCATTTTTAAATTCTCAATTAAGAATACAATTAATATTTTTTGTGCCATCTAAGCCCTTTGTAAATTATGATACACTAGCCATAGGATATGGCTAACAATGAGATGAATTATAATCCTATTGTTAAAAATACAACTAGGCCAATTACTCCCTGTATCTGTTAGAATTACGGCACCTGTTACAATAAATTTGAGAATAACCATACAATAGTGTTAAAAACGGTCAAGTGCGAGTCGGACTTACACACGAAGGGTTCCGTACCTTTTTGCCAGCTGCTAAAAATGCAGTTACGCATCCCGAACAAAAGCGGGTATGTGGGGCTTACTGGCAATGCTACAAGCATTCTACAGCATACCCACTAAAACCCCAGCGGTACCGTCCACGTCAGATATGAGGCGTCTCAGGATCCCGGGTTTCGTATGCGACTGAGACTTCCCGACATTGAACCGGCAGACCAAATCGTACAAGAAATAATACTTTTTTTTTTTTTAATTTTTATGGCGGCCATTTTGAAATTTTTAACTATTTGTTGTTATAGCGGCAATAGAAATACACATCCTGTGAACATTTCGACTCATTGCCTATTACGATTCATAAGATAGACGTACAACCCGTCGACAGACAGACGTATGGACGGACGGACGGACAGCGGAGGCTTAATAATAGGGTCCCGTTGGCATCCTTCGGTACGGAACCCTAAAAATGCAGGTGCGTCGACGTTCCAACTTCCAACGCACTTATGCGCGCACCTTGAGTTTTTTTAAAACGTCCGTTAAAAAGTTAATACCAAAAAATATCGATTTGGACCGTGAAAGTTGATGATCTATCGATTAATTCGTATGGACAAGACGAATGAATAACAAGTATCGATTATGAATACGTAGATTGTTAAGATTGTTTTGTTTTCATGTCCGGTTTGCATGCTGCGATCAGTTATCAATGGTAATTTTTAAACATATTTTTTTTATGTACGCATGTAGTTACATTATAAAGTACTTCATGTAAGTTCCATGCCTTGAAATGAATGAATTTTATATGTTCCTTGTAGAAAAATACCTATTTTGAATTGACAGAAGGTTGTACTGATTAAGTACCGCTGACCCAAGTCGTTTACTGGATGGGTGGATGAGGTTAGCGAAATGCTTTATACTACCTTAAAAAGCAAAAGAAGAAGACTTGAGAGGTCTGAATTTGGCCTCTACCATTTTTTCCAGATATGAAGAGTAAAAAGTAGTGAATGTTTTCAGGGTTCATGAAGTATATGTATGTATATTTATGTGAGTTGGTTTATTCCACCATAACTTCTAAACCCGAACCGATTTGTATGCATGGGTGATAATTAGAATCTTTACGTCAACCCATCAAGTGCCAATGGCTATAATTTTTTTTTTTTGATTTTTTTTTTTTCTTTTTCGTTTCTTTGCAGGGAAATTTTGTTTTCGATTTTTTTCTAAATTATGTAGTTTGTTTGATTGAGTTGACTTAGAATTTTGATTTGTATAGCTCCAAGGTACCACAGACTTTAGTTTTTGATATTAACTTCATTACCTTTTACCTAGGATTAGGTACCTCTGCGCGTTCCTGAGATAAAGTGTCTTGACTGACAGACAGACAGACGGTCAATGAAGTGATCCCTATCTTAGCTATACCCTTTTGAGTTAGGTAAATAATCCTAAAAATGAAATGTATTCAACATTCTTAATACATATTAAAACAATAAGCCCAACACACACCGCCACAACAAAGAAACGATTTTGCAAACGAGTTGCATTATTTATAAATGCATTGATAAATTATGCACCGGGAATCAGAAAAACGCAGCCAATCAAAGGATGGCATCATGTTTTCTTAATTCAATTTAGGGGCAGATGTGACTTATAAGGTGCATTTCGGTCGCTCCTGCTGGGACAAACGTCTCAACCTGTGTATGTCCAAAACAGCTGGACATATCTCTTGAAAAAAATTGCACTTTTCGGTCTTGTATCCCTTGTATTCTGTGGCACTCTTAAAAAACTTATCCATAAAATCATTGATAAGTACCTATGACAAGTGCAAATTAAAAATTTATAACACCCCCGACAAGCGAAGGTTACAGTAACTAGAAAAGAGCTGATAACTTTCAAACGGCTGAACCGATTTTCTTGGATTATAGCTAAGAACACTCTCGATCAAAACCTTCTCTCCTTGCTACGATGCCACAGACAGATACACAGATACACACGTCAAACTTATAACACCCATCTTTTTGGGTCGGGGGTTAGCACTCAAATTATTTATTAATTAGGTACCTAACTCAGTAGGTAGGTATCTTTTTTTTGAGAACTTTATTGCACACACAAACAGAGGTTTGTTACATGATATTAAACCTACAAATTCAAAAGGATTTTTGAGTCTACTTTTCTCGTATCTGATGATTAGAATTTTGCCCATCCCAAATACATACTTCAAATAGATACTTAACTTTTTAAGGGTTCCGTCCCTCAAAAAGAAAATAGGGATCCTTATAGGATCACTGTGTTGTCTGTCTATCTGTCTGTCGGTCTGTCCGCCTGTTCGTCTGTCCGTATGTCCGTCGTGTTGGATCACTTAGTTGTCTCTCTCTGTCGTGTCTGTCAAAATCCGTCAAGGGAGTCAAAACCTATAGAGCCTTTTGACCTAGAATCATGGAAGGCAGGCAGCAACGTCTTATAGGGCAAGCAAAGCACAAGATGAATAAATTAATTTTCTTTTTTTCTTTCTTTCTTTCAAAGGGAAAAATTCGAAAACCGTGAATTTGTGGTTGCCCAACAACAAAATTCAAAAGTGTTACTTTTTGGACGATGCTGCGTAACCCCTCGTGTGTGAGTCCGACTCGCACTTGTCCGGTTTTTTTAATGTAGTGCTAAGGAACTTTAGCATACCTCATATAAAAAATAAATAAATAAATAAATAAAGGTTTATTCAGCTCATATACAGGGTCACACACAAAAACAAAAAAACAAGAATAAAAATAAAAATACAATTAAACTTGAATATTAATTAATCTTAAAACTAGAAAACACTATTATACTATGTTGTGTCTGTGAGCTAAAAGGGCTCTGCCTCAGCAAGATGCTGCAGTATTTGACTACTGCAGCGCTGATTTTCAGGCAGAACCCTGGTATCACGACCTGACAACGAAACAGTGCATCTGCATATTAGATTATAAATTACAGATATAAAAAGCAACTAAAAAAGAAAAAGAATTATTAGTAGGGTAGAAAAGATATTATATATATATTATCATTTATTGTATATACATACATATATAGATATTATACAAATATCATAACTATAATATAAATATAACTAACTCCTGCCTTGGTCGAGCTCGTGAAACTGTACTTTTAGAGACATTGTTTATTATAATTGACAATTGTATTCAGAAATGATTTATTGTACCCCTTTATCGCAAATCTAAATTGTTTTATACTAAATTAATGAAGACATGGTACAACATTTCGTCCGTGAAACTAGTTTTTGTATAAATAACTAATACTTTAATGTGATTTTAAATTAAAGTACAGGGAACGTTGGTACGTTTCTAAAATAGATAGTGTTAAACTGTTTTATAAAATTTATTATTTTATTTCGCCATCATGAAGTTTCACTATTGAGATTTGTGACCCGCCTCAGCGTTTAACGCGTGCAATTTCCTATGTCAAATTAACAAGAGTAAATTAAAAATTTATAATACCCCCGACAAGTGAAGGTTACAGTAACTAGAAAAGAGCTGATAACTTTCAAACGGCTGAAACGATTTTCTTGGATTATAGCTAAGAACACTTTCGATCAAGCCACCTTTCAAACAAAAAAAAACTAAGTTAAAATCGGTTCATTAGTTTAGGAGCTACGATGCCACAGACAGATACATACGTCAAACTTATAACACCCCTCTTTTTGGATCGGGGGTTAAAAATGAGACTGTAATGAGACTTTCATACAAAAGTACCATTCAAATTTCTGACTTTTCCGATGTATTTTCTAAAAACTTTTTTCATACAAAGCGTGTTCTGACAATTGCAAACGCAAGAAAAGAAAATCAGCCAAATACCACTTATAAGTAAGTTTAAGTAGAGTTCAGATCTGAGATAGATTTTTTTTATAAAACCTAATCTATTATTATCTCTGTTTATCTCGACGAGATTATGAACTAATTTATTTACCCTAATCTACTTATTTTTGTAGATATTTAGACATCAAAATTTTCATATCCTAGCTGTTGTATTCTAAAATTCTGTGTTTGTTTAGTTTTTATTGTAAGGTACCTAAGCTTAGTGAAAGGTGTTATATTGATAGATATTAGCAGATATTATCTTATACAGTGATATTTTTATTGCTTTCCGATGATAAAATTAATTATTAATGGCTCTACATATTAAAATTGTACATTTCAGAAGATTTAACATGGACCGTGACGTGATTTATGTTTTAATTAATACAAACATTGATATATTACTTAATCACTATAACCACTCACTTAATTACAAAATAAGTTAATTTATACACTACATTTCCCACTCATATCCGTTAAAACAAATTAAACCTAAATCGATGTAGATACAATTTTTAGGGTTCCGTACCTCAAAAGGAAAAAACGGAACCCTTATAGGATCACTTTGTTGTCTGTCTGTCCGTCCATACGTCCGTCCGTTGTGTATGTCAAGAAAACCTATAGGGTACTTCCCGTTGACCTAGAATCATGAAATTTGGCAGGTAGTTAGGTCTTGTAGCACAAGTTCAAGAATAAATCTGAAAACCCTGAATTTGTGGTTACATCATTTAAAAAAAAATTAATGTGTTTTAATTGTCAAAGTAAGATAACATACCAAATGGTGTATAACATGAAAAAGCTTTACTTATACATTCTCAAACAGATTTTTAATTATTTTTATACATTACAGTTTTTGATGTATCGTGCAAAATGTCGGAAAAATACCCCAGTACGGAACCCTCGGTGCGCGGATCTAACTCGCACTTGGCCGGTTTTTTATGTTTATTTAAACACAAACAGATTAAGTAGGTATAATAATAATTAATAGCTGACTGTGTAACTGTATATTCTAGTATGCAATAAAGTGTTTAAATAAATAAATTAAGAATAGCAACAGGCATTACTATGCCCAATTTTATAATATTTAAAAAAACAAGGCCTAATGAACGGGGCGGTCTCTCCGTCACTCAATCCATACAAACGTAGTCAGGTTCTCATATTTTGGCCATTAACCAATTAAACTCGATGTAATTTTGAAGAATTTTCTAGAAATTAATACCTATCTATGTCTGTAGTTTGCCAGGTTCCGATAAAAATAACTAGTTTTAAAGTTACACGGGATTTAAGATTTGTATGTAGCAATTCTTAAGCCATGTAACTTTGAATATTTTAACAAAAATCCAAATTTCCGTTCCGAATTATATACACAAATATTAGTTCTTGGAATCTCCAAACAATGTACCACATTAAAAAAAAAACCAAAATACATAATATGTATTTACAACATTTTACGTTTGATTGGTTAACTTACTGCGCTTGTTTGGAGAGAACAAATCCCGCTTAAAAATTAAAAACATCCCTGTCCTGCCAGAAAACGAACTAAAAATTTATTACACCCCCGACAAGTGAAGGTTACAGTAACTAGAAAAAAGCTGATAACTTTCAAACAGCTGAACCGATTTTCTTGAATGATAGCTAAGAACACTCTCGATCAAGCCACCTTTCAAACAAAAAAAACTAAATTAAAATCGGTTCATTCGTTTAGGCACTACGATGCCACAGACAGATACACAGATACACGTCAAACTTATAACACCCTTCTTTTTGGGTCGGGGGTTAAAAAGTAGGATTTTTTTTTGAAAATTGCGCTATTCAGCCGCTATCTTGATTTTTTTTTTTCAATAAATTTATAGCCAGTGTCACTCGGGATGATGTAATGACTCGAACGATACTCAAGACGTCTAAATCTGTTCAGGTATTTAAAAGTTATGGTGGAATAAAGAAACTCATCCTGAAAACATTGCACTGCTTTTTTTGGACGGTCGGTTGTATAGACTCCACTCACTCCGTCTGTTTGCGTGGGCACTTATAACATTATTATTTTTTTGTGAACCGATCATGACGTATCGAAGATCTAAAAGTGAACGGAGCCGCGGGCGGGCACTTGTAATTATGTGCACATGGAGAAGAATAGTGGCCGGTAATTGTGAACGGTGTCAAAACCGCTACAGGCGAATTTGAACGCACCTGTTGAAGTAAAGTTAAAAGTCCATGCTCACGTGCGAAACGGCCTTTTACTTACTTTCGTCATTAGATTCCAAAGTTTCTTTAGTTGAGCTTTTAAGGTTTTCTTTGTCATTTGTCAACTGGCTGATATTTCTTCCGTTATACTAGTGGCCTTAAACAATAATTATTATAATATTGTAGTAGGTAAGGACGTTCTTTAAAACTCTCTACCTACATATTATTCAATAGGTACTTAAATAAAAACCTTTCAATTCAATACTTTTTCGAGATTGCAAATTTTTTTCACAAGTTTTCAAAACAATTTTTCACTAAAATATAGTAATCCGAGTAGTTCTTCAGTTAGTTCATGACTGAGGGAGGATTTTATCTAACCCATAGTCATACAAGAAGTCCTTCCACAGTTTTGAGTGGTAGGTACTAGGTATACCTACCCAACTATGCGTCGGTAATTATCAGTCTCTGAAAAATTAACTTTCAGTGAAAAATAGGTCGAAATTAATTACCATATAAAATTAATTAATTATGATAAATATTGGGTATATAATTTGTCCTCAGAACTCCTAAGCCAGTGGTACAGACTAAATGAAAAAAGTCAAGTTATCAATCAAAGTGGCCGTTGAAACGTGGGTGTAGCCAGGATGACGCGAAAACGTTTGAACACTTGGCATAATCCAAAATGTTAATTATTTTTTATTCATTATACTTTCAAATTGACCTCATTTGACCTCCCTGGGCAGTGGTAAGCGCTGTGGTCACATTAGTGGGAGGTCACAAGTTCAATTTCCGGCAGGGGTTTGGAATTTTATAATTTCTGAATTTCTTGTCTGGTCTGGTGGGAGGCTTCGGCCGTGGCTAGTTACCACTCTACCGGCCAAGCCAAGCGATTTAGCGTTGCGGTACGATGCCGTGTAGAAACCAAAGGGGTATGGGTTTAATGAAAACTGCCGTACCCCTTCCAGGTTAGCCCGCTTCTATGAGAACACTATTCGAAGGTGGTCTTCAAGCACTGAGGAATTTTGGACGAGAATACTTACGGAACGCTGTCCAGCTGAGCTGAGTTGAATTCAGCGGCTAACCTCTTTTTCGAAATTGGACCTATTTAGCTATCCCTTAATAGTTCTGTGATAAACGATTGTCAAAAACCGGCCAAGTTCGAGTCAGAGTCGCGCACTGAGCGTTCCGTACTCGGGTATTTTTTCCGACTATAGTGTATACCGAGAATAGTTTTTGATTTATATGATATGATATATCAATATATATTATGATAAACCAAAAACTATTAAGCATAAAAATAAATAAAAATCTGTTTTAGAATGTAAAGGTAAAGCCTTTTCATATGATGATCTTACTTTGAAAATTAAAACACATTTGAATTTTTTTTTGTGATGTAACCACAAATTCATGGTTTTCGGATTTTTTCCTTTACTTGTGCTGTAATACCTACCTACCTGCCAAATTCTATGATTCTAAGACAACGGGAAGTACTCTATAGGTTTTGTTACGAAAGACGGACAGACAGACAGACAACAAAGTGATCCTATAAGGGTTCCGTTTTTCCTTTTGAGGTACGGAACCCTAAATCTCAAGCAAATCTATAGCCAGTAGTATGTAGCATCATGCGCTAAGTCCATAGTCGAAGATGCAATTGTTAATGTGTTGTGAGATCATTACAGATAAATAATATAGACTACAGGCCCATGTTCAAAAATGGATGGGTCATATGAACCACCAGGTGACGTGTACAGGACGATATAAGAGCATAAAATAATAAGATTCAGCACTATGCCGTCACTTGTAAGCTGTCCAACAGAGTGCTGGTGAGAATTCAAAAGTGCAGGTAGAGTGAGTACATTTTGGTCATATATTAATGGATTAGAGGCTGTATTGAAACAGTATGAAACTAGTGCCGTACAGAATTAAATGACCAAATTTACCCTGAAAATTGTCAGAAAATCAAAAAATTTACTGACTTTGTGGCGCAACATTTTTTTACGGCACTGCGCGCTTTCTTGTTATTTTTCATAGATCTATCGATGGTAAAAATGCCGTACAAAAATATATGACCAAAATGTACTCACTCTACCTGCACTTTTGAATTCTCACCAGCACTCTGTTGGACAGCTTACAAGTGACGGCATAGTGCTGAATCTTATTATTTTATGCTCTTATATCGTCCTGTATACGTCACCTGGTGGTTCATATGACCCATCCATTTTTGAACATGGGCCTGTAGTCTAATAGATTTAGTGACAGAAATAAATATTTACAAATCGCGTACCATTGACCTGTGTGACTTTACGACGATTTGCATACAAATTAGATGTAGTTGGAGTTGTTTTTTTTTTAATAAAACATTTCATAAATTTATTGCAACATGCTGACAGATATAAATTGGTGTGTCATTGTAAATAGCTCATAAAGATAATTCAGATATTTATTGCGTGGTTAGGAACGGATTACATCAAGATAGATAATAAAACTATAAAACTTAAAACTAATATGATAAAGGCGAAAGTTTGTGTGTGTGTGTGTGTGTGTGTGTGTGTGTGTGTGTGTGTGTGTGTGTGTGTGTGTGTGTGTGTGTGTGTATGTTTGTTACTCCTTCGCCCAAAGACTACTGGACGGATTTGGCTGAAATTTGGAATGGAGATTGATAATATCCAGGATTAGCACATAGGCTACTTTTTATCCCGGAAAATCAAAGAGTTCCCACGGGATTTCGAAAAACCTAAATCCACGCGGACGAAGTCGCGGGCATCATCTAGTAAGTATAGATAATAAATGTAAGTTTTTGTTTTTGTGCCCATATTGAGATACCGTGGGAAATGGATTTTCGAAATGAATTTCTAAATAGTTTATTAGTTGTAATTTATTATAATTAGATTTCTTTTCTCTCTCTCAATTTTTTTTGAATATTTATTATTCAGGATTTGTATAGGTAGGTACAGTTTATTTTTTTATACCAATCGGAATGATAAGAAATAGAATATTGTACAAAATCTCTAAACAAAACTAAATTTACAGCTCTAATTTAACTAATCAGTTTTAAGTGAGCCTATTCCCTGCGTCGTTTCCTGAATTTTGAGGATCGTGGCTTCGCTTGGATGCAATCTTTGGTACGGATGTTCCTCCATTGGTCTCTATTTCTTGCCGCGTGGATAGCATCGCAGATGGGTGTCTCTGGGTTACTAATCGGTTACTAAACATTATTATCAACAAGTGTAAATTAATATTTACAACACCCCCGACAAGTGAAGGTTACATTAACTAGAAAAGATAACTGATAACTTTCAAACGGCTGAACCGATTTTCTTGGATTATAGCTAAGAACACTCTCGATCAAGCCACCTTTCAAACAAAAAAAATTAAATTAAAATCGGTTCATTAGTTTAGGAGCTATGATGCCACAGACACACAGATACTCAGATACACAGACAGAAATGCAATAAAGACGAAATATAACAAAATCATTGCAGTATGGAAGCTTGCCAATCACCGTTGCCAATACAAAGTCTACGCGTTTCTAGTCAAGTGGTGGTAAATACCCGATAACAAGATAGTACAAGCGTCAAGCTTATGGCTCATTGTTTTAAATCAATGCCTCCACAGCAAAGGAGCGAAGTATAGTTAGTTGGATTATTTATGAAGTGATTGTATACGTCGTCAGCGTGGCTTGTTTGAGCTAACCATTATCGGGAAGCTCTTTGAGGAGTTATGTTTGGATACTGAAGTCTTATTATAGAGTGTGTTTGAAACTGTAGAACAATCTGAGAACAATTGAATTTGATTGGTTTGACTCGTACTGTTTAGGTTTGTATTTCGAACGGTAATAAATACCACTATCCGTATAGGTACAAGTGTAAATTAAAAATTGATAACACCCCCGACAAGTGAAGGTTACATACAGTAACTAGAAAAGAGCTGATAACTTTCAAACGGCTGAACCGATTTTCTTGGATTATAGCTAAGAACACTCTCGATCAAGCCACCTTTCAAACAAAAAAATTAAATTAAAATCGGTTCATTAGTTTAGGAGCTACGATGCCACAGACAGATACACAGATACGCACGTCAAACTTATAACACCCCTCTTTTTCAGTCGGGGGTTAACAAATTCGTAGTGGTATAAATAACTTGTGGTTTCCAGAGTATTGTGATTGATGTGATGTACAGTTCTTGTTTAATGCTAAATCTTTACATAATTAAAAAATACTTTTTCTGACTGACTGACTGATTTATCAACCCACAGCCTAAAGGCCTAAAAACTTGACATTTCACTTAGACAAAGCGAAAAGGGAATTTAAGACAGGTCAAAATAATATGAATGTAAAAAATATTAGGAGAGCGTGGGCCTATCAAAAGTGATTACGATCTCCACATTAGGTGTGGGAGTAATTTATCTCTCAATTAATATTATCTCAACTGAGGTAACGTAGTGTCTCCTTACTTTGAAAATTGAAACATATTTAATTTTTTTTTACATGATATAACCACAAATTCGTGCTTTTCAAATTTATTTCTGTATTTGTACAATAAGACCTACCTACCTGCCAAATTTCATGATTCTAGGTCAACGGGAAGTACCCTATAGGTTTCTTGACAGACACGACGGACAGACAGACAGACATACTACTAAAACATTATAAATTCCATATACAAATAAGAAACCTTTATCCTACCAGTGTAATATTGTAGTCTTTGGGTTTTTCCCTATACATTCGCTCTCTTCTCCCTGTCCAATAGAATTTTGTTTACATGCATACTCTCATCTATTTATGATGCAAGATATGCCTACACAGTTAACATAACTTTAACAAGCCCATTACGAAAACTATTCTCGATTTTGTACTGGATAGGCGGGTACTAGATGTTGTCCACGAAGTCGTTCGCGTGGATTTAGGTTTTTAAAAATACCGTTAGAACTCTTTGATTTTCCGGCATAAAAATGGACCTAGGTAGTTAAACCGTGTGTGAGTTGCAAGCTGTTTCTGTACCACATAGACAAAACCCGCGAATTCATCCATACGGGCTTAGGTTTTTAAGTATCCCATCGGAACTCTTTAAAATCATACTTAAAGTATTTTATGTCCGTTCCCGAGATGCAAGGTGTCTCTGTGTCTGTATCTTTCGCCAAAATCAGTTAAACAGATAGGCCGTGAAAAGCTAGCAGACAGACAAGACAGACAGACACACATTCGCATTTGTTAGTACTATATGGATTAGATAGATAGGTACTTGTACTCGAAGTCCAACTTAACAAGCGTCCACCGTACCTAAAGTTAAGATAAACCCAGCCAATAAAATACAAATCTCTGAGAAAATGTTTACGACATCTAACCTGCGACACGACTAAATTGAAAATCCATTCAAATCGCTTTCACAAACTTACATTTACCATCACAACTTGCTATCATCAACTCTTATTTATACTAGCATAAGAGCTAAGATTAAGTTTGAGAGTGGTAAAGAGGATTTGGTTAAGAATGTGTCAAGAATGGAAGAGGCGTAGGCACCATCAAAATGTTGACCTTTCCGTTAGCCATTCGATCTTTATTTTGTAGTTAAAGTTATCGTTGGAGATTTAAACGGATAAGAAATTGAAAACATTTTGTCAAAGTGTTCAAACCATACGAAATTCATTGAAATACGTTAAATATTGACGACTAGAATAGTGGTCATTATTTAACGTAACCTCCAGAGCACCATGGTCATAGAATTACGAGGTTCTATATTTTTGGTAGAGAAAGTTTGAAAAGGTATAATACCTAATATTTTATTTGTTTCAGCGTTCCAGGTTAACTATATAAAATATGCACGTGGAATGAAATAACCACAAACACTAAAAATTCAAAAATAATTTAATTTATTATCGAATATACAAGAGTTAATGTAGTTCTATAATAGTATTTTTTGGAGCCGGTGCCAATTATAAGCCAGACGAACCGTTTGTTCTTCATATTGTTTGGGCATCCAGGGGTCTCCACATTGGCACCACATTGCACGCCGTCGGTGTTTCATTGACCTCCATGCAGGCCCTGCACAGAGGACTGTCGGTGACACCTATAACGAAAAGGGGTTTTTTTTTGGTGGGTCTATGCCCTGTTATGAGTCCCCCACCTTCCTAAGTTTACCTCTGTAGGTAGTAGTTAGTTTGTCGTTGGTTTATGTTAGGGAAAGCCCTGAAGTTAAAACATGGCGATTTGCGCAGGACCAAGCCCTAATTCACACGAGCGTTAAAAAAGCGTTGCGTAAAACCCGGCGTTGCGCCGCTGAAAATACAAAGTGTGCGTTAAAAAAGCGTTGACGTGTGAACAAATACTTGGGAATGTATTTGTTCTATTTGAACGCTTCTTAACGGACGTAAAAAAAGCTCTCGTGCGAATGAGGCCTAAAGATGTGTTTTTAACCCCCGACCCAAAAAGAGGGGTGTTATAAGTTTGACGTGTGTATCTGTGTATCTGTCTGCGGCATCGTAGCTCCTAATCTAATGAACCGATTTTAATTTAGTTTTTTTTTTGTTTGAAAAGTGGCTTGCTCGAGAGTGTTCCCAAGAAAATCGGTTCAGCGGTTTGAAAGTTATCAGCTCTTTTCTAGTTACTGCAACCTTCACTTGTCGGGGTGTTATAAATTTTTAATTTACACTTGTTGTACAATGTAAAGTGTTCAGAATTCCAAATTGGACTACTTGTTTTACGCGCATTAAATACCTTATATGATTCAAATGCTAAGGGTAGGCATTAAGTATTTCATAAACAGAATTTTGCGTCATCGCGCCATAGGTTTCTGTGAGGATCAGCGAAAGCATACAAAGTGGTACGTGGTGACATACTGAGAATATCAAACGGTTCCAATAGATTGTAGTTGTAGCTTTTTTTTTTTCAATATTTATAGACTATTGTAGTCGGGCACGATAGA
Source organism: Maniola jurtina (assembly GCF_905333055.1). NCBI lineage: Eukaryota > Metazoa > Arthropoda > Insecta > Lepidoptera > Nymphalidae > Maniola > Maniola jurtina. Next base: position 3,310,204 of record NC_060037.1, on the reverse strand, counting down.
GTTACCATTTATTAAACTTTTCTGAGATTTTTTCGACGTAATGTTTCATTTTGTTTTCATTTTTGGGAATGTAGTACCTTGACATTCATGTGTGCACTTAATACTTAAAAGAAATAAGCTACCTTGGTAGGTTCTAATTAGATATTAACTTCAACTAAGAAATTCGGTGAATTGGTGTGCTTTTAATACCGATTACAATATCATCATCATCATCATCTCAACCCACCCACTACTAAGTACGGCTCTCCTCTCAGCATGAGAAGGGCTTAGATCATAGTAGTACACACCAAGGTGGTCAAATGAGAATTGAAATTCTTCATACACCTTCGAGAATATTATGGAAAACTCTGAGGCATGCAGATATTGTTGCGATGTTTTTTTATACCGTCAGATTATCGAATCGAAGCGAAAATCCGCTCAGATTTTTCGCGAGGTGGTTGGCCACTGGACTACCGGGGTGGACTATGTACAGATGGCCAAAACCTTTCTAGATTGTGACGGCTATACCTACTCACGTACCTTTTTAGTCGACATAAGCCTGACTAGTTCCGAACCCATTCGAGGTCCTTTTTCATAGAGACTTGGCTCGCTAAGTCTACTAGTCGGGCTAATTCCGAGAGAAGACCCGTGCTTAGTAGTGGGCCAGCGATGGGTAGATGATGATGATGATGACTGCAACGCTAAAACATGAACTGACTAGCTGTGCCCGCGACTTCGTTCGCGTGGATGTAGGTTTTTCAAACATGCCGTGGGAACTTTTTGGTTTTCCGGGATAAAAAGTAGCCATGTGCTAATCCAGGATATTATCTATCTCCATTCCAAATTTCAGCCAAATCCGTCGAGTAGTTTTTGCGTGAAGGAGTAACACACACACACACACACACACACACACACACACACACACACACACACACACACACACAAACTTTCGCCTTTATAATATTAGTGTGATTAGTGTGAAGTGTGATTAGAGCGAAACCCGCATTGGCCGTTAGTAAGAGCTTCATGGATATAGCTTTTCAAAGCTCTTGTCCGTATTTAATGACATAATAGCTGGCAGCCCTAGGCAAGGGACGTGTGTTCACGGCCTATTATTTCGGCCTCTGCCCACGCGCCGAGAATTTCGAATCGTTGTTATGAAGGTTTATTGAACTTAAAAACGCACGGGCAACTTTACCGGCTTATTAACACGTTTGTGTGTATTGTAGTGTCCTATTTCGTGGACGCTTTAATGCGTTTATGTGAATTTAGTGTGTACTAGCCGATGCCCGCGACTTCGCCCGCGTAGATTTAGGTTTTTCGAAATCCCGTGGGAACTCTTTGATTTTCCGGGATAGAAAGTAGCCTATGTGCTAATCCAGGATGTTATATATTTCCATTCCAAATTTCAGCCAAATCCGTTAAGTGGTTTTTGCGTGAAAGAGTAACAAACATACACACACACACATATACACACAAACTTTCGCCTTTATAATATTAAGTGTGATGAGTTTTGACGGTTAGCTCTTGGAGTAGGTAAGTTTATTTGTCATTTGATCACCATTTCAACCCATGGTCGGCCAGTTGTATTGCTAGTGAGCCAGCCTTTTAGCTGATACACGGATTAATAAATCCGTACATCAAAAGGTCCACTGAATAGCTTGGATTTGGATTAAAGATCGGATTAGTGGCAAAGCAATATCTAAGTTCGGTCCGAGTTTTTAACCCCCGACCCAAAAAGAGGGGTGTTATAAGATTGACGTCTGTATCTGTGTATCTGTCTGTGGCATCGTAGCTCCTAAACTAATGAACCGATTTTAATTTAGTTTCTTTGTTTGAAAGGTGGCTTGATCGAGAGTGTTCTTAGCTATAATCCAAGAAAATAGGTTCAGCCGTTTGAAAGTTATCAGCTCTTTTCTAGTTACTGTAACCTTCACTTGCCGGGGGTGTTATAAATTTTTAATTTGCACTTGTTATTTATATCCGTATTTTCACGGACTTGGATCGAATGAGTGCGTAATCGTTCTAACGGACGTAAGTCGACACTCACAAATGCAACTGTAGAGGGATTTAATTTTGTCGGCAGATCAAATAATAATAAAAAGCATCTCGAACGACGAAACCGCATAAAACAAAGAGAGAATAATTACCTCGCATAAAGATTACTCAGATACGACACGGATACGGTAAACGCAAAAAGTCGTCGAACAATGTATCATTTTACGATGTTATCGACAAATCTGATCGCACCCACTGGCTGGGTACGGCCAGTTTTTGTCGTAGCCCAGAGAGATGCCATTCTATCCTAGAGGAACCTTGCCGACCAATCAACTCGCAACGTTACACCTTACAACACCTACGACTTTAACTACAACAAAGTTTAACTTTAACAAATCACCTCAAAACCAAGTATAACTCGGGGAGTGATAGCGTAGCGTTTAAGACATCGGCTTCCTAGTCGGGGGGTTTGGGGTTCGATCCCGGACACGTACTCTTGTCACCACGGAGCTATGTGCATTTATCTCACTTATTTACTTACCATTTGCATCAACGGTAAAGGAAAACATCTTGAAGAAACCTGCATGCCTGGAGAAAACTTCATAATGTTCTCAAAGGTGTGGGGAGTCTACCAATGCGCAGAATGCCAGAATAGTAAACTATGGCCAAACCCTTCTTATTCTGAGAGAGATCCGTGCTCAGTAGTGAGCCGATGATGGGTAAGTGATGATGATGATGATGATTAACTTAGGATAGTTTTATGAACTATGATGGCACAGGTAGCTCAACCAATACCTTTGTAAGGAGACTCAAATTCTTGCCAATAATAAACGTGGTATATAAGTATTTCTAAACCTTCTACACAGCCGTGCACATGCTCTGCGTATTGTTGTCTTTATATTATGTATATAGGTTTTTTAGACCTCTAACTAGTGACTCTAGTATCGGTTCTTAAAACAGCAGCAGAAGAACCAGAAGTACCGAGAAAAAGAAGAAGGCCACTGAGAAGGACGCGTAAGAAACTCATGTGTCAGTTCGGCATATAATATATTCGAACGCCTGCTAGGATTTTAAAATGTGCTCGGGTATCTAGTGATTTCTTAATTACTCTAGTTATAACAGTGGTGGCACGTACGGAAAACGTCTAAGTTCTAAATTACGGTCAAGAAAGAAAGGCGGGGTTTGTTTCTCTATGGTCTATAGCTCAATGCCATAGCACGCGCAGTTTCCTTGTTAGGACCACACTGCACAGTGCAGGAAATCGCATGATGCATGGTAATGCGTGGCTGGATAAATCTAAGCTGATTTATAACAGGTATGTTAAATACTCACACATTTCAATATGTATGACGGCGACTTCGCCTGCATAGACCAGTCCTACTTTTTGTCGTCTTCAACATGCACATGCACCGCTGGGCATAGCTGTCTTATAGGAATTTCCACTCTTGTGCCACTTTTGTCTAGTACCTCCACTCTTGACGTGAAGGCGTCTATATTAAAAATGGAGGGGAAAGACTGATGCATCAGTTAAAGTTATCCCTAGAAGTTCGAATTAGAAATGAGAAGCTCGCTTCGCAAGTGTATTTCGACTACTTATGGGTGTAGAGCTTGACGATGCCTTGCAGTACGATAGTAGATAGGCCAAGGCGAAACCAACCAAAAAAAATTTTTTGGGGCACACTCTCATGCAACCAACTTTGAAGTTTAGAATTGGGCAGCGCTTTGAGCCTTCTAGCGCGACGATCTACCGAATCCAAAGCATCAAGCTGGAACTTATGTCTCTCTCTCTAGATATTCTTTCATTTGTGAAGTTCGTGTTCCTGGTGTTCTTGCAACCTTGTGCGGATTTATTGCTTACATCGGTTTCTATCGGAGTCTAGTCTTGCAATTGTGTGAAAGCACTTGGAGACACTCAGCTAGTCTGCCCGTCTGATTGGCGAGGGGTCGGTCTCTCGATTTTTTGCCCTCGGTGTCACAATAAGTTTTTCCAAAGTATCACTCCCTTGTCGCATAATGTGCCCGAAATAGAACAGGCGTTGATAACATATGGAGTAAAGTCGCGTTTTTTACTTACTAAAAAGTACTTGACATAGCCATCCCATAAATGGCTGCAGTGCTCCATGTACGATCGAACTTAAACTTTGTACATGGTAACAAGCAGTTTTAAATTGCATAGATAATGACCAATATGCACCTACACTGTGTACTTGCAAAGCGGTAGTTTAGACTCGAGATCTGTCTGGCTAATGAGGCATTAACTCATATCACGATAAGACAGGCCTTCGGTAAGTATCCTCATTTGTTTTGATTATATCTGCTGGTAACTGCCCCGTATATGGAAACAAGACCTTTATATGTCAAGCAGTTATAGAACTGTGGGATTGTAACCTAAGGTTAAATATGTTATAGTTAACCTTTACCTAGGTAGGTGGGTATCTACCTACTCTATTTTTATTTTGAACTAGCTGACCCGCTCTGGCTTTGCTCGGATGGAATTTCCGAAAATCTTTTTCGAATACATAATTATATACACAATTATAATTATATTTTCGTTATAGTGAAAAACTCCATGCAAAATCTCAAATATCTAGACTGATCGAATGAACTGTAAGTACTTACAGAACGCATACGTTCCTATGTCAGTTAGGCAGTTTATCCTTTTATATTTAGTCGGTATGAACTGTTCAGTAATTACAGATGACAATTTTTGGGAGTTTTAATGGTTAAGACGACTTTCTCCTATTCGGGAGGTCAGGGGTTTGATTCCTGTAATTTTTCGGAGTTAAAACTACGAATAGCAATTTCTACTTGCTTTACCAATGAAGGAAAACATAATGAGGAAACCTGCATGTCTGAAAGTTCTCCATAAAATGTTCTCAAAGATTTATGAAATATGCCGATCGACACTTGGCCAGCGTGGTGGACTCTGGCTAAACCATTTTCATTCTTAGTGGAGTCTCGTGCTCATTAGTGAGCATGCAATGGACTGATGATGATAATGCAACCGCCGAGTTTCTCGCTGGTTTCGTGTTGCTCGGTAGGAAAGGCATTCCGAACCAGTGGTAGAAGCATTTGACGATTTAAAAAAAGTACTTTTACAAAAAGCCCTTGGAAAAGTTTAACTGAACAAAAATATTTTAATTTTGACGATATGCATTAGATCTTAATTAATGAAGTCAATAAGAAAGCAAAGAACAACTTATACTTAATTATTTTCTCTATCTGGGTCAGACAATTAAAACGAATCGACTGACACCTCATTTATCAATGTCACTTCAAAAGAAGTTATACTACACCCACAATTATAGTTATACAACCTATGATATTTACGGCTTAAAAGTTAGAAACTTTGAGCCGTAAATAGATTACACAAAATTACTTAGATTTACACAAAAACTGAGGCCTTTTTCTGACGAGGGAATCTTCATAAGATACCCGCTCGGGTTATGTGGGACTTCTACCCACTAAAACCTCCCCAGAACATATTCTCAATGTGCTGAGGAGGGCCACCGGAGGAGCTCCGGGAACTCTGAAAAACGGGCGGCGGTGCCTCTCTCGCGCGAGGCCCATTGGACTCCTCCTGGAGGATGTACTTCCCTACCCTCATGCACCTGCAGAGGCCTAGTGGCCACTTGAGACCTCTGGTATCTCAGATGTGATATGCGTCATAGAGGTTTATGTCTGCTCGACGTCTCAACACAAGTTATGTGGCCTACCTATTAGAAGAGTTCTAATAGGTATTGCTGTGCGAGGCGATGTTGGCGCCGATTCTATTGTCTTTCTCTAAACTAAATTTAGAGTATCTGCATCTCTTTCTTTTTATTATTGCTAAAAAAGGACGGCACATGAATTTTACATTTTTAAAAACTTTAAATTTTTGTGCACGCTACAAAAACAATAGGCTCGCGACTGGTAGCTAAAGTCACGAGATTTGACAGTTCTAAATTAAATTTAAAACTTTTAAACTGTGTCGGTCCTTTCCATATTTCATTAGTAAGAAGAGGATGCAAATATACTAAAGTTAAGTCAGAATCAGTACCATTGCCCGTATTCTACGCCGAACCCTAATCCGTCCTTAATGAAAAACAGTTAATCACTCTACATTATTCGGATTAAAGCGGCTATAAAATTAACATAAATATAATAGCCCAGTCGTTATTAACCGCATATTTTAGGCATTCGCCACACCTTAAGGCATTGAACATACAGCGAACGGTCAAGAGTTCTACTTTGCTCGTTCGCTGTGTCAAGTCTCAAAACTGATCTCTAAACATTCATTCGTAATAATAAATAATTCGAGCACTAAACCTGCGCAGTGGGTGATTTAATGATCATTTGGTGGTGTGACGTATGGCGCGACAGCGGCAGCTTCCACGCGACTGATTCGTCAGTCAACAATACGCTTATCGCGCAAAAGAAAAGTACTTACAGTAAGTAACTATGCGCAGACATTCCCTTGACTGCTGTCCAGAGCTATTCTTACCTAACTCCAATAATAAAGCCGCCTTTGCATGTTCCTACTTCTTCCGCGTATAGATCTTAAGTTCCAAAGGACAGGCTTTTTTAAGAATCCGCTGGAATTTCTCAACATGAATTCAGGTTCCACCGGTTTATGCTATGGTTTGTGTATCAGTCACCGGTACTATTGTATTATGAATACTAGTTCCGATATGTTTGTTCTTTTTTTACTTTTTTGGTGTGCAATATATTGTAAACTTTTTATTTTATTCTATTAGCAGAACGTGACGATCAAATAAATAAGTGGCTACATAATATTTGCGCATAAAGCGCCAATCTATCGCATGTTAATGAGTGCGCACCGTAAGAACTACGAATTCAGAACTCGAGCACGCTGGCAGTGGGCTCGGATCTTTATTGATGGAGCATCATTAAGATATTGCAATCCTGCACCCAGTAAGCGATTTAGAAGTGGCGTTTCAAGCGAGTAGAGCCAAAGACAAAGTCCTTTTCATATTCTTAAATTGCTTATTGAAGCAGTCTAGTGCTCGAGCTCGAATTCAAAATGGTTTAAAGTCCGGTCGGGAGAGGGTTGGGTGCATTTTAATTAATTAATCTTAGGCTACTTAAGGGCTCTTCCGTGAGATAGGTACGACCTACTTAGGTACCTATAAGTTATGGATTGGAAATCTTATTTTCTTCTTAATAGGTATAAAAATTAATGTTTAGTCTGTCTATTCATTACCTATAGTTAGTAATTACTAAACTAAAAGCCTAAGCCTAAGCGGCTCTTAAAAGGTACTTTCAGACTTGCCTATTTGCCCAAAGCGTTTGGCCAACGTGGCTTTGGATTAGGCATTTCTTCATACTGGCTGGGAATTCAATTTCATTAAAGGAAATTCGCAAGCAACTTTCACACATTGGCCATCACTTGTCTAACCCATTATGCCAATGTGCCATAAAATGCTTGCCAGTGCCAATATCAAATTAAGGTTCTTATTGGGTAGAGTATGTATGTGAACGGTTTCAACTATAAATATGGGCACACGAAACTTGACACCACGAGAAAAATTCATCGTTTGCCCCTCGTGGGCGTTTATTTGACCAAACACAGTAAACTGTGAGACTTAAGGAATGACATGAACTGAACAGTTATTCTGTTTGTCTTGAGACTCTTTAGTCTTGTGTGCATAGTAATAAAGCTGGGAACACAAGATTTTTGAGAAAAAATCTAAGTAGTTACCTTAGCATTATCGGAGGTTAGTACTTCACTCTTAATCATGCAAAAATATGCATGATCATGTCCGTTTTTGTGTGCTTTTTTCCACTACTTATGCAAATTAGGTACCATATTATATTTTTTGGCTGAGTCTGCTAAAGTTAGGGCTTGGAAAATAAGTATAGGAGATTCTCCAGTCAACGCGTTTTTAATACTTACGTGTTTTTTTTTCATTTCAGATAGATACAAGTTAGCTTTTGACTGCAATCTCACCTGGTGGCAAGTGTTGATGCAGTCAAGTGATGATGGATAGAAGCGGGCTTACCTGGAAGGGTATGGGTATGGCAGTTTTCATTAAACCCACACTCCTTTGATTTCTACACGGCATCGTACCGGAACGCTAGATCACTTGGCGGCACGACTTCGCCGGTAGGGTGCACGGCCGAAGCCTCCCACTGTCTGCACTCGGCAGTCGGCTACGGTACTTTTAAAAGGATTACATATAAAGCTAAGTTGTGAAACAGATCGGAACGGAAAGGGCAGAGCCGGGCTGCGGGTAATAAGCGGGTAGTGTAATAGAAGCTGGGAAATGATAATTTCGTTAATGCCATCACAGAAGACAATACGTTTTGTTCGAGCGGACGGTGACCATGGGTTTCCCTTTTCAAATGGGGTCTTGGACTGTACCTAGTAATAAAATGGTGTGATGTTTTGGATAGCTGTAGTTTATGGATAGCTTTAGAACTCTCAGGCATGTAGGTTTCTTCACGATGTAGATTCTTATAATATACTTACCTTATTTAAAAGCCAAAAGTCAAATCATTTATTCAAAGTAGGTACCTACGTAACTCAGAAAAGTAGGTACCTTTTGACGCTCAGAATTATCAGATTTGTAAGATATATATAGATAAAGTGGCGACTTTACGTAAACTTAAAACTAAAGCTACGAGGGTTCCAAACGCACCCAGGTCTGAGAAGATTTAATAGATCTAACATGCAATTAACAGTAGGTTTAAGTAGTCGCTATAAACGTTGAAAGCTGTTGAATCGAACACATTTAATTAATAGTCATTTTTTGTACTTAGCTATTTGAGATAAATGGATTCACACTTAGCTGTCGACGGGAGCAGATAAACAAAATGGACGCAGTTAAATGAATGAGAATATTACTTTAACAGTGACAAATTGTATCTTTAGCGATAATTCATCACACACTCTGCCACCGAGGATAAAAAACTTGACATTCAAAATGTCTAGGTAGTAATTAGATACATCTTGTTATTAATAACTTAGTCAATTACAAGTGAAAAATGCTTGAGAGAACTCAAGAGGTCGTAGGTTAGTCTTGGATACTTATTTTGATTACAAACCTATTTTGCAACGCGATCAGTGTAAAACCTTAGTAAACAGTAGGCTTTTAACTAGGCATAGCATATTTTAGTACAGTGGAGCCACTAAAAATTGTGAAATATTTTTTTTTAAATAAATAAAACCGACTTCAATAACCACACTAGAAAGTAAAAAGTAATTTTTGTTCCTACACGTGTAATATATGTATGAAGTCGAACGAGCATAATAAAAGAAACTAGAAATCTAAGTGTGAAGAAGTCGGTTTTAACCCCCGACCCAAAAAGAGGGGTGTTATAAGTTTGATGTGTGTATCTGTGTATCTGTCTGTGGCATCGTAGCGCCTAAACGAATGAACCGATTTTAATTTACTTTTTTTTGTTTGAAAGGTGGCTTAATCGAGAGTGTTCTTAGCTATAATCCAAAAAAATTGGTTCAGCCGTTTAAGAGTTATCAGCTCTTTTCTAGTTTTCTTGTAGAAAAGAAGGTTAGATAACCGTTAGGTTCATAATATTATGTCAATTGACAAATGTCAAGCTGTCAAGATGGACGTTGCCTTGATACATAATTATTTATTTGAAAATGATGTTTTGGAAAACTCAGATACTTTGGATCGTAGGCGCGGAATAGTCCAAGAAAATCAGTTCAGCCGTTTGAAAGTTATCAGGTCTTTTCTAGTTACTGTAACCTTCACATGTCGGGGGTGTTATAAATTTTTAATTTACACTTGTTTTTAAGTTTTTTTATAGTTTATTAAGTTTTCAGATAAAAAAATAAACTTTCTATATGAAACATGGAGTCACTATCGAAGCCCAAGCTTTTGAATGACAATGCGCGGTGGACCGCCCACCGCACATCCGGCGCTCGAACCATTTCACATCACCAGGAGTCGAACCCGGGAGTAGGCGGCGGCTTAGTTGTTACAGACTCAATTATTTTGAGTATAATATATATACGGATTTTTGAACGGATTTCCTCTCAGAATGAGAAGATTTTAGTCCATAGTCCACCATGTTGGTAAATTGCGGATTAGCATACTTCACACACCTTTGAGAATATTATGGAGAATTCTCAGGCATGCAGGTTTCCTCACGATATTTTCCTTCTTCGCTAAAGCAAGTGGTATTTAATTGCTTAAAAAGAATCTCCGAAAAGAAGGTGCTTCGCCAAACCGTGACCCCCCGATCTTTAAGCCAAAATTTGTTATACATATACTCTACACTCTTATATAAAGAGGTAAAGTTTGTAAGTTTGTTTGCATGAGGTAATCTCTGGAACTACTGAACCGATTCTTAAAATTCCTTCACTAGTACAAAGCTATACTATTCCTGAGTAACATAGGCTATATTATTTCACTTTGAAAAATATTAGAGGTCCCTACGAAATATCTAATAAGCTACCCGTGCGAAACCGGGGCGAGTCGCTAGTTATTTAATAACTAGGCTATTACCGACGTAGACATACAATTATGTAAAGATATGCATTAGATAATACTTTCTAATCAATCACAGTTTTGAATACAATTGACATAATATAGGTAAGTAACCTATTTACCACTGACTCATTCCGCGTGAATCATCGAGAATTCAATGGCCGACCTTTCGGCATACCTAATAACCTTCGTTTCTGGAACCAACAAAAATAATATAAAAGAAAAATTAAATATAATCGTATGCAAAGGTCCATTTCTTGCGAGTTTGCCAAATATACAAAACAAGGTAATGCACGCAACATCATCCGCGTGAATTTTGATTATTATTAAAAAGCTGGGAAGTGTTTGATTTTCTGAGGTAAATGGGCTACTTTTTATCCCAGAAAATCAAATAATTGCATCCTGGAGTAGTCTCCTCATCGTCTCCTCGTTACCTATAATCATTTATTTCGTTCGAATATTATGTAACATGTTTACATAATATTATACAGATTTACGTAGGATCTTAAAACTAGGTAATCACAAAAATTTTTGAACTTTGCAGACTCCCAGCATCTCATCTTACCTTCTTAAAATATTATGTCATTATCAAAATTATTGCATTATTTAGAATTTGTCATTCAAAAATTCATCAACATCCATACTAATATTATAAATGCGAAAGTGTGTCTGTCTGTCTGCTACCTTTTCACGGCCAAACAGTTTAACCGATTCTGACGAAATTTGGTACAGGGTTAGCTTATATCCCGAGGACGGACATAGGCTACTTTTTATCCTGGAAAATCAAAGAGTTCCCACGGGATTCCCAAAAACCCATCCGCTTAACCGATTTGTAGGTACCCAGATAGCTTGCGTCCCTGTAATTGACATAGGCAACTTTTTATCCTTGAAAATCAAATAGTTCCCACGGGATCTTTAACCTAAATCCACGCGGACGAAGTCGCGGGTATCCTCTATTAGGTATAATAATATACGAAGTTATCTTTGTGTAACCGACAGAGAAACCGACGGACGGACTCAATTTGGCTTTATAATATTTGAAGTGTGGATAATTTATCACTTGATAAACATTTTCTTAGGACCTTGTTTTGATTTGAATTTTTATTCATTTATATGAATCTGTAAAATGTTGGCAATACCTACCTGTTATTTATACGCAAAGACTTACGAAGCGAAAATTGTATGTCTATGTTTATACGTACATATAGATACTGTACAAAGTTTCTACTCAATCGGTATAGGTAACGAACAAACAGACAAACAATTACACATCGGTCTAAAAAAAGGAGTGTAATGTTTTCAAGGTTCATGTAGGTATAGTCGGTACCTATGTAAGTTTCTTTATTCCACTATAACTTCTAAACGCCTGGTCAGATTTTGATGTATGGGATATCCTTAGAATTCCGAATCTTCCCGAGTGTCACTGGCTACAAATTTTTTGAAAAAAAAAATGTTCAAATGTGAAAATTATAACTTTTTAGTACGTTTTTGGCAGGGCAACCGTGCCTTTTCATTTTTTTATTACGACTTGTTTTTACACTATTTTACAAGATTTACATCCTTCTAAAAAAGAGCTCGTAAAAAGTGTGCTACTTTTTAAATTAACTCCTCTGCTCATGTTCAATTTTGATAAATGCCCCTTAATTTATGACGCTATCAAAAACCGATAAAACCACCAAGCACCAGGAAACAATTGTAAGCGTACAGCTATAAAGTTATTTTGGAACACATCACATCAATATGGGCATACGAATTGGTTTTTAAACGGGTCTTTCTTGTACTCGTACAAGTTTAGAATTAGTCAGCTGACACATAAAAATTGAATTAAATATCAAAATGTAGATGAGAAGGTATCATCCAAAATACGTAAGATGGTAAGATGACCAAGATAAGATGGCCGAAGACCAATAAAATATAATGAATAATAATAAAAGTCCGATAAAAGTCAGCGAAACAAAAAAGGCGACGTTAATCGGACACCGTTCTTCGTTAACAGGGCTCTCTCCGTCACTTACTCCATACAATCGTAGTTTCAATTTCATTTGAATATTAAGCAACCAAAGTCCATGAAATTTTGCAGACATATTCTAGCAACTAATATCTATGCCTGTGGTTTTCCAGATTTCTGTTGAAATATTCGGTTTCAAAGTTACGCGGTCTTTAAAATTTACATACAAATCTTTGAGCTCCTGTAATTTTGAAACTACATATTTTTAGAAAAATCTAAAACACCACAGGCACAGATATTAGTTTCTAGAATATGTCTCATGGACTTTGGTTGCTTAATATTCAAATGAAATTGGAACTACGATTGTATAGAGTAAGTGACAGAGAGAGTCCTGTTAAGAGCCTTAACACACTGGGACGCCATAGCGACGTCACTGGCTGCGTGGACGAAGAGGTTGTCAAATGAGTAGCGAACACGGGGGCGTCCGTACTGGCGATGGCGATCATTTGGCCACTGAATGAGGAAGACTTAACTTACTTCTATACAAAATACTGACGAAATGGCTACGCGTCACCAACACGCCTTATATGTCGCCAGAGTATCTCCACGTAGGGTCCGGTAGTTCGTTGTTACGCTTGCAAATTAGCGACGTCGCCAGACTCTAGCTAAGGGGGTTAACTGTCATACATTTCAATACAAATTCTTTGGATACGCAGCCGGCGGCGTCGACATGGCGCCCTAGCGTGTTAGTGTGTTTGTCGAATGAAAATCTTTCATCTCCACTCTCATCTCAGACAAAAGATAGTCGTCTGCGTTAGCTCTAATAAATAATCCCATCCATCCATTGATCCTATGGATTGTTGCGTAGTACCTAACCTATAAATACACGCGGACGAAATTCCAGGCATCATCTAGTAAGTACATGAGCTTTTAAAATTGTAAGTAATCAACATCAACAAAAAATATTAATTAAACCTAACGACCCATTTAAAAAATAATATTAGAAAATCTCGCGTATTACTACGAGTATGTTATTTCTTCCGTCAATTTGAATTCAAATAAAAATTTTAACACAACCACGAAAATATTTTACAATTTACACTTTACAGTTAGGTAGGTGTAAAAATAAGTAATTTTAATTCTAAGCAATTTATGAGCCATAACATAAAAGGTTGTGTCGGGTGCCGGCGTAATAAACATCTACAATTCAACAAACAGTTCTCACAATATGATATTTTACATCATAATTTAATCCTATTTCATAGTTTGTAGAAGCTCCACATAATAATATACTATGTACAATAATGTATTATGTAACTTCAAACTTAGGGAATTGGGAAAAAAGAGGGAAATGTTATGTTAGAGCCTAAATATCCAGTTCTCGAAGCTTCTTTATGTGCTGAGGATGGCCTCCGAGGGGGGTTTAGTGGGTAAAATTCCACATAACCCGATCTCTTCCCAAATAGCCTACCTTAAGGTGGATGCTACGGGTCTGCCAGCGAAATTCAAATTTTATTTGGTTTTTGGCAATTTGTAAACTAATACGACAAAGTAGGCTTATGGCATTCTATTTGCGACAATAACAGTATCATCCCCATCTATTTATATAAAAATCTTTACTTGAAAGGGTCCAGTTTAAGAAATTAGCTCGAGTATCGACTGTAACTCACAAATTAGTCGATGCTAAAGCGAATTTCTTAAACTGGACCTCATCAAGTAAAGATTTTTACATAAACATGTGGAAATGATACTGCCAAATTGCGAAAAACCAAATAAAATTTGAATTTCGCGGGCAGACCCGTCACTTGCCCCTTAAGAATATTTCCCTCAAAAAACAAAAAAAAAAAGGTGTAACTATGGGGAAGTCCATGATATACATTATACAAGTAATACAAGAAACCAATAGCTTAATTTGCTATACCTACCTACTTTGTAATTGTGTATAATAAGTGTGTATAATAAGTGTAATTGGACCGTTCTAATTAAATAATTAAATAAATAAATAATAAATAATAATAAAATAAATAAATTTGCTGAAACAGACAAATCTGTATAGTGTAACATGCAGCATGCGATATGCACTGCACCGCACTCTCCACCTATTCAGTCAGTTGTAGCGGAATTTATAGTAAATTAAGCTTTTGTTTCCTTCAGGAAAGAACAGTCATGAATTTAGTCCTGTGTATTTATAAACGGAAAAACCGCGAGCGCAGCAGGCGCGAATCTTTTTTAGGATCTACAGAAAAAATTGTCTTAAAGGAAGCAAAACGCGGCAACAAGTAAAGCCATCACTAAACTTTGTTTTTAACCCCCGACCCAAAAAGAGGGGTGTTATAAGTTTGACGTGTGTATCTGTGTGTCTGTGTATCTGTGTATCTGTGTATCTGTCTATCTGTGTATCTGTCTGTGGCATCGTAGCGCCTAAACGAATGAACCGATTTTAATTTAGTTTTTTTTGTTTGAAAGGTGGCTTGATCGAGAGTGTTCTTAGCTATAATCTAAAAAAAATGGTTCAGCCGTTTAAGAGTTATCAGCTCTTTTCTAGTTTTCTTGTAAAAAAGAAGGTTAGATAACCGTTAGGTTCATAATATTATGTCAATAGACAAATGTCAAGCTGTCAAGATGGACGTTGCCTAAATACATAATTATTTATTTGAAAATGATGTTTTGGAAAACTCAGATACTTTGGATCGTCGGGGGCGTTATAAATTTTTAATTTACACTTGTTATTATTAAATTACCTTTCATTGAAAGAGAAAGAAAATGCAGTATTTTTTGTTCATACAAAAAAGTTGGCAAATTAAAAAACGCGTAGATTTATAAAATAATATACCTTACCTACCTAGCTACTTATTTCAAAAAATATTTAACTTTATGTCTGGTATATCCGGTGCTTTGAACCCCAAAACCCCCCTAGCCTATTGCTATGCAACCAATCGGAACTAAATATTAGCATTAATTAGTAATTTTGAGGAAATAAAATGTAGGTACATACTACATACTAAAACAGACAAAAACAAACAAACTGATAAAATCTTCCGTAATATAGTGAAAAGGTAGATAATAATATAATTATTGTATTTTATTTTATTGTAGGTAATTAATGATTAGATAGGCAAAGGTAACGGTTAGCGGATGCAAATAAAGTCTAACTCTTTTATTTAGATAATAATTCGAATGTTTAATTATACTAAAGGTTGAGATAAACAGAACGCGAGGCGTATACCACCCAAGGCGACTACGACAAGTTTTAATTAGTTAAATTGTTTTTCCGACGCTTTTATTTTTATACTGTCCGATATTTATTATTAAACTCAGAATTTTCTACTCTTTCATTTGACGCCCCACTCGGTACGAACAAACAAAACTTTTCTCTTTTGTTTGACTAAGTCGCGTGCCACCTTGATGGTATCATATCAGAAAAATTCACGTAAGTGCCAACAACAACTGTAGATAAAAAATAACATATTTCAACTCAATTGGATGAATCATGGATGAACGATACTTGAACACATAGGTAACGAACAGAAGATTATAATGATAATTTAACTAGCTGTTTATAATCTTCTTACATAAACAATCCGCCTCGAGTTTAGGTCTTTAAAAGTCCCGTGGTAACTATTTGATTTTCCGGGATAAAAGTAGCCTATAATATGTCCATCCTCAGATTGATACCTATCTTTTGTACTAAATTCGGTCAAAATCGGTTACACGGGTGAGCCGTGATAAGGACAGACAGACAGACACACTTTCGCATTTATTTTAGGTATCATAGTATGAATGTAGGTTAAGTTAGGAATTGTACACACCTACGCGCGTTTATTAATGTGACGTCCTGCCGTTTATCATTGCGCGTTGTGTATGTTGCAGGCCTAAAACATACTGAAATGTAAAACCACTGATGTTTTGACTCTTTTGTTACAAAAACACGGTCAGTAACTTCATTTGTTAGCAGTCAATTTTTGTAGTAAAATCTATTAGAAGCAACGTAGATGGTATCGGGATAAACAGATAGATCAAGAGACGGTCGACACATTTCTTAGGCTGAGATCTATAGAGTGGACTTTGACTGTTCAGACTTAAGGCACTCTTAAAACGAAACAGCGTTATACCGCTGACATAAATCTGTCTCGTTTTAACTGTAGCTTAAGTCTAAGCAGAGTCAAAGTGCGCTCTATAGATTTCAACCTTAGAGTGTATACCACTATAAACACATATATTTACCTAGTAGGCTTTATTACTCATAATTCATATATTAGAGGCTACTACAATGCTACTTTTATCTGCAGTGATTTCATCGTAGCGTTACTTCAATCTCATGTTGTACGCCCCTGTAAAAATAATTTTAAATAGTTAATATTCAGAAAAATCAGTAAAAAATTATACCTAAATATATTTTTTTATAAAAACAATTAAACATGTTTAGTTATAATTATTTTTGTTTCGTATGTTTATTTGTATTTAATTATTAAAAGTAAGTGAACTATTTTACAATTTTAGTTGGACAGTGACTCTACCATAGAAAATATCAAAGGAATAGCTTACACACATATGTTAAATAAATATTATTTGGTAACACTCAATCACAAATAGTATTTAGTAAATCCAATAGTCATGATTTTATTTACATCGGTTTTTTCTGTAAGAGAATAAACTGACTGACTAGTGACTACAATGTGAAACCTGAACGGTTGAGTCCTAACACCTTCAGATATTGAATGTAGGTTTTACTATGTAACCCAAATGATTTTAACTACGCTTTATTAAACTTTAATTTAAGAACGCTGTGACAAAGCTTTTGTATCACACTAATATTATAAAGGCGAAAGTTTGTATGTGTGTGTGTGTGTGTGTGTGTGTGTGTGTGTGTGTGTGTGTATGTTTGTTGCTCCTTCACGCAAAAACTACTGGACGGATTTGGCTGAAATTTGGAATGGAGATGGATAATATCCTAGATGAGCACATAGGCTACTTTTTATCCCGGAAAATCAAAGAGTTCCCACGGGATTTCGAAAAACCTAAATCCGCGCGGGTGAAGTCGCGGGCATCGGCTAGTATTAACATGTATTCGAAACAAATAAATCATTTAACCATTTAAATCATTTAAAATCATTTAATTCGTCAAATTAAAAAACCTTCCGCCGTCTCTTTGACTACCGAAATGCCCATAAAAACCACAACAATGTACTACAACAATCACCAAATTTACGTAACATCAAATTGACGTTGCACAATCGCCACGCCTCATGAATCCTAGAACACAATGAGATTTTGGACATTAAAATGTAATGGACGTATTGTGCAACCTTAACTCGAAAACTATTTGAAATTGGGTCTCGTGGAATTAAGTAAACAATGCGTGCGTGGGCCATTTTCTAAACGATTTCTATAATAATATGTAACTATGTATATTCCTAAATGTACGGAGTCAAATCTAATCAAATTAGTTAAACCAGTAAATTTTTATCAGACATCAAAACACGCGCTTTGTATCATGTATGCGAACTTCTTTGAAATACTAGCATGTGACGTCACAATGATTTGATGTGCTTTTTTATTTAAATCGATAATTTAAAATGGTTATTACACTATCACACTAATATTACAAAGGGGAAAGTTTGTGTGTATGTGTATGTGTGTGTATGTTTGTTACTCCTTCACGCAAAAACTACTGTACGGATTGGGCTGAAATTTGGAATGGAGATAGATTATACCCTGGACTAGCACATAGGCTACTTTTTATCTCGAAAAATTAAAGAGTTACGGGATTTTTATGAAACCTACATCCACACGAACGAAGTCGCGGGCATCAGCTAGTTACATTTAAAACTAACAAAGGACGTCGATTTTAAGTATTTTGGAAGACCCTCTATTAAATAATTCCTAAGAAATAATTTCTTTTTGACATGGGCAAATAGCGTATTAGCTGCGTTCTTTATCAGAGAAACATTGACTTAAGGTGCCCACGCACTTGAACTGAACTGCAGCTGAACTGCGCGTCGCGTCAGCGCCCCGCACGATATTCTCTCCAGCCGCGAAGCACGTACGTCACTGCCGCGCGGCAGTTCCGCTGCAGTGCAGTTCAAGTGCGTGGGCACCTTTAACATTAGGTAGGTATGTATTGACGTATGTATATACATACGGTGCTTCCCGCGGTGTATAGGATAGAATTAGCCGAAATTAGCCATCGCCCTGCCACATCCTTGTTTGCTCTGTTGCTATGCTCCAGTATATGCGAAACTGGAGATAAAACGGATTATTTTCACTGTTTTTGGGTTCCGTACCCAAGGATGCAATTGGGACCCTATTACTAAGCCTCCGCTGTCCAATCGTCTACTCTATCCGCCCGTCTGTCTGTCCGTCCGTCTGTCCATCCATCTGTATATCTGTCTGTAAAACTTGCTTAAAACAATTTTTTAAATAAAACACATGTTTAAAAGACCTGATTGAAACATTTGTTTATAATAATATCAACCCTGACAATATGGTATAAAAAAGTTGTAACTCAAAAACTCCCTTTCAAGTTCACTAACAACTCTCATGTCCAGTGCTCCCTCACAAGTATATTTACTTGATAAATATTACAAGCACCTACTCTTATACTTACGGTACCTACTTCACTTAGTTTTGTAGGTATATACCTACCCACACACTGTGTACGTTGTGCACATACCTACGCAACATTTTTCGGTTAGCAAAGGCACTTTTATTCTATCACCCTCTTTTATATACTTATCGGTTTGAGTAAGAAAATCCTGCAAGTGCAAGTCACACACTCAGGGTTCCGTAGAAATTTGTAGGTAAGTATATATAAATAGTTCATCACAGGAATTGCAAAAACCCAATTTTTTGTGGTGTAAATAACCACGAAATCACGGTTTCCCGATTTCCCCTTATCTTGTGCTATAATAAATTGCTTATGCCAAATTGTATGTCTAGTTTAACGAAAATCCGAAAACCGTGATTTTGTGGTTACGACACAAAAAAATGTTATTTCTTGTAAGATGGTACGGAACCCATAGTGTGCGAGTCCGTCTCGCACTTGACCGATTTTTTTCTATGGAGATGTGGAACCCTAAAAATGCGTTAAACAAATACTATTAATAAATATTAATCTTCATAGTTTGCATGTACCCGCGCCCGCGTAGCATTGCGACATCAAATTCAGGAAATGACTCTATCTCGGGTCGCTGCCTCTACTCTACCCTACATCACACGGATATACAACTGGAAAATGATTTATGAGGTACTTTCACTGTATTACTAAGGTTATACTAACTACTACTACATTTTTCGTAAAGTTAACAGTCCCAATCCATCCATTCATAAATCCATTCCATCCATTTTCCATTTTTACTTAAATAAATGCGAAAGTGTGTCTGTCTGTCTGTCTGCTAGCTTTTCACGGTTCAACCACTGAACGATTTAATTAAAGGTACAGCGTTAGCTTACATCCCGGGGAAGGACATAGGCTACTTTTTATCCTGGAACCGAGGTAGCTTGCGTCCATGTAATTGACATAGGCAACTTTTTAACCCGGAAAATCAAAGAGTTCCCACGGGATTTTTAAAAAAGCCAAATCGCAGGCCTTCTATCTGAATAACATAAACTAAATCCGATGATTTCAACAAAACATCGTTTCGTTTCGTCGACATTCCATCTACACGCACGAAACGTTTTGCGTCATCATTCCTCATATGCAGGCTAAGGTTTGGAATACTCCTCCGCGATCTGTGTTTCCTACCAATTACAATCCGGGTATCTTTAAAACAAGAGTGAATAGGCACCTTCTAGGTAAACGCGTCCCATCTTAGACCACCTCACGACTTTGCATCAGGTATGATTGTGGTCAAGCGCTTGCCTATAGTGAAAAAAAACTACTACGCTCAAGCCCCTTCCATTCACTTCATGTCGGTGTACAGAACACACAGTAGGCCCAATGATGAAGCCACTCGTGCCGTTCCGTTAGAGATATTTACGCATTAGCATCTCCCATCAGTGTTGGGTTAGATTTTTCATTCGATACCGATAAACACTGATCAAATATCGAGTGTGTACATTATACATATTGACGGTTCAATTATTTACATGTAGTCAGAAATTACGTTCTATGAATGTGGGCAGATTTTTGAAGTTTAGCTTCATAATGGAACTTTTATTCCGGCGCTTCTGCTTGAGATCTTTTGACTTTGCTCGAGTAAGAGGTGCCGGGATAACCTAATCCGTAGGTAAAATTGTAATAAGTTGTACAACTTTCAAAAGTTTTTCTTTCTTTCTTTTTTTTCTTTTACAGGTTGTAGAGGTTGTACAAGTTACCCGAAGACTTCCAATCGGACCCTATAACTAAGCCTCCACTCTCTATCTGTCATAGGGTTGTATCTCATGTTATTTAATAAAATATGAAACTAATGAGAAATTCAATTAAATTATTTTGAGGGGACAAATAAGCTGGGGAAAAAAACGATTCATTAAGCTGTGCTTTTTTTTTGTTTTTCTTTCACTGTTTGTTGCAATATCTAGTTCTGAAATTTCATACACCTAAAATTATGTTGTGCATATTATTTTGAAGGTACGGAATCCTATAATAAAAAGGCCCGATTCACACTTGGCCGGTTTTTATTTCTACGTGTCTAATATTATTGTTCAGTACAAAGTCGCCAATCTCGGAACAAGTCTTTACCTTTCACCGCACATACAAATACAGCCATTAGATCCATTACATGCATCGGTCCGATAGGCTGGGGGCCACGTATCAATGGCAGTAATGGCACGATAATTCTTCAATGGCTCCGATTTGTATCAACAATGTAGACCGGGGGCTCACGACACCGCGTCTATGGTAGGCTAACCTACCTAACGCGTCACGACCAGCGCGCACGCATTTACGAAAAAAAATTAAGGTAGCGCTTACGCCTATTGTATTTACCTAATTATTTGTTGTGTCATATTAAACCAGATTTCTATTTATCTCTCCATAGTATTACTAAGTATGGATATGGATTTCATCTCACCCCACATTTCTCATTTAAAGGGTGATTTGAAAACATAACAAAAAGACTGAACGTATTAAAATCCCTTTCGCAGTTCGCTTCTTTCAAGTTGGTGAAGCGACCTTTAAGTTCCACCCATCCTAAAATCACTGTGCGCCTAAGAATTTTCACTTCACGAAAAAATTCCAAGCATAGGCCCTACCCGAGTATGGCGTAAAATAAATCATGCCTTGTGGGTAGTCAACTAATTATTATTTACTTATTATGGATGAAGGTACCTATCAGAAATAACATGACATTTTCCAAAATTGACTCAATTAAACAACGCAGGATTTCTTTACAAGGCAAGTTTTTATGCGGTTTTTTTGCAAATATAAAAAGACAAGTGCGAGTCGGACTCGCACACGAAGGGTTCCGTACCATGATACAAATAAAACTTTTAATTTTTTTTTTAATTTGTATGGCGGGCATTTTGAAATCTTTATTTACTTATTTGTTGTTATAGCGGCAATAGAAATAGAATTCTGGGAAAATTTCAACTCTCTACTAGGTTCACGAGATACAGTCCGCTGACAGACGGACGGATGGATAACGGAGGCTAGTTATAGGGTCCCGTCGCGTTGATACACTTCGGGTACGGAACTCTAAAGAATTAAATACCTACCATATTTTGAGAGATTACATTTTTTGGAGTCGAAAACACTAAATGGACAGAAATGGAGAGACGATATTTATCCTGCCAGAAATCGTTAAATGTGAAGTTCCCAAAAATTCCACATGTCTCTGAATATTATATTGACGAAGAAATGTAACTTGATTGCCGGGTAAGTTAAGCGATCGTGACCATGCCTTTGACAGGTGCTGATGTTTCATCTTTATAATTACTGATTACATAAGGAAAATCTCCATTTCGGTTTGGTATTGGGAAACTTTTTGGGGTTTCGTACCCGAAGAGTGCCAACGGTACCCTATTCTAAGCCTACGCCGGTCCGTCGGTCAGCGGGCTGTATCTCGTGAACCGTCCTCCAACTCAAAATTTCAACTCTACGTACTCAACTTCACGGAATTTAAATTTCAATTGCCGCTATAACAACAAATAATAAAGATTTGAAAATGGCTACCATACAAATTTAAAAAAATTAAAAAGTTTTATTTATTGTATGATGGTACGGAACCCTTCGTGTCCGTGTCTGACTCGCACTTGACCCACTTGATGTGTATTTCTATTGCTGCTATAAAACAAATAATAAAAATTTCAAAATGGATATTTTGGAATGTGAATTTTGAATAAATGCCAGTTGCCATAAAAATTTAAAAAAAAAATTTAAAGTGTTATTTGTTGTCCAATTACTAGGTATTACTTACTAAGTACGAATATTTAGTTCCGAGTACGCTCACATGAGGCTGAATCTGCCATCAGCGCCAAAATGGCGATAATCAAGTTGCTTCAAAAACAGATTGACAATTGAATTCATAGAGGTCAATCATTCAATGTTCCAATACGATATTATTTAAAAATGTCAAAAAAACGATTTAATTTACAAAAAAACAAAAATCTCTGTTTCCGCCCGGGATCGAACCGGGGACCTTGTGCGTGTGAAGCACACGTGATAACCGCTACACTACGGAAACTTGAAAGTGGTACTCGAAATAGAAGATTATTTACTACCCAGTAATATTGTGCATAGTGAAAAAGCGGTGCCTAGTACATTAGTGGTTGACTTAGGCTTCCTATTGAGAAGTCCGAGATTCGAACTCGGCCTCCTACTTTTCGGAGTTGTGGCTATAAGTGCTTTTTAGGGTTCCGTATCCAAAGTGTACTGTCAACGGGACCTTATTACTACGCCTCCGATGTCCATTCGTCTGTCTGTCCATCCGTCTGTCTGTAAGCGGGCTGAATCTCGTGAACATTATAACAACAAAAATAAACTAAAAAAGTTATTTCTTGTATGATGGTAATTTGTACGGAACCCTTCGTGTGCGAGTCCAACTCACTGAATAACACTGCAAAACTTTATTATTAAAAAGGTTTTACGAGTTATAAGTGAACTTACAAACAGATGTACAGATAGCTAAACTGGTAATTGCAGATACAAAGAAATGATTTGCGCAACCTAAAACAATGCCATTGCATTAGAGCTTAGAGTGCCCGGTGAATTATGTCGTCAATAAAATGTCACATGTCAACGTCAAGTTGACATTTCAATGACAGCGCACTTCGGGCTACAAAACATACCAGCAGGCATAGAGTTACTGACTTTAGAAAAGCAGACCTCATACATCAAGATCAGATATCAGTAAAGCACGCGCACCTATAGGTGGTTTGATTGAAACAGCTCGTGGGATGTGTTTTGCACGGAGGTGACAGTGACGTTGAATTTCTTCTAAATAAGACTAGTTTTGACTAAAATCCGGACCACTGAATATAAGTCTGAACTCATTTCTAAGCAAAACAACTAAATTTTGTACTCAAATTCAGTACAGTTTTAGGAACTGTACTGAATTTGAGTACAAAATTTATGATTTTGATCATTGGATGCAAACTAGAACTTATATTGAAGCAAAACCGTCTAAAACTGTGCTAAAATTTAGTCCAAAATTCGTCGTTGCGATCAAATCTGTACAGTTACAGTAAATTACAGCTTTCAATCGGTTTTTTTGCTCCTCTTGTAAATTGTTATTTACTGATTTACGTTTGTTTGATTTACGTTTTGTTAGCCAGTTCTTTAATCATCTGGTACGGCTTGTAAGTTGTACTCCAGTCAGATTAAGGCTGTATTTCTGGGCATCACCTTAGATCACATATTACTGCCTCTAGGAAATGATAGCTCTCTGCCCGTAGGTAATATACCCGACTCCACTGCATTGGAATTTAATACATTTTACATTAATAGTTACTTATTGAATGGATTTGTGGTATGCCGTATTTATTTCTATTCAATTCAATATATTAAAAATGTAAATAAAACCTAAAGGGTAATTGAAACTGCATATAGACTTTAGACGGATATAGAGACTATTTCACATAGCAATAATTCCAATTCACCTCCTAATTAGAGAAGAAAAAATGAAATGTACGTACTGTAGTACTAAATCAATAGGTAGAAAAAAACTCTCAACAAATAAAAAACTTCTTCCTTTTTCGGAAATCAGTCAATAGCATAACGAGCTAAAAGGGTTGCCAACTTTATTAACCCCCGACCCAAAAAGAGGGGTGTTATAAGTTTGACGTGTGTATCTGTGTATTTGTGTGTCTGTGTATCTGTGTGTCTGTGTATCTGTGTATCTGTCTGTGGCATCGTAGCGCCTAAACGAATGAACCGATTTTAATTTACTTTTTTTTGTTTGAAAGGTGGCTTGGTCGAGAGTGTTCTTAGCTGTAATCCAAAAAAATTGGTTCAGCCGTTTAAAAGATATCAGCTCTTTTCTAGTTTTCTTGTAGAAAAGAAGGTTAGATAACCCTTAGGTTTTTAATATTCAAGTGTCAATTGACAAATGTCAAGCTGTCAAGATGGACGTTTCCTAGATATGCAAATTATTTATTTGAAAATGATGTTTTGAAAAACTCAGATACTTTGGATCGTAGGCGCGGAATAGTCCAAGAAAATCGGTTCAGCCGTTTGAAAGTTATCAGCTCTTTTCTTAACCTTCACTTGTCGGGGGTGTTGAAAATTTTTAATTTACACTTGTCTATACTAATATTATAAAGAGATAATTAGCCAAGGTAGCCTAGTGGTTAAAACGTCCGCCTCCTATTCGGGATATCGGGAGTTCGATCCCTGGCACGCACCTCTAACTTTTCAGAGTCTTCCTCTAACGGTGAAGGAAAACATCGTGAGGAAACCTGCATGCCTGAGAGTTGGCTATAATAATCCCAAAGGACCCCGGATGGGTTCGAAACTAGTCGAACATCGACTAAATACCTGAGTATAGCCGTTACATTCTATACTTACTTAAAATCTCTAAGGTGTGTGAAATCTGCTAATCGATACTTGGCCGAACAGTGTCAGACTATTATATCTAAACCTTTCTCATTCAAGGAGGAGTGAGCCAGCCGTTGCGTTGTTTTTGATGATAACCATGGACGAATAAACAAGTGCGAGCCAGACTCGCGCACTGAGGGTTCCGTACTCGGGTAATTTACCGACATTTTGCACGATAAATCAAAAACTATCACGCATAAAAATAAATAAATTTAAAAAATTTAAGAAATTTGTTTTAGAATATATAGGTAAAGCCCTTTCATATGATACCCGACCCCCGAAAATTGAAAATACTAATTATTGTCGAATATAATAATAATAATATTAAGTTTATATAATAATAATTATATAAACTTGCACAGACATAATCAAGTAGCCAAAATAATCCATCAACAACTTGCTCTTCAATATGGCCTTGTAGATACTGAGGTGCCGTACTATAGGTACGACCCAATGTCAGTTCTTGAAAATAGCAGTGCCCTGCTTTACTGGGATCGGTCGGTTATCACTGACAGGTATATTGTAGCCAATAGACCTGATATAGTGCTAGTTGACCGATCAGCGCGTCGAGCAATGATTGTTGATGTCACTATTCCACATGATGATAATTTAGTGAAAGCAGAAAAGGAAAAAGTATCGAAATACTTGGACCTGGCCCACGAGATTACCGCCATGTGGAGTGTTGACTCAGCGGTTATTGTACCGATAGTTGTATCAGTCCACGGTCTTATTGCGAACAGTTTCGACCAACATCTTAAGAAACTGTCGCTTAACTGTTGGATCAAGGGTAAGATACAGAAGGCAGTGGTTCTTGAGACGGCACGCATTGTGAGGAGGTTCCTCACTCTGGAGCCCTAACCACTGGCGGCTTGGGTCCAACCCACCCTGCTGCCAGTGGGATCCATTTTATCATATTTTTATTCAATGTTTTTTTTTTTTTTTCCGTTACTTCAGTTTTTTGTCGTTTATGTTATTTTATTTTTCTTTTGTTTCTGTTATTTATTGATTTTGTTGTTGATGTTATTTTATTTTTTGTTGTTTCTGTTATTTTTTCTGTGTTTCTGTTATTTTTTCTATGTTTCTGTTATTTTTTCTGTGTTTCTGTTATTTTTTCTGTTGTTTCTATTATTTTTTCTGTGTTTCTGTTATTTTTTCTGTTGTTTCTGTTATTTTTTCTGTATTTCTGTTATTTTTTCTGTTGTTTTTGTTATTTTATTATTTGTTGTTTAAAAATAGGATAAAATGGGAAAAATAAATAAATGAGAGTAATAATATTAATAATTATATTATATTCTCTTTGGCTTTTATATATATCTATTTTGTAACCGGGCGTGAGAGTTAGTTATATGGATATTAATAATATAATAATATATCACTATATAACTTATTAATATTAATAAGTTATATAGTGATATATAATATTAATAAGTTATATAAGTGAGAGTAAGTTATATAATATTAATAATGTCGAAAGAAAATACCCGAGTACGGAACCCTTGGTGCGCGAGTCTGACTCGCACTTGGCCGGATTTTTTTATAAGTCCATGTAAAACGTAGATGTAAGTAGTCAACGTTGTGTAGAACTTGTTATATTATAGAAATGCGTAGTAGACTTCATTATGTCCATATTAGGCAAATACAGTCAGATCAATTTATTCAAAATCCCAAAGTAGTAGCTGCTAGATATCAATAGACAGTTATCTGTATTAGAGCAGATTTGAATAAAATCACTATTCACATTTGATATAACTCCAAATTCATATGTAAAGTGTGACCTATGGCTGTTTCGCTTAACCTTAACAGGGCTCTCTCCGTCACTCGCTTCATACAATCGTAGTTCCAATTTCATTTGAATATTAAGCAACCAAAGTTCATAAAATTTTGCAGACATATTCTAGAAACTAATATCTGTGCCTGTGGTCGTTTAGATTTTTTTTTTAAATATGTAGTTTTAAAATTACAGGGACTCAAAGATTTGTATGTAAATTTTTAAGACCGCGTAACTTTGAAACCGAATATTTTAACAGAAATCTGGAAAACCACAGAGATAGACATTAGTTTCTAGAATATGTCTGCAAAATTTCATGGACTTTGGTTGCTTGATATTCAAATGAAATTGGAACTACGTTTGTATGAAGCGAGTGACGGAGAGACCGCTCTTAAATATTTGCTCCATTAAGGTGAACAAATGATTGACAAATATCCTGTCATATTTAACAAAATATAATGTGATATTATGTTAACTTATTCGCTTGACTTTTCATGAATAGGTATAACATGCAAACTCAAAATCATTTATTCAAAGTAGATAGGTGCTATTGTACACCTGTTGATGGTCAGAATTGTTCGATTTTTAAGATGATATAGTAGTGATTAAGTAAATTTAAAAGCTACGAGGGTTCCAAACGCGCCCAGGTCTACGAAGAACTCACAACAAACTCAGCCGGGTATTCTTTTTATTGTCATCTCTTCACAAAATCACTTTACTTATTAGAACTATCACACATTTCAACCTGTCTTCTTCTTCTTCTCTCTGGGCTGGTTTCCGCACTTAAACGTTTCCGTCTGTTGTGCGTGCGTTGCCCCTCTCCGCCGAAGTTACACCCTGTATACGTAGACCTAGCAGCGGGCATTATCTAGTAACCAGTAAATACATTAACCACAGAAATAAGCCAATAAACACAAGCCTCCTGATTGCGTGTTCATTCAAATAAATTGAGTGGAAGAGTTCAAGAGGCATGCATGTCGGCCATAACCATGCGATGCGGAATGGACACTCTACAGGTCATTAAAATAAATTAGAAGCACTGTTCTATGACTCCTCCGGTTATCATAACGTTTATAGCGAATTAAACAGGCGATGCACTCTGCTCCAGCATACCTATTACCTACCCGTAAGAATGGGTGCACACTTAAGACGTACCTAATATTATTGTGAATTCCCCTTCTTCCTATTCCTGGGCTGGTTTCCGTACTGAAACTTTTCCGTCTGTGGTGCGTGCATTGCTCCTCCCTGCCGATGGGACGCGCCCCATCTTACGCCACATCATCACTTTCCATCAGGTGTGATTGTGGTCAAGCGCTTGCCTACAATGAATTAAAAAGTTTTTATTTGTGTTATTATTATTATTACTTATTCTGTTATATAACTAAACTAAGGAAACTTTAGTGTGCACATATACTAAAAAACTTTATAGGTATCGTACGAGTATGGATGAATCTTGTTAATTCTTGTTGCATAAAATTAATTGATTTTACACATTAGATAATAATTTGCAGTAGCTCTTAGATTAATGGTTCGAATGGGAAGCCGCTGGCAACGTGCGAACTAGCGGTTAGTATATCAAATTAGGTCACAGTAGGTAGAAGGAGAGCTTAAAAAGATGTAGAATTATTAAGATACTAGCTGATGATCCGAAATGATATGTACTATAAGCGATAAGAATTGCTACCAGCCTAATTTCATTCTTCTAGGTCAACGAGAAGTACCTTATAGGTTCAGATTCATCCAACATCTTGACAAAAAGACAGACAGGCAACTAAGTGATCATATGAGGGTTTCTTTTTAGGGTTCCGTACCTCAAAAGGAAAAACAGAACCCTTATAGGATCACTTCGTTGTCTGTCTGTCTGTCTTTCCGTCTGTCCGTCGTGTCTGACAAGAAACCTATAGGGTACTTCCCGTTGACCTAGAATCATGAAAGGCAGGTAGGTAGGTCTTATAGCACAAGTACAGGAATAAATCTGAAAACCCCGAATTTGTGGTTACATCATTTAAAAAAAAAAAATTAAAAAACGTTTCAATTTTCAAAGTAAGATAACTATACCAAGTGGGGTATCATATGAAAGGGCTTAACCTGTACATTCTAAAACAGATTTTTATTTATTTTTATGCACGATAGTTTTTGATATATCGTGCAAAATGTCGGAAATAATAGCCGAGTACGGAACCCTCGGTGCGCGAGTCTGACTCGCACTTGGCCGGTTTTTTCTTATTAGATACGGAACCCTAAAATCGTGTTAAAAAGCCTCCATCTGCTTGCGCGTGCCCTAAAGTCATGTAACTGCAGTTGATGCGTGTATCTTCATTAGGACGACCTGAGTGCCCAGTTTATAGCCTTGGAGTTTTACTGCCTCAATTTATTAGTACACTTAAGTGCATTTAAATTGTTTCTTCAAGCTAATATTCATATTTTATTTGATGTGCAAGTTTATTTTTATTAGGTACTTTAGAATTATGTTTTTTCAACCCAATGCGATTAAACGAAGTGTCTGTTAGGTACTAGGGCGGATCGACCAGGTTTCGCTGGGGTGGAGTTTTTGAAAAACTGAACCGGACCTCCACCTGAAAAATGTTTAAATACCGATAGAGGTTCTCAAGGTCAGCATGGCAGACTATGACCTAAACCCTTCTCATTCTGAGAGGAGATCCGTGCTCAGTAGTGGGCGGTGACGAGTTGATTATATGACAATGATGATGATGAAGGTGTATTTTAAGGATACCTCAATAGCCTAAGCTTAGTAGCTTAGTAGCCTGTTAAGGAGGCCTCAATAGCCTAAGCTTAATAGCCATGCTAGGCCTCAATAACCTAGGTTTAGTAGCTTTATCAGAAGTTAGTTAGGTACTAACGAACCATGTCAAAAGTTTCTCACAAAAGTCTGATTTTTTTTATCTTTAATTGGACTATCAAACATGAAATCAGTAATTTATCGTAGTTTCCATTAAAGTGAGCACCGTTTTACAACCTATCTGGTGACGATAGTGACTACGAAGTGTTTAGAGTTCCGCCGGCAATAAAACTTTTATTTAGAATACTAAATACACCATAGAATACTAAATACGGTAATAGAAATGGTATGTTATCTTTAGTACCCTAACAGAACAGTGTGTTGCCGATTTTGTAGCATCTGAATCAAATATTGAATCCTATGAACGGTTCTACCCTAGAGATGCTGAACATCCAGATTCCAGATACGTCTCTCTATTATTTGGTACTCATAAACAAGCTTCTTTTTCTAGACAGATTTCCGCACTCAAAATTGCCGAGTAAACTCTCGGAGCGAGCGATATGTACACAAAAACTGGACTTGCGTAAAGAAATAATTTTGTATGCAAATCAAACCTGAATTTACACGGCCGAAGCTGCGGGTAAACATTAGTATTAAATAAGTCTATTTTTACAATAACGCTCATTGATGTTGCACTAGACATCTGCACCGCGACAAGTCCGCCGTCCTTTGCCGCTTCTATATCTATTCTGAATTCTGTGGCCTTTGTATAGTTACACCGAAATAGAAATAGATCTAACGGCTTTTTTATTACACTCGTACAGCAAGTATTTAATATATTACGAATTTTATTGCCACGAAATAATGAGGTCTGCGACATTTTTACTTGCCTCTACCTAGGTGCAGGTAATAAATTGTTTTTTTTTTCTTTTTAGAAAGAATATTAGCCATGCTAATCCTGCCTAATACTCCCCTTTCCCCTCCAATTAAGCGTAAAGCTTGTGCCAGGAGTGGGTACGACAATAGTGCAACGGGTGGAGTTTGAACCGCCGACCTTTCGGAATTCAGTCCGCTCCTCAACCGTTGAGCTATCGAACTCTAACGCTCTGTTGTTCAACGCCTTTGTATAGAAAGGCTGTGATATTGAGAGATTTTAAATGTAACTTTAGCCCTTGACTGCTCTGCATCTTGATGATCGAGACAACTTAAATCTCATTAAATCAGATTTTTCTTATTAGACTCATAGATCTTTTCTACTCTTGCCCATAGCTATGAATTCATATTAAGAAAATTCTTTTTGGACCATTCTGTATTTTTATCGGATTCAATTTCGTTGCCAATTTACCACCAGCGGTTTTGGCTGCAGTAGTAGGTATTATGACTTGAACAACACATGGGATGTTGACATCTTTTTAACCATGAAAATTTGGTTCAATAATACAGCCCGCATGACTGAAGTTGCTGGGGCCGGCGCACACTGGCGGTCCTTTGTTTTACTTTTTTTACAAGCGTTCTCAAAAACAATAGCTTAATTGTTATCGGCGCCCCGCCAAGTGTTCCCTGCATCCATTCTTTTATGTAAATTTTCGAACCGATTCACTATTTAAATCATGATTCATGCGGGCGACATGCACGTGTGCTCTGGCCTTATTATTTTTCGTGCGACACTGGGCCAGATTTTTAGGTCGAGTGCTTAATTAATAAAAGGAGGGAAAACAAAAAAGTAGGCGATAGTGGTTTGAGTATAACACATGTGACATTGGCATAGACCAGGGGTGTCCAAACTTTTTACACGACTGCGCAACACCACAGTTCAGATCATCACGTTGATCAACCCATTGCAGGCCCACTACTGAGCACGGGTCTCTTCTCAGAGTGAGAAGGGTACAATCAGGATGTATTGTAACAAAACGTCGAGTCTTCGACGGGACTGGCAGGCGTCTAATGAGCGACATTTGACGCTAGGTAGGTAGCCTGTGAATAGCCTATTTTTCTTAGATTTCATGTCACCCATAGCTTACTAATATTATAAATGCGAAAGTTTGTGTGTATGTGTGTGTGTGTGTGTATGTTTGTTACTCCTTCACGCAAAAACCACTGGACGGATTTGGCTGAAATTCGGAATGTTGACAAATCGAGAGTTCCATCACTCTAGTTCACTCTGCCTTTCCTGGTAGGCGTCAAATGTTTAGGTACCTATCTATGAAACGATTTCTTTCTTTCTTTCTTTATCTTTCTTTGATTTCACGTTACCTCTACTATTAAAATATCATCTGTCCCTATCTACTAATACAATCGAAGCTGTAAGGCCGTCATGCCTATCATTACTTATCATTTGGCAGCAAAAAGTAAAAGGAAATCTTGCTATTTTCGCATAAACAGCTAAACAAAACTACGAAAACCCATGTAGAAAGAATCACATCGGTTTTAAAACAATAACCACTGTAAAAAAAAAACCCGCGTGATGTAAAGAGTCACAGTTCCAAGGAACACTGTCCGTGGTGACTTCAAGACAGGCGCAATTATCACAATGAGGTAATGATTCATCGCAATTTTACCGCGAATGTGGATTCCAAGTGCCGTACTCACTACTTCGTTCTACTTGGATCTGTGAAGAGAAACGCTAGGTAACGATGAAAGTGACCGATACAGTTCAAAGAATTAGCACGCTGGAGTGGTAATGGGCACCGGCAAAGACATCGATGTAATTAATATCGCTGGATCATGTCTGTCTCAAAACTGACAGCTTGTCAGGCAGACGTGTTCTGGAGTGGAGACCACGTATGACGTAGGTACTAGGTATAGAATAGAATAGAATAGATTTTTATTCAAATAAACTTTTACAAGTGCTTTTGAATCGTCAAATATAATTTACCATTGGTTCGGAATGCCGTTCCTACCGAGAAGAACCAGTAAGAAACTCGGCGGTTGCTCTTTTCAATTGTTCAATTTACAATGATACCTATTCCATACTAGACAAGCAATTGCAACCCCGCGCATTGCTGGAGCGAGTCAAATCCATGCTTTTTTATAATTTTCATAATCTTTGATTGTGTAATATGCTTTTGCCAGGAGCACCTGTATATCTACCGAGACGCTGTTGTACGCCTGTCATGGCTATTATTGCTTATCATTTATAGGCGGGCCGAGGCAGGTAATTAGTATCTAATAAATAATATAGGCAGAAGTGAGTGCTGGGTGAAATATCGGCAGCTATGACCAAGTTTTGACCAATTTTGAGATGTAGGTAAAGATAACGGTTGGATAGTTAAAAGTTAGTGCTGAGAAGATCCAAAGATTGCAGATTTTAGTAGCAAAAGAATGATATAATGGTGCTATTTAATTCAAGTCGAACAGCAAGAAACGTTCATTATCTTTTTCTATTTAAACATTCTAATTTAAAAAATACCAATAGGAATGTACCCGCGGCACCGTTTAATCTAATTAAATAGCCCGAGAAATCCTACATGAGTCAGTGACGGCATTTGAGACATTTTCCTTATGCCGTTACTTTTTGCGGAATCTCAAACGCTTGGACAAAAGACGTTTTAAATAACTACGGCTTGCGATCATGATTACTAAATACAACTAACGGACTCTCTGGTAGCTTACAGTATACAGCAAAGATTTTATGCCCGCGTCCTTCGTCCGCGTGAACAACACAAGCGAAGCCATTTTTGAATTTAAAAAAACCGGCCAAGTGCGAGTCAGACTCGCGCACCGAGGGTTCCGTACTAGGGCACTTTTTCCGACATTTTGCACGGTAAATCTAAAACTATTAGTAGTAAACGTACCCAGAGTTTAAAAAAAATGAACGTTTATATACTAACTTTTATTTATGATGAAACAAAAAATTCTACACAGCAATCCGGTTTGAACTAACCCTTTCATATCAACTCAGTACTGATTGCGATTCACCGATCGAGATCGACGTTTATCAATCACATTTTCCTTTTATAATAAATATTTTCTTTAAGGGTAAAGTTAAAATCTATTATTAGCTATATTTTAGATGAAATGCTTTTTACTTTTGAACATACCTATAATGAAATTATCTGTTTAGTTTTTAGCTAGATATAATGCGTTTGAGATTTAAAATGTTATATCGATCCTGATTGATAAAATGTAGTACCTACCTAGTCACCCCACTGATCTCAAAACCATTTTTCGTGCACGAATTCGTTTGCCTTATTTGCATATTGCACTGTTAATTCGATCCCATACATTTTTTCTAGGCACTCTAAGTCCAATACGAAAAAACTATGCGTAGGGCATGCGTAGGGTAATTTTTTTTGTAATCTTAAAAAAATAATTGTCATTATAATTTGATAGCAAAAAAATCTCCATTCACTTTTGTTTCAAGAACATCTGCCGGTAAAGCTGTGATATTGTTTTGTTATTATTTTCATAAAGTATTTGAGATGGACAAAAAATTGTGAAGCTTTAATAAAACTCCTTGCAAAAAACTTATTTGCATTTTGCAGATATTTATATTATTGTGAGCTCTCAAAAGGTCAACGACCCCTGTGGCGTAATAGTTGGTAGTCTCCTACAGGGCATAGGTAGAAGTACCAGATTCGATTCTTGGTTTGATTACTTCGAGAAATCATCTTTTGGAACTATTACTTAGTTTCTTATACGAACCGCTATACGTGGAACATCATTCCAACAAAAATTTAAGTGTGATGATTAGACAAGATAATATTTTTCGTATTCGATTTTATGTTTTGTTGTACGAAAATTAATAAAAAAGTTATTTTGGTTAACCGATAAATTCAAAAATCAGTTACTTACCTTAAAATCTGTTAAAACAGTTCTATAAGGTGTGTGAAGTCTGCCAATCCGCACTTTACCAGCATGGTGGACTATGGCCTAAACCCTTCTCATTCTGAAAGGAGAGCCTCGTTCACTAGAGAACCGGAGGTGGTTTGAGACGAGGAGGAACGCTACACGCACTCCTACTGTTGTTATTAGTAACCCTTTTGTAAACAAATAGGTAGGTTATAATGATTAAAAACAAAAAAAAAATAACTTTGCCTTAACAGGGCTCTCTCCGTCACTCGTTTCATACAATCGTAGTTCCAATTTCATTTGAATATTAAGCAACCAAAGTCCATGAAATTTTGCAGACATATTCTAGAAACTAATATCTATGTTGCTTAATATTCAAATGAAATCGGAACTACGATTGTATGAAACGAGTGACGGAGAGAGCCCTCTTAACATTGTTAAATATTAATGACCTTTTGTGTAAAAAAAATATACCTATACTTATTAAAAACAAAAAAATAAGTTTGCATTTACATTGTTAAATGTAAAGAGAAATAAAAATACCTAAGCACATTACACTGAACGTCGGTCGTAAGTATTCGTTTATAATTATTGCAGATAGACATCTAATAATGCTCCTTAAGGTATGAAATTTCGCATAATAAGCGTTCTTAAGATAACGCTGGCGTTATTATACTGTACTTGTGCAGTATAATTAAACAATAAAAAGCCTAAAAACACTGCGACTTGCTAATGAGCACTGACGGATTTTTTGCTGTTCAATTAACGCTAAACAGTAAACCTATCATTATAATGTTGCAGTGCGATAAGACCCTGACGCGAAAATGACCATGCACGCGAATATGCCTAGATAGTGTGTGGTTTAGAATAGAATCAATTTTTCTTCAAACAATCTTTTACAAGTGCTTTTGAGCAGTCAATAGTTATTTGCAAGGCTGCAAAGCTGCTCAATAAAGCTGAAACCGAGTAGGAAAGCTGAAACCATTATGTATTCGTACTTAATATGCACTTAGACTGTAAGCACGAACCGCGTTTCTGAACTTTTCATTATGTAGAAAGATAACTCAAAATTTAAAAAACCTCTGACACAAAAACTTCTATAAGAAAACTAGAAAAGCGCTGATAACTTTCAAACGGCTAAACCGATTTTCTTCGATTATAGCTAAGAAAACTTTCGATCTAGCCACCTTTCAAACAAAAAAAACTAAATTAAAATCGGTTCATTCGTTTAGGATACACAGATACACACGTCAAACTTATCAACACGTCTCTTTTTAGGTCGGGGGTTAAAAAAAGATAATATGTTAGTACCCCAACCATAGACCACAGGTCGATATCGTTCCTACCGAAAAGAACCAGCAAGAAACTTGGCAGTTGTCTTTTCAAACACACCCTTCTTTTAAAACCCTTGTTAACCCCCGATCCAAAAAGAGGGGTGTTATACGTTTGACGTGTGTATCGGTGTATCTGTGTATCTGTCTGTGGCATCGTAGCTCCTAAACAAATGAACCGATTTTAATTTACTTTTTTTTTTGGTTGAAAGGTGACTTGATCGAGTGTTCTTAGCTATAATCCAAGAAAATCGGTTCAGCTGTTTGAAAGTTATCAGCTCTTTTCTAGTTTTCTTATAGAGGTTTCTGTCGGGGGTTTTTTGAGTTATAAAACCCTTGTTTTTATAAATGTAATGTAATCCGCTCAGTTACAATTTTATAATGAGTGCTTATATATAAAGCAAATATATGTGGCTTACCAAGTGTGTTAATTACAAAATTGTAGGGAGATCCACAGGAAAGCCGCCAGCGTTTTACAATTTACTGGTTTTGTTAGAATCGTAAATAGAGAGATGTCATAAATACAAGATTTCGAAACTTACAGAAACCTTCGTGTAGGCGTAGCATACAATATGATATTAAATTTTATTGCGGTATTATAATTGAAATACTGCTGCGTTGGTATAGATTTTGATGACCTTTGGATCAGCAATAGAGAGCCCTAGAGAGGTCAAATAATAATCTTAAACTAGCGGCACGCTATGATGGCCGGTTTGACGTTTGTCCGCTCATGAAGTTCCGTATTAATTGATAACGACTTTGAAGGAAATAATTGTATTACTTTATTGACGATAGTGATGTGCAGAGATTCATAAATTTTATCGAATGTAGTTTTAGGTTTAGGACTCAAAATTTATTTATTAAATTGATTTCTTAAATGTATACAAGTGTAGAAAAATCAGTTTGCACCATTTAAGGGGTGAATGTACTTGTGAATATGAACAATTTTCACTATGTGGACAAACCTCTGAAATCGCAAAAAAATATCAATAAATTTTTAAAAATGGAATCTAATACGATCGTCACATAGGATCGCTGGCTAGCACAACTACTACCTCCGGCAAACTCGCGTCAATGCTCAATGCAAAACAAAGCAGTTTCGAATTGACGTTGCTTCGAAATACAGAACCCCCATTTACCACAAAAAAAATGCTAAAATTATTAGAAGAAGCTTGTGAACATGTGACTAAAGGAGACTGGGAAAAGGTTGTGAATAGAACTGTTAAATTAATAAGGGAAGATTATGAAAGAGATGTGAAAATAGATAATATTATAGAAAACGAACATATAATTATTAATGTATGTGATGATAGCAGTGACGACAGTGAAAATAGTAGTATGGACGAATCTGATTAATTATGGCCTTTTGTGGCACCTTTTTTGGTATCTTTTGTATTCATATGTTTCTTGTGTGCATATAAAGTATGTATATTCATTTTCGTTCAAATATTCAGTTCGTTCAAATAAATTAAATAAACATATACATTTTTGTTTTATTAAACCTATTTAATCAGGTACAAAAACAAAACTTAATTGTTTTTTGTTCGAGAATAAATTGACATTCCACATCACTATTGTAATGTGTCAAACCGGCCATCATAGCGTGCCGCTAGTGTAGTGACCACGAGCCAGAATGACTGATTGTAGGCGTCACAATATAACGTATAATTATAGTTATTAATTTTCTTGTAAAATCCTTCTGCTTAGGTCGTGTGTTTAGTTTATTCGGCTGTGGGTCTGAAGATACCGGGTTCGACTTCCGGGTTGAGCCAAAAAGTTATCAGGACTTTTTTTCAAGAAATTCTTAGTACCTAGCAGGTTAGCAGCACGGAGTTTGGAAATTGGAAGTTTCACATACTCGCATGTCTAGTTAAGGCATTGATCTCTCTTCTGTTGTGTCGGGTTGCCGTCCCATCAGACTGTGAAAGTGAGAAAATAGAGAGTTCACTAGTGTTAGCGGACATACTTGTGCACTATCTATAACGTGTTGTTTAAACTCTTTTGGAAATTCGGTTAGGAGAGTATTTTTCTTAACTTGGGGTTGATACCCCGTTTGGTTAGAAAAAACGTTTTTTGAATTTGCTTAGATTATAACTTCTATTCAAAAGCTTGAGATACTTCACACACCTACATAAGTCACTAAAAGTTATTTGTCTTACCAACTCTTCACTATCGGAACAATTTGTTAATATTTTGTTAAGAAATAAATTTAATTAAATAAGAATTTATCTCGGAACCACTAACCGTTTTATCACTTATATTAACATATCTTAACAACTATGTACCTACGTAAATAATGTAGAAAATATAATACGACATTTGAAAAAAACTTGCGTAACATTCTATCATGCGTAGACATGCGTAGACAATTTGCATTAGGAATAAATGAATATATTAAACAGCTTGAGAGGTATAAAGAATAAAATGTATTGTGGTATACTGTAACGCTACCCGTTCCCACGTAGTGGTATGCAAATCGCGTCAAATCTAAGAGCATATCCCATGAACGGTAGCCGAGATATTCAAATTAGGCAATAGAAAGCAACATTTATTAAGAGATTCGCGGGAGAACTAGGCTCATTGATATAGTACCTACAAGCTATTAAATAGTTAGAAAGATAGATAGAACACTTTATTGCACACAAAAACAAATGTAAAGGAACACAACACAGAAAGAAGACAACAGAAAAAACAATTGTG
The DNA here is from genome assembly GCF_905333055.1 of Maniola jurtina. NCBI lineage: Eukaryota > Metazoa > Arthropoda > Insecta > Lepidoptera > Nymphalidae > Maniola > Maniola jurtina. The sequence continues at coordinate 3,271,520 of NC_060037.1, read as the reverse complement.
TGCAAAGGCGGCCTTATTGCTTGGAGCAATCTCTACCAGGCAACCTAGCAAGTTGAAGTAGCGAAGACAGTACAAGGACTTAATATTATTTTTCGTAAATGGGGTAAACTCTCATGAATGAGATGCCTGCTAGAATCTATGTCATCTGCGTTTGACAGAATTAAGTAATGCTGTCAAATTTTTCTACCACATTTGAAATCGGTCTAAAACCGCACAATCAAATCAATCGTTACCTACTTTCGAGACCCACCCACATCCCACACCGAAAAATAAACTCACCCCCATACAAAGCGCATTGCCAAATCGCCCCATGCCAATCAATGCGACATCGACTCATGATTGGTTACCATACGTCCCCCACAACAATAACCAGCATAGCTTGACCCGCGGAATCTCTTAAATCTACATTCACATTCCTCACAAATACACAGTCGGAGAGAGGCGAGGTAGACCAAGTTAAGCTGGGCCAAAAACACGTGTGATGCAATAAAAGTTTTATTTTCCCTGATTTCCCCTATTTCGGGCATCCTCGGCTCATCCCGGGGGAGCTTGTCCAATCAAATTAAATCCGCGATTGACGTCCCGGCGTTTGAATTTCGAATTGTTCTTTATGGCGTTGTAAATTATTTATTGAATTTGCTAAATGGGTGTTTTTTTACGGGCTTTTACCGACGAATTACATAAGTACCTAGCACCTACCTACCATATTGGAAAGTATCATCATACAATATTATAATAATACTTACACTAAAAACGCACTATAGAGTACCTAGTCGATTTTGATACATTTCAGGTTTTTGCCAAGTTTTAACTAACAGAATCTGCTATTCTGTTGCGGGTGATGTAGATTGTACCTACCCAATAATATATTAATAAATGTGTGTAAACCAGAAGTAGAATGGCTCTAAACTTTTTAAACTACAATAAGGTAACAATGTGGCGTATTCTATTATACACAATCTTTAATTAAAATGACAAGTCAAAATTATTATTGCTTCTTTCTTCTTCTTTTCTTGTTTGGTATCTCTTTCATAATACCCCCTGCGGAAAAAGACAGCATTAGATTTAGACCTCTCAGTAGGTATAGTTTTATTTTGGATTATTATAGATCGTATGTCTGCCATTTTGGTTCTCGGTGCTATTATGTAAGTTTTTTATTTGAAAGATGCGAAGGTGCAAAATGTCACCAAGCAATGCCAAAAAGCCAAAAAATGTGTTAGCAATATTACTGTCCTAAATTGAAAGGTGTTTTGTATCAGGTGCACCTACCGAATATAAAGTGGTTATTCAAGGATAAATGAATAAAAATACCTATTAATTTGTTTACTAGTTAGATTTCTCTAATAACCTTTAAAATTTCATTTATCTTCCACCTGCCTATAAATGTTTATTACCTAAAGTTTTTTTTATATACTTACTTGCATATTGATTTAAATTAAGTAACGTTTATTTAGAATTCAAAACAGTTGCCAGTTTATTGCGTTATGCAGAAAAACCTTTAACAGTACTCATGAATATCAAAATAAAGGTTTAAAAAATTTAACTTTGCCAGATTTTAACTCATATTTTAATTATAATTCACCACAATCAAAGACATAACATGTATATCACTGAACACCACAAATTATTAATTAACAGTATAAAACTCTATTAAAGATTAAGTAGGAACTATAAGTTTGTTAATTAAAATTAAAACAGTTAATTAAAATAGAACACTGGTTTTCCAGTGTTCCATCCTAATTATAAAATCTTCTTTGAATGGTATTTTGACCACCGAGACGGATTTATAATAATTATGAATATTATTAAAATATGGCACAGGTAACTTAAAAACATGAATTTGTATTTGTAAATTTATTCATAGATGTTTATAAAAACCTTTCACATCAGATAAACTTAAAAGTGAACAAAATGATTTTAATAGGTACTTAAAAGTAAGGATTTTCCTATACTAGGCGTCTTGGATCGCGCTGATTATGGACTTTACTATTTCTTGGACTGATGATTATAATAATTATCATCTTGACTTAACAAAACTCCCCGTGACCGATAACAGACAAACCGAATTTCCAGTTTATTTGACCAATTTCAATTGTTTAATCTGTTTATGGTATATGTTTCCTTAAAAACAAGTAAAATAAAAGCATGTAAAAATGGTTTGGACTCTTGGATATATCACATAGATGCGCTTCTACCATGGACCACAAGCATTGAAAAGTTATTTCTTCTTCTTGACCTTATCTCACGCTCCACTCACTTTTGTCATCCGTCAACGCATTATATGCACCCCTTTTACACGCATATCCTCTTCCACGCGATCCATTTACCTTTTCTTTGGTTTTCCATCCTTCTTTTTTGCTACCTCATTTATATTCCAGAGTATTCCCTCTCAGTAGTAATAAAATTATAAAAGATAATAATAGATAGAAAATGTACGACTATTATATTACCGTAGACCGTGCGAAAAATTTTAGTGCATCAATTAATGACTAATACCATGCATGAGCATTATATTTGTCTATTGTCCTTATTTTTGCAGTTAGTGTATTTGTTCCAAAAAAGTTAGATTTAGAGCAAGCTACAGCATCGCTTCATCGATGGAACAAGTGCTCAAAGGGTTGTTTTCGTGTTTTCGAGGACAACGTGTTTCGTTGCGGGGTATCCGAACAAAAACTTCAATTGTGTAAAATCTGGTCCGCTTTCAATAACAAGTTTGGACACATGTGTACTGGAACACATATGTCGTTAAACTCTTCCTGGATGTTTGTAAATAACAATACAACTCGCTACTTTCAACTCTATTGCTATGAGTTAAGAATCAAAATTGAATTAGTGTCCATTGCTTGGAACTAAAAGTTTTTGAATTTTTTTAACAGATTCCCAATGAGATTTTGATTATTACAATTCAGGTGTAGAAGGTAACTAGTTTGTTTGAGTGATCTCATTTTTGTACACTGTGAACGATGAACCAGTACTTAGTAAAATAGGTATTTTGTGTACAGTAGGTACACAAAATCTCTTGTTGGTAAGACTTATCCTACAGCTGCAGAACGGATGAAACCTGAGCTTTGAGCCTTTAAAATATTTTGAGTGACGAAAGAGAATCGAGGTTGGGACCAGAATATTTTTGTTAAATAACGCACTGTATCACATTTTACATATAATCTTTACCATCACCTGAAAGCTTAACCCTTTTCTTTGATTAGAGTGTTTTGCCCTCGATTACTCATTGTTCATTCTTTCTTCGAAAAGTTTATCATATCTATACTGTGCCTATATTTTTGTTATTTTTATTTATAAAAAGGAAAATCTTATTGACTGACCTATCATCGTATTAAATTACTAAGTCTAAAAACTTGTGCTATTTGCATGTAAAATTTCTTTATAGCATGGACCCTCACTAAGAACGGATTTGAGGAAATTGAACCGAAAAGCTCACACCACTCGGTCTAAAAACTTAAGATTTTGCATGCAGATTCTCTCTATTACGTAGAATCTCAACTAAAAAACGATTTAGACAAATCCCAATAGCATCTTTAAACCCCTAAATTAACACGTACAAAGTCGCAGAGTAAAAAGCCAGTAGGTAGGTAGTACCTATATTAAAATAATATTTTTGTATGCATGTCACTAAACCATTTTAGGTTAGCTGCATATTATGACTCAACAACAGACCGGCGGACAGAAACAAAAAGAAACACATCCGACATGTCCGACAAAAACTAGCTCCGTAGTCCGTAATAGCCATCCCACGTTTAATTTATAGGATAAAAAAGGACATACGGACCGTCAGATCACCTATGATTACAGAGGGTTGCACCCCTATTACATTAATATGAACCCTTTCGGCCGATTCATTATTTCTAAAACGTAAACGTGCTCCGGCATTCACCTTGGGTTATTTTTTTTAGTTCCTATTATTTTAGTGTGACGCGTTGCTTAGTTTTGTAGTGCGATCGGTTATTCTTGATTTGGGCGTCAATGCGTGGATTTTGATCAATTAAAAATCACAAGATTTAATGACCTTTCTATTCATCAGGATTCAGTAAAACGCGGAGTTAGCTTCGATTTGGGTCATATTATACAATAGCTACACTCTACGAATTAATGGAAATAGTTAGTCCAATGGATCCGTGGGTTTTATATCAAACTAGACAGTGCACGCGACTTTGTCCCCGTGATTTTTTTTAAATACTTTATTTCTTTGAATACAAAGCAGCCTATGTCAGTCTCGAGTTCTTTCTTGTCTCGTCGATTTGTTCTTAAATCATGCTGCAACGGAGTAATGAATCAGCCTGGTTTTTTGCATGTGCACAATTAAAGATCTGGAGAGTGACGTAGGACACTTTTTATTCCAGAAAATCAAAAAGTTCTTGCGGGATTTTGAAAACCTATATCCACGTGGAAGTCAATGAATAATTCAGTCAAGAAATCCAAGTGAAAATAGCCAAAAATAAACAAATTATTCAAAGACATTGTGTCAAGTATCAAATATATTCAATTGGAGTATAATCCCCCTTCCATTTCAAAGCGCAACGTTTCCAGCATGACGTATCACCTCTGCATATTAATTCAGCGTTTAATTTCTATAATAATACACACGTACCCTAATGCTTTGTTTTAATACCACCCCATGAAGTTCGCAACGGTTCCGAGCTTCTATTCTTGAACGAAACAATACGTCTAGAATTCTATAGAATAGGGTTTAATTATTTCATTTTAATTAATAATAAATAATTTATCCCTCATTTAATATCAAGACGAGATAAAGACCTACATGTAAAGCTCAAGTTCCATTTTAGACAGCATCACTACAAACCGCGGGAGATAGCAATCAAGGGCTAACTTTTATCGGTTAAGAGGTCAAGCGAAGGTCTGACTTAAGACAAACCTGGTTTGACAACCTTTACCAGTGTACATACACATACATACATAACATGATCTAATCATGTTGAAACACATCATGATCCCATATAGGACATGGTACTAAAAGAAGATATCCGAATCCACAACAGGTGGACAGTCTCGAAAGATAAGGCATCGTTCGACAGCTCAACCAGTGTGGAATTACCTAATAATTCACTTATAAATGTTTTGTCTTTCGAGTTATCTGGAGGAAAAAGGAACTATTATTCGTTGTCCTTGTTTCTGTCAAGACATGTTAAGAGAATCAAAAGCTATAGGTTGAAAGATTAAACGGCTCACGGGCTCTTTATGAGGCTAATCGCTTCATGTTGACTCTGCTTACTTATAATGGAAATAGCATCCCTAAAGGTAGACCGACCTCTTTGGTCCTACAATGAATCTCATAAGAGCTAAATCATAGATAAATCTTTCAGCTATGACGGCAATAACGATAAATAAACAAGCATCTGACAACAAACGTAAAATACTATCTCAACAAAATTCAAGATGTAAGTGAATAATTAAATAAATAGAAAACGATAAAAAAATGTAAAAGTAATTCTATTTATAAACATGCAAATTTTTGTGATGGTGTTTTAATTAAATTGCATCAAAAATGGATAAAACGTGCATAGACAACTTCTTCGCACAATGCAGATCAAGTCACTTTGAGAGACATTCAGACAGTTCAGACTTCGAAAACCCATATAATGTTCTTGTTAAAGATAATAATAGAAACACTCTCGATATAGCCCCTAAAGATATCTTCCGCTATCACAGTCTTATAAAGAATAAAATTAGTAAGATACAAAAAACTGATGTAGTTTCTCGGCAGTTTTGTGACAATTTTAATTTGTATAGTGTTAACACACCATATGATAGAGATGATATGCCAGAAAAGGAAATAAAGATCTACCCAAGAAGTCAGTTTTTATGCAATAAACATGTTGACTGTACATCTTTTAACGAGAAAGAGAGCATAACAATGAGTAGATATATCCACGAAAGAGACCAAAATTTTAATTTTAAAGATAATAGTAGTTCAAGATTATCACTAAGAAGTAAGGTCGTGCCTAGTTTGTCCAAGATATTAAGACGTCCTGATAGTTGTAAACCACGCAATATTCCAGATAATTATAACTCCTTTAATACAGCATATTGTGTGTATTGTGACCATTCTCGTATGAATAACTTTCGTAAACCACACAGTGATTATTCTATCCAACCCATTCATGCTGTTGCAAAAGAAATTGCAGGATACCCATTTCAAAGAATAAATCATTGTGTCGAGTTATCTCAAGTTGATGCTATGGAAAGATGTTCTTCAGATTACATGAACGAATATAGTTTATCATCATGTTCTGAGCAAGAAGATATTATCAAACCTTATAAACGTAAAAAGTTAATGAGATATATCATGCATAAATTAGATAAACGAATAAGGAGAGAATACGGTAGCGTTGGAACAATTAAACATGAAAAGCAGCAATACCCATCAAAGTCACAATTAAATTCACCATACCAAGTTTTTACTACTTCATCTTGTCAAACGAAAAATGCGTCTACTAATTCTGAGAGTCATGGTGCAATGCCATCGAATTCTTCAGATTTTTGGGAGTTGCTTTTTCAGAAAATTAAATATCACGTTCATAAAGCTGAAGTATCAAAATGTAATGCGAAGCCATGTGATAAAGATAGTTGTCAGTTTTCCAAAATTAATTCCAGTTCCAGTCAAACACCGAGCAAACCCAAAACTCAAACCAAAGATTCTCCAAGACAATCTTCAAGTCAAGTTTTGCCTAAAAAAAAGAGTAAAGATTCAGGAGTTTTTTGTAAATGTCCTAAACCAAATAAATCACGCAACCCAGCTAAAATTAAATCACAGAATGCAATGAGGCCCTGCCAAGAAGAACACGACGCTCTTAAGAAAGCACCTATGCATTTAATAAAAATCTCCCATGGTACCTATGTCTGATATGTCCCTTCCAGGTTATCCTGCTACCATCTTAGGCTGCATCGTAACTTACTACCAGGTGCGATCGCAGTCAAGGGCTAACTTGTCATCGGATAAAAAATACCGGCCAAGTCCGAGTTGGACACGCACACGAAGGGTTCCGTGCCTGTTTAATTATTTTTTTTGTGATGTAGCCAGTAGCCATTTTACGGTTTCCGGATTTTTCCCTTTACCTACTTGTGCTATTAGACATTGCTACCGGCCAAATTTTATGATTCTGGGTCAACAGGAAGTACCCTACAAGTTTTGATTCCCTTAACGGGTCCTGAGTCTTGAGAGATACTACAGACAGACAGACACCGAAGTGATCCTATAATTATCCTTTTTTCTCTGGAGATAATATTATGGAACCCTAAAAAGTACTAGGTTTCTTGTTCGATAGAGGCGTACTTAGTAATGATACAGTAGATAAACAATCTGTGACTGTCAGACGTAAGCACGACAGGTATTGGTCTTACGAGACAAGCACACGACAGGTATTATATCCTATGAGATATTGGATATCTTCTGAAATATTCACAGTAATTGTATCTGACATTTTGAGTCTAACTTAGATTATGTTGCATTTAAATTCGTATCTAGACTATTATTTAAACTAATATTACAAATGCAAAAGTGTGTGTCTGTTACCTTTTCACGGCCCATTTAAATCAATTTTGACTAAATCCGTGATTGCATTTGATCTGGCCAGAATCGCGGGCATCAGCTAGTTTATTTTTAACTTAATACCTATGTTTTTTCTTACAGGAGTTCTTCGCTTCAACGTGGCCTACAATCGTGAATTACGTGAAACTTCGACTTTTGACCCTGAAGTGTGAATTTGAGATATTCGCGAGCTGTGACTAATTGTAATACATACAATAAAGACTTATACAGACTACTAATTGGGTGTTTTATTTGTTTACCTATTAGTGTAAGGGGGATACACTTTCTATCCCGGAAAATAATAGAGTTCCCACGGGATTTATAAAACCTAAATCCACGCGGATGAAGTCACGGGCATCAGCTAGCATTGATCTAGATATCACTAACTTATGCTTCATAGCTCTGTTACAATATCTACTGCTGATACGTCTCTAAATATATTTTTCTCTAGCTTTAAAGGTTCCTTGGTGCGTATGAACGCAGCAAAGAGCCTCGAATGGAAGGGAAAGGGGAGTATTAGTCATGATCAGCATTTGATATTCTTTAAATAAAAATACGACATAATATAAGTACAATACCAGGTTTTGACTAGTATTGCGTAAATCAGAAGCTTCTAAGAATCTACTAATAAATAATGATCTTCAGAATTTTTTGAGCCGATTGGTGTGCAAATATCAAAACAAAGAATTTTAAATTACCAAACTCGGATGATATGAGAAACCAAAGATATGCACGGGTACTTTCCAATAAGATGACTACTGGTATGTGTATATTATGCTATCAAATTATTTAGGCTTTACGGAAATAGAAATATTTATTATTTTTCACTATAACAGTGGATTGAGCAAATAAAAACTTTGCCGAAATAAATTTTACCAACTTAGGAAAAGTAGGTTTCTGTGCACCTTGCTTTATGTTATTCAAGATTGTTATAATTCCTAATTTACTTGCTCTCATAAGAACAAAGCTCTTATAATTAGTATTTTCTTAAAAGTTCCGGTGAATTATAACGACGTCGATTGATTGTAATAATACCTAATATAGTGGATAAGGGCTGGAAGAAGAAGATAATTTTATTGTTGGAGCGTTATATTTCAAAGGAAATTATAAAAGAAATATAATAAATAATAACAATAGCAACATAATGAATTTATTTTTGAAAAAAAAAAAATGTATCAGGATTCCGAAATATTTAATACAAGACTGTCTCCAGTAGGTAGCTACCTGTACTTAGGCAGAGATCTATGCTGACCGCCTACTTTGACTTTGTTTAGACTTAGAGTTTTTATTTCAAATATGTATTCCAAAATAAGCCTAGGCCTTAGGTAATACAAATTACGCTCGCGTGGAATGGTGCCATGTATTAAAAATGAGAAAGATTTATGTACTTACTCTGCATATCTCGTTTAAACTTTGTTCAAAATGCACTCTATAGATTTCAGCCCTACTGTTAATCTTGGGTTTTAAAGGAACCTATATCAATGTATCAAAACTCGATTGTTTCGCGTCCCCGGAATATTTTATTTTTAAATCTATTCAATGCAAATCGGAGATCTTTCAACCCGGGGACATTCTCTCACGGAAAAATTTGTAACTTGCACCGCACATACTAATGTGGTTTATATGATCGGTTAGATTGATACTGGATGGGTTTTCGTCGCGACATGAGTTTTGGATATTGAGAGACTTTTTTGTTCTCCCATTCAAGTATTACGTAAGCAGATTTTTTGCATTGGGTACAGGGATGGCTTGCATCCCGGGGCTTTAACATAGTCTACTTTTTATCCCCGAAACCCACATTTTTCAGTATTATTCCCAAACGTAATAAAAGTACTACATTTTAACTAAAGAAAAAGTCCCCACTGGATTTTGAAAAACCCAAAACTTGGACGAAGTCTAGTCGCGGGCATCATCTAGGTAGGCATAGAGACCATTGATATAAAGCGTTTCTCATATTTTACAAACTTAACAGGGCTCTCTCCGTCATTCGTTTCATACAATCGTAGTTCCAATTTCATTTGAATATTAAGCAACCAAAGTCCATGAAATTTTGCAGACGTATTCTAGAAACTAATATCTGTGTCTGTGGTGTTTTAGATTTTTCTAAAAATATGTAGTTTTAAAATTACAGGGGCTCAAAGATTTGTATGAAATTTTTTAAGACCGCGTAACTTTGAAACCGAAAATTTTAACAGAAATCAAACGAGTGACGGAGAGAGCCCTCTTAACATGAAGTTTTTCTAAGTATATGTAGGTATCTACTTAACCCGAACAAGGGTTAATATATTGTGATCCATCTATTATGTTTAATCTTTCAATAAGCCTGTCTTACATAATTCAATTTATTTCTTACCATAAGCAGATTTATTGAATATCACACTAACCATTCCCATTTACAACTCCCAAAGTTTTATAAGTGATGTAAAGCCGTGTGTACATATTTCATAATAGCTACATTCTTTATTGGCCATCCAATCGACCCGATCGTCTGACTTATATTATTTTAAAACACCACCAAGATTAACCGCCAAGTGGTTCCATACATTCCTTTTCGACATTCAACCGAAAATTATCCGAACTCAGCGATAGATATTAATGTTTCACTAGATGCGGTGCTAACTTGCTTGATTACGGTAGAATAACAGCTACAATGTCACGATCGCAATCATCCTGATTGGTTGACACTCGCTCACTATTGGCCGACGCAATAAGAGTACCATAAATTCAGCCAACCACAACAATTGCGATTGTAATAATGATTAATGCAGGTTTTCTGGAATCGATTTAGTGTTCCAACGAATATCGTCAATCGCTTTAAACGCAATTCGTTTGCAAAACTTAAACTTGCGCGATAACTCTAAATTATATTATTCACGTTATCATATTTGAGTAGGTATAGAAAGCTTTAGTATCTAGGTACAGTCTGTTCTAACTTATTTATGGTCGTAAAGTACGATTGACAAGACTGTGTGGACACCGATGTTCGTTAGAACATGTTATCATGCGCGCCGCATCTAGTGGAACATTTATATCGCTGTCCGAACTTAATAGCCCGAAAACCGGCCCCGGGCCAAGCCTATAAACATTTCAAACTTATAGCTTAGAAAAATTTCCTAATCTATGGCTACCCAGCTAAGGAATTTTATCATTTCGACCGTCTTAAAGTAGAGAACCAGTTGTGTGTGTAAAATGAAAAAAATCTCTAGCCACAGACTTCACACGATTCTAAACCGTATCCCGTGAAAGTAGAGCTCACTTTCTTTTGGAGTGTCATAACGGGTTACAGCTTTCGGGCATCGTGATGATGTGATCAAAAACTAATGAGTAAAGAACGTTGAACCCTACCAGTTTTGGAGTCTTCGGCTTTAGTATTCGGTAGGTATGTCATTAAAACAACAATAATTGACTGTATTATGCTCACTTAGTATGTTTAATTTTATGATCACACTCATGCTGATTACCGTGTGTTTGCACTAACAAAATATTAAGGGAGATTTTTTTTATTCATTATAACTTATGTGCCAGAGCTTGACCACAATCACAACTGATGGAAAGTGATGATGTGGCCTAAGATGGGACGCATTTACCTAGAAAATGCCTATTCACGTTTGTTTTAAAGATACCCGGATTGTAATTGGTAGGAAACACAGATCGCGGAAGAGTATTCCAAACCTTAGCCATGCGTATGAGGAATGACGCAAAACGTTTCGTGCGTGTAGATGGAATGTTGACGATATAAGGATGGAAACTCGCCCGACGTCTTGCGTTTCTAAGGTAAAATGGTGAAGAAAGTTCCTGTGCACACTCTCCGAAATATCACATCACACTATCACACTTCACACTAATATTATAAAGACGAAAGTTTGTGTGTATGTGTGTGTGTTTGTGTGTGTGTATGTTTGGTACTCCTTCACGCAAAAACTACAGGATGGATTTGGCTGAAATTTGGAATGGAGATAGATTTTACCCTGGAAAACACATAGGCTACTTTTAATCCGGAAAATCAAAGAGTTCCCACGGGATTTGTAAAAACCTAATTCCACGCGGACAAAGTCGCAGTCATCAGCTAGTATAAAACACCGGTAAGCTGGCGACCTTACGGCGATGATCGAGACTTTGAAGTTACACCAGCAAAGGAGAGTCTTTGCCTATGGTCTCCTAGCTCGACGATCAACGGCATCCAGAGCCGCTAGGCGGTACTTAGTGGAGCCATCATAGAGGTGACTGCAGGCATGCACGGCCTGACGTGTGCTTGATACAAAGTAATCAGGTGGCGCGGCGTGAAGTAAAGTAGGTATAGGTAAGTATATAATATAGGTAGAGGTAAGTATATAATGTGGATGAGACAAAAATTGGTTGAAAACTCCGTTTTTAGGGTAAAAATACCCGAGTACGTAGCCCTCAGTGCGCGAGTCTGACTCGCACTTGGCCGGTTTTTAATTTAATTTAGAACGGTCAAACCTCGTGAATTTAGCTGCCAGTCGCGAGCCTATTGTTTAAATTTGCAGCGTGCACTATTTTAGTCTTTAAAAGTGAAATGCAGATACTCTAAATTTAGTTTAGAGAAAGACAACAGAATTGGCGCATTTAAAACTATCAAACTGTATCTGTCCTTTTCATATTACATTAGTAAGAAGAGGATGCGAAAACTCCAAAATTTATATGTGCTCAGAATCAGTACCAATGTTTCGTACCTATGTTTTGAATAATGTCGCTAAGTAGCTTATCGACAGATTACGGATAGGAATAGGATTGATTATTTATTGATTCCGGCCGTTAACGAAAGATGGAATTTATAACGAACGAACAAATATTTAAAACGAACCAGGTATAGTAATTGATAGATAAGTATAGCTAGTTGGTTTTTATATCTCGCTCGCTCGCTACTAAGTCTAGTAATAGCCCCTACATGGGGCCATTTAAATAAATCATAGACCAGTCGGCATTACGATTGTCATAATAAATATTATTACAACTTTCTAAAAAGCAAGAATTGAGCCCACACTGCCATCTGTATGCTAATCGCGAAACCTAACGCCTACGTGCATCTATTTCGGAAACAAATATATGCAAACTGCCTCACAGTGCATATAAATCTATTAGTGAGTGAGACGTCAAATTAAATTCATTTATCGGAATGTGTTCTTTTTTAATGAATAAAACATGCGCACAATTAAAACGGACTGTGTATCTCAAGATTCTCAAGCCCCGATATCTTAACGATGAGAAAAGACGTTTCAGCGTACCGACTTTTATAGTCACAAATTTCCACGTCGCGTTCGTCGTGGTTTTACCTAAATAAACTCAGGATAAAAAGATATGGGACACCCTTCCAGCTTTAGTTTTTCTCTCCACTTTTCCTTTCACACTTTCATGTGAAAGAATGAATAGGCATCTTCTAGACAAGCATAGCCCTCTCCATCGCGCGCTGAGTGACTGCGTTTTGTTATCAGACCCAGGCCATTAGCCGTGTACTATCATCACAGCCTCACAAAACAATACAAGTTAAATTATTTTAGAATTTTCCTCCACCGCACAACAGTACCAGTCGCCAACAAACATACAATCAGAAAACCGCAAGAAACAGGCTTGTTTGTACAAGAGTCATAATAATATTTCATAGTTCAGCTATTTAGGTGGCCTGGCGACCACCTAATGTCTGTTGGAATAATGACGATACGATAGAGTAACCATGTTATGAGCTTTAGTTTAGGTATGAGCAATTTACTAAGTTATTTTGACGAAGGATACACATAGGTAGGTATATTAACTAGCACTTTTTTCACCAAACGTGGGAGAGGCAATATGATCCGTTCATCCGTTACGCTATTTTCAAGAGTCTTTTTAACCGACTTCCAAAAAAGGAGGAGGTTCTCAATTCGTCGGGATCTTATTTTTTTTTTTATTTTTTTTATTTTTTATGTATGTTCCCCGATTACTCAAAGACCCCTGGACCGATTTGGAAAAATTTTTTTTTGTTTGAAAGGGTATACTGTGCAGGTGGTCCCATATAAATTTGGTGAAGATCTGATGAATATCTTCGGAGATGGAGAACAGAACTCCTCAATGGATAAGAGCAAATTGCTCGCGATCACTGTAATAGCTTAGTAAACAGTAGGGTTTTAACTGGGCATAGCATATTATAGTACAGTGGGGCCACTAAAAATTGTGAAATAAAAAATTTCCAAAAGAAAAATAAAACCGACTTCAAAAACCAAAAACACTAAAAAGTAGAAAATAATTTTTGTTTAGCTACACATGTAATGTACCTAGGTATGAAGTCGGGCGAGCTCACTCTTGGATTTCTAATTTTGTTTTAATATGCTCGCTCGACTTGAAGTCGGTTTTATTTTTCTTTTGAAATTTTTTTTAGGTAAACGCGTCTCATCTTAGGCCATATCATCACTTTCCATCAGGTGTGATTGTGGTCAAGCCTTGCCTAGTGAAAAAAAAGTAGAAGGTAGTCGGAGGTTATCTCTTCTTTTATGTTGTTGATAATAATAATTATTATTACATGCATGAATGCACTGTGCTTTCGCTAGATTTCCTGTACAAAAACTGTCAAACCATCATTATTCCTCAGAAGATAAAAGTTATAACCATATATCAAAGAAGTAATCTTAGCGCGCACCCCAGCGTCCTCCATACAAAAGTAGTTTGGTTGTCATTTTAATTCTAACCAGTCAAACTCATGTAGCCACACATCCTCTAGAAACAAATATCGGAGTCTGCGGTTTGTCAGAATTCCGTAAAAATGTTCAAAACTACACCAGCTCAAAGATTTGTTTGTTTTCAGCCCTAACCACAACTTTAGTGGAGCCTCAGGTTTCTTGTATGACTACACTGCATACATTCATTTAAAATGTACACAAGTACATAAATAATACATTGTACCCACATTTATACATTTAACAAATGTATAAATTACTTTTTCAATGTATGGTGATATCACCAATTAATAAAGTTAAAAGTTTATCCAAATATAACTTACAAAACTGGCAATAAAGTTCAAAATAAATTATCCGTAATAAATTATTACAAAGTGGAAAATTCTGGCCAATTTCGGAACGTGCAAAAACTTTGGCAGCCCGACGCATTCGGGCAGTTTGACGCGTGGCTGTAAAATGAAACTTTGGACATGTAGGGTAGCCATAAAATATTATTTTATCATAATATTTAAGGTAAGCACAGGTAGAGGTAGTTACTGTAGTCAGAAATTTTTGTCAAAATCTAGGCAGGTATGATAATATGTATCAACGACTTCTTGATAGTCTTATTATTTTTTAAGTTTCCGTACCTCAAAAGGAAAAACGGAACCCTTATAGGATCACTTTGTTGTCTGTCTGTCTGTCTGGCAAGAAACCTATAGGATACTTCACGTTGACCTAGAATCATGAAATTTGGTAGGTAGGTAGGTCTCTTATAGCACAAGTACAGGAATAAATCTGAAAACCGCGAATTTGTGCATTTAAAAAATTAAAATTAAAAAGTAGGGTATCATATGAAAGGGCTTTACCTGTACATCCTACAACAGATTTTTATTTATTTTTATGTATAATAAGTAGTTTTTGATTTATCGTGCAAAATTTCGAAAAAAATATCCGAGTACGGAACCCTCAGTGCGCGAGTCTGACTCGCACTTGGCCGGTTTTTTATTATTTATATGAAAGTTAAAAAGATAGCTTGCGTCCCTTAAACTGGCATAGAAAGCTTTTTACCCCGGAAAATCAAAGAGTTCCCACGGGATTTTTAAAAACCTAAATCCACGCAGACTAAGTCGCGAGCATTACGAGTATCTAATATGAATATTGAATATATTGTGATTATAAAAATAATAAAAAGTTTTGAATGAAAAAAACGCTTTTTCCCAGACAAATCTCATATTTTAAATCGTAGATATTGATAGGTAGGTTTTATAATGTTATTTATTCTTATACAATGGACTTGTTTGACCACAATCGCACCTGATGAGGAGAGATGAATAGTCTATAATGAAGCCTGTTCAATATTATAAAACTGTTAGGATTTGAATATTTGAATAAAGAACTTGATTTTTTTTTGCTTTGTAGGGTTCCATGAAATAAGATGGCATGTTTCGTCATACTTCTTTCAAAGGTGAATGTATTTTGATGATATTATTACAATTAGGTACCTACTTCGAGCTTCGTTATCACAAGGATTTAGTATTTCCAGTTGGTGTGATTGTTTAATACATTTGGTGACTGATAAGAAAGCTTGGGAATGAGTTGCTCTAACAGGTTTGATAGCTCTAATAAATTTTTGCGTTTAAGCGATTAAATATCAGTGGCTTTTAGGGTAAAGGAAAACATTCGAGTAAACCTGCATTTCTGAAAGTTCTCCATAATGTTCTCAAAAGTGTGTGAAGTGAAAAAAAAAGTCTGTAAATCCACACTTGGCCAGCGTACCTACTGGACTGTAACCAAACTCTTATCATTCTGAGAGGAGACCCGCACTCAGTACTTAGTGAGTCAACGATGAGTGGAAGATGATCATGATACTCTTATAAATTAAAAAGTTGAAAACTAAAATCCGACTGTGATCGAATTTTTTTTGGAGATCCTCACTTTTTTGGATGTAACAACCGTTAGGT
Organism: Maniola jurtina; assembly: GCF_905333055.1. Taxonomy (NCBI): domain Eukaryota; kingdom Metazoa; phylum Arthropoda; class Insecta; order Lepidoptera; family Nymphalidae; genus Maniola; species Maniola jurtina. The sequence goes on along the minus strand of NC_060037.1, from coordinate 3,255,345 downwards.
CAATTTTTTTCATACAAAATGTAGCCTATGCCACCCGGACCTTTACGACGAATCAATTGACACCTCATTCATCAAAATTGGCCCAGTAGTTTAGGCGCTACGGTGGGACACACAGAATCTGGATACAAACATACATACATAGACTGCTAAAATCATAACCCTTCTTTTTGGCTTTGCCGCAGTCGGGTAAAAATTAAATCATTGAAGAGTTTACCTACTCTGATTACTCAGGATTGAGGACAAAACATTACCTACCACCATCTGGGTAAAACCCTGATTGTTATAGGTAGCTAAAACCAAACAACAATGGTAATAATTAATAAATAATTACCATGTGGTTTTAATTTAAAAGTGATTCAAATTAATTGCCTTCGTTTAGTATGAAATCAAAAACGTTCACAGTAATTGAAGTAGGTACTAGTAATAAATAATAATACATTCCCAAAACTGATCATATTATTTTTAACCCCCGACCCAAAAAAAGGGGTGTTATAAGTTTGACGTGTGTATCTGCGTATCTGTGTATCATCGTGGCATCGTAGCGCCTAAACGAATGAACCGATTTTAATTTAGTTTTTTGTGTTTGAAAGATGGCTTGACCGAGAGTGTTCTTAGCTATAATCCAAGAAAATCAGTTCAGCCGTTTGAAAGTTATCAGCTCTTTTCTAGTTACTGTAACCTTCACGTGTCGGGGGTGTTATAAATTTGTGATTTACTCTTGTGTTAAATTGCACTATTCAGAACTTAAGCGTACTAAAATCCAAAAGGTAGTGACTTCAAAATAAAATCACAAATTCAAAATTTATGTCCACAGCTGGACAGGTTTCTTGTAGGACCTGGACCTGGACCTGTTACTAGGAAGGGTTCCGTACCATCGTACAAGAAATAACACTTTTTGTTTTTAGGGTTCTGTACCTCAAAAGGAAAAACGGAACCCTTATAGGATCACTTTGTTGTCTGTCTGTCTGTCCATCTGTCGTGTCTGTCAAGAAAACGTATAGGGTACTTCCCGTTGTCCTAGAATCATGAAATTTGGCAGGTAGATAGGTCTTACATCACAAGTAAAGGAATAAATCCGAAAACCGTAAATTTGTGGTTACATCATTAAAAAAAAATTAAAATGTGCTTCAATTTTCAAAGTAAGATAACTATATATCAAGTGGGGTATCATACGAAAGGGTCTTACTTGTACATTCTCAAACAGATTTGTATTTATTTTTATGCATTATTATAGTTTTTGATTTATCGTGTAAAATGTTGGAATAAATACCCAAGTACGGAACCCTCAGTGCGCGAGTCTGACTAGCACTTGGCCGGTTTTATTTCCATTTGCTGTGCCTATAACTAGATAATGTTTTTCCAATCCGCACTTGGCCGGGGTGGTGGACTGTGGCCGTAATATGGAAAATCTCTCAGTATTGTGCATACAAACTTAGATATTCATCGTATGGAGCCCTCTCGATGCGAGTTCAACTCGCACTTGTCTGGTTTAGGACTTTGTTGTCTGTCTGTCTGTCTGTCCGTCCATCCGTCCGTCGTCCGTCGTGTCTGTCAAGAAAACCTATAGGGTACTTCCCGTTGACCTAGAATCATGAAATTTGGCAGGTAGGTAGGCAGTAGGATTAATAGTACAAACACAGGAATAAATCTGAAAACCATGAATTTGTGGTTACATCATTAAAAAAATATTAAAGTAAGATAACTATACCAAGTGGGGTGTCATAAATGAAAGGACTTTACCTGTACATTCTAAAACAGATTTTTATGTATGTATAATAGTTGGAAAAATGTTGGAAAACCCAAGTACAGAACCCTCAGTGCGCGAGTCTGACTCGCACTCGGCCGGTTTTGTATATTCGTACCTACCGCCAGAATTTCAACGCGGGTGACATTGATTTGCTGTCCGCTCGCTGTGCGATGGTCGTTAGTCGTCCGTGGCAGTTTGCAGCGATTCCCGTCGTCGGAACACATTAACTTGTCTCCACTGACACGGTGTACATGTTAATTTGAAATCAACCGTGCACTTTAAGTACCTATTGTTCCAAATTTAAGTTTGAAAATGCTAACCGTTGGACTTTGGGGCGATCAATTCAGATACCTAAGCTTCTTACCTACCTATAGGACAGGACTCGTACGCACAGGCCAGGACTGATGGTTTCCATGCCATCATCCGTAAAAAGATCCTCCTCAAGGCCTCACTCCTACAGCGCCTTCGTAGCAGTGACAACGGCATTCTGGGTGCAACAAGGGATCAAATAGGCTGCCCAATAACAAAACATTGGATAGCTGTGGCCACCCGGCGACTAGAGTTGCCACGGTAGGCTACTTTATTTATTTACTTTATACTATCATCACACTTCACACTAATATTATAAAGGCGAAAGTTTGTGTGTATGTGAGTGTGTGTGTGTATATTTGTTACTCCTTCACGCAAAAACTACTAGACGGATTGGGCTTGAAATTCAGAATGGAGATAGATCAGGGATTAGCACATAGGCTACTTTTTATCCCGGAAAATCAAAGAGTTGCCACGGGATTTTTAAAAAACCTACATCCACGCGAACGAAGTCGCTGGCATCAGCTAGTAACATAATTATAAGGAATTATTATTACTAACACACACTATATGGCCTGTTTTGTATTAGATGGTCTGAAATAAAATATTATTTATTTATTTATACTTATAGCCTTAGACTTCTCCATAATGTTCTCAAAGGTGTGTAGAGTCTGCCAATCCACATTTAGCCAGCAAAGCCTTTTTCGTTCTAAGGGGTTTCATGGGGTTATTCAAGGGGCGGACCACCAAATTCCTGTTAGGCAACGCAATGGCAGTTCCTCTGGTACTGAAAATGTTCATGGGCGGCGGTAATCACTTAACATCAGGTGACTCACCTGCTCGTTTATTCGCTATTTTTATTAAAAAAAAGCGATAGGTTGTGGTATTAATATAAAAAAAAGATTTTTCTACTTAAATCTTTTTTTACATCGACTAGCATTGACAGAGGCTGCTTATAAGAATCACATTCTAAGAGCCATTACTAATTCAACCGCATAATATGAATAACATAAAACTGTTTTTTATAAAACCAACATGCAATATTGTTACAAATATGAATAATAAATAATTAATAATCATTGAACAACGAACGTAATCAGTGGTTTCCGTCGATGAGTAATAGTTTATATTATAGGTTATAGGTAGATATACCTAATGTGCATTGACTAGGTATTGGATTTAACCATAGACATTGATAAATAAGTATAATTTAGAATACAAAATACATATAATATGAACCATGACTTGAGAGGGGTCTCGTCACTCGCTCCATACAAACGTAGTTTCGTCTCTCATTGGAATACTAAAAAATCATACTCAATGGAATTTTGTAGAAATGTTCCGGGAACTAATATGTCTATGCCTGTGGTTTTCCAGATTTCCGTTAAAATATTTGGTTTTAAAGTTACGCGGTCTTAAAAATTCACATACAAATATTTGAGCCTCTGTAATTTTAAAACTACATATTTTTAGAAAAATCTAAAACACCACAGGCACAGATATTAGTTTCTAGAATAACATGTCTGCAAAATTTCATGGACTTTGGTTGCTTAATATTCAAATGAAATTGGAACTACGATTGTATGGAGTATGTGACGGAGAGAGCCCTGTTAATACATATTTAGTATGTATATTTTTAATCATGACTTAAGACACAATATTATTTATTATTATTGATTAATTGCAGTTTTAATTTACACACCGAAATGGCAGAATATAACGTTATACGAATATAACGTAACGGAACGTTTCAATTAAGAATGATATTTATAATTATATTTGTACCCATATTCGAACAAATCGAAATCCAATGTGTTTATTTGGTTGTTTGTTGTTGGTACAAAGTTTGAAATATTGAATACATAATTATTGTATAATATATAATTAACAACATCACCGAAAAAATAAACAACACAATTATAGACCAAAATGTCGAATTCAAAATACCTACTCAAATAAATCTTACAAGAAATATAAAATACAGAAATAATTGTTCCAACAAATCTAATTAGTCAAAAAATCGAAATACAATTATGGCGTGTTGATTTGGTTATTAGTGTTTGATTATAAAGTTTGACATATTGATAAATATGTCAAAGTGAAAATAAATTACACATTTATAGACAAAAAACATCGAATTCAACATACAACTGAAATAAATCTTACAAGAAATTTAAAATACAGAAATAATTATTGGAACAAATCAAAAGAAAAAGAAAATCTTATTCAAATAAACATTATTGTAGCATTTACTTAGGTAGGTACATTTTATTATGGTTCCTGGGACTTCGTTCAGGTGGATTTAGGTTCAAAAATTTCAAGTTTCTAGATCCTCCCAGATTAGACTATGCGTTGTCTGTCATTCAGTCACGTTCTATTTTTAACCCCCGACCCAAAATGAGGGGTGTTATAAGTTTGACGTGTGTATCTGTATATCTGTCTGCAGCATCGTAGCTCCTAAACGAATGAACCGATTTTAATTTAGTTTTTTTTTTGTTTGAAAGGTGGCTTGATCGAGAGTGTTCTTAGCTATAATCCAAGAAAATCAGTTCAGCCGTTTAAAAGTTATCAGCTCTTTTTTATTTACTAACCTTCACTTGTCGGGGGTGTTATAAATTTTAATTTACACTTGTATATTATGTATACCTACCGAAAGATAATTATTACAATAATATTTATCTATACTATACTTACTTATCTAATAAAAACCTCAAGGATGAAATCGCTAGGATGTCCTAATAATGTTACATAGGTACAAAAGAAAACATAAATTTTATACAACATTATTTGATCATAGATAGAAAGATAGATAGAAAACTTTATGGCACACTAAACATGAAATAATCAAGACAAAACAAAGCAACTAAAAACTAAAAACAATTGTGTTTCATAGTTATCGATAAAACATTTCTTCTTTCTTCTATTCTTAATCTTCTTTTTTCTTCTTTTCTAATCTGAAGTATGTAGAAGATAGGCAAGACCAAGAGCACGGTATGAAGTTCCTACAGTCGTATATTACGTAGGAACTCTATACCTCGCTAGTGGAAATCACCAGCACGATGATACAATATGACGTAATCTTCTTCATTCTTCTTTAAAATATCTTCTTTCTTCTTCAATCTTCTGGGTTATCTTTTAAAAAAATCTTTTAAGAAGTAGTTTCTTACTTTTCAAGGAATAATGGTGATAAGATAAAATAAACTTCAAATGGGAGGTGTTAAGTTGTTTTGCCATATTTAATTAATAATACTAATTACTTTTCGTCGTTCCTGCAATAAAGGCAATAAAATATAACATCCAGAAATAACAATGTGGCTAATTCTATTTGTACACAATTTCTAAGCAAAATTAAAAATCAAAATTCTGTTTACTTTAATTTAGAGATTGTTACAATATAATATGTAGTCACATTTGTCTCAGTATATTTGTAAAACATTTTTTAACACGATGGAACAATATTATCTGTTTAATATAAGGTAAATTGAGTAACTTAAGTATGTAAAATGACTAGTTATGTAAAATTTAAGTTTACGAATCTATATGACAAATTGCGTTGCACTGAAAAAAACTCGACAAATTATAAATCAAATACGTATAAAGAAATCTGTTTCGGCGCAAATCTAAACACACACTAAGTTATGACACATACACTTCCAACGCTTATTACCTTGACATTACGTTTGAAAAACAAAATTACCATTTGAATAAAACAGCTGCCGAAACCCCCATAATTAATTTCCGTAGGTATCCAACATTTGCATATTTTATCCTAGAAACGGCGCTCACGGTTAGCAGATAAGTTTTAACTAGTGTTGCAGAAAATTGACTTACAATTTATCGATAGTGTTCACCCCAATAATATCGAAAGTATTATCCCTACCAGATATGGCTGCTTTTGTAACTACTATGAAAAAAAAAGATAAAGATAGCTTTATTTGCTCGAATAGGGGTACCAAAAAAACATGGTCACTTTTTTATCAGTTCCAACATATTCTGCCTTTTCGGCGTGCAAATATTAATTATCTTTTATAATAATTATACTTTCATTTTTAGTATCAAAGATAAATCCAGATGGTGGATTTCACTGCTGTCGTCTATTGCATGCAATTTCGAGAGAGCACCACCACATTATCATAATATGGTCCTCAAACTTCATCCACCCTTTTTCCACCACCTTTTTTAAGGTATTTAGTTTCAACAAACTGGAAGTCCCATACTGCAACTTAAGGAAAAGGTGAAGATTGTCGATTAATCGATTAAAAAAATTGCACAACACTAGTACGTAGATAACTTTCAACCCCTTTGGCCATGCAAATTTTTCTAAGCGCCTCGTGGGAAGCCACAGCGCCGATTTGCATAAGAAATTCGAAATAATAAAGGCTAACACGGTAGCGAATATTAATATCCTACATTGAGTTTCTTGAGAAAGATTTCGGAAGTGAATTCTCGTGAGTATGCAAATTTTAAGTTAGTAACTTCGATTCTAACAATAACCGCTGCATAGGTCACCTTCGATTCGGTATGCAAACAAGTTCTTAGACATATGATAATTAAAAAACCTTTTTTCGTATCGTAAATCGGTATCCTTACATCATCCCATCCTGAGAGACATCGGCCATAATTTTTGAAAAAAAAATCAATATGGCAGAGCAGTTGTATTTTTTAAATTTCAACTGAGATTTATAAATCTCAGCCATAGAGAATAGAGTAGGTATAAGGATCGTGGCGTCGATTTCAAAGAAAAGGTAATCATCCGCATTAAAATTCTTTAAAATAAAATCCTGTATTTTATCGTGTTTTATTTACTTTTTATCGGTCTGCTTGTTTGTTGGTCTTGTTCGGAACAAATCCTGTAATCGATTATATTCTTGTATTCGCATGCCCAGATTAAAAACTACTACGTTACTAGAAAATTGTTGAAAAACAATATACACAAGTGTAAATTAAAAATTTATAACACCCCCGACGATCCAAAGTATTTGAGTTTTCCAAAACATCATTTTCAAATAAATAATTATGTATTTAGGCAACGTCCATCTTGACAGCTTGACATTTGTCTATTGACATAATATTATGAACCTAACGGTTATCTAACCTTCTTTTCTACAAGAAAACTAGAAAAGAGCTGATAACTCTTAAACGGCTGAACCAATTTTTTTAGATTATAGCTAAGAACACTCTCGATCAAGCCACCTTTTAAACAAAAAAAAACTAAATTAAAATCGGTTCATTCGTTTAGGCGCTACGATGCCACAGACAGATACACAGATACACAGATACACAGACACACAGATACACACGTCAAACTTATAACACCCCTCTTTTTGGGTCGGGGGTTAAAAATGTCTTGAACGTGGAAATTTTATCAGTGGCGTGTTGCAGATCAACACATTCATAAACATGGCACGTGCGTAATAAATAATGGGAAATGGACATTCGAAACACTTACCTAAGTGAACAATAGACGATTTGAAAATCTATTGAGGAATCATGTAAGATGGTTTATTAACTCCACGAGTAGGTATTCTGAATCGCTTACACGGGTTATAATTATTTTCACGTGGCTCCATCATATTATTCTTGAAACAAGATAAACTGAATGAGAATAAAAACTGAGATTATAATACTGCCATAGAAAGAAGGTCATATTATACACAAGTGTGATAGGTACCTAAATTATTAAGAAAATGGAAGTTAACTGTAGTTTGTCTATCAGATAAAAATAAATTGTAAAATACTGAATTCAAAGATTAATAATTTAGGTACTCATCTAGAAAAAAAACATTCACGAACTAGAAAATAACCAATTATAGTATTTTTAGCAGGTCTTTTAACGATAGACATTGATGCTTAATTATTTTTTTCCGAAACTGCTTGATTTTCGTTTGTTTGTATCCACGACCTTATGCATTTTTAATTTCCGGACCATTCAAGTCTTCGAATTGTTGTTTCAGTCTCGTTTTTCGTTTTTTAATAACACATGAACCTCGCCAAAAAAAAACGATGCATCGAATTTTATAGAATGCCGCAGTAATTTCAAAGAATGCCGTATAGAGAAAGAAGGTATTGTTAAAACTTCAATTAAGTACAAAAGCATACTTTGTACGTAGTAGCGGGTGGCCGTAGGTATTTAAAGTAGTATTTTAATGAGGCGGAACCAGTACCAACTGACGTGCCCGCGCCCCGACTCCGGCTGTACCGGGCAATTAGCTTAACAACGGGCGGCGTATCTTGATTCCCGATGTTTAATTATAATCTTCGTAAACATGTTACTTCTGGTCAAAAAATGGAGGGTCGTGTCGGTGACAGGGACATATTAAACAGTGTTTGCCTGCGGCTTTGCCCATGTACCTGTCCTACTGATATTATAAACGCGAAAGTTTGTATGCATCGATGTTTGTTACTCTTTCACGCAACAACTACTGGACGGATTTGGATAAAATTTGGAGTGGAGATAGATTATACCGTGGCGCGTGGAATAACACAAAGGCTACTTTTATTCCGGAAAAACAATTAGTTCCCACGGAATTTAAAAAAATGTTTATCTACGGGAATGAAGTCGCGGGCATCAACTAGTACAGTATAAAGAGAGACATTGACGACCCCCCTGGCGCAGTGGTGAGCACTGCGGTCTTATAAGCGGGAGGTCCCGGGTTCGATTCTAGAATTTATAATAATTTCTAGAATTGTCACTGGTCCGAGTCTGGAGGGAGGCTATATGCCAAGTCCTGTAAACGGTAAAAATCACTTACCCAGGTAAATTACAGCCCACAGGCTGCCATTTTTTGAGGCACGCTCGAAGGAAAAGGTGCTAAAATCCTGCGCTAATCTATACTTTATCTATACTAATAAATAAAATTGGAGTGTCTGTCTGTAATTTTGAAATAACTACCTCATATTAAGCTCATATGGTTCTTTGAAAGATACCAACACTGAATCACACGTTTTTAAAATTTTTGTCTGTCTGTTTGAAAAGGCTAATCTTGGGAACGGCTGAACCGATTTTGACGGGATTTTCACAGACAAGTAGAGAATTGACCAGGGAGTAACATAGGCTACTTTTTTAACCGACTTTCAAAAAGGGAGTTGTGTTTTTCTACCTATGTACACCGAAATCTCCGAGATTTCTGAACCGATTTGCGTCATTTCTTTTTTAATCGATAGAGGAACTTTGCGACATTGTTTCATAAAAAATTTGGAGTCCAACTCCTCAATCCTGATGCTGCAGGGGATCTGACCAATCCACGCGGGCGAAGCTGCGGGCATCAGCTAGTATTATCTAAGTATGTAGTCCTTGTCGCTAGTCGCTACCCGTAGTTCGATTTCGTTAAAACCTGCATATCAATTATTATTACAATCGCAATTATTGTTATTGGCTAAATTTATGCTATTCTTGTTGCAACGATGCATTGCAGCCAATAGTGAGCGAGCGTCAACCAATCAGAGGTGACTGCGATCGTGACATTGTAGCTGTCACTCTACCGCAATCGAGCCGCCGTATTCCGAGAGAAATTCCTTAAAACAATGTTACAAACTACCGTAAAGATAAACAGAGTTACAAAATCAGCGTGCCTATTTACTTTAAATCCGATACAAACCTACTCTCACAGCAGATAACGTTATCTGATAACAATTATTTGTGTAATTGCTGTCATCATGCCATATAACTCTGACACGTGTTCTTTTACCGACTATAGAATAAATAGAACAGAAAGATGCTTTATTAACAGGGCTCTAGCCGTCACTTACTCCATACAATCCTAGTCCCAATTTCATTTGAATATTAAGCAACCAAAGTCCATGAAGTTTTGCAGACATATTTTAGAAACTTATCTGTGCCTGTGGTGTTTTAGATTTTTGTAAAAATATGTACTTTTAAAATTACAGGGGATCAAAGATTTTTGACAAAGATGTGAATTTTTAAAACCGTGTAACTTTGAAACCGATTATTTTAACGGAAATCTGGAAAACCACATGCATAGATTTTAGTTCCCGGAACGTTTCTACAAAATTCCATTGAGTATATTGGTTAGTATTCAAATGAGAGAGGAACTACGTTTGTATGGAGCGAGTGACGGAAAGACCCCTCTTAAAATAAACTTTTACAGAATCGTCATGAACTACCGGAATGTCATTCCTACCGAGAAGAACCAGCAAGAAATTCAGCGGTTGCTTTTTCAAAATATATTCAATTTAGAATAGTAAGCCATAATATTGTATAAGTAAGTAATTGAAGCTCCGTGCATTGCTGGAACGCGTATTTTGAAAAATAAACCACTGAATATCCGGTTTAGGTCATGTCAGTCAGGTACCTTGTAACAAAAATTCGAGGTTTCGACGTCACTGGCAGGCGTCAAATGTCCAACATTTGACGCTAGGGAGTCTATTTTTCTTTGATTTCAAGTCACACATAGCCTAATATTTGACATGTCGTCGATTGAGGATCAAACCGGGAGTTCCCTTACTCTAGTTCACTCGAGACTAGTATCGGTATGATGGATGATAAATTAACAGTGAATTAGTCGAAAAATCTAAAAGAGGTTTTTTTGTGAGGGGTTAATGAATCACCCTGTATAACGTTATCTGATGATAACGTGTGATTGTCGGTGCTATCACGTCATAAAAGACGGACACGTGTCGGATTTTATGTCACAGACCGAGAATGAATCAGTCCGTCATTTAGACGTTTTATGACCATGTTTATTGTGTTTTTTACACCTCAATGGCTGTAAAGAAACAACACGAACACTATTGGGGGTCACGGAATTCTAAATAAAGTTATAGAAACGGTATTGAGTATAACACTCTAATGTGTAAAGGCAGATAGATAGCAGCAACTTGAAAATCGACATTTTTGATAATAGCGCGTAAAGGTTTTTATATATCTACTTCTACCTATTACAATTTTTAGACTTTAGTATGTAGATATAGTTTTAAGTGTTAGAATAAGATAAAATGGACCTACCAGAGCTACATGGTCAAACTAGTGACCCAGCTCTTTAAATGAGAAGAAAAAAAAATTTCACTTGCGGTTCTTGGCCACTGTCTTAGAGATTAAAAGAGATTGAAAAACATCTGTTTTATCATCATATAGAATCATTTATTTAAGCCCTCGAAGGACAAATCGCCGTAACTTATATTTTGACGCCCTTACACATTAAAACCAAGCTGCTATGTGGTACCTGCCGGGACTTGGGGATATGTTTAACTGCACATCAATAATAACTGCACATTTCTATACGTATTCTTGATTCTGTGATACGAATGGAAGGTTATAAAAACGCAAGCTATAAATAGCAGGTTTGGTTAAAAATGTTTATCTTGAAATAATTTTTTATTTTAGTACTAACCAACTTGGACCCAGATTAATAAAAAAATACCCTGTGTTGGTAATATCAACACATCATAACATAATGTATGAAATGTGCATATCAGCTAATAAGCATAACATAATGTATAGATAAGCTGTGTATAAATATTAGGACCTATTAAGTACTAATTTGTACTCCTAGTATGTCGTATAAAATGTAGCCTATAATGTCACCCGGATCATAATAATGAATCGATTGACACCTCATTCATCAAAATCGGTTCAATAGTTTAGGCGCTACGGTGGAACACATATGAATACAAACCTACATACATAAGACTGCCAAAATCATAACCCATCCTTTTGGCTTTGCCATAGTCGGGTAAAAACCATGGAGCTATGAATTAGCTTAGCTTGTTAAAACAGAGTTTTGTTACCTTTTACGTATATTAAATTTTTATAGAATAATCATAAAGGTGGGTACACACAGACGACTCACGTCTTTCTAAATCCCGCTCATTTTGGGGATTTGCAGTTGAAATTAGTTCGCAAATCTCGGGCTTACTTGCTCCCCCTTTACAGATGGAGGATACGAAAGGGATGCGGACGAACAACCTGAGGAGTGCTTCGTTACACGTTGTTTATTGTTTTTACGACGCTTCTCCCGCTTTTTTCGGCGTATATCGCGGATTACTTGAATGTAACGATGTGACAGGGTAGTAAAGGATAATTTTACTAGGTACAAAATATATAATATATGTATATGGTGTTGTACTATTTTTAACCCCCGATCCAAAAGCACCCCTCTTTTTTGGGTCGGGGGTTAAAAACGTAGTTTGGCTTTCATTTGATTTCTAACCAATCAAACTCAATGAAATTTTGTGTTGTGTTCTATGAACATATCATCTGCTGGTAAAGATTTCCGTTAAAATATTCTTTAAAGTTACACGGTCTCAAGAAAACACATACAAATCTTTAAGTCCGTGTTATTTTGAAACTAGTTATTTTTACGGCAATCTGGCAAGTCACAGACAGAATTACAAAATTTCATTGACTTCGGTTGCTTAATATTCAAATGAGAACTAAACTATGCGTTTGTATGGAGCAAGTGACGTAGAGTTCTCTGTTAAGAAAAGGAATGTTTGTGTGAAAGTTACGTAGCAATAAATCCAATTTCCCGAGGCTAATGCTAGCTAAATATGTATGAACGGCTCAATTGAACGGCCACGCAACGTTCATAAGTGCGGGTACGCACGGCATTACGAAGAGCCACCAGCTGCGGAAACCGATAAAACGGGACATTCCTGAAAAAATGGGACATTTTAAAAGGATTCTTAAATTCTAACTAAAATTCAATAATTAAATGCAGACAAATAATAATTATTATTATTACTCCAATTTTATTCAAAAATTAGAGTATCTTTATTATCTAGTTCTCTACTATAGATTTTGTTTTAATATCTAAACGGCTTCAAATAACAGACTAACAAAAAAAAATTAAATTACAAAAAATCGGGAATTATTGTGTTTTATAAAAAACAGTATAACATATATGACTTTTTCTAAGAGTACATAATTATAGTAGATACCTATATAGTATCATAACTAGAGAAAGAGTGTTGCTCGTGTTTTACGAAAATCCTAAACCGAAAAAATAGTGACTTAAAATCGGGAAGTCCCAGTAACAGAGGGACACGTGGCAACACTATTCGTATGCGATACAAATGAGTAACGAACATGGAAATCGAAGAAAAATTTCGTATGCTTAACATGCGTCCATACGGAGAACGAGGCTCACATAAAAATTATAAAATGTTTGCCGAAGCCGACATATCGACGACAAAATAAAATATTTATGTGAATGGAAAATAAAAAGATACGAGTATAACATCGAGATGTTTTCATTAAATAATATGAAGCGATTTTGTTTATGCGCTTATTTTGTAATACCTACTACAATTTTCTTCAAACGTTGAAAGACATCCATACGAATGCGAAAGTGTGTCTGTCTGTCTGGCTGTTACCTTTTTGTGGCTCATTATTATTTAGCCGATTTTTTATCCCGGAAAATCAAAGAGTTCCTATGGATATTTTTAAAAACCTAAATAACGCGGATGAAGTCACGGATATCATCATCTATGTAGTCAGTGATATAAAATGGTGTTGCTTATTAAAAAATAAGACCAGATTAAAAGTAAGTTATATTTTTGTCGTTCTGTTGTCTTATTTTCGCATTAAATATTAGAATATTTATTTTGCTTTGTACCAAACTTTCATGTAAGGACTACATCTTTTTTGTTGTATTATTTTCGTCCAAAACTTTCAAACTAGGCATGTAGGAATAGATTTTTATGACGTTTTTATCAGTACCATATCTAAACCTTATCGTATCTCAAACAAACAATATTAAAATGTAATAGACATTACATTTAAATGATTATCTACCTGCTTCAGTGTGGAAAAGGGGAATTTCTTAAAACAACAATTTAACTTTGTTCCTTAAAGATTCCGTTTACTTCTTATCGTAAAAAAAACTTTTACATTATTAACTCAATCATTAATGACGTCTTTGTAAATAAAGCGGCCACACCGCTCATTAAAGTTTAAGTTACACTGTTCAAAATTTATATTAAACTGCTCCTTGTAGAAAAGTTCGACTTGATAACGATATTCCTTTAAAAAACGTTAATTACTGCGTTATCTTGCTATGACGGAAGATTGGAATCAGAGATAATGTGGGAAGGCCCTAAAGGTGCGTTCAGATGGCAATATTTTTTTGTGCAGAGACTAATTAGACTAAGAGAGTAATTTTAAAATAAACAACTTATTCGATTGTGCAAACTAACTATGTTGTTCGTGTGAATTTTATTGAAAAAAAAAATCTCCCCCTCAGCTTCCGAAGGCGTCCCGACGAGGAAACTGGATCAATAAGTTTGCTTCTTAGTTGTGTTTCCGTGGCCATCCCCTCCTTCGTAAAGGTTGAACCGGGGTGTTCATTTTCCCCCTCCCCCTGGATCAAAACAGCTCCTATCGTAGTTCTCCTATCATAGTTACTTCTGTCTGTTTTGATAATAAATGGTTTGGTCTTCAAGTGAAACGTCGATGTACGTCCCGATCTCGTCACGTAGAACCTTGGGCCTTGGGTGGTGTTTGACTTGCTTGAAGTGTCCGCCAGTTTATAAACAGCGGTTCCACGTTGCGCGCCAGATGTAAGACACGCTGCCCCACGTTGGGCGCCAGAATTATAAGAAAGCTGGGGAAAAGTTCCACGTTGTCGACGGGTCGGGATTCAGCCGAAGCAATTCAAACAGCAACGTTGCGTGAAGACAATGAATTTATTCTAGGTTTACAGAGTAGAGTCCCTAACCTAGGTCCCACGCAGTGGAAGCAAAGGTCGGAAGCACCACTAGGCGACGAGAGTCGTGTCCCTTACGAACGTCCCACGCAGTGGAAGCGAACGTCGGAAGCGCGACTTTTACACGGGGTTAAGAGAGTCGTGTCCCATACAATTCGTCCCACGCAGTGGAAGCGAAAGTCGGAAGCGCGGCTACAAGGTGACCTCGTGTGTCGAGTGATCCGTACTAGTGAATCAATTTTCGATTGATTGAATCGATTTTCGATTGATAAACATTGGCTGTGGCTGGGTCTTATGGTAGGGTTGGAAAATCTTCCGAGCGTCATTTACTTTTTACCAACCTATAGTCAGCGCCATCTAGTTCCAACTTGGCAAGTTACAAGGTATGGTGCGATCTATATTTCCCCAACCTATAATTAGCGCCAGCTGGTGTGGCTGTTGTGTTACAGTCTCCCCCTCAGCTTCCGAAGGCGTCCCGACGAGGAAACTGGATCAATCGATTTGCTTCTTAGTTGTGTTTCCGGGGCCATCCCCTCCTTCGTAAAGGTTGCACCGGGGTGTTCATTTTCCCCCTCCCCCTGGATCAAAGCAGCTCCTAACGCATAGTTACTTCTGTCTGTTTTGATAATTAATGGTTTGTTGATGTACGTCCCGATCTCGTCACGTAGAACCTTGGGCCTTGGGTGGTGTTTGACTTGCCTGAAGCGTCCGCCAGTTTGTAAACAGCGGTTCCACGTTGCGCGCCAGATGTAAGACAGCGGCCCCACGTTGGGCGCCAGATGTAAGACACGCTGCCCCACGTTGGGCCCCAGTTGTAAGACTCGCTGCCCCACGTTGGGCGCCAGTTGTAGGACAGCGGGGGAAAAGTTCCACGTTGTCGACGGGTCGGGATTCAGCCGAAGCAATTCAAACAGCAACGTTGCGTGAAGACACAATGACTTTATTCTAGGTTTTACGGAGTAGAGTCCCTAACCTAGGTCCCACGCAGTGGAAGCAAAGGTCGGAAGCACCACTAGACGACGAGAGTCGTGTCCCTTACGGACGTCCCACGTAGTGGAAGCGAACGTCGGAAGCGCGACTTTTACACGGGGTTAAGAGAGTCGTGTCCCATACAATTCGTCCCACGCAGTGGAAGCGAAAGTCGGAAGCGCGACTACAAGGTGACCTCGTGTGTCGAGTGATCCGTACTAGTGAATCAATTTTCGATTGATAAACATTGCCTATGGCTGGGTCTTATTGTAGGGTTGCGAAATCTTCCTGGCGTCATTTACTTTTTGCCAACCTATAGTCAACGCCATCTAGTTTCAACTTGGCAAGTTACAGGGAGTGATGCGATCTATATTTCCGCACCCTGTGATTAGCGCCAGCTGGTGTGGCTGTTGTGTTACACCGTAAATATTTTAACTTATTTCTTAAATTCTTTCTCTTTTCTTCTTTAATTTTAATTTAGCAATCGTTCTCGAGTTCACTCGTATGAAATTTGGATCAAGCTGTATCTTGGGTTTTAGTGTAGACATTTTAATCATAATTGGTACAGTATTCAAAGGTATAAATAATTTACATATGCTACAAAAATTATGTATACAAAAGTTTCGTCTTATAGGCCCAACTTTTTGCTAATATGAAAAAAAAATGAAAAATGAAAAAATATTTAATAACCAAATACAACTTATCCGATGGTACCCAGAATTAAAATGAATGGTTTAAAATAAAAATGCTGTACACTATTAATGATTTTTTTTAAATCCCATCCTCCTATGTACAGGAAAATAACACCAGTGTGAACGATACCTAATCGGTCGCGTGCACGTCAGCAGTATGGCTTGTATCTACGCCTGACGCAGCGCTGCGGATGCTCAATAAATACGCATTTGACGCCCGCTGCGTACGCCACCACTGAACTTTGAGCCCTGATAGTATGTACGCATCACGCAATCCGGCCCCAAAAGCGCTAGGGTTGACAACTGATATTGCTGCTGATATTGTACTAAAGCTAGCAATATATATACGCTTATAGATCGAATGCCCACTGTATAAATAAAAGTTCAACGCCCGCTGCGTACATCACCACTGAATTTGGAGTCCTAATAGTATGAACGCATCACGCAATTCGGCCCCTAAAGCACTAGGGTTGAAAATTATATATATGTACATATAGAATTAATATAGAGATAGTATATATAAGATATAATTATTATAGAGATAGGCTAAAGTTTTTGCTGCTGATATTGTCCGCAAAGTCAAAACCCAAACCGAAGCTCCCCGTCTGCGTTATAGGTCGAATGCTCAATAAATACGCATTTGACGCCCGCTGCGTACATCACCATTGAGCTTGTAGCCCTGATACGTACGCATCACGCAATACAGTACCAAAAGCGGTAGGACTGGGAACATTAACATACGTAACTAGATAGCTTTTGGTTTTTTTTTAATATGAACTACGAGAGTCAAGTGAGTCGCCTGATGTGATCAGTGATTATTGCCACCCATACCCATTTACAGCACCAGAGGAACTGTCAATACGTTGCTAACTTTAGAATACAAATACCCAATACAAAAATATCTATTTCGGTAATTTTTTTTAATATAACATAGAAATTGAGACCATCCCAGTAAGTTACTAGTATTAATATAAGTAATAAAAAAAACCATAAGTATTTAAATAAACTTTTAATACTTACTGCACGTCCTTCATATCAAGAAGGACCAGTAAGTATGCTTGAGTAATAACTACCTAATGGTTTGATCTACCTGTCCCATGGTTGGTCTTTGGGAAAATCCATCTTTTGAATACAAATATAACGCAAGGTTGACAACCCTAGCCAGCAGCTCACGATAAACTGGCTAAACGTCGGACGTGCGAAGTGAAACAGGGCTGCGACTGCATCGTCCCAAACTGAATTAATTGAACATTACCTACGTACATACAGCGAACTCTTACAAAGATAGCGACGTTGTAAAAACCTTATATATGCTAATACATTTCGGTCTTTAAGTTTAAAAGTGGTGCTTATAAATCATATATAATTTTTTTGCAGCACGGATCGTTTATTCGCCTCGCTTATGCTAAGCATCCACTTAAAGCGAGATGTCTGCAATGAACCTAATTTTATTCCAACTTTTACATGGATGTTCCAGTTTAAGAAATTAATTAAAGTATCGACTATTTTGTGAGAATAGTCGATACTTTAATTAATTTCTTAAACTGGACTTTTTCAAGTAAAGATTTTTATATAAACCTGTGAGGATGATACTGCCACTGTCGGAATAAGAATGCCATAAGGCCTACATTGTCGTATTAGTTCACAAATTGCGAAAAACCAAATTAAATTTGAATTTCGCGGGCAGGCCGGTCTCATGGCCCTTAAAGTTGCCTTGCCAAAAAGTCAAGCGTTTATGGCGACGACATTCCCCGTTCGTTCCATATTCAAATTTTACGAGGACAATTAAAAAGGATATTGGGCCAAAGAATATACGGGCAGATGTGGGTTCCGTTGTTAAGTGCCTACAGTTTTTAGGATTCCGCACCTGAAGGGTGCCAACGAGAGCCTATTACCAAGCGTCCGCTGTCTATCTGTCTGTCAGCGGACTGTATCTCATGAACCGTAATAGGTACAGAGTTGAAATTTTCACATAGTATATAGGTATTTGTATTGCCGCCACGACAAATAATAAGAAACCAAGATGGCGAATTTCAAAATGGTCGCGAGGCAAATTAAAAAGGACATTACACTTCACAGTTCACACTTCACATCGCACTAATCACACTATCACACTTTACACTAATATTATAAAGGCGAAAGTTTGTGTGTATATGTGTATGTGTGTGTGTATATGTGTATGTGTGTGTGTATATGTGTATGTGTGTGTGTATGGTTGTTTCTCCTTCACGCAAAAACTACTAAACGGATTTGGCTGGATGGAGATAGATAATATCTATCGGACTAGCACATAGGCTACTTTTTATTCCGGAAAATCAAAGAGTTCCCACGGGATTTCGAAAAACCTAAATCCACGCGGGCGAAGTCGCGGGCATCGGCTAGTAGTGTTATAATATGTTGGACGATGGAACGGAACCCTTCGTGTGCGAGTCCGACTCGCACTTGATCGGTTTTTTATTAGCACTTCAGAGTTCGCGTGGATGCACCTGCTTAGAGAAAGCTCGGTACAGATAATAAAGGCATAAAGTTTTATTGCATGTACTCGAAGTAATAACCCTACATGATACGTGTGAACGCAAGACTTGTAAGCTTTTCATTTTATTGCGGTAATATTAACGACAAGAAAGTGTTGGTATTTTTTCGACAGGGTATAAAAGTTTACAGTAAGTTAATTAATAAAAATTTGAGGTAAGTTCCCTTACCCTAGGGTAAGTTTAGAAGTCGAAAGTTTATTTGTTTTTTGGATTGTTTGATTTGTCCTTCAATCATGTCGCAAAGGAGCAACAGAACGATGTTTTTTTTTTCCTGGGTATATCTACCTAGTTTATCCCCAACCATACTCCGTGAAGCCCTCAGCGGCCTGGGTGGTCTATTCGGTTTCTGGAGCGAGATTGGATGACTGGAGTGAAGACTTCGGCGGGGATGCAATGCACGCACAACGGACAGAAACGTTTACGTGCGGAAACCAGCCCAGAGAGAAGAAGATCTACCTAGTGAGACCTGGAGAGTGACATAGGCTGCGTTTGCGGAAAATCAAAGAGTTCCCACGTGATTTTTAAAACCTAGCGTTATAAGAATAAGCGATATAAGAATAATAATAAAATTAGCAACAATGTTTGCGGAAAACCCTACAGTTTCCCCAAGGAACCCTAAAATAAAAAGGGCACTAAATGTCTGGTGTAAATTATGTGTGAAGTTGCAGTTCTCGAGCTGTTTGTTTGGCGCGCCATTTTGATTTGAGTTACGACCGTTCCGGAACGCATCGTGCAAAGTGGAAACGCTCATTTCGGGTTATTTAGGGAGGTGTGTAATAACTGCATTGTAATGGTCGTTTTGGTCTTTAAGGCTTGGGCAGATACGACGCGTGACGGCAGTAACTCCAAGAAGTCATTACTTTTAATAAAAATGCGAAAGTCTGTCAGTCTGTCTCTCTGTTATCGTTAGGGTCATTCGCTTACCCGATTTCGATGTTTGCTACAGAGATTTTTATCCCGGAAAATTAAAAAGTCCTCTCAGGACTTTTAATATGAAAGTAAACTTACACCCGTATTCACAAACGTTACTATGAGGTCTCATAGTGAGCTCAAACGCACAGTGTAGGTTCCACCAATCAGATTACTGTATCACGTCAATTTACAATGATCTGATTGGTGGAACCTACACTATGCGTTGGAGCGCACTGTGAGACCTCATAGTAATGATCGTGAATACGGCCGTTAGAGCTATGCAACCACAACGTATGATGGCGTGGACACGCAACAATTGGGAGGCGATTTGCACACTATTTAGAATACCTAGAATTAGAATACGCGACACATAACCAAGCACCTATATTTATTTATCTGAAAAAAATATTATTTCTTGAATTCAAGAACTTGCCATGAACAGCCGTGCAGCTACTTGTGTTTCGCAGTATGACGTGCTGCATACATTTCCTTGTATTAGAAATCGTACACGCTTTCAGTTTCACGTCACATGCCGATGCGACGCGCGTTTTGTTTGACCAGAGCTTTGAGCTCTGTAATGATCGTTTTGCACTTAATATGCTAACTTTATATCGGGATATAAAGACGTAAAAGCACTTAGTACCTACCTACTGTTTGGG
The DNA here is from genome assembly GCF_905333055.1 of Maniola jurtina. Classification (NCBI taxonomy): domain Eukaryota; kingdom Metazoa; phylum Arthropoda; class Insecta; order Lepidoptera; family Nymphalidae; genus Maniola; species Maniola jurtina. The sequence continues at coordinate 3,234,858 of NC_060037.1, read as the reverse complement.
TGGTTTATGTGGAATTTATTCTTTTTCGGATAGGCGTTCCAAAATGACCTTCGTAATTTAAAACTACAAACAATTTCCGATAATTTCAAAAATATTACGATATTACTTATTTATTATAACTAGGCATAATGTTAAATTTATTAAAATCGGCTTAGTTTTTTTTAAACATTTAAAATATAATGACAATCGTTACTACAAGATACTGCCTAATTTCGACTCTACCCATAGAACCCGAAAATAACGATCGTAATCTGACAACAGTATAATATTGACATTTAGAAGTTTACGACGAATTCTCCGTCACTCCATACAAACGTAGTTTGGTTCTCTTTTAAATATGAACCAATCATACTCGATATAATAGTTTAGTGGACAGCGCCAAAATGGCTTCAAAAACTTCAAAAACGTTCGGCAACCGCAAGTCTAGCGTACCTACTTGTATTAGTAGAGATCAGTGTTGAAAGGTCATTCAGTTTATCAACGAATTTCTCGATTCGGTTGCCAGCAGTACGTATCTACGTAGGGATTCGCTCAACATCGGAAATACACCATTATCATACCCTCCTACATACATAAACACATACACATCGACCTCCGCACTATGGGTACCTCTCGACACACTCCCAAGCCAAAATAACCCTTAAAGGCTACAATTTAACACCTATTATCTCGTAGCAGGGTTAAGGATGTATGGGCCACGTGAGTGTAGGGTAGAACCCCATGCATTGCCCTCGGGGGTAATTTTTACCCCATCAGGACACGTCGCCACCCACTCGACTCATCATTGGATATTTGAATTAGTTATGAGCAATTTCGTTATTCGAATTTAGTTGATTTAGCCGGCTGGTAATGTAATGTAATAGTGGTTTTTATGGTTTTAGCCTATTCTTTTATTAGGCTTAATAAAAAGCCAATTTAATTTTCAACCTGTCAACCTGTTAAAGTAATACCTACCAAAAAATAAAAATAAAAACGGTGAAGGAAAACATTCATGAGGAAACCTATCCGTCTGAGAGTTCTCAAAGGTGAAGTCTAACAATCCACATTTGGCCAGCCTGGTAGACTATGGCCAAAACCTTCTCACTCTGACAGAGAAAATGTGATAAATCCCAAGTTTCTATAGGATCCAACTATCTAAGCTGTAGGTAGGTTCGTTGATTTTGTCAGTCAGTAAGTTTAAATTAAGTGCTTTTATATGTTATTTTATAAACCAAAGGTGCTAGAATGGCGACCTCGCACCGGAAAGAAGCTCGCGTTGGAGGACCTCCCACAATAAACGAAAACGGTCTACAAAAGACCTATGTCCAGGTGTGGACGTCTATCGGCTGTTGGATGATGATGATCATGATATGTATGTATAGCTAGCTGACGCCCGCGACATCGTCCGCATGGATTTAAGTTTTTCAATATCTCGGGAGAACTCTTTGATTTTCCGGGATAAAAAGTACCCAATGTGTTAATCGAGGGTATTATCTATATTCTATAACCATTCCGAATTTCAGCCAAATCCATTCAGAAGTTTATGTGGAAAGAGTAACAAACATACACACAAACTTTCGCCTTTATTATATTAGTGTGATATTCCTAGTTATTACTTGACAATCGCTCAAGAAATAGTTTAGCGGCTAAACTAGGCGCCCAGCCTAAACAAAACATGGAGATACCACAATTGGTTTGTTTTGGAAGGGTGCGCCCGTGTGCCATTCTGTTGGGACGAGCGTCGTTAAAAAGATTACCGGTAATTTGTTTGTCTGTCTTTTAGGTGACCTTTGTATAGTTTGCAATATCAGTTTCGCTGGTATTTACAAGGTGACCTAACCTGGTAGGGACTAAATTATCGGAAAAGTTTGATATTAGGTAGGTACGTTATACAGATACACCTACTTCGATTTCAAAATCACTAAGGTATCATGCATTTTCGGTATCAATGTACATATAAGTATATCAATTTGGTTTCTGTCAAGTGCAATGTTATATACACAGTTCACATGCAGAAAAAAGTTTACATATCTACTTAAATGACACATAATATCAATATAGACTTTCGGCAATCTATGTCTAAGGAATATGAATGAAACCATGAAACTAGGAATTAGCTAAGCCTATATTGTTATTTTTTTTTAAATAAAATAAATAAATAAATATCACCGCTTTGCAGTTTACTGCGCTATTTATGATATATGATAACCTAGACCTTAGTAAAATGATTTAACCTATAAATGGAGGGGTTAGTTTAGAAAAGGTAATTTCCGAAATTGACTCTGCCATTTATGCTTGATATCGAAGCCATTCAATAAATTGCCAGGCAAATTGCCAAGAAGTAACTTGGCACAGTGTAACAATATATCTGAATACAGTAAATTGGATATTTGTACAATGCAGGTGAAATTTAGAAAAGAAAAAATAAACAAACGACCCACCCCCGGCTTCGCACGGGTAGCTTAGACTTGAGACCAATAATAATTATTCTACTGTAGGTACAAATTGTTTAAAATAATGGAACATGTAACGGAAGCTCTCAAATAGGACGATTGTTTCTGACTTAATTCACAATTAGTATACAAATTGTATAGCTTATTTTCGTAAAATGTTCATAAATTAGGTATAGTTAGTTACCTAGGTACAATATCAAAAATTAAAGTTTCATAATTTGTAAATTAAAAACCATTTACATAGTTTAGTTCTAATATGCATGTACAATGTACATTGTACATCTATCTATTAGCATTCCGAGCATGTTGGTGACGCAGCCTTGAAATTTTTACCCATCCCAAAATCATCCAACGCGCTTAAAATGTTTTCATTTCGAAATTAAATAGATATAATATGAGTAGGTAATTAATGTTTTTAGCAATTTTCGTAATAGACCACCCGTGCGAAAACCGAGCGAGTCAACTAGAAAAGATGGTAGCTATAAAAAAGTTCGACTAAGCGCTCCGCTAATTTGTTTTGACATTTCAGAACGTACGAGCACTTTTCCCGCCTACAAGTTTGCACGATCGCAGAAAGGGTCTTCCAAATTCAAATAATCCGGCACAGATAAAAAATAATTCGTACCATCTACACACAGGGGCCAAATTGCATTGGCCTTGCAAGGGGTAGGACTCGCTGCATTTTATAGTTAGGAGAGCAATTAAGTTTTCGCATATCTTTTATATTCGGGACCCTTTCGGTTTTTATTTTTTTGCCCATTGTATGGCAAAACGTACCTATGTTCGAGGGTGAGCCCCTAGAACGCGTGCCATCCGATATTGCGTTCCGTTTCACAAAAACTTTGAACGCGGCCGATCAATAGCGGTTACTGACTAACCTACGCATAAAAAACGTTTCATAGATTTGTGTGTGGCCGGAAAATTGGCCAGTCATCGTAAATACACTTGCACACTAACACTAGTGACTATGCTGTATAAGTGTATTTACTGGGTAAATATTTTTGTAGATATACTTACAGTTTATCTGCAAGTGTACTTTTGTGCGTGAATAATATTTACTTATACTCATGCGATTATATGATTTTTCATTTTTTTTAAAGTTATATTGCGTAGTTATATTATTATGTAGAGCTAAGTCTTCAAACAGTGCGTGTTGTCAGTGATAACTACAAACCCGAGACATGGTCACTAACTACATTTAAGAAAAAGACTTAAGGCACTGTTAAAACGAGACAGCATTATACCGCTGGCATAATTTTTTCTCGTTTTAACTAAAACTTAAGTCTAAGCAAAGTCAAAGTGCGTTCTATAGATTTCAACCACAGAGTCACTCAGTGAACTCTCTCTCACACTCAGAGAAATATTGCAGTGTGTAGACTAGCCTTTAAACTTAAAGTTTCATATAAATCCCAATCATGCAGCAAGGTTCAAGCTTGCGGTTCGGCTGCCAAAGACAGATACTAACTACGACACTATGCATTGTCTTTGCACGTCACCATGAGTCACTCTATTGTGTTACGCTCTACACAATGCCTTTTGTGCATTGTGCAGACCAGGTTACGTGTTAGAAAATACATAGACAACTAATTAATAATTAATTTAATCTTGATTTATTCTATTTATAGAACCAAGGATAATCATGCCACCGATTCTTCTTCACACTATTTGACAATCTTTATCGACATTCAATAATTTTAGAACCGCGCGGAAATATTGCAGTGTGGGCTGGCGTATAATCTCGCAGTTTTGTACAAATCCCAATAGATCATTCAGCCCGGTTCAAGCTTACGGTTCGGCTGCCAAAGACAGATACTAGCTACGACACTATGCATTGTCTTTGCACGTCCCCATGAGTCACTCTATTGTGTTACGCTCCACACAATGCCCTTTGTGCATTGTGCAAACCTGGTAACGTGTTAGAAAATACATACCTACATAACTAATTAATTAATTAAATTAATGTTAATTATTCTATTTATAGAACCAAAGATAATACAGAAGACCGATTCTCCTTCACGTAATTTTACAATCTTTATCAACGTTCAATAATTTTAGAACCGCGCGGAAATATTGCAGTGTGTATGTAGGCTGGCCTTTAATCTCGCAGTTTTGTACAAATCCCAATAGATTATTCAGCCCGGTTCAAGCTTGCGGTTCGGCTGCCAAAGATAGATACTAGCTACAACACTATGCATTGTCTTTGCACGTCACCATGAGTCACTCTATTGTGTTACGCTCCACACAATGCCCTTTGTGCATTGTGCAGACCTGGTGTTACGTGTTAGAAAATAGATAATTAGCGTACACGTTTATTGAATGACACATGAAACCTTGGAGTGACGTAGCTATTACCCGTCCTTACTCTTGCCGAGATGACTCAAGACGAGTGCGGGACGAGTGGTCAACGTCATTGCCTCGCCTATAGCACTGTGTAGACCAGTGGAGTGATTCGCTCAGTGTCTCACACTGAATGATAGGCACTGAGTGCATTTGACATTGGTTGGTTCTACATTGCTGCTTCACTGAGTGATTTTAAAATATTTAGAGAAAATAAATGTCAAATAGCACGGTGGCTATCATTAAGTGTTAGACACTGAGTTAGCGAATCAGTAGGCTGGTGTTACGTGTGAAAAAAAAATTAATTTTTACACAGATCAAACGCTGTCTAATACTCACGCGGAAACTTTCGATAGGCGCACTCGAGAGCTTGGGGTACATTTTCTTGTTTAAAGTTCGGCTTAGAGCCCAGAATGTAAGGTTGTATTTGCGATTTATAAATAATATACACGTTCAAGCTACTATAAAGCAAACAGCGCGTTTGATTTGATACATACGGCGCGGCGATCTAAAAACGTATTCCTATTGTCTTAGCGCGGTGATAAATAAATAATAATTCGTAGGTAGCGAATTTACCTGTATGGGTTTAAACGTAGTGTATCGATCACAGATATGTTAATGCGCAAATATTTTCCAAGGTTGAACGCTGTATGATTTCACATTTCACCAAGTAGCTGTAGCTATGTTTTTATAATTTTTATGATTGTGTTTTTATCCTACACTTCAAGGAAATTTCTGTATACATATCACAAATTGCAGAATCGGCAGGATTCGAACCTGTGTCTTCTGGGTTTGCACTTCGCGTCAGGTATTTAAAAATTATTTAGAGTAGGTACCTATTTTTTTTTTTATAAAATGACAAGAACTGAGATTTACTAATGAAAGTTCCTATTGTTATTACAGGACAATACCCTAAGTAATACAATTAAAACATTCTACAATACCTATTGTAAAAATAAACGTAGTAGGATTCACTATCGTAATTCGTAACTTACTGGTGTTCGAGTCATCGACCTTTTTACGGTAATCCTGAAACAAAAGAATCCATAATGAGTCTTTACAGTTTACACAAATATACAAAATTACAATGCGTCATCACATTTAAAGGCTCCAGTACACATTGTGCCACTGCATTCGGCCGGCCAACTTTTAACGGCGGTCCGTCCGTCACTCGCTCTGAACAAACGTAGTTGAATTCTCATTTGAATTTATTCATCAATCAAACTCGATGAAAGTTTGTAGACACATTCTAGAAACTAATATCTGTGTCTGTGGTTTGCCAGATTTCCGTAAAAATGACTAGTTTTAAAGTTACATGGGTAGTTGAGCCCGAGTAACTTTAAAGCAAAACATTTGAACAGAAATCTGGAAAATCGCAGACATGAATATTAGTTCCTAGTATGTCTACAAAATTTCATTGAGTGTGTCTGGTTATAGTTTTCAAATGAGAACCAAATTACGTTTGTTAGAAGCGCACTACGAATATATCCCTCTTAAACCCTGTTTGCAAAGTTCGCCAAGATCTTGTGATGTTCGGAAGAACATACAAAAGTCGGTCAGTAGGTACTGGCCGAACGAGGCAAGTAACCCTGTTCACGATCGCCGAGCAGTTAGTCGTTTGGGTCAGGCCTATGTGTACTAGGCTCTTTAATTTTATTATACGAATATCGAATATCTCATTCCAATTCAATATTTATTGGGTAGGTATTCAAAAAAAGGCCCCAAGAATGAATGTGAAAAAGCTTTAAAAAATAGACAAAAGAACGAATCATTTGTGTAAGGGTCATCACACACACGATATTTTTAGTAGGTAGGTACTTTTATTGAACTCTTAACGTTTTAAAGATTTTTATTTTTTTTTAAATATCAGAAGTCATAATATTATATTGCGTGTTTTCTTTTAAAATCTTATTTTCAATTTTCTTGCAACCTTGTTGCAGACAGAAAATATTAAGTAGTATGATATCAATCTGACCAAGAAATATTACCTGGCCAGGCCACCTTCACATAATATGGCCAATACCAATAAATACAAATAATGACAATCGTAGCAATTCAAACGCCTCTGTTATATGATATCATGCTACAAGTCGCCAAAATAGCATCGAAGCAGTCACTAAAGCGCGTGATTTTGATACCGAGATCGATGGCAGTGTTACCGATGTTAAATAAATTAAAAAAAAAAATGTGTGTGATGGCTTTAAAAAATAATCTTCAGAAACGTAGGTAGGTATACGGTTTTTGTATTGGGCAGGTTCAAACGCTCGACCTTGCCTCGGTCAACAATGACCGATTTATCCTAGTCCAAAAGTTGTTGCATTGTTGTCTTGTTTTTGTGTTAAGAAATATTATGTAGGTAGGTCTGAACTCTGAAGGCAAGCGTTAGATGTATTTAAGACTACCTATACTAAACTTTATAAAAAAAAGTTTCGGTTTTGCTTTTATAAATAAGGCCACAGTGTAACTCCTTACAACGCAATAAACACCCAGTCCCTTCAATTTCGCTATATAAAGTTTACACTGTATTTTTAAAAAAATAGTTTCGAGCGATAAATAAATATAACATAGGTACATAACGGTTTACATTGTCTTAACATCACTCAGATACTCTATCATACAATATGAGTGACATTATTGAGTGCCATTATATTATTATTATGATGAACAATATGATTAATGAGTGAAAAAAATCTGTGAAACAATATTGCGTACGTAACACATAATAATAACTTAAGTGTGACTTATATAAATTATAAATTCGCTACGAATATAATTCAAAATGTTCACACACAGTTTCAAGGTTACTTAATATACGCAGTTTAAATAATACGACAGTAGGTATATTAAGTTCAAATTCAAAGTTGCTCAGCGAGCTATGGAGAGGGCTATGTTAGGAGTTTCTCCGAGGGATAAGATCCGAAACGAGGATCCGCAGGCGAACCAAGGTCACTGACATAGCCCAAACTATTTGCAAGCTGAAGTGGCAGTGGGCAGGCCATGCCTGTCGTAGAGGCGATGGCCGTTGGAGCCGGAAAGTCCTTGAGTGGAGACCGCGTTTAAGCAAACGTAGTGTGGGACGCCCTCCAGCACGATGGACCGACGATATAAAGCGGCTGGCGGGAAGTGCCTGGATGAGGTATATTAAGGCCTGATTTGTTTTCTATTTTTTCTATTTTTCTAGTTACCCGGTCGGAGAACAATACAAAGAATTGTAATTGAAATTCCACCTAGCGAAGACCTTCCGCTATCAAACCAGTCGCAGGGAGCCGTGGGATTCAGACGATGCAAGACCTTGACGTGAGGAAGTCCCTACAAGAGAGCTATGTCCAGCAGTGGACTTCCATCGGTTGGAAATTATGAGTCGGACTACACATACCTACTACATTTTTTTCTAATTTTAACGTCGTATAATGTTGTAAGTAACACATACAATGACACATTACTCGTTTTTTCCAGCGTAATTTGTTGTAAGTATCTTATACAACATTTTACAAAGTAGAAATACCCCGCAAAATGGGGATGATGACGATGAAGGAATTAATTGCAGCGCAATTACATTCAATTCGTGTATCATCACTACAGCCTGCTGTTGTAGAATAAAACAAAGTACCTAAGCAACAATTTGGCAAAATTGGGTCATGAATCCAATGAAAATGAATGAAAGTGTGGCTACCTATCTGTCTGTCTGTTACCTTTCACGGCCCACCTGCTAAACCCTCAATGTGGTCCGAGCCTTATGTTCTCGTCATCGGAGTTAGTGACCGCGCGAGTCACATTCAATTCGTGAAAAATATCATCACTGCAGCTGTTGCAGATTAAAACAAAGTAAGCAACATTTTGTCAAAATTGGGTCATAAATCGCTTGCAAATTATGTAAATCCATATTAATATTCCAAATGAGTACCTATGTAAGTATGTCTGTCTATCTTTTACCTTTTCACGACCCAACTGTATTCGGAGCCTTTGTATTCGTCATCGGAGTTAATGACCGCGCGAGTCACATTCAATTCGTGACAAATATCAGCTAATCACTACAGCTGTTGTAAATCAAAACGAAGTGCACGACATTTTACTAGAATTGGTTTTGCACCGCACCGAATTAACTTTAGATAGGTATTCCTGCCTATAAAAAATCCGAAGCATCACACTAATATTATAAAGGCGAAAGTTTGTATGTGTGTGTGTGTGTGTGTATGTTTGTTACTCCTTCACGCAAAAACTACTGAACGGATTGGGCTGAAATTTAGAATGGAGATAGATTATACCCTGGATTAGCACATAGGCTACTTTTTATCCCGGAAAATCAAGAGTTCCCACGGGAATTTAAAAAAACCTATATCCACGCGAACGAAGTCGCGGGTATCAGCTAGTAATCTATACTAACTTAAAATACTTAATGAAGAATATTATAATATTCTGAGTCATATAGACAATATTTTTGCATAGCAAAGATTGAAATTAATGACGTAAGTAATTATAATTAATTTATACACTAAATAATACAAAAAAAATACTACAACACTTACAGTGTTTTTATCTAAAGCAGCCGTTTGTGATTCAAATGACCGATTGCATTGACTTGTGGATGTGGAACTCATTCGCACCGAATTTCCTTTATGCATAAAAACCTTTTGAAGAATACGTATTTAATGTAGTTATATTATGAGTCATATCGCCAATGTTTTTGTATGGCAATGATTTGCGGTATTTTTTGCAAGCGTGCAACGCCCGCTCCGACCTGCATGACCTAAGCCTTTGTTAGGCCTTGTCCTCTAATATTTTTTATCGATACCAACCATTAAGGATCGTTGATACTTAACACCCGATGCAAATGTTAATGTCACGATAAAAACAAACCAAGTTCATCTTGTACCTATCACTTTGTTCTGATCAAACTTCATAAGGATTAGTAGGATAACTTCAGAAGGAAGGAACTCCATAAGGGATAAACAAACATACAAAGAAACAAATCAAACAGCGAAATTGTGCGTGGTCAATGGTCATACATACATAAAAAATAAAGGCATCGAAATTATTTTATTACTAAATAGTAAATATTAATTTAATAATCACACATTTTTATTTGAGTCCTCAAGCTATCAGTCTGTCTGTAGAGGTTCATAAACGCCCAAGAAGGCCTAAATAATTATGACCATCCGGTTATACAAATAAAATTCTAATCTTTACTATTTAATTGTGAATAAACAAAGGAACTAGGTATATAAAGTAAGTTGCCGACGGAAAAATTAGGAATTTTTCTAATTGCTTTTTTATCGCAATATGCAGTTAATAGCGTGGAATGGTCCGTAAGATAAACTAATAGGAGAGGCAGTTTTAAGATAATTAAAACTATAATTACCGGCCTCTATCGAAGTGTTTCGTCGACGTAATGGGTAGGTAGATAGACCAGGTAGATATACCTACCTAATACCTACTTATTTAATCGCTTCATTGTCGCACGTCGTTGGTAGTTTCCTAAAGAATATTCTAGAACAAATAGTTTTGTATTTTCTATACGAGTTGTTAAAGACGTTCAGCTCAGACTACTGGACGGATTGGGCTGAAAGGCATGCAGATAGCTACTATGATGTAGACATCCATCCAGACGCCTTGGCTCAAATTTTTGCGTCAAAAAAAGATCACCAACTTCTGACCGGGTTTCTATTACTACCGTGATGGTGATTCGTGTTCTTGAGATATGTTTTATACAAATCCTCCAATACAACAAACAAACTTATAACGAAACAAGTGTAAATTAAAAATTTATAACACCCCCGACAAGTGAAGGTTACAGTTATTAGAAAAGACCTGATAACTTTCAAACGGCTGAACCGATTTTCTTGGACTATTCCGCGCCTACGATCCAAGTATCTGAGTTTTCCAAAACATCAATTTCGAATAAATAATTATGTATCTAGGCAACTTCCATCTTGACAGCTTGACATTTGTCAATTGACATAATATTATGAACCTAACGGTTATCTAACCTTCTTTTCTACAAGAAAACTAGAAAAGAGCTGATAACTTTTAAACGGCTGAACCGATTTTCTTGGACTATTGCTAAGAACACTCTCGATCAAGCCACCTTTCAAACAAAAAAAACTAAATTAAAATCGGTTTATTCGTTTAGGCGCTACGATGCCACAGACAGATAGACAGATACACAGATACACAGACACACAGATACACACGTCAAACTTATAACACCCCTCTTTTTGGGTCGGGGGTTAAAAACAACGTCCAATAAAATGTTAAAGTCTAGCAAAGGAAATAAACATACGTAGGTGGGTTGTTAGCGATATTATAACATCTAAATTTCAAGTAATAAACTAATCTTTTAATTAGATCACTCGCGTTCACGGTTGCCTCTAAACGTAATAATATTTAAGTACCAGAGTAATATTAATTTCTTTACTCTATTATTTTAATTTCTCACTTATTTCCACTGGCAGCCGTCATAGCACGTCATCGCCGTTACTTTTTAATCAATAAACAATCTTGATACGCTTTAACATTATAAACGCACGAATCCCACGGTTTATTTTTTAAACTGTTGCTTTTTTAACACAAAAAGTTAAAAAGGTTTTTTTTTGCCTAGACTGGCCCTACAGGAACAGGTGTTGTGGGACGATGTTATACGATAAAGAAATAAATAAATATTTTTGTACCTACAAATGTATGTAAGTAACTCTGTAATAAATACTTACTATAACTAGGTATAACTAGGTAGGCACTTATGTCTCAATAAAGATAGACGCTTTCTTAGGCGTGCGATTTATTAATATAGTTAAATAGAATTTCACTAAGTACCTAAGCGACTCACTATACTAATTTACAGCAAAGCTGTTTTTGGTGCAAACATATCAATATACATTTTTTTTTTAATGTATAATTATCATAGACATAGGTTACCCATCATTGCAAAACGTGACATATGACAACTTCTCAGCCGCCAAAAAGTTTGAATCCTACTGTTTACTAACCGTGCGTGACGCGTATTTGAAAAGTAGACTCAGAATCAATATCGACACAAGCAAGGAAGAACATTGTATCTCAGTTTGTTAAGTTTAAAAAACAAGTAAGATTTTTAGGTCTCACTACCATATCTATCTCAAAAATCTCTCGCGTTGCAGATTTGAAATATGGAAAAAATTGTAAGTAAGGTTCTAACTGCGATGTCCCCAAGATAAAAGAGTTGTGATTTGTTTATCTTAGTGAATTGGTCTGGTTTATGCCACAAAATAGCTTTATGTGAAACACTGCCATGTACTAAATACAATCAGTAGTCTGAGCACATCGTTATAAATGTAAATAGAAATCGATGCGTATCTCCTGCATGACGCGATCCACATATCACGTCGTAGCAGGTAGGGCCATTCACATGAATTTCTTTGAAACATCGCTCAATCGGGCGTGAGTTCACAGAAAAACAGCATCAAATAATTACGGCAAAAGAAAGAGATTTCTATGAAATTGTCTGATAGCAAATAGCTGTCGTATAATAGTAATCGCACATATTATTACATCTGTTCGGCAAGCACCATACTGAAGCAACTCGTTTTTTCGGTAACCTCAACTACGTCATAGTCGAACATAAAAAGACAGCTATATATATCACGTTGGCTTGATTCAAAAGTACCTATAATAAGATTTCTGAACATATTTACATCAACGTAAATTTTATGTGACTTATGTGTTTTATGCGTGATTATCACATGATTGATGTAAACGGAATGTCACATTATTTTCGGTAACTTACGGCCTTGAAATTAAATTAATTGCAAGTTTTCAAGACTTCAAATTGAATCGTATTTTACAATCATATGACGTGATAAGTTCAAATACACACGTCGCGTCGCACGCGTTTTAATTTGAAAGCAGCCTAAACACTCAGATGGTGCACTTGCGGAAAATGCGTTAGGGCGTCGAGTACGTACGGTGCACGTTGAAAGGTGCACGTAGATGTTTTATAGGTGCGTTTTGTTCAACCCGTGCGTCGTGTGCGTCACGTGCTAATGTGCGAACAGCTTAAAATTGTGTATTGTGCACCTATAATTTAAAAGAGATCAGCCGCGGAGCTGTGTGAAGTGTTCAGTGCTGGGACAAAAACTTATCAAATTGGCTATCATTGCTATGCTACGGGTCGGAGTCTTGGAGAGTAGGTACCAATTGCCGGTTTTTCTTATTAAATCAGAATACTGCTTTTCTTTGCCACGCATTCTCCTTGCAGTTTAAAAATTTATTTTGTGAAATATTTATTTATCAATCTAACAACCTAACCTCTCTACCTAATCTCCTAACCTCTCTATAATCTACTAACTCGTAGTTTTTTAATGTTTTTTTTGTTGTTTCTCTATATGATGCTAAATAAACCTTTATTTATGTATTAAAATAGGTATGAGGACTGACATCCAATAAAGAATAATAATTTAGTCTGTCGATCTATTTCTCGTTACCTACGGCCTACCCCATGCGTCCCCGTTTCATTCATCCGACTGAGTTCAAAGTTTGTATAAATTGTTATTGTTATTGTTGTATAATTGTTATTGTTATTGGTACTTGCGGTAAGGTTAAGGTAATACTACGGTTTTTAAATCGTGGTAAATCCCTCAATATTGTGCGAACTGATTTACATATTTATTCATCGTACGGGACCCACTCCATGCGAGTTCAACTCGAATTTGACCGGTTTTTTTGGATAAAAGATACCCAATATTAAGTAAATGGTTAGGTTTTGCAAAAATTAAGCAAGTGCTTAAGTTTTTGGTACAAAAAATCGATTCACTTGTCTGAAACTCCCAACAAAAAACTCGAGGAAGCGTATCTAGCCCACCATATAACTATCTAACTTTTTACCATTCGAAAATATTAAAATCGAATATCACAATCCCCGAAAATAAACGGGTTTCTTTATTTACCCCTTCGAATACGATCAAATTAACATTCATCCTCTCCCACATGAAGAGGGGAAAAAATAGGTCGAAACCGTAGAATTCAGAAGAAATATAGAAATGGTAAGGGAGCATGAGCTTGTCGACGTGCAGACTGCAGTAGTGTGCGTTATTGTAAATATAGACGTATTTGCATAGCATTACAGTTTAATTTACATTGCTTTGGATTCTAAAGATATAACATTACATTCGGTTTTATTACATTTGTATATTTTTTTATCGAAAGTTTTCCAATTAAATGCAAAACTTATAATTTGGAGGTGTAGGGAAATGCATTTTTTAACTTTTTTTGTCTATTTATACGAGAGGTTGGTTCTATAATAAAATACACCGAGAAGTATTTCCATACTTTGTTAGTTCCGGGTCAAACCCTAACTTTGCTGGGCTATATTACGATAGGCATAATCAACTAATCATTTACGTAGCTAAATTCTCTTTGGTGCTAAAAAACAGCTGATACCATTTCTATTACCTTATTTAGGGTTCTGTGGTTATAACCTATTTTTGGGAGCGGTAAAAAAAGATACCTGCACTTAACCTCAAGCGGAGTGGTCCCGTCAGACCAGATAGGTGTTAGGATAGTGATACACTGAGCTTTAAAGTATTTGTGCTATTTACGGATTGTGTTTTTTATTCAGATACAAGTTAGCCCTTGACTGCAATCTCACCTGGTGGTAAGTGATGATGCAGTCCAAGATGGAAGCGGGCCAAAGTCAAAGTGCGCTCTATAAATCTCACCCTAAGAGTCACGGGTTGGCCTAAGTGAAAAACCGGTCAAGTGCGAGTCAGACTCGCGCACTGAGGGTTCCGTACTCAGGTATTTTTTCCAACATTTTGCACGATAAATCAAAAACTGTTATACATAAAAATAAAAGAAAATCTGTTTTAGGATATACAGGTAAAGCCCTTTCATATGGTACCTACCTCACTTGGTATAGTTATCTTATTTTGAAAATTGAAACACATTTAAATTTTTTTTAATGATGTGACCACAAATTCACGGTTTTCGGATTAATTCCTTTACTTGTGCTATAAAACCTACCTACCTGCCAAATTTCATGATTCTAGATCAACGGGAAATACCCTATAGGTTTTCCTGACAGACACGACGAACGGACAACAAAGTGATCCTATAAGATCCTATAAGGGTTTCCGTTTTTCCTTTTGAGGTACGGAACTCTAAAAAAGATATTTGAATTTACCTCATTCAACTTGAGTGTGCCCCAAACTTCATCCCACTCGTATCTTCCCCGATTTCAAAGGATCGTATTATTTACATTTTTTTTACCCTAAAATGTGGAACAAAAAAAGGGTAAAGAATAAATTTGAGCGCTCACCAAATGTCCCCGCGGTTGCGACAGGTTGGGTCGCGGGTATTTCTGAATTTATGAACCGAACTTTTATTTCCGACAGGCCGAGATATTCTGATACACGTATGTGTATGGAAGGGATTTTAATCGATTTTGGTTTTTTGCCTGCGTTTTTTTGCGCGTTATTGAGGTTAGGTTCCGAACGCACGGGCAGTTAAAATGACCAGCGGCGGTCGAATAATTCAAATTCTTTTTAGGGTATCAACGGGACCCTACTACTGAACCTTGGCTGTCTGTCCGCCCATCTGTTTGTCGGCCAGCAGGCTGTATCTCATGAACCGTAATAGATAGAGTTGAAATTTCAAAGAATGCCTAATGGGTGTCGCCGCTATAACAGCAAAAACTCTATTCATCATAAGTATAGCAATGTACTTAAAATTCGTTTTATTTAAAAAGATTGCTGATATTCTACCTACCTGAGAATAGAAGATAATTATATCGATCTATTTGATGGTCGGTGAGGGATCACGACTCACGGCGGCATCTATTCGGCCGCGCATTGGTTCGTGGACGACTTTTCGTTCTACAGCCTGTAGGTGGGAGCAGTACAACATGCGCAGACATGGCATTCCACCTATGTTACTGTTACGAGCACCATAGCCTTTCTTCGGATCCATGAAAACTTTTAGCTATAATTATAAGTAGGTATAATCTAGCAGATCGAGACGACTATTTTACGACCGGTTATTTGACCACCCGTTTGTTCCGGCCCTAAGAGCATCGATATACGAACTTTACTTTCCAAATATTCAAATTCATTTAGATTTTTTGTTTTCGGAGTGCAATTGTTTTGAAAACTCACGTATGCTTTTCAAAGACGGATTCTTTTTTTTTCATAAGTAGATGTCAGGAAGTAAGAGTTTATGTGATGTGTGTGTTTTTTAAAAAATGATTATCCGGTCGAGTTTGAGCTTATATTCTTATTTTCTTTCCGTATGATAACAATTTTACTTAAAGTTGTTTTTTAACTTGAATGTAATAGGGCATATTTAAAAGTACGACAAAATGTTGTTTTTCTGTTTAAAAATTGTGGAAAAACGTGAGTTTGGGAGCATATTGGTACAGATTCTGAGCGCAACGAAATTTACTCAGTTTACTTTTTTTTAAATCCGATGATGAAATTGAAAAAGATGAAGAAATTCGTGATGAGGTTTAAAAATAATGTAAAAATTAGGTAAGTAAGTAAATACCTAAGCTGCTTAGTTGGAATTTTTAAAAGGTAAATATTTCTTGTTTTGATTTGGTAAGTAGGTACATTTGAAGGTCATCGCGTTGTTTTCAAATAACAACATAAAGATCAATACATAATACCCTACCTACCTATTACCTATTAGGTATATCGGTTTAATACCAGTTATTTGTTGGTTGCAATACAGCCGGTTTTTCCTCATGGTGCGTTTTATCGAGGAACCGCCATAACATTACCGCTCGAGTGTTGCATTGTGAATCAATTTCCCATCCGAGAAACGCGCGGCAATAACGTATTACGACACGAGTGTGTTAATAATGGCTTCCTGTGTGATTCCAACAGTTTCCATACTCCATTAATAGTAAGAGAAACATTGAGTAGATAATACAGGTATGTGATAGCATAGTGGTTAAGACGTCAGCCTTCTAGTCGAAAGATCGGAGGTTTGGTCCTAGACTTTTCGGAGCATTAAAACGCAGTAAACTGCAATCAAAATGTCACTTGCTTTCGGTGAAGGAAAACATTCAGAGAGAGACAACCTGAAAGTTTTTCACAATGTTCTCAAGTCCGCAAATCCGTGGTGGGCTGTGACCAAACAAACCCTTCTTATTCTGAAATACTCGTGCTCAGTAGTGAGCCAGCGATGTGATGATCATGATGAATAAAATATATATTCCATTTACATATTTGTTTCACGTTTTATCGAGGAGTCGCTATTACATTACCGCTGGAGTGTTGCATTGTGAATTAATTTCCGATCTGCGAGACGCGCGGCAATAACGTATTACTTACGACACGAGTGTGTTAATGGCTTCCTGTGTGTTTTCAAACTCCATTATAAGTCAAGTAAGAGAAACATTTAGTAGGTATCTATATTATGTTTGCATCCTGAGGATGGTCCGGTGTTGGAGTGAAATGTACCAACTTTGAGTGTGTTCTAGAAGATTTTTTTCTAAATTCAATTTTTTTTTACAAAAGAAATAATATGAATTAAGCTTGTGTGTTATACATATTATTACATACCTACCTATGTACTTTTTCTTTTACTTAGCTCGTGTAGGTAGCTAAACTATCCTTAGTGAGAAATCATCAAATAACTGACACTGAGAAAAAATCTTTTACTTCCCGATTTCAATAAGAATTTCGTAGTTTTCCTATTTAGTAGGAACTAGGAATGCATAATATGAGTCGATTGCGATTGTTAAGCGACGTTGACCCTAGTTGTTTACTAGTCTACTGAATGGGTCTTTTGACCTTTTTTACACCCAATACAAGCATGCCAATTTTTCTTCTATATACTTACTATGAACAAGTGTAAATTAAAAATTTATAACACCCCCGACGATCCAAAGTATTTGAGTTTTCCAAAACATCATTTTCAAATAAATAATTATGTATTTAGGCAACGTCCATCTTGACAGCTTGACATTTGTCTATTGACATAATATTAAGAACCTAACGGTTATCTAACCTTCTTTTCTACAAGAAAACTAGAAAAGAGCTGATTACTCTTAAACGGCTGAACCAATTTTTTTAGATTATAGCTAAGAACACTCTCGATCAAGCCACCTTTCAAACAAAAAAAACTAAATTAAAATCGGTTCATTCGTTTAGGCGCTACGATGCCACAGACAGATACACAGATACACAGACACACAGATACACAGACACACAGATACACAGGTACACACGTCAAATTTATAACACCCCTCTTTTTGGGTCGGGGGTTAAAAAGAGGAACGGCAAACCTGATGGATGGCTTGACGACCAATGACAATCGCTCATTTTCGCGCCATTCACGCGTCTGTCGGCTGATGCAATGCGCTCAGTGAATTACTCATATAAAGTTTAACATTTTCTTAGTTCATTAAAATTGAAGGCACATTCACAAGTATTCATTAACATTTCAGTTCTTAAGTTCGATGCACTACTTTCTCATAAAATTGAAGCCATGTTTGGACTTCGGAAGGATTTATTTTTGCAAATTCGACTTCTAAGTTGTGTTGTATCTACTTGTAATAGTGACATACGAGTACTAGTACATGTAACAGACTTAAGTCACTGTTAAAACGAGATAAGGATATACCTACCACTGGCATAAATCTGTCTCATTTTAACTGAACTCCATAGATTTCAACCTTGGAGTTCTGAAAGGCTAGAAAATAAATTTTCATGTAATATGTACTAGCCCTTACCTTAAACTAGGGATGGGGCTATATGTGTTATCGATAGATATGAAATTATCGTCCAAAGTTAGACTAAGGCTGAGATCTATAGAGTGCACTTTGACTTTGCTCAGACTTAAGACACTGTTAAAACGAGACAGCGCTATACCGCTAGCATAAATCTGTCTCGTTTTAACTGAAACTTAAGTCTAAGCAAAGCCAAAGTGCGATCTATAGATTTTAACCTAAGAGCCTTTTGTTTGTGTGCTACAGCTAAGTTGCTTAGATACCCGTTTGGAAAGTCCTGAAGTAGATAAGTAACAAGTGTAAATTAAAAATTTATAACACCCCCGACGATCCAAAGTATTTGAGTTTTCCAAAACATCATTTTCAAATAAATAATTATGTATTTAGGCAACGTCCATCTTGACAGCTTGACATTTGTCTTTTGATATAATATTAAGAACCTAACGGTTATCTAACCTTCTTTTCTACAAGAAAACTAGAAAAGAGCTGATAACTCTTAAACGGCTGAACCAATTTTTTTAGATTATAGCTAAGAACACTCTCGATCAAGCCACCTTTCAAGCAAAAAAAACTAAATTAAAATCGGTTCATTCGTTTAGGCGCTACGATGCCACAGACAGATACACAGATACACAGATACACAGATACACAGATACACAGATACATAGATACACACGTCAAACTTATAACACCCCTGTTTTTTGGTCGGGGGTTAATAAAATGCATTGTTTTATGCTCCAAACAAAGTCTAGCACCAACTAGTACGGTTGGCTCAAATTCCTGAGATCCCAATCTCTGTATCAAATTTTAAGCAAGTAGTGTTGTCGGCAGCGATATTTAATGTTCCACTAGATACGACGGTTGCTCTTTTTAATGATTTGATATACAATATTATGCCATGTATATAAAAGTAATTTAAGTCCCACGCATTGTTGGAACGAGCTGCAGGTCAAATCCACGCTCTTTTATCTTTTACATAATCTTCGATTGTGTAATATACTTTTTTCAGGAGCATACTTTTGATAGATTTTTTTAACTTGTTTAAAGGCAAGGAGTAGGTACGATTGACAGGAGTGCGGACACCGATGTTCATTGGAACATGTTGCGGGAAGCGTGCATCTAGTGGTACATTTATATCGTTGGTTGTCGGCTTTCCAAAAGCGGGTTTCGCGAGTATTTTCACGATACCGCGATAAAACCTGTATACAAATGGGACGCGTGCAAGACCGTTCGGGGTATCAGGTGGCGGCATCACTTTGTCACTTTACGTGTTTAGGTATGTTATACCTTCATATTTTTGCCTGACATTTGTCAATTGCCACCTTTGCAATGCCGTATGTTATGCCCATAATAATATGGTACTTGTCTATCTCAAAAATAAATTATTTCTCAGTGACTATTAAATAAAGGGTCTTCCAAAATACGTAAAATCCAGGTCTTTTGTTAGTTTGAAGTGTAATAACCATTTTAAAATATCGATGAAACTAAAAAAGAAGGTCAAATCGATAATGACGTCACATGCCAGTATTTCATAAAAGCTCGCATAAGAAGCGCGTTTGATAAAAAGATACTGATTAGCAAGCTGAAGCGGCAATGGGCAGGTCATATCCTGCCGGTGGGGCAGACGTGTTCTGGAGTGGAGACCGCGTACCGGTAAGCGCAATGTGGGACGACCTCCAGCAGCTGGGCCGATGACCTGAAGAAGGTGGCGGGAAGCGGGTGGATGAGGAGGCGGAGGACCGTGTTTAGTGGCGCACTCTTGGAAAGGCCTATCAAGCAGTGGACGCATACAGGCTGATGGAATGGAATAAAAAAAGTAACCGGTTATAATCACATCACAAACAATCAGGGTAGCCCGACCAGTTTCCAACCCATCCGGCTTCCTCTTAGTCAAGACTCAAGAGGTAGGTAGGTAACGCAACACAACGGTACGGTGATACTGGTACCATAGCCGGTTTGTTTCGTGAATACCACTTACTAAAGCCTAAATACTTAAACAAAGATCGTAATCAGATTTAACTGAATGCGTACCGTTTAGGCCCCATTGATTGCATTTCTTTGTATGTTTTTTTTAAATTCAGGTTTAGTTTTATTAAATGCATTTAACACTTGAACCTGGAAGTAAAAAAGTGTTTTTTAAAAGCGTTTTCTTAAATAAGTATAAAATTTACAAAAATGTTAAGTCGAGTTTTGTGAATACCTATTAATACTGTGAATACTTTTTGCTACTCATGTGAAGTCAGAGCGTCTCACTAGTTTCCTTTATATTCGAATATAATATTTTAAACATGTTCCATACTATTTTATCTACTTTTGCAGTCATGCGCAGGTATACATAAATAGGTACAACAACATAAAGAAAGCGATAACAAAATTTCACTGACATTGAACAAATTTTTACAATACACGTGTTCGTAATCCATTGAAGTGGTCGAGATAAGCGTGTTACGATACGATAAAAACAAATTTTAATCTATCGAACACAATCGATGTTATCGAAATGCACCGCGAATATTTAAACATGCAAATAAATATCGAGTATAATATTTAACTTCGCTCTGGATAGGGTTACCAAAATGTAATATCGATTTTTTTTTAAAAAGTCTGATTTCTATTGAGAAACTATAGACTCGGCACTTGCCAGCAGGTCTGAATGCAGCCAAGCGCTAGTCTGTAAAATTAAAAAAATAATAGTCCTGACATTTCCGCGAGTAGGTACGTCATAACTTTAATGTATTCGGTGCCGTTTAGGGAAAAATTTTAGTTTGATTAATTAATTATTATTAATAACAAAATTATGTTGATTTTAAAAAGTGACTCTTTATAACTAACTTTACATTAACGTGTCGTTAAGCACTTAAAGTAATGTATTTACGTTACTGTAACTATACGTTTACTATCAAGAAATAATACAATAATCATTCTACTGTCTTTCAATCAAATCTTGAAAACAACATTCTCAAAATGGAGTGTCTAAAGTATTAACGACCGGTATAATATTATAGGACTGTGCAGTGTGCACTAAAATTTTTTGGGGGTTGACACTCGTTTTGCGTTGCAACTTGAGGTCAAGTGTCAAACTAATTTTGACAGCCATATAAAACAGGATTTTTATTCGGAATGTATAGATTTAATTCAAGCTAAATATACGGACCCTAAGGTCTGGTAACCCTAGCTCTAGATAGCTCCTGCATGCGATCATTCAAACCAAACAAGGCAACTTAATTAGCACAGGCGGGTTGCGTTTGCGCAGCGAATGAAAAAAAATAAAAGAGGAAATTCAAGATGGCGGCGCATTTATCAGCGAGGGAGCGATTAGTTTACGTCGACGTCATTCGCCGACACGCCCGCGCTGTGATGGATCGAACGGGGTGGCGTGACTACCACCGCGCATTTATTTAATCCACACAATTGCAAATGGCATTACGACTTCATTCACATACGAGTTCGCCGGTGCCTTATGGACTTTTACTTTTATCGAATCACTGGTGCTATACGGACCTTTACTTTTATCGATATTCACATTCGAATTTCAAATTTTCACCGCTCTTTATCCGTTTTACTTGCCTTGTAAAAATACGATGTTTCCACAATAATGTATTTATTTCCACACAATTGCAAATGGCATTACGACTTCATTCACGTACGAAGTTGCTCTATAAGGTCTTTTATTTTTATCGAATCGCTAGTGTTAAATAGACTTTTACTTTTATCAATATTCATATTCCAATTTTGAGTTTTCCCTTATAAAAAACAAAACATTGCATACTATTTTCTACAATGATATAATTTATTAGCGAATGTTTTCTGCTTTTTTCACGTTAATAAGTCAAAACAATTTATTTCATGTAAGTATGCTTACTATAAAATTACATAAATGAATGATAGACTCTACCACTGCACCGGTTCAAATAGCAGAATCTTTTAAAAATAGTGCATAAATAGTGGCGCTGACAACCTCAATTGAATTTAGGTTATTTCATCGTTAGAAATCTAATTAAAAATGAAATCGACACAGCTCTACTTAAGAAAAAAAGGCTATAAATCTAAAATACCATACAAAAAATATACCATGTCGAATAATAGAATTTAATGTTAAATTCGAATGCAATGCATAAAATTCCATTTTTAAGTGAGCCATAATTCATGAGCTACATTCGTATATCGAGCTATAACGGGTGAAAATTAATAATCGAACGGATCTAATGATTAATGAACGGATCGATTAATTATGTACTAATAGGGTTGGACCTTTTTTCACGTACATGACTTCATGGCTCTTAGAAGTACAGTGGAACGATCGTTCAAGAGTTTCTTGTAAGTCCTCATGTTAATGTTACGGGTAAAGTAAAAAGCAAAGCTGGTAAGAGTGCCCGGGTAAAGTTAACTTTGCCTAGAGCCATAGGACAATAATGTTAATTTGGTCCTGAGACAGGAGAAAGTCGTATAATAGTACTTAACATGTATTATTAAATATGAGACAGACTACACAGACCAGTTTGGCAATTGGCTTCCATCGAGAGGACTGATCCCAAGTTCTCGAAGTATTCTATCGATTAATATTTTTTGTTCTATTAAATGATAATTAATTTCCTCTCAGCCATGGCTCATGTCGTTATTTTAATTTTCAATAAAGTATTGCTCAAAGCCGTGCCGAGCACAGTGGGCTAAAATTGTAAAACGGGGTAAGGTTAAGGTTGAGGAGCCGACTGAATTCTAAAAGGTCGGCGGTTCAAACCCCACCCGTTGCACTATTGTCGTACCTACTCCTAATACAGCTTTGCGCTTAGTTGGAGTGGAAAGGGGAATATTAGTCATGATTAACATGGCTAATATTCTTTAAAAAAAAAAGTATTTTTTTGTCTGGTGGGAGGCTTCAACTGTGGCTAGTTACCACCATACCGCCAGCGATTTAGCGTTCCGGTACGATGCCATGTAGGAACCAAAGGAGTGTGGGTTTAATGAAAACTGCCATACCCCTATATATAGCCCGCATTATCTTAGACTGCATAATCACTAACCACCAGGTGAGATTGTAGTCAAGGGCTAACTTGTATCTAAATGAATATAAATAAAAAAATTAATAAAAAAGTGGTTGCTTCATCACATTGCTATTTGAATTAGGGAATCATGTTTTGCAACTCTGCCGGCTGCCCACACAGGGCAATCTTACCAATACCGGGCAAAGTAGACACTGTGTACTTTGTCAGTAACATTAATCACGAAATACCTTATAAAATACTACACATCATATAAGGACCGCAAGTCGATTAGATAAATTCTTCGGCTACAATTATCTAGATATAATTGCACGGATTAGATGGAAACTGCAGAGCAATATTTGTTAGAAAAAACTTATAAATACAATTATTGTGTAGTTGGTCACGCATTGCACTAACGAAACGTCAACGTTTAATTTAGAAACACAACACTAATTAATAACTAGATAGCATTAATAACACGAGGTGCTGTTTTATTATTTACTTACTGTTTTTTATTTATAATGAAAACATTGTTGTTTTTATGGACTTTTTTATGCAGGCCGCTTATAAACTTATTGAGTGCCCACGTTAAAAAATCTAGTAGATAGGTGGATAAATATTATGTTGAGTGAACTAAAAAATCAAATGCTTACATATTCGAACACTTAAAATGTGTTAAAGTTACCTATTCCTCAGATAAAAGTTATTTGACGTTTGAATAATCAAAGCCCTATATAATACGAAAAAAGTAGAGCGAGCTAAAGAAATATATTTTTTTAACATGTTAAAAGTGTTCAGCAGATTCTTTGGAGTTTTAAAAATTATTATTCATCATTATAAGTTTGAGGATGTAGCTCTAACATAATTGCATTTTTATTATAACGTAATGATAATGACATGATTAAGTAGGTATAAATTATAATATGACACAGATTATAATTATGTTAGAGCATGGTTAGAGCAGGGCTTCTTAAACTTTTGGCAGCCACGGACCACTTTCGGAACTTTAAAAATTCATGGACCCCTATCAAACCTGTGTCAAAAAACCGTGAGTTTCAAAACTCAGATTATATTGGTAGTTTCAGATTTAACGCCACAAATGATAACTACCTAGGTACTTCTCACCAACTTTTAAGTTAATGAGAAGGATGCTACTGTTTGTAGTAACCTACAAAAGACTCTTGCAATGTTTCCAGATGGTTAGACATATACTGAAAGTAGCACTAAATACTTTCAGTATACTTGTTATAGTAGGTACTACCGTCACCTTCCAGCATCGAAATATTTTACTGAGCTGCTGCGGATCCCTAGTACACATGTTACGGACCCCTAAGTGCTCCATGGACCACACTTTGAGAAACCCCGTGTTGGGGTTTATGTAAAATCTACAGTTTGCCCATGTATTTAAGGGCCGGTGTCACCGTGTGTGGCCTGCACATTGTCTTTAATTATCACCTATAAAGTTTTATTGAGGAAGCCAATAAATTAAGGGGAGTTTAATGTAGAGACATCTGCACCTAATACTTAAAAGTTAACAGGTACTTTTTTGTTTTACAAAATAGTATACAACTTTATATACGTTTTACTAATGAGTGAAGACATAAAAGGCTTAATTGGTAAGGGAAAAGACGTATCTTTTAATTACTATTTAGTTTTTATATTATTGAGTGTCTTGCGCTTTTAAGTACTATAACATCAGATAAAAATTGTACACGCAATGAAAATAATTTAATGTACTATTAACAATATATGAATTATACTGAATACAAAAAAATGAATAAATAAAAACGTACGAAAAATAACAAATATACATACATAGTACACAATATGATTGCCTAAAAGATATTATTATCCATTCACAGTTGCTTTAAGTTACCTATGAAATCATAGTTCGTTTTTTAAGTAATTTCCTTAAAGAACTATTTAGAATTAACAAAAAAAAATAACCAATATCACTAAGAAAGAAATAAAATTGAATCCATTCAAAGGACTAAGCATTACAGCAAATGACGAAAAGGCCGGGTTGTTATTCTAAACGAAAAAGGGCTGTGCGAAAAAATAAACAAAAGGACTTCGTGAAATTTTCTTTTAAAAAATGACGATCGCCCATAAACAATTTATGGGATCGTAAACTGGTTCACCCAAGTACTGTTAAGTGTTTAACGACTTGCTATTACGTCACTTACATAATAACGTTTTGAAGATGTTTAAGTTTTTTTGTTTACCTACACTTACTTTTGATTTATTTCGTTCAAGTTTCCACACTAAATTTTTATCCTTTTCCGCAGGGAACATTATGAAAGAGATAGCAATACATTTATCATTCATACCTGCCATTTTTAACCCCCTACCCAAAAAGAGGGGTGTCATAAGTTTGACGTGTGTATCTTTATATATCTGTGTATTTGTCTGTGGCATCGTAGCTCCTAAACTAATTTTAATTTTAATTTCGTTTTTTTTGTTTGAAAGGTGGCTTGATCGAGAGTTTTCTTAGCCATCATCCAAGAAAATCGGTTCAGCCGTTTGAAAGTTATCAGCTCTTTTCTAGTTACTGTAACCTTCATTTGTCGGGGGTGTTATAAATTTTTAATTTACACTTGTAGTTAAGAAATTTTCTCGTACGACATAATTTGTCACCTGCCATTTAGACTTTAAACAAAAAATACTTTTTTGATAACCTAACTATCTATGCCCGTAACTTCGTCATTGTGAATTTAGGTTTCTAAAAATCCTGTGGGAACTCTTTGATTTTCCGGAATAAAGAGTAGCCTATAATAATAATAATAATAAATAGGCTTTGTCACTCTCAGGATCTTTATTTTGTTATTTATGGAAGTGATGGCTGGCTATAACTTGCACCTGACACGACAAATATTATCTTATTGAATACTAGCGACCCGCGCCGGTTACGCGCGGGTAGCCTTTTACACATTCCGTAGGTATCTCCAAATTTTTTTAAAATTCATATAGCCTATGTCACTCAGAAATAACGTAGCTTTTTACTGATGAAAGAATTTTCAAAATCGGTTCATTAGTTCCAGAGATTACTTTCTACAAACAAACTTACGAACTTTAACCTCTTTATAATATTAGTATAGAAAAAGCGGTAGTTCTTTGTCGTAGATAGGTAGGTATGTTCTAAAACTTAAACGTGAAACAACCCTGTCTTTCAATGGGTTCAAATAACGCTAGGCAGCAACGCTTATTACAACACAGGTTTATACACAATGACGGTTGTTTTGCATAAGAATAGTGAAGAAACAGCTGTGGCCGGTGGCCATCTGTGAACGTACGTCTTGCTTGTTATTACCGTATGTGAAAGTGTACTAAAATTTAAATTATAGCCCTGTAATTGCCGCAGACGTTTTCAATTCAAATGCTATCTATCAATTTGAAAATAGAAAGTTCGAAATTCGAATTTCGAAACTGACATTCGGAGTTCGTTAGCGAATTAAATAAATCGATATATATCTGATTTTATGTGCATTTTAATCAATTAAATTTTCAATTAATTTAAAAAGTTTTCAGATATAATTATAGTGAATAATAAAGTTAATAGGTATGGAATTAATTGCGTTTCACTTGCTTTAACGGTGAAGGAAAACATCGTGAGGAAACCTGCATGACCGTAATGTTCTCAAAGAAGTTGTGAAGGTGGCCAGCGTGATGGAGCAACCCCTTTTCATTCTGTGAGAGACCCGTTCTCAGTAGTGAGCCAGCAATGGGTTGATGGTGGTGATGGTGATGAAGCATTCCGAACCAGTAAGGTCATAGACGTAGCACACTAACTAGTTGTCCTACATGAAATAAATTGATTCTGATTTTGAAGCAACCTAAAGTTTTTTTTTTTTACTTTTTAATTTTATTATTTTTATTATCTTATCAGCCCGGCTGATCCGTTACGCAAAAAATGAGCCAGCCTCTCTGTCACCGGATGAGGCTAATAATCGCGGTGAAATGTCTGGTAATCGTTTATTAGCACTTGACTCCGTGGCTTCAGGGCTTGAAAGTTTTTGTTATTATAATTCAATTTGAAATACTCAGAAATATTTTCTTCTAATTGATTTATTTAAATAAATACGCTGTGTTTTGAAATTTATTTGGTTTGTATTTTGTATGATTCCTATTGAATTAGCAGATGGAATGATGTCGAAATAATTTATAACGTGAGCCGGATGAGCTAATCTTTAACACATGCGCGATTACGTTTGCGCCGGCACATATAGAATTGTATTAAATTTTTCAATGGAATTATATCTTTTAATGAAAACAGAATAAGTATTCAAGCTGTTGATGTGTAGGTACTTACCTACTCATATTTTGACAGAATCTTTGGACTTTAAAATTAATCAAACTTCAAAAATTACGTATTTTATTAAAAATAAACATTTCTCCTTAAAATATCACTATTTATGATTTTATTGGGTAAATTACCACCGCTTTTTGTATTGATGATTTAAAATTGCTAAACTAAATAGGCGAGAGTAGACTACTAAAAATCCTTACAAGAAAAAAAGAGTTGTAGTGGCAGTTTTTAATATACCTTTGAGAACATTATGGGAAAGTCTCATGCATGCAAGTTTCCTAGCAATGTTTTCCATTACAGTTAGTGAAAGTGATGTTAATCAATGGATTAAAGCGCACATAGCTCCGAAAAGAAATGTTTATAAACCCAATTGTATCTCAAAAAATAAAAATCGGTCAAGTGCAAGTTGGAATCGCACACGAAGGGTTCTGTACCATCGTACAAGAAATAACACTTTTTAATTATTTTTAATTTTTATGGCGACCTTTTCGATTTTTTTACGATATGTATCGGCAATAGAAATAGACACAGGTATACACATTGTGTGAAAATTTCCTTCGGGTACGGATCCCCAAAAAAAGAAAACATTTCAACGTCAAAATTCTTGGCAGTGTACACGCATGTTTCTAACGCGTGTGGTGATTATTATTTTTTGTTCATGTTCACATTGTAAGTTGGTTCGAAACCGAATGTATAAAAGGTATGTACCTACGTATATCATAAACAAAACGTAGTTGGGTGACTTGCTTTTTGTAAACTGACTGTGTCGACCACACGCCGACCGTGTTTAGAAAAATGTTAATATTACAATAATAAATGTTCAATACAAGCTGTTCTGAAACATCGAAGTTCTGTTATAATCTAATGATTTTAGGCTTATTTCGTGGTATAATAACCTTTTTTCCACGCACATCTAAACTGTGGAATCAACTCCCATCGGCGGTGTTCCCACTAGATTACAACATGGGGTTATCAAGGGGCGGACCAACTAATTCCGAAAATTTCCAAAAAATTCGGCAACGCATCGGCGGTTCCTCTGGTGCTGCAAATGTTCATGGGCGGCGGTAATCACTTAATATCAGGTGACCCGCCTGCTCGTTTACTCGCTATTTTTTAATAAAAAAAAAATTGTAATGTTTAAATAACGGGTACGTACCACGATTCATACGATGCTTTGAGAGATCGATATTTCGACCCACTTGCATGACTCGTGGTTACGACGGGACAGCAATGCTGAGAGAGATGAAGTTCGAGCTATCATGGGCAGTCGCGAACTACTCACTTCTAGCGAACTTCATCTCTCGCAGCACTGCAGTGAGCAGTGCCAACGTGACCACGACAGTTGGGTCGAAGTATCAGTCTCTATTACATTACAGATTCTACTTTAATCAACGGGAATAGTTTTTAACAATTTTATTCAATTACCGCAGTCCCCGTTGAACGGGAATAGAGAACGGGGACAACGGGACAAGTTTTTAATAATTTTATTCACTTCCCGCTGTCCCCATTAACGGGGACACGGCTAACGGGGACAACGGGACTACACGTTTTAACAAGTGTAAATTAATAACACCCCCGACACGGCGACAAGTGAAGGTTACAGTAACTAGAAAAGAGCTGATAACTTTCAAACGGCTGAACCGATTTTCTTGGATTATAGCTAAGAACACTTGATCAAGCCACCTTTCAAACAAAAAACTAAATTAAAATCGGTTCATTAGTTTAGGAGCTATGATGCCACAGACAGATACACAGATACATACGTCAAACTTATAACACCCCTCTTTTTGGGTCGGGGGTAAAAAATGTAGCAAACGATTGTAAGTGCGGAAATTCTATTGATCTTGATCATAATTCCTAGTTAAATCACTGAAGCAGACGATTATAAGTGCAAAAATTCGTCTGTGAAATAACCGTGACGAAAATGCTACGCATTTCGTAAGAAGATTTTGATATCGGATGCAAAGTTTTTATTTAAATAACAGTGCGCAAAGTTACAAGCCCGAAGCAACTACGAAGGTGGAAAAATTATTGTAGTTACCGCTTTCGCGAGCTCCATTTTTTTTTTTGCTTCGAATAATTACGTAATTAGGCCCAGGCAATACGATGTACGGAAAATAACGTCAATTACCAAATCGGAAGGCTGAACGTTTCTGTTAGTCTTCTTTATAAAGAAATATATTTAATGGCAGATGTCCTCAATTAGTGATTACTTGCTCCACTTTATATGTAGTGGCTTTATTATGGTGCATGGGTGTCTTTAATTGTGACATTACTGACATGAAATTGACAGGCATTTTAAAGGACTGGCCACATTTTGCTGTTTTTGTCGATCAATAAATTTTTGATTGGTTATTATTCTTAACAAAATATATGTACCTAATTACAGATTACTACCATGATACAAAATATGTACTAATAAGTAAATTATAGTGTCAAAAGTACGGTTTACTCATGTTTTGTTATCTCATAGGGTTTACCCTTCGATTAAGCAATAAAATTGCACTTTTAACTAGTTATTTTACTCTACTCTCTCTCAACTACACTACTCTACTAATAAAGAGGACGTTACAAAAAGATAAGAAAATTAATAATCATCGGCAAGTATGCAGCGAATCGTTAGAGTTCCTTCACAACACGCAACAAAATCACCATCCATACTAATATTATAAATGCGAAAGTGTGTCTGTCTGTCTGTCTGTCAGTCAGTCTGTCTGTCTGTCTGTCTGCTACGTTTTCACGGCCCAACTGCTGAACCGATTTTGATGAAATTTGGTACAGACATGGGCTACATCCCGGGGAAGGACATAGGCTACTTTTTATCCCGGAAAATCAAAGAGTTCCTGCGGGATTTAAAAAACCGAAATCCAGGCGGGCGAAGCCGCGGGCATTCTCTAGTAGAGAATACAAATTCACGACCGGCTGGGACTCCATTCTAATCCACAGTCCGTGAACGCATTACAATATTAAAAAAATATATCACTCACTTTGTTCCCACATAAATTATTAACCGTGCGCGCACAACTATGGGAATAAGAAACTAAACAATACATCCAAATCTTAATAAATGATCACATTCAAAATAGGGTCGAAAGACATTTGAATCTCGCTAACCCTTTCAACGCGACACCTGGTCGTTTAGATCCGGAGTCAAAAATTTCCTTTTGATCGCATTAGCATAATATTTATAATATTTACAATGGGATGCTTTATTCGTAGTATCTCCGATTCTTGCACGGTAGCTTGTTATTGTGTTCCGAGATAAGGGACTGTGTAACAAATAACAATGGTGTACTGTGATGGTGGTTTGTAAGACGTCTCTTTGAAAGTGAATGTAGCTTGGGTAACGAGCGCGGTTGAGCAATCCTGCGGTTTCGTAGTTATTCAAAATCCGCTTATCTATCCCTTATATGGCTAATGACTCTTCGTGGCCGTTTGAATAACACCAAGATCGTTATAACTAATAGGTAAAGGAATTTAAAATGAATCCGTTTCAAATGTTTACTTTGTTACTAAATCTGCATACTACTTTGGACATTTTAAGACATTGTAAACCAGAATTGTACGAGATAGTTAGACGGCATTATACATAATGCATCGTTAGATAAGTACTATAATACCTAGTTGTAGACAACATCCACTGTTTTCATTATTTTAATATTAGATAATGTCCGCGACTTCGTCCGTGTGGATTTTGTTCTTTTTAAAATCCCGTGGGAACTTTTTGTTTCTCTGCGATAAAAAGTTGCGTATGTCAATTTCCAGGATGCAAGGCTATCTCTGTACCCATACAAATCGGTTAAACGTATGGGCCTTTAAGAATCCCGTGGGAACTCTTTGATTTTCCGGGATAAAAAGTAGCCTATGTCCTTCCCCGAAACGATAGCTAACTCTGTACCAAAATTTCATCAAAATCGGTGTAACTGTTGAGCCGTGAAAAGCTAGCAGACAGACAGACAGACAGGCAAACAAACAGACAGACACACTTTCGCATTTATAATATTAGTAGTATAGATGGATAATAGACAAGGTTCAAGTTTCTCTACATAAAAACTCGTTGCTATTTTTAAATGTGCAGCTGAATAAAATGCTGAGATTTATTGTAGCTTCAAACTAAGTTGCCTGACCTTTGACTTTGTCGGTGTCATTTGTTTATGACGGAATGCTAAACATTTTATTCCACTATCTACAACGTCTTTGCTTATAAATAATGAGAATGAGTTAATGGAACATGAATTTTGAAAAGTACCTATCACTTAAACCACATAGGTGTACCGCTTGCGGGACCATTGATGTAGGAGGAATCTGCGTCTCTCTATACTTTTATTTAGGAGCTATGAGAGACTACACAAATGTACATACATGCACTTTTAACCCAGAAACGAAGTTAGGTATAACTCATAACCCTCATTAGCTTCAAGTAAAAAAGAGAAAGTAAATTAAAAGCTCGAAGACCCCAAGCAAAGTATCGGTTGCATCTTCCGACCCAATTTTGAACTTTGAAAAAATCCTTTTAACCCTACAATAGACACCGGCCTATTGTCTAAAAACCGTCAAATGATACGCATTAGGTTTTTTGTCGCGTTATGAATACATTTTAAACAGGAAGGATGTGAAAGTCGGTATTGAAGACACCGTATGGCGGTGAAGGGTTGGGGTGCATTCGACCGGCTGTGTTGGACAAAGAAATTAGTATAATAATGGGTAAAACATTGCATTTAAGTATGTCTTAGTGTTCTTATCATATTTTCTTTTATTTCTGAAGATCTCTGTAACCATACTAATATAATAAATGCGAAAGTGTGTATGTCTGTCGATTTTCACAGTCCATCCACTTAATCGATTTTGACAACAGAGATAGCTTGCATCCCCAAGAAGGATATAGGTTACTTTTTATCCTGGAAAAGCCAAAGTTTAAGATATAAAAAAATAACTTATACTTAATCATGTAATGAACAATAATCTTTCTTTATTTTTGTGCAGTTTCTCAATGTTAAAAGTTGATTGAAGCTACCTGAAGATAATATTTCCAACAGGTTACTTAAAGTCATGATGATGGAATCAAATTCTCTTATCGATTCGGATCGACTTTCACTTTACAATTTATCTGAGCGATCCATCACTTTATCCAAACCTAATCAGTAATCAAAGATTAGGTATGAACTTCTTTCCTATGTTTATATTTATTATTACTACATACTAGATGATGTCCGGGACTTTGTCCGCGTGGATTTTAAAAATACCAAGGAAATTCTTCGATTTTCCGAACTAAAACGTAGCCTATATTATATCCGTATGCAGTATGCACGGTATGCATCATGCAAGTATCTGTGAACCAAAGAGAATGATGTCTGTAACTTCGTCCATGTAGAATTAGGTTCTCTAAAGCCCGTGGGAACTCTTTGATTTTCCGGGACAAAACGGGGTCTATGTCCATCTCCGGTATGTAAGCTATCATTGTACCAAATGTCAAAATCGGTTAAACGTACGGACCGTCAAGAAGCTTGAAGACAGACAGACAACCGTACAAACATACCTTCACACTTTCGCATTTATAATCTTAAAGTATGGAAGTATGAATAGTATGGATTCTTGAGCCAAGTGATCGCTTGAGTGTATTCTATTATAAAAATGTATATATATGTTGCTTACCTAAATTATTACGATTCTACAATGATAGGTATAATATATCCAGAACACACTATCTGTAACAAAGAAATAGATTTCATTAGTAACAAATAAATAAATTTTAA
Organism: Maniola jurtina; assembly: GCF_905333055.1. NCBI lineage: Eukaryota > Metazoa > Arthropoda > Insecta > Lepidoptera > Nymphalidae > Maniola > Maniola jurtina. The sequence goes on along the minus strand of NC_060037.1, from coordinate 3,201,346 downwards.
TAAAATGTATCTACTCAATACATTATTTGCAGTCACCAGTCGGGCATACTCCGACAAACCCGGAAACCCGGAGTCTGTAAACCCACAACCACACAATTCCATACAATCCACACTCCATACAATCACTTACTCCATACAATCGTAGTTCCAATTTCATTTGAATATTAAGCAACCAAAGTTCATTAAATTTTGCAGACATATTCTAGAAACTAATATCTGTGCCTGTGGTGTTTTAGATTTTTCTAAAAATATGCAGTTTTAAAATTACAGGGGCTCAAAGATTTGTATGTGCATTTTTAAGACCGCGTAACTTTGAAACCGAATATTTTAACAGAAATCTGGAAAACCACAGGCATAGATATTAGTTTCTAGAATATGTCTGCAAAATTTCATGGACTTTGGTTGCTTAATATTCAAATAAAATTGGAACTACGTTTGTTTGGAGTGACGGAGAGACCCCTCTTAAACGGTCATGCATACAATATTTATTTATTATTTATCATCAATAGACATTCGCAAGCGCAAAACATGGCAAAGAGCTTAATATATTCAGCCTGAAATAAATAACCCGAAGCAGATTGCTTATTAAAACTTTTATCACGCAAAGGTGTCAACCAATCTCATATCGCCATCCATCTTACTCTAAGCACTTATCGCTTGTAGATATCTAAATGTCGACGAGGCCATACATTATGTATTTATGCAAGAAATTTGCATCAAGTTTTGAAGGGTTAAACCCGTGTACGATTTCGGGAGCAACCAGATAAGATAGTTTTATCAAAATTTTCGATAACGTAGATATTATACAACTTTTTAGGGTTCCGCACCTCCAAACAAAAAAGGAACTCTTATGGGGTCACTTCGCTGTCTGTCTGATAGGACCCTTTTTCCTCAGGAACGCGTGGAGAGTATCAAGTTGAAATTGATATGAAATACTAAAATATACAATCCCTTGGAGCTGTGAAAAAAATTAAAATTCTAAGTCAACTCAATTAAAAGATAGACAGTTTATGCCGCATATTATGACACTCGTAATGGAATCAAAAATTATAGTGTAATCTCCGTTAACCTAGAATCATAAAATTTGCAAAGAAGCAATGTCTTATAGCACAAAAATCCGAAAAACATTTTGTAGTTATATAACCTACTTTAAAATTGATGATTACAAACTTATTTACATTTGGAGATAATTGAAGTAACAGAATATTTATTACACGTATTTTTCGGATAGTAAACGGAACTCTCGGTGCGCGAGTCCGTGTCGCACTTGGCCGGTTTTATTTGTTTATTTCAAGAAAAGCTCGAACGTACGCATGTATTTCATGTTATACCTGCCAGCTATAATAAATTCTGAGATTAAAAACTGATTAAATAAAACAGTAGGGGTCAATGAGAACATTAAAATCTTAGTCAGGTACTTTAACGCAAATTAGAACAACAAAATAATTTCTCGAGCTGGTAACTTGATGAATTGACTTGTTGTTGCCGTAAAAAGAGCAATTAATTATTTGTATTTGACATTTAAAACGAGCACCTACAGTTCGCGACAGGTCGACATGGCAATCGGGGTGGGGACGCCCCGCACAGCCTTCGCGCTAAGGCTGGTTTTACAGTGACGCTTACCGTCCGCGCGGGTGGTAAGCGCGGTAGCCGTATTGCCGTCCGCGTCAGCGCGGACCATCCGCGCGACTATGTAACGATCCAAGAGACTCAAAGCTCGTGGCCCGCGACGCTTACCAACGTGGCGCGGCTGACGTACGGGTTTGCGAGGCGTCCTCCCGCCTCATACCCCGATTGCCATCTCGATCTGTCGTACTATACTTGCCGTGATATTATTACACAGGTGAACAGTAATTTTACGTTAGGTATAAGAAAGAACCTCTTCCTTAACTTTTCCCACAGTTTCCTATAGGAAAAGTTAAGGAAGAGAGAGAATGTTAAATCTCTTGAGTACAGCGTAACATGTTATTGGTCTTTTAAGTACCTCACTCCTTTAATAATAATCTAATAGAAATGTTCAACGTTTTATGACACTGTTATGGGATAACATCTTTACTGTAAAATTTTACTACTGATTGCACGCAAGATATACAGCGTGTTTAAACGTAGGCATTAACCATTAAAATATGTAACATAATCTATTACATATAATAAAATTGTAGAAAAGTGGTGTCTGTACAACGGAAATATATTAAAAAAAAGTAGCAGGGGTTGTTATTATATCGATGCCGAACCCGAAATTGTAATTAATTTTTTTTTGTCTGTTTGTCTGTGTGTTTGTGCACGCTAATATCAAAAACGGCTTATTCGATTTAGATACGGTTTTCACTAATATATTGTAGTAAGCTTCACTTAACATTTAGTGTTTATTTCATGTCAATCGGTTCATAAATAAAAAAGTTTTGTCAATTTAAAGAATCACGGCGAACATTTTTAACGTACAGAGTACGTACTACACGCCTCGCGCCTGAGCGTCCGTGGCCATATAAAGCGCGCTGAGAGCCGTGCCGCTGCCATAAGGAATGCTGCTATTATACATAGAAATAAATAAAAATCTGTTTTAGAATGTACAGGTAAAGCCCTTTCTTATGATACCCCTCTTAGTATAGTTATCTTACTTTGAAAATTGAAACACATTTTAATTTTTTTAAATGATGTAACCACTAATTTGCGGTTTTAAGATTTATTCCTGTAGTTGTGCTATAAGACCTACCTACCTGCTAAATTTCATGATTCTAGGTCAACAGGAAGTACCCTATAGGATTTCTTGACAGACACGACAGACGGACGGACGGACGGACAGACACATAGACAGACAACAAAGTGATCCTATAAGGGTTCCGTTTTTCCTTTTGAGGTACGGAACAAAATGGGAGGAAGGTCTCCAAAATTTTTTTTGCTATTGTATCGAGTGGGATATGAAATGAAAGAGGAAAAGTTTTGAGTTCATATACATAAATATAGTACAATGTTAAAATTCACCGAGCGACAGAAAAACAATTTTACTGTATATCTATCGCTGTCTATCGGCATTTCGCGGACAGTAGTCAGGTTTTAGTGCTGTTTAACTTTACCTTGTGTTAAGAGGGGTCTCTCCGTCACTCGCTCCATACAAACGTAGTTCCAATTTAATTTGAATATTAAGCAACCAAAGCCCATGAAATTTTGCAGACATATTCTAGAAACTAATATCTATGCCTGTGGTTTTCCAGATTTCTGTTAAAATATTCGGTTTCAAATTTACGCGGTCTTAAAAATTCACATACAAATCTTTAAGCCCCTGTAATTTTAAAACTACATATTTTTAGAAAAATCTAAAACACAACAGGCACAGATATTAGTTTCTAGAATATGTCTGCAAAATTTCATGGACTTTGGTTGCTTAATATTCAAATGAAATTGGATTGTATGGAGTAAGTGACGGAGCCCTGTTAATAAAATATCAATGTTTACGTCGGATTAGGCCTACGCACAGCCCTCGGTTCTGTGTTGCGTTACCGAGAACGCAAGTTGAGCAACTTGATATTTTAATTTTCAAGACAATGTTGCATTGTTAGCCCGTACCTACTTCCATGGCGAAAACGAGATTATATTACAGGGCCATTTTATGGCTTCAGATGTTGTTTTGCTCGCAACAATTTTACACAACTTTGGTCAAAGCTTTTGCCTGAATAAAGACGCACAGTCATTATTACAGAAAGTAGGTAGGTACCTATATAACGCGACAGGTCGAGATGGCATGCGCCCCGCGCACGTCACCCGCGATATCCCGCACCGAGTTAGCGCTGGGGCTGTACGGGTGTGCGGGGCGTCCCCACCCCGATTGCCATCTCGACCTGTCGTGCACTATAGTTAGGTAACCACAGTCAAAGCCCATAGTCCACCACACTGGCCAAGTGCGGATTGGCAGCCTTTACAAAACTTTAAAAACTCTCAGGCTTGCATGTTTTCTCACGAAGTTACCATTCCCCGTTAAAGCAAGTGATATTTAATAGCTTAAAAAGCTTAAAAGACTAGTAAGAATTTCATTACCAGAACTCAGAGTAATATATATCAGAGATATATATTATACTCAAAAAGAAAAAGAAACATTCGTCTAGCAATTTCCTTTCATATTCGATACAATCGAAATGATTAATGCAATGTAATAAATTAAGAACACTTCCTCTAAAATTAATTGACCTCTTCAAACCCTCAAATGCTCACAGAACAACAAAAGACGTTCCAAAGTTACCATTTAACAATTACTAAAAAAAAATCATATAAAAACTTTTCGAATCAATTAAAAAAGTTACTTAACAAAAAAGACAATAACACTTTGAATTAAGAACGCCGCTTTTTAAGAAAGTACTTGTATATAGGAAGGAGTAGTTCTCGAAAAGAATAGGGCGTAGATACAATGGTCCAATTTTTTGCTTACAAGTTTCGTGTCAATAACAAATGTACGGAACACTTAACCTTTGTGTTATTTTATTCTGCGGGTTAAATCTATTCCCTTGTTAGGATTCCGTACCCGAAGGGTGCCAACGGGATCTATTACTAAGCTTCCGTTGACCGTCCGTCTGTCTGTCACGGGCTGTATCTCATGAACCGTAACAACTAAAAAGTTGAAATTTCCACAATTTCAAAATGGCCGACATGCAAATTTAAAAACAATATCGGTCAAGTGCGAATCGGATTCGCACACGAAGGGTTCCATACCATCGCACAAGATTATAACACTTTTATGTGCAACACTGCAAGTTATAGTCATCCATATGTTATGTGAAGTGAAATGAAATGAAATTTATTTATTTACTGAATATCAGTTGTTGAGTAAACGAATTCCTATTCCTTCGTGAAAACATTTAAATATTTTTTGGTTTCTAGATTTTTTCCTTTGCTTGTGCTATAATGACCTACGTACCTGCCAAATTTCATGATTCTAGGTAAACGGGGAGTAAGTACCCCACAAGTTTTTATTTCATTTTGTTGGCACGTCAGACAACGAAGTGATCCTATGATAGGGATAAGGGTTTTTTTTTTCCTTTTCAGGTATGGAACTCTGAAAATTAAAAGCTAGGTACATACATACATAGCGTTAAGAACATCTAGGATGGTATGGCGCCTGAATCGCACTTGACTGGTTTATTTCTTTCTAGTTTCGTGTCAATAACAAATGTACGGAACACTCCTTTGTGTCATTTTATTCTGTGGGTTAAATCTTATTCCCTTTTTAGTTTTTATTGTAACCGAGACAGTAATGAATTGCTTGTTACTCCGCGACGCGCATGTTTTGACAGCCAACATTGAGTCGTTACATACAAAAGATTTAAGACGTCCGTCCTACTATGATTAACGCGGTTGGAAAAAATCTGACAAGTACAAGTAGATCTTACGTGTAAAGGGCTCTAATCGCCGATTTAAAAAATGGGGTAAATCTTTTTTAAAGTTGCGCACACTATAAAAACAAAATTGGTGAAAAAACTTTAACTAGTAGGTATAGGTAAGTACTAAAACTTTTAATGTATCGTTCGTTATCTTTAATGTATTGTTTAATTATTAAAAACAATATTTTACTACGTATCTCTGAATAATGTAAACGCATCATGCCAAGTAACAAGGGGTTATCTTCGGGTCAATTTCACTTAATTACAGAATTCTTGTTTTATTATTAACTAGCTGTTGCCCGCAACTTCGTCCGCATGGATATAGATTTTTTTTTAATTTTTTAAAAGAAATCTTTGATTTTCCGGAAAAAGCCTATCGTAAATGAAGTTCTAACAGTGCAAAAGTCAAAAAAGTCTACTTTTACAGAAGAGTAATAAAACGGTATATAATATTCGTTAGCAACCCTTGATGTATAATAAAAGGGATTTAAAATGAAGTTATTAACGAATTAATAAGAGGTGTTATGGTTCTGATTGGTCGAATAAAAGCGTGTGAGAAACCCTATGGAAATTGTAATAAGCACTCGTGCGAAGCCGGGGCGGGTCGCTAGTCTGAATATATGAAAGTAAAAACTGACTCACTAACTGACTGGTCTATCAACGCACAGCTCAAAGTACTGGACTGATCGAGCTGAAATTCGGCATGCAAATAGCTATTATGACGTAGACATCCGCTAAGAAAGAATTTTTAAAAATTCAATCCCCAAAGTGATAAAACAGGGGTTTGAAAGTGTAGTCCACGCGGACAAAGTCACGGGAATAAACTAGTTAACTTAATAAACATGTCGTCAAGCTCTTCAACATTTACTTCTACCTGTCTAATTTTTTACTCGTATATCAAATTTCAGTTGTGGTTTTGACTGTCAAAAATTCCGTTAGAAAAATCATCTCTACATGACCAATAAGTGTACCTACCGTACCTACTCAGTTTACACACAAGAAAGTTTGATTGACTTGACACCGCCTGTGGTTAAGATTTTTTATCAACGTAAGTTTTTTGTCCCACCACCGACGAAGAAACGACTAGCTATATACTATTTTATCGCTCAAGAAACGCACAAAATATAGAACAAAGAAAGTCAAGAGTGAATAGACAACTTCTAGGCAAGCGCGCCATTCTAGGCCATCTTAGGCTGCATCATCACTTGCTAGAAGGTCTGATAGCAGCCAAGCGCTAGTCTATAAAAAAGATACAATCGATGTGTATGATTTTGTGTCAATAAAAGTGATAAGCTCAAACTCAAAGCATCTATTCAAAATGTGTACTACATTACACTTTTTGACTGTCAAAATTATTGAATTAAGATGGTGATAGTTGTTGACGTAGAGTTAAAACTAAGCAACGAGGTTTCACAAATTAACCCTGGTCTGAGAAGACCACAAAAAAGCCCAGCTGGATAATATATCAATAGGTATTGTTTTTCGTTGTCTGTGCACACTGCCGGCGAGAACTCTCTCTTCGCTTTAGTTTGTTGCAACGACAAGAGCTATCATAGAAAAAACTCGCTCAGCCACACCGCGCCGTTTGCGTAGGGACGATTAGTTACTCGCCCGTCGCACAAACAGTCAACAGACCTCATAGCACAGCGACAAAACTATTCACACCATCGCACCTCGCTTCTCGTTTTACACCAATTCATTCTAGCTTTTAGCTCGTCATTCTAGTTTTTAGCTCGTTTATCGCTAATCGTCGGCGGTCGGACAAGTGCCTAAGATTCTTTGATGAAATGCAAGTTCCTCTATGGATGGTTAATGATAGTATGTAGATGTTATCAAGACGATTGCTGCATCATCGGCATCCGGTCTGATTGTAATCAAGTTTCCAAATGCCTCGATGGTCTAGTAGTTAGCATGTTCGACTGCGTATGACGAGGTCCTGGGTTCGAACCCGGATCCGGCCAAAAATAGGTATTTAATGGGGTTTTCTGGTAAGAAATCATCAGTACCCGGAGTTAGAAAGTTAGCGGTGTGTTACCCCGTGCCTCGGAGAGCGTCGGTCTGATCTCTCTCCGATCGTGTCGGATGTCCGTCCATCAGGCTATGAGAGTGAAGGAATAGAGAGTGCACTAATGTGAACTATAATAACTATGTACCGCACAGTTGCCTAATCTTTATGGAGGTTGGCCGCTGTATTATAGGTTTTTTAATATAGTATGAGCTAGAATAAGTTTTAATCTCATATTTCATTTACCATATTATATATTATACCTATGTAGGTAAGTAAGTATAATTTTATTCTAAGTGCTAAAATAATTACTATGAAACCAGTCCGTAGTAATTATTTATGTTATGATAGTAAGTAATATCTAGGCGTAATTGATGTCTATCAAATTAATATTCATAGTGATACTATATTTAAGTTTGTTATCCGTTCTATTCTGGGCTATGACCGTGTGACTCACCGGCCATAGTAACAAACATGTTTACTATTTAACGGGTTTGGCCAAATGTTTGCTCAAATGTTTAGTGGAACGTACCACGTATTTTAAATTTTTTTAAATAACGTATTTTTAGGGTTCCGTACCTTAAAAGAAAAAGGAACCCTTATGGGATCACTTCGTTGTCTGTCTGTCGTGTCTGTCAAGAAACCTATAAGGTACTTCCCTTTGACCTAGGATCATGAAAGGCAGGTAGGTAGGTTTTTAGCACAAGTAAAGAGAATAATCGGAAAAGCGTGATTGAGGTCTTAATTAATTTAATTTACAAAATCAGTAATAGATGGCGCAGTCCGTTGTTAACTTGCAATGGTTCTACATAAAAGTGAGACCTTGTATGATGGTACGGAACCCTTCGTGCGCGAGTCCGACTCGCACTTGACCGGTTTTTTGAATTCTAGCTATCTATTGACTTTTTACCAGTAACTCTAGAAATCAACAAGTTCATTTTTAGTGAGTTTAGTCAAATGACCCAAATTTGTAGATATGTATTTGTGTATTTATTCACAAAAAATAATGTGTTGTCGGTATACAATTAGGCTTTGGGATTTAGGCTTTTTAAATCCTGTGGGAGCTCCTTGATTTTCCGGGGAAAAAAGAAGCCTATGTCCATCCCCGGGATGCAAGCTAACTCTGTACCAAATTTCATCAAAGTCGGTAAAACGGATAGGCCGTGTAAAGCTAACAGACAGATAGACAGACAAACAAGTTTTCGCAGGAAGTATGGATATGTATTACCAGATCCAAACCGTAACAATTGACACTGAGGTCATTGCTACAAACAGTTAAATTCAGACAGTGTGAATTTCACAGGAACTCGTAAATTTTAAATTCAACGAATGCTAAATGACAGGGTCATAAAAATAGCAATTAGGTATTAGTACGCGACAGGTCGCGATGGCAATCAGAGTATGAGGCGGTGGGAAGCCCCGCACATCCGCATCTCTACGATTTTATTGAATTTTATTTAGTTACTAAGTAATTAATAAATGCATACTACCTTCTTACTTGATGGTTAGAATAATAATTAAGTAGCATGTCTATAATAATGTATTGATATGGTAAGTGTGATATTAAATAGCCACTCATTACATAGACGAGTAGGTACCTAGGTACCTAGTTAATTACAATTTATTTTAGGTAAGTACATTATTATTTTTATAGTGTCTAGTTACTAGACCAACCCATTTCCGCCCCACTACTGCGTACGGGTCTCCTCTCAGAATGAGAAGGGTTTATTAGGCCAGTCTGCCACGCTGGCCCAATGCGGATTGGCAGACTTCACACACCTTTGAGAACATGGAGAACTCTCAGGCATGCAGGTTTCCTCACGATGTTTTCCTTCACCGTTCAAGCAAGTATTATTTAATTGCTTAAAACGCACATAACTGAAAAGTTAGTGCTGCGTGCCCGGTATCGAACCCCCGACCTCCGATTAGGAGGCGGATATTCTAACCACTAGGCTATCACAGCTTAGGAACTAACGGTCTACACAAATAATTGCAATACTAAACACTGAAAAATCTTTCATCTTTACATATTTAATGCCAGTAGTTTGAGCTGTGTCAATCAGCCCACCTTTTCCTTTTAAATATTTAGATGAATGCAATATCTTTTTGTTTTCTCTCTTAGTTGTTGTAATGAATGTAAAATTGCAGTGTGAAATGCATTTATTTTAATAACAGATAAAACCTTCGACCGGTCCGCGATTAATTGATAGACAACACGCAAGATAACTAGCACAATTATTAAACAAAATTAAATGAAAAACAATATAATTACAGAGCACAGATATCGAAATTCCAATCTTTTAAGCTGTAAATTATTAATTAATTGGTATACTTTCAGTGAGTACTATGCCGCTATTTCAATAGTCCATGTTCAATAACTATCCCTAATTACGTTAGTAATTACCTACTAGGTAGGTAGGTACCTACATTATAGAAATTGATTTCTTTATTAACCTCCGAGCCAAAAATAGGGGTGTTAAAAGTTTAACGTGTGTATCTGTCTGTGGCATCGTAGCTCCTAAACTAATGAAACGAGTTTAATTTAGTTTTTTTTTGTTTGAAAGGTGGCTTGATCGAGTGTTCTTAACTTCTTAGCTTTAATCCAAGAAAATCGGTTAAGCCGTTTGAAAGTTATCAGCTCTTTTCTAGTTACTGTAACCTTCACTTGTCGGGGATGTTATAAATTTTTAATTTACACTTGTTCTTTCTTTATTTGCATTGATGTTTTACATCATAAAAAATATTAAAATATTACAACATAAAACGCCGTCAGGACGTTGCAAAGTATAACATTGGTAATTATAGGTAATATTACAATTCTAATAAGTGTTAACAATTATGAAAATTATGAAGTAGGTATGAATAACAATAATTATGAATTAATTAAATGGTAATTAAATATAAAAAAATTACAATTTATGTAATTTAGTTTCGCTAAATACCTAAATCATCATTAAATACTTCTTTTTCATTTTTCTTTAATTTACATAGCGGCCATTTAGAAATTTTTATTATTTGTTATTATAGCGGTATCAAAAATACGAACTAAATATTTCACCTCTCTACTTATATGTTCATGAGATAAAGCCTGCTGACATACAGACATACAGACGAAAGAGAAGCGGAGGCTTAATAATAGGGTCCCGTTGGCACCCTTTGTATACGGAACCCTAAAAAGGAACTTAAAAGTCCCTGAATAAATAAAGAAAAAAAAAGGAACTTCAATACGAATTTCTATGAACCAGTATACCTACAAACACGTTTTCTTTTTACCGACTTCGAAAAAAGGAGAAGGTTCTCAATTCGTCGGGTTTTTTTTTAAAGTAATTAAGTGTGTCTTAAAGTTTTGAAAAAATCTCACAACCTCTCAGACTAATATACCAACCTACTCAAGAAAAACAAAAAGTATTCACGGATTTACATAATTAAAGATCTGGAAAAAACAATAGTACTTAATTACTCAAGCATCCTGCTCTTTTAGTATAATAAAAGAAAAAAAAACGGTAGATATTAAAAGTATTAAAGTATTTAAATTATTTATACCTAACTAATTTAGAACCGAAGGCGAACTTTCTGCCGTTCCGAGGTTTCAGTGACCGATTTGCACGGCTCTATTTTTAACCCCCGACCCAAAAAGAGGGGTGTTATAAGTTTGACGTGTGTCTGTGTATCTGTCTATGATCGTAGCTCCTAATCTAATGAACCGATTTTAATTTCGTTTTTTTTGTTTGAAAGGTGGCTTGATCGAGAGTGTTCTTAGCTATAATCCAAGAAAATCGGTTCTGCCGTTTAAAAGTTATCAGCTCTTTTCTAGTTACTGTAACCTTCACTTGTCGGGGCTGTTTTAAATTTTTAATTTTTACTTGTCTATGTAACCTACACTATAACATAGAAAATTGAAAGAAGAATTCAATGGGTACTAATAACTTGATTTTGGTAATTTGTGCAGTTGAGCCCTTTTTACACTCACCTCTTCAATTATCTCTGCGTACGTATGGTCTATGGTACGTATTATTTATTAGATGATTGCTCGCAACTTCGTCCGCGTGGTTTTAAGTCTTTTAAAATACCGTGGAAACTCTTCAATTTTCTGGGATCAAAAGTTACCCATGCCCGCCCATTTTTTTAGTTAATTATTTATAGACAAACGCTTGACCACAATCACACCTAATGTAAAGTGATAATGTGGCCTAAAACGGAACGCGTTTACCTAGAAGATGCCTATTCACTCTTATTTTAAAGATATCCGGATAGTTATTGGCAGGAAACACAGATCGCGGAAGAGTATGCCTGTACCAATTTTGCCAAAATCGGTTAAACGGATAGGTCATGAAAAGCTAACAGACAGACATACAGACACAACTTCGCACTTGTAATATTAATAGTATGGACAGCTAGGTCAGACTGTACACTTTCGCATTTAGTATGGATAGTTAGGTAAGAACTGTAATGTCTAGCTATAATACTGAACAAGACTTATGACATGGCTTAAAGTCATTTACCCGCATTAATAACGGCCGGCCTTCGATTTATTTTAGTTGTCGCCCGGAATACCGCGAGCATTCTCAAATGCATACCGCTCGACTTTGTTGCACTATTCGAGTCAGTCGATGTTGGCAGCACTGATTAATTTTAGAAAAAAAAATCTTTTGTAGTTTGTTGCCATGCCACCTATAGTACGCGACAGGTCGAGATGGCACACGTCAAACTTATAACACCCCTCTTTTTGGGTCGGGGGTTAAATATGTATGTAAGTAAATATTCCGTAAATACCTAATAGTGTTTTAGATTCTAAGTAAGTAAAACCTTCTGTATTTAAATATCAACAGAAAGAATGATACACATCCTTTTTACAATAAAAAGCAGGATTTAGTAATAAAGGTTGCATATTTGATCACTGGACCGAAAAAAAAAGCGAACAAAAAGTTCAACCTCCCGAGGCGAAAAATGTAAGACCCGAAACATCGAAGTCACGATAAGACTTTAGGGCAAATAACCAAATAAACGAAAACCAGTCAAGTGCCAGTTGGATTCGCTCACGAAGGGTTCCGTAATCCGTACCGACCCAAACCGAATACTGAATTAGAAATTGAATTAAATTATTTTTAACGGGCGACTGCAAGGGACATGAAAAAGGAGCTAGAAAAAAATTTACCCTAGCATGTGGGAGGGATTATCATTGTCTAGAACTCATCGAGTAGTCAATATATTTTTGTTTTTTTTTTTATCTTAAAAAATAAAGAAATGAGGAGCCGTCAAGGTAATCAGTTTTAGACTATTTTTGTGACGGGTTTCTCAAAAATTTAACTGGTTAGGAATATGAAATTTCCGTACCTATACTGAACCATATACCTACCTACTGCATTTTAACAACAAATTTTGGAAACTTGGTTTGTAAGCTGTGACCAAAACTAATCATGTAAGGAATCCTAAAAGAGCGAAGCCCGCCTCGCACTTGACCGGTTTTATTTATTAAACTATTATTTGTAGTTATAGCGACAATAAATACACACAAAAAATTTCAACTCTCTGAGTAAAGTAAATTGTAGATACCTACCTAACTAGAACGGTTCATGAGATACAGGCCGCATACAGACAGATAGATGGACAGATGGATGGACGGCCAGCGGAGGCTTAATAATAGGGTCCCGTTGGCACTCTCGTCCACGGAACCCTGAAAATGATAGCCCACAGCCGGAACCAAATTAATAATTCTGAATTTACAGTCTTATAATAACCGCTATTTATCTTTTATCCGAATTATAGCCGGATAAAAACACATTTGTGTGGGCGGTGATTGTATGCTGTCCGTAAATGTAACTGAAATTGATTGTAAATGGGCTACATAAATTGCTATCACTAGTCACTACCCATATATATTATAAACTAGCTGATGCCCGCAGCTTCGCCCGCGTGGATTGGTCAGATCCCCTGCAGCATCAGGATTGAGGAGTTGGAATCCAAATTTTTTATGGAACAATGTCGCAAAGTTCGTCTATCGGTTAAAAAATACGCAAATCGGTTCAGATATCTCGGAGAGATCATTGCATAGGTAGAAAAACACAACTCCTCCATTTTTTAAAGTCGGTTAAAAAGTAGCCTATATTACTCCTTGGTTAATCCTCTACTTGTCTGTGAAAGTCCCGTCAAAATAGGTTCAGCCATTCCGAAGATTAGCCCGTTCAAACATTCGGGCACTTCAGATATAGATGTACAAGTGTGTTTAGTTTGTTGGTTTGTCTTTCAATCACGCCGATACAGAGACTTTTTTGCAGATATTTTTTGCATGGGTATAGTTAATGACCTGGAGAGTGACATAGGCTACTATTTATCCCGGAAAATCAAATAGTTCCAATGGGATTTCGGAAAAACTTAAATCCACGCGGACAAAATCGCGGGCATCAGCTAGTAGTTAATATGATAGGTAGGGATCAAAATAGTTTAGTTGATTTTTCTGTCCTAAATATTGCATCTTGCAGTACATATTGCACAAAAGTAAAGCCAAACAATATTAAGTAGGTAGGTATTTTAATTCTCTTGGTTGTGTTGTCTGTGTCAATCATCAGTAACTTGACTATACAATTGAACTTAAAAATTGCGCAATAACTAGCCGGTTTATGAACATCTGAATTATTCCGAACTTCCTGGACATGTGTTTTCATAAAATGACAACTTAGCCAAATCTTTTTGATTTTAATGACTGAAGACAGAGACAACCAATTAATCATTGATTAATTGGTCGTTGGCTATCATTCTCTTTATTAAAATAATATTAAGCACCTAGGTTCATTTAATTTTAATTAAATTAAGTAAGTTTATGAAATGTCATTTTCATTACACAAATTATATATTTTTTTAAATTAAGTAGGTATCACTAATAAATGTACACTTATTTTTTTTTATTTTTTTTATTTTACTTACACTCGATTTGACACGACAGTACCAAATAATAACGTAAGTGAAAAAAAAAATTGTAATAAACCTCTATAAAGTTTACCATAGTTTTTCACTACTACAGCACATAACAACGTAAATGACAAAAAATTAAAAGGACAATCCTTATATCAGTAATTAATAATTATTACTAATTAGGTTTTAGTAAGTCTTTCATAGATAAGTAGGCAGGTATAGTAAGTAATTATAATTACACATCAGGATATTTTTTGACATGTTTTTTTTTATTTCCCAGGGTTTGCTGATAAATATTGACGATATTGATATCACAATATATCTATATCAATTTTATCCAACGTTTACACTGGCAACACACGACCAAGAACTGATAAATCCAATATTTAGATATTTACAATAAAAAAAATCGGGTTGGTTCGAACCCTGGTATTTCCATAATAATCTTCTTTACCACTACACTTTTAAGTCGTTATAAGGTAGGTGTAGGTTCTATTAATATAAATACCCATGTTATTTTTTACCTGACTGCGGCAAAGCCAAAAGGAAGGGTTATGATTTTAGCAGTCTATGTATGTGGGTGTGTATGTTTGTATCCAGGTTCTGTGTGTTCCACCGTAGCGCCTAAACTACTGGGCCGATTTTAATGAATGAGGTGCCAATCGATTCGTCGCTCGTAAAGGTCCGGGTGACATAGGCTTCATTTTATACGAAAAAAATTGACTTAACGGATATTACATGAAAAAAAGTCTGGTTTTAGTTTTCAATTTTATCTTGTGTAATTAAATTGCTGAACCCACATTTTCTCTAACCACCGTAAACTACCTACATCAAACTATCTACCACACAGTAACAAAAGTTATTTGAGTAATAACCAATAACTATGGTGAGCCCTTAATTTTGTTTTGCTTACAAAGCATCAATTATATCTGTCAAAGTACATATACAATCCCACACAGTTGATGACTGTTAATCATAGTTTCGAAACACCTCTTACTTAGGCAAGGTTTTGAACATATTATTTTCAAACTTTTCCTTCCTCTCTCTCTATAATTATGAAAATACACACACATTTACTTTTGTACTCGTTTGTTTGTGTGAGCCATTAAAAAAATTATTTATTTATTTAAAAAAATGTCATATAATTTCATTCATTACTTAAAACTGAGTAAAATTTACAATCTGGCAAATTGTATCAATCAATGTAATGAAAACTAATATGAATTTTCATATTCATTTATCTTTTTTAACCCCCGACCCAAAAAGAGGGGTGTTGTAAATTTGACGTGTGTATCTGTGTATCTGTCTGTGGCATCGTAGCTCCTAAACTAATGAACCGATTTTAGCTTAGTTTTTTTTTTGTTTGAAAGGTGGTTTGATCGAGTGTTCTTAGCTATAATCCAAGGAAATCGGTTCAGCCGTTTGAAAGTTATCAGCTCTTTTCTAGTTACTGTAACCTTCACTTGTCGGGGGTGTTATAAATTTTAAATTTACCTACACTTGTAAATAATCATTTTCATTCGCACTAAGTAGGTAGTTACCTATTTATCATCATTGTATTCGATTATAATAAACGGTTGACATAGCAACTGATAGTGATAAATTACATCCTTCAAAATAAGTATAATAAAATTCACATAATGTTGTTCATGATAGTGCTATCACGTGAAAAAAAAATCTCTTACATTACATTATTTATATTATGATAAAACGTAACGTGACATACCTACCTATCTCATAACGGAAATAAGACAGACTGACTAGCTAGAGTATGATAAATATTGTCACATTGGTGAAATTTACTCACTAAATGCATAATTTGTTTCACTATTTATTTATTTTTTTATATAAAAAGAGTTTTTTAATAAAAGAAATAGAGTATCTAATTCATTTATCATTAATTTAAACTCTAGTAGGTACAAGAGATCCAATAAGTTAAAGTTTTTTTTTTGAGAAAATCAAATTTGAGGGTATTTTAAAATTAAATATAATTAACACTTGCACAAATACAGATCAAAATGCAAGTAGGTATATCAACACAGAATTGTAACATTTTAAGTAGGTATTTGCAGCAGATAAGGGCTTGGGCTTAAATAATCGTGGCAACAAGATAAAAGTACGTGGCTGCTTTTTTATCAGCGAAATTACTGTTGCTAGGTGGGTTGATAAGAATTTACTGAACACAACTGTTATGTAGTAGGTTAAATTTTTCTGTCTTCAAAACCTTCAACTGTGCGTAAAAAGCACTAATAATAATACCTATCCCATTCTGTTTACAGATTAGGTACATTAATTTGTATTTTTTTTAATGTTAGCACTTGCGTTTTTTCTATGTCCCATGTAACTTTATTGAAAGTCTAAAAAATTTGACTCACCAAAATTATACGAAGACTCTTTAATCTTTTCTACTTCTCTGTTTTCAGTTGTATGGATTTAATTTTTTCAAATTACTTCATGTGGCATTTCCATGGCACTGTAGTATAATAAATGCCATTAAATTTTTTCGACACTGTAGCACTGATCGTCACTTCCTATATTATTTATACGAATTTCACAGTTTTAAAATTTAGCAAATTTTTCAATTGTAATGTTTTTATTTATTTCTCGTTCAGAGTTATTTTGTAAAGGTTTAATGTGGCGACGGAAATTACTGGCTTTACTATTTCGTCGCATCCTACTCACATTTCCGGCTTCACTATCACCTAGTAATATCCATGGTGAAGTCTTATTAGATTTAGAGGTTTAGAAGATGGTATGATTTCGTATTAGAATCAAAGTGGCGAAGAACGCGTTGTCGCATGAGGTCCCAGTTAAAAAAAAAACAATTGATGATACGTGTTCGCGCGTCGATTGTCGTCACGAGAAGGCGGCAGGCGCACCGCAGCGCGAGCGTCGGCCGCGCCAAGCCAACGGATTGTGTAAACGCGCGCCACTCGCTCCGGCGTCGCCGGGCGGGGGCGGCGCGGGGGAGGGTCGCGCCACGCACGCACACATGCACACCCCTATACAGCTCTTATCCATTACTAACGCTCCTATTTTGAATACGCGACACGCCAATCTAGCTTCTATGCGTTAGTTATACGAGCTCGAGGGACGTGACGAACGGACCGCGACCGGCATCGGAACGCTGGCAGAGCGAGAGCCCGAAGTTCACCGCGCGAGAGCGAGCGACGCAGCACCATCGGTAGTTGAGCCGCGTAACGCATGTGTGTAGAACGCTCCGCAATAGTGCCGTAGTGGCGGACTTTGTAAGTACGCGTAGATGAGAAGTGCCGTGTCTTGAAATTTTAATAAAACGAGGCCCGGCCCTGTCATCTACTTTTGAATTTTAAATTCAATTTGAACTGACGCGACGTTGATGAGCGTTACGATTTACTGAAACTATCATTGATACACGTCCACGGACCAGTGAACGGTTACACAGGTTACCTCTCGACGTCCAAGCTTACATTACTCAACCGATAAGTCAGAGTGTTTTGTAGTATAACGAACCTTAGACAGATCAAGTTTCGGGACATAATGATCGTCTGTTGAATAGAGACGGAAATTAGAATGGAACATGTTAAGTAATAATACGGGGAAATAAAGCATATTGATATTCTCGAAAGAATACATTTAGGAGATCGTAAACGGTCACAAAGTCATATAAAGAATGATTAAGTATAAAAACGGGCGCATTTAAAATTCACAGATGTGTGTATGACAGGCGAATGGCCTCGCGTTATTGAGGAATCGAGTGTAAAGACCTCTGGTGTGGTGTGTGTTTTTAAAATACATATTGTGATGAGTAAAATATGACGGCTCGGAGGCTTAGCCACACGCTCCACCCACGTTAGACGATTAAAAATTTAAATACGCCACGAGAGTTTCGTCAGAGGACAGTTTTATATCTATTCCACCCAGTTCGGATTTAATACAACTAGTTTTGTGTTCTCTAACGATTATCGTATCTTCCACGTTCTCGATACTAGTTTTGTAGTCACGATTTTTTATGTGATGGTCCAAATGATTTATATTTCATGGCAGATAGAGCGGTGCGTCCACAGGTGCGGGCAGAGCTAATTTGTTGGCCAATGATTTATTTGTACAGCTACGTAGGTACCTACCACGTTTCTCTGCTATAAATTTAATTGTACGTTCCTACATGACGGAGAGATTTTTTTTAGAAAGCTGTTGATCTACCTAACTGAGATGTTTGAATTTGAACTGATATTATAGAAGTTCTTCACATAATAGGCATACTTATGGAAATCTTATATTGTCCTAATATTATATTATCTTATAATCTTATATTCAATAAATTAGTAAGTATGGCAAACAAGTGCAACTTTGATGAGTACGAAATTAAGAAAGCACTTAGTAAAACATGACGACTTACCTTTCATTTTCGATTGTTTTAAATAAGACTAATAGAATTAAAATTAATTGAACCCTATTCTGTAATCTGTATTTAAGCCTACAATGTCAAGTGCGAGTCGGACAATACACGAAGGGTTCCGTACCATCGTAAAAAAATTGCAATTTTTAATTTTTTTGTGATGTAAGCAAAACAATTTTTCCGTCTGTCTGGCTGTTCGCATTACGTCGCTGATCTTACTTAACAGATTTGAATGCAATTTGGCATGTCTCCTACTCAAATTTCTGGATGAATATTTAGCATATTTTTATCCCAACAGGGCCTCTTCGGGATAGAAGATGAAAATTTTTGTCGATGTTACTCCATAACTCCGTCAAATCTGAATCGATTTTAATAATTTTTTATTGGAATATTCCATCCTTTCCATCCTTCATTTTTTTCACTTTTCATCATTTTTCCCCTTTGGTAAAGTTCTGATGAACCTTTTTGGAGATAGAGAACGCAACATCTCAACATAATAAAATAAAGAATTAGATAGTCAATATAATCAGGATCATTTGTTTCAATGTCTATAAATATTAGGTGCCAAGGGTGCAATAAAATCAAATCAAAAGTCAGATGTTTGAATAAAACCAAGTTGGCGCCATTTTTACCAGATTTACGATAACATGTCACATGTTGTATGGCAAGGTTTAAGAATTCTTAAATTTGTGGTAAGGACCAGACCAAATAACATTATCTGCTCATCGTTGGAAAAATAAATAATAGATACATATATACATATATACACATACATATAGGTATATTATGTGTTTTGGGAGTTTTTTCAGTGCTAACAACATTACTTCTTACTAAAAACCATAAAGCAAAATAAGATGAATGTCACTTCTGTGAGTTCAACAACATGTGACTTCATCATTATCATAATCAGTCTGTGGACTTCCACTGTTGGACATAGGCCTTCCCTATAGAGCGCCGACACACCCGGTCCTCAGCCTTCCTCATCCAGCCACTTCCCGCCAGCCGCTTTATATCGACAGTCCATCGAGGACTCAAGGACTTTCCGGCTCCAACGGCCATCGCCTCTACGACAACGCCTGCCCACTGCCACTTCAGCTTGCTAATAGTCTGGGCTATGTCAGAGACCTTGGTTCTCCTCATTTGGGATCTTATCCCTCAGGGAAACTCCTAACATGGCCCTCTCCATAGCTCGCTAAGCAACTTTGAAACTTATCAGGCAATAATTAACATGTCTTAATAAGTCACCACCATGGGACTGCCAAAAGGCGATTATGAAGAAAGATTTTTACATTAAATTTTAGTAGACAAGTGTAAATTAAAAATTTATAACAACACCGACAAGTGAAGGTTACAGTAACTAGAAAAGAGCTGATAACTTTCAAACGGCTGAACCAATTTTCTTGGATTATAGCTAAGAACACTCGATCAAGCAAGCCATCTTTTAAACAAAAAAACGAAATTAAAATCGGTTCATTAGTTTAGGAGCTACGATGTCACAGACAGATACACACGTCAAACTTATAACCCTCTTTTTGGGTCGGGGGTTAAAAATCAATCAAACTAATGTACGAAACAGAGCCTAACAACAAATAGGTACCTCTTCCGTCACGCAATAACTACGAAAATCATTAGCCCCGATCTATAACCTCTTATTAATATGAATATAATGACTTCACTTAAATATAGGTTAAGTTTCTACGTCTCAATTTATATCAAACGTGACTTCTAAAGCAGGCTAATCTGTTTATTTATCTAACAGCATTTTGGTACCTCTTAAGTAATCTAAAAATAATAAGCCACTTTATGCATGATGATTTTTTTAATATTCATTGATAATACCCACTTATCCATATTAATTCATAGTTCCTACCAACGTTTCCCATTCCCTTCCTGTATTTACATGTAAATGATACTTTAATCTAAAATTGCCGCTAATGTTAATTTTTAGGGTTCCCTACTACAATTAAAAAGGAACTCTCAAAGGATCACTTTGTAGTCGGGCTGTCTGTCTATCAGTCTGTCTCTCCGTTTGTTGTGTCTGTCAAGAAAACCTCTAGAATAGGTACTTCCCGTTGACCTAGAATCTAGAAATTTGTCAGGTCTTATAGCACAAGTAAACGAAAAAATTCGAAAACCATGAATTTATGGTTACATCACAAAAAAATGTGTTCATGGAAAAATTTATTGACTTAATCGCGCAAGTAAGCGCAAGTGCAGTCCCCGTCATTAACCAGAAGTGTTCTACATAAAAGTGTTAGGTATATATTGCAAAATGATACGGAACCCTTGGTGTGAGAATCCGACTCGGACTTGACCGGTTTTTTTTAATTACCATGTCTTTACACCAAAAGTAATCTCCTAAGCTAAAGCCTGCTAATGATGTTTATCTATTAGCATTTCTAATTTAAAATATGTTCCCTAATTAATTAGTATCAAGTACAAATTTCAATAATGACTTTAGCCATCCATTTCTCTAATTACCATATCATGTCCCACTACCAACACGTTTCTTTCAAAACAAGTTAATATAATTTGTTTACTTATCTAACATCAATTTGAGTTCATGGGATATGAAATATTATGTTTTCTTCTGAATAAGTGACTGATAATATTTTTCAATGAAAAACCCAAGCATGTTTAGCTTATAATGCTATTGTTTGAATAATCCTGATCACAATTGATTAAATAGATATTTTGATTTGTTTACGCCCCTTCCCTACATTTTAAGAATTAGTGTTGTAGGTACAGAACCTACACTAATTTTTTTTTTCATGAACCAAATTTTCAAAAATGGTTACTAAATTGTTATCAATTCATCAATGATCATATTCAATCAATTGCAAAGCAACATTCAAGTACCTACCTAGCTACTTGATGTACCTATTTGAATGCTTACCAAAAGCAATTGATTGGTGTTTCAGTAGGTATTCCACCCTGAGATGCCTAATTCATCAATCATCACCAATCATCATTACTGAGGACAGGTGTCCTCTCAAAATCAGAACGGTTTAGGCTTTAGTCCATCACGCTGGCTAAGTGCGCATGGCAGACTTCACACTCCTTTAAGATCATTATGGAGAACCCTCAGGCAAATAGGCTTCTTCACTTATCTAACTATCTAATTTATCGCTACTTTCCATCTATTTTTATAATATACTTAAATAAATCAAAAGTGATAAAGTAATTTTTATCTGTCTCACCTGACATTCACTAGCCATATCAATTTTATCGCAGCTGATACTATCAAAATGCGTTTATGGTTCTTACGCTGACAGTGAAATCTTTTTAACCCCCGACCCAAAAAGAGGGGTGTTATAAGTTTGACGTGTGTATCTGTTTATCTGTCTGTGGCATCATAGCTCCTAAACTAATGAACCGATTTTAATTTAGTTTCTTTTTGTTTGAAAGGTGGGTTGATCGCGAGTGTTCTCAGCTATAATCCAAGAAAATCGGTTTAGCCGTTTGAAAGTTATCAGCTCTTTTCTGGTTACTGTAACCTTTACTTGTCGGGGTGTCATAAATTTTAACAAAATCAATATACTAAGTAAGTATTCCAATTTACCTGGTTATCGCAGTAAGAACTAAGCATCATAGGATTTATATAGAATTGATTTTAAATTAGTTATTTTTTCAGTTTACACTCATTCTATCATTATGTTTTGAAATCGATTTTATACTTACGAAATTATTTTTCCTTTTTCATTCTTTGAAAAGGTTTTTGATTAGAAACTACCTATAAAGGTTAGTTTAAGGCTTACATTTTAAAATACGAAATCGTGACTTAAGTATTTTTTATGCAACAAGTTTGACTTCTGACACTTAGGTATTAATTTGACTTTTAAATACCTACCTACTCTATTTAGGAGGCGTAGGTAGAATTTCGGATGTTAATATTATCTACCAGCTGTAAATATAGAATTTTTTTTTTTTATTTTTTTTTTCACTTTAAATGGAGAAAATTGGTGTAAAAAATTACATTAAAATATTATATTTATTATTAGTGCTCACTGCTCAGATCATTCCTAGGAGTTTTTATTTTAACTTCAATTCAATACAAGCAGTTTACAGAAGTTGGATCTGTTAGAAATTTTTACACCTTTTTTAATCCGTGCGATATGTTTGTGACGTGTATTAATTTTTTCTAATTTTTTAATTTGGTTTTTCAATACCCATGCAAGTCACCAACCAAAAAAATCACATAAAGAGGATTTTCCAAGTAGATTCCTATCACTTCCTATTTATGGATACTTATTGGAATATCAGAACATCAAAATACCTACCTACCTAGATATTTAAACATTTTGGCGGGAAAATATGAAGTAGGGTGGCTGGACATTTTTTTAGTCTCAAGAAATTCGTCAGAAATAAATTACGATTTTGATTCAAATAGGTAATCCTACTGGACTAAGAGCCTGCAAGGGCCAGACCTTCGTTCTTTAAAAAAGCTGAAAGTTTATCTGCGTATTGTCCAACACAACGATTAGCGACTGTGAAGTTTGGCTCATGGTGGCTTTGGGAGATAACAGGTAAAGAGGGTGTATAAATCTTACATCAAAGTGTAGTATTATATTTTCTTCGGAAAATATTAGAATCACTCATTCATTGCCAGCCACTTAGTAGGTATCTACCGTGGCAGCACCCTACCAGGCACTTTTAAACTTTTAGGCGTCTGTCAAGGGATAGCCACGTCTCTAAGTGTCTAGCAATGTATGATGACATGATTTCTAATACTTACTGTCTATTCCAAAGAAAAAATAAAAAATTACACAAATTTGTCGTAAGATATTTTACACCTTTTTTAGCTGTTATCTCCCAAACCCACCATGATCCAAACTTTAGTCTCTGATCGTTCTTCCCTGCGTTGGGGACAATACGCAGAGAAACTTTCAGCTTTTATAAAATAACGAAGGTCTGCCCCACGTTGAACTCTCTCTCTATAAAACAATAAATATTTACCTCCGTTTTCCCATACAAAATCATTATCTTCACACTGAAAAAAGTACACATTTCGTAATTTGAAACACAACACACATTCGAATTTGGAATCCGTTCACTCGCCTAACCAACTCAGCCAGAGTCGAGTTTAGTTTCGCGGGCACACTTCAGGTTTTCGTTTTAGTTGCAATAATTAGTAGTATTGTTTTGTCGCGGCAGTGGCGGCCGCTCGTGGCGCGCGATGGCACTGCACCTCGCCACATAATGCTACCTAACATCGTCTCTTTCCCCCTTCACTTTCGCAGCGTCTTTTTACAGAGGGCGCAGGCGCCCCTGACATTTTTTAAACCGCGCCCATGTTACTGCAATACTCTAACGCCGCTCACCTTCCGTGAAAATAGCATTTTTTTCCATGCATTTTTTTCGCGACATCTCTTTCTATCGTCTACATTTGCCAATTCGCCGTCCCCCTTTACATAACGGTCGCTCATGAGCACCGCTCTAGCGTACGTAGATGGGTAATACTTTCTCTCTCTAGAGACGCCGCGACGCTGGTGACGCCAATTATTTTTGCACTTCTTCAGTGACTAAACATTACTTTAAAAAAAATACAACTTTAATTTCAACCTTATCCCGTTATAATAAAATGCAACACTAAACATGCGGAATGCAGTTACGACTTTATGATTTAGAGTATATTGTGTAAAGTTCCGGCCATTTTTGCGATAAAAAATGCTTTGCATGCACGTAACCACGCCTTTGTATACGCATATCGCTGTCTATTTTACTCCTTTTTTCTTTTTCGATTGCCATCTCTTTCTGTTACGCACACATGTGTTAAAACATCGGATGCTTCGGGACGTTTTGGTCACGCGCCATCTAGTGGTGGATAGCGGAACTTGTATGAGAAAGGGGTTTGTTTCTGAATTACTTTCTCCATGAGGGTGGAAGTATTGAGTGAAAGGGGTTGGTTTTTGGGTAAGTTCATACTTTCCCCGCACGATTGCAGCGCTACGTTTTAGAAACGAACCTATTCTTTTACTTTGCATAATTACGTTTTAAAAGGGAGTGCGTGTCGCTTATAAATTAAATCATTCAAACGAGTCAATTAATGAACCGGCTTGACGGATGAGGAAAGAAGGTTTCATGTCTATAAACAATTTAATCAAAGGGATTTAGCTCTGAATTAGCATTTTATTTGCTCGCCGCGATCGCCGTGTCAGCGGGGGCCCGTGAGCGACGAGCGGTATGGAATGGAACCCATATAAGGTTTACTAAGGAAGAAAAATTGTTTTTTTTTAAATGTTATTAAGGAAAATACGTTTCTGGTTCAGCGGCCCCTGGGCTAGCACTGGGAATTTATATTCGTCTGGTAGGAATAGGTAAAGTATGAAACTAGTCAAGGCTTCAGAATACATCTAGTACCAGACTTCAGTCGTGATTATTTTCATCGTACCGTCAAGCCGGTTAGCGTTCCATCGTACTGGGAAATCCGTACCACCAAGCCAGTTAACGTTTTAGTAGGTAGGTAGGTACCTACGTAGGTACGTACCTACCTACCAGCTACGATTCCACGTGGAAACCGTACCTATGGTGTATGGATTTGTTAAAACTGCCATCAGTCATGCACCTTCTTTAGTCCGTTTTTATCATCATCATCATCTTTGGAGAGCTCGCAACTAAGCGTTGGTCATTAAACTAAGCCAGAGCGAGTTGATCTCGCGTGGAGAGGGTTCCGTATGATGAACATGTAAGTTTTTTCACGCCCAATATTGAGAGGTCATGTAAATAAATAAAAAAAATATCCCTCACAATCAGATCATTCATTTGATATGTCACTCGGTATCAATTGCAAAACTTTTTTTTAATTTTTAATTTCCTCCAAGACATCACAATATGGCGGAATCCTTGGTTTGGACGCATTCCTACCTCATATTATACCCACCATAGCATTCGGACATGTGGAATTGCTAATTTGAATTCCGCCAATGAGCTCTAAGTTAGCCGTCACGGTGTAGGAATTCAAACATTATAATTGGGTAGGTGTACTTACCTACATAATTAACATTAACTTAATTATGTTTTCTGTTTTTAATTTAAAAGTAGAGTGCAAATATATAAAAATAGCTTATGCCCGCGACTTCGTCCGCATGGACTACACGAATTTCGTACTCCTATTTTACCTCTTTGGGGGTTAATTTTCAAAAATCCTTTCTTAGCAGATGCTTACGGCATAATAGCTACCTGCAGCCCGATCCGTCCAGTAGTTTGAGCTGTGTGTTAATGGACCAGTCAGTCAATCAGTCAGGCAGTTTTCTTTCACATAAGTATTTAAATAATAATGTACTTATTATAAACCTACCTAGATTTTGACGCCCTCCCTGGCGCAATGGAGAGCGCTATCCCCGATAATTGAAATTTTATGATTTCTAAATTTCCTCTGGTCTGGTTTGGTGGGAGGCTTCGGCCGTGGCTAGTTACCACCCTACCGGCAAAGCGAACGTAACAGAAGTTAGAACCCCGGACTTTCGATTAAACGGCGGACGTTGTAACCACTAGACTATCATCGCTTATAATAATTGTATGGCCTATTATCTGCTTGTTTCCAAATCTCGGTTCCTATCTCAAGTTAAAGACAAAGGCAACGTGGAGTTATTCCCACTGTGGGCGGGCGCCGAGTTGAAACCGAGGGATTTCTTGGTTACATAAACTACATAAATTACCTAAAAAGCCTATTGTATTACTTTATCGTTTAAAATCTTGCTTGTTCGTGAGTGATGATGTTGGTATAGGTTTTCGGATTTTTTCCTTTACTTGTGCTTTAAGACCTACCTAGGTAGGTAATTTGGCAGATGCCAAATTTCGTGATTCTAGGTCAACGGGAAGTACCCTATAGGTTTTCTTGACAGACACGACACGACAGTCCTAGTCAGACAGACAGAGAGACAGAAAACAAAGTGATCTTATAAGGGCTCCGTTTTTCCTTTTGAGGTACGGAACCCTAAAAATGGAAAAGGTGACGGATTGCCTGATCTATCAACGCATAGCATAAACTGCAAGACGGATCGGGCTGTTTGGCATGCAGATAGCTATTGAGAGATAGTCTTCCACTAGGAAATAATTTTTGAAAACACAACCTCTAAGGGGTAAAAATATGTCTAGTCAACGCGGATGAAGCCGCGGCAATGCCTAGTTTTAAATATTTCCTCCCATCTCAGCTTTCACCGGAAGTCACGATCAATCCGCGAGGCTAGGCCATACGCACGTAGCCTAGCTACTTCATCTGATATCACCACGATCAAACAATTCGACACGACTCATTACCGGACCCAAACAGATCATAATGCGTATCTCGTTACTTTGGCCCACGTGTAACCCATGTGTGGGTTCACAACGACTCATTCTGTGTATTCAATCTAAGTGGGTACCTAATATTCATGATCAACTCATTACCGGTTAACTACTGAGCACGGGTCTCTTCTCAGAGTGAGAAGGGTGTAGACCATAGTCTGCCACGCTGGCCCAATGCGGATTGGCAGACTTCACACACCTTTGTGTACATGGAGAACTCTCAGGCATGCAGGTTTCCTAACGATGTTTTCTTTCGCCGTTAAAGCAAGTGATATTTAATTGCTTAAAACGCACAACTGAAAAGTCAGAGGTGCGTGCCCGGCATCGAACCCTCGACTTCCGATTAATAGCCGAACGTTCTAACCACTAGGCTATCACAGCTTTTTACATTATATTATATGGCACAAATCATCGTTAGGAAACCTGCATGCCTGAGAGGGCTCCAAAATGTTCTCAAAAGATTTTCTTTATTTTTATTCATATACAAGTTAGCTTGACTGCAATCTCACCTGGTAAGTGATGATGTAGTCTGAGATGGAAGCGGGCTAACCTGGAAGGGCAGTTTTTTATCAATCCCGTTGGTTTTTATACGGCATCGTACCGGAACGCTAAATCGCTTGGCGGCACGGCTTTGCCGTTAGGGTGGTAACTAGCCACGGCCAAAGCCTCCAACCAGAAAGAAGTCTGAGTAGGTAGGTTTGTATGGAATCTTTCAATCTGTTCTGTGGGTAGTGTGGTTCAGGTCTGAGTAGGTAGATTTATATGGAATCTTCCAATCTGTACTTGGCAAGTGTGGGTAGTGTGGGTCTGAGTAGGTAGGTTTGTATGGAATCTTCCAATCTGTACTTGGCAAGTGTGCCCCTTCTCATTCAGAGAGGAGACTTGTTCCAGGCCTATAGTACTAGCGGTGATGTGTAATGATGATAATCTTACAGACCATTCATCATCAACATTATCAACCGATAGACGTCTTCTGCTGGACTTTTGTAGGAACTACAAGGATGATATAAAACTATATGTAGCTATATGTATGTAACTGTATGTAGGAACTGCTACACGCTACCTTGAAATCGCCGCGTAATCCTCAAAAAAATTAAGTAGGTAAATAGGTACCTACCATGCATTGGTTCGGTCATCGGAATGCCATTCATACCGAGTACAACCAGCAAGAAACTCGGCGGTTGCCCTTGTACAATGTTAATAAGTAACGTAGAGACAAAATTTCTATATCATTCCTTCAAGCATTCCGAACCCAACGTAATTGCTAAGGAGTCCATTTACTTTGCAACATTGTAACTTGCGAAGCTGTACAATTTGGTGTCTACCAATCAAAATATATATTTATTTTTAAGGACTAAGGTCCAAAATCTATTGGCACATACTAATTACACAGTAACAAACATCTCAATGACTGGCGTTTAAGTAAATAACCTACTAATTTACTTGGTTATTATATGGAAGATACCGTACCTATGTACTAAGTATGAAATATAATAATCAAACTATAGGTAAAGGGCCTTAATAATAAGCCTTATCTTGTAGTTTAGTAATTTAGTAGTATTTTCCAAACCAGCATTGTATAGCGTGCAAAACTCGAGTCAATGCCCCACCTACGATTCAACATTGACATTGAATGACCTATTTATGGAGCGTTCGTTAACCTCTAGCGTCTGTCAGATGTTTTGTTTGCAGTTTATCGTGAACTTTATGCAGGATTAAAAAAAAATCGTAGTTTTTTTATGGTATCTTATCAGTAATCATCAGTACTATCACCTGTCTTCGTTTTTGCTAGCGTTCTCGCTACACCCTGTAAGTTCAATTATTTCGTATATTGAACAGCTATTGATGATCTAAGAAACAGTCATTATTAATATAACTCGCTTTAACGGTGAAGGAAAACATCGTGCGGAAATCTGCATGCATGAGAATCACTCTTCACACTAATATTATAAAGGCGAAAGTTTGTGTGTATGTTTGCTACTCTTTCTTGCAAAAATTACTAGACAAATTTGGCTGAAATTTAGAATTTAGATAGATAATATCTTGGATTAGCACATAGGCTACTTTTAATCCCGAAAAATGAAAGAGTTCCCACGGGATTTTGAGAAACCTAACACGTAGACGAAGTCGCGAGCGTCAGCTAGTTCTACATTTTGTGCTCAAAGGTCTGTGAAGTCTGCCAATCTGCACTTAGCCAGCCAAACTTTCTCATTCTGAGACCGGTGCTCAGTAGTGAGCTGGTGAGTTGGCGAGGATGATGATGAAATAACGTTAACTACGTCCATGTAGTCACCGACGCCTTAACTTTCTCTCTACAAAGAAAATGGAAATGGGCAGGTCACGTGGCTAGGTACGCCGATGATAGATGGACCACAAGGTCAGTTAGATGGTCGGGACCAAGAGGTACTAGAGCGAGAGGCAGGCCATATGCCAGATGGGTAGACGAAATAGTGGCGATAGCAGGTCGTAGATGGCTAGCCATAGCAACAGATAGAGCAAGGTGGAATTCCTTGGAGGAGGCTTTTACCCAAAGGGGGTCCATACAATATAAGAACTTAGACAAAAAATACACACCACCAATATAATACTAACAAACTAACCATAATTTTAATTTGTAATATAATATACTAACTCACTAATCAAAACTATGCTTAAGCTCTGTAAATTATGGTATCAAAATAACTTGTATTTAACTTATTTATTTTTGTATGGAATTAATTAAAGCTTTATTATTATTATTACGTCCATGTATCTACTTACTGAAATGAAGTGCTAATTGTCATTCGCCAATCCAGCAGCGGGCCGCGGCGCCTGCAGGCGTAATTAACGCGTACAGCGCTCATTGGGGTCAAATTAATTCAGTGCAGCTCAAAATAACAGCTGCCCTAGAATTGCATTACATAACAGCGTAGATACCTAAGGTTGCTAGAGATTATAGTAAACAAGTGTAAATTAAAAATTTATAACACCCCCGACGATCCAAAGTATTTGAGTTTTCCAAAACATCATTTTCAAATAAATAATTATGTATTTAGGCAACGTCCATCTTGACAGCTTGACATTTGTCTATTGACATAATATTATGAACCTAACGGTTATCAAACCTTCTTTTCTACAAGAAAACTAGAAAAGAGCTGATAACTCTTAAACGGCTGAACCAATTTTTTTTGATTATAGCTAAGAACACTCTCGATCAAGCCACCTATCAAACAAAAAAAACTAAATTAAAATCGGTTCATTCGTTTAGGCGCTACGATGCCACAGACAGATACACAGATACACAGATACACAGACACACAGATACACAGATACACACGTCAAACTTATAACACCCCTCTTTTTGGGTCGGGGGTTAAAAACAACAGTAGAATCTCACTAATCCGGCACTATTAAAAACCAGAGGGTGCCGGATTATTCGGAATGTTCGGATTACTGGATTGTATAGAAAAATTTGTAGTAAATTAAATCAAGCATTTCATAAAGGCAACACAATCTATTTGGGTTTATGTTGTACACGTTTTTTAGGGTTCCGTACCTCAAAAGGAAAAACGGAACCCTGATAGGATCACTTTGTTGTCTGTCTGCCCGTCCGTCCATCCGGGCGTCCATTTGGCAGGTAGTTAGGTCTTATAGCACAAGTACAAGAATAAATTTGAAAACCGCAAATTGTGGTCACATCATTAAAAAAAAAAAATGTTTCAATTTTCAAAGTAAGATAATCTATATCATATGAAAGGGCTTTACCTGTATATTCTAAAACAGATTTTCATTAATTTTTATGCATAATAGTTTTTGATTTATCGTGCAAAATGTTTTTTCACGATAAATCAAAAACTATTATGCATAAATGCCGTTTCGTGAGTACGAAACCCTCAGTGCGCGAGTCTGACTCGCACTTGGCCGGTTTTTTTATAACTGTAACATATATCACAATTAACAAATTACATAGTTTTAAAATTATATCGAGGTCTGTTTTTGTGCAGCTTGGCGCGGGCGGAAGGTGCCGGATTATTGGACGTGTGAAGTGGATTACTGAGATTTTACTGTATTGGGATTTTCTATAACAAGTCTAAAAAATACGCGAGTGCGGAACCCTCAGTGCGCGAGTCTGACTCGCATTTGGCCGGTTTTTTTTTTAAATGAGGTCCAGTAGCAATATTGCAATGCAACAACAATTTTATTTCCTTAAACACTTAGGCGTCGGACCCTTACTGCCAGTCTAATTATTAAATCTAAACGTTAATCGCTCGATGCAACCTTGAGAAGTGACTGAGATCTGCTCTCGTCAACACAATACTGGAATGTCATTAATGCACATAATGTATCTACAGTACATGTACCGAACACCAACTTAACCAAACACACACGAAACCACACACCATAAGTTCTATGACTCTTCATATAATAGACGTAGAGGTGATTTTTGTTTGTAGTTTTTTAGAGTTAAGGTTTCGTGGTGGTATAATTAAGTTTGTTATGTTATAATGGGGCAAATCAGGCGTCGTGATCGAAGTATTACAGTCGTGCAGCGAATGTATGTGCATCAGAGTTAGAGCCGAAACACACACGACTCTATTAACATCGATGGTCAGCTTGATGCTTTTGACGTGACAACGTCTTATAATTCGATAGAACCGGCTGCACGCACGAAAAAACATGGCTCATGCGGCGTTACCTCGCTCTGAGGCGTTTCATGTAAGGCTTGAAGTGCAAGCGAGAGCGCGGAACGAGCGACAAAGAAGCACAATCGCCCTTTGTTGTCACGTTCAACTATCGTCAGTAAGCCGACTTTACAGACAACCAATTTTTTTTTTTAATTTATAGACTAGCGCTGGGCTTCAATCAGACCTGCTGGCAAGTGATGATAAAGCCTAAGATGAAGTGCGCTTGCCTAGAACATGCCTATTCACTCTTGACATAGGAAAAGTGGAGGGAAAAACTGATGCCGTACAGGCGTTTCATATCCTAGCGGTTTGGATTAGAAACGAGATAGCAAATCGAACTGTAATTGTTCGTGGAAACTCAATTGCAGCGTACGGATGCAGACCTTGACGATGCCTTGTGGTATAATGGTAGAAAAGTGAAGGATATGATAGGATGCTGTAAATATATCGCTTTTTCTTGCCATCGATCACAATAGCCTTCTGAATTCTTGGTTCCAAAAAGCATTTCCTTTACCGATTTCGAAAAGGAAAACTTTTCCTTTACCTTTACTCACCGAATCGGAAAAAAGACAAAATTCTTACTGTAATCGGAATAGAATAAGCTTTGCCTTTCCATGCCATGAAAAGTTCTTTTGGTAGGAGAAAACCAGAAGTAACGTCAGGAAATTTCTCTTAGTGCGAAGTCAAAATCGAGAATATTTGTTACATACAGGTTATACGAAATTAGTATGTGCCTTGCCCATTGCCACTTCAACTTCGCAACTCGCCTACGGATTCTCTCACTTCTGATTTGATCACGAAGAAAAAAAATACCCCATTGCCCTCTGAGTGACTTTGAGCTTTCTTATGAAACCCATAAACTTAGTAACCAAGTCTTAGATCCATATATAAGCTAGTACTTAGGTAGATCATAATATTATGGTGGATCGTCGGTGCTAATAAAAAATCACGTGTGCAACGGCCTTTAACAGCGGTTAAATTTGACATGCGGTTTATTAATATTGAAAATGTGCGGATTCGTCGAAGTGCATCCTTCAAGTCAAAAACATGATCGGCACTTTTCTTTGTGATGTTGATCGTTATTACTCGTAGGTACCTACCGTTTTCGATTCGATTCTTATAAAAGACTAATTTAAAACAGTTTTTATCACCCTTAATATTTTTTTTTGAAATTATATTTCAACCGGTTCATTAGGGTTCCGTATTTCCGTAGGATTCAAATAAACTTTACAAGTGCTTTTGTACCGTCAAAATTTACCACTGGTTCGGAATCCCGTTCCTACCGAGAAGAACCAGCAAGAAACTCGGCGGTTGCTCTTTTGGCGGCGGATAACATGAATAACGAATGAAAACCTTTAACATTACGCCGTGTAGGCGTTTAATTTTAACATTACCGACTAGTCATTAAACTTAATGGTTTATCCACAAAAGGCCTATTCAGAAACATTTATTCAACTGTCCAGCTATTTCCAGCTTGACAACTATTTAAATAATGCCAATCAACTTTACGTGATTAATTCTGGATTACATTTCAAATTATTCCAAAGGCCGTAGTAGGTATATTAATGACAACAATAACCTCATTACAGTACAGAACTAAGGTTTAGCTATTATCCTAATTAATACAAAACTGAACCTGTTTCGTTTGCATAATACTGGCATGCTATAATAACTCTTATCTCCTTTGTTTAAACTTCTAATTTAGCTTGAACTTAATTGGCCCACTGAGTTACACGAGCTTACATTAATTTTGATTAGTAAACCATTCAATTTCCAACCTTATTTCTAGACAGTAAGTTCTGAAATAAATTAAGCAGTAGCATGTTTCCTAGAACAATCCAGCAGCCCACACAAGCGGCGGATCAAGCAAATGCAAGTAATCCGTTTTCCAATTAGTTATGGTCATAAGACCTAGCCACCTACATAATTTAGAGCCGAGTACCTTTGTCAAGGTCCGATTACTGAGAATTATGGTGCTTTGCCTCGGGCTTATGTTAGAGGACCTCGAGCCCTTTTAGGAATTGTAGGTTTGCCAATTCAATGTTTATACGTGAGTTATATGCGAATTAATGAGCTGAAGCTGATTGGTGTACCTACCTACATTGTCTTTAAAATACAATTGTGAGATAATCCATATTTTCCCCAATCTTTTTACATATTTATATAAAAAGAAAAAGTGACTGACTGACTGACTGATCTATCAACGCACAGCTCATACCACTGGACCAGCAGCTGAAAGGCATGCAGATAGACCTATCCAGACCGAAGCTATGACGGTTCGAAAATACGACGAAACGCTTCGAGAAAAGGTACTTAGTGCCCCGTCCGCCGTTTGGCTCGTCTTGCCGGAGGCACTGCCGTGCCCCCTGATTATGACTGACGGACAGCGGAGGCTTAGTAATAAGGTCCGTTGGCATCCTTCGGGCAACGGAACTCTTAAAATCAATCAAGTGTGAGTCAGACTCGCAGACGAAGGGTCCATCGTACCTACCTACGAAAAAAACACTTTTTAATTATTTTTTTAATTTTCAGGGCGGCTACGTTGAAATTCTTATTATAAGTTGTTATAGCGATAATAGAAATACCTACACACTGTTTCAGTTCTCTACCTATTACGGTTTACGAGATGCAGCCCGCTGACAAGCAGACGGACGGAGTGGCGGACAGCGAAGCCTTTTTTTTTTCTCTCGTCTGGCTTTACACAGATTAGCCAATGTCAAGTTTGTAGTTATTTACAAGTTAGGGAAACTATATAGTATAGACTTCGTCTGTGCCGGCGCTTGCCTACACACGCGCGGCGCCCCTTTGAGCGCTTCCCAGTCAGTTCCACCAGCAAAAAGTCTAGTAAAACACAAAAACCGGCCACTTTTAGCAAAAAAAAACACTTCAAAAAGGCACAGCACGCGTGCCAGCAAACGCCAACACAGACGAAGTCCACCGGAGGCTTAGTAATAAGGTCCGTTGGCACCCTTCGGATACGAAACGGTAAAAAGGTTATACTCATGAGCTTTCTTTTTAGATGGAAAGTTGTTCTCGGGTCTTATCAAGCAAAAATAATTCACAGCCCCGGCACGGACGTCGCAGCGATTAAACGTGATGCCTTTACGGTTAATTAGGTATGCAGCAGGTCTCCATATGCAGCGCCTGCATATCTATGCGCCCACTTCCGTATGCAACTCGAATAAATATGGGCTAAATAATGTGGAATGACACGTTCCTAGTATGATAATCCTGTTGAACTTGTCTTCGCTCTACCTATGTACTATGTAACAGTGTAGTTTACAATCTTAGATGACATCACTTGCAAAACCAGCATTTTTTTAACCCCCGACCCAAAAAGAGGGTTGTTATAAGTTTGACGTGTGTAAATATCTGTGTATCTATCTGTGGCATCGTAGCTCCTAAACTAATGAACCTATTTTGATTTAGTTTTTTCTGTTTGAAAGGTGGCTTGATCGAGGGTGTTCTTATAGCTATATAATCCAAGAAAATCCGGTTCAGCCGTTTGAAAGTTATCAGCTCTTTTCTAGTTACTGTAACCTAAATGGGGTGTTATAAATTTTTGTTATAAATTCAAATGAAATTGGAACTACGATTGTATAGAGTAAGGATTACACCACAGATAGATACCGCAGATTCACGATTTTAGGATTTTTAGTTAGTAGTTTACCGTTTTGTGCCTATAAGATATACATAATTATCAGCCTTTCATGGTACTTCTTACCTAACCTAACCTTCCTTCTAACCCTTTAGGTTTTCTTGACAGACACGCCTGATAGGAGGGCAGATGGACGGACAGACAACAACGTGATCCTATTTCCTTTTGGGATGCGGAACCCCAAAACACGTAAGTCACAAAACTGCAAGCACCTCAATCATTTAACTTCGATCGTCACGTCTTGCAGTCTGACAATATGCCAAAGTGTAATCAAATCTGGACAACCCATCACCCATGTCAAGTGGATTAAATGTTAAACGAACAATAAGCATATTCATTTTGATTCAGCGCGCATACCTCGTTGTTAATAAAGATATTGCATGAATGCAGTGTGCAACGCTTTGAATTACAATGCTGGGACAGTTAGCGCGAAATTTTCTTTAGGATTTAATGAAACCTGTCTATATACATACTTCTACACTAATACTGCCTGTCTGCTACCCTTTTTGCTGCCAGAGTCAACTCTTGTTTGATCTTGAATCGATGATATATTGCCAAACTAGCTGATGCCCGCAGCTTCGCCCGCGTGGATTGGTCAGATCCCCTGCAGCATCAGGATTGAGGAGTTGGACTCCAAATTTTTTGTGAAACAATGTCGCGAAGTTCCTCTATCGATTAAAAAAGAAATGACGCAATCGGTTCAGAAATCTCGGAGATTTCGGTGTACATAGGTAGAAAAACACAACTCCCTTTTTGAAAGTCGGTTAAAAAAGTAGCCTATGTTACTCCCTGGTCAATTCTCTACTTGTCTGTGAAAACCCCGTCAAAATCGGTCCAGCCGTTCCGAAGATTAGCCTTTTCAAACAGACAGACAGACAAAAAATTTAAAAACGTGTGATTCAGTGTTGGTATCGTTCAAATAACCATATGAGCTTAATATGAGGTAGTTATTTCGAAATTACAGACAGACACTCCAATTTTATTTATTAGTATAGATATTAGGCTATGATGACTTAAAATCAAAGACAAATAGGGCTACTCTACCTGCATCAAATATACGTTCTAACATTTGACGCCTGTTGATGACGTCGATGTCTCGACGTTTTGTTAGAAGTTCCTTAACTGTCATGACCTGTGGCCCAACGTTTAACCGTTTGGTATACTCAGAGACAGCTTGCATCCCGGGTAAGGACATACGAATACTTTTGGTTCCGGAAAATCACAGAGTTTCTATGGGATTCAAAAAAACCTGAATCCACGGCGATGTAGTTGCGGCTTTAAACTAGTATTAAATAAAAAAAGATACTATGGAGTTTTTAAGTATTACTACTTTTAACTATGGAGAGTCACATTCTTAGATGTGGTGTTTGTTCAAGTTCTTTGGGATGCAGCCGCGAGCCAGTTCGTACTTAACTAAATCGTAACCTGTTGAGATGTTGCATCAACCGTTGCATCATAAAAACAGCTATTTCAAGTTCAAAGTCACTTTTTACTGACTGAAATGTTTTCGTTTTTAATTAACTCAAATCTGGGCATCTAGGTATTAATTATAAATAACTAACTTATACTAACGTTACTTATTTCCTTTAGCCAGCAAGGAATTCAAATAATGTACAATAGTTATGATATTTTGTACAAATACCTAAGTGGGTACCAAATCATAGGAAATATTGAAAGTTTAATTATATGATGAAATAATTCTATGGCCGGCCATAAGAAATAATTTTATGTGCTATACGAACCGCATTCCTTAAACAGCTTGTTAAAACAACAATTGACAGAATAAATTTTGGTTACCTTGAGAGTTACACACACAGACGTGTAATAAACGCCTGAAAAACGCACGTTTAGTTTAGTATTGTTAATTTCCCATTTTATAATAACACGCATGACGCATCCTTAACTGTTATGGTGACGTTGCTTTCTTTATACAAACGTAGGAGAGTGATCACTACATTATTTCATATTATACGCTCAAAACTAAGTACTTATTATATCGATTTGTCTCGTCATTATCTAGGTTTATTGATATAATAAATCATTGAAAAATTTTTGATTTTAAAGTTATGAGTCTCGAAAGATTCCTATTTTAACACTAAATTTATGACAACTTTGTGTGTAAATAGATAAGATTAGGAGTTTCATAATCCTAAACAATTTAACTTTTGACGCAGTTTATTTTTTAGTTAGTTAGAATAACTTTACAGCAGAGTAGTTTTTTTTTTTCAAAAATACTTTTCCCAAACGACTGTTCAACCCTTTTCGCACGGGCTGAAAAGATGCAGTGCCCACCACAGTGGAGGTTTTTTTTTTGAAAACTAATATTTTCATGCATTTCTATTCTTAT
Organism: Maniola jurtina; assembly: GCF_905333055.1. Taxonomy (NCBI): domain Eukaryota; kingdom Metazoa; phylum Arthropoda; class Insecta; order Lepidoptera; family Nymphalidae; genus Maniola; species Maniola jurtina. The sequence continues at coordinate 3,163,730 of NC_060037.1, read as the reverse complement.
TCCTCAGTGTGCTCAGTGTGTACTGGCTCTTAATTTTAACGGTATCGATTTCAGTAGTTGCGTTAAAATCATTTTGGATAACAACCAGCCGTAGATTTAAGTTATTGTTTTCATTTTGTTTTCGACAACGATCGTTATCAGAACGATAATGGTCAGGAAAGCGGCTTTGAGTTTAGGTAACATTTTCTCCTAAGTAGGGTATCCCTGTTTTGTTGCCACTTTTATAAAATAAATGAGTAAGTACCAATTATTTTATTAACTTTAAAATGGCATGAATTTTATACTTCTTTCTAAATGTCTTTATATTACTACTGCCTTTATAAATGCTCTACTCGTAAAAGGAGAAAATGACTGACTGACATAGACTAACTGACATAATATGATTAATGTACCTACAGCTGAACTGAAGCATTCATCCATAGAGATATAATTTAGTATAATACTAGCTGATGCCCGCGACTTCGTTCGCGTGGATTTAGGTTTTTAAAATTTCCGTGGGAACTCTTTAATTTTCCGGGATAAAAAGTAGCCTATGTGCTAATCCAGGGTATAATCTATCTTCATTCTAAATTTCAGCCCAATCCGTCCAGCAGTTTTTGCGTGAAGGAGTAACAAACATACACACACACATACAAACTTTCTCCTTTATAATATTAGTGTGACGTCCATCCATTCATCAGCAGGTTTAGATTTTACATGTAGTACCTATCTCTCTACATCGATCGTAGAGAAAGGATGTAAAAAAGTTCTACCCCAAAAATTCTGAAAATAATACATTTATTATAATGATTATAATAGGTATGTAATGAAAGCTAGCATTACAATAATCATAGGTACATATTATTTAAAGAATTTACACAAGACTTTTGATAGATTTATCCCATTTTTATTTGTTGTCGTATTTTTAAGTTTTGTCATATCCGCCATATTGGTTTTGTCATGACGTCTTAGCAGAAGCTATGACCCGTAAAACGTAAAACGGAGACAGACACCTCATTTATAAATCTAAATAATTTCTATTTTATTTTCATTTCAGTGAAATTGATTTCAAAAATGCAGGACCATCCTCTGAATTATTTATTTATCAATATTTATGACTGTTAATTAAATAATTTAGTTTATATTCAGCTATTTTATTTATAAATAAGGAAATATCCTTATTATTCTGTAACTTACAAGGAAAATATTTGTTCACTTATCAATTTTGGCCTAAGAGCATTCGAATTGAATAGCTACTGCATTTTTCATAACTTATTTAAGTATAGATATTTTATATCACACTAATATTAAGTTTGAATGCGTAGGAGTGTCTGTGTGTGTAAATATATTTAATTAAATCTGGTTACTTACTTATTTTTGGGAATCTTCGTTTTTCTTGTACGCCTAAGGTAGGTCAAAGTGGAAGAAATAAAGGATTATTTGACGTTACAAAATATATCACTTGCAAAGTTCAGTAGGTATCTATCATAGAGTCAGTGTTTATAATTATTAACAGTTCCAGTGGAAATGTTTATATTTTATAATCAAACCTGCTTGTATACCCTCAACCGGTTGTGCGTCAGATAACTATTTAATTGACAAACATTCCGTGGAAATTACCTACCTACCTAATGGTAAGTGATAATGCAGTAAATCAATTTTTAATTACTAGTACTTATGTACCTACGAAGTAGGTATACTTCCTAACTTCATGTACCTAATGCAGTCTATAAGATGGGATCTAGTAGGTAATACCTAACATTACGACAATTTTGTTAAACCCGTACATATTATGACAATTTTGTTAAACCCGTATGCCTAGTTTTTATTTGACACGCCATCGAAGATACCAGAATACCTACTAAATCGCTTAGTACCATGACTGTCGATGGGGGGTAACTAACCACAGCCGAAGACTTCCATCAAAGTTGAACCAATTCTGAAATTATTAGGTAAGTAGGTAATTCCAGAATTGAACGTATAAAAAAAAAGATGGCCACCGCCAATTTATTTTATTATTATCTATGCTCTGCATTTAATTTGTAACTAATAACTAGGTATTATAATTCCAAATAACTTAAAGTAATAAATCACAATCCACTTCGGACCAGTTTGTTAACATTCGTCACTTTGTCTCAGTAATAGATAACAAGGTAACAATTCCGCTATTTCTAAGTTAGGTATTCAACAATCACTTTCTGCTATTCCTGAATTAGCCGCGGAATTGCTATGAAATCCGAAACGATATTAATCTGCTTACAGTAAACTACATAATTTCTTTACGTAAATAAAACACAAGCTAAAACAAACCTTATTGATAAAGCAAAAAGTCTGGAAGTGGCGTGTGATGATTTTAGTAAAGTGGATAATATGGTAGACCGTAAGTTGTCGGGCTAAAGTTAATAACCACATCAAGTTGATCTATCGCCACTCATTTTTAACCCCCGACCAAAAAAGAGGGGTGTTATAAGTTTGACGTGTGTATCTGTGTGTCTGTGTATCTGTGTATCTGTGTATCTGTGTATCTGTCTGTGGCATCGTAGCGCCTAAACGAATGAACCGATTTTAATTTACTTTTTTTTGTTTGAAAGGTGGCTTGATCGAGAGTGTTCTTAGCTATAATCTAAAAAAATTGGTTCAGCCGTTTAAGAGTTATCAGCTCTTTTCTAGTTTTCTTGTAGAAAAGAAGGTTAGATAACCGTTAGGTTCATAATATTATGTCAATAGACAAATGTCAAGCTGTCAAGATGGACGTTGCCTAAATACATAATTATTTATTTGAAAATGATGTTTTGGAAAACTCAAATACTTTGGATCGTCGGGGGTGTTATAAATTTTTAATTTACACTTGTTCTTATACATGAACGAGGAAAAGCTATCAAAATAGCGGGTTCTTGGGCTACTGGATACGTTAACAGATTTACTGTCAATTTTAATCAAGCTATTTGTGCCGCTTAGTTTAACTCAGCGGCCTTAACAGATTCTATTATGGTACGGCTACAATATCGGGATTCGGCAATTCGAGTTTGGGCACACGATAGTTCAGCATTCGGCAAATCTTTACATCAAATGTTTCGTGCTTGGCAAATAAGTTGGCTGGCAGATGCGATATTCTGTGACTGCGCATAGTTCTACCACAGTATATCTATCTATACTAATACTATAAATGTGAAAGTGTTTCAGTCTGTCTGTCTGCCTGTCTGCTAGCTTTTCACAGCTCATCCCATAAACCAATTTTGACGAAATTCGGTACAAAGATAGTTTCCATCCCGGGGAAGGGATGTTACTTTTTATTCCGGAAAGGGTTTTTAATATCCTACATCCACGCGGACGAAGTCGCGGGCTTCATCCAGTTAAATACATCTCGAAAAAAGAAAAAACCACGCGATTTTTTAAAAACCTGTATTACCATTCGAGTAAGCAGAACGATAGGCACCATTGCATTGTTACCGAACCCACAATAAGCGACATCACGAATCATTTGCCGAATGCCAATAGTGAAGCCGAACCATTACTGAAAATGGAATGTCGACGATGGTATCATTGTATCCAGAATGGTATGAGAAATGTAGGTAAGCGTAAATTGATAATATTGTTTTATCTGCATTTGCTACTGAGGGATCTGTTAGTTAAATGACTACCTTTTAATTAATTAATAATCCTGATAGCATCTTAATGACTACTTCGATGTAGGTTTTTAAGTACCTGCAATTAAAATCGGCTCATTAATTTAGGAGCTACGATGCCACAGACAGATACATAGACACACAGATACACACGTCAAACTTATAACATTATTATTAGGTCGGGGGTTAAAAAGGAAATGGTGACTGACAGACTAATCTATCAACAAACTACTCGACAGATCGGATTGAAGTTTGACATGCAGATAGCTATTACGACAAAGACATTCGCTAAGAAAGGTTTTTAAAAATTCAACCATAATTAAGGGGTTATAATAGGGTTCTGAAAGTGTAGTCCACGTGAACAAATCGCGGGCATAATAATATGATAGTTAAGTATACCCAGCTGAGTTTGTTGTGGGTTCTTCTCAGACTTGGACGCGTTTGGAACCCTCGTACCTTTAGTTTTAAGTTTGCGTAATTAATTATCACCACTAGGCATATCATCTTTCAAATCTAAAAAATCGGACAAACAAAAGGTGTACAATAGTACCTGTTTTTAACCCCCGACCCAAAAAGAGGGGTGTTATAAGTTTGACGTGTGTATCTGTGTGTCTCTGTATTTGTGTATCTGTCTGTGGCATCGTAGCTCCTAAACTAATGAACCGATTTTAATTTAGTTTTTTGTTGGAAAGGTGGCTTGATCGAGAGTGTTCTTAGCTATAATCCAAGAAAATCGGTTCAGCCGTTTGAAAGTTATCAGCTCTTTTCTAGTTTTCTTATAGAGGTTTTTGTGTCACATAAGTATGTATATTAGCATAGTATGATAACTAAACTTTTCTTATAAGATACCTACCGATACACTTACATATCGTGTAATATATTTTCAGCATTACATTTTTATCACAACGAACTGGTTTGCCGCGACCCCTCGTTGAACGATTGGTCAGCAAAAATTAAACTCGACTGATTCCTTGTCCAGCTTGCAAATGACGATTCACTGGCATCCAGTGCACTTTAAAGCGGTTTTCACATCTAGGAAACGTTTGATCTACAAAACCTTTTGAGATTTTTTTTTTAATATTAGGATTTTCTAGCTTAGTATGGAGTATTTCGAAAGATTTTGGAGAGTAACCCGAACTGGATTTTTGAAAGTTTCGATATTTCCTATAAACTTTCAGATAGTACTAGAAACTTGAGTGAGTGAGAATTTGGAAATACACACTAATCAATATACAATATACATACTTATTATAGGTACTTAAATAATGATGCCCACGATATCGTCTGCGTGGTTGGTATTATTTAGGTTTTTAAAAGTCCAGCTGGAACTCTTTGATTTTTCATTTTCCGGGATAAAAGTAATGTATGAGCTGTTAGTTTGAGGGTTTTTAAATTGATTTTTGTGTAATCCTGAAGAAATTGTGACTCGTATTGAGTTAGTCAAAGATTTTTCCGACGGACTCCCTGGCATAGTGGTAAGCGTTGTCTTATTAGGTCCCAGGTTCGATTCCCGGCAGAGGTTTGGAATTTTATAATTTCTAAAAGTTCTGGTTTGGTCTGGTGGAACGCTTTGGCCGTGGCCAGTTACCACCCTACCGGCAAAACTGTGTCGCCAAGCGATTAAGCGTACCGGCACGATGCCGTATAGGTAGACACCAAAGAGGTATGCCAGGTTAGCCCGCTTCCATCTTAGACTGTATCATCACTTACCACTAGGTGAGATTGCAGTCAAGGACTAACTTGCATCTGAATTAAAAAAAATTTCAAAAGAAAAATAAAACCGACTTCAAAAACCAAAAACACTAAAAAGTAGAAAATAATTTTTGTTTAGCTACACATGTAATGTACCTAGGTATGAAGTCGAGCGAGCATATTAAAACTTAGAAATCCAAGAGTGAAGCTCGCCCGACTTCATACCTAGGTACATTACATGTGTAGCTAAACAAAAATTATTTTCTACTTTTTAGTGTTTTTAACCGACTTCCAAAAAAGGAGGAGGTTCTCAATTCGTCGGGATCTTTTTTTTTTTTTTTTTTTTTTTTTTTTTTTATATTTTTTATGTATGTTCCCCGATTACTCAAAGACCCCTGGACCGATTGGGAATTTTTTTTTTTGTTTGAAAGGGTATACTGTGCAGGTGGTCCCATATAAATTTGGTGAAGATCTGATGAATATCTTCGGAGATGGAGAACAGAACTCCTCAATGGATAGGAGCAAATTGCTCGCGATCAGTGTAATAGCTTAGTAAACAGTAGGGTTTTAACTGGGCACAGCATATTATAGTACAGTAGGGCCACTAAAAATTGTGAAATAAAAAATTTTCAAAAGAAAAATAAAACCGACTTCAAAAACGAAAAACACTAAAAAGTAAAAAATAACTTTTGTTTAGCTACACGTGTAATGCACCTAGGTATGAAGTCGGGCGAGCTTCACTCTTGGATTTCTAATTTTGTTTTAATATGCTCGCTCGACTTCATACCTAGGTGCATTACACGTGTAGCTAAACAAAAGTTATTTTTTACTTTTTAGTGTTTGTCGTTTTTGAAGTCGGTTTTATTTTTTTGGTTTTTGAAGTCGGTTTTATTTTTCTTTTGAAAATTTTTTATTTCACAATTTTTAGTGGCCCCACTGTACTATAATATGCTATGCCCAGTTAAAACCCTACTGTTTACTTAGCTATTACAGTGATCGCGAGCAATTTGCTCTTATCCATTGAGGAGTTCTGTTCTCCATCTCCGAAGATATTCATCAGACCTTCACCAAATTTATATGGGACCACCTGCACAGTATACCCTTTCAAACAAAAAAAAAATTTCCAAATCGGTTCAGGGGTCTTTGAGTAATCGGGGAACATACATAAAAAAAAAAAAATAAAAAAAAAAAAGATCCCGACGAATTGAGAACCTCCTCCTTTTTTGGAAGTCGGTTAAAAAAAGAAATATCTGGCGTTTGCTTATCAATTAAAAAACTTTAGAACTTTTTTGCCGGTAGAGTGGTAACTAGCCACGGCCGAAACCAATTAGATGATCAAAATGAAACATGATGTGCAGTGTGCACCCATCTTACACGAAATATATCGGATCTGTTTGCAGTGCAGGCGGGCCCAGATTGACAGTTTGATGGATGAGATAAACGAGGCTTAAGTCCGATAGTGACTGCTTATAATAGTCTGAGAGACAACTGTAAGAACTCCTGTTGTTAGAATGCTTGTAAAGTTACAAAAACATTGTTATTATTGTTATTTTATTCTAGCTGATACTCGCTGAACAACTGAAGAGTTGGTTCTAAAATTTCATTTGCATGGAAAAAAAGATCTACAATGGGTGGTCGAAGTACACGAGGCACTCAGGCGGTGAAGGTGAAATTGATTTAATGTACTTTAGTGTAATTAGCCTTTAACTAAACCCAAATGATATAAATTTAAGTTAACAAACCCGTCAAGTGCGAGTCGGACTCGCACAAAAGGAGGGGTTCCGTACCGTCGAACAAGGAATAACCCTTATTATTTATTTTTTATTTCCATGGCGGCAATTTCGAAACGTTTACTTTTTGTTGCAATAGAAATACACATTCTGTGAAAATTTCCACTCTCTAATCACGGTTCACGAGATACAGCCCTGACAGTCAGACGGACGGACGGACGGACAGCGGAGGCTTAGTAATAGGGCCCCATTGGCACTCTTCGGGTACGGGACCCTAACAAACAATTTCCATGTTCTAATTCCCATAAATTAATTTCCATATTATGATATTTGACTCCCGTCTCTTGGACTATGAGGGTAGATATTAAATTTAAATAGTGTATGTAAAGCAGTACAACCCTGTCTAATGGTAAAACAGATTAGATGCGTGCCAACGTTGCCCGGGGAATATGATTATACAGATATTTGCACGTTATGGTTAGTGATAGATGGGACAAAGTATCTCAAGAAAAGCTTCCCTTTAGCTACTTTTAAACTCGGGGTAAATTGTCGATTATTAGAAATAATATAAGAGGAGAAACTGACTGATGGACATAGCATGGACAGCTCAACTCGCTAGGTCTAGAAATTGTCTTTATGACGTAAGATCCCCCTAAGAAAGTATTTTCAGAAATAGATCACGAGTCAGTCAGAAATATTAATCAATGGTATTACTCGAGAGGGTAAAGTAAAAATTTTTTCGGCTTTATTTTTCAAAATTTAATATGCCAATATAATTATAGAGGTAACAGATTTTCACTATAAATGTGCTAAATTTCGATTTTACAGCTCTGATGGTTTATTTTTAAAGTCACTGCAAACACAGACAGACTGACAGATGGAACCCTATAAACGTTCCAAAGCTATATCTTGACGTACAGATATCTATTCTAATGTTTTTATTTTGCATAATATAACAAATAACATGTAAAAATAATTTATAATAATAATTAATAATTATTATCTTTGTTTATTCATTGTATGTAATTAATTAATATTATTGGCCTGTGCGTGTTTTAATAAAAGATTAATTTAATTAATTAATTAATAGCTGCTCTGCTATGTCAATCTCTATGTAACTGAGCAATTACAGATGTTAATGCCAATGATCCTAGATTGATAGTTGAGGGTAATTTCTCAGTATTGGAGTATTATAAAAGTCGTTTGTGCCACTTATACAAGGAATGAGGTTCGTTAATTTAAATAGAATAATTATATATATCTGTTAGTTCCTATATGCCTAGGATTTGATCACCATAACATGACATACTTTATAAGCTTCACTTCTCTGCCTTGTACCTACCTCAGTGTATAGATTCTCTGAGATATATTTAACGACCCACATTATACCTACTTGCAAAATTTTGGAAACTTATCATTGGAAAACTTTAAATATCATAACTTTAGTAAAAATTCAAAATTTAAAAACCCCCGACACAAAACTCTCTAAAAAGTAAATAGCTTTCAAACGGCTGAACCGATTTTCTTGAATTATAGCTAAGAACACTCTCGATCAAACCACTTTTCAAACAAAAACAACTAAATTAAAATTGGTTCATTTGTTTAGGAGCTACGATGCCACAGACAGATACACAAACATACAGATACATACGTCAAACTTATAACACCCCTCTTTTTGGGTCGGGGCGGGGGTTAAAAACACAATCTGTGAAAGTTTCGACTCGCTACCTACTACGGTTCACGACATGCTGACAGACCGCTGACAGACGGACGCACGAAGGACTCCATCGGCATCCTTCAGGTACCTACGGAACCCTAAAAATAAGCCAAGTCAGCATCTTGGCATCGACAAATCTCATACCGTTTGCGGTCTCTAATGAGATTCGCTGAAGAATGCAAAGATAACGCGACTCATGCAGAGATAAAGGGTCGATTCATTCCTTTCCGTTCCAATAATAATCTGAAAGCCCATGAACAGTTCACCGGTTTCACTTCCAGGGTTACCACCTTCGTAATATAACCTACAGGTCAAAGTCAAAGTCAAATAATTTATTCAAAGTAGGAACTATTGTACACTTTTTGGCTGTCATTTGATGGATTTGTTAGATGATTTGTAATAACTAAAGCTACGAGGGTTCCAAAACTTAGCGCTGAACACTTGGCCTAAACTTAAACTTACACGTAGTACTTAGATTTAGAACAATAGTCGTATCATCATAATATGGGTGCAATCGACAGACATCGTCAGACAGACAGACAACAAAGTAATCCTATAAGGATTCCGTTTTTCCTTTTGAGGCACGAAAGCCTAAAAATTATTTCGAAGTCCAAAGTTTCATTGTAGCACAATGTAGGTAGAACTTTAAAAAAAGGTAGCAAGTAGCAACCCTATTCATTTTCCATCTATGATTCTCTGTGTTGTCTTTCATACTAAATTTCTGTTCCTTAGAGGCAAAATCCAGACATAGGTAAGCGTGATTGCGATTCCGTATCAAGAAAGGACCAATAAAGAAAATAATATGGTAGTTAAACAGAATTACAAAGCAAAATCGATTTTATAATAAGGTGTATGAATTGCAATATTTATTATACCTAACTTTGCTTTCAATTATTGGCACGAATCGCGATGCAGCACCGGCAGCGGCTCCATGCGATTCATACACTTATTTAAAAACTTACTATTATAAATACGTCTTCAATCGATACTACAAGATCATTGGCAAAGAAGATCCAAACCCAAGAGAAGGCACTGTATTCTTCGTAAAAAAACTTCAGATATAAATGACTATCATTCGACATTATATACCTACGTAGTTCATTAATCTAAACATTAAGGAAAAAGGAACCCTTTAGGATCATTTCCTTGTATGTCTGTCTGTTGTATCTGTCAAGAAACCAATAGAGTACTTCCCGTGGACCTAGAATCATGAAAGGCAGGAAGGTAGGTTTTATAGCACACGTGAGGGAAAAATCCAAATCCGAATTTGTGGTTACATAACAAAAAAAAATTTGATTGCGTTTTGAATTGAAGTTGATTGAATTAATTGGCCAGTGGCAGGCTTTGGCATAAGCTTTTCTCATTATGGCAAATTAATGAAAGTAGGGAAGGGCAATCTTATCGTTGAATTTAGAAATATGGTCACAGACCGCACCCTGCCAGACCCACTTTTTGTATCCAAGTGTTTGAATACCACTTGAATACTCGCACAAACTAATCACGTATCGATGGCTGCATTATTCCACTTCTTACACGTGTCGAATAAATTGTGACGTTGGTCTTGCAAGCCGCGTTACGGCATTGCATACTATAATGTTTCTAGCTTCTCAGTAAGATGAGCTACAGTTTCCCAAACTTTTGACACTGTGGACGCCACAGTTGTTGTAGAGGCAGAGTGTAGAGCAGAGTGAACTAGAGTGAGGGAACTCGCGGTTTGATCCTGAAACGACGATGTGTCAAATATTAGGCTATAATAATAATAAATACACTTTATTTGCACAACCACAAGAAGGATTACATTAAAGAATACAAAACACAGACAGAGGGAAGATACAAAAGGCAGCCTTATCGCTAATTAGCTATCATCATCATCGCGTGCCTTCTCGAAACGAAGTTTGGCAATCATCATCCGAAAAGCTTCGGGTAAAAAAGCGTTGTCGTGTGAACAGATACTTGGGAATGCATTTGTTGTATTTGATCGCTTTTTTAACGGACGTTAAAAAATCTCTCGTATGAATGAGGCCTTAAGGACATTTTTGTATGCTTTCCACACGTTTCCTTCTCGTGATCTGTTTACGTAACCCTTGAAAACTTCATAAACCAAAGTTGAGGATCGCTGTCCTACGTAAGGCTTCCGTTACATGTTAAGATCTATCATACCATAGCGTGAGACAATAGATTGCAGTAATTGTTTCTACTACCCGCTTGCCGTGACTGGACTAGATTCTGTGGAATTCCGCGGCCGATTCTAAAAACTTGACTTGCTAGACAACACTGCAACTATATCAACTTAATAATAATTTAATAATTACTAGCTTTGTTAAGGCGGTCGTAAACGGGCTAGTTATTTGGCAATTTTTACATGCACAGCCATTGAAACAAGACTTGTTCGACATCACTGCAACTTTGCAATTTTATGATGCTAAGTATCCTGTTACCGAATTAACGAATTAACTAGCTGAAGTGGCAGTGGGTAGGCCATGTCTGCCGCAGAACCGATGGCTGCTGGGCAGACGCGTTCTGGAGTGGAGAACGCGTATCAGCAAGCACAGTGTGGGATAACCTCCAACCCGATGGACTGACAGAAGGTTAGCGGGAAGTGGGTGGATGAGGAAGGCGGAGGAACGTGGTAGTGGCGTGCTCTTGGGAATGGCCTATGTCTAGCAGTGGACTCAAACACGCTGATTGATTGAAGTGTCCTGCAACTGGACACCTAATGTGCATTTAAAAAATCAATACCACTTTCTTTGACAGTGAAGGAAAACATGGCGAGGAAACCTGCATGCCTGAAAGTTCTCCATAATGTTCTCAAAGGTGTGTGAAATCTGTTAATCTGCCCTGGGCAGTGTGTAGGACTATGACTTAAATCCTTCTCACTCTGAGGGAAGACCCAAACTCCGCATTGGTCAGACGAGGTTAGAGAAGATGATACTGATTCTGTAAGTGACAGGTTGGCAACTCTAGGAAAAAAACAAGAGACCCTTGATATAATAAAATTACTAAGATGTTCATACTGCAGTCTAGTGTTTAAGGAATTTTTAAGCAATCTGTAAGAAGTTTGGTGGGTAATCACAACGTTTAGTATGGTTGTTGTCAGCAAGATTATCAGCAATTTCTGTAGCTCGTTTGCTTGCAACTTTGTATAGGAATTACCTATGAATTATGAACAAGGATCATTGTTTTACTCGTTGACTAGATTACGTCATTGTATGCCTTTTTATTACCTTGTTTATTGCAGGAGAGGAAAAAGGCTAATTGGTTCGTAATTAGTACCGCTTTGTGTACCTAAAGTTACACGTTTCACTTGCGGCCTTAAGTCGACACTTTGACTTTGTAAAAGTAGGTTTTTATAGAGTAATTTATGCGGGAAAATATTTTCTGTTAAAAACCGACCAAGTGCGAGTCAGAATTGCGCACTGAGGGTTCCGTACTCGGGTATTTTTTCCAAAATTTTGCACGATAAATCAAAAACTATTATGCATAAAAATAAATAAAAATCTGTTTTAGAATGTACAGGTAAAGCCCTTTCATATGATACCCCGCTTGGTATAGTTATCTTACTTTGAAAATTGAAGCACATTTAATTTTTTTTTTTAATAATATAACCACAAATTCGCGGTTTTCAGATTTATTCCTGTACTTGTGCTATAAGACCTACCTACCTGCCAAATTTCATGATTCTAAATAAACGGGAAGTACCCTATAGGTTTTCTTGACAGACACGACGGACAGACAGACAGACAACGAAGTGATCCTATAAGAGTTTGACTTTTGAAAAATATTTTTTGTGACGTCATTAATCGCCTTCCATACAGCGTGACGTTAATAATTGTTAAAAAATCCAAAAATCTATTTTTGACGTGACAACGTCTTATAATTCGATAGAGCCGGCTGCACGCACGAAAAAACATGACTCATGCGGCGTTACCTCACTCTAAGGCGTTCCATGTAAGGCTTGAAGTGCAAGCGAGAGACCGGAACGAGCGACAAAGAAGCACAATCGGCCTTTGTTGTCACGTTCAACTATCGTCAGTAAACCGACTTTACAGACAACCAATTTTTTTTTCAAATGTCTTTAATGATGAGTTCTAGCCCCATAAACTACCGCTATACCAATCATTACATCATATTTTTATTGGTACAGTCGAAGACCCTATTATAGACTCTGTATTTATTGACATGGAAATAGCAATAGGTACACAAGCCATTTATAAAATTGTTATTTAATCGCGCGGGTCACACAAATGACAGATTTATTGATACCTTTGATTTTCTTATATCTTGATAGCTAAATAAGCGAACCGTTGGTTTCTGGAAATGGTTAAATGGGACTTGTTAGCGAATATCTTTAAAATCTTAATTAGGCAACCAAGTGGGGCCATTGAAGCGATGTCATTATAAATCTGTTGGCATTTAACTATTATTTTGTTTTACGAATTCTTAGTGAAAGAGCCTGTGAACGATTTGTTCAAACCGTTTTCTACGAGTCTACGAGTACGAATTTCCTAAGTTTTGCTTTTATTGCAAGCTAAGCTGCACTTTACAATTAATCATAACAGAAAGCTTATGATAAGTGCTAGATTGGAATTTTGCTCTTCTGAGACCTGGCTGCGTTTGGACCCCTCGTAGCTTTGGTTTTAATTAATTATCATCATTACCTTACAAATCCAACAATTGACAATCAAAATTTGTACAATGGTAGATAGGTAGGTACTTTGAATAAATGATTTGCTTGACTTGCCTTGAAGTGTTAGTATCTGAACCCTGATCCGCGAAAGTAGGATATCTACCTGTCTGTCGTCTGTTTGCTAGCTTTTCACAGCCCGTCCGTTTAGCTGATTGAAAACTAAACTGTTGAAAACTATACAGTTCCCATGGGATTTAAAAAATCAAAGTCGACACGGACGAAGTCGCGTGAATCAGTAGTATTGTTATTTTAGTAGTAGTATTATTTTATAAAAATCCGATGCATTGATCTGAAAATAAGCGTCCTGCATTTAATACGTGTTGGCGCATAATATTATTATGATGTAACACTATGCTGAGCTGTATAGGTAGTGCATTTGGGGTGAAGTCACAGACGAAAATCTTTTGTCTGTAACACCAACAACAAATAAATTTTCTTTCTTTCTTATTTCTTTCTTTCGATGTACAAAATATGCTCTTAGACCATTAATAAATCTGTTGCCATATAAATGTTTCTGTAATTGGTTTAATAGTCTGAGCGACACTTTGTCATACATTTCAATAAACAATTTAAAGTAGATGCCTGGCACTGATAAGATATTCAGGCGACATAAGCGTGCCACAGTTTAGTAGTTAAATACATTTAAACGAACTTGTACCGATTAGTCTATAATATATACGAGTATATACAAGGAAAAACTGACTGACTGATCTATCAACGCTCAGCTCCAACTACTGGATGGATCTCACTGAAAGGCATGCAGATAGTGACTTAGACATCCGTTAAAAATAAATAATTTTTGAAAATTCAACCCGTATACTTAGTGGCAATATATAGGGGTATGCAAGTTTTCTCCCTTCCTTCCTTTTATAAATTAAGTTTTTTCCTTCGTCTTTTATAAATTAAGTTTTCTATAGATGCTCAATTCTGATCAGAAGTTCCAGAATATCAACTGGTGAAGATGTGCAGGCTGAATTTATGGTCGATAATTACTCACGCATGCGTAACTTCATAAATAATAATAAAATTATTATAAAATTCATTGAAAATACCTGATAATAATAAATTAATATTATATTGAACTCTCTCTCTCTCTCTGGTAAAATAAATTGAATAGAAAATGCTCATAGATGGCGCTACACCTCGTAACTAGGGAAATGTAAATTCAGCTACTTACTCTACTGCCGTTAGATGGCGCTGCCTCCGGGAGTCGAGGTAAATCCTGCAACAAAATAATTGTCTTATTAGAAACTAGAGAAACCTTATTAACCCCCGACCCAAAAAGAGAGGTGTTAATAAGTTTGACGTGTGTATCTGTGTATCTGTCTATCTGTGTATCTGCCTGTGGCATCGTAGCTCCTAAATTAACGAACCGATTTTAATTTAGTTTTTTTTGTTTGAAAGGTGGCTTGATCGAGAGTGTTCTTAGCTACATAATATTATAATCTAAGAAAATCGGTTCAGCCATTTGAAAGTTATCAGCTCTTTTCTAGTTACTGGTGTTATAAATTTTTAATTTACACTTGTACTCGTATTTTATCTCTACAATGGAATCTGTACCCATGATAACTAAATCATAACTCTGAACTATTAGTACCTATCTATATGGTCATTACCAACAGATAGGCATAAGGTCTATGTACGGTCTTGTACTGGTTAATGTTTACAAATTAGTATTCCAATAATTTGAGTTTGAGTTCATTGATCATTCTAATAAGCATTCTCTACTGGTTTATTGGAATAGTTTCCAAGGAATGCAATCCTTCAATCGATCAATTTAATCGATATTTAGGTTCTTACATCAGATATAAGATGCTTAAAAAAATGGGGTAGCTACTAGCTATCACAAAAACTATCGCAGGCTCCCCCTTATCCCTAAAAAATCGAGTTACGTTACTTACGTTTGTAAGTAGGTACTTATTCTAACAATTTGAGTTTGAGTTCATTCCAATAAGCCTTATTGGAATAGTTTCCAAGGAATCCAATAAACTAGTGATGTGAACGATTTTATTCGATTCAATTTAATCGATACGGAAACTTATAAGAATGGGGCAGCTGTCCCAAAAACTATCGGGGGTTGATACTTGAATTCTTCCCCTAAAAAATCGATGGGCGTCACCATGCCATGAGTTTTTATAGGGTGGGGGTCTATAGGGTCACTCGGTGACAGTCATCTGGCATTTTTTTCCTTCCGCGCACGACACGGCTCAAAATTATGGGGTGGCGGAGTAAATTATGTGAGTTTTTTTCTGATAATACCACGTAAACCACTGTGTAAATTGTCACTTAAATAATTGTGGTCAATTTTTTTTTTTTGATTTTTGTATTTGTTCATAAATATTTTATGTCCCCAAAAAGTTGCTGCCGATTAAAGGCAATTAGTAGGTAATCTATTTAATAAGTAGACCTATAGTTCGTGACAGGTCAACATGGCAATCAGTTACAGAGGTCAGAGGGGTGTTATAAGTTTGACGTGTGTATCTGTGTATCCGTCTGTAGCATCGTACCTCCTAAACTAATTAACCGATTTTAATTTAGTTTTTTCGTTTGAAAGGTGGCTTGATCGAGAGTGTTCTTAGCTATAATCCAAGAAAATCGGTTCAGCCGTTTGAAAGTTATCCGCTCTTTTCTAGTTACTGTAACCTTCACTTGTCGGGGGTGTTATAAATTTTTAATTTACACTTGTGTATGTGACTAAGTGTAAGTAGGTACCTACCTACCTAGGTACTTTTACACATAGGTAGGTAATTTATCTTAGGTGGTTTACGATCACTTTTAATAGATAGGTATTCAATTAAACAACAATGTAAGCAGGTAGTCAGTTATACGTGACTAAAATAATTAAGACTCGCACCATAATGAGTCAATGGTGATAAAAATAAAGCGTTTAATCATGGAATTAAGATAATAATTCTTTATAGTGACATATCTTTTATATCTTGTCTCGATTTAACAAGTCTATTATACGCAAATTAGCCACGACACGGCAATCGTGCTAACTAAATATCTAAAGGCTGTTTTACGCCGGAGCGACATCCGACAATTCGGTATGCTACAAAGGCTACAAATGGAAACTATTTTGTGGCCTTAATCAGAATGTGGCAGTTTATTTTATGTCAAAACAGCATAGTTTTTAACCCCCAACCCAAAAAGAGGGGTGTTATAAGTTTGACGTGTGTATCTGTGTATCGGTCTGTTGCATCGTAGCTCCTAAACTAATGTACAGATTTTAATTTAATTTTTAAGTGTAAAAAAAAAAACATTTATAACACACCCGACAAGTGAAGGTTACAGTAACTAGAATAGAGCTGATAACGTTCAAACGGCTGAACCGATTTTCTTGGATTATAGCTAAGAACACTCTCGATCAAGCCACCTTTCAAACAAAAAAAAACTAAATTAAAATCGGTTCATTAGTTTACGAGCTACGATGCCACAGACAGATACACAGATACACACGTCAAACATATCCCCTCTTTTTGGGTCGGGGGTTAAAAAGTCGAAATGCCGGATTTTATGGCGGATATATTTGAATGCCACAAAATATGACAATCAAAAAGTGTAGCTACAATGTTACCTATTTTGTATAAATGATTTGACTTTGACTTTGATTATGCAGTTTAATGTTCGGGCTGAGAAAGATGCAGTGCAAATCGCAGTCGGGATTTGTTTGAAAATGTTTAAATTAAGTACTTGTTTGCAATTAGCTCAAGTAGAGCCACGTGCATCAACCAGTATCCCTCACTTCCTTATAAAGTGACAGGCATTCAATAATAGCTAATTATTCAACGCCCATTCGCTGTTGTGCCCACAGCGCAGCAATACAATGCTTTGAATTGCCAAGTCGAATGCGCGTTAAATATTGCTATTGCTGATTTGTATTTAGGTATCTTATTACACAAATATTAATTAAAAAATTTATAACAATGAATAGGTATTTTAGTTTTTAGGGTTACGTACCCAAGGGTACAAACGGGTCACTCTGCTGTCTGACTATCTGTCTGTCTGCCTGTCCGCGTGTCACAGGTAGGTATCTAGCTCGTAGGCTAGCGAGTTACAAACCTGAAATTATGATATTTAGTGTAGAACGTTAACCCGAAACCTGAATGAATTAGAAATTCAAAGAAATAGAAATAATAAGTATATGATTTTTTTATGATTTTTTTACCCTAGCAGGGTGAGGGGAGGGGAAGAGGTTATCATTGTTTAAAGCTGTATTTAATTGTATTTAAAAAAAGCTGTGACCAAAACCAACGAACATTTTTTGGGCTTTTCTTTCAAGATTTATTGCGATATTCTATCCCGGTAAAAATATATCATACACCTCTATTAAGATTAATAATTAATTATGTATAAAATCCTAACAGAGCGAGGCCCAACTTGAAATTGACCGGTTTTTTTCAATATTTTTTTCAGATACAAGCTACTAGCTACCCCTTGACAGACACGACAGACAGACAACAAAGTGATCCTATAAGGGTTCCCTTTTTCCTTTTGAGGTAGAGAACCTTAAAAACCGCGAGTAAGCATTGTCGGCCTGATTGTGCTTGGGTTGCGGGTCGGAACTGTTTTTCAAATGACAGCAATTATCGATTTAGTTCAAGCAAAATTGAAAGTGCAGCTATAATTGAAGACAATCGTTAAATGGCATGAAGTTCATTAAAATTATTGACATTTAACGACTAACCTGCGGTTTATGGTTTTGTTTGTTGTTGTTTTAATAACAAATATAATAAATTGTTGTTATTGCTTATAACTCTTGTAAAGGTTATTGGTAACTACTATAATGACAGAAGGACCAAATATACCTAAGTCGAGGTTTAGATTTCAATGGTTCAAAACTAAGGAAAATATGGAACGTTTTTAGTAAGAAATCACATAAGTACAAAATCTGTCTCAAAAAGTATCATGCTTTATTTTATTTGCAGGATTTAGATTAAGGTTACAGCACAACTAAAAAAAAAACTTACCTACGGATGTTCTTAAATATTACATTGTTGCAAACTTACCTCATTCTATCACAACCACCTATTCAGATAATGTTAAATTGTGTAAATTGCCTAAATGAATCATAAATGAAACATATTATGTAAGTACCTGGGTTCTTATTCTAAGGTACACCCAACCTTTGACGAGGAATGTTTTGAGTATTGATGCCCGTAGCTTAGAATAAGAACCCGCCCGTAAACTCGTCTTGTAATTTATTATTCGTCTTGTGAGCTAACTCTGTGCCAAATTTCAACAAAATCGGTTAAACTGTTGGGTCGTGAAAAGCTAGCAGACAGACAGACACGCTTTCGCATTCATTATATTAGTATGTAGTACGGATATAAAGCCCAGACTGTACTTTTTTATCCTGTCTGGAACAAAACAACACAACTCGAACTTCTAGTAGTATCTAGTATTTACCTTTATAATATTAGTGTAGATAGTAAAAATTTAATTGGGAAGCCATAGCCAATTGGGCCACGATATCGACGAGGGGACATAACAAAGGATGTGGGACGGGACGCACAGTTTTGGGGTAAAATTGCCAAATGTAAGTAATAATGGGGGCCGGTCAACCGGGAAATTAGTACTTTTTTTCGACGAATCGCGTAGCGTTTGCTTGGTGATGTAAAAAAGAATTGGACATATTTTGTTTTTGATACTATTGTTATTTCTATGGAGTTTCTTCTATTAGTGCAATAATTAATAGATGATTGATGGGTATGTATTTTGAAAATGTTTTTACAAAACGCAAATTTGCTGAAATATCATGTTATAAAATAATTGGACAAGTAAGTATTTATTTTTCTAAAACTACTTAGTTGTAACAAACGCTTTCAGTAAGAATTACTTTTTATTGATCAATAAAAAAAATTCAAAAGAAAAATAAAACCGACTTTAAAACCACAAACACTAAAAAGTAAAAAATAATATTTGTTCCTACGCGTTCAAATATACATCCACCCATACAAATTTTCACGTTTATAATATTTGTAGGATTATTATTATTATTAGGTAACTTTATATTAAAAATTCAAGCATAGAGGCAAACATTCGAAAACTGTATAAGCCAATAAATCACTCGAAAAATCAATAACCGTATTGATCGGATTCAAAAATCTTACCCTAACGACAACCATCGTGTTGGACCATTATTGGAACCAACAAAAAAAAAACAGAAATTTGCATTGCTATAGCCCGTTTTGCATATTGGGTTACTGATTTAGTTTTTTACATAACAAAGAGTGTGTAGGTACCTACTTACTCGTGCTATTGAATTGTGTACAAAATCTACCTGGTCTTATAAAATAAATGATGTTCCGGATATATGAATCAGTATTGTGTTTCAAAAATATTGTTCTTTATAAAACGATACTAGTTTATTTCCGCGATTTCGTCCACGTGTATTTAGGTTTTTAGAAGGTCTCGTTGAAATGTTTCCTCCAAATTTTAAATTTCTAGGTCCACCAGCTTAGGCTGTACTTGACTCTCAGTCAGTCACTCACAGTTCTGTTTTATTCTAAGTACTTATTTAATTAAAAAAAGAGACCAAGCGAAGAACACCCTGTATATTTAATAAAAAAAAAACTAAAAAATAATATTGTTCGTAAAGGTACACGTCTCGTTACTATCCCGCCATTTTTATGCAAATTAAAACTTTGACAAAAACTATTTTTTGGATGGTCTGATTCACTGATGTGATTATTTTTAACCCCCGACCCAAAAAGAGGGGTGTTATAAGTTTGACGTGTGTATCTGTGTATCTGTCTGTGGCATCGTAGCGCCTAAACGAATGAACCGATTTTAATTTAGTTTTTTTTGTTTGAAAGGTGGCTTGATTGAGAGTGTTCTTAGCTATAATCTAAAAAAATTGGTTCAGCCGTTTAAGAGTTATCAGCTCTTTTCTAGTTTTCTTGTAGAAAAGAAGGTTAGATAACCGTTAGGTTCATAATATTATGTCAACAGACAAATGTCAAGGTGTCAAGATGGACGTTGCCTAAATACATAATTATTTATTTGAAAATAATGTTTTGGAAAACTCAAATACTTTGGATCGTCGGGGGTGTTATAAATTTTTAATTTACACTTGTTTTCGCAACTTTTTACTTGCAAAACAACTTTTTTGATGACACGGTTTTTCTGGGTCTTACTGAAAAAGCTAAGCAAGTATAGTATGCGACTGGTTGAGATCGGGTATGAGGCGGAGGGACGCCCCGCACACCCGCACGTCACCCGCGCTATCCCGCACCGGGTTAGCTCGGGGGCTGTGCCATTTGCCACCCCGATTGCCATCTCAATCCGTCGCGTACTATACCTATGTTGTTCTTGTTGCATAAGAACTATGATAGTTATAAAGCTAGACATTATAATTTTTAACAGCTCTTTATACAATCAAACTACTTTATTTTTGAGGACTATAACCATTTCCATTAATCATATAAACTTGAGATTATATTGGTAGGTATATGTAGGTAGCTAATAATGCTGTGGGCTTCCAGATCTTTCCGGATTCAACTCAACTATTCGATTTCGAACGCTTATAGCGCTCTTCGAGGTACTGAGGAACGGCAAGGTCCAATTCGGACCTTTGTCCCATCTAGTTATCGACTTGGGTCAATGTTGCTTAACTAGCACAATCGACTGATATGCGATGTCGCAACCCTCGATTATTATCTACAACCTATCACAGATTTCTTATTATGAACTAGAAGATTCCCGCGACTTCGTTCGCGTGGATTTAGATATTTAAAGAACCCGTGGGAACTGTTGCCTATGTCTAACAGGGACGCAAGCTACCCCGGTACCAAATTTCATACAAATTGGTTAAGCGGATGGGTTTTTAGGAATCCCGTGGGAACTCTCTGATTTTCCGGGATAAAAATTACCCTATGTCCGTCCCCGGGATATAAGCTAACCCTGTACCAAACGTCAGAATCGGTTAAGCTGCTGGGCCGTGAAAAGGTAGCAGACAGATAGACAGACAGACAGACACACTTTCGCATTTATAATATTAGTATGGATTAGTATTGAGTAATAAAATTATTTTAATGTAAGAGTTTATGTAGGCAAAATCGCGAGCATCTGCAAGTCAAATTTAACCCTTAATTGCTCGCAAACGGTACGAAAGACCGCGCGAAATTATATTATACGCACGTTCTTAAAAAAATGTGTAACGATTCAATTGAACCCTTCGAGAATCTAACGAATTCATACAAAACGGAAAAAACGTCCAAGTGCGAGTAGCACTCGTACCTTGAAAAGGTTCCGTACTGTTACATATTGTACGAGTAGGTATGTAAATTTATTTTATTTGAATTTGTTGTAAATTCACAAGATTAGAAATGGACAGTTTTCAGATTTATTCATTAATTGATTACTCACCGAAATAAGTAATATAAGAGTCGCAATTGACGTGAATTTTTGCATGGGATAGTCAAAGACCTGGAGAGTGTCATAGGCTAGACTTTTAACCTGGAAAATTAAAGAGTATCCCCGGGATTTTAATAAACTTAAATTTAATCAGCTAGTTACATAGAAAAAAGGCTAGAACAAAGGATAAGTAAGTACTGGGTAGTTAAAATGTGTTTATTTTGAAAACCAATATTTCGGAAATTATGGAATTGTAAAAATTAATTCCATACTCTACGATCTTGATTAATCAAAAAAATAATTATCCAAAGATCCTAAGTTCTGTTTTTCCATAATAAGGTATGGAACCCTAAAAACGTATGCAAATATAAATCATGTAGTCACAAAATCACAATGCCGCATAGAAATACTCTCAGGTGCTCAGATGTACGTGTCACAATGGCGGTAATAAAAAATAGATTCCCATTATTGTTGCTAACACGGGGGTATTCGAGTAGTCTATTTAATATGCGTGTGAATATTTCTTATTACATTACATTGATTGCTGTTTTTTGTTGATCAATAATTTTCAGCTTCTGCCGTTTCTCTCGCCATATGGTTTAATAAATTACAGTGGTAAAAAGCGAAATGAACGTGTATTATTTCAACTTTATGTGACGTGGTGTGATGTTGGTGAAATATCTGACTTGGGGAAAATGAAGGGAAAGTGAAAATGATCGAATAATATAACATTAAATAACTTGACCGTAACTGGAAGCTTTATATTGAGAGTAGCATTTCCGTTTCCGTCGATTTCATGCCAGTTTTCGTACTTTTATTGATGTCATATCCGGTTTTGTGGCGCCACCTGGCGGGGTCGCGCTCAAAGTTTTCGTAAATTGCTCAGCGCGGCCATGGCTTCATTGGCGTTTTGTTTGCCGTCGAAGCAACTTGCAATCAGTCAACACGAAACGTTGCAAGATATTTTATTTTATTGTGTGGTACTTTATAAAGTGAATTTGGTGAATAATTCGCAGTAAGTACTTATTTTTAATTTATATTACATTATGTAAAATGTAAAATATAATAATATGTACGTGATCAATATTTTTAACGGTTTGTCCGTTCGGATCACAGTACTTTATATTTATTTGCCAGAAGGTAGTTATTAAAAACTTTTCGTACTTGAGACGATGTAACAATTAGAAACCGATTATTAGAAATGAATTTCAAATATTTGAAATTAATATTATTTAGCTAAAATTTACCTTTTAAGTCTGTTACAATATGCTCATTTTATTTAGAGGGTACATGACGATAGTTATGACCCCGATTGCATTTTGAAATGAATCCTCTCGGATTTATACGAGAAATTCTTTTAAGATTATGATATGTCTTTTCTAGTTATTGTTATTGTTAATTCAAATTGTTACACCGAATAGTAATGAAATTACAGGTAACCTTTATAAAAATAAAAATATCACACCTGACGATCATCAGGATGAAATCGAATAACAAAGTTCGTGTTTAGATTTTACTTTCAACAGGTTCTAACCTTTAATTAACCAGGTTCCAGGTTTTTCAGGTTTAGCTAGCGCATCTTGGTTTTTACGTGTACCTACACAGTACATTAAAAAGTCTTTGATAAAACTCAAGGTTCATAGACCTAGAAACAAACAAAGAGGTAAAAAAGTATGATACCTTGCAATTTCTAGCAGATAAAGCTTATGCAGCTATCACATACTGCATAAACAAAAATAAGCCTAGGTTTTCCTAAAAATTGTGCTTTCTTGACTTTATTTTTATTCGTATATAAATTAACTGAAAATCAATATTAACTTAAATAATAATATTAAATTAACTAAAATATTGACTGAAATCAATAATCAGACTTCGTCGGGTCTTTCCACAATTAGTGGGTAGCTACAGCATAGAAGGTATTGCGATGCGCTGCGAAATTATCACGAGCCAGGTGAGTCTTTTGGTTACATCCATATGGGAAAAAACGAGTGGAGTTTGTTAATATTTTTTGGGTCGAAAAAAACACATTTATTCAGTCAAAAATCAATTATTATTAGTCCGCTGCCTCTCGCGGGGGCAAGGCATTGAAAATGTTACCGTTCCATCGCGTGGAACTATTTTGCATACACTATGGTAAATTATTTTGACGATTCAAAAGCAATTGCAAAAGTGTATTTGAATAAAGATAAGATAAATTTATTTGACCCAGCAATAAATAGAAAACACATTGAACGCGTTCGCCGCTTCACAAGCACAGAAAATTATAATTGTTGCCGTTCCATCGCGTGGAACTACTCGACATGCACATTGCTTTTCTGAAAAATGGTCACCCGCCCCTCGTAGGGGCCATGCATTTCAAATGTTACCATTTCAATACATAGAGCTGCCATGACTACCTTTGCCGTGCATTGAGCCTATTCAATGATCAATATTATCCACTCTCGTGGGTTGGATACCAGTATGATCAATATCATTCAACCTTCGCAGGGTTGATCCTAACATGAGCAATATTATAACACCCTCGCGGGGTGGATACCAGTATGCTCAATATCATCCACCCTCGCGGGGTGGATGCTAGTTTGAGCAATCTCATACACCCTCACGGTGTGAATACCAGTATGATCAATATCATCCACCCTCGCGGGGTGGATGCCAACATGATCTATATCATACACCCTCGCGGGGTGGAAACGAACATACCGGTAATATCTACAAAGGTCATCTAAAAAGTTCTTATCGTTCCTCAATCAGGACTGGAGGTCCAAAAAGGTAAGTAAGCCACAGCATGATTATTTGCACCCGAATTCTCCAAGACAAATCAGAGAAACTAAACCGACCTCGTTCCAAGCAGGTTATTTAGTGCACTGTCTTTCGCAATGAAAGAAAATAGAGGCACCAGAGGTTATACAAAGGTTATTTCAATGGTATCGCATACCAACATTTAAAAAGCCACCTATTGTTTTTCCCAAGGAACTGTACGCAATAGTGCGTAAAATGAATCATGAAGCTTGCACCGCACGCCAAGCTTCCTTTTCACCTTGTTTCTGGTACCGAACTCCGAAGTGTCATCCCGACCAAGATCACATCTTAAAGTACGAAACAACTATGTATGTTATGGCAGAACATTTCATTTTGATAAACATGCAAAGTCTGTTTTCATGTAGTGAAACAGTCTTGTGTCAGTGCTTCTTATTGAGGCCATACGGGAAAGTTAGATAGATTAGATGATAACCTACCTGCCGTTCGGACTAACCACGGTGTCTATGGGTGATATTAAGAGAATGGTGAAATATGAGTCCTATTTTACTTATCAACTTGTCATAGCAAGTTAAGGCAAGTAACTACATGCTAAATGTACAAGAGACTTAATACATGTACATTTTTTACATGCATTAAGTTAATATCTACTACAGTCGAACTTACTGTTTTTGGTATATAAAATTTGAGAATTGGTTCTTTGACCACGAAAGAGTGAGTCTAACTATTTAGAAATACTATGGAGACCCTAGAAAATGCCTCCAAAGAGGGCTGATGGATGTAAGAACAGTTAGAAACGCTAGTTAACAAACCAATGACCGCTGGATAATCCAAGATCTATCCAATACTGGTAGATCACTATTATCATTCGTTAGACGTCCACGCTGGACATAGATCTCATAAAGAGACTACCACATGCCACGTAATTACACTGCATGGATCCCTGCGACTCGTTAAATGTCGTCTATCCATCAAGCGATCTCCACGCTGCACTCCGAGCTGGCAGATGCGATAAATAAATTATAAGGGCTAAAGGAGAAATATTAGCTACCTCCACTAGTTCATGTTCTAGTAACGGATGCTTTGGATCAGGCTTGGGAGCATTAATAAACAATCTTCATCTATCATGCTCTTTGACATGAAAGGAACAAATGCTTTACTCTTATCAAAATGATAGTCTAATTTGCTTCAAGAAGGCTCACTTCTTACGCCTTAGTTCAAGTCTCATTCAAAGTAACGACGAGACGTTACTCTCTCATTTACTAAGAAAAAGAGGAATGATGTTCATTCTTTCATTCATTCATTTGTTAATAAAGCATACTTACAAGGTTTAAGGATGTTGTTATCCTTATTGAATAAAACATTCCAGATACTGGAATTATGGCTTGACAAATACACCATAGCTTACAATATTATATCCGGTATGTATAGTAATCATGTAAATAATTTGTATCTAATGTCATAGCCAACCTCCCAGAGTGGCAATACGAGCTTGCGTGGAAATAATATTTGCAAAGTGGGTAATCCTGGAGGTCGATCTATTCACCTCGGAGAAAGCATTCGAAGTACACAACTATGCACTCTTAGATTTGATGGACCATCAAGTCCTGTTTCACGATGCTGTATCTCATGAAAGTTTCCATTGGCATAGTTGGCTTACGCCATTATTTTCAATTCTTCGTCTTGACTCTTGACCCATCTCAATTGGTCAAAAGGAATATTTTTTGAATAGTTGATTTAGTTTATATAATTTACTCCGATCGAAAGTGTTTGGCGGGCCTCGAACGTTTATATAAAACACAGCCTCATTGACTCGCAATGGGTCTGTCATTGTCTTAAGAAGTCTAGAAATAATGAGTGGTCCTATACATTAGACACATAAAACCTAAGCAGTAAATCACTGCTTAATTTCAAGCGGAAATCTATCTTGAAACTATTGAATAAGCTTGAAAACGTTGATCATCATGGTCTTTAAAGAAAAATATTGATACGAACCTAAAGTATCACAATTAGCACCAGTTTTGGCACATAATATAAATGACATAATTTAGAATTTTCATTCCTCTTACACGAATCTGTAATTGGATCTGTTATTGGATGTATGAAATAAAAGTCAAGTAATGTTTGTTAATGCGCGTGTTTTATATGTGCTATATTAATGAATAAAAGCAAATTCACTCAATTATGTATTCATGTCCAAGCATGTTTTAAAATCGATTTCTTCAGAGAGATTTGAAATCCACCCGTTTGGGGTGCTAATAATAACTTATTACTTAACTAATCATTTGTAATATCTGCGTTTTTATTACTGCTTACTATTCAGATAACTTCATATTGCATCAAAATCGTACCTTAGAACGAATGATGTGTATTTAATAAAATTTGATGATTATAAAATTAAAATCTGACATTTGCCCTAAATTCGGCTCAAAATCTGAAATAGACAACCAATCAGAAATTGCTTGTAATAGGAATAGTCATAACGGGTATCTTTACCCTCTTTTTGGATTTATATGTGTAATTGGTAATTAAGTATTGAACGACAGAGTATGATATGCTACAAAATATAATGCTCTATATTTTATAATGGTTAACGGATTAAACGTGCCTCTCGTACAGTAGGTATAGCAGACTGGGTAAAAACCTTTTTGAAAGAAGCAAGCATATCTGCTACTTCTCGTAGCATACACTCAACTCAGGGAAAATCATTCTTATGATGAGATGGCCCATGAAAATTAGCAATCAGCTAATACAATTCAAAATTTTTCTAAATGTAAAGTGATTGAAGGCAATGTACTTAGTCCAGGTGGTATCGCTCAACTAACTATTCTTCAGTTCTATGACTGATAGTTAAAATTCTTTTCTTTATTGATTTTGTATTCAAATAAACAAAATTTTGTTTATGAAAAAGAACATAATATCATATAAGTACTCATTATGGTACAAATGTTATCACATTGGCGTAGAATTCTAATATCTATTATGTGGCGTCACCAGGCGAAAACAAACAGGGTCTCAATATAAAGCTTCCAGTTACGGTCAAGTTATTTAATAGTAGCGTTTTACCTGAAAATAAAACGCATATTAAAATACTTACCTCACTGGAAGCTTTCAGTAATTCCTGCCTGGTGATATTGAGCCAATGAAGCCATGGCCGCGCTGAGCAATTTACGAAAACTTTGAGCGCGACCCCGCCAGGTGGCGCCACAAAACCGGATATGACATCAATAAAAGTACGAAAACTGGCATGAAATCGACGGAAACGGAAATGCTACTCTCAATATAAAGCTTCCAGTGAGGTAAGTATTTTAATATGCGTTTTATTTTCAGGTAAAACGCTACTATTTACCTAATAATTGTAAAATTTCACATCGAATTATGGCACACATTTTTTAAAAGCAAAGTTTAAGCAACTAGGTATATCAAATAGAATTTTTTTACTGATTAAAAAATTCTGAATATTTTCTTCAGTTATGCTTGTGCTGCCTAATAAAAACCATTACATTTGTGTTTTTAATTATTATCTTTATTATGTCCACATTAATAATAAGCATATTAATGAGGTAAGCCTTTTTACATAAGACGAATTGTTTACAATATCTACACAACGGTAATAGGAAACCCTAAAAACGGAATACTAATAATTTCATCCGGTCACTGGTATCTGTTTGTCTGTCAGTCATAGCCATGTTACTAAGAAGCTATTAAAGCTGAAATATAGAATCATTACTCAAAGAAACTTGTTACTGTACTAGTAAAAAAATATATAGAAAAGTCAGTATCGCACCCAAAATCCTTTTATGTATAAAATCAAACAAACATCATTCTGATGATTACTAAAAGCAAGTCAATTCGAGCGCAAAACATTCTAATATTTTATTAACAATAGGCAAAAATATTAAAAAACCTTTGCCAGCATCGCTTGCACAATTGTGCCCACAAAACGGATTCACTTTCTACGCAGGTGCTTAAAAGACCCCGAACACTTCCTGCCCTAAATGAAAGGGTTAACTGACAATTGTCGAAAGCAAAAAATCTTCACATCCCTTTGTTAAAATCTCAGGTGGCGTCGTCGATCTGATGTAGGTTTTTTTTTCTTTTTAGGGTTCCATCTCAAGGAAAAAAAGAATCCTTAAAGGATCACGATACGCAGCGATTTGCTTCCTCGTTTCTAATACGCACTGCTAGAATATGGAATGCCCTTTCGGCTTCCGTTATTCCCACTAGCTATAATATTGGAACCTTCAAAAGAAGGTACCAATATTATAGAAGGTACCAAGAAGGTACCAAGGTTAATTATCACCACTATATCGTACAAGTTTAACAATTTCGAGCATCAAAAGGAGTACAATTGTACCTACTTTGAATAAATGATTTTGACTTTGACTTTGAAGAGTGAAACCTTCTGGGCAGGCGCGCTCCACCTCAGGCTTCATAATCTCCTGCTTGGTGTGATTGCAGTCAAGCGGAAGCCCATTTAGTTATTAAAAAAAAATTTGCTGTCTGTCTGTCAGTCGTGTTTATCAAGACCCGTCAAGGGAATCGAAACCTATATGGTACTTTCCGTTGACCTAGAATCATGAAAGGCAGGTAGAAATGTGTTATTTAGCACAAAGCAAAAATCCAAAAACTGAATTTTTGGTTTTACATCACAAAAAATATTAAAAAAGTGTTAGTTTTTGTACGACGGTACGGAACCCTTCGTGTGCGAGTCCGACTCACACTTGGCTGTTTTTTTTTCTTGTAAGGGTGAAAGTGATGTGTTTTTGTTGTCTCGAGATCCGTGATCGAATTACGATAATATTATGTTTATACAAAATATTGTCTTTTTAGTTCTTACCAAACTTTTGATTTGTTTGGTAATTTGGTTGGCCACTTTCTATAACTTTTTAGATTTCCGTAATGTCTTCTTAAAATTTTCAGTGTTTGTTCGTTTGCGTTGTTTTGTATTTTATAGAACGGCGAAAATGTTTTGCATGCATGCAGGTTTCCTCACGATATGTTTTCTTCAGCGTATTAAAGTTTACTTGCTTTAGCAAGTATTTAATATTTACTCTCTCAATTTTGAGGATCGTGAACCCCTCCAGATATCACCTTCTTCACGATGTTTCGCCATTTTTCCCTATTAGAGGCCGTACGGAAGGCATTGCAGAAGGGTGTGTCGACCGCTTCTCTGATCTAGTCGGACCAACGTCTTGGGCTGCGTCCACGGGGTCTCTTTCCTCCGATCTTGCTATTAACCAAGAGTTTCTTTATGCTACTCGCGTTTTTCCTAGCAATGTGACCGAAGTAAGCGAGCATCCATCACAAACAAATGTTGGTTAACTGCTTACAACGCACATAATTTATATAGTTCCGAAAAGTTAAAATTGCGTGCCCAGGATTGAACCCGGAACCCCTGAATAGGAGGCCAAAGTCTCAACTACTTAACTATCATCGCTTATTCTGCCACTGTTGCTATGCATATTAATGTTGTCTAAATTTACTTGTTTTCTATTACTGCACAAGTTAATTTAGCTAGTTAGAAACGCTAGGTTTAAGTGCTCAGTTATCTTTAGAAACTTCTAGAAAGTTTTATTAATGGCTAAGCTCATTCACAGAAATAGCGTTAACCGTTTCAAACTTATTAAGTTTTCTCTTTTAATTGATCGTACAGTAATTTTTTGCTGACAGTATGCACTTACTTCAAATTATACCTAGTGCCGCGATAAGAAATATCTTTCAAGTTATCTGAGAACTTTAACGGTACGATCTTAGATAACTTAAAATACATAATTAAAATAGCCGAGAAGGCGATTTTTATATGGATGTGTTGGCGCTTCTCATCTGTACTTGATGAAGACTACCTTTGCGTACTTTATTTTCTTCAAAAAAAAAAGGGATTCAAAATCTATTTATCGATTTGTCTAATTG
Organism: Maniola jurtina; assembly: GCF_905333055.1. Lineage (NCBI taxonomy): Eukaryota > Metazoa > Arthropoda > Insecta > Lepidoptera > Nymphalidae > Maniola > Maniola jurtina. Next base: position 3,133,271 of record NC_060037.1, on the reverse strand, counting down.
AGTGTATCCCTAGCTGGTAGGTATCAACAGGCTTTTATAGTTTTCAAAAACGAAATTCGAGCTTAAGTTTCGTCACACAAATGCTCTGGCTGTCTCCAGTGTACTATCTTATCTCACTGATTAGATACCTTATATGATATAAAATTGGGTAGTACGAGTAAGTACACCGGTATATGGCGTACACTGAGCTGTATCTACGTTGATATGTCAGTCAGTCAGTCTGTCAGTTTATCCTTTTATATACCTAATACAATACTTGATGTCTGTCTGTAGCATCCTCTTTGTTGTGTTGTTTGACGTTGTACCTAGAATTTTGAAAAACCTATTCTTAGATAAAAATACCCCATATCGATTTCCAGTATTCAAGCGATCTCTGTAACTAATTTAGTTAAAATCAGTTAAACGGATAGGCATGAAAGTTAACTGACAAACAGACACATTTAGACACCCATATTTTTTTTTTAAATAGATGTAGGTAGTATCTCTTGAAAAAAAGCATCCAGTATCAGCAATTATGGCAATTAATAATATCTAAGTAACATTAAACGATCGTGACGTCAGAATAGCAAAAATAAAAAGTTAAATAGTGAGGCCTACCATGCACCTGCATGTCACCCTAGACCTATAGGTAACTTTTGTCCGTCTGTCTGTCCTAAGGGCCTCCTGTCCGAGCTGTCAACCGTAAACAAGTGTATCTTAACTGACATTTAGAACTATTGTTTAACTATTTTTACTGTATTGTATAAAATTAATAGTTTACGATAAATTTGTTGATAGTGACGCGACATCTGTTGTGTATCCAGTCGTAACGGTTTTAATAGGCTGTGGCCTAGTACTTCATGCAGGCAAAAAGGCTCTGCCTTCTATAGCCTTCGCTTACTGTAAAAATACGGTGAAAATTCTGAAAATCCTTTAAGGCACTGTGAATAACGAAGTTTGTCAGTGATTGTGAAAGAATCAATCAGTAACACTTTTGGCAAATGTGGCTCGGCCTATAGATACATACACCATATTTTTATACCATGTAGGATATGCGTAGGTACATAATTTATAACATATCATTTCAAAGAGACCTACTCAATATAAGCTCAATTAATTCAAGACCTAGGAAATGTCAAGTGTAACTTGAATATTTATAAGTTCTATTAAAGTATTGAAGTATGCAATTTATATCCATCAATAGAGACGCTTACAGCTTTTAAATGGCCAATATTATGTAACGTTAAATAGTTAATTTGATATGAATATTGACATTGAATTAACGGTATCGTTTTTTTTTCCGTGGGGACTGTTAGAGATCTGTACCAAACGTCAGAATCGGTTAAACTGTTGGCCTGTGAAAAGGTAGCAGACAGACAGACACACTTTCGCATTTATATTATTAGTATGGATAATTATTTATTATTAAATACATTGTTTCAGTCGTATATGTAGTAATTTTTTCAACGTACAGAAAGATAGATTATCTCATAGATATATCGGTTGGGTAGATCTAGGCATAGATATAGATAAGACACTAATAAATTGTAATTAAAATTAATGAATATTCGAAACGAACATCACGCGTCGACGATGTTTATGGAGTGTGGTGTGTGCCATGCATTAACTGAACAGACAGGACTCTGTGTTTAGCATACATTATCATCGACTATTACGTGGTACCTAGGTACAAGCAGATGCATAGTATTAATATAACTTAGCCAGTCTTTTTATGGGACTTGAACACTAGCGAGTGTTAGGTATTAATATTCAACTATAATTTTAACTGTCGTTCTCCATACCCACATAGTTAAATAATATTTACTAGCCAAAGCCACCATCGCTTACGATTTTTTAGGTCCATTGGAATTATCAAAATCTTAACTTGGATGTGGTTTACGTCTAAAAATAAATAAACTACATGAATAATCAGAAATTTCTAGGTCCAGTAGTTTGAGTTGTATGTTGATATGTCAGTCAGTTACTTCTATTATATTTAAACACTAGCCGATGCCCGCGACTTCGCCTGCGTTGATTTAGGTTTTTCGAAATCCCGTGGGAACTCTTTGATTTTCTGGGATAAAAAGTAGCCTATGTGCTAATCCAGGATATTATCTATTTCCATACCACCGCCAAATCCGTCCAGTAGTTTTTGCGTGAAGGAGTAACAAACATACACACATACGCACACACACACACACACAAACTTTCGCCTTTATAATATTAGTTGTGAAGTGTGATTTAGATTGAAAGTCGATAAAATCCGTACCTAATCTCACGATAATACTATGCTACGCCTGAGCATGCCATTTTAGAAACTAAATACTGAAATACTGAAAACTGAAAATACTGTAGATACTGAAATCGATTTACAGTCTATTTAAAAAAAACGAGCTTATTAACAAGCTTTTAGAAATGACAATTGTGTCAATTGACAGTCACTCGACTACCGTCAAATCGCAGGAAGTAGACAGTGAAAATAGAAATCTTGAACTTCCCTGCTAACTAAACTTTATTTCCGATGCTACGTCATAAAGAAACACAAGTACAAAATGTTTTGTCGCATTACCAGATTGGGGGTGAAAGTTATTTGTTAAAAGCCTCTTAAAGTGTAGGGCTTAGTATAACTTACACTCTTGGCAAAGTCCTAGTCATGGAAAGCGCGTTCATAATGCTTTAGTAAAGTGGAGAGTCATGGAAGCCGCTTTTCCAACGATTTAGTGGGTGCTAGTGAAAATAATACAACGCGAAAGTGTTGTTTAGGAAACATCAAGTTCTCGATATTTAGCATTTTATTATTGAAACCCCATTTTTGGCAGGCTATGTCGCAAAGATATTGCAGATACAGTATCGAATCAGCTGTTGGAGCTTTACTTAGTTTAAAATAGCTTAACGAGCTTAAGAGGGCTCTCTCCGTCACTCGTTTCATACAATCGTAGTTCCAATTTCATTTGAATATTAAGCAACCAAAGTCCTTGAAATTTTGCAGAAATATTCTAGAAACTAATATCTATGTCTGTGGTTTTCCAGATTTCTGTTAAAATATTCGGTTTCAAAGTTACGCGGTCTTAAAAAATTTCATACAAATCTTTGAGCCCCTGTAATTTTAAAACTACATATTTTTAGAAAAATCTAAAACACCACAGACACAGATATTAGTTTCTAGAATATGTCTGCCAAATTTCATGGACTTTGGTTGCTTAATATTCAAATGAAATTGGAACTACGATTGTATGAAACGAGTGACGGAGAGAGCCCTGTTAACTTAATAAATTGTTAAAACCATTTCTTGATGTTAATACCACAGAATGCCGAAGCTAAACTATCGTGCGCAAACGCAAATCATTTGCCGAATTGCGACAGTGGAGTCGCACCATAAGTGTTGCGTAGAACTGCTTTCTTATTGATTGTTGTAACGTTATGTTCGAATGTTTACAGCTTGCAGTGGATACGTTTTACATAGATTTTACTGTCGCGCATTTGATTTCAGCTTAGCTTTAACGGCGTGGCCGTAAAATGGGGAATTGTCCTTCGCTTTTAACTACGACGTTATCATTTTATGTTATGTTACTTTCCGATTTATTTATTGTATGTCCGTATGCATTCTTTTCTTTGTCATAAGCTTGAGCATATTTTTAGGTATTGTAATTCTTTGTTGATAAGACTCTACACAAAGCAAATTAAAGGTGGAGCTATTTTTGGGAACCAACAGTATTTTTTATTTTTTCGTCTATCATTATTTGTACCTACTTCAGTATGGTTTATGTCAGCTAGTTATTAAAATAAAACAAATTCAATTTTTTTTATTCCTTTCACCTGGTGGTAAGTGATGATGTAGTCTAAGATGGAAGCAGGCTAACTTGAAAGAGATGTGGCAGTTTTACTACACCGATTAATCGGTTTTAACTCGGCATCGTACCGAAATGCTACGAGTAAATCGCTTGGTACGCTTGGTAGCACGATTCTGTAGGCAGGGTGGTAACTAGTCACGGCTGAAGCCAGTCCAGACCAAAGACAATTTAGAAATTATAAACCAATTAATCATCCCCTACCAGGAATCAAACCCGAGACCTCCCGCTCGCCATTCGCCAGGGAGATCGTCAAAAATTTTGGCAGGGTATCAATATCCTGTAAACACGAGATACATTCAAAGTCCTACAAGAGGGAATTTTCGATGTGAGACGGATATCCCGTCCAGACGATCGGAGATATGAGTCGGATCCCTGTTTACGAAACTCAAATCCGGATTCATGTGATATAAGGGTAATAAATGGATTTTCGAGTGTAAAATTTGATGTTGTTTTACTATTTACTAGCTGATGCCCGCAGCTTCGCCCGCGTGGATTGGTCAGATCCCCTGCAGCATCAGGATTGAGGAGTTGTAATCCAAATTTTGTATGAAACAATGTCGCAAAGTTCCTCTATCGATTAAAAAAGAAATGACGCAAATCGGTTCAGAAGTTTCGGAGATTTCGGTGTACATAGGTAAAAAAACACAACTCCCTTCTTGAAAGTCGGTTAAAAAAGTAGCCTATGTTACACCCTGGTCAATCCTCTACTTGTAAGTGAAAATCCCGTTAAAATCGGTTCAGCCGTTCCGAAGATTAGCCTTTTCAAACAGACAGACAGACAGACAGACAAAAATTTTAAAAATGTGTGATTCAGTTATGGTATCGTTCAAATAACCATATGACCTTAATATGTGGTAGTTATTTCGAAATTACAGACAGACACTCCAATTTTATTTATTACTAGCTGATGCCCGCAGCTTCGCCCGCGTGGATTGGTCAGATCCCCTGCAGCATCAGGATTGAGGAGTTGGACTCCAAATTTTTTATGAAACAATGTCGCAAAGTTCCTCTATCGATTAAAAAAGAAATGACGCAAATCGGTTCAGAAATCTCGGAGATTTCGGTGTACATAGGTAGAAAAACACAACTCCCTTTTTGAAAGTCGGTTAAAAAAGTAGCCTATTTTACGCCCTGGTCAATCCTCTACTTGCCTGTGAAAGTCCCGTCAAAATCGGTTCAGCCGTTCCAAAGATTAGCCTTTTCAAACAGACAGACAGACAGACAGACAGACAGACAGACAGACAGACAGACAGACAGACAGACAAAAATTTTAAAAACGTGTGATTCAGTTATGGTATCGTTCAAATAACCATATGAGCTTAATATGAGGTAGTTATTTCGAAATTACAGACAGACACTCCAATTTTATTTATTAGTATAGATTCTGCCAGCTATTTTGTAAATCTTCTAAGACACATTAACTGGGTATCAGAGTTCGATTTCTAATGGTTGAGCTACTTGAGTTTCTATTCTAATCTTTGTAATATATTCCAGTATCAATAAAGCAGCATGCTCACTACCAATTACACATAAAACCGTTGCAACACACGATGCTACAAATCTCCGAGTATGCTTGATTTACATATCACATGAAGGCACCTAAATGGGACTGAACACGGCACAACTTGATGCCTCGTTCAGGCAAGCGACTTGCTTGATTATTTTCTTCTATTGAAGCTCAAATTCCAAATCATTTAGTCAAAGTAGGTACCTACCTACTATTGTACCTACACCTTTAAATGGTCAGAATTGTTCGATTTGTAAGATGATATAGTGGTAATAATTAATTACGTAAACTTAAATCTAAAGGTACGAGGGTTTCAAACGCGCTCAGGTCTGAGAAGAGCCTTCAACAAACTCAGCCGGGGTATTCTTTTTATTACCACCACTTCACAAAATCGCTTAACTTATTAGAACTATCAAAGCTGTTAATTAACTCATTCCCAAGATTTCTTACCATTTAAATAATCCTTTACACTATAGTAAGATTTTCCAATATTAATAGCGGCAATCAGTCAACAGACTACAGTTTGTTGAGCTTTCTGTGACTTTGCCAGATTAAAGGATCAATGTACTCAAATCTGTACAGTATCGAGCACATTTGCCCGTTTCAATCGCTTTAGTAATTGTACGGTTAATAGACGGTTTAGGATTGGGATAAGTACACCAATCTGCACATGTATAATATAGCACGTTTTGAAATTCACGTTGCATCTTGTTTAGTTCAAATTGGATCCATTGATGACAAATCAAGTAGTCCTACTAATATTATAAAGCAGAAAGTTTGTATGTGTGTGTGTGTGTGTGTGTGTGTGTATGTTTGTTACTCCTTCACGCAAAAACTACTGGACGGATTGGGCTGAAATTTAGAATGGAGATAGATTATACCCTGGATTAACACATAGGCTACTTTTTATCCCGGAAAATCAAAGAGTTCCCACGGGAATTTTAAAAAACCTACATCCACGCGAACGAAGTCGCGGGCATCAGCTAGTCGTTTATATATTAAAACGAATATACATATAAAAGACTACTTGATTTGTCATCAATGGATCCAATTTGAACTAAGCAAGATCACAATTGTCGTTTACAATCACAACTATGTATAGTTCTTCCAGGTAAATAAACTTTCGAAGCAATAGCAAAGTAACTTGTACAAGTACTTGCCAATTGTAAAGGAGCTCTCACACAATCTGAATGCTCGACCGTTAGCGTTTAACCGCGGACTTCCGTGCAGGGTCTTCATAAAAAGCCATTACTGGTGGCGAAATATATTATGTCTTTTATGGTGAAACAGAAGCTAAGAGTACTCCGAGAATTTATGGCAATGCGGTTTAGCGATGTGTTATGTTGTGTAATGTTTAGACGTGGTTTAGTGTTTACGAGTGTCTGCTACATCATCTGCAGAGTTATTTAGCAGTTAAAGTCGAGTGCCGTTCTGTTAATTTCATTGTGTTACACCTATGATGAAAGTGTTGCCTTTAACAGGGCTCTCTCCGTCACTTACTCCATACAATCGTAGTTCCAATTTCATTTGAATATTAAGTAGCCAAAGTCCATGAAATTTTGCAGACATATTCTAGAAACTAATATCTGTGCCTGTGGTGTTTTAGATTTTTCTAAAAATATGTAGTTTCAAAATTACAGGGGCTCAAAGATTTGTATGTGAATTTTTAAGACCGCGTAGCTTTGAAACCGAATATTTTAACAGAAATCTGGAAAACCACAGGCATAGATAGAATATGTCTGCAAAATTTCATGGACTTTGGTTGCTTATTATTCAAATGAAATTGGAACTACGTTTGTATGGAGCGAGTGACGGAGAGACCCCTCTTAAGAGCTTGTCATTTAAGAGAAAAATTCTAAAGCTAAGTTTTTAGATCAAACTTCTGCATTTTTTTGTATTAGAGAAAAGTTTTATTCCGCCTGAAATCTACTAAAATTATCCTTGACGTTCAGATACACAAACTACTATAGGTGAAAACAAAACTCTACTTCATGAACTTATAAGTAACACTCGATATATCTAATACATACAAATATTAAACATTCATCAAAATAAATAAGTCGTCCCCAGAAAAATGCATTATTCAAAATTTCACAAATAACGAATTCAAGAAAATATTGCGTGCTTGTGTGCGTCACCCAAGGGTACTACATCACAGGCGAGGAAGAAAATAATGGTTCAAGAGCTATTGGAAAATTTAGAGCGTAATGTAACTTCATAAAATTTACCTACTTATAAGTTTTTCTAAGGCCTCATTCGCACGAGAGCTTTTTAAACGTCCGTTAAAAAAGCGTTCAAATAGAACAAATGCATTCCCAAGTATCTGTTCACACGTCAACGCTTTTTTAACGCACACTTTGTATTTTCAGCGCAACGCCGGGTTTTAACGCAACGCTTTTTTAACGCTCGTGCGTAAGGGCTCAAGAACATGGTATTTACCTGTCAATTTTTGTATCATTGAAGAAACAATGTTATCTCATGGTTTTTAGTCTATACTAATATTATAAAGAGGAAACCTTTGTATTTTTGTATTTTTGTATGTTTGTATTGAATAGGCTCAAAAACTACTGGACCGATTTCAAAATTTCTTTTACCATTACTTAGAGGGATTCTTCCGAATCCGTATAGGCTATATTCTATCCCGGAAAATAGATAGGATTTTTCGTGGTAGTGTCCACCCGTGCGTAGCCGGGGCGGGTCGCTAGTATATTATAAAGAGTTATCATTTATTTATGTGCCATACCTACTTTCTTTTTAAAAATCGTGAGTCCACGTCCGGGTTTCAGCTGATAACTTTTTTTATTGAAATCCTCCTCTAAATTTCCCACAAACTTTCCGTCTATAAGATTCCCTGTTAGTATACGGGAAAATTGTACGTGTGTGTGTGATCTAAGCCTTTCGCATTGTATGTAAGCGTGTGATTTCTTTACGGCTCATCTGAAATTTTGCATGTATTTCTATACTTAGCCGCACACAGTGACATCGTTTAAGGGAAAGCTAATCTTCTATTTTAAATTTTTTCATTAATTTTAAGCCACTTTAGATTGTATTGTTTGCTTTTTAGTTCAATCGATAATTTAAAATGGTTACACTTAAAACTAAGAACGGATTTTACGTATTTTGGAAGACCCTCTATTAAAATAAAATCAGTGAAACATAATTTATTTTTAGGCAAATACCGTATTATGTTCTATTTTGGTTTATGATTGAATCAGTCATTTCAAAAGATAAGTCACTCAATTAGAATTTTTCAGGAATTCATAAAAACTGTTTAATTCAAAAGTAAATGAATTTCGAAGGACTTTTTGGGCTGAATATCTATAGCGTTTTAACTTTATAAGGAATATATTTAAGGATTTTACCCAGGATATTAATTGCCTACCTTTGAGCATTAAATGCTTGAAGCGTTTACAGCATAAAAGTTATCGTTGAGAAAAACTTGACTTATTTGGTTTTTGAAATTACTGATTCAATTGCTGGTGATGTAGATTTAATTTGCTTAGTTTTTCGTCATAACTAAAATATTAGAATTAAGTCAATATTATTTTCTGCCAGTATTATAGTAGTATATAGTAGTTTTCATAAGAAGATGCAATGATAAAGGGTGATGTTACGTCATTGTTATTTTTGCAATTACGATCGTAACTACAAGTTAAACTTCCGCGTAGGTTTATATAAAAATACTTTTATGTTATTTTATAATGTAGAAAAACATACTTTTCCTAACAAACAAGATCTCTGTAACCAAATGTTTCTAACATTTTCTCCTTAACAACTGATTCGCTGTAGTGTGCGTAAAGGTAACCCGTACAACATTAGTGTGACTTCTATTCAATCTTCTTACGTTCCATTTCGCAGGGACATTCGCTTCCGTCCCTATCTAGCACAGGGGTAATCATATACCCCGCCCTCCTCTATTCCTAACGGGCTTAGAACCCGTGTGATATATTGTATTGAATGGATTTTTCGTTTGGAAATGGAATTTCTTTTCTGTGTCCGTACCTGACGTAGGATGTTAGATCAAACCACAATTTCCTTATTTCGTTTGTTAGGGAATGGTAAATTCGCGGGATTCAATATGAGCGCATGTATTTTTGTATCACATATAGAGGCATATGACGTTATGTGTGCTTCATATAATTTTTAGTGGCTATGGAATTTTTATGTCGTAATAATCCACTCTTCATGTTATTGCGTTTGAAAGTAACATACCTATAATAACCGATTTTTCTTAGGAACCTACTTTTTATTAGGCACACTTTTCAGATACATAATATTTACCAGGTCTTTCAAATGAAGATAGCTATATAAGAAACTGACCGACAGTGACTGACGTATCTACGTAAGCTCAAAGCTCGGTCTAGGAACGTGAGCTTTTAGCACGTACGTTCGTCTATACCTACTTTTAATATAGGCGTACGTTACTAAGAATGTATGCATTTTAAAGGTGCCCACGCACTCGAACTGAACTGCAACTGAACTGCGCGTCGCGGCAGCGCCCCGCCCGATATTCTCTCAAGCCGCGACGCGCGGCAGTGACGTACACGCGTCGCGGCTGGAGAGAATATCGCGCTGCCGCGACGCGCAGTTCCACTGCAGTTCAGTTCGAGTGCGTGGGCACCTTAAAAAGACTACCTCAGCCAAGCCATGGTACATAGATTCTAAAAGACTCAATTAGAAAAATCTTAACTTCGGCTGACAAGTCCGGCATCACCTAATAATAATTAAATAAATTCCTCTTATTTAGGCAATTGTGAACTAGATAACTTTAGGTTCGTTTGATTCATTACGGCGACACACGACGATTCGTCTCACGTTTCCAAACGTTACGTGATCACTAAAGGTTGAACATCAAAAAAAAAAAGATATTCAAACGAAACAACCCTTCGGGTATTCAGGAAAATTGGAGCCTCCGAAGAATGGGGTATATTTTGAATTTTTATTATGTACTATTTTCTATTCCGCTCCCAAGGTAACCCTTCCTTCTTCAAAGGGGCCTTCACAGAGACATTCTATAGGTGAGGGCCCACCCGCCACCCTTTCCCCTTTTGGGGTACTATGCCTCCCTGTTCCATCTCGTTCCACTGCGAAAGATTTACCAAGCAGCACGTGTAACATAGATATGTGTTGCTTTTGTGACATATATATGACTGAACTAGAATAATCTGCAGTGTCGTCTGCAATAAGGTTATGAAACACCATCAATTATCATTCGGAGCCGTGATTGCCTAGTGGTCGAGATTTCCTATTTTGGAGGTCGGTGGTTCGATCCCGGAGTTTGACCTCTAACTTTTCGGAGTTATGAGTAGATATGCGCGTTTTAAGCAATTAAATAGTACTTTGTTTAACGCTGAAGGAAAACATCATGAGGAAATCTGTAATGCCTTCATCCATACTTAATATCATAAATGCGAAAGTGTGTCTGTCTGTCTGCCTGCTACCTTTTCACGGCCCAACAATTTACAGTTGACTGGCGATGAGTTAATGGTAATGATTGAGAATGCAATGTAGGTATTTTAAGCTAAACTTATGTAGGTAACATAATAGCAGGTGGGCTCACTTGGTCTCGTTACCTGGAAGATATAGGTACCTACGGTGGCGCACCACTTGACGGCTTTCGCGTAAATCTTATCTCATAGGAGAGAAAGAGTTAAGAGATAAAATTTTACGCGACAGAAAGAGAGGCTTTGTTAAATTTTAGACCGCGGCGCTGCCAGTTTTTCACAGTTTCTCGCCTTCGGTTTATAATCGGCAAAAGAAAAGTTCTCTCTTTCGAAAGGAAACGTTTTGGAAGAAGAAAATTAGAAAAAAATTCTCAGTTTGTAGAATGTAATGAGCACTTTCCTGTACTATTATATAATATTACCTACCTGTAGAAACATGAAAGAGTGTATTTCTGAATAATTCGACACGGGTCGCTCTTTTCTCTTGAACGAGGTCACTGTTTGGGACAACACGGTTGAGAAGGATTACATTATTATTCTTGTGTCAAGAGGAATGTTTTCTTTGTAGATGGGTCTCATGTAGGGATACCCATACGCCACGGTCTTTCGCCGCCTGAACCTAGCGGCTACCTGCAACTCTTTTGATGTTGTCTGCCCACTTAATGGGGGGGGGGGGGGAGGGTTTCTTCAAATGTTGCGCTTCCCGTTGCTAGGTCGCCATTCTAGCACCTTGGACCCCAATTTGTTAGCAAGCACTAAAACAAGCAACCCTAAAAACAATCGTTAATCGTAAATTCTATCTTTGTTCCTAAAAAAAATGAAATGATATCATAGCTGTTTACCTATAATTATTATATTATTATGTAAAAAAACCTTATCCTTTTCCTTTCCAATTCCAAATCCCAATTTTCCGATATTTTAAACTTAAGTATATAGTTTCCCTAACTTACAAATAACTACAAACCCGTTGACTAATCTACGTAAAGCCAGAAGAAAAAAAAAACACCAAATCAATGTCGCACCCCTGACTCATTACATTCCTGACCTACCTCTCTGTGCCACATTTAAAATTAATCTGCTTACCGAAGACAAGCAACTCGAGCAGCCCAAGTGAGAATAAATGAGTTTCCGAGTTCGCTCGCGGCGAATATTTAAGAAAGGAGAGGAAAGTGGCCAAAGTAATAGCTGTGAGGGTTTTATGCAACGAATACCTTCTTCACAAACATTTTGAATTTCGAATTCGCTTAAATCTAGTAGAAGTTACCGGGCAGAAAAGATTGCACATTGAACTTTAGAAAGAGATTTCGGCTTCGTAGAGTGTCGTCTCTATAATAGCTACTTATGTGACATTTTGTCGATCTCAACGACAAAGACGTTAGTTCGTGTGTACTGTAACTGTGGTACTGTAACTGATAACAAAGGCTAGCAGTTAATTCTAAAAATGGATATTTTTCTGGACTGGTCTGTAATTTGGTAGGACTGATATCAATCTTATAATATGACAGTACTTTAATATTTTATTCTCTAAAAATAAAGTGCATTATTTATTTTATTTTTAGTTGCTATATAGTTTTGGTAAACTGGCGTGGTTGTCATTTTGGTTTTTGTTTGCTTGGTAATCCACATTCATTTCTTGATGGTTGATTTTTATTTCATTGGTGGCCTTTACTTGATTCGTTGATCTCATGAACCTGATTAGAATTTAAAGTTAACAAACTTTCGATACATCCAATAGGCAAGTAATAAATGTTAGGATTTCAATTAAAAAATGTGAAAATTGAAATTGAAATCACGTAAAAATAAAAATTTAAGTGTTGACGATACTTGGTGGTTCCCAATACTGAATTATAATACTTATTATATAATACTTATAATACTGATTCCCAAAATATAGAATAGCACTTTATATTTTAAACACTCTCGATCTCAAAAGTTACTTTCGCTATCGCCCACAAATAATTCGGACGAACAGTTCCTGAATATATTCACACCAAAACTGTCCTGCGAACTTTTCACTTTCACTGTAAAAGTTCAATCAAACTTACTCTCGCTGCATAACGCCATCCAAACGTATAATTAAACGTTTCATGAATGGGAGAGAAAAGGATAGCTGCAGAGGGAAGAGGACAGAATCGTCTACTGTGGACGTAATCAGTTTTACGGTAAAGCGCAAATTATGAAGGGACGGGGGTGAATTAACATGTTAACAAGGTCACAGTTTAAATTGCGATCGTCCTCGTTTTGGATCAGCTGATCTTTGGAATGCAGGTTAACAGGGATGAGAGGTTTGAGTTTATTACTTGAATTATATTGGGTTGAATCTTATTCTTAAGTTGTGTTATTGTACCTACTTAGGTATGTCTTCTTAGTGAAGAATATAAAGGATTAAATGCATTTGATTTTTGAGGTTTAAGATTTTATAAGTTAAAAAACACCGAATTGAGGAACTCTTCAACTATGGAAATCAGTCAATAATCAATTATTATCAGTTGTTCTTTACAATACGTAACACTTATCTTCTTAAGAGACTCGAAGGATATTAGCACTAAGTACCTATAAACTTTGGCAAACGTATGCCAAAGAATATAGTACTAATTATCCTTCGAAATTCAATGACAGTTACATATAGCTAAAATGCGAGTGAGATCTCAAAATGTATGTATTGTACTAATTACATAAAGAAAATTATCATGTATTTACTTAGAACGAGTCAATCCGTATTAATATGTCTGCTTGTCTTTTTGGATTCCGTAAAAGTTCAAGTTGGTATAGTGCCTACGCCTTTAATAAATTGAAAGGTGAATATAAAGTAAATGTTTTTATAAAAGCAATAAAAAAAACTTGCCCAAAAGACACGAATTCACGCTTCATCAGAATCCAAACGTCTTCAGTAAAAAGCAAACCGACAAATTACAAATGGAAACAAAACGGAACGTTGACGCGACAAAGGGAAAAATCGAACGCCGTGAAAATTTGAATAAGGAATCATTTCTTTTTTCCCATTCCTTTTTCATTCACTGTCAATCATTTGTCTAAGGCACGAATCGTTATTTTCTTTGTTGATGGATGGTATTCTTTTTCCTTGGAACCATTTCTGTGCCCCCCCAGTTCGGGTGTCTCTGCGTAGTTCATATTTCATTATTTTTATCTGAGTGTGTGATAAAGAATGGATTTGGGTGAACGTCTTTTTTTTTCATATGATATAAATTTACATACGCGACTCGGTTGGGTCTGTTTTGTTTTTGTTATTCCAACTTTTGTGTTCTGCTGCTCAGATTGATAGACGCAATATATCTAGCGGTGATATCTACAGAGAACTTTTTTTTAAACAAGTTTTTCTTAAAAATATACTGGGCCTGTATTTTATTTAAGATGGGTAAATACTAAATACAATAAATTTTGTTACCAATCGCGACTTATATAACTTAAAATTTAAAAAACCCCCGACACAAAAACCTCTATAAGAAAACTAGAAAAGAGCTGATAACTTTCAAACGGTCGAACCGATTTTCTTAGATTATAGCTAAGAGCTATAGATTAGGTAGCCTCAAAAAGCTAACAATTTTTAACCGACTTCCAAAAAAGGAGGAGGTTCTCAATTCGTCGGGATCTTTTTTTTTATGTATGTTCCTCGATTACTCAAAGACCCCTGGACCGATTTGGAAATTATTTTTTTCTTTGAAAGGGTATACTATGCAGGTAGTTCCATATAAATTTAGTGAAGATCTGATGAATATCTTCGGAGATGGAGAACAAAACTCCTCAATGGATAAGAGCAAATTGCTCGCGATCAGTGTAATAGCTTAGTAAACAGTAGGGTTTTAACTGGGCATAGCATATTATAGTACAGTGGGGCCACTAAAAATTGTGAAATAAAAAATTTTCAAAAGAAAAATAAAACCGACTTCAAAAACCAAAAACACTAAAAAGTAGAAAATAATTTTTGTTTAGCTACACGTGTAATGTATAGGTATGAAGTCGAGCGAGCATATTAAAACAAAATTAGAAATCCAAGAGTGAAGTCGGTTTTATTTTTCTTTTTGTACCTATCTGGAATAGTATTAGAGTGCGCTATTTAGGTGTGTTTACAAACACCTATAGATAATGGGCCCCATAAATATTATTTAATCCATATCTACATATTCATGAGATTCTCATGTATATAAGCTACTTTCAATCCAAAAAATGGATAAAACGCGACCAAAGATAAAAGAACTGATTCAATCGTATGTTTTACTTTTTCTAATTCATGATAAAATTACAATATAAAACCTTCAATATTATGATATTCATAAAAATATTCAAATTTCGTTTCACATGGTACGCACGCAATGTAAATACAGCCTTAACCAAACAAAGGCTGTACCAGAATAGGTAATGCGGGTTGAGAAAACATCGAATTTCCATGCCGATCGAGTGTCAATCTACATGACTAGCAACCGTGTATTATGCCAAGATAGAGTTTAACGCAAACGTGTCTATGATTTTATATCTATACTTAAATAAATACAAGTGCAAATTAAAAATTTATAACACTCCTACGATCCAAAGTATCTGAGTTTTCCAAAACATCATTTTCAAATAAATAATTATGTATTTAGGCAACGTCCATATTGACAGCTTGACATTTGTCTATTGACATAATATTATGAACCTAACGGTTATCTAACCTTCTTTTCTACAAGAAAACTAGAAAAGAGCTGATAACTCTTAAACGGCTGAACCAATTTTTTTAGATTATAGCTAAGAACATTCTCGATCAAGCCACCTTTCAAACAAAAAAAAACTAAATTAAAATCGGTTCATTCGTTTAGGCGCTACGATGCCACAGACAGATACACAGATACACAGACACACAGATACACAGATACACACGTCAAACTTATACCACCCCTCTTTTTGGGTCGGGGGCTTGGTCGGGGGTTAAAAATTAAAGTGTCGCGTCTGTTTGAACGGGCTAATCTTCGGAATGGCTGAACCTATTTTGACGGGACTTTCACAGACAAGTAGAGGATTAACCAAGGAGTAACATAGACTACTTTTTTAACCGACTTTGAAAAATGGAGTTGTGTTTTTCTACCTATGTACTGATATCTCCGAGATTTTTGAACCGATTTGTGTAATTATTTTTTTAATCGTTAAGGGAACTTTGCGACATTGTGCCATAAAAAATTTGGATTCCAACTCCTCAATCCTGATGCTACAGGGATCTGACCAATCCACGCGGGCAAAGCTGCGGGCATCAGCTAGTCTTCACTATAGGTAAAACTAAGTTCACTAGGTAGGTTCACAGTGGTAAGCGCTCTTAGTAGTGGGAGGTCCCGGGTGCGATTTCCGGCAGGGGTTTGGAATTATATAATTTCTCTGGTCTGCCAGTCTGATGGGCACTTCGGCCGTGACTAGTTACCACACTACCTGCAAAGTCGTGCCGCCAAGCAATTTAGCATTTCGGTACGATGCCCTGTAGACACTAGACATCAAAGGACTATGGGTTTAATGAAAACTGCCATATCCCTTCCAAGTTAGCCCACTTTCATCTAAGACTTCATCATCACTTACCACCAGGTGAGATTACAGTCAAGGGTCCGTATAACTTCAAAACCAAAAAAATTTAACGGAAATCAGAAAAACCACAGATACGGATATTAGTTCCTAGATATTACTAGATACAAGTATTATTAGTATCTACAAAATTTCGTTGAGTTTAATACAATAGAAATAGACAGAAACATAGATAGTTACAGAACATTATGATTTTCTAAAGAAAAATGTCTACAAGTCAGATGCTTTCAAAAACACCCCACTCTTCTATAAGGCAAGTATCCTTAGGTATACCTACGTATTTAGTCACCTTTATATCTAGGCATTAAATACAGCTGCATCAGAGACATCCTCAAGCATTTGAATATCGAATAGCAAACGAATCAACCCATACACTATACAGCAAATCAGGAGTCCTCACGCGTAGCATCACACAGCGTTCCAAGTTCCAACCTGAAACCGAACACCGCATACTTCATACTTACCGAGCACGTTTCCCGCCGTTTTCAGACTCAAACCACGTTAGTGCCGGCACCGACGCCAGATGGCGGTGTCACGTCTCGATCACGTGACCGGAATAGCCAATCAGGAATCGAAGGGAACTTTTTTAAACCTCTTCGGTGCTCCTCGGTTTATTCGACGAGCTCTTTAGCAAATATAACCGGATTGTGACTTGAATAAGCGGCAATTTCGAATGTGGAACTGAATTTCGCTTGTTAAGGTGTATTTGCAAAAGTTAGGTTTGAAATACTTATGGAAATTGTTTTGATTCTGTCAGTGTTAAGTCTAAAATAGGTAAGCTAAAAAGATGACCCTTTTGTACCCTTGCGTTGAAAGAGTTCTTATTTTCTATCGAGAGGAAGAGTGGCTAAGATTTCTCCATAATGTTCTCAATCTCAAAGGTACCTATGTGAAGTCTGCGAACTTGGCCAACTTGGTGGACTATGGCCAAACCCTGGTGGACTACGGCCAAACCCTGGTGGGTTATGGCCAAACCCTCACATTGTGTTAGAAGACCAGTGCTAATTTTATTATGGCCGGCTATGTTGAGATGATGATCTTGAATAAGGGCCACTAGAATAAACTAAAGTGAAAAAAAAAGGTGTCGAAATCTACATTTATTAAAACATTTTCATTTTTCACAGTAAGCATAAGTTATACGCTAAACAAGATGCAAGAAACTCTCTATACATTACGAGTAAGTGAAGCATTTTAGAAGAGTTATTTGCCAGTGAGTGGGACAATATGATAAAAGATAAGCATTATGCAAATCCAAATCAATTCGAATTCAAATCATATTCAATATTCAAATTACACCAACTACCTAACACTCGGAATAGAACATGAAAAATCATAACACGCCCGAATACGCGATACATTTCTTCATATCCTCCGCATTTCGAATGAAAAATGCGCAAAGAGTTGACTGTTCCAAACGACTCCTTTCTTTGCCCCCTTCGAGGGGGGAACTACAAATCCGCCCGAGGGGGACGCAGCTATAGGAAGGAAAGAGACGGCAATCTAAACCCGAAAAGATGGATGGTACACACAATGTCACTGCCGCTATGCTGAAATTGTATATTTTATATTCCGTATAAAAAAGGCTGCCACAACATACGATATTAAAAAAGCCGTCCGCATGTGAAATATTTTCTGCGAAGTAGTTATATTGTTGAAGAATTTAATCTTGGGTTGACATAGGATGAGTACATACTTAAGTAAAGGATTATTGGAATGTCGCCGCTTTAGGTTTTCCATGGCGGGATTTTTCCTTAATTCTCCAGTCAATATTAGGACGGGATGGGGTTTTGCGGATTTATTAACATACATGTAAGATACAAACATGTTGGCTTCGATATCATTTATTGGTTTATGATACAAATTGATATTGAGACTTCAGTTATCAATATTGGTTCTCAATGAGAGCCTTTAGGTAGGTACCTATGTAATACGTTCTTACTAAAATTTTCTAGACGACTGAATTTCTTCGTATTTTTCATAAACTTGTGATTTGGTTTCATGACAAGAAAAAATACCCCGCTTTAAAGTACACCGCATACCTGCAGAGTGGAAGTTCTTTGAAAACAACTCAACTTTATTGACGGAATAGCGGTGGTGGCTAGAGTGCCACGCTCACTTTGAATCCGAGTTGTTCTCATTACACCGATTTCAGCCATGAATCAAAGTAAATAAAGCTAAGGTATAAAATTGCTACATCTTGATTTCACTCTGTAGATATGCATCACACTTTAGACAAAATTCAATGAAAAAAAGATTCCGACGAATTGAGAACCTCCTCCTTTTTTGGAAGTCGGTTTAAAAGAGAAAAAGGAAATTAAGTTAAAGGAAAGGCATTTGTATGTATTACTTCAAACCATTCTCTCTACTGTACCCCAGTTCAGCTAGACATCTAAGAAATTTTTCATATTAGGACAAAGTTGGCATACCTATTCTATCTTTCTGCCAAATTGCATCTTTTTATCAGCAATTTCGTAGTAGGACAGGTATGTGACAAATAAGCATTAACAGAGCTTACAAGTCTGCAAAATTTCAAGGACTTAGGTTGCTTTATATTCAAATGAATTTGGAACTACGTTTGTATGGAGCGAGTGATGGAGAGACCCCTCTTAAAAGAATAAATTATTATTATTATAGAACTGATTATTGCATTCGGTTTCGTCCGCAATATATCTATTCGATTCAACCTATTCGATTAAGAGCCAAAACGTGCCAGACCTTTTTTTTCTTTTTTTTTTTCTTTAAATCTGGCTTTACTCTGATTAGCCAATGTCAAGTTTGTGATATTTTCAAGTTATTGAATTTATACAAGTATGGACTCCGTCTGCGCCGGCGCTCGCCGACATACGCGCGGCGCCCCTTTGAAGCGCTTCCCAGTCAGTTCCACCACCAAAAAACACCAACTAACACAAAAACCAGCCACTCTTAACAAAAAAAAAACACTCCAAACAAGCACAGCACGCGCGCCAGCAAACGCCATCACAGACGAAGTCCTGCCAGACCTAGTAATAAAGGAAAAAAAATTACGTCAAAGTATACAGTAATTTTTTTTTATATTTTCTTCGGAACAGTAGGTACTTATTACAAATCACTTTATGCATTGCCAGACACTAAGGCTCGTGGCAACCCCCTGCCAGATGCCCTTGAAGATCCTCTGGCGGGGAGTTGCCACGACCCTTTAGTGTCTGGCAATGCATGAAGTGATTTCTAGTACTATTTCGAAGAAAACAAATACGGAACCCTAAAAATTAGACTTTATACTTTGACATAAGATTTTTGACCCCTGTTTTGGGGATAAATTGCAGGGAAACTTTCAGTTTTTATAAAATAACGAAGGTCTAGCACGCGCTGGTTCTCTCTCTCTTTATGTATATAATTCGGTTTCTAGGAGACATTTTGATGAAAATTGGGGCTGTGTTTTAACGTTTATACTTATAATGAGGCAGCGTTGTTTCAGGTTGACATAACTCAAAGGATTAGTGTGTTTGTGAGCAAAGCCGAACTCCTGTATAGGAGGTCGACGTGTCTGTTAACCACTAAGTACCGCTTCGTAAGTACGTGCGTACCTATAAATATCATCGTATCGTAAACTGACATAAAGTAAGCCACCCTCCCAATACAAAGCTATAAGTATAACCTACAGGTATAAATCGAAGGTAAGTTTAGGTAACGTGCAAGGGATGGGATCATCATAGCGTCACGCTATCGGCAAAGGAAATAGCCGTGTCGGCTTATCGCTCGTAGATTTTATGTCCTTACATCGATATTGTGGCTATAAAGGATTATCGTGTCAGGATGTTTTACAAAAATATCGACTCCATAATCGATGTTCTTTTTGTTAGTTATTTTTTCTTCTTATGTCAGAAAAGTTTATTCAACGGGTTGTGAAGTTTAGTGGCAATGCAGAAGCCTCAATAGCTCAACGGTTATAGGAGCGGACTGAAATCCGAAAGGTCGACGGTTCAAACCCCACCCGTTGGACTAGTGTCGTACCCACTCCTAGCACAAGCTTAACGCTTAGTTCGAGGGGAAAGAGGAATGTTAATTATGATTTAAATGACTAATATTCTTTAAAAAAAAATGGGCTGGGCATATAGTATTACAAATACAAAGTAACGTGGAAGGGTTGGTATCCTCATATCCGTCACTCTATAGGCAAATGAAATAGCCGTGTCGGCTTATCGCTCGTAGATTTTATGGTAATCGTACGGTAATCAAACAGCTCCCTTGAGGTTTAAAAACCCTAAATCCTCATAGACAAAGTTGCGACCATTACCTACTTAGTGTAGAGATCAAAATCCTATCAAAATCAAAGAGTTCCCCAAAAATTTCAAAAAACCTAAATAATTATCACAAATATACGGATAATCTACCTAGTTTTATAACTTTGTGATTGATTTTATTAACCCCCGACCCAAAAAGAGGGGTGTTATAAGTTTGACGTGTGTATCTGTCTGTGGCGTCGCAGCTCCTAAAACGAATGAACCGATTTTAATTTAGTTTTTTTTTGTTTGAAAGGTGGCTTGATCGAGAGTATTCTTAGCTATAATCGAAGAAAATCGGTTCAGCCGTTTGAAAGTTATCAGCTCTTTTCTAGTATTTTTAACCCCCGACCCAAAAAGAGGGGTGTTATAAGTTTGACGTGTGTATCTGTGTATCTGTGTGTCTGTGTATCTGTGTATCTGTCTGTGGCATCGTAGCGCCTAAACGAATGAACCGATTTTAATTTAGTTTTTTTTGTTTGAAAGGTGGCTTGATCGAGAGTGTTCTTAGCTATAATCTAAAAAAATTGGTTCAGCCGTTTAAGAGTTATCAGCTCTTTTATAGTTTTCTTGTAGAAAAGAAGGTTAGATAACCGTTAGGTTCATAATATTATGTCAATAGACAAATGTCAAGCTGTCAAGATGGACGTTGCCTAAATACATAATTATTTATTTGAAAATGACGAAAATGATGTTTTGGAAAACTCAAATACTTCGGATCGTCGGGGGAGTTATAAATTTTTAATTTACACTTGTTATATAGGTTTTTGTGTCGGAGGTTTTTTAAATTTTGAGTTATTATTTAAGACCACCAGAAGTATTTATATAACATGTTTATCATAGCAAAGACTAATAAAGCGTGTTGGTACAAGAACGAAAGCAAAGCCCTTAACAAGCCTTGCTCCAAAACTCCAAACCACTGCACCCTTTTGAACTCTCGCACAAACAGACAAAGGTGTTTGAATATAAAGATCATTGTTAGGCAAATGAGAGCAGATGCGTGATCCGAAAGCTCGCTAGTCGGGCACGAAACTAATTGCCACGAATTTGCATCATAATGTGGTTATAGAATTATTCTTTACTAGCTGATGCCCGCGACTTCGTTCGCGTGGATGTAGTTTTTAAAAATCCCGTGGGAACTCTTTGATTTTCCGGGATAAAAAGTAGCCTATGTGCTAATCCAGGCTATAATCTATCTCCATTCTAAATTTCAGCCCAATCCGTCCAGTAGTTTTTGCGTGAAGGAGTAACAAACATACACACACACACACACACACACACACACACATACAAACTTTCGCCTTTATAATATTAGTGTGATGGTAAGAATCGAATTGACAGCCTCATTGGTGCAGTGGTAAGAGCTGTGGTCTTATTAGTGGGAGGTCCCGGGTTCATTCAATTCGATGGGTTCCCAACGAGTCACACCGTGTGACTCGTTTTCGAAAAATTTCCAACGAGTCACACTGTTACTCGACTTGGTGTCACTTGTTGGGAACCCATCGTTCGATTCCTGGTAGGGGTCTGGAATTTTATAATTTCTAAATTTCTGGTCTGGTCTGGTCTGGTGGAAGGCTCCGTCCGTGGCTAGTTACTACCCTACTGGCAAAAGCCGTGCCACTAAGCGAAGCGTTCCGGTACGATGCCGTGTAGAAACCAAAGGAGTTGGTATAGGCTGAATGAAAATTGATATAACCCTTCCAGGTTAGCCTGCTTCCTTCCATCTTAAACATCATCACTTACCACCAGGTGAGATGTAGCTAACTTGTATCTAAATAAAAAAAATATAAAAAATCATAGAGAACGTATAATATGTGCCATAGCCGTGATAGCCCAGTGGTTAATACGTTCGCCTCCTATTCGGATGGTCGGGCGTTCGATTCCCGTCCCGCCTTTTCGGAGTTATGTCTGTTTAAAGCAATTAGATAAAGGAAACCTGCATGCCTGAGAGTTCTCCATAATGTTCTCAAAGGTGTCTGAAGTCTACCAATCTGTACTGGGCCTATACTTACGGAAATAGGTACATACTGAGTACATCCTTATTCATCATAATTTTTATTTCGTTTAACAGTATAGTTGAGTAAAAAAAAACGTAAAAAGGAGTAAATATCGCAGCTAGGCCATAATATACGGCTAGGCGTGCGGTTGACAGGCGGGGCAGGATTTATGAGCCTTCCCTTCTGCCTTGGAGGAGAAAACAACGCGCGTGCGAACACAATGTTACTATTTTATCAACAACCTAGCTTTGGCCGCGACTTTGCCCGCGTGACCTGCACGAACGCTATGATGAATCCAGTTATATACAAATAAAATAAAAAAATTCAAGTGTTTTTGAATAGAATAAAAACCGGCCAACTCCTGTTTTGAAGGAATTGAGAGAAAATGCACGAGAGAAGCAATGAAAAAATTAAAAGATTAGGTAAGTAGATATACCTACAGGTACCTTCTGTGACCCTAACAACGTTTACTAATATTTTCTGATCTCAAGGCTTAGGAATCGTATCAAAAAGTACGTGTACTCAAAGTGGCGTTTGACAAAACAACCCTCTCTCCCTACGGTACATGCGAGTTACACGTTATCTATCATAGACTACAAAGTCATAGAGTAGCTAGCGTAATTTTTTTTTTAATTTTATGCATTGAAACATTAGATGCTAAACGGTTGAGATATTTATAGCATATTTTGACTTTGCTCAGACAAGACACGGAGAAACTAATATTGAAGAAAGATACAGATATAACTTGAATCCAGGGGAAGAAAATAAGTTACCAAGAGTTCCCTCGGTCGGCATATTAGTCTGGCCATTCAACGAGGTAACGCAGCCAGCGTTCTGGGCACATTACCTCGTTACAGTAGTTTAAATGATATTTTTAATTTTTATATTCCCAGTACAAAAATAAAAAAATATTCATATATTGAAAACACTAAGTATGTTTAAGAGCTCCCATGGAATTTAACGAAAAGCTAAATCAACTTAGACAAAGTTGTGGGTGTCATTTATTTGGTAAAGAGATGGCTTGCATCCTAGAGATGTCTTTCCTGATGATCCTTTTTGTCCCGGAAAATCAAAGACGATAAAAACAAGAGTATCCACGGGATATAAGTATTTTTTTTTTTTAAATTTTACGTCCCACAAAGTAGCGACTCCACAGTTTCCTGTGCCGATGCCGCCGTATGACACATGTGCGGTGTAAAGCGAGAAAGTATTGATCTAGTGCCTCCTTATTTTGCTTATAAGATAGTGTGCGTGTATCTTTGTGTTTCTTTATCTTTTGCAAAGGAACCGATATAATGGTTCCTTGTTATACGAGTTTAGCTTCAATGGATACGCGGTGGAAGGCTGACAAAACGTGGGAGATATGTTTTTGATATAATTGGAGTTATCTATACTAATATTACGTACTTTATTAGAGTTCCGTATCTCAAAACTGGAAAGGAGTGAGACAGGGAGACCCGCTATCTCCAAAACTCTTCTCGGCAGCTCTAGAAGGTATATTTAGAAATCTCGATTGGGAGGATTTCGGCATAAATATAAACGGCGTAAAACTAAACCACTTAAGATTCGCAGATGATCTTGTGTTGATATCGAACAACAGCTCAAACATAAGAACTATGCTTCAACAGCTGGCCGAAAAGAGCAGAGAAATAGGTTTGTCCATGAACAAGTCAAAAACCAAGATAATGACGAATAAAGTACAAGAAGACATAGAAGTAGATGGAGAAAAGATAGAATATGTCACACAATACATCTACTTAGGACAAACTATCTCTTTCAAAAACCAAATAGACCTAGAACTAGAAAGAAGAGTGACTTGTGCCTGGAAAAGGTACTGGTCACTAAAAGAAGTCATGAAAAGTAAACACTTCCCTATAGCAGCCAAAAAGAAAGTTTATAATATTTGCATTCTCCCATGCCTGACCTATGGTTGTCAGACCTGGGCCCTCTCGCAGAAAAACCTGCAGAAGCTGAGAACTTGCCAAAGAGGAATGGAAAGAAGTATGTTAGGTTTCACTTTAAAAGACAGGAAAAGAGCGAACGACATAAGAAAGACCACTAAAGTGCAAGACATAATTGAGACAGTCAAAAGGTTAAAATGGAGGTGGACAGGTCATATGACAAGGGAGAGCAACGAAAAATGGACACAGAAAATAACCGAATGGCTACCTCGAGATGGACAAAGGAAAAGAGGGAAACAATACAGGCGATGGGAAGACGACATTAGAAAAGTAGGAGGAGCAACTTGGAAAAGGGTAGCGCGAGACAGGCAAAGGTGGAAGTTGCTGGAAGAGGCCTATGTGTCAAATTCTTAATAGTAATCTCAAAACTAAAAAAGGAACCCTTATAGGTACTTTACAGGATCACTCATCACTTCGTTGTCTGTCTGTCTATCTGTCGTTTCTGACAATTCGGAGGAATCGAAGCCTATGCGCTGTAGGGTAGGTATTTTCCGTTGGCCTAGAATCATAAAATTTGGCAGGTATAGCAATATCTTAGAGCACCAGTAAAGGAAAAAATCCGAAAACCGTCAATTTGTAGTCTTGGATGAATAAATACTCTTTGTAGTTAAGTTTGTAGTCACAAAAACGATAACTTATACATCTATGTATTTGCAATATTTTAAGCAACAAACAATTACCTACACTAGGTCTGACTCGCACTCAGTCAGGTTATTTGGTGTTTTTAGGAACGATAGAGTCGCTAGTTACTAAAATAAAACTATAATTAAGTTAATGACTATAATATAGGTGCATACTAGGAAATAATTTAAAGAAAAAGTGAATTTCCCTGCTTTACATTGTGTAACAGAGTTTAATACCGACATTTTAAAAATTGGGCACAAGATTTAGCCATTAGTTCCGACGCTAAGCGCCAAACAACCATGTTGATTTTCCACAGAACGTGGGTTCGCGCCAAGAAATTGCATCAAACTTGGCCCAACGCGATAGCCACAAACTACGCGGAGGAACCAATAAACGCGTTGTCATCCCGCTCTGATTGATCTTTATTTTATGCGCCAAACTATCGCGCCCTCCCGCTCGCACACACAGGCCGCCAGCGAATAAATTTCCACGATGCGGTGTAGAAAATGTGGCGTTTCCGTTTTTATTTGAATATAGAATGTTGGAGTGATAATGATGGCGCGTCGGGGAGTCAGAAGTCTACAGTTAATCTTAAAGCACTTTTATAGCTTTAATTTACAAAGGGCTTTGGTGTTCCAATTTGTTCCGCGCTATTTTGGAATAAATCGTGGCACTTTTGTTTCTAATTTTCGACTATCCTACCTTTACATTGAAAATTTATTCACCGATTTAATAAAATTCATCAATTAAAAAGCGACTCTACGATTACTCTGTTCTTGATTTAAAACACCGTACGGAGACTAATGTGTTCAAAGGTAGGTACACTGTGGTGGACTAATAATTGTCTAAGTCCTTCTAATTTTGTGTGGAAATCCTTTCTCAATTATAGTGGTACAGCAATGGGTTGAGTTAAAATGATGATGATAGGGCCTTGATTAAAATTTTCGTCACTGCCGAGATCTTTACCTAAGTGTATTTTGTATTAGGTTTAAACAATCCTATAGATATCTGTTTTCATTTTTTTAGTCAGATAAAATTATTACCTTCTGTTAAACACTAGTTGCAGGAATCGTATGGCATATTTAATAATAATAACCTGTTAAGTGCTGGAAGATTGCCATAACGATGAATAAAAGACAATTAAAAGTAGCAACAATGTAGGCAATGCATTCTAGCTTTCATAGAGTACTCCACTTCCCATTATACAACTTCCACTGACACTTCAAACAGAATATAATATTACGTAGGTAAGTGGGTAGTTCCGAAAAACTTCATAAATAGGCCGGAGCGGCGCACAGTGGGTAAACTCGAGTAAACTCCACAAAATATACGCTAAGATAAAGTTTAGAACATCATAATATCGCAACATGTTTATACTGTGGAGTGGAGTGCGAAGTAGGAACGTATGTCTGTTGGTTTGCCTTTATTATGGCTTCTTTTGAACGCTCACGGTCATAGGCGGAGCGATTTTTGCAGCGGACAATTCTCTTCATGATGTTACAGACATAAACGCGTAGCAATAGTTACCAATCTTACAATACCTGTGGGCTGCTAAGGATCTTGCTCTATGTGTCAAATTGTTGTGTCAAAACTTAAACATAATATTATAGTCCGCACAAAATGACTTCTCAAGCAACATGGGAATAAGAAGTAAAATAATTCTTTTGACATGATATTTAACACAAAAACTTAAATTGGCGCGTGAGAACTATTCTTTACACATTATACTAAATTGTATCTATTTTTGCCATGACAGTTGATACAGAGAAAATATCGCATCCTTCCTCAAAATTTATGCATCATCATACTTACCTACAATCTTTTCCAAAGTTAGAACTTATGTAAAGTTATAGTTACGTAGATTAGATAGGTATAAGGTAGGAAAAAGTCGCTGATTGATTGTAAAATTTATAAACGTTTCAATATTAATAAACTAAACATGCAAAAATTATATAGAGTCAAATTTTTATTAAAAATCTAGTAACAGTTTTACATAAAATTATTATTTTGAGGATAGTTGTTAAGGTACTATCTAATTCGATTTATTTGAAAGTTAGATTCTGTGCCCCAAATCCAAGCCCCATAGTCAATACCTGCTAAGTGATTCGTTAACTCAGTAACACTAGATAACAGCCATCGAAGTTGTTTGGTTCTACATTGCTGCTTCACTGGATGATATTAAAACCTTGTTTCGTAGAAAACCTTCAGTGGATAAAAAATGAGTGCCTGTGGTGGCTATCATTCATTGTTAGACTTGAGTTAGGCTCAACTTACACCGCCGCGGAATGGAAGCGAATTTCTAAAATATTATAAAGCAATATTGGCTTCTATCTCCACCACGTAAAACACAAATTTCTCGCCCAAATGTAAAATTCGCCGGAATGCGCGGGAATTTTCTTTCTCAGTAGAAATTGATGCTTTATAGTGTGGAGATAGAAGTCAATATGCTATGTGATATATTAGAAATTCGCTTTCATTCCGCGGCGGTGTGAGTTGAGCCTTAGTGAATAACCCCGCTGATACAGGGTAGGAAAAGTTTCCGCTCCCCGCTACCTCTTATCCACAAACCCGCGTATTTGAAAATACAAGTCTCGCAGACAAAATATATTGTTGGCAAAACTTTTCCAGCTTCTTGGAGTGGTTTCTGAACTTACACACATAAGTTGCGCATCCAACTGCTGTGAATATATTATTTTATTTATAACCTCGCTTAAACGAAACTTGGCCGCGAGATGCAGCGTATTCTATTTTGTTGCTTTAATTTTAGCTTAGAAGTTTTTATGACTCTCTAGCACCTACATAGAGATTGTTGGGTCCTTATTCTTACGTGGCTTAGTGATAGTTTATTATTCAGATTTTAATTCACGGTAGAAATTAATAATTATCCTATCTACAATATGTACACAAGTTCCTGCCAAACTGCCAAACCTGCCAAAACCTGCCAAATTTCATGATTCTAGGTCAACGGGAAGTACCCTGTAGGTTTTCTTGACAGATATGACAGACGGACAGACAAACAGGCAGATAGACAGACAAAAAAGTAATTCTATAAGTGTTCCGTTCTTCCGTTTGAGATACGGAACCCTAAAAATATCATAGTTATAGCACATGGAGTTAGTAACAAGTATTAGATCATGAACATGGTAGGACATTTCAAACTGACTTATTATGCCCATTTGGAGCCCTCGGCACCGTGAAAATGTAGAACACCGGCGGCACTGCAGTGACAATAAATTATCGACACACAATGAGAACAAACGGTAACATCCCTTCAGACGAGAGTGGCACTCAAAGGATTAAAGTTCGATAGATGCCGAGTTTACAACTGATTGGTTTATTTAAATAGGGCTTTATTGGCTGTGCTGATGCGGCTAATGTTCTGGCAGAAATGGAACGGATTTTGAATATCGAATATCGATCGAACCATGTCTGATATATTTAAAGGGCAGCCTTTATGTGAAAGTTATTCTATCCTTGCATCTTATTTATGTAAATCATCGCTAAAACATTGGAAATGGACTCTAGATTATGTAACACAAAATCATGTTTGCAGGAATCTGACTGTAAATATTTGAGATATTTAGGCATAGTTTGCATTCCAAGAAAGGACATAGGCTACTTTTTGTCTCGGAAAATCAAAAACTACCTACATATCTACTTACATTATACAACCTAACTCCACGTGGATGAAGTCGTGGGCTTCTTCAGTTTGGTATAGGGATAGATTGCATCCCGCATACCAATCTAGGCTACTTTTCATCCCAGAAAGTCGAAAAGTTCTCTTGAAATTCATACAACAATTTGAACCATTTGAAAATGTCCTGAGTAGGTAGATGGTAGAAAAATGTTTCTGTAAAATAAATTAAGTAAAACTTTTAAGAGACGGCATTGAATAATTTAATTCTTAAGTTACCAAATAAGCTAAAAGTTCTATCTACGACAGGATAAAAGTGAAATTTTCCCCAAGCGTTTAAAAAGAAAACTTAAAAACACTTGCATTCGTGCCGCAAGTCTTAAAAGAGGTATAAAAGGAACTTCGGGGAAAGTGCATTAAAAATGAGTGCGGGAGAACGGGACAGCACTCTACAGATAAATAAGCCTGTCCTGTTCCAGCGTCGCTAAGAAAATGGTTTTATGAATGAAAATTACTTTTTTCTCACGCCGTTTACCAAGTTCAGGGAGTTGACGGCTTTTTTTTTTAAGTTAGGGAAAGTTGTTTGTTTTCAGTTACCTTTCTTACTTATTCGGTGTTGAAGTTAATCGGGTTAGTACCGTTCAGTATTGAAGTTATCTGAGGATAAATTAGGTAATTTAATTAGTAATGTTTTGATGTGGACTAAAAATGACAACTATGAGGTGGTCTAGCTACGTGATCAAATCAGAAGTGAGGAGATCCGTAGGAGTAACCGACATAGCTCGACGGGTTGCGAAGCTGAAGTGGCAATGGGCAGTGCACATAAGTATGTAGTTTGAAAAACCGATAGGCGTTGGGGTCCCAAGTTGCTAGAATAGCGACCACTCACCAAAAAGCGCAGCTTTAGAAGACCCTTTTTTGTTCCAATAACACTTAAAATTTTTCTTGATTTATCAAATTTGAAAATTAGGTAACATATGAGTAAGTAAAACGTAATATTTATTACTATCCTAAGAATTTAATACGATAGAATATAGTAAAACGAAGAATAGTCAATTTAATGGTACTTACAATTCAAAAAATTTTGTCAACACAAAAAAGCTTCCGTGTTATGCAAAGGGTCGCAAACGTTTCGTATTAAAATATGATCTTGCAGGTAACTACCAAGTACCAATAATAACTTTTAGTAACAATTTAGGAACTAACAGTGATTTTTCATAATATACTTATATAATTTTTAATTGTAAGATAAAGTGACAATATTTTCTAGATAGACGCCGTGCGGTTCCGGCTTAAGAATGTGACCGCTCCATGTCTTCCCGTGGATGTCGTAAAAGGCGACTAAGGGATAAACCGAATGGTGGCGGTTCGACATCCCACCAACAAAAGCATCCCCAAGGAGGGTTAGCGTCAGGCAGGCGGCCGGCTGTTAAACTACATGCCAAAACACCTTACAACATGTCATGTCAAGTATTAAAGGAATGTGCGATACTGCTAGGGCGTACCCCCGAGGCGACGCGCAGGAGCAGCACCCGGCGCCTGTGGGAAATGGACAAGGGTTGTTGCATCAGGGACGGGTGCGACGTAAGAAGCGAGTCCGAGAAGTAAGAATGAGAATGAGTAGTTGGAATGTAGGAACGATGAATGGAAGAGGAAGAGAGTTAGCAGATGTATTAGAAAGGAGAAGAATAAATGTTGCATGTTTGCAAGAAACGAGGTGGAAGGGTACGAAAGCGAGGGAAATTGGGGCTGGGTATAAATTTTTCTATAGTGGAAGTGATGGTAGGAAAAATGGTGTAGGAGTGGTGCTAGACAAAGAGTTGAAAAAATGTGTGACGGATGTACAAAGAGTAAACGACCGAATTATAGTTGTCAAGCTAGTTATACAAAGCGTAGTTGCAAACATAATGAGTGTGTATGCGCCGCAGGTAGGATGTGATGATGATATGAAAGAGAAGTTTTGGAAGGATTTTGATGCTGTTATGATGGGTGTCCCCAAAAGCGAAGAAATATATATAGGAGGTGATTTTAACAGTCACGTAGGAAAATCGAATGAAAGTTTTGAAAGAGTGCATGGGAGCTGGGGTTTTGGGACTCGTAACCGGGAGGGAGAAACATTACTGCAATCAGCATCTGCCTTTGACATGGCTATAGTAAATACATTTTTTGAGAAACGAGACCAGCATTTAATTACCTATCAAAGTGGCAAACACAGATCACAAATAGATTATTTCCTAATTAGTAGGAAAAATATTAACGCAGTAAAAGACTGTAAAGTCATACCGGGTGAACCATTGGCATCCCAACACAGACTTTTGCTAGTGGAAATAAATGTAAAGTTTAAAACCGCTAAGCCCAAGCCTAAAACCCTCCCTAAAATAAAATGGTACATGATAGAAAAAGAGGAATGTGCGAAAGAGTTTCAGAGACAAGTGGTAGATAAAATGATCGAGATGGATGGTGATTTTCAAAAGAAATCAGTGAATGAGTGCTGGAATGAAATGGCTTCATGTATGAGGAGAGTTGCAAGGGATGTTTTTGGTGAGACGAAAAATAAAAGACAGATAGATAAAGACACGTGGTGGTGGAGTGAGGACGTACAAAAAGTTCTGAAAGAAAAAAAGGATGCCTTTAAAAAGTGGAAAGGTG
Source organism: Maniola jurtina (assembly GCF_905333055.1). Classification (NCBI taxonomy): domain Eukaryota; kingdom Metazoa; phylum Arthropoda; class Insecta; order Lepidoptera; family Nymphalidae; genus Maniola; species Maniola jurtina. The sequence continues at coordinate 3,101,804 of NC_060037.1, read as the reverse complement.
TGAGTGATAGTGACGTGATTGTGAAACAGAATAAAAAGGAACTATATATGGAGTGTAAAAAGAAAGCTAAAAGAGCTGTCGCTATCGCAAGGGGAAAGACACAAGAAAAATTGTATAGGTCTCTTGAAAGCCCCCAAGGCCAAAAAGACCTATACCGACTAGCAAAAGCAAGAGAAAAGAATGAAAGGGATATTTCCCACATTAAATGCATAAAAGATAACGAAAAGAAAGTTTTAACGAATGACGATGACATAAAAGACCGTTGGAGAGAATGTTTCAGGAAGTTAATGAACGAAGAGAATGAGTGGAGTGGAGAGCTAGCTAATGTACCAACTAACTTGGGTGTGGTGAAACAGGTGAGTATAGATGAAGTAAGAATGGCAGTATTAAGTATGAAAAATGGTAGAGCGACAGGGCCAGATAGTATACCAGCTGAGGTATGGAAGTGTCTAAAAGGAGATGGATGGAGCTGGCTGGCTTTGTTCTTCAATAAGATGTTACACGAGGAGGAGATCCCAGAAGAGTGGTGCAACAGTTTGCTGGTGCCCATTTACAAAAACAAGGGTGATGTACAAGACTGTAACAGCTACCGAGGAATAAAGCTCATGTCACATAGTATGAAGATTTGGGAAAAAGTGATAGAAAGAAGAATGAGAGAGGAGACTGAGGTTACCCAAAACCAGTTCGGGTTTATGCCAGGTCGAGGTACGACAGATGCAATATTCGCACTCCGTCAACTCTGCGAGAAATACAAGAATGCACATAGAAACCTGCACATGGTATTTATCGACCTTGAAAAGGCATATGACAGAGTTCCTCGCGAAGTTTTGTGGTGGGCTATGAAAGTGAAGAGATTGCCTGAGAAGTATGTGAGGCTTGTGAAAGCGATGTATAGACGAGCGAGTACAAGGGTCAGATCAGAAGCTGGCGTTACGGACAAGTTCAATGTGGAAGTAGGCTTGCATCAGGGATCGGCTTTAAGTCCTTATTTGTTTGTCCTGGTAATGGATGCTCTGACGTCAAACATACAGGAACAAGCGCCCTGGTGCATGCTGTTTGCCGACGACATTGTGCTTGTCGGAGAAGATGCGGCCGACGTCCAGAGCAGATTGCGTAGATGGCAAGAGAAATTGGAGAGTGTTGGCCTGAGGATCAGCCGAACGAAGACAGAACATCTGTTCTGTGACTTCGGTGGCCCCTCCAGTTTCTCTGATATCTGTTTGGATGGCGTAACTCTACCTGTCTGCTCCAATTTCCGGTACCTCGGTTCGCTCTTCCAAAGTGACGGTAGCATTGATCGAGACGTGAACAATAGAATGAATGCGGGATGGATGAAATGGCGACAGGTCTCAGGTGTTATATGCGACCCGAAAATGCCCCTTAAACTTAAGGGGAAAATTTACAAAACTGTCGTTAGACCTGTCACATTGTATGGTTCAGAATGTTGGGCGGTAAAAGGGAAGGATGAAAGACGAGTACATGCGACCGAAATGCGAATGTTGAGATGGATGTGTGGTGTGACAAGAATGGATATGATAAGGAATGAATATATAAGGGGAAGTTTAAAAGTAGCACCAGTGGTAGAAAAAATGAGGAGTAATAGGCTGGCATGGTATGGGCATGTAATGCGGAGGGAAGAGAGTCATATCACTAGAAGAATGTTAAATATGCATGTGGATGGAGAAAAGAGAAGAGGACGACCAAAGAAAAGGTGGATGGATTGCGTGAAAGAGGATATGCGTATTAAAGGGGTAGATGATAAGTTGATGGATGACAGAAGAGAGTGGAAGAGGAAGACATGTTGTGCCGACCCCACGTAGCATGGGATAAGGGCTGGAAGAAGAAGAAGATTTTCTAGATAGAACGTATAAGGCGAATTCTTTAAAAAAAGTTTTTTTTACAATACCTATCACTAGATTTAAATATTACAATGCAAAATTGTAAGATAAGACAATATTTTCGAAATAGTAGGTATTTATAACGAGAATTCTTTAAAAAGGTTATAATTTTTCGTAAAAAAACGTAAACAAGTAATATTACAACAGTAACTTAAAAAATATCTGTGTTATAGTGTAGAAAAATCCCACATTTTGTTCGTTTCAAAGGAAGCTAAACTTTTTGTTTTAGTGTAGGTACCAATTTAGTTCGATGACTCCGCAAAACGGTCGATTGTTCCCATATCAAGTTACGTTGCAACTATGCAAACGAAATTCCCACTTAAGAATGCAACTAATAAGCTATTGTTAGTACTTTATCAGATTAATACGTATTAGGGATTTCCAAGTTTTTACTTATATAATTAATTTTAATCAAGTAAATACATGCACAAATATCCAAGGGCCGTTACGGCAAAATTAACAACCTTACTTATAAAATTTAGTATTCAATGTCCTTGGCTTTCTTCCACGTAGATTTGAGTTAAAAATAACGTAGGAGCTCTTTGATTTTATCTCCGTCTCCGGAATGTAAGCTATCTTTGTACTTACCTATCAATTTCATCAAAATTAGCTAAGCAGATGGGCTGTGAAAAGTTAACAGAGAGACACACAGTCACACTTTTGCATTTATAACATGGATTATCTTCAAGGCACTAGAAATTTTAAGATCTAATCTAGGAAAGTCGATTTAGGCTTATCTCTATAATTTCTCTTTTAATATTATTATTACTCGTAATAAACACACATTAATAGTATAGAATGTTACGGTTATACTCACGTATTTAGTCGATGTAAACCCGACACTAGTTAATAGTTCTGATACTTACTTATATTGGAAATCACTCATGATAGTACAAACACATTAAAACATAGAAGCAAAATAATGTGTCTGCATAATCCTCAGAAATATCCTAAAAAAATGATAAACCGATGTGTTGCATAGCTCTGCCATCCTTCAGTCTATTATACGCTACCGATAAAATATTACCAACATTTTTTACTACGGAATAATACGCATAATATCCATACATTAATAGAAAGGGTTTAATAGCCTATAAATCAGTATTTTAAACAAAGGTTAGTCAAATTCGACAATGGGATGGCCCTTTGTGCATAGTTTTTTGTTACCATAACCCGTGAAATGTTTGTTTTGTTGTCTAGTGGTTCTTTTGGTGATTTTTTTTGTATGTGCCAATATTTGGTCGATACTGCGATGTGTAAATAGTTTTTTTGGTGTGTGTAAAGTTGAAGTGTTGTCTTTTGCAATTTCGTCCGTTGATTTGACTATTGTTAATTCGTTCGCTATGTTTGTTAAGTTGGAAAGTATTCACGCTCAGTTTTGTAACATACCACAACTTAGCTACAGAACAAGAATTCATGTAGTTAATTCAATGGATGTGTGTTATAAAAATACACAGAACTTTTTTTCTGTTGCCACCACAAATTCACGTTTTTCGGATTTTTCGCGTTACTTGTGCTATAAGACATTGCCACCTGACAAATTCTAGGTCAATGGAAAGTACCCTAGGTTTAGATACCTTTGTTGGGTTATGACAGACACGATAGACAGACAACGAAGTGTTCATATAAGGGCTCCTTTTGTTCTGTGGAGGAACCCTAAAAAGAAACTTAAACTATGAATAATCTCAAATTATACCTTCCTATAAATTGTCTATGAGTTATTGCATCTAAAAAGGAAAGATACCCCGTGAGATAGAAGGGGTCAAAATGAATGGAGCTAACCAAATGGCCCCCATTCAAGAAAGCGAACCGGAAGGGTTTGAGTTTATTACAAAAGATGAGGCTTCCGGTCCATCGGACGTATTGTGGTCTTGAATATCAATAAGCATAGATAATAACGTATCTGATTATATCGGTTTTATATTAAAGTTTGGAGAAGTAATAAAAACTGGTCAAGTACGAATCGGACTGCCACACGAAGGGCTTCGTACCATTGTACAAGAAATAACACTTTTTAATCCATATCCATACTAATATTATTATAAATGCGAAAGTGTGTCTGTCTGTCTATCTGTCTGTCTGTCTGTCTGTCTGTCTGCTAACTTTTCACGACCCAACAGTTTAACCGATTCTGACGAAATTTGGTACAGGGTTAGCATATAATATCCCAGGGACGGACATAGGCTACTTTTTATCTCGGAAAATCAAAGAGTTCCCACGGGATTCCCAAAAACTTATCCGCTTAACCGATTTGTATGTTTAGAACCGAGGTAGCTTGCATCCCTGTGCAATTTACAGGGACGCAGTTGCCTATGTCAATACATAGGCAACTTTTTGTTCCGGAAAATCAAACAGTTCCCACGGGATCTTTAAAACCTAAATCCACGCAGACGAAGTCGCAGGCATCCTCTAGTTTTTAATATTTATTGTTATAGAGTCAATAGAAAGACACATTCTGTGACAACTCTCTATCGAATACGAGTCATGAGATACATGACAGATGCATGCGGCTTAGTAATAGGGCCCCGTTTGACATTCTACAGGTACGGAACCCTAAAAAGAGAGTAGAGTAGTTTAGTGGAGTGAGTTTATCTCATTAGTGTGAGTTTCCGGGATGAAACTACATAATATATTATGTAGTACAATTAAGTGCTATAATGTCGCAGTACAAGACTGTGTAGAAGCATCTTTCATTTAGTTTAAGCCATTGATTTTAAAAGATTTTGTAGGAAAATATATAATAATAATATTACGTACCCATATAGCTACGTACAATGTACATCTATGGCCGTTAAATTCATATCCGGTATTAAAACTACGTCATAAGATAGATGCAGACTGTCAACCGACAGGCAACTGATAGTAATCATCTACACGACGAACCTCCATAATCCTTATTAATGCGGCCAATTCATCAACCCTGAAAAACGTTACGGGGCACAAAAGGCCCCCTCCGAAAATAAATAATAAACTAGAAATTATATGCAAATTCACGACCCATAAGTTCCTATAGAAATAGTTAACCCTTTATCGACAAGGGGTAAAAAATGGTCATAATTTATTCACATTGTAAGATAGATTCACAGGACATTTTTAGTGGCATTCAAAATTGTTCGACAACAGTGCTCAGACGTGTTTTAGTTTAATGTGAGATTATGTCAGTTTTATAGGTCATGTGCAGTGTTACGAGTGTTTAAAATCAAAGATGCAGTAGGTATAATAATATTCAAATTTTTACTGATAGGTATAAAAAGTGTTGGACTTGTTTGTTTTTATAGACAGTGTTGGTATAATATTTCGATGTAGAGTTACGTCAATCAATCTTTCAATAAATTACATTTTATTACAAGGCATTTAAGTACAATTAGGAGTTGATAAGGAAGGTGCTATTAGCTAGATACGTAGAAATTCTCTTTCAAAAAGTTAGACTGTCAACTTTATTGGTAAGATTTGAACTCATTTAGAATTAATATTTAATTTTACCAAAAAAAAAACACTTTTTAATTACTATTTAAATCAAAGTTTTATAGGAATAGAGAAAACCCCTGCCAATTTGAAGTAGGTACGCTTTCTTAAAGTAAATATTTACTATACCCATAGACGTTTATTTATTTTTCTGAGTCGCTGGGTACTTATTTCCTTCCTGCGACTATTTTAGTGTTAAAAAAATAAATTAGGTATGTTATCTATAAAATGTCTTGACTGATATAAAGTATATTCAATAGAACTTCCATAATTCAGTCGTCCCGAAGTCAAACAGCCACTTTATAAATTGGAATAAACAATAACCTAATGGAAACTGTAACTCAATATATTTGTCAATACATTTTCCATCCTGCTATGACTCCTATGTACAAAATATATTCGAATTTGCAAATAGCTTAAACATGTTTAACTTTTTACCATCTCATTATGAACCTTGTATATGGGTAGTAAAGTGTTTTTTTGCTTGTATTTTCTGTTGGAGATATGGTTTTGTGAGAAATCCGCTGTCCCTTTAGTGTTTGCACATGTTTGATCGATTGACAAGTTGTGGGTGGGGTCTGTATAGTTATTACCCCGAATTTTAGAAAGGGATGTTTTGGATGTATTCAATACAGCGATTTTTCCAAGTCTTTCTTCTTTATGAATACAAATTAAAGTAAGTACCTAGGTACTTAATCGTATTTAGAGTTTTTGTATGCGATTTGTAGAAATCATGAGATATTATACAGTTTATATTAAATATTTCTCTTTTTCTGGCTCCATATTAATTTATTATTGTTCTTAAAGGAAAATTTAGCGATGTAGTGTTAAATTTTAATCATCATTACAGTAGAAAATTGACTTTCATGTCCAAACATCCATTAGATAGCTATATTTAACTTTTGACTTCCAAAGGTTTAAAGATTTTCTTCATTTTAATTCAAACTTCCTATCGGTTAGTTTTTATTCTCTAAAGTACTAAAATATTCAGTGGGTACTTTTTTAACCAAACAATCTCAAACATTACTAGAAAGCGGATATAGGCCCGATAAGGTTGTGGTAACAAAAAACTAAAAGGTTCTTGAACATTTTATTTCGAAAGCTTCCAAGTTCCAATTACTAGTTACATGACAAACTATTAACATGACAAGCATAGTTCAAAAAAGTTGTTTCTTCATACATTGTAGTGGGACTATTAATCCCAAAGAGTTGTCATTTCACTAGAGGAGCAATGTCTCGCAATATCTAGTCAATCTGTTTTATGCATCAGATCACCCATCGTGCTTTTTGTCATTGAGAAAATTGTTTTCATCTGTCTGCCAATAATATTGCTATATCTAATTATAAAAAAAGGACTTCGTCTGTGTTGGCTGGCGGGCGTGCTCTGCCTTTTTGGAGTGTTTTTTTTTTTTGTTGGGACTGACTGGAAATTGCTCTAAATGGGTGCCGTACGTAATATATTATGTCGGCGAGCGCCGGCACAGACGGGGTTCATACTTGTATAGTTTAACTAACTTGTTACAAATAACTACAATTTGACATTGGCTAATCTTTGTAAAGCCAGACGAGAGAGAAAAAAAAACTTATAAAAAAGGAGTATCTGACTGACTGACATAAAAAAATTTCAAAAGAAAAATAAAACCGACTTCAAAAACCACAAACACTAAAAAGTAAAAAATAACTTTTATTTAGCTACACGTGTAATGTACCTAGGTATGAAGTCGAGCGAGCATATTAAAACAAAATTAGAAATCCAAGAGTGAAGCTCGCCCGACTTCATACCTAGGTACATTACACGTGTAGCTAAATAAAAGTTATTTTTTACTTTTTAGTGTTTGTGGTTTTTGAAGTCGGTTTTATTTTTCTTTTGAAAATTTTTTATTTCACAATTTTTAGTGGCCCACTGTACTATAATATGCTATGCCCAGTTAAAACCCTACTGTTTACTAAGCTATTACACTGATCGCGAGCAATTTGCTCCTATCTATTGAGGAGTTCTGTTCTCCATCTCCGAAGATATTCATCAGATCTTCACCAAATTTATATGGGACCAACTGCACAGTATACTCTTTCAAACAAAAAAAAATTTTCCAAATCGGTCCAGGGGTCTTTGAGTAATCGGGGAACATAGATAAAAAAAAAAAAAAAAGATTCCGACGAATTGAGAACCTCCTCCTTTTTTGGAAGTCGGTTAATAAATGGGCAACTTCATCTAAAGACTTTCCTTGATGACTCAAAAACTCCTCCAAGCGAAGTCACACGCGTAGTTTTTATTATACTTAGATACGTTAATATAATGTTAACAAAAGTAGAGATACATAAGAATTATTAAGTTTACATTTAAAACTGAGATTACGTCTTTTCATTATTAGTGCGCTTTTAGACTCCTGAATGTACTGTTTCAGTTTTTTTTAAATATTTTGTTGGCACGACACTTCTTCGATGTTGATTAAGTTAGATTTTAAATAGTTATTTACTGTTAGTGTATACTGTGCCTAATATTTTGTGCTTGACCATTACATAAAATCAAAATATTCATTAGTTCATTCAAGTTTGTTGCTCCATAGTCTAACTCAATGGTTGAACCATTAGTCCTTATAAATCCCGATTTAATTAAAAAAAGTAAAATCTCGTGTAGAGCATCGGTAAAGGCAGGAAATGTATAAAAACGTCGCTCGCGCAAATGCAGATTACGCTTAGCTCCAAAACTTTAATTACTACCAGTCAGGTCTAATTAGTTTATTCTGTACTAGCTAATGACTTCATAGCTCTGTTTACGGTAAATCGCTGTCTTGTCTACATCGTCGTATTCCTTAGAAAAACGACACTGTTATAGACTACAGGCCCATGTTTAAAAATGGGTGGGTCATATGAACCACCAGGTGACGTATACAGGACGATATAAGAGCATAAAATAATAAGTTTCAGCACTATGCCGTCACTTGTAAGCTGTCCAACAGAGTGCTGGTGAGAATTGAAAAGTGCAGGTAGAGTGAGTACATTTCGGTCATATATTTTTGTACGGCATTTTTACCATCGATAGATCCATGAAAAATAATAAGAAAGCGCGCAGTGCCGTAAAAAAATAGTGCGCCACAAAGTCAGTAAATGTTTTGATTTTCTGACAATTTCCGGGGTAAATTTGGTCATTTAATTCTGTACGGCACTAGTTTCATACTGTTTCAATACAGCCTCTAATCCATTATTCCGCAACGCCGTACAAAAATCATGCGACAAGGGGAAAAAATTGAGGGTAGCAACCCCCTCTCTTTCCGTGGTCCGGGGGGTGATTTGAAACAACATAAAATTAATTTATTTTGAAAGTGTTTTATGCATAGATAATATTTTTTTACATGCCGTACATTTTCGTTGGTCCAAAGGTTTGTAGGGGATGTGGATATTATATACACACCCGTTCACTTCAGTTAGACGGCATAGTGATTTTATCATATTATCAATTGTTCTCTTCAAAAATATGTTAATGCCGTACAGTATCAGATGGCCATAAAGTACTACACCCTTAAGATGGTAGCGTCATTTTCATCAGCCTAAAAGATATGGTCTGCATTAAAATGTACGGCATAATTTTTTCTAAATTTATTTATCTTAATACTATTTAAAACAAGGGAAAAGCGTAGAAAATTGCTATATTTTATTAATCTATGAATATTTAAACTTTTGCAATAATTTGAAAAATTTCAGTTTTTGTATTTATCTATAATTTTTTTTAGAACAGTTTCTTTTGAACGGCAATACTATATAACAATAGTATTTTACACTATCATGTTAAAAAAAAAGTTGCCGTACAGAGTCAAATGATTTTACAGCTTTAAAAATTAAGTATACCATGAAATTAAAATAATTATTGATACACATTCAAATGAACACTAATTTTTTTACGGCATTATTTTTAATAGTACTTTTGAGTGCTAGATAATGTTTTGGAACCAAAGCCGTACTTTGTCAAATCACCCCCCGGACCACGGAAAGAGAGGGGGTTGCTAGCCTCAATTTTTTCCCCTTGTCGCATGATTTTTGTACGGCGTTGCGGAATAATGGATTAGAGGCTGTATTGAAACAGTATGAAACTAGTGCCGTACAGAATTAAATGACCAAATTTACCCCGGAAATTGTCAGAAAATCAAATCATTTACTGACTTTGTGGCGCACCATTTTTTTACGGCACTGCGCGCTTTCTTATTATTTTTCATGGATCTATCGATGGTAAAAATGCCGTACAAAAATATATGACCGAAATGTACTCACTCTACCTGCACTTTTCAATTCTCACCAGCACTCTGTTGGACAGCTTACAAGTGACGGCATAGTGCTGAAACTTATTATTTTATGCTCTTATATCGTCCTGTATACGTCACCTGGTGGTTCATATGACCCACCCATTTTTAAACATGGGCCTGTAGTCTATTACAAAAGATCTACTTTTCAGGAGGACCATATTTGTGTGTTATTTTAATACTAATATGAACATGTATGCGATCTTATAGTTTACAATGTTTGGTAAAGGGTTTTAGGGTATAAAGGGGTTTATTGGGATTTTTAGGGGTCCGTACCTCAAAAGGAAAAACGGAACCCTTATAGGATCACTTTTTGTCTGTCTGTCCGTCCGACGTGTCTGTCAAGAAAACCTATAGGGTACTTCCCGTTGACCTAGAATCATGAAATTTGGCAGGTAGGTAGGTCTTATAGCACAAGTACAGGAATAAATCTGAAAACCACGAATTTGTGGTTACATCATTAAAAAAATTAAAATGTGTTTCAATTTTAAAAGTAAGATAACTATACCAAGTGGAGTATCATATGAAAGGGCTTTACCTGTATATTCCAAAACAGATTTTTATTCATTTTTATGCATATTAGTTTTTGATAACTATATCGTGCAAAATGTCGGAAAAAATACCCGAGTACGAATCCCTCGGTGCGCGAGTCTGACTCGCACTTAGCCGGTTTTTTTATCAATTGCAATGCAAGCAATTAAATTGCGCCTTAGGATTTTATTCCACGGAACCGAATCGTTTCTTTCGATCATAAGAGCTGTTATGTTTCTTTTATGAAAACAGCCACAAATACCATACCTAGTGGCAAAATTTTCTATATAGATAAAGTCGCGGGACAAATAGTAGGTATGATAATACGCATGTAATTTAAAGGAGCAAAAAACCGTTCGTCAACCTCGTTTTTCACCTAAACACATGTAAGTCTAGATAACGCACAGGAGCTAGTTTACATCATATTAAGACCCTCATTCGAGTTTTTTTTGTAATCCGCAACAAATTTATAGCATGACCAAACCGGGAATCGAACCCGCAGCTATTTATCTGAGTGAGTAGTGGAGTCGTAAAATTTTATTTTGTTGTTTGTAAGAGGGGTCTCTCCGTCACTCGATCCATACAAACGTAGTTTGGCTCTCATTTAAAAACTTTGAGTTAACGTAAGAATTAAACTACGTTTGTATGGAGCGAGTGATAAGAGAGTCCCCTGTTAAGTGATGCCTAATAAAGAGTTGACTTAATCGCCGATGATCGCTGCCCGTGATTATTGAAATAAACTATTCGAATAATGCTTGGCTCTTCCCATCCACTTGCAAGAGCTCTATAGACGCAAAAAGGTACTGCCTACTACCCATTACAGTCACTTAACATTCTCCTTTCCAATTTTCAGTAATTACCCAAATGAAAAGGTTAATTTGGTTTGCAACTTTGTATCTACATCGTAAGTAGCATCATAAAATATTACATAGGTTGTACATTTCCATTTTTGGACAGGATTAAAAAATCATTTATCGATCATAATAATATTACGAGCACGATCTATTATAACAATAGATCTCCAAGGGTGTAAAATAGGGAATTGAAATTTGTTTAGTCCACGCGGACAAAGTCGCGGGTTTGAGCTAGCTTACAAATATGACAGTCGAACAACAATAATTGCTATAAATTGCTTTGAATACGATTTCCCATTACGATAGGATCGATATTACGTTATGACTATTCCGATAGGTATCAGCCTCGTAACGTGAAATTGTGATTTGTAATAAATCTTTCTGTACTTACAATTAATATTTCTGCTATTTTTGTAATAAAAGTTACATTATAAGTTTAAGTATTAAGTATTTAAGTATAGTTTAAGTATTATATAAGTAGATATTACCAAATTTCGTCAAAATTATATTTTGTTAACAATTTCTACTATTTTTGTAATAAAAGTTATATTATAAGTTTAAGTATTAATTATTTAAGTATAGTTTAAGTATTATTTAGGTAGATATTACCGAATTTCGTCAAAATTAGTTAAATGGATGGTTCGTAAAAAAACTAGCAGAGTGACACGTCTTTTGCATTTATTCTGTGCAAAAATTCTACCACAAGTTTTCTTCAGAAAATAGATTCTATTAAGGAAATTCTAAAACCCATAAAATTATAAGTTGGAAATTATTTTTACTCAGCTACTTACTACCTAACTTAAAAGTTGTCTTTAACTTTGTCTCTCTTTTCGCTCTATCTATTATAATAATATGTACCTATATTTCCAAAAAAGCTTCCAATTTTGGATAAAAGAGTTTCCGTATCGATTCGACTTCAACCCTACGTGGTACGTATATAACCGTGTGTGCATGTAAGCTTAGGGTAGAGGCCCGGAGGAGGGTGGTTAAACTATTACAGGCTATAGGTATACATGTGCCTATAAATTATATCGCTCCTTCCATCAATTGTAATAGGAGTTCGATTTTATTCGGTACACGGCACGAATAAATCCAATTTTACCCGTATTACGTTGGGATGCTTTCACTTTTTTCTGCGGAAAAACTGGTCAAATAATATATACAAATACTAGACTATGCTTTGACTATGATTACTTTTTCAAAACACTTCGATTTTCCGGGATAAAAATTATCCTATATCCGTTTCCACGATGCAAGCCATCTCTGTACCAAATAGATGATATTAGCAACTTTATCCATTTTTATATTTATGTCCCGTGGGAACTCTTTGATTTTTCGTGAACTCTTTTTAACCCCCGACCCAAAAAGAGGGGTGTTATAAGTTTGACGTGTGTATCTGTGTATCTGTGTGTCTGTGTATCTGTGTATCTGTGTATCTGTCTGTGGCATCGTAGCGCCTAAACGAATGAACCGATTTTAATTTAGTTTTTTTTGTTTGAACACTAAGTTTACTGTTTGTAAGAACACTCTCGATCAAGCCACCTTGGCTTGATCGAGAGTGTTCTTAGCTATAATCTAAAAAAATTGGTTCAGCCGTTTAAGAGTTATCAGCTCTTTTCTAGTTTTCTTGTAGAAAAGAAGGTTAGATAACCGTTAGGTTCATAATATTATGTCAATAGACAAATGTCAAGCTGTCAAGATGGACGTTGCCTAAATACATAATTATTTATTTGAAAATGATGTTTTGGAAAACTCAAATACTTTGGATCGTCGGGGGTGTTATAAATTTTTAATTTACACTTGTTTTAGCCAGTGTTTGTTCCCGGGATGTCAGCTAACTCTGTACCAAAAGTCAAAATAGATTCAAATAATGGACCATGAAAATGTACAATGGCAGACAGACGGACATAATTTTGCATTTACTATGTTGGTATGGATAAAAATAAGTGACTGTTTGTGATTCAGAAATAACTGCCTAAGTTCACGATGTTGAAAAGCTATCATAACCGCGGTTGATAGCTCTCCTGGTAACAAAAAGGCTGTCTCATTTTTTGCGCAAAGGATAAGCCTGGCTGCCCATCGCGGAAATGCAGGCTTTATCTTTGGCACCATTCCACGTGGATATGATTGTACAGTAATTACCTAGATCGGGCTAGTTTTATACCTAAGTTTTATTGTAACATTTTCGATAAAAAATATATATTCAATGTGACTAATATTCCCCTTTCCCTTCCAACAAGTATAAAGCTCTGTCTACAGTCAGTTAGTCAGTTGACTACAGTCTACGATTTAGTCCAACAGGTTAGCTATGTACCTATAACCTTTCAGTTTCGGTCCACCCCTTAACCATTGAGCTGCTGAGGTTTTACCTAATTCATATAAATAATAATAAGAAGGAAAATATCGCCATTATCTATAGTAATAACCGTGATAGCCTAGTGGTTAAAACGTCCGCCTATAATACTGGAGGTCGGGGATTTGATCTCGGGCACGCACCTCTAACTTAGGTATCGGAGTCATATGCATTAGGCAATTAAATATTATCACTTGCTTTAACGGTCAAAGAACATCGCAAGGAAACCCTCATACCTGAGAGTAATTGTAATGTAGCTTTAGTTTTAAGTTTACGTAATTAATTATCACCACTATATCATCTTTCAAATCTAACCAATCGGACAATAGGTGTACAATAGTATATATTTTGAATAAATGATTTTGCCTTTGACTTTGACTTTGAATGTTCTCAAAGGTGTGTGAAATCTGTCAATCCGCACTTGGCCAGCGAAGCGGACTATGGTCTAACTAAGCCCTTCTCATTTTGAAAGGAGACCCGTGCTCAGTAGTGCGACGACGGCTATAGGTTGAGATGATCATGATGATAGGTGGAAAAAAGGGCTGTCTTATTAGAGCTAATGGTAATTCTAATCAGAAAATTTATTCCTATTTGGACGGATATCGGTAGAGAAATTCTTATCTTGTCTTACAAGTAAAGAATTCATAATATTGAGTAAGCTTAAAAATACTTTATTAAGTGCAAAGTTCTATACTAGCTTAAAAAGGTTGGTATTTTTCACAGGTTTAACAACTGTTCACTAAGTAAGTAGGTAAGTAGGCACTCATGCCTAAAATTGGAATAAAATATTTTTAATATTAAAGTTATCTTTTATCAGTTATTAATGTGTTTAAATATCGTGAAATTGTAGCCATACAATGATTTTATGAATAATTTAATTTGATAAAAACCTTAGTAGGTAAGTAGGTACGTACAGCTGATATAAACTCATAATAATAATTTATTAATTGATTAAGTTAGAATAAGTAACTGTAATGCTAGGTAATGTTGTTGAATAACGCTAAAATACTTTATTTTAGGTTGTTTTGAATTTAATGCAAAGCTAACTTCTTATCACTAATTCTTACCTTACGTACTTCTCGAAGAAAAGTTTCTAAGTTATCATTTACGCGACGCGATCAAATAAGTAATTTTTATCACTCAGAAAAAAAAAATCCTATTACCAATAAAATGGAACGTCCCAAATCATATTCATACAAAGGCACAGATAAAAAAGAAAATAAAATTCAAATTTGGAAACCGGAGACGTGTCCCGAAGGAAATTCGAGAAAATCGTCGTCTCCAGGCGACGTACGGCGAGCGAATGTCCCGCTCAAACTACGCTACAATTTCCTCCACGAAAACCGATTCGACTGCGCTGTATAAGTATAAGGAAGGGTGGTTTTTCCTTCGAATTTCATAAGTATCTACCTTTCTTTATATCTAAGCGCAAGAACTACGCTCACCCCTTGAGAATACGTCGTGAGACTTGATCGCGGCCCGACAAGGCGCTCGTGACAACCGACCCACTCTCAGCGTTCCAAATTCAAACTCTAACCAATCTACAACAAGATCGAAATTCAAATTCTACACTGCGTAGTGATGCGCTCTTTTATCGAGCACACATTTCTAGGAAGGCTACGGTAACATAGATAAAATGTATTGGGTGGTGAGTAGAAATATATTTATGTATGTAGATTCGCGTAGGTTCGAGTGTAAGGAATGGTGTGGGCTTCGTTTCACGTGGCTATAGAACCTCGTTTTTATGTGTACGTATAAAATGGAAAAGGGTATATTGCGTGGTAAAATGTGAATTTTGATATGTAGATTGGATACGCCAAACAATTTGTCATAAAATGATATATACTTATTATACGCAGTATCAAGGCAACGTTAACATTGACATGGTTTCCCTTTGTGTCTTTACGTAATTTATTGGAATCTATTTTCAATATACCTCTTATCAATACAGTGAAATACTAGGCAACCATAATAATTTAAGGCTACATTATTAGTTCAATAGAAGCAGCTAATGAGTGGAAAATTTTAATCCATCTAACGTGTAAATTTTTACTCCAAAAAGCAAGCACTCATGCATAATATCACGGTGAAATAGGTTTCACGGGTAAATGGTAAGAGGAGCGGAAAATTTGGGTCATACAAAAAGTTTCAGATGTAATCACAGTCTGTAGAGTTTCGGAGGACTCGACGCATATTTAAAATGAACGTGTCTTAAATAAATGCGAAATGATTCCGCAAGCAACAAGTTTCATTCATTCACGGGCAAGGGAGATGGCAATCCAATTAGAAAGGGAAAGAGAGGAATTTAAAAAGTGAACGCCCGGAAAGTTAGGCGGGAAAGCTCCGTGCTAATAACCTGTTGCTTCCGCAGCTAAATTAAATATGAGTGCGGGACGCGACGCAGCAGAAAAATATCCCTTGTCGATATTTAAACTCGAACAAAAAGTGTAACTTTGTCGCGGCACAAAATTTAACTGCACCTCAGTCTATTTTCATAAAAGCGTTCTAAACTATCATCTCTTTTTATCCACTCGATTTCCATATTTATGATATTGGATCTGAACGATACAAGTCTATCCTTCAGAATTGCACACATTCATCATTTCACAATTTATAAGCCACCTTCGTCTTCACCACCCTAGAGCACGGGTGTTATCGTGAAATATCGATAAAACAAAACGGTGACGTCGCACACACCCCTACACTTACTCCTTGACATAGAGTGGGAAAGAAACAGTGACACCTAAATTACATTTGCAAGAAAGGGATGGAAGATTGAACCGCGACGAGATAAGTGTTCTAATTTATACTCAAATTGCGAACGTCGTCACGAGAACCACGTGCTAAATAACCTCTTAATAATTTAGAGGACTTATACGTCACTTTCTTTTATTGCAATTTTGATCTCTATGTTAATACAACGAAGTGTTATATTGGGTTATAATTTTGTTGTAGTAATATTGTCTAACAATTTTCCATTTTCCAAAACGGAACACAGCGTCGCGGAGAGCATTTTAATGACTTTGATCCTTGTGACAACTGTATTGGGGTTAGAATCGTTTGGCTGAAAAGTTTGCAAATTAATACATCAGATTTTAAAAGAAAGCCCGTGCATACTAACTAGGGCTCTGTCAAGGTTAAATTGTCGTAGGTATTTTATTAGCGACTCGGTTACTGGGTTAACTGATTCTGTTCGGGGGTGAGGTTCATTGCGATTTCTTAAGCAAATTTTGCTTGTTCATTACGCAATTTGTAAAGGCCTTTAGCTTTCAGGCTGCATAGGGGTTTTATAAAATAGTACTTTTCACACCCTACAATGACTAAGTATTTCATTATTGCATAGATCTTGAAGTTGATATTCTATTATATTATATAGCTATTGCAGGCATCTGGAGTTAAACTATTCATAAGTACAAATTGTTTATAAAATTCCGTCTGAAATATCTTCAGATAATAATTATTTTATCATCGAAATCATCTCAAGCAAGGGATGTTTATTTGCTTAAAGCGCATATGAATTTGAAATTAAAGCTGCGTACCCGGGATCGAATCCTGAACGCCACGAAAGGAGGTCTCAACCATTAGGCTACCCATTTCATAGCATATTCGTAGGGTAGGTTTGGAAATTTTTACAATTTTTTTTTCGTCATTATGCTTCAGCATTGTATTTATCAGATCAAAGTAGCATGGGTACGTGTCGATTTTATATACTAATTACCAAACACCCTGTATACGTAAAGGCCTAGGTATTTTGCAGAATGCCTTAAACCTTTACACAGTGTAAATATAACTCAAAATTTAAAAACCCCCGACACAAAAACCTCGATAAGAAAACTAGAAAAGAGCTGATAACTTTCAAACGGCTGAACCGATTTTCTAGCTAAGCTAAAAACACTCTCGATCAAGCCACCTTTCAAACAAAAAAACACTAAATTAAAATTGGTTCATTCGTTTAGGAGCTACGATGCCACAGACAGATACACACGTCAAACTTATAACACCCCTCTTTTTGGGTCGGGGGTTAAAAATTAACTTTGTTCTATAAGTACTTGGTATATTAAAAATGTATAAGTGAAACCTAGTGAAAGGAAAGAAATGTTAATTGAATTATAGTTTTCTTTAACTTATATTACCAAAAGCAATCCAGCAATGTTTATAATGGCGAGGAATTCTGTACAATCTCTGAATTGTACTTAGTTAATATAGAACACAGGTAACATTTTTACCACATCAAACTAGTCAATCTCGTACCAATGCCAATATTATCCGTCGCATAGCGGTAGAAACGCCTTTGTCGTTCACAGAGTCGATTTTCAAGTGAAATATTTCGAATTGAAAATATAACTCAAAAGCTTCAGGTGGGTACACTCAATTAGTGAATGTACATTTCAATAAACAAGCCATTAGCTAGGTTCCTAGTTCTAAAACGTTGAATACCGTCTTCAGTTTACTGTAGGTACCTACCTATGTATTGCTAAAACTGTATTGAATTTAAAGGCCATTTAACGTACCTGCATTTACCGATGCTCTTACGTTGAAGTAGTTAGTAAATACGTCTATATTTGTAGTCTATAATACCGTGGTTCTACCTACATATTTAAATATCTATATTAAATCTAGATTATAAGTGCGTATTTCGAATCTATACTAATAAATAAAATTGGAATGTCTGTCTGTAATTTCGAAATAACTACCTCATATTAAGCTCATATGGTTATTTGAACGATACCATAACTGAATCACACGTTTTTAAAATTTTTGTCTGTCTGTCTGTCTGTCTGTCTGTCTGTCTGTCTGTCTGTCTGTCTGTTTGAAAAGGCTAATCTTTGGAACGGCTGAACCGATTTTGACGGGACTTTCACAGGCAAGTAGAGGATTGACCAGGGCGTAAAATAGGCTACTTTTTTAACCGACTTTCAAAAAGGGAGTTGTGTTTTTCTACCTATGTACACCGAAATCTCCGAGATTTCTGAACCGATTTGCGTCATTTCTTTTTTAATCGATAGAGGAACTTTGCGACATTGTTTCATAAAAAATTTGGAGTCCAACTCCTCAATCCTGATGCTGCAGGGGATCTGACCAATCCACGCGGGCGAAGCTGCGGGCATCAGCTAGTACTAAAATAAATGTTTATGTACTTAATTACAATGTGGGAGATAACAGGTAACAAAGGTGTAAACAATCTTACTTTAAAGTATAAAGTATAAATAGTATGAGAAATCACTTTATGTATTGCCAGACACATATCGTGGCAACCCCCTACTAGGCGCCCTTAAGGTTTAAGGGTATCTCCCAAAGTCACCATAGTCCAAAGTTTACAGTCGCTAATCGTTCCTCCCTGTGTTAGGGACAATACGCAGAGAAACTTTCAGCTTTTATAAAATAACGATGATCGGATTCTCACTGGCTCTCTCTTTATAAGAAAGCTCTAATCAAATTCTCTAAGCCCAAGAAAAAGCATGTGAAACAGGTACGTAGGTACGTACCTAATCTAATTCAATGAACAGAAATACAGATGTAACATTTTATACGGGACTTCGTCTGTGTTGGTGTTAGCTGGCGGGCGTGCTCTGCCTTTTTGGAGTGTTTTTTTTGTTAAAACTGACTGGAAAGTCCTCTAAGGGGGTGCCGTGCGTGTGTCGGCGAGCGCCTGCACAGACGGGGTCCATACTTGTATAGTTTCCCTAACTTGTTACAAATAACTACAAACTTGACATTGGCTAATCTTTGTAAAGCCAGACGCGAGAGCAAAAAAAAAAAACATTTTATACTTAAGAAGCCATAGGTACATGGGCTTCCCATAAGGAATGCTTTATTCGTCTATTTTATTTCCAATTCCTCAGGAGCCAAACTAAATTTCCCGATAGTGAATGGATTTCAAGATGGCCGCCGACCCCATGTGTGCGTGCTTGTTATCCAGTCACTCTTTCTCGCATATTTCCCATTCGTTTTGACAGGCGCTACGCCTCTACCGCGTAGGGAGGTACGGGAAAATTTTCACCTTCATAAACTGATTGACTGACAGTAGAAACGATATGTAACTAAAGTTTTTTTTTATGCAGATACAATTTAGCCATTGACTGCAATCTCATCTGGTGGTAAGTGATGATGCAGTCTTAGATAGAAGCGGGCTAACCTGGAAGGGGTATGGCAGTTTTCATTAAACCTATACTACTTTGGTTTCTACACGGCATCGTACCGGAACGCTAAATCGCTTGGCAGCACGGTTTTGCGGGTAGGGTGGTAACTAGCCACGGCCGAAGTCTCCCACCAGACCAGACCAGAGATTCAGAAACTATAAAATTTCGAACCCCTGCCAGGAATCGAACTCCCACTAATAAGGCCATAGTGCTTACAACTGCGCCAGGGAGGTCGTCAAAAAATCTCGACTTAATTAATGTTGTTTAACATAGATACTGAACCAGTTTTTCACGTTTTTAAATTTCTGTACCCAAAGGGTGCCAACGTTTCTAGAAATCTTTAGCCTACGGTTTCAGTATTTTTTAGTCTACGTTGCAGAAAAAACTCAAGTTCCTAGAGTTCCTAGACCGAGTAACGAGTAATTGAACCATCATGAGCGTACCAAGGCTGACAAACATACACAAAGACTCATATACTTTTTTTTCATGTACCAAAATTGTAGTTACAAAGTAATAATAAATTGAGTTACGTTGGAATGAGATAGTATCCCTCTCGTGGTCGGTTAAAAGAAAGAAAAATAATTTCAAAATAATTTTAAAAATTTTCAAATTCACTCGGAATGTGAAAAAGTAATTTTCACATGCCGATTTCTACATTTCCACCGAACTGTAGTGCTCCCCCATCGACATCTCAAGGGTTGCTTGTTAGACGACAATATGCAGCCACCGATCGCATGGATGTAGGCAGAATTATTATTTACCGACAAATCTTACTCCGACCGGATTATACGAGCCTCTTGTTAGAATTTTAACGAATTCCGCCGTTTCAGAAACTCTATTGGCTTTGCGGTCGCCTTATCCAACTTGTGTGAGTAGTTTGACTTGTTGAAATTCTACCTTTTCTTACTTTTAATTTGATTGTTGCTGTTTTAATAATCCTGCAATAGTTAGGTAAAGAATGGTACGAGTATGATGCTATTTTTTATCTCTGAAAGTATTGCTAATCACTTGACTATGAACGCAATATAAAATGAAGTAGATACCTATCATCGTTTGTATTATGCCTGCAATTTCTTTTTTTGTTCAGGAAAATACGCTATAGTTTTCTCAAGGGTGGATTTTTAAACAACAATATGCAGCCATTTATTGCATTTATGTAGGCAGAACTATTTACCGATAAATCTTACTCCAACCGGATTATACGAGCCTCTTGTTAGAATTTTAACGAATTCCGCCGTTTCAGAAACTCTATTGGCTTTGCGGTCGCCTTATCCAACTTGTGTGAGTAGTTTGACTTGTTGAAATTCTACCTTTTCTTACTTTTAATTTGATTGCTGTTTTAAGAATCCTGCAATAGTTAGGTAACCTGACGTATCAGACTGAATGGTACGAATATGATGCTATTTTTTATCTGCCAAAGTACGACCGCTAATTTATATTATTGACTATGTAAATGACGTCAATCCTCCATACTATTATTATTAATGCGAAAGTGTGTATGTCTGTCTGTCTGCTAGACCCGAGTACGGAGAAAATACCCGAGTACGGAACCCTCAGTGCGCGAGTCTGATTCACACTTGGCCGGTTTTTTTCGGTAGTCATGTAAAAGGAACACATAACTATCAGAAGTAAATCCACAAAGAATTGGAACACCACGGCCGATAAGGCAGGCTTCTCTGCAGGGTGTAGTGATGGAGAGTAATTTGCGAGTCGATTTGGCGCGACGCTTATTTTCGGATAGAACAGTGGAATCGAGTACTGACTGAAACAAATGTGCTGCATTCATACGCCCCTAGTGATGTGATTTTATCATCGATACTATTTTTAGGGTTCCGTCGCTCCAGAGAAAAAATAGGGACCCTTGTTGTATCACTTTGCTTTCAATCAGTGTCTTATCTGTCGTGTCTGTCAAGACCCGTCAAGGGAATCAAAACCTATCGTACTTTCGTTGACGTAGAATCATGAAATCTGGCAGGTAGCATATCTTATTCCACAAGTAAAGGCAAAATCTGAAAATCGTGAATTTACGTAGAGCGGTAACTACTAACTAGTAGATATCTATACTTTTTTTTAAACTCATTATAGACATGTGCTTGACCACAATCACACTGGATGGAAAGTGATGATGTGGCCTAAGATGAGACGCGTTTACCTAGAAGATGCTAATTCACTATTATTTTATAGGTACCCGGTTTACAATAAATAGTATTTAATATTTTGACACCAGAAGCTAAATGTTTATTTATGATGTTTTGTTACAACACGATTCTTGTTTTTTGAAGTACTAATTTGTTAAATAAATAAAAATAATAAAAAGGTGTGCTCAATGGTGTGTCTATGTTAGAATTACTAGTAAAACTAGTAATTCTAGAAAATTAATTCACAACTTCCTTCCAAGTTACATTTCATTTTATAACTTAATTTATTACACGTCATTAATTACTGTAATTTAAAAACTATCGCAAAAAATTACTGGCTAAAAGCTGGGTAAATAAAAAATATCGCTGCATATAATTTAATCAATAAAACATAACACTTACTTAAATAAATAAAAAAACTCAAACCTTACACTGAACATACGCATACTAAATTGCAACGGATCATAAATTTATTAAAAAAATGTAATATCATAAAAGTAGCACTAAGTAAGACAGTGGCTATCGCACACTTTTATATGGTAATTAGATTTTAAAAAAGTGCGATGTGAAACAACGACTTACGCATCGAATGACTTGTTAATAGTTTTCTAATTATGGCTTTGCTGTTGATTTAATTGTTTTTTAACTGAACAGATAAAGATGAGTGGTGTAAAATATATAGTATCGACTTTTGATTTGACTATTATTACGATGCTAGTAACTTCATCCACATGTATTTAGGTTTTTAAAAATCCCGTAGAATTAATAAATAGCCTATGTACGTCTGTGGAATGCAAAAAATTCGTCAAAATCGGTCAAATGGATAGACCGTGAAAAGGTAATAAATTGGCACATAATATTATGGATTAATTTGAGTTTTAGTATAATTTAGCATTTATTGAAATTGAATTTTAAAATTATAAACATTTCATTTAAAAATGAGAACCTACAGTAAACAATAATTTTTTAAATCACTTTTCATAATAATTTTATAATAAATTGTCATTTGAAATAATTTACAGAAGTATAGAAGCACAAAGAATAGGTATGTGACTAGCTAAAACAATTTAGTAAGTTTAAGCTCGATAAATTATATTATGTATTCTTTCCTGTGAAAGAATTTGACAGGATGTCGCTACATTATTAATCTTGTAAGCAGTTTATTTATATTATTACCTACGTCTATCGATAAATAACTTTCGCACATCACTATTCCAAAGGAAGTGTATCGCGTTGAAGCGAGGAATTTCTGTTCTAGTATAAATGCGTACAGTTTTGCTTGTGACGTCTCACCATCAATTACGTTTTCGTAAAGTAACAACACTTTAGTAGGGAGACCATTTGTTTTTATTTATAGCCCGCCTTAAGAGGGATCTCTCCGTCACTCGCTCCATACAAACGTTGTTCGTCTCTCATTGGAATACTAACCAATCCATACATAATCAATGGAATTTTGTAGAAACGTTCCGGGAACTAATGTCTATGCCTGTGGTTTTCCAGATTTCCGTTGAAATATTCGGTTTCAAAGTTAAGCGGTCTTAAAAATTCACATACAAATCTTTGAGCCCCTGTAATTTTAAAACTATATATTTTTAGAAAAATCTAAAATACCACATGCACAGATATTAATTTCTAGAATATGTCTGCAAAATTTCATGGACTTTGGTTGCTTAATATTCAAATGAAATTGGGACTACGATTGTATGGAGTAAGTGACGGAGAGACCCTGTTAAGTAAGGTTTACACAATATAATAGGGTGAAGTTTTATAAAAAGGAAGTCGTAATACTGGACTATTTATGACAAATTAAAATGCAGATATCTCGAGTTCATATTTATTAGTTAGCCCAAGGAGTCCTGACTGCAATACGGTCTTAGACTGTGGTAATAAAATGATGTTTTGTATAGCTGTATTTTATGGGGCTAGAATTCAAGAGAACAGTTTATTTATTTTTAACATATTATTAACGTCACGCTGTACGGAAAGCGATTAATAATGTTACAAGGTGTAAACGACAAATATTTTTCAATTTTTAGGGTTCTGTACCTCAAAAGGAAAAACGGAACCCTTATAGGATCACTTTGTTGTCTGTCCGTCTGTCCGTCCGTCGTGTCTGTCAAGAAAACCTATAGGGTACTTCCCGTTGACCTAGAATCATGAAATTTGCCAGGTAGGTAGGTCTTATAGCACAAGTACAGGAGTAAATCCGAAAACCGTGAGTTTGTGGTTAAATCATTAAAAAAAATTAAAATGTGTTTCAATTTTCAATGTAAGATAACTATATCAAGTAGGGTATCATAATATGAAAGGGCTTTACCTGTATATTTTAAAACAGATTTTAAGTTATTTTTATGCGTAATAGTTTTTGGTTTATCGTGCAAAATGTCGGAAAAATTATCCAAGTACGGAACCCTCGGTGCGCAAGTCTGACTCGCACTTAGCTGGCTTTTTTTTATCATTTACATAATCTTCGATTGTATAATATGCTTTTCTCAGGAGCATAGTTTTAATAGATTTTTTAAACTTGTGTAAAGGCAAGTCCAAAATTGATTGCGGAATTTTGTTATAAAAGATTACCTATACCCATTCCCACAAATGACTTTCGGACCTTCCTGAGGCGGAGCGTAGGGTAATAAACTGTGTCATGACAATATGATGAACCATTTTCCAATTGCGTGATTATGAACTAGCATTAAGTCGATAATATCGTATAATCTGTACTTTATAACTGCTAAATTTCATCGCATTTCGTATACTACAGCCTTAAATTGTTTATTTTGCATTGTAACTCTTATTAACTTGCATTTTAAGTCTATATTTGAATGGAGTGCACATATGAAATAAAATATATATTTTAATGGTTCAAATGCTTTATTGCTGTAGTAAAATTATCATTCAAATTACTTATTTACATAACCGTTTATTTAATAAATATCAAAGTTATATACCTACTTACTTTTATTATAATATATAATTTAGTAATTTTTAAGATACCTATACGAATTTAGTAGACTACCTAGCGGTGGGTACTGCCAAGTGTCAACAGAAGTGAAAACTTAAGAGGGGTCTCTCCGTCACTCGTTCCATACAGACGTAGTTCCAATTTCATTTGAATTATATTAAGCAACCAAAGTCCATGAAATTTTGCAGACATATTCTAGAAACTAATATCCTCCTAAGTAAGGAGTACCTAAGTGAGAGGAGAAAAAAAACCACTTTTATTTCATTGTTTTAACAGGGCTCCTGTTAAAACAATGAAATAAAAGTGTTTTTTTTTTTTTTCAATTAATTGTAGTACTTACCTAGTTACATAGGTACTTATTAAAAAAATCATATTAATTTGTTTAAGCTTATTTTTTACCTTTATTGGCACTCCGAGCACTAATAACATTAGCATGTCGGTGATGCGACTTTGTCACCCATTCCAAAATGGCCCAACACGCCTAAAGAAGTTTTAATTTCAAAAAATATTGAACTCAATGTCTCCAAAGTATACAAGACAAGTACAATATGAAAACCTACACAATGTCAATATTCTTTATTTATTATTTAGAAACAACAATAGACTGAACAAATGATGTCTCATTATTTATTAGCAGAAAAGACATACGAAACGAAGAATTTCTCCGAACACCGAATTCCTACATCCAGTGACATGGAAAAATGAATAATAATAGAAAAGGAACGCACACTACACTACAGCTTTATTTTTCGTTAGAGAGCTTTTCCACGTTCCGTCACGACACGAGAAAAAGCCGTATAAGATCTGGGGGCCTACCCTCTAAGGCCTCATTTACCCGAGAGCTTTTTTAACGTCCGTTAAAAAGCGTCCCAATAGAACAAATGTATTCCCAATTATCTGTTCACACGTAAAAAAGCGTTGACGTGTGAACATATACTTGGAAATAGGTACATTTGTTCTATTTGGACGCTTTTTTAACGGATGTTAAAAAAAAGCTCACGTGTAAATTAGGCCTAAGTTTCTACAGTCTGACAACCGCAGTCGCCTCAATCGCCTCTGCGTCTATCAATTGGCCTACACTGGTTCACTTTTGGCTACAATGCACTGTTGCAACAATTATGAGAATCGTAAGGTGTGTGACTTCTATTGGCCAACACGTAAAAAAGCGTTGACGTGTGAACATATACTTGGAAATAGGTACATTTGGTCTATTTGGACGCTTTTTTAACGGATGTTAAAAAAGCTCTCGTGTAAATTAGGCCTAAGTTTCTACAGTCTGACAACCGCAATCGCCTCAATCGCCTCTGCGTCTATCAATTGGCCTACACTGGTTCACTTTTGGCTACAATGCACTGTTGCAACAGTATGAGAATCGTAAGGTGTGTGATTTCTATTGGCCAACGGTCTAGACTTTGGGTTCTGCGTTCTGAGATAAGAATCCATTTTTCTTTATAAGAATACTTATAATATACAAAAGCTAGAGCATGGTACGCAGGGTAAGGTTATGGAAAATCGCTCTTACACCGCACTCACACAATGATAAAATGGAAATGTACGCTTATTTGGTCGAATGTCACATCCATAGGTGAAAATTCAACATCGCGATATGACGTTACCCTTTCTTTATCAAATACAAACACACTCGTCTATAACAAGGTTTCCCTTCGTACAGATACTACACGCACACATACAAATTATTTCCATGCTAGACCGAAAATCGACTCTATGAATGAAGCTTTATGTCACATTTTCATCTAACGTATTACCAGTTTCAGATATGATTATTCCAATAAAATCTAAATTCTATATTGACAGCAATAGAACAAAATTTCGATTGTCAATTTTATGGGCATTACGTATTCCATAAAAATTGGCAATTTAGTACAAATGAAAATTCAACTCTGTCACTATGGAATCATGGTTGATTTTAGCATGTATTTCTTTTAATTTGAAGCTTTGCGTGGGTGAAGTAACAATAGTGTCTGAACTCTGAAGGGTTGCTAGTTTTTCCGAACACTGCGCATCTCTATTGCGCATTTCCAATATGGTGGACTCCTCGCGCCATTTTGTATTGAGAGAAAGACGAAAATTGGTGCAAAACTGTTCACGCTAAAATTTGTGATTCTTTGTTTTCAAAATCGAATGTGATATTGTTTCATTTACTTAATTAATTTAATTTATCGTGGTGTGTTAACTAACTGACGCAGAGTTAATCCAATAGGTTTCTACAAAAAAAAGTAAATATTGATAAAAAAAATTAACTATTGATTATTTCAAAAGTGACATTACCAATGTTTTATCTGCTACAACTTTCAAAGTGTTTCGCCAAATATTTAATATCTACTTTAACTATGGAAAAGACTACAGAGATTTTACAGGCAAGCTTTTATTTACTTAGCCTTTTATGAAAATACTTGTGACCTTCCGCGGCTTTGCTCAGCGGAAATATCATCATCATCATGGTCAACCGATCCACTACTGAGCACGGGAAGGCTTCCTCTCAGAATGATAAGGCTTTAGTCCGGCCGTATTCGACCCAGTACAAATTAACAAACAGACTTCAGAGAATATTTTATTATTGCGGAAAAAGGACTGGAAAATAAAATGGAACACCTAATTTATATTTCATATTCGTAGTTTTGTGTTATTTTTATAGAAGTGCGCGCGCATTCTCTCAGGTACTGTCATGTCAGTCCAAACGTTCTTAAGGTGCATTTACACATTCACATGAAAAGGCGCGCCAGACTGGCGAATAGGGATGCGAGCAGTCAGCTGACTTTTCATATATTCATCTCCGGTCTTTTGTTGCAATCGCGCAGTGATGACTGAGATTATGCGCGATGGCGAGTATGTAAATGCACGGTTACTTTTCATTAGTCTCTTTTGACTCCTATGAATATGAGTATTCATATCCATAGGAGTCAAAAAAGACTAATTCTTCTCTTCTTCTTCTCTTCTTTCTATTTACTCTAGGCATAAGTCCCACTTAGCGAGAGCAAACATGTTACTCGTAAATGCACGATGACATAATTTCGACCATTTAGTTATCACTGGAAAATGGCACTTTATGTCATAAACTCCTATGATGACGTTGGAAGGCTTGATTTTACGTCAACTATCTCTCTCCCGCAACTCATGTCCTACCCAGAGTTAGCAATGTTTTAAAAAAATGTTCAAAATAAGTAGTAAGCTTAAAATTTTAAAAAAAAATTAAACAGTTTTAAACATTTTTTTATCCTGTTTTGAACAAAAATGTTTTTTTAACTGTTTTTCCGCTGGATTTAGCACCTACCTGATAAGCCTTCTCATTGAATATTATAACTGTGCTAATAAGCTATTCTAATACCATTTTATTTGTTACAGGACATCGCCATGGAATCCCAGTTTGTGGACAACATCACTTCAAGAAACAATGACTTTAATTTTTAACTTATTAAATGAAGAACAACTAAGTACTTAATAAATATGTATAGATCAGTGCATAAAATAATCAATTTTTAGGGATTTTAGGGTTCCGTACCTCAAAAGGAAAAACGGAACCTTTATAGGATCACATTGATGTCTGTCTGTCTGTCTGTCCGTCTGTCCGTCTGTCGTGTCTCTCAAGAAAACCTGTAGGGTACTTCCCGTTGACCTAGAATCATGAAAGGCAGGTAGGTAGCTCTTATAGTACAAGTAAAGGAAAAAATCCGAAAGCCATGAATTTGTGGTTACATCATAGAAAAAAAAATTAAAATGTTTTTCAATTTTCAAAGTAAGATAACTATACCAAGTGGGATATCATATGAAAGTGCTTTACTTGTATATTCTAAAATAGATTTTTATTTATTTTTATGTATTAGGCATTGATTTATAGTGCAAAATGTCGGAAAAAAAACTC
Source organism: Maniola jurtina (assembly GCF_905333055.1). Classification (NCBI taxonomy): domain Eukaryota; kingdom Metazoa; phylum Arthropoda; class Insecta; order Lepidoptera; family Nymphalidae; genus Maniola; species Maniola jurtina. The sequence continues at coordinate 3,073,288 of NC_060037.1, read as the reverse complement.
TAGTGCGGAACCCACGGTGCGCGAGTCTGACTCGCACTTGGCCGGTTTGTTGAACTTTATTTTAGTCTTCAAAGTATTTTTGTGTATTTTGTAACTAGCTGATGCCCACGACTTCGTCTACGTGGAAAGGAACAACAATTTATTTTGAAAATTCATCCCCTAAGGGGGTAAAATAGGGGCTCGTGTGAAGTCCACGCGGACGAAATTGCAGGCATCATCTAGTAACAAATAAATTGCCTGAATGTTAAAGAACTCAAAACTTAAATGTAAATCAAAAACAACAATGAATCTAAGAAAAAATACTTAACAAGCAACGCCCTTAGGGTTCAATCAGTTAACAATAACATCTAGAGAACGGTAACCGAACGAAATTATTAAATTACAACTCACCATTGTCGATGGATTTGAATAAATTATAATTTCAATACATATTCAAATTTGTTCCCAAGGTGTTAGCGTATTCAGATATTTTATTTGGAGACATCTTTAATAATAATTTTATAACCCTTTCAATGCCGTTTGTAAAGGAATCAATATTTTAAAGGAAATAAATTACCTACAAGGTTTGAAAACTTTAAAACATTTATCTACACTTCTACGCTAATATTATTAAGAGTTTATACATAAGTTTGTTTGTAGCAAGCAATCTCTGAAACTACGAGTACTTAATCGATTTTGGAAATTCTTTCACCAATAGATAATAGGCTACACTCAGGTAGGTGACATAGGCTATGTTTTATTTTTAAGCCGGGGCGAGATGTTAGTTATTTTACATTAAATATTTTTCTTCAATATGTTTTTTATTATTATAAGTTTAATTAGTTACGCTACAATCTTTATAACAGATAATTTATTTCCTGTTAATTAATTTAAAAAGATAGGTATTTATATTTTGTAATTAGTAATAAGATTTAATTATACTTTATTAAGTCTTTTAAAAATATTTACAATGATTATAAAAGTTTAAGAGAACAATAAAATTTTAAACATTTAAGTAAAACGTATGTGCAGCTAGGTACTTATTATAATCATACTTAATTTCTAACTAAGTACCCAAGACAAAAGAACGGTCGCTTATGATTTGGAAGAATCAAAAAATGAGTTTACCTACTAGAAAAAAACTTGTTCTAAATAGTTAAAACTAGTTCTAAGTAGTTAGAACTAGTTTTACCTAGTAAAAACTAGTACAGCTAAGCTATTTTCAAAACCATAAATGGATAAAGGGAAAAGGGAATATGAAATTAAATTTTAATATTATACCGCCTATTGGACGTGGCAATTTATTTTTTGTTTCTATTAACCCTCCACTTTCGATCTCGGGTCACTTTTTTCCAACTTCCTGATCTAACGCATCTGTGCGACAAAAAATGACAAAGTATTAGTACTAATCTAAGGGCCTGAGCACACTCGATACTTGTTCATCAGCGAATAGCGCTACGCTCTATAGAATTCAACCTAGAGAAGTAGCTTTCAATTAAGTTTCAGCATCAGATGTTAAGTTGCTGCATTCTGGGCTCCTTTAAGATCTTCCATACCTAATTTTAAACATTAAGTAATATCCATACTTCCATACTATCCATAGCTACTTGATATGCTTAATAATAAAAATGCGAAAGTTTGTCTGTCTGTTAGCTTTTCACAACCTATCCGTGTAACCGATTTTGATGTTTGTCACACAGATAGCTTGAAGCCCGTAAAAAACATAGGCTACTTGTTGTCCCAAAAAAACCATAAAATCCCCATGGGATTTTTATAAAGCTTAATCCACACCGCAGGTACTGAGATAGCTTGCACGCTGGAGACGGATATAGCCTACTTTAAATTTTTTGAATGCTATTTTTCAAGAAAGAAAACGAACTCGCGGGCTTTACCTATTGTAGTACTTTATAGAAGTAATATACTTTATAGAGTTTCATCACTGCATCAAGCTTATAGGAAAAACGATAATATTGAGTGTGTTCCGGCCCTAAAGGGGGATATTATTCCATATTATTCTAATTATACATAGGTCGACGGACGTTGACATGAAAAAAATGAAAGAAACCAAGGGGTTAAGTTTTTGCTTGGCTTTTGAAAGTAGTCACTAGTGTTATGCTAATGAAAAGGATATTTGCATATTGTTTTTTTAGAATCACGCACATCTGTCGTTAGTTCCGTTTCCTATTTTTGTAATGGTTCGGCTCCACTAGCGAAATCAAAGTCAAAATCATTTATTCAAAGTAGGTACAATTGTACTAATTGTAGTAATTGTGGTGATAATTAATTACGTAACTTACTAGCTACGAGGGTTCCAAACGCGCCCAAGTCTGAGAAGAGCCCACAACAAACTCAGCCGGGTATTCTTTTTTATTATTATCACCACTTTACAAAATCACATAAACTTATTAGAACTATCAAAGCTGACTGACAACTCATTCCCAAGCTTTAATCATTTAAATAATCCTTTTAAATAGGATTTTCCAATCAGTTTACGTTTTACGAAAACTTTGAACTTATTGAGAGACATTCGGCAAATGATTCGAGTCGGGGAATTTTTTTCGAAAGTTCAGCATTCGGCAAATCAACTGGCTGGATTTTTCCGGAATAAAAAAAGAAAGAAAAACGTTTATTCTTTGAAAGTTGTGCCTAACATCACCAGTTATACTTTCGTAAGGGTTTGGTTATCCCGACTTTAACCCAAAAAGCCTCAAGCAAAAGAAGCAGCCGAAGCGGAATAGACTCAATATTTCGTATTTGTCGAATTTTTCTATAAGTTTGGTTTACATAATACATAATATAACCCGGCAAAACAATGAGTTCCTGCGGGATTTTTAAAAAACTTATATTTACGCCTGCCTGACGGCCTCCCTGGCGCAGTAATAAGCGCCGTGGTCTTATTAGTGGGAGGTCCCGGGTTCGATTCCCGGCAGGGGTTTGGAATTTTATAATTTCTAACTTTCTGGTCTGGTCTGGTAGGAGGCTTCGGCCGTGGCTAGTTACCACCCTATCGGCAAAGTTGTACTGCCAAGCGATTTAACGACGCCGTATGGGTGCCGCCAAGGGAGTGTGGGTTTAATGAAAACTGCCATACTCCTTCCAGGTTAGCCTGCTTCCAACTTAGACTCCATCATCACTTACCAGCAGGTGAGATTGCAGTCAAGGGCTATCTTGTATATGACTAAAACCATTTGGGTTAACGTGAATGTACGGTATGGAATGATATGACAGTCGCCGGCCACATGATTCGCGACATAACGAATCATTTGCCGAATTGCGATAGTGGAGCCGTACCATAACGAATGATTCAAGAAATAGATAGAGTCGTTTGTACTGTGTTGAGTGGTTTACTACATCCTTCATTTCTAGTATTATTACATAGTGTTTTGTGTGTGTTTACTGCACACTGAAGCCATGACGCTTATTGTTTATTGAGCACGCATTGTAGGTTTATTGTTTACATTAGGTAATTGTCTAAATCCTTTTATAATATTATTTAATGAGTAGAAAGTTTTAACAAGTAGCCATTTACATATTAAGGGCGAAGCGACCGGCCTGCCCGCGAAATTCAAATTTAATTTGGTTTTTCGCAATTTGTAAACTAATACGACAACGTAGGCTTATGGCATTCTGATTCCGACAGTGGCAGTATCATTCTCACAGGTTTATATAAAAATCTTTACTTGAGAAGGTCCAGTTTAAGAAATTAATTAAAGTATCGACTAATTTGTAAGAATAGGTACAAATTGCGAAAAACCAAATTAAATTTGAATTTCGCGGGCAAGCCGGTAAGAGGACTCTCTCCGTCACTCGCTTCATACAATCGTAGTTCCAATTTCATTTGAATATTAAGCAACCACAGTCCATGAAATTTTGCAGACATATTCTAGAAACTAATATCTATGCCTGTGGTTTTCCAGATTTCTGTTAAAATATTCGGTTTCAAAGTTACGCAGTCTTAAAAAATTTCATACAAATCTTTGAGCCCCTGTAATTTTAAAACTACATATTTTTAGAAAAATCTAAAACACCACAGACACAGATATTAGTTTCTAGAATATATGTCTGCAAAATTTCATGGACTTTGGTTGCTTAATATTCAAATGAAATTGGAACTACGATTGTATGAAACGAGTGACGGAGAGAGCCCTGTTAAAATACACAATATTGTTTTTAGCACATATTATATTCTTAAATATATAATAGTAAGTATTAACTAGACTTAATATTATTATTAGATACCTATATATCTATTTGGATATTTTTCGAATAAAATAGGTATATTAATAAGTCTACTTAATTATCAAAAATTGAATTTATAAAAAAAGTTTACTTCATTAACTTCATATTAATATCTACCTACCTATTGTAACTTTGTAGCTTTATTGGGGACTAGCTGATGCCCGCAGCTTCGCCCGCGTGGATTTAGGTTTTTAGAAATCCCGTGGGAATTCTTTGATTTTCCGGGATAAAAAGTAGCCTATGTGCTAATCCAGGATATTATCTATATCCATTCCAAATTTCAGCCAAATCCGTCCAGTAGTTTTTGCGTGAAGGAGTAACAAACATACACACACACACACACACACACACACACACACACACACACACACACACACACACATACAAACTTTCGCCTTTATAATATTAGTGTGATGTGATGTTTAGAAAGTGTTACTTTAAATACACATAAAAAAAGTATCTATATTATAAAAGAACGATTTGTTACTGAAATAATTTTTAAATAAATATTGCGTTTGTGTTTTATTTCAATAAAGTTTTTTTAGACAACTTGTCTTACCACTATCATTATCTCGAAATCAATGCAATATGACTTGTACCTTTTGTCATCGCCGAGTCCAATTATTAAATTAAATGAAATTACCACAACACAAAGGTGTGTTTTATTTTCCAATTGACCTGTGCATCTTTATGTGCGATTTACTACCGAACCTATAATTAAAATAATTTTACAACAATAGCCCGAGCTGAATAGACCAAACCACGCATGCAATGTAATTAGAGTATAACAATTTACAGATGCCTATCTTACAGTACACCACTAATTATATTATTTTGGAGCCTTTATTGCTATAACAATAAAGGCTATTTTGGTTCAGACCTTTTTAGCCCAGTGTACGCAGTCCAAGTGATGGACAGATAAAACAATTTATCTTTATAGACAATTATTCATCGTACAGAAATTCAGTTACGCTTTGCGCATTCAACGGGTTAAATTTCTTTGTTTATTCGTACATTTAAATATTTACTCTATGAAACGTTAATAAAGTACAAAATTAAAATATTAGTAAACTGGTTAATAAGTCAGTTTTAGATTTTGGATCGAAGACCGTAGGCTATCTAACTCATAAAACATCTACAGATATGCCAACTTTACATCCAACCTTAGTTGGCAGCTCAATTTTTGAAAACTATTAAGGGGCCCGTTTTTGGACTTCGAAAAGGCATGGCTCAGAGTGTTACAGTAGGTAAGTATGATAATATATTCTATGAATTGAATCATGTTAGAACATGTTACGCCTGAGTCCCGGTAACAATATACCTTTCCACATACTTGATTAAAGCCGGCGTTACTTTACAGAATTAGTCTAATACATAAGGAACAACAAGCTTAATTCGCCATAATCCGTCAAAACCGACACATTTGGCACGGCATGCAGCATGCCACATGCACGGCTGCCCTCCCACTTTCAAACATATAGGAAAAGCAAGCAATATGCACCCCTCAGACAACACCATACAAATATTTTAAAACAGACTCAACGCGTGGCCATCATCAAAGCATCATCAGGAGACGTAGACATCTCACAATTGCATTCGGTTTTTTTTTAAATTATATAGACTAGCGCTTGGCTGCAATCAGACCTGCTTAGCAAGTGATGATGCAGCCTAAGATGGAGCGCGCTTGCCTAGAAGTTGAATATTCACTCTTGACTTGAAGGTACCCATATTAAAAGTGGGAGGCAAAACTGATGAAGGAAGGACGTTCCATATCCTAGCGGTTCGGATTAGAAACGAGGAAGCAAATCGCTTCGTACGTGTTCGAGGATTTAATTTATCCGACCTGTTGGCCCGTCTATAGACGCTTTATGACCGTAGGCTATCTATCTCTATAATGTTATCATGACAGCATTTTCAGTTTGTAGCCCTGTTTATTGCAAAAACACATTAAAAGGGCCCAAAAGCGGATACGGCCGCGGGATATTGTGGGCTTAGGACGTTATGTGTCAAACTGGTAAGATTAGCTATTATTAATGACACTTCCTACTCAATGTTGCAAAACAATAATACCTACCTATTATAACAAAGTTTATATTGCATTGCCAAATGAGAATATAAACGAACTAGTTTATGCCCGCAACTTCGTCCGTGTGGACTACACAAATTCCAAGCTCCTATTTTTACTCCCATAAAGCGGAAAAAATTAGTGCCACTAATTTTCGTAATGTGAATTTCGCTTTAGGGTTGAATTTTCGAAAATACTTAGCGATGTCTACGATAATAGCGATCCGGATATTTTTAAATAGGTTTTCAACATCATCATCATCATCTCAATCCATCGACGGTCCACTACTGAGGACGATTCTCCTCTCAGAATGAAAAGGGTATGCCACCGCACTGCCCAAGTGCGGATTGGCAGACTTCATACACCTTTGAAAACTTTTATGCATGCAGGTTTTCTCACGATGTTTTGATATAACTCCGAAAAGTTAGGGGTAAGTAAGTAACTTATCCAGTAGGTAAGTAACTTATACCTCTAGAAACGGAATACAGTTTACCAATAAAAAAATATAGTAGGTAGGTACAAACTTACCTACTTATTGGAATAACTTAAACTCTGAACCCTGAAATAAGATTATGAGGGATCTACGTAAAATAAAATTATAAAGCTTTTTCAATTAATAAACATTTAAGTAGCTTTTTCGGTTTATAAGAAATCGAATACTAATACAAACCGATTAAATATAAAGAAAATGGTTTTTTTAAAGTATTGAGAACCGAATTGAACTACTAGCGCCATCTATGAAGTACCTATGGGAAAACTTCAGGAGGTTTTAATTCTTATTGGAAAATCAAACCTAGTATGTGCTTATAGTAATAGTAATTTTCTAATAAAAGATGATCCAGTTTTTCTTTTTTTTAATTTACATTTAAAGCAAAGATCAAAAAATGAACAGGAATCCTTTAATTTTTTTGGTAAATAGGTATAAAAATGTTAATTTTATTTCAATATTGAATGAGTTTTAAGAACGATTAGATATCATATTTTATTATTTAAATTAATCAATTATGAAAATATTGTTTTTCATAAAATTATTCCATTTTAGAAACTACTAGCGACATCTAGTGTAATTAATTAATATATTTTTACTATTTGTTATATAAAATGTTTTATTAATTTTAAAAATAGCATAATAATATTTTACGTAATTTTAACTAAATTATATCCAAAGTGCTCATTTCTATTCCGCAATTTATACGAGTTTTCGAATCTAATAAGAACTGCACCTACTTTTAGCACCATCTAGTGTCTAATAGCAAGAACAAAACATCCCAATTTGCTTCGTGTCGGTAAAACAGTTACTGAATGCTTCGGGACGTGGGCTTACTCATGCCTTGAAATTATTTTTTGTCTAAAAAACTTTTTATGACCATCGTAATTCGCAATATTGTTTTCATCAGTTTGTTGGAACTTAAAACTTTACGATCGATTTCATTTATTTACCCGCCATTTGTATTACTTTTGTAAAAGTTTTGTTCTTCCTCTTATTTTGCTTTTAGTAGATATTAGAGTACTTAGGTACCTACCTACTTCCTTAAACGTCTATTGTAACAACAACTTTATATATTACTAGAAGATGCCCGCGGCTTCGCCGACGTGGATTTCGGTTTTTTAAAATCTCGTAGGAACTCTTCAATTTTCCGGGATAAAAAGTAGCCTATGTCCTTCCCCGGAATGTATCCCAAGTCTGTACGAAACATTAAAATCGGTCCAGTGGTTGGGCCGTGAAAACGTAGAAGACAGACAGACAGACAGACATACTTTCGTATTTATAATATTAGTATGGATCTGAATTGAATATTATTACCTAGCTGATTGATTGATAGAATTTATTGTAAAAATTAAATAATTAATTTTTAAAATATAATTTACCTCCTAAGTACATCCAAACAATATTGCACCTAAGGTACCTACCTAATAATATTAGATAGAATAGGTACGTTGATCTAGACCAGGTAGAGGTAGGTAGGTATGTCAGTCAGTCAGTCAGCCTTTTATATGTAGCTAGGTGAATTGACAGGTCAAAGACCATAAAGAAGGAAACAAGATCGAGGACCCCATACGATTCATCAAAGGCAAAGGATCACTCCAAACTTAATAAGGCCCTCCCTTCCTCTCACAACCTGCGACCAACGCATGATTTCACAATAATAATGCATCTTACAATCCTTAGGGGGAACTCTTTTGACGGTTCCTAACCTTTATTAGTATAGGAGTTGATGCCATTTTTCACTGTGACTGAGGCTTTACTTTACATCAGGGAATGTGAACGAATTCAGTTTGCGTGTAAAGTCAATAAAATTTATTTTTTATACAAATCTTTGTTGATGTAGAGTTCATACCTAACTAGGTACCTAAATATCTCTTTACCGGTGTAAATTAAATAAGTTTTTTTTGTACATAATAAGTAATATTTCGAAGCACTTAAGGTCTCTTCACTTCCATCAGGTCATATTTATGATTTTTTTCCTCTTTCATTTGATATCCAACTCGATACAACAGCAAAAAAAAATTTATGGAGATCCTCACTTTTTTGGATGTAACATAGGTCAGGTCGATTTTTTCGCATAAAATGTAGCCTATGTCACTCGGACTATAATAACCAATCTATTGACACCTCATTCATCAAAAACGGCTCAGTAGTTTGAGCGCCACGGTGGAACATACATACATACATAAAGTGCTAAAACAAGCAAACATCCAGGGTGTCGCCTAGCTTAAACTTTTGCGAAAATCATAACCTCCTTTTGTTATGATACCTAATCGGATAACAAATGCAATAAATAACCACAGAATATTAATATCTAATATTCCCTCTTATGGATGAACGCAATATTATTAGCGACGGTTAAATAAAAAATATAAAGTCTTTGTCATGATGAAAAACCTCCCACCCTATGGGGTCGCCCCCGCCATATTAAATTGTATGGGGACGTTGTCATGGAGAAAAAAAAATACTTGTGTATGCCACCGTACACGCTCCCGGTCTGCATATACGGGCAATTTTAAATAACTTATCCCCGTTATATTTAGAAGTAGATCTTTATGTTTACCTATATGTATGTATGTATTTATCTGATTGATAGACAACACAGAGCTTAAGCCGATTGATCTAAATTCTAAAAGCATGAAAGTTTGCACAGAAATATTATTATAGCAATGAATTTGAGCATTCAGTAACGACTTTCGAAAATCTATATGGATTAGAAGGGTCTTAAAGTTTAGGAAGTATATAATTTTTAGAGTTTTGTACCCAAAGAGTAAATCGGAGCTCTATTAGTGTCATTTTGCAGCAAAAAGTTGTTACTTATAAGTGAACTGATCGCTTATCCTAATGAATTGTGACAAAGTGGATGCGATGCATGTTTACTTTTTATTTAAGTAAGTATATATATTATAGCCAAGCGTTAGTCTATAAATTAAAAAAAAATATCTCTATATACCCCAATACACAAGAGTACTCTACTTTCCTAACAGCTTACATACACCCACCCAGAACCTCAATCAACTAAAAAATTACCTAAGTACCTAGCTGATTAAAAACGATTTTCTCCAGTGCGGAAATAAAAAAAAACTTTTCAAAAATGGAATCCAGCTGAAGCCCAATCATTACCTGGCAACGAGTCACAGCGGTGCGCCACGTCATTATCTAAGACCTATACTACTACAAGACAAATAATTTCCCCAGGCAATAGATATAATACTAAATTGCGTTACCACAAAGTGTTTGCTGAACTAACTTAACTGTATCATGAGTTTAGATAAAATCGAAGCATTTTTAATTTTTTAAAACACATTTTTATCAGACATTTATCAATCTATAGCCTCCCAATACCCAGGAGTGTTCTTCTATCCTAACAGTACACACCCTTCCTGAACCTCAGTCAACTAAGAAATTAGCTGGCTGATTAAGAACGATTTTCTCCAGTGCGGAAATAAAAACTTTTCAAAAATGGAATCCAGCTGAAGCCCAATCATTGCCTGGCAACGAGTCGCAGCGGAACGCCGCGTCTCCGGGGACGCTAATCTTCCCGCGCAAATCGAGGGAGCTAATGCGAGGTAATTATCAATTAGCTTGGCGCACTCTTTTGTCTTGATGGAATCATATAGAGATGATGAATGTTCCTGACCAAAAATTTGGCCACGGCAGCCAACCTCATCAGTGTATAGCCATATTAAATTTAATTAATTGACTATTAAATGATACCCACGACTTCATCCACGTGGATTTAAAGTTTTAAAAATCCCACGGGAAGTTTCAATAAATAGACAAAATTACGAGTATGAAAATACTAAAACAATTTAACTTTAGACCAAGTTTATTTATTCATTAGTTGAAATAACTTACATTGCAGACATAATTTTAGTAGTTTTTTCTCAAAAATGCTTTTCCCAAACGACTGTTCAACCCTATTGCCTTTACACAAGTTTAAAAATCTATTAAAACTAAGCTCCTGAGAAAAGCATATTATACAATCGAAGATTATGTAAATGATAAAAGAGCGTGGATTTGACCTCGCTCCTGCAATGCGCGGGACTTCAATCACAACTATACATGGCATAGTATTGTATATCAAATCTTTGAACAGAGCAACCGCCGAGTTCCTTGCTGGTTCTTCTCGATAGGAAAGGCATTCCGAACTAGTACCACTGGTTGATGCTCTTGAGTACTCAAAAGTACTTGTAAAAGTCTAATTGAATAAAAATGTTTTAAATCAGAATCGCGCGGTTGATTTCGGTGAAAATCGTGCCTCTCGGTCTCGCCTAAAACTTTCGACTCCACGCGGATGGTGGAGGGAAGAGCCAGCCAGAGCATCTTTCCGGGGATCTCTTTGTTAAGTGAAATAGCAAACAGATTATCCACGTGCGCTGGCAATTTTGGCCGAGCGTATCGTTCCTTTAAATACGAATGTAGGGGACTTGCCTATCTGAAGTTTAATAATATATTTGTACTTAGGTAGGTAGGTACTTACTTATTTTAATGTGTAAGTAACAGCTCTATACAGATCTCGAACCGAACTGGAATCGGTTTGATTAATGCCAATAATTTGCGGGAAACGTGATTGGGGATGTCTAGCCGATATTTTATAGAGGTTTTTTTTTTCAAATATTCCCAGGTTTATAACCCCGTTGTTCTTAGAATTTTTTTGATTAACTTATTTTGGTTGATAATTAGCTTTCCTATAGATGCATGTGGAAACTAGTATAGATAACTCGGCATAGCATAATCTATACTAATATTATAAATGCGAATGTTTGTCCGTCTGGTTACATCCCGGGGACGAACATAAGTTTCTGATCCGAAAGATTCCAATCAAATCTTTGAAAAGAGTGACCGCCTAGTTTTTTTGCTGATTCTTCTCGGTAGGAAATGCATTCTGACCTAACGATAAATTGGTAAAAGTTTTATTGAACAAAAAATATTTCCCTTTCCCTTTTATAGCCATCATTTACACTAGGTATTAAAGTAAATTTTAGTCAGTATTAAATTACTTTACTTACTTGTTTTTAATTTAATTAATATTTTGATTTATTTATATTATTAAAAATAATTAATTATTAATTTAATTTATATTTCTATTTCTGTTATTCTCTCTTGTGGCTGCTGAAGTTGGGTTTGACATGTAAAATATCACGCAAGAGTCTTTGGTTTCAATAAAACAAAAAGAAACGTGCTACCTATTTACCGATGAGAAATTAATGAAAATCGCATCACAGTCAAACTTATGCTAAGTACACGATAAATCTTGGGTCGGGAGCGGAGGCCCGCAATTTATTCTTCTGCCCGCCCCTAATCCCGTTATTAATGGTACACCCCCCTTCCACCCTGATGTGTGCCTTCGGTGCATTCTGAAAGGGAATTGAGATAAGAAGATTTTTGTGTCATCTCAATCGACGATTCAAAATAATTGCCAACCCTGACTGTGCAAATTTTGCTAAAAACGAAATTCTCTCCCCCGACCTTTGAACATAGCATGCCAAGTGTCAACCATGACTTCGGAAAAGCAAACTGCTAAAATATTTTCATCAACCATGACTGAAAAAAATAGCTAAAATGAAGGAAATTTTCTCCTTCGACCTGTGAGTCAGTGAGTAGCAAACTGTCATAACATTTTTATCAACTTTCTTTGCAAAAAAAAAATATGGCTAAAATGAACGAAATTCTCTCCTTCAGAATAGAATAGAATATAATTATTTTTATTCAAGTAAATTTTTATAAGTGCTTTTGAATCGTCAAATTAATTTACCTTTCGTTATCTAATAGCATCATGCCAAATGTCAACTCTGACTTCAAAAATCAAACTGCTAACTCGATTTCACATTACGTATTAAAAATATCATCTAAATTCGAAACTACTGTAACGAGGCAAGGTGCCCAGAACGCTAGCCAGACCTATGCACGTTGCCTCGTTACAAGCGGTTTAAAGATGATATTTTTGATTTGTACTTTTTTTAATTTATGTATTTTAAAAAGCAGATATTAATGAGCAATTAAATCTGAATTAAGAAGAATGAACAAATTTTAAATTCGGTCAATTTAACTTTTTCTTTGGCACCTTTCTCTACAAATGCTCTACCTAACCTTGACTGACTATAAAAATAATCATGAAATAATATTAATATTTCCATTAATATTTCCATGAAATAATATTAATTATTTTCCATTTTTATACTATTTTTTTCAAGTTGGAAACTTGAAATTATGAAAAATTAATCAAGTAAAGACTTGGACGAATAAATACTCATAAAGAGCAAATAAAACAAATGGTATCTTATTTTCACTATATAATATTTTAATTCTTTGAATAAACAAATACACAGAACACTTCAAATAAATGGAACACGTTCTTTCTAATAATACTTAATTAGCTAGATGTTATAAGTATTTTACAATTTTCTAGTAAGTAAAAATGAGAATGGTATTTTTATACAGTAATTAAACAATCAACCTTTTTAAAAACTGTGAAAAGTAAAACCATTGTAAAAGTAATAATTAAGTGGATTAGGAATATTATAATTTTAGGTAAAATTTAAAAAGTACCTGTCATCCAAAAGACGAAAACGGATATCATTAACACCCCAAGAAAAATAAGAAAAAAGGTTCTTAATCATAGAGCTATTAAAATTAATACTCTCATTATGGTACCGACCTGTCAAATTAAAAATACCCTTGGCTTTCTTCGTCCCAAAGTAAAAAAATCGGCCAAGTGCGAGTTGGGCCTTGCTCTTTTTGGGTTCCGTACATAATATAACTGTGTAGGTATGTTTTGGTCACAGCTTACAAACTATGCTATGAATCGTTGTTTTCAGTATTTGTTGTTTAAATACAGTATATGGTACATAATACCAGAATTTCATATTTCTAACTAATTTAGTTACTGAGATAGACCTCTTCATAAAAATGATCTAAAACTGAAAACTTTGACGGGCCCCTTAATTTCTTACGGGCTTCTTTATTTTTTAAGATAAGTATAAAAAGAATAAAAGATGCAATCGTACTCTACTCTATGAGCTCTATACAATAATGCACATGCAAGGGTAAGAAAAAAGATCCGTCTCCTTTTCTCATGTATGAGGACCCCCCTGAAAAAGAATTTAATTGAATTTCTAATTCAATATTCGGTTTTGGGTCAATGTTCTACGCCAAATACCAAAGTTTCAGGTATGTAACTCATTTTCATCTACGAGCCAGAGACCCGTGACACGCAGACAGACGAACAAACAACAGAGTGATATTAATAAAAGGGCTCCGTTTTATTTTTAGGAAGTGAACCCTAAAAAAGTATTAGGGATTCTCCTGGTCGATTAGACCCAATTAAAACGATCGTAATTTTGCGTGTTATTGTTTAATAATAAAGGTTTTTCTCTCGTAATAAGATTCCATCCCCCATCGGCCCTTGTTTTGCCAGTGACATCTTATTAAAATACAGCCCAGGGCAAATCTCTTGTACTTCAGATACTGGGTGCAGAGTTTGCGAGTGTTTCGTTTTTCTACCTCAAATAAAATAAAGAAAAAATTAGATAATTGTATCTGAAGTCTGGTGGACACAATTAGGTAATGAAGACAGTATGAAATACATTATTATAGAGAGAAAAGTCTACTTCAATACTAGGTATTTACCAGCACTAGATTGAAACTTATCAAAACTATGTAAGTAGGTATTAGCTGATGCCTGAAGGTTTCTTTAATTTTGACCGACTCTTCCAAAAAAAAAAAAAAAATTATTTCTTTTTCTGTCTGTTTGTTCCCTTTTCACGATTACAGAATTTAGATGAAAGGTGCAAAGATTGAATTCTTGAGATGGATAAATACTACTTTTTATCCCGGAAAATCGAAGATATTCCACGGGACTTTATAAATTTAGTACAAAGATAGTTTGAATTCTTGAGATGGACAAATACTACTTTTTATCCCGGAAAATCGAAGACATTCCACGGGACTTTTTAAATTCATTAGTAACATTATATAAGAGTCAAAATCGCACAAAAACACAAAAATTGCATTAAATAATATCCTAATAACATCGGAGGGTGGGTGGGGACCTGATTGTTATTTGAAATAAATTTTATATGAGCCTTACATCCCCCGCTTGAAAGATAGGTGCTTATTTTTGTTGTTTTTTTTCATTTCGAAGCGAACTTTTTGCTGCCTATTTAGCGTGGAATTTCAATATTAGAAATATAAAAAACCAGCCAAGCGCGAGTCGAGCCTTGCTCTTGTAGGGTTTCGTACCCTGGTTCTGGTTATGGTCATATTTTGGGTGTATAAAACATGATTTTCGAGCCAGACATCGGAACAAACCGTGAAAAAAAAAAACTGTTTGTTTTGGTCACAGCTTAGAAACTACTTTCACCTAACACTAGTTTCTCCTTTCACCAAAGGTTGTTTGGTGAAGATTTCAATATGAACTGAGCAATAAAACCGCCTTTGCATACAATAATTGTTTTTAGTTTCTTTGTCATTTCACGTTTTGTGTGCAATAAAGTTTTCTGTTTTATAAATCGTTGTTTACCTATTTTTTGCTACTTTGAAAATTAGCAGTGCGTGCGTAGGATCAAACCTCGGACCCCTGAAATATGAGGCGAAGTATTAACCACTAGGCTATCATAGCGTACAGCCGCTATTATACCATAGTGCAGTACAATTATGCATATAATTTGAGTCCTTGACGGAGTGCAGTTTTTAGTGAATGGAAAGGTTGTGTTGGGGCAGATTTAAATGACATCGTTATGTTTAAGTGTTCAGAGCTGAGAGGCGGATAGAAATTATATCCGTGTGCTTTTCTGTGGTTGTATTTAACTGTGGAAGGTGAAGTGGCATAAAGCTGAAAAAAATCATAAAGGTATACAGTGAAAATATCTACTACATTTTTAAACGAAATTTAAAAAAGACGTGCTCAATTCGAAGCGTGTTTTTTGCAGGTGTAGGTATTTACTCTGTTACTCCAGCAATCTGTAGTGATTTCGATAATTGACTGCATAATTTTTGTCTCATTGCTGATTTTACAGTCAAAATTTTAGCAGACCGAAGCCTCCTCCAAGCACCAGTTTATGTAATTGATTACGTATCATTACTTTACAAATCCGAGAAAGGCCGCATTATCGTTGAGACGATGACATAAAAAAAGTGACGGGACCAAACTGGATGCTCAAAGCCAAAGACAGAGCAACATGGATTTCTCTGGAGGAGGCCTTGACCTGAAAAGGGTTCTTCATAAAAATATTACCTACTAAATTTAAGCTACTAAAAAGCTACTTAAATACCTAAGTTATATTAGTTAGTTAGTTATTTAAGTTACTTTAATCACCTAGTACTTTAAGTTATATTTATGTAAAATTAGAGAAGAAATAAAAGGCTTTTTTATTTTTATTTTATTGTTTTATCTTACAAATCCAATAAATAATTGGCAGTCAAAAAGAGTACCCGACTTGATATCTACTTTGACCTGACCGTCCTTGTTGGGTCATCAAAACTATAACTTTTAAGGCCTTTTAACACTTAAATTCGAAATAGGTAAATAGCTACCTGTGAAAATAATTTATGTTCGCTTGCCGTTGTGTGGCTGTACTTAACGAACTGTCGCCGAAGACGCGGAGTTGCACAGAGCTACGAATGCCACAGAGTTTCCTTCGGGAAATATATTTCGTTTTTTTAGGATCCCGTAGTAAAACAAGAAACTGTCACAGTTTGCTCTTACCCTAGTGCCATATTTTGCACCAAAACTATTTGGATTCGGTTTGATATCGGTATGAATTCCCAGGTGTGAATTTTAGTATTCTGTCCTATCTTTTGAAAACAAATCAGGAGAGATAAAGATTAGAAATAAACCATTTCACTGGTAGCATGTGAAAATCACTTAAAAAATTTACTCACGTAACACTTGCTACCTTACTTAGTTGATTGAAAAATCATCACAAAAAATTACCAAATGAAAATAATTTAAAATTAGCAATTATTGAACATCTCTAATAACAGATTTTGATTCTAAATTTCTAACCTTTTCACATACCAAATCTCGATAAAAATAATAATATGTGTAAGTCGAATTTTCCAGCCATTTTAGAAGGCTTACTATTTCTTTTTATAACTATTTATCTATGCCTTAAAAAAATAGGAATATAGGAAATCAAAACATAATATAATATATATCTGTATAAAAATTTTCACTGACAGAAGGCAGGGGGAAATAGATTCTAGCGATATTAGGCAGCCATTATTACGTATAGGTACTTTAATTTATTGGAGTTCAATTTCTTTTCATTATTGCTTTATCAGTAGGTATATTTTTATTTAACCACATATTATTGTCCATATTATGGTAAAAAAGGGGTTGGATAAAATATGTTTAATAAGAAAAAACTTTTTTTTTTTCATCATATCTACCAAAATGTTAACATCTTTCCCGCTAACGCGACTTACCACTGCCGGGAGGGAGGGAGGGCAAAATGGATTCTCGCGACATTCGGCAGCCATTACAACGACCCTCCGTGCCTCGCGCCCTCTCCCTCGCCGGGCGTGTTTACTAAAAATGCGTTCAATTTTATATGCGGGCCCTAGGTACTTACCCACCTACTTGGCTCGTGTGCACACGGCTTTACCCCAGCTTCCTTACTCAAATAATAAGCCTGTCTTTGTAAATAAAAAAATCCGTCAAGTGCGAATCAGACTCGCACACGGAGGGTTCCGTGCCATCGTGCGAGAAATAAATAACAATTTTTAATATTTTTATGTTACAAAGGTATGTGAAGTCTACCAATTCACACTAGGCCAGCGTGGCGGGCTGTGGCATAATCCCTTCTCAATATAAGAGGAAACCTGTGCTCAGTAGTGGGCTGGTGAAGGGTTGATAATGAAGATAGTAATGATTAATGTTACAATATAAGCCTGTCTTTGTAAATAAAAAAATCCGTCAAGTGAGAATCAGACTCGCACACGGAGAGTTCCGTGCCATCGTGCGAGAAATACCTAACACTTTTTAATGTTTTTATATTACAAAGGTATGTGAAGTCTACCAATTCACACTAGGCCAGCGTGGCGGGCTGTGGCATAATCCCTTCTCAATATAAGAGGAAACCTGTGCTCAGTAGTGGGCTGGTGAAGGGTTGATAATGAAGATAGTAATGATTAATGTTACAATATAAGCCTGTCTTTGTAAATAAAAAAATCCGTCAAGTGAGAATCAGACTCGCACACGGAGAGTTCCGTGCCATCGTGCGAGAAATACCTAACACTTTTTAATGTTTTTATATTACAAAGGTATGTGAAGTCTACCAATTCACACTAGGCCAGCGTGGCGGGCTGTGGCATAATCCCTTCTCAATATAAGAGGAAACCTGTGCTCAGTAGTGGGCCGGTGAAGGGTTGATAATGAAGATAGTAATGATTAATGTTACAATATAAGCCTGTCTTTGTAAATAAAAAAATCCGTCAAGTGCAAGTCGGACTTGCACAATAAGGGTTCCGTGCCATCGAGCGAGAAATAACACTTTTCAATGTTTTTATGTTACAACGGTATGTGAAGTCTGCCAATTCGCCCTAGGCCAGTGTGGTGTTCTATAGCTTCCCTTTCCCTTCTCATTCTGAAAGGAGACCTGTGCTCAGTAGTGGGTCAGTGAGGGTTTGATCATGATGATGGTAATGAATGTTTTTATGTGGTGTAATTCACAAATTCACTGTTTTCGGATTTTTCCCTTTGCTTTAGTTAAGCGAGTATAAGACATCACTACGTCCTGTCTTTCATGATTCTAGGTCAACGGGAAGTAGGTAGGTACATTCCCCATAGGTGACGACTGCCTTGAAAGGTCTTGACGGATGGATAGACAGGCAGACAGATAGACACACAACGAAGTGAACCTATAAGGGTCCTTTTTCTCTAGAAATACGGAACCCTAACAACCATTTGCTTAACGGTGTAAGAAAGTATCGTGAGGAAACCTGCATGCCTGAGAGTTGTCCATAGTATTCTCAAAGGTGTGTTAAGTCTACCAATCCGGACTTGGCCAGTGAGGTGGACTATTGCCTAACCATTCTCATTCTGAGAGGAGACCGGTTTCTAGTAGGCTGGTGATGATGTATAGGTACTTTAGATCCAAGCGGAATAATGGATTGCTGTCATTTTATTCTATTAAGTAGTTAAATACCTGGAGGCGCGTGGTATAGTGAAATGGATCCCAGATCCCCAGAATAACAGGCTGAAATCATACCTAACCACGTTTTAATGTCTTTACTGCGAGCCAACTGCAAAATCAGCCATCTAAATAGTTCTATGTTTTTAGTTTCGAACTTCGTATTTTTCCTTTTATCTTGTTTAAACAAAAAAGGCACACTCTGATTCGTTGAAAAGTGTTTACTGAGTTAGCCTTCGGTACAGAGAGAAGCGAAACTTTTAAAACGCCAACTTTTTAAACGATTTGTCGGAATGAATTAAACATTACCGGCTTTCGTGCTGTCCTTTTTCCTACCGGTCACAGAGTATGCGAAAATTAAAAATAAACAAAACGTGTTCCATTTTCAAATGCACAGTTCGACACGTCGTTCACAAATCACAACCCGTCACTCAATGCGTCCAAGGTATTTTGTACCGAGCTTCTGTTTTGTTCGGAACCAGTCAGTAATGAATTCCTGTTTCTGTACGCATTATTTACGCTCGGGACAAATTGCAGACGTCTCCTTATAAATATTCGTCCGCTTAAAGACTGCTGAACTTTTGTGAATAAAAAGTTGTGGCGATGATATTTGAACATGTACGTACATTCAGTAGCAGATAGAAGGGACAAAAGAGGTATGTGCTACAGTAACACAGTGCCACAATAACAGTGCACAGAAGCCAACTGCGCTGCTTAAACACGCTGACCCAAGTCAGACTGGATGTGTGACTGATTTTAGGGATCGAAATTTGACCTTTTTTTGCATGCCTTGGAGAACCAAATGTGTTGATTCAATGTGTGTGTTGTTGTGATAATAACATTAAAGTCTAAGAGCGAAATGTAGGGTGATTTGGTTCAAAAGAAATACTTATAAATTCAATATTTGGCAACAAATATTACAAAGGCCCGCTCTACTAATTTTAGTAAATCTCTTCATGTTTATGTTCACAATAACAATTTACAAATTAAATCTTCAGTTCACGAATGAAGATTTAGTTAAGTTGGTAACTTTGATAATACTTTTGAATCGGTAACTAATTAATATTTATATCACACCACACTACAATTAACGGCAATCCAATGAATAATCACACTAATATTATAAAGGCGAAAGTTTGTATGTGTGTGTGTGTGTGTGTGTGTGTGTGTGTGTGTGTGTGTGTGTGTGTGTGTGTGTGTGTGTGTGTGTGTGTATGTTTGTTACTCCTTCACGCAAAAACTACTGGACGGATTTGGCTGAAATTTGGAATGGAGATAGGTCATATCCTGGATTAGCATATAGGCTACTTTTTATCCCGGAAAATCAAAGAGTTCCCACGGGATTTCAAAAACCTAAATCCACGCGGGCGAAGTCGCGGGCATCGGCTAGTAAATAAGTAATAAATTAATGTTCGATATGCCACTTTGGAAATCTAATTGATATGCATTCACATAGTTTTTGTTATAAATATTTCTGATAAAATTGCATTGAATGTAGGTACTTAGTTCTTGAATATCACTAAGCAAAAACAATTTCTTTTCTTATTTAAGTGCATCTAAAAGGTTACATATCTAGACTTTGTATTTATTATTATGATGTGTGTTTCATACCAGATGATGCTCGCGACTTCGTCCGCTTGTATTTACATTTATAAAATTCCTTGGCAACTCTTTAATTTTCATAAATAAAAAGCCTAATTCACTCTCCAGGTACCTATATCTGTGCAAAAAATCACATTGATCGGTTGCTCCGTTGCACTGGGCTTGAAGGAAAAACAATCTCACTTATGCATAACTACCTCACTACCCATATCATAAATGCGAAACTCTGTTTTTTTGTTGGTTTTTCCTTCAATCACGTCGCAACGGAGCAACGGATCCACGTGATTTTTATCATGGTTATATTAGAGTAACATGTATGCTACTTTCCACGGGATTAAAAAAAATCCACGCAAACGAAGTCGCTGGTATGAGTTAGTATATAATAGTAGTAGGATTAACAGTTTAAATTATGCTCAACTATGCTATAATTAAAAACGCGGACTAGAAACGCAATAATTTATACTTATTTCTAAACATCTGCCTCCAAGGATTTGAATGAGCTCACGCAAAACGGAACGTGTAAAAAACTTATTAACATCTCAAACGCAACTGTTATAATTCTTCATTGTGTTGTCGTAAAATAACGCAGGACGCTCTTGAATGAAGTGAAGAAAAAAATTATTGTTTCGAGTTTCAAGAAAAAATTATTTATGCAAATAAGTCACCGGGCGGCAGCGGAAGGGTTAGTTTTAGAGCATTTCAAATTATTACACTGTGGTTGTCGAATAATAGCGAATTCGTATTTTGAATTTAATAACTAGTCTCGATTAGTGAGATTAATTAATTAAAGTTTTGAGTTGAATAATTTTGAATCGAGGATTGTTTTAATCGATTAGAGGTTTCAATTACTTATACCTACCGGGATCGGTTGCAAGTGAAAAAACCCGCCCAAGTGCGAGTCAGACTCGCGCACCGAGGGTTCCGTACTCGGGTACTTCTTCCAACATTTTGCTCGATAAATCAAAAACTATGCATAAAAATAAAAAATAAATCAGTTTTAGAATGTACAGGTACAGCCCTTTTATCAATGATACCCCACTTAATACAGTTATCTTACTTTGAAAATTGAAACACATTTTAATTTTTTTTAATGATTTATTCCTTTACTTGTACTGCAAGACCTACCTACCTGCCATGCCTTTCATGATTCTAAATTCAACGGGAAATACCCTATAGGTTTTCTTGACAGACACGACGGACGGACCGACGACGGACAGATAGACAGACAGACAGACAACAAAGTGATCCTATAAGGGTTCCGTTTTTCCTTTTGAGGTACGGAACTCTAAAAGTGAGTAAATATTGTTGAATGTTAACTTATTTTAACATCGTCTCAACTTATCGCCTGCCCTCTACTGAGCACAGGTCTCCTCTCGGAATACGAAGAGTTTGTGCCATATTCCACCACGCTGACCAAGACGTGTGGATTAGCAAACTGCACACATTTTTGAACAAATTACATAATATCTAATAACTCCTACAGGTTTCCTCTCGATATTTTCCTCAAAACTATATCAACCAAGTTACACATAAAGTGAATTTCATTGTGATAGTATGCCAAGCAAAAAAAAAAATAGGTAGATTTTTAAAAAGTTAATAGAAATATTGCCTATGTCATGAATTAGTTATTCTTTTAGCTAAGTGATTATGAAATAGAAGGTCTTCCTAAAATACTTAGGTACTTAAAATTCTCATCCTCTCTAAGTTTTATTTAAGTTTAATATAACCATCTTGAATAATCGATTGAACTACAAAAGCATGCCATTTGGCGATCTCCCTATTTTAGCCATTTGAAGTTTATTCTGCAACTGTTTTGCACGCAAGCAAAACCTCGATTTCGCGTTAGTGAAGTCATAAAAATATTTAAAACCTCCTTTTAGCCTCTTCGCAAGAAAAATGCGGAGTTATGCTTTATGGTCCACTTGAGTTTAATTATTATGGCCGCTATAAAAGCGACGCGAATTGTTATATAAACTATCGCGGTGGGAGATTTTATCTTCCTACTACTCTACTGCACGCTACCTGACATTTCCTTAAAGATTGATTGCAATTTGCAAGAATTTTGTTTTCCTGCCAATTCAGCAATGTCTGGCATACTTACATGTAAGGTCCCATATTTTTCAACTAAATGACACTAAAAATCGTGGCGAATATTATATTTATCGCGATAAGAGATTTTATCTTCCTACTGCACGCTACCTGCTATTTTCTTAAAGATTGATTGGAAGAAATTTTGGTTCCCCGCCAATCAGCAATGTCTGGCATGCCTACATGTAAGGTCCCATATTTTCCAGCTAAGTAATATTATTAATACCGCTAGTGAATATATCTATCGCAGTAAGCGATTTTATCTTCCTACTGATCTACTGCACTCTACCTGACATTTTGCAATTTGCAAGAAATTTTGTTTTCCTGCCAATTTAGAAATATCTGGCATATTTATTATTTATGTAAGATCCCATATTATTTTCCAGCTAAGCTACATTGTTAATACCACTAGTGGCGAATATAATATTTATCGCGATAAAAGATTTTCATTTACTTACTGCATGCTACCTGACATTTTCTTAAAGATTGATTGCAATTTGAAAGAAATCTTGTTTCTCCGACGATCTAGCAAAATCTGGCATAGGTACCTGCATGTAAGATCCCATATTTTCCAGCGAAGTAATATTATTAATAGCGTTAAGTAGATGGTTATTTTTACTTGAGTAAGATAAAATATATAAATAATAGTTAAGAGGTAGGTACACAACTTAAAAAAATTGGGCGCATTATGCAACTACCTAGGAAGCTAGTTGCATAATGAGCTATAAGATAAAATCAAATGTCTTCTATTTAAAAAGAATAACAGAATACTCATCCTTTCACTCAAAAAATAACGCTAAACAATAACGCCCCTTGTTTTGATTCAAATGATGTTCAAATGTATGCAACCTCTGTAACTGATATCCTTGAGAGCGGTTCCAAATTCAAATTCAGAAAAAAGGCGCCATTCATAGACAGTTTTGTTTTTTTTTGTCTTAAATGCGCCCGGAATGTAGGACATGCATATAATTATCTGTGCCCTTTAATTTTTTTTAACCAAAAACCGGCTATGAATAATACCAAATCATTAATCGTAGTTTTGAAATTGGAACGCAGCTGTGTATTTTTTTGCGACTTTTTTTTAATTTGAAGTTCTGAATTGACGAAAATGTTTAGTTAAGCGATTTGAATATTCCGAATACATTTTTGACTGTGGAGTCAAAAGTATTTTTTTTTTAATTATGTCGTTTCGTTAGGGTAATTTGGTGGTTTTTAAATAAAAAAGACGTTATGTTACACCTGCCCAAATAAAAATATCCTTGACATTTAAAGTTCAAAATTGTTTTAATTAAAATTGTCAATTCAATGTCATTTTTAAAATTATTAAAATAAAAAATTTTGAAATACAATAACTGTGTAAAAAAATATTTACAAGATTAAAAAAATAAACACGTACCTAAGATAAATTATTAAAAGAGACTTGGGTTTTTATTTCAGTAAGTAACTAAGTATAATAGGTATAATTATTGCTATCAACATTTTAGGACCAAAAACTAGTAGGTACTGAATTAAATTGACGTGATGGATATTTAGCTAATTATTATTCTTCTCAAAACTATACACACGAGTGTACCTAAAGTTACGTACTACAGTTCCATTACTACCATTCATAAAATAACAATTTGTCAGACATGTACCTACACATAACTGCATTAGAAAATTAACTATTAAATTACAATGACCGAAGTAACCCCGTTTCCCACACATCTAGCTAACTAAATTTCCATCAGACATCTGCTCACTAATTGTCTAACGAGCAACGTGCATAAATTGCGCTAAATTATTAGCCCACAAAAAAAAGCGTCACACGGCGACAACTCTTTATTTTTAAATAGCAATCGTCTTGAAAAACCTGTCGCAGCCCTTGCTCAAGGTGTGAAATTTGCAAATTAAAAAAAAAAACTACAATCCCGAACGAAAGTTCGAAATTTGAATTCTCGACTCACACAGCTTAAAAATAAGGCGAATTCACAAAATGGTTTCCTAGAATGATACAACTTATCGAAGTTGGAGCGTATGCAAAACAGTTAACCCATTTCTCGACTCGCCCTATAATTATGGTATTTTGCATATTATTTAAAAGAATAAATATTTATAAGGAAGTGAAATTTAAGAAGTTCTTTTTTTGTAAACTATTTCTTAATAAAACTCGGTTCGTTAAAATGTTTTTGCGTTTGCTGTTGCTTTGAACGTTCGTGTCAGTATGCAAATTGCGTTTTGCATAAATGTTTCGTGCGACCGATACGTCTTCTCACGTTTTTAATTGATTTTAGATTATGGCGTAGGTATGCAGTACGGATGAATTTTAATCACCTTATTATTTCTTATAATTTCAGCCATTCAGTTTGTTAATTGTTATCAAAATAACACTGCATTTTATTACTGTGAGTACTTAGTAAAGTTTTATTGTGGTAAAGCTTTCAAAAATAAACGTTTTCCTTTCTTTATTTTTCTTTCTTTCTTTTCAGATACAGCCCGCTTACAGACAGATGGACGGACGGACGAACAGACAGCGGACGCTTATCTAGCAGGTAATAGGGCCCCGTTGGCATCTTTCGTAAAAAATATGAAGAGTAGACGGTTCGTGCGGCTCACTGATACCGGCTTCAAATAAAACCGGCCAAATGAGAGTCAGACTCGCGTACTGAGGGTTCCGTACTTGGGTATTTTTTCCAACATTTTGCACGATAAATCGAAAACTATCATACATAAAAATAAATTTAAATCTGTTTAAGAATGTATACCTACGTAAAGCCCTTTTATATGGTATAGTTATCTTACTTTGATAATTGAAACATATTTTAATATTTTTAAATGATGTAACCACAAATTCGCGGTTTTCAGATTTATTCCTGTACTAGTGCTATAAGACCTACCTTCCTGCCTTCCATGATTCTAGGTCAATGGGAAGTACCCCATAGGTTTATTGATAGACACGACGGACGGACGGACGCGGGACAGACAGACAGACGACAAAGTGATCCTATAAAGGTTCCGTTTTTCCTTTTGAGGTACGGAACCCAAAAAATACTGTAGAACTACACTAGATAACTCTTGTGTAGGTACCTAACTACCTACCTACATAATATTATGTAATAAATACATTCATTTTTAAATTTTTGTTTGTGTTTATTAAAATCGGGTTTTATTTTCTTTTTGATTTATTTTTAATTAATATTTTTCAACCTATTTATAAAAAAGCAATCTCTAACGACATTACCTATTCAAGTCGACAAGTGCACATCATAATATTGCAACTCGATTCGTATTGTATTGTACGTCACAATAGAACTATTGTGCCCTATTCTACAAATCGAACTCGATTGTGAATCGATAGAATTTTTAGGGGCGTTTCGATCGAGTCAAGTGGCCTTTATCGATCTATTATTTACAGATTAGCAGATCTTTTGTAGGTACGATTGGGGTTATTGAGTTTTGTATTGAAGGTAAATAAAATTGCTTCGGGTTGAATCCATTGTACTTTTACCTACTTATTGAATTTTATATTGATCTTATGTATTTATTTTATTCAGCGGGCGATTGAGAGAGCTGTGCTTGGAATTTCTCTAACTGATCAAATCAGAAATAGGAGATCAGTAGGAGAACCAGAGTTACCTATACCGAATTTGAAGCTGAAATGGTAATGGACGTATAATATGAAGAAGGTATATGAAAGAGCATATTAAGAGATTTCAACTTTATGTCATAGAACGATTGATGATTGAGTCTTTTATTATTTCGTGGAAAATGGCTGCAGCAGTTGTGTTCCCCACCCTTCTCTCTTTGGCTGATATCTTCACTTGGTTCCAAGACCTTGACCAGATATTGCTTGATCAAGCAAGTCTCCTTCAACGGGCAGGTTACCACTAAAACGCCACCTGAGCAGCCTGTCACTGTTCTCTTCTTAAAATATGCCTGATCCATCGTCATGACCTATAAAACTATATTCTGCTACGCCGGAAGTTAGTGCCAGGTTTAAAACGTGGAAACCTGTAGAAACTTCGAGACGCTTTTGTGGATACAATTACGCACCCACGCAAACAAAATTGTACATCCGAAAATTAATTTGAGAGTTCTGCAAATGGCCTAAAGTAAATCAGCGACATGGAAAAATTAAAAATATTTTGCATTTTTTTATAATGACAAAACGGACCCTTATTAAATCCAACGAAGCAAGTGAGCATCTCAGATCACACAAGGAAATTATTAATCCAAAGCGGTCAAAGATACAGGGTGATCCACCTTTGAAAAAATTATGAAAAAAATCCAAATAAAAATAGGCCTCGAGCCTTCACAATTATTTCGAGAAAAGCGAACAAAAGAAAATGCGGGGACGCAAAAAAATAAGCTTTGTTATCGAAATTGGAAATGAAACGAATATATCTGTAGGTACCTAAAAGAAAGTTCGGCTTCTGTTAGGGTGCGTTTTTTTTTCAATACGAACGCGTGTACAAAAAACACCCCTCCGCATATGAAACATTACCCCACAATACGTCCAATGGAGCCGTACCCCAAACACGTCTACACTCTCATTTTTATAAACAGATTTTTTCCTTTGCGATAGAGCGAGATAGATTACCAGCTGTCATAATCCGATCATTGATAAACAGAAGAGGGAAAGAGACGGGCGTAAAGTAAAAGTTCAGACTCCGGATAAAGAAAGCTCAGGTATGGATAAGGGTGTGGAGGGAAGAAAAAAGGGATACGACGTGGGGTGGCTGCCACCCCGGCGGGTGGGGGTTATCCGTCGAGGTTCGCATCGCTGCCGCTAGATGGGGGTGCATGAGAAAGTTTTTTTATTGAATTTCGGCAAGAGAGTTTTGGCATAATGATGATGGATTGTACGGTGGCTTTCCGCAGATAAGTTTTGGGGGAATTCCCGTTGCGTGTAATGTGTTTCGTGAGTTTTTAAATTAGCTGCAAGCTAGGAAAATTAAACTCTAAAGAAATATAATATTTTGACATACCGTTATTTGATACTGATTGCTGTTTCGTGTTTGACTTTTGAATAATTATAGGAACGAATGTGGGGTAGATTAGATATCCCTTATTTTTAGTAAAGTAGGCATATTGATAAAATATACAATAAGACTTAGTAATTCCAACTGGTAATAGGATTATTAGTAGGATTTTAGTTTGAATCATATTCAATTTAGGTTTTCTTAAAACTTTGTAACTTTCTTTTGGTATCAATAAACTTCAACAAGGTTCAAAGTTGAAACACCATCCGTTGCATTAATGTCGTAACTACTTTTAATTTTATGTTGTTATTTTACATTAGTAAAAAAGACAGACGGACACACGCTTTTTCTTTCAGAATATTCAGACGTACAGAATCTTAAAAATGTATGTAAATCCAACTGGTTAGCGTAGATACCATAATCTTGAGACATCAAATTCGTGATTTGTTCAAGTAACGAACGGCTCTTTTGAATGTAATGTTTAATTAGTATTTACAGTTTATCGCCATCTTTCCGTTGAAGATAAATACTATGTAGAAACCAGTTTTAAGAATTCAACTCTGCTGGCTTAATTAACAAGGAAACTTTTGCGGATTAGATTATTGTGAGTTGGATCTCATATACGAAAGCCACTTTTGATAACAGCTAAGACGTTATCGTTACTTAATTTTAAACCAACAAGCAAAGAACCGGAGAGTAATACTTAATATCAAAAGTTGAATATTATTTCAAAAAGACAGACAGACAACGAAGTGATTCTATAAGGGTTCCTTTTTTCCTTTTATGGGACTAACGGACCTATATCTTACGGAGCTTTATGTGATGTATCGCAAAAATTAAATATTTCTAAGTATTTTCTTTCATAGATATCTCAAGTCCTAGGAAACTGATTTTAATCATAGTTAGAGAAATATCTAAGTCTTGAATAAGGTAAAGTTTCACCTTATTTTTATCGAAAAAAGTAAATAAATTCAGGCATCGAGCATATGCCATCGAGGCAAGCGCTCTGCAATCAATGCCTCATCATTGCTTTTCTTATGGCATGATTGTGGCCGCCGAGTTTCTTGCTGGTTCTTCTCGGTAGGAACAGCATTCCGAACCAGTGGTAGATTATTTTGACGATTCGAAAGCACTTGTAAAAGTTTACTTGAATAAAAATGATTTGATTTGATTTGATTTGATTGTCGTCAAGGGCAAGCATCTTCCAATTAAAACAAAACCAAAACATTCACAAAATATACATATTTTACATACAGCGTGACGCGCAGAAATATTTATATAAAATAAAAATACGAAAAAATTATAATTATAAAGCTAAACCGAAAAACCATCCATTATACTTTTGCGACCGAAAATCTTTTAATTAGGGTTGCCTCGGTGAAAATCTCACTTGACAGGCGCGTGGAGGATTTTTTTTTCGCTTTTTTCACCCTTTCACGGCACTACCACTAATGAGACGAGCCCTTATAATGTCTGTCTGTGGATTCGTAAATGAGTCTAGGTTTGAAGTACGACACACGTAATTAGTGTTAACGCGAGCTTGGGTGAGCAGACATTTTTAATAAAAATATGTTTTTTTAAACAAACGAAGCATATAAAAGGCGGGGTCAAGCAACACTGGTTTTTGGAGTTCCGCAATTAAATTTTTTAACATTTAGGTACGAGTAAAAGGCGGTGGCGTGCCCGTGCACTCCATAGTTGCAAAAGCACCGCCTAAGGATTTTTTTTAATAGGTAAGCGATATTAGAGTAGGACTTTGACGAACCAGGTAATGCAGATGATTAAAAAATCATTTTTTATAATCTGTTTTGCTCGGTCTCATCATTATCATCATTGCTGGCTCACTACTGAGCACGGGTCTCCTCTCATACTGAGAAGGATTCGATTGGCCCACTTAGTCAAAATTTCTGTGAACACTACTGTAGCCTGTAAGGTCTAATAATAAAAGAGTTTTTGAATAGTCTATCCCTGACTCCTACCGTGAAGAACCAGCAAGTAATAACGACAGTAGATATAAAGTAATAGGTAATTATTTTTTTATTTGATCAAAATCTCTTTAGTAGCAACTTGTTTTTATTATGCACACAGGTAGAGGTAAGTAGTAACTTTATGAATTCTGCAAAACCTCACAAAAATTTTCATTAAATGTCATACAAAATCTTATTAAACTTTAAAAGTTTGTAAGTACACGCTGTATCTGATTAATTTTATCGATCAAATTTCAATATATAAAAAAATCAAATAAGATAGGAAACTGTAAAAAAATCGTTTTTTGAGGTCTTATTAAGTCACAGCTCACAGAACTTTAATGTGTTTTTAAAACCTTCTGGTAGACCGTACCTAATGTATCATGAACCAATAAGTTTTAATATTATTATCATGATTAATACTTTCCTACTTCTTTGGTTATTGTTTATGAGTTTAGATTATAGTATGGACTTAATTCTTAGTTGACCTATAAGTAGGTAAGTATAACAAATATATACTAATTTTCTGAAATTCAACATATCACGATTAATAAATTATTTGAGAAGATGAAATTGTGAGCATGTAGGTACCTACTAAAATTCATATCTACCATACTTGATTCTTATTTTAGAAGTCAATACTTCAGAGGTACTCGAGAGGGACTCGACGTTTCAAATTAGAACCCAGACTTATTCGATATAAAACGTAATAATTTCCCATTGGCAAGCGGGCAACAGCCTCAACCTCCAACAAATATCCAATTCCGGCTTCGTATAAGCAATAAATAAGAGGAAAAGCCTTTCCAGACGGTGGCTGCTGGGGAAAAGGGAGCAAAAAGTGAAATAAAAGTGAAAATAAAGTAAAAAAGGCAACGGATCGAAGTCTTCGTCCGTCGGATCCAATAATCCTGCCGTCTGTCCGCCGCCTAATGTGATCGTAGCCTAATGAAAAACGCTCAGCGCGTATCCATAGTCCGATTGGATTTGTTGTAACGGAAAACAAAATTGTGTTATGTCAATATAGCTAACTCTGATGAACACAGTTTTCGGATTTTTCCCTTTATGTGTACTATAAGATCTACCTACAGTGCCAAATTTCATGATTCTAGGTCAACGGAAAGTAGGTAGGTTTCTTGACAGACAGACAGACATCAAAGTGATTCTGTAAGGGTTCCTTTTATCTTTTTGAGGTACGGAACTCTATAATCTAATAGGTATTATTACTATTTAGATATTTCATGTAATCGTTACAAGATCGGTCTATAGATACCGCATTCAGCATCGAGAATGTTAAAAAAGAAATCCTGAAATGGGTTTACTTTGGTAACGAAATCAACATAAATTTAGAAGAAAATTAAAAAGCGAATGCGTGTGCCATTATTATTTATATCTATTAAATGCACTCTTTGTAAGATAATATTATGTTATACATACTCGTTTCATTGTTCAGAGACTAATTTATTAAACTTATGTGTTTTCTTTTGTCTGTAACTTTAAAAAAAAATCTGCTTTATATTTCTGATTGGATTTTTGTTTATACAATTCCTACTGGCTGACCCTTCTTTTGCTAGGGTGTTATTTCTAAAAAATTCTTCCCCCCCCAATCGGCCCCCGCACGAACTAGGTCCGGGTAGCACGGGTAAAGTGCAGATATACGGAGCCCCCCCCCCCTACGTCATAGCCCGATTGCCATCTCGACCTGTCGCATACACAAGTGTACGAGCTTTAGCCAGAGATTTACTATATCTTTTGTAGGGAGGTAGTGTACCTCCATTGTAGAGTTCTAAATTATGATGATGAAAATCAAACCGGTTAAAAAAGAAACCTCCTTTTTTCGAAGTCGGTAAAAATACACTGAGAAGATATGAGTAGGTATAACAGAATATACAGACCCATATAGATTTTTCAACCTCTACAAATAGGTACGTAACGTAGTATACCCACCTATTTGTATGCTATTATGCATAACTTGTGATGTCACCTCGACATCGAGAGTCGGGCTCCTTAAGAAAATTCATTCATTGAGCATCAGCTGATATAGTTCCATCCCCCTCTTACTCATAGGAAATTAAATAGTCTATCCCACTTCAGCGAAGGAAGTAGTGACGTCATAACGAGGTCGTCTTTCAGTTCAGATCTACTCATTAAATAAACAAGGAATGAAATGTGCGTTTTAAAGGCAGGGCCAGTTGGGCTGACTATTCGTTCTAGACAATATCTAGAAAAAGGGAGAAACTAAAATTATTTCGATAAAATTAATCAAAAAGTCAAAAATCAAAATGATTTAATGCTCAGGTATCTATTTTAGTTTGTGAACATTTAGTATAATTTATGCTAATCGTGTTTTGTTTCAGATTCATGCTTTAGGTAGGTTGTTGGAACAACAAAAAAAATATTTCTGTGATCTTTCGTTAAAATTGGTTTAGGAGGGGGGGAGTCTCCTATTGATCCAGGGTTTGCTCCATTCCACTTAAAAAAACTCCCGCTATCACAAACGAATGTAAACATAACTTTTGACTGCGGACATCTATGTGGATAAAGTCACAGTAATAAGCTAGTAAAACGATAATAATCATTAAACTCAAACTCAAATTATTTATTCAAATTGCCACCATTGCACACGTTTTGATTGGCAATTGTGGAACCTGCAAGATAATGATGTAATGGTGGTAATTAACTATGTTAACTCAAAACTAAGGCTACGAGGGTTCCAAACGCGCTCTGGTCTAAGAAGAATCTCACAATAACTCAGCCCTCATTAAAACATTTTGCTAAAATTCAAAGCTAGTCGTGCGGATGTGATGCACTTTGCGCCCGTTTTAATTCGTATCCCGACCCCGCTGTTCTTCATTATCTTATTACTTAGCTAACTTTGTGTACTGTGCTTGATGTGGCTTGATACTTTTGTCTTTCGTTGTTTTCTGGTTTTTGTTCCATTTTCAGACCATTATGGTTAACCATAATATAGAACACATATCTACTGCTTTTTCTAGCTAATTGTTTACGGTCTATTTTTTATAAATTATTAACTGTGCTCACCACGTCTTGGAGTCCTAAGCAAGAAACTTCTCAGTGACTTCGTCCACGTGGAACGAGGTTTTTAAAAATCCCGTGGGAACTTTTTGATTTTCCGGAAGTATTACAGTAGTAGCAGTAGTTATTCCGGAAGTACAAGCTATTTTTGTACCAAATTACGTTAAAATCATCATCATCATCGCCGATAGACGTGCACTGCTGGACATAGGTTTCTTGAAGGGACTTCCACATGCAACGGTCATGCACAATCTTAATGCAGCGGCACCCGGTGTCTCGTTTGACGTCACTTGTCTACTTAGACCTTAGTATGTGATGTTATCACGCTGCACTTTCCAAAACGAGGTCGCCTGTTTAGCACCTTGAGACCCCAACGTTTATTGGTTTTTCGAACTATGTGCCTTGTTAAATGCCACTTCAGCTTTGCAGCCCGTCATTTAAGAAAGCTCAGAGTCACTCAGTGGGTGATGGAGAACGGGAGATGGGCTTGGAGTTTCTCTACGTTATAAAATCAGAAATTAGGAGATCCGTAGGAGAACCAGGCTTAACCGACATAGATTAACGGCATCATTGTAATAAGCAATAAATATAAATAAATAAATTATTCAAGTATCAAGATTGCGCAGGCGACGGTGAAATCTTAAGACGCTTGGCGGCAGCGAGTTGTTCTTAGAGAAGACGTTAATGCCCGTCGCCTTCACCTTGACCAGTCTTAACTTTCACCCCAGTTCTGGTGCCTTGGTATCTACTTGTGAACTAGGTCGATAGAAGGGTTCAGTGTTCCAACAATAATATTATTATCATGCCGTTCTTTGTCATTATTATTTCAAAGAAAACGTAAGGATCTCTAAAATCTATTACTTATTGTGTACTAGAGGATGCCCGCGGCTTCGCCCGCGTGGATTTCAGTTTTTTTAAATCCCGTGGGAACTCTTTGATTTTCCGGGATAAAAAGTAGCCTATGTCCTTCCCCGGGATGTATCCCATATCTGTACCAAATTTCATTCAAATCGGTTCAGCGGTTGGGCCGTGAAAACGTAGCAGACAGACAGACAGACAGACAGACAGACAGACACACTTTCGCATTTATAATATTAGTATGGATTGTAAGTTTAAAAAAATATATATCGTGGCCAATTCTTTCATATACGCAAATTCTTTTACTGTGTCATTTGTTTATCTTTACGTATTTTGTCTCTTTTGTGTTTGTTATTATTCATCTAATTAGTGTAAGTGGCACTACCGTTCAAATTAGATGTAAGTAAAAAAAAAAAAAACGCAATCTCTAAACTAAACTGAAATGGTAAATCTGAATGCCTTGCTATCTCTTTCTTATTCTTTCTGCGGAAAAAGATAGCTCTAGATTTAAGGCCAATACATATTAATAATGATTACATTGAAATCTTAACAATAAGTACTTATTTAGCAACGTTGTTATTATAATACTAGCTGATGCCCGCGACTTCGTTCGCGTGGGTGTAGGTTTTTTTAAATTCCCGTGGGAACTCTTTGATTTTCCGGGATAAAAAGTAGCCAGGGTATAATCTATCTCCATTTTAAATTTCAGCCCAATCCGTCCAGTAGTTTTTGCGTGAAGGAGTAACAAACATACACACACACACACACACACACATATAAACTTTCTCCTTTATAATATTAGTGTGATTAACAACTATATGGTCTTTTTGACAAATATCAACGTTGCTAAGCAACTTGTCAACACATATAGGTGGATTAATTTTGACCCTTGGACGAGTCAATTTAGATAAAAGATTGTGTACCTACTTGCTACAGAATTCACCATCACAAATTCTGAGTTCTGATACCTTGGTACTTGTAAACTAGATCAACAGAAGTATTCCGTACTATTTCTGTAGGTTTCTTATTCTTGTAAGAGCGTTTTTTTTCGAAGAAACTTTTCTTAGTCTTTGTTTCTAGAGTCGCTTTCATCTTACCAATTTTAACTTTCACCCAAGTTCTGTTGGCCTGATACCTACTTGGAAACAGAGTTCGGTTTTCTAATAAGATTAAACAACATGTAGGTACTTTCACAAATATTTTATTATCAAAGCCTTCAGTTTTCTCACCAGATTTGCAGTTGGCAAATATGTACATTGGAGGTACCTGTATGTCTTGTACCTTCTAAGTTCTAACAAGAATTTTTTTTAATGTAAGACTAGGTAGGACCTATCTAAAGCCTGATCAGAAATATAAAAAAACTTGCTCTGGGGTTGCCACCAGTATAGGTATATATGGTCACTAAGTTATAGGTCTTGAACAAATTAGTTTTACGGGTTTTCCGCAATATGGCGAGGTATTTTACATTTCTGATCAGGCTTTAACTAGTAATGTCTCATAAGTCTTTGACCTTTGTACAAGAAACAAAATCTGCCAGATAATCAATCTATCTGTAATTAATAAAAAAATACCAAGCAAAGTTGTAGTCAAAAATTGTTGTCAAAAGTCAAAAGTTGCTAAATAACTTATTGACAGATTACAAATAAGCACCTAGATTGATTATTGAGTACCTATAATTGATTTTGGCCATTAAACAATGTCTTTAATAGATTATACCTACCTAATCAACTATCCACTTGAAGTCTGTAAGGGTAGTACACGGAGAACCTAGTGCTTTAACGTGAAATCTATTAATAAAATATAATCGTTGCCCGTTTCGTAAATAATTGGGTCAGAAAAACCCGATATAGCCACCCAATAAACATCAAAGACATTTGCCGACGGCGGGTGACATGAAAGAGCCCGTCGGCCGCATCTCTTTGAACTTCCCGACGGTACAGTGCGTTTCAGCTTGACTACACAGTGCAAGTTAGCGTGCGAGTTGGTCTGCTCATGAAATATTAATGTCTTGGACGAATTTCGGCTACGACAACCAGTGGCGTTGATTCTAATGTTTTCCTCTTAACTAAATTAAGAATATCTGCATCTTTTTCTTTTTAATATTGCTAATAAAGGACGGAAATGAATTTTAAATCAAAGACTAAGTGTGTTACTCTACCAAACAAAAGGCTCACGACTGATACCTAATGTCATGAGGTTTGACAGTTCTAAATTAAATTAAGTTTGTTTGTCCTTTTCTTATTACATTGGCAAGAAAAAGATGCGAGTACTCTAAAATTAAGCTGCCGTCAGAATCAGTACTAATGTCGTCAAAACGGAGACTAGCCAACTACGCAAGTGATTAATAGTGCACAAGTGTGTCTCCTAATAGGCACAGGTACACTCTCTTTTTCGTATGTCTCTTCTCGAAGTCTTCTAACTTGACTGAAGAGAGATTAATGACTATAGGATTAGTGATTTTACATTCATATTTTAAAAGCTAACATTTATAGGAATTCGATCGCCGAAACACAATAACGTCATAGTAAAATGGACTTTGATTTAAAATCGAATTTTATTCATCCGTTTGGATTGCTTGGCTGTATATGTATGGACGAAATTGAGTCTAAGGTAAGAAAAACAGCTAAGATCCATTTTACTTTAACACTGAAGCGATCCATCTTTCTAATTCTATCAACCTCAATATTTTATGAGCCTCGATAGCTCAACGGTTGAGGAGAGGACTGAATTCCGAAAGTTCGGCGGTTCAAACCCTACCCGTTGCACTATGGTCGTACCCACTCCTGGCACAAGCTTTACGCTTAGTCTTAATTAGCATGGCTACTATTTAAAAAAAAACCTTTGTTAGCCTACTAACACCTACAAGATACTAAGCAAAACGTCATACTAAGGACACAAATCAACGTGTCCCACCTGCACCGACTGCAGCTACTGCCATGCAATTTAACGATGACAGTAGCTGGCTACAGTAAGGTCAGTTGCTCGCACGGTGTAACGAAGCCATTTGGGATGCTTACCTTAAGTTATTTTCAACTTTAATAAGCGGTTAGACTTATTAGAATTACGTTATTAAAATTGTTACGCTGTGGTATTGGAATAAAAGTAAAAAAGTGCGAGTTTATGATGGTAGGCTACTTTGAAGGTTTTAATTCATTTAACTTATTTTACTGGATCTCTTTTTAGTTGAAATACATAGTAGGTGGGTAGGTAGGTAGAATGCGAATAAAAAATTAATAGAGTTTCCTATTGAAAGGCCTTTCACTTCAAAAAATCAAAGTTGCAAGCATGGACCTTTGAATACACAAACAAATTCGGTGTTTGTCACCTTTGAAACTAATAAACAGATTAGGTTCTTCAGCGAAAAAAATACGTAGGTAAGTATTAGCATTTAAATAAAAACATTTCGTAACATGTTCGCTGTATTCAGACAAATTAAGGCGAAGCTTTACAAAAAAATCCATACCTACTAATATTATACTTAAATGCATCTGTCTGTCTGTGAATTTTCGCGACCCATCCGCTTAACATACTTTGACGCAATTTGATACGGAGATATAGTTTGCATCCTGGAGACAGACACAGGCTTTTTATTACCGGAAAATCAGACGATTGAAGAGAGTTGTACGGAGTAGTTGGATTTAGGTGGCGCAAACCGTGGCGTGTGGAAATCCTTATAAGAGAGCCATGTCCAGCTGTGGACGATTTATTATCCCCAAGGAAACCTCCACCATTATGCAGTTAATGGAAGGGAGTCATGATGCTCAACAATGATGAATACGTCGCATAGAGAAACAAGTGTAAATTAAAAATTTATAGGCCGGCAAGTGAAGGTTACAGTAACTAGAAAAGAGCTGATAACTTTCAAACGGCTGAACCGATTTTCTTGGATTATAGCTAAGAACATTTTCGATCAAGTCACCTTTCAAACAAAAAAAACTAAATTAAAATCGGTTCATTCGTTTAGGAGCTACGATGCCACAGACAGATACACAGATACTCACGTCAAACTTATAACACCCCTCTTTTTGGGTCGGGGGTTAAAAAATACAACATTGTTAGTAAAGGTATAAAGTCTTCCCCTTAAGCTCCCAGAACGTATTCCTTTGCCAAAGAAAAATCCACGCTGGATTAAAAAGGAATGCATTCGTGTGTGAACGCCACTGTATCTTACTCTCGGAACAAAGGACGGGGAAAACATTTTCTTCACAACCTTGGTTCATACTAAAAGATATGATTTTTAAAGCTAATTCAAAGCGATAACGGTTACAAAACTTAATTATAGTAAAGTTTGATAGCAATAAAAAGAATCCATTTACTCGTATAACTATGTCGCCACTGTAGGTATCCAACTCTACGAACAAAAGACAGGGAAAACATTTTCTTTATAGCCTTGGTGCACAGTAAAAGATATGATATCCTAAGCTAACACCATGCGACACATTTGCTAACCAAAAAAGTTATAATCTGAAAATTGTTTTGTTATTTTTTTTAAAAAGTCTGTAGTTGACAGCGCCCGGGAGGTCGTCAAAACTGTTTGAAATTTTGGAAAACAATTGTATCATCCTTCACTTTTTTTTTAAAATTACAGCGAAAAGCGAAAATGTCGTCTTCTGTCACGATTCGGGCATAAACGCTACAACTTATGGCACGCGACAACACGTTGGGTGTTGATTACCTTTCTGAGCGTACAAAATACTAGGACATCATTATACATAGCAGGTCTCGCTTGAATTGAGTACAAGTGTAAATCTTAAAAAATTATAACACCCCCGACAAGTGAAGATTACAGTAACTTGAAAAAAGCTGATAACTTTCAAACGGCTGAACCGATTTTCTTGGATGATAGCTAAGAACACTCTCGATCAAGCCACCTTTCAAACAAAAAAACTAAATTAAAATCAGTTCATTCGTTTAGGCGCTACGATTCCACAGACAGATACACAGATACACACGTCAAACTTGTAATACCCCTTTTTTTGGGTCGGGGGTTAAAAATAACTTTAGAAATTACCATTATTTAAAGTTGAGTTTTAAGTTTGAGTTAAAGACGGCTACCGAAATCACAGTGGTAATATCTTATAGGTAACCTAGAATAATTAATTAGCATCAGTATCGCTCATTTTACTACACATGCCTAACGAAATCTCGACATAGTATAATATGGGTCTATATATATAGTAAGGACCCTCTTTATATCGCATTGAAACGTCTCGCCCGATCCTACAATATCCAATTTCGCAGCGCATTCTTTGATAATATTTGATCAAACAACATTATCTGAACATTTGTAGCGTAAATGGGCACAACGTTTTTTATGATATAATTGAAAAAACCGGCCAAGTCCGAGTCAGACTCGCGCACTGAGGGTTCCGTACTCGCCACTCGGGTATTTTTCCAACATTTTGCACGATAAATCAAAAACTATTATACGTAAAAATAAATAAAAATCTGTTTTCGAATGTACAGGTAAAGCCCTTCCATAATATGATACCCCACTTGGTATAGTTATCTTACTTTGAAAATTAAAACACATTTTAATTTTTTTTAATGATGTAACCACAAATCCCGGAAAATCAAAGAGTTCCCACGGGATTCTTACAGCCCCATCCTTATAACCGATTTATATGAAAAGTACAGAGGTAGCTTGCATCCCGGAAAATCAAAGAACTCTCACGGTATTTTCAAAAAACCTAAATCTACGCGGACGAAGTCACGGCCATTATCTAGTACTAAGTAATTCTAATTATGGATTCCATTTTTTCGTCAACCTTTTGGTTTTCATCCCATTTTAATAAATAAATAATCGCCGTTCGTCGTATTCATAAAATAATATAAAATACCTACTTATACATTTAACAGTAAAGAACCCGCGAAATATTAAAAAAAAAAAACACACCGCAAAAAATAAAAATACAGTCGAATCGTTACCTTATTTCGGTCTCCTCATAACGCTACATTAGTGCGAGTTGACGAAATTTATGATACGCATTTGCGAAATTTATGGCATCGAGAAAATGACGATAGGGGGTGCTATGTGCCCGCCCGAGCTTCTTGTCTCCCTAATATTGTGTCATTTGTAAACTTTTTGTGTTTTCTCTCCTAGATCCTGTGGAAATATGTCTGGTTGGTAAGATTTTAAATTAAATTCAAAAAATAATGCCCCTAAGTAATAACTAAAGAGTACGAGTAAGTAGATATAATAAGCAGTTAAGTATAGTTCAAAATTCATACTCAAAAAGCCCGTTCAGCTGTCGATTTCGATAACTTTCACTAATATCTCATAATTGACTTATATGCAGAACTCATTAACTAAATTCTAATAGAACTCTTGGTTACGGTTTAAAGTAGGAGACATTGGGACTTAGTACCACTTTTTTATTATTTATTTATTCAGTCCACAAAACTGACTACAATAGTAAGGTAGTAAATATGCAAAAATGCTAGTTTTATCTAATTGAGTCTACTGGCATGTGACGTGGTTAGACGTGGCATGCGAGATTAAATGCTTAGGCGGCCCTTACACAGTCAGTTTAGATCGCGATCAAGTAGCTCTTATCGCGATCACAGATTGCGCTACAACATTACACGTTCAATTTCGATTTCGTCAGTCCGTGTTATCCTACGCCGCGTGAACACGTGTTATCATGGATTTACATGAGGTTAACGCTGTAGTATCTCTTGTCTTAGCCCTAATTTTGAAGAAGAGGATTCGTAGAAGGCGCTGGGTTAAACAGTGGTTACAGAAAAGAGAAGTGTATATACTCATTTAAATCTTCTTAAAGAAATACAACTAACTGCTAAAGATGATGATTACAAAAACTACTTCAGGATGGATGAAAATCTTTAAACGGGCTACTACACATGATAACTCCATATAATAAAACTGACTGACGCGATCCTGCGTTTACACGTTCAATCTTGATCACGATCAGTGGATCGCGATTTTGATTTCAAAATATCCAGATATTTTGTGATCAGATGCATCAATTCGTCAATCTACTCCGTACACTATCAATCTGGATGGCGATCATTGATTTAGATCGCGGATCACGATCTAAATTGACTGTGTAAGGCAGACCTTACAATAACTACAGCAAAGTACTTACAAGATATAATCTAATTTACCAAATTTCGAATGAAGAAAAAAACGGAAACAAACTCAAATTGCTCCCGTCCGCGACAGCCGCGATATCACCCATTAGCGGTAATCAAAAACAGGCTTATCACTAATTACAAGTTGGGACCTGAGGGCAACGCGATGTAAGCGAATTGAGACAAAAACGAATGCTACAGGCGGCCCATGATGCAAGAGGAAGCAAGGATCGGAGGAGGCACCTTAATTTCACACATTGAAACGAAGGTAGAAAAAAAACTGGTCAAGTTCGACTCGGGTTTTGCTTTATTAGCGTTCCGTACATACTTTGGGTGAATGAAATATTTCTTTTCCGAGCTAGAACATCATAATAGACCGTGAAAGAAAAACCCATTTAGGACCACCAACCCAAGAAAAAAAGTACATTTTCATGGTCCATTTAAATGATTTTGACAAAATTTAGTAAAAAGTTTAAAATTCACGCGGATGAAATCATGAACATCGTCTGTTATTATGATCTGGAAATTTAAAAAAAAATGTTAAATATCGCATGTTTTTTTAAATTAGATACTTTAACTGCCACATCCAAATTATTTATTTATTTTAGTGGTTGTTAAGCCAAAATCGTTAAAACTCTCCGGACGAGAGCAGAAATGGAATTATGAAAGACCGCCTCCAAGTCGTAAGCGAGTTATCTTAACCACCTGTTGATGGCCTAATTAATTCAATTTTCGTACGCCACCTTAACATTTTTAGGGTTCCTTGTCTTAATTTTCACTTCATTAAATTCATATTTTACTTTTAAGTTCTATTTGAAGAGATGGGCATAATATGCTACTTTAATCCAAAATTTTTTAAAAACCTAAATTCACAACGAAAAAAATTGGCTGTCTGTAAAGTCGGTTTACTGACGATAGTTGAACGTGACAACAAATGCCGATTGTGCTTCTTTGTCACTCGTTCCGCGCTCTCGCTTGCACTTCAAGCCTTACACGGAACGCCTCAGAGCGAGGTAACGCCGCATGAGTCATGTTTTTTCGTGCGTGCAGCCGGCTCTATCGAATTATAAGACGTTGTCACGACAAAAATGCGAGCAGCCTGAAGACGAAGAAGGACTAGTTTTTATCTCGGAAAATCAAACAGTTCTACCTAAATTTTTAGACCTAAATCCACCCGGATGTAATCGCGAGTACTATAGATAGATCGATAGAAGTCTTTATTGCACACAAAAACAACATGTAAAGGAACACAACACAGAAGGAAGAAAACAGAAAAAACAATTGTGTGCAAAGGCGGCCTTATTGCTTAGAGCAATCTCTACCAGTACTATTTTAGTTGCTAATAATAATTATTATTAGCAACTAAATTATTATTATTATTATTATTATTATTTTAACAGTTGGATATATGAATTCAACGGAACCCAGCATTTATAAAAACGAAAACACACTTGATCGTCTTCAAAGAGCGAAGACTTCTGTGCGGTCAAGGTGCTAATTCGATTATTGTCTTTTCCTTTTATTATCCGGGCCTGTCATAACTTTGACTTGATAACACAAGGCTCCGACTTGGTCGATCATTCGTTTGATCGGGAATATCTTAAGCCCGTTCACACTGCATTTGCACCGCACGTGTTTTTGCAGAATAACGTAGCATTTTATATTGCGACGTCTTAGCTAGAAATATATTATTTTAATTTAGGTTTGATTGGATTTTGTCGTACGAATAGCTTTTGAAGATGCCAATATTATAGTTAGTTCGGACGCATTTATAGATTCGGACAATTGAAAAGAGCAACCGCCGAGTTTCTTGCTGGTTCTTCTCGGTAGGAACGGCATTCCGAACCAGTGGCAAATTATTTGACGATTCAAAAGCACTTGTAAACGTTTAAGTACTTGAATAAAAATCTATTCTATTCTATTCAATACACAGTTTTTAAACTGTATGAATGGGTTTACTACTACTATTCTACATTCAGTATAGGTACATATTCGGCACTACCTATTCGATAAGATGTATCCTGCAAAAAACGTGCGGTGTTAATGACGTGTGAATGAGGTTTTATACTTTGTCGGATTTTATTGCTATTGGGACTTGTTAACATGGGATTACGAAATGAGTTATGACTAAAATTAAAATTTGATTGATTTAATCTGCATTTTTATCCAACGTATTGACCGCTAGTAGGTAACTATACTTCAAAATT
The DNA here is from genome assembly GCF_905333055.1 of Maniola jurtina. NCBI lineage: Eukaryota > Metazoa > Arthropoda > Insecta > Lepidoptera > Nymphalidae > Maniola > Maniola jurtina. The sequence continues at coordinate 3,030,573 of NC_060037.1, read as the reverse complement.
AATGTTGAATTTCTTACGGAGAGATAATAATAGCAAAATATATACCTTAATCCATACTTCCATACTAACATTATATATGCGAAAGTGTGTCTGTCTGTCTGTCTGTCTGCTACGTCTTCATGAACCGATTTTAATGAAATTTGGTACAGACTTGGGATACATCCCGGGGAAGGATATAGGCTGCTTTTTATCCTGGAAAATCAAAGAGTTCCTACGGGATTTAAAAAACCGAAATCCACGCGGGCGAAGCCGCGGGCATGCTCCAGTATTCATATATATCTGTCTGTTAGCATTTAACGGCCCATCCGCTTAACCGATTACGATACTTGGTACAGAGACGGCCTCCCTGGCGCATTGGTAAGTGCTGTGGTCTTATTAGTGAGAGGTCCAGGGTTCGATTTCCGACAGGAGTTTGGAATTTCATAATTTCTAAATGTCTGGTCTGGTTTGGTGGGAGGCTTCGACCGTGGCTAGTTACCACCGTACCGGCAAAGCCGTGTCGAAAAGCGATTTAGCGTTCCGGTACGATGCCGTGTAGAAATCAAAGGGGTGGTTTAATAAAAACTGCCATTCCCTTTCTAGGTTAGCCCGCTTCCATCTTAGACTGCATCATCACTTACCACCAGGTGAGATTGTAGTCAAGGACTAACCTGTATCTGAATAAAAACATAAATATCTTGCATTCCACTTACATATACTTATATAGGCTACTGTATATCCATGAAAATGAAAGAATTTCCAGGTTTCCAAATCCAAAGTTTACTTCATAATTAATTAACACTACCATTATTAGGTAACAGGATAACGTGCTCTTTGAACATTTGTAATTCGCTGTCAAATAGTATGATATCTTATTTTGTAAAAAAAAAAAAATAAGTAATATAATATTAATAAGTATAACATATCATACATAATTGTTATATATAAGCAATTATAGAGTTTAATTTAAAAAAATTAAAAGCATTATCTCGCCCGAAACAATAAAATGTAAGAATTAATTTACAGACGCAGTACTATAAAAGGTATTCAATAACAAATAACCTTTATTGGATGTCGTTACATAATTCTCTTGATAAATGCATAGGTATGTAAATACCAATTCACTTTCTTCGTCGAACAATCGCAACGAGCAACGTGAACTGGGGACTGGGGAGTCGTTATGGTACTCCATCGAGCCAACTGATAAAGCTGACATATATAGAGAGATACTTTACTTTGAGTCAAAATGAGACAGAGTTATAGCTCTTACATAAATCTGCCTCTTTTAACTCAAGTAAAGACTGAACTATCTCAAAGTACATTTTAAGGATCTCAGCTTTTAGAGCACTGTCATGAATTACTGATAACAACTTAGTAATTCTATACTGATATCAATACCCGTGGTGTATAATCTTTGTAAGGCTATGTTAATGAAAAGAAAACTAATTCAGTCACTTTTGTGTAGAACATGAAAAATAATAACTCATCAACAATTTACGCTGACATCGATTACACCTCGAATTTGAGGATATAAGTCTTGACCCAGTGGTCCAGTTCTTTGACAGAGGAGAACGCTGCTTATATCACCTGCTAATCGAGAGGTTTTGCTTTATTGTTTTGAATAAATGCAAAGGAAATGTATTTAGACACTGTGATGCAGAACATGAAAAAAAACAACTCATCAGCAATTTTATTCACGCTGTGATAGATGACAAGTGGTCCAAAAGTTGGGCAGAGAAGAATGTTTTTTATATCACCTCCTCATTGAGGGGAGTTGCCTTGATGTTTCTTGCAAATGCAAAATGTATTCAGTCGCTATCATGCGGAAAATAACAGAGCAAAACAAAAAATAACAGCTCATCAACAATTTACGCTGTCATCGATGACACTCGATGACAGCTTGAACCTGATGGTATAAACCTTGACCCAGTGGTCCGGAACTTTGTCAGAAAAGAACGCTGTTTGCATCACCTCCTCATCGAGGGGAGTTGCCTTGTTTTTTGAATAAACGCGAAGAATGTCCAGGGAACTAATTCGCGCAGGTGCTTTAGAGTCATTAAAAGCAGTTTATTACACTCCTTCACTGACTATCGTGGCTGCCATCTTGCCGGCGCCATATTGTTTTTAAATTTATTGCAGTAATTACGTTCTGTTACGACAGAAGCCGGTGGACATTTGGAATTGATGTGAAAGTGTGCTTTTTTGAAAAATTTTTACGATAATTTATTTCTTTATTTTTATCGCGTTTCGTTAAATTTACATAAGGTGTGGCACGATTGCGATCGGGTAATGAATTGTAATTCAACCCTTACGGGGCCTATAAGTAAAAACAATGTACAAGTGTGGTATTTTTTGAAAAAATTTAAAATGCTGTTGTTTTAATGACAACGAGACACGTTTTTGTTCAGACTGAATAATTACTAGGTTTTTTATAGCTACAGAATTATTAACACTTTTTATGGTTGCATCAATTTAGGCATTAATATTAAGTAGGTACATCATCTAAAATAATTGACCTGCTGTAAGAGACACAAATGCAAAGTAAATTTTTACTTTTATGGGTCGGTAGGGACATAATAAACTTAAGCTAGACAGTACGGAAAATTTTCAGCTTAAGTTATCCTTAAAAATCCTTAAACATCAAAATAATAAAGATCACACCCTTCACAGTTCACACCATAAAAAAAGAATGTCAATTGACTAGATGAAATATGTAATCGGTGTCATAATTATAACGCAACACACCGAAACCAGAATAAAATTTAAATGACGCTTAAATATTTATTTCATCTTATAAGTTGTATTGAATTAATGTCACGTCATAAATTATAGACCGTCAATTGACCGACCGGAAGATGTAACGGAAGACGCACCTGATGTGACATTTCTCGAACAATTACTGTCACATTAATAGTCAATAGAGTCACTTATTAACCTATTGAAAATGCATCAAAATTGTAAATGATTTTCTTTCTTTATGAGATCGCAAAAACCTACAGGATATCTACAGAATAGAGCGGGCTATTAAAACCATTTTATATGACAAAATTTTCTTTGGCTAAGACAGTCATAAATAGAGACCAACACACTCGTCATATTATTATGACTTATGATATACCTACTAGATAATAATGCTCGCGACTTCGTCTGCGTGGTTAGTTTTCTCAGAAAACCTGTGGCAGCTTTTTGATTTCAATATTAGGGATACGTATACGTATTTCGTTGTTTCATTTGTCTCCGGGATGCAAGCTATATCTCTTACCTTTCGAAATCGGTTAAGCAGATGGACCCTGAAAACATAACACAGAGACACACTTTTTTTTTCTCTCGTCTGGCTTTACATAGATTAGCCAATGTCAAGTTTGAAGTTATTTACAAATTAGGGAAACTATATAAGTATGGACTACGTCTTTGCCGGCGCTCGCCGACACACGCGTGACGCCCCAGTCAGTTCCACCACCAAAAACACCAGTAAAACACAAAAACCGGCCAAGGCACCGCACGCGCGCCAGCAAACGCCAACACAGACGAAGTCCAGAGACACACTTTTGCATGTTTTATGTGATTCCCTAGCTGATTCCTGCGACTTCATTCGCGTGGATTTACTTTTTTCAAATCCCTCAAAAAATCAAAGAGTTCCTTCTCTTTGATTTTTTGGGATAAAACGTAGCCTAGGTATGTCACTCTCCAGGTCTTTAACTATAACCATGTAAAAAATCACGTCCGCACGTTGCTCCGTTGCGACGTGATCGAAGGATAAGTTCAACAAACACACTTTCGTATTTATCATAATATGGGTAGTGATGGATTAAACTATTTATCACTTGTTTATTTACTTTCAAGAAATTAAGAGAGCTATTGTAAGAGCTTCGAAACAGCACTTTTTCTGACTTCACCTATTAAGCCACCCATGAACATTTTTTTAGTATTCAAATTTTTTACAAAGTTTTAACAAGAAAATTGTTGACTCCAGTTGAAAACACAAACGACGCTGGAAATTTTATCATTAGCCATTTATAATACCAGAGGAATAGCCAATGCGTTGCCGGCATTTCAGGAATTAAGTAAGTAAGTAGGTATAAACCCATGTTGAAATCTATGTTGTTCTTTTATATTATTCACGATACGCTGGCAAAGATAATATTATTAAGCCGGTTCTACACTCGCACGTGAAGTCGCGCCGTTATTTCACGCCGTGAATGTATGCCGCGATCCACGTGTGAACTGTGTCCCTTCCACACTCGCAAATCTTCACAGTCTTGTTCGTGAATATGGACGAAACTCTTTGTCGCAGACCAAAAAAAACCGACACTGATCGGGGAAAGGCGCGAAGCGCGAACGCAAAGGCGTGAACAAAATCTACACTCGTGATTCGCAAATGTCGCGGGCTTTCGTGGCCGTTCGCGCCGCGAGTGTAGAGCCCACTTTACATCTCCAAAAGAAGTGTTGACGAATTAGCTTTTTAACCGACCTTATTTCGTAATGTATTACTATCTTAGAATCTCTCCCTATAGAAATTAACGCCCAACGATATACGGCTTTAGATAATTATCTATAGTTAACATTCAAGTTGCACGAAGGAAGTGACCTGGTGGACAAACGAAACACTTTTATAGTTATCTCCGGACGTAAGTTAAAAAGCTTGCCCCATACAAAAGCATTAGATGGCCCATTAGACCAACAACCGTAAATCCAGTGGGCATTAGAATAAATTACTTCACTATCTACCTCTAATCTTAAATAGGTAAAAGGGCCTGGAAGACATAAAGCGTGATGGTGCCGACGCGCGATAGTGCTACATCATTATTATCAACGGATAGACGTCCACTGCTGGACATTGGTCTTTTGTAGGAGGTTCCACACGCCATGGTCTTCATCATCATCATCATCAGCCTGTGGAAGTCCACTGTTGGACATAGGCCTTCCCTATAGAGCGTCACCACACCCGGTCCTCAGCCTTCCTTATCCAGCCACTTCCCGCCAGCCGCTTTATATCGTCGGTCCATCGTGCTGGAGGGCGGCCCACACTACACTTGCTTAAACGCGGTCTCCACTCAAGGACTTTCCGGCTCCAACGGCCACCGCCTCTACGACAGGCATGGCCTGCCCACTGCCACTTCAGCTTGCTAATAGTTTGGGCTATGTCAGTGACCTTGTTTCTCCAGCCATGGTTTTGCGCCGTCTGAATCCAGCGATTCCCTGCCACTCGTTTGATATCGTCTGTCCAACGCTGAGCTTGCCAGTGCGAGGTCGCTATTCTAGCACCTTGGGACAACAACGCTATAGTTTTTTTGTATTACAAACTTTGTATTCAAGCAGCCTTGTTTGACGGGTCCGTTGCGCAGGTGACGTGGCGCGTTCTATTTTCCCAAGCCTTTACTCCACTATCGGCCACAAATCTTAAATAGGTATAATTCTTTCAACGGTGTACATATCCACAATACAATTAAAATTCAACACGAAAAAATTATCTTGAAGGATCGATTATACCTTCGTGAGTTCCCAACGATTCCCTAAACATGATTTTAACCACCATTAATTTGGGTGGAAAGGGGGAATTGGACATACCGCTCATTTTTTCATAGAACGAACTAACATAATATTATGTACTATAGAATATTATATTATTTTAACTAGCTAGTGGACGTGGACTACACAAACAAATCGTTTTTATATATATATATATTATATAATAGCCTCTTATTAGTTAAATTTTCAAAAATCAGTTTTAGCGGATATCTGTCATAATAGCTTTTCTGCATGCCAAACAGCCAGATCCATCCAGTAGATTTAGCAGTACATTAATAGATCAATCAATCACCTTTTATATAATTTAGTACATGTGTATCAACTATTGAGTACAAATTCAATCATATTTTTTTTATAAACATCTTATTTTTTCTTTATTTCAGAATATAGCAGCTGAATAATTAATACTTACTATGAGAGTGATCGGCGAATAGCGAAGGTCCACTGGACATCGCAGCGGCACCGTATTCTGTGGAGATCCTTGCGGTGGTTATTCGTCCAGCATCAACAACGACAAGTAGTCAAACCGAGTGGCCTATGGCTCATGACCCAAAAATATCTTGGTTTTTGACAGCAACAATTTTCAGCAACCGCAAAATGTTTTTAGAGGCTTCTTCGAGTTCACAAGTTTATTTGATCTAGCAATATCTTGGATATCTTAAAAGGCGTTTTATTATTCAATGCTCTCTAAATAGTATATACTTTAGCTTTTCTTACATCACGAAGGATCTTCATGTTTTAGGATGCTTAGATAATAGAGGTAGAAATTACAATTTTATTGATTTTAAATAAAAGAGACGGCAATGGAAAAGTTCTTTCGCAACGACGGAAACGAAAAACTAACGAACCAATCGCGTGGAATCATAAATACCCCAACAGCCGTTGCGTCTCACTTCGCGCTAACAAACAGATCGATAAATCACTCACTGCGCAGGTTCAATATCGAAACTTATTTTCAATTGTAGCATCGAGATTTTTATTTCACTTTAATTCCATCGAAATACTATGCATTGAGTAAATTTTGATAAATTACATAAAATATTTTTATTTTCTACAGTTCCTTTGTGTTCAACAGCTGGCTCTGCTATCCTTATTCTACCCATGCACACTTTTTGACATAAATATTTATACCGACCGTAAAATAATGTATTCAGAGTGAAAGCGTTAATTCGGCTGGGTCGGTTAATTTAACAGTTTTTTTTGGTTGGTTAGATGATAATTACGTACGTACAAACAAGTTTATTGTACCACGACAAACAAATGTAGAGTCAAACAAATTCATTTACGTACACAATTAATTGGTTTTTATACAAACTTTTTAAAACATTTTGTTGCTTTCAGGGTTCCGTACCTGAAGGATGCCAACGTGGCCCTATCCATCTGTCCGTCCTTCTGTCTGTTCACCTGTCCTTCCGTCTGTCCATCCGTTCGTCCGTCTGTCTGTCTGTCAGTGGGCTGTATATCATGAACCATAATAAGTAGTGTTAGATGGAGTTTCTTGATAGACTGTGCGTGGCCTAGCCCCTCTGACGTTCTCCAAGAGTCTATGGTACTAGCGAACTCTACACACTCTGTGACGCGTAGAATGGCGAGTAGTTGTTATGCTCGATATGTAAATTAATTAAATGAGGAAGAGTCGAATAAAAGTATATTAAAGTACATGCAAGTGATCTCTATTAGTAGAGAAGTGATATTTATTTACTTATGTACTTTTTGTATTGCTGCTACAACAATAGTATTTCGATATATGAGTATATGTCATTTTATGCCCATTGCCACTTCGAGCTTTGTAATTCGTTGAGTTATGTCGATTACTCTGGTTATCCTACGGATCTCCTCATTTTTGATTTGCTCCTGTAGAGAAATCCCAAGCATAGCTGAGTCATCCATCACCCACTGAGTGACTCTGAGTTTTCTTATCAGGCCCATAGTTAGCGACCATGTCCATATGAGTTTTCAGGAGTATTTTTCAAATTCATACTTACTAATATAATAAATGCGAAGGTGTGTCTGTCTTTCTGTGCTGCCTTTTCACGGCCCAACAGTTTAACCGATTTTGATGTTTGGTACAGAGTTAGCTTACATCCCGGGGACGAACATAGGCTACTTTTTATCCCGGAAAATCAAAGAGTTCCCACGGGATCCTTGAAGGCTCATCCGTTTATCCGATTTATATGAAATTTGGTACAGATGTAGTTTGCATCCCGGAAATTGACACAGGCAACTTTTATACCGGAAAAGCAACGAGTTCCCAGGGGATTTTAAAAATACCTAAATCCACACGGACTAAGTCGTGGGCATCATCTAGCACTTAAATAATAACAAGAGCACGATGATAAAAATGGAAGGTGGGCACTGGAATGGTTAATTTTAAAGACTCTGAAGTACTAATTAGTAAAAATTATTACCAACCAATCTTGTGTTGATTACCTACAAGTCATTTCGTCCCGGAAACATCTGGAGTTACCCTTCCGTCTTTGATAATCTGTTAACGTGCAGTTGGTTCCAAATTACTAACAATTAACTCGGAATTTTAATGGACTCTCAAATTTAATCGTTTAGAACGACCTACAGTATTATCTTCACATTATTTAATAGAGTATATTACTATTATAGCATAAAAAACGTGGTGATGAGGGCTAGTGGTTAAGATTTCGGGCTCTTATTCGGGAATTCTCGTATCGTATCGTATACTCTGAGGATGCTACTTCAATTCCAGTCAAGAAAGTGCTGCTGTATCTGGCGGTCACAGATTTTGACAAGGAAATGTGATGTAGAGGTGATCACAATATATTGGAGATGGTCGAAGTGATACAGTATACTCAAGACCTGTTCAAAGACTATAAGAAAAAGCACCCCTAACTTTCGGAGTTATGTACATCATCGCTTGGTTTAACGGTGAAGGAAAAAAGCGTGAGGAAAACTGTATGTCAGAGTTCTCCATAATGTTCTCAACGGTATGCGAAGTAAGCCAATCCACACTTGCACGACTGTGGCGTGTGCACCCTTCGAAAGTGATTAAACGGCTTATTGCCGAAGATACTAACTCTCGTGTGTGATATCCACAAAGTTTTATATTATCACCACAATTTTTTTGAACAATTCCTTACCTTTCAGGTAGGTACTTAGAAGGATCACTCTGTAAAGACTTTTCAATAACGACTCTTCGAGGTAGGTACAGCTCGCTAGTAGGTAAGTAGAGGCGCGCTGCGTGTCTAAAATTTATAACAATAGAGAAAGAGCCTGTGAGAACTGGCGGTTACCACGAAACTGTCCCTGGCAATGCATGACTTAATTTCTAATACTTTTCCGAAGAAAATATAAAAAAATTGACTTTATACTTTGACAAAATATTTTCCTACGTCTTTTTTGCTTGTTATCTGCCAAAGCCACCAGCCACCATGATCCAAACTTCACAGTCGTTGATCGTTCCATCGTATTGTGGACAATATGCAGATAAACTTTCAGTTTTTTTTTCATAAAGTTCGAAGATCTGTCCCTCACGGGATCTAAGTCCACAACCTACATAACGCCTAACTTTTTATTAGGTATCTTTTATCATCTCTTATCACTCGATAGCGATAACAGTTGCGTGAGTGCCGTGGAAGGGGCGCCGTAGGTTTATGTCTCGTGACCAAGTGGGCTCGGCCTGGTATTACCTCAGCGTGTAACATTCATCACATAAAACTCGCAATGCAAACGATCGAGTTTTACGAGCTCAGTGCAGTGGGCCTAATTTGTTGAGATTAGGATCTCGTGCCATCAAGCTTTTATGAAGGCGGCTGATTTACTACCTGATGGCATTCGCGATAGTTTTAATGCCACCACATTGGTGGCACTTTTACTGCGCTCAAGTAACGAGACAAAATGTTTTGTGTCCTTAAATATTTTGCACTTACCATGATTTATGTCTGCTGATAGAACATGATAGAGTTTACGAAGGAATACATTAAAATGATATGGTACAGCTTAGGTATAAAGGTGCCCACGCACTCGAACTGAACTGAACTGAATGCGGCAGTGACGTACGCGCGTCGCGGCTGAAGAGAATATCGTACGGGGCGCTGCCGCGACGCGCAGTTCAGCTGCAGTTCAGTTCAAGTGCATGGGCACCTTAATGCGTACAAAATGAGAACTCACTCGCCATGTTAACTTTATGTGTCAACTGTCATGTCAAATGTACGATTTTAGTCCTTATTTTAAAGCTGATAATAATGTTAACTCATAGAGCTAAAATGGCGGACATTTTTTGTATGGACTATACATTCTACTATTTTTCCATAATAGAGATCTAGCTTTTGCCCTAAGGTCAAGGAAGGATCACTTCGAAGTCTGTCTGTCTGTTAGTCAAAAAACCTATGGGAACTTCCCGTTGACCTAGGATTATGGAGTTTGGTACTTAGGTAGGCAAATCTCATGGCACAAGTAATTCAAAAACCATGGATTTTACATCACAAAAAAAAAATTAAAAGCGTTGTACAATGGTACGGAACCCTTCGTGTGCGAGTCCGACTCGCACTTGTCCGGTTTTTTTTCTTTACTTAACGTTTGGTATCATAAAAATAAAACACACGATTAGATATTTTATTTATTAAAGTTGATAAAGAAAAGCTTAAAAGTACCTGTCAAAAGTCAAGATAATAATTACTTAATATCAATTAAAGTATAAGTAGGTAGATAGCTAGGTACCTACATATTATCAGAACGTCCCTGTATCACTCATGACAGATGTTTGCATGACAAAAGTCGAGATTAATAATTTTTTTTTTCTCTCGTCTGGCTTTACACTGACTAGCCAATGTCAAGTTTGTAGTTATTTACAAGTTAGGGAAACTATATGTATAAGTATGGACTTGGTCTGTGCCGGCGCCCGCCGACATACACGCGGCGCCCCTTTAGAGCGCTTCCCAGGCAGTTCCACCACCAATAAACACCAGCAGAACACAAAAACCGGCCACTTCTAACAAAAAACACTCCAAAAAGTCACAACACGCGCGCCAACAAACACCACCACAGACTAAGTCCGATTAATAATTCTCATCGTTATAATTTCTCATTCATAATTTTCGGAATTTACTGATGAACAAACTAATTTCTAATGAACACCAAATGATCATGTCTATACATATTCGATCTAACAATTGATCGCAGCTAAAAATCTTTACTTACAGGCAAAAGTGTGTCTGTCTGTCTGCTAGCTTTTCACGGCCCATCTGTTTAACCGATTTTTACGAAATTAGTACACAAACAACTTTCTTCCCGTGGAAAGACATAGACTGCTTACATTTACTTTTTGTCCCGCGAAATCAAGAGTTCCCACGAAATTTTCGGCAATCTAAATCCACGTCGATGAAATTGTAGGATCATTTATTTTGTAAAGAAAATAGGCTACTTTCTATCCCGGAAAAGCAAATCTCGTAAAAAATGAATATTGGGATAGACCCAAAGGTTTTTCATTGTACCATTACAGATCTCTAACAATCGTGCTGAACCAGGTAAAGCTTTAAACGTTCCCAACGCGTTTCGTGGGTCAATTTACATTAACCTCTATCTACCATCTCGGTTAATTGTGAACCGATGGTTAACGGTCACTTATCGGTTATCTGATAGTTTCACTGTTACACGCAACGATTGTTGTTGTTAAGGTAAACAATGTTGCGGTCCCCAAATTATAATACCTTCACTGGATAGAGCATGTTTCCTGACTTTGCCCGTGGGAATATTTTCATTGAAAAGTAACAGAACTACAAATTTTAATCAATAACTCGATCTTGGAATAATTATCCAATCATTAATCATTTGGAAGACCATAGCACAAAACGAACTATTTTGTGTGTGTGTGATCTAAGGTACAAAAAAACCGGCCAAGTGCGACTCAGACTCGCGCACCGAGGGAGGTACTCGGGTAATTTTTTCCGATATTTTGCACGATAAATCAAAAACTATTGTGCATAAAAATCAATAAAAATCTGTTTTAGAATATACAGGTACAGCTCTTTCATATGATATCCCACTTGGTATAGTTATCTTACTTTGAAAGAAACACATTTTCAATTTTTTAATGATGTAACCACAAATTCACGGTTTTCGGATTTATTCCTTGTGCTATAAGACCTACCTACCTGCCAAATTTTATGATTCTAGGTCGACGGGAAGTACCCTATAGGTTTCCTTGACAGACACGACGGACGGATGGACGGACGGACGGACGGACGGACAGACAGACAGACAGACAACAAAGTGATCCTATAAGGGTTCTGTTTTTCCTTTTGAGGTACGGAAGCCTAAAAAGCGATAGAATCAAGGATAGGATAGGAATAAAAATATTTTTAGACAGTAAACTTTTATATGTTTGAATTGTGGAATGGAATACAGTATGTACCTAATATTTTACGTGCTACCCACTACGTCAACCAATACTTAATAATAATTTAATACTTAATTACAAAAAATTACATGTATAAAATATGGGTTGATAGGATATTACAAGTAGCCATAAAAATATTTTAGAATGAAGACCGCGAGGTGCGAAGCGCAGCGTGGGGCGACCTCCTGGACTGAATGCGACGGACTTCAAACGTGGTGGTGTGTGGTGACGAGCTCTCAGGAGATCCTTATATCCAGCACCAATTAACCATCTGTAACAATAAGATAACAATATTAGTCAGTCAATTAGAAAGAAAAGAATTAGATTGGCCATCCAAATGGGTAATGCTGGCAGCATCTTGGGTCCAATGCCTCGCTGCGGGGTTCTTGATGAGGTTTTAGATTTTATTTAATTTATTTAAGTTTTAATTTATTTAGATTTGAGTTTATTTTATAAAATTATTTGTTATTATACCTAATTCTGTACTTAAAAGAGAAATTGTATTTCAGCGTGATTTCAACCATATTAAATCGTTGTCGATTAGAAAATTAGAAATCATTATCAATCTTACCAAAATCGACCGTTCTAAAAAAACCGGATTAAAACAAAAAAAATCCATACTAGACAATAGCCGACGCTTGTAGGTTTAAAAATGCCCCAAGTCTGTCAAATTTAATGTTTCGTTTATCATTTGAAAGACAGTTAAAAAAGTATAAAAACTGTTAAAAGTGCAACCTGAGTTACCACCCAATATTTTCACGAATTATAACTGTTTTAAACTCGCTCATAAAAATGATGTAACACATCTTTGGCTCATTTAACGAACTCATATTAAGCCGTAAGACATTAATTTTAACATCCGACGTTTTACGCCGTGTAATGGTATCACATGAGCAATTAATTTTAGGACGCGTATTGTATTTTGTGATAGATCGTTAATTTTCTCTAGATCTGACCGGAGTTTTATGATAATTATGTCATTATCAAAATGTTTACTGCCGTTTTAATTAATGACTTTGGTCAGTGTGTGCCCTTTCATAATTTCTTTTTATAAGATTTTTTTCATGTTTCCATAAGACCATAAATAATAGTTTGATCAAGATAATTTTATTGGAGCATAAAATTGAAAAACTTGAGAGGACGGCGCGTAAATTAATAATATAGATATAAAATATCTGATAAAGTTAATAGTGTAATCAATTTAAGTCCCACACAGAGCTAATACTCGTAAATAAACAACTATGTTGCTGATATCTTAGTTTATGTGATCATAACAATTAAGGAGCCCGGATGCGAAATAAATAACCTGTGAAAGAACGTTAATTTTCGCAAGATTCGCTTAGGTAATTAGCCCCTGACCCAAAAAGAGGAGTATTATAAGATATAAGAGTATCTGTGTATCTGTCTGTGGCATCGTAGCTCCTAAACGAATGAACCGATTTTAATTTAGTTTTTTTTTGTTTAAAAGGTAACTTAGCTTGATCGAGAGTGTTCTTAGCTATAATCGAAGAAAAAGAAGAAAGTATCAGCTCTTTTCTAGTTTTCTTATAGAGGTTTTTGTGTCGGGGGTTTTTTAAATTTTTAGTTATAATTGTCATAATAAATGTTTTGCTGCTTTTTTATGGTTGGACTCCACTATCGGGACTCAGCAAATGATTTCTGATATTGCGAATTGTGTGACTGGCGGGAATCATATGATTTGGCTGGCGCGAATATACCTACTTACCTGTATGTAGTTATATTGTTCAATATTTATAGCATCTATTTAGTGCGGAGTTACGCACCATTTGACACCAGCTTCGAGCGTGCCTCAAAAATGGCGGCCAGGGTTGCTATTAATGTACGATTATTGCAAAGCTCTTCAAATATATCTCTACTTATTTTTGGTACCTATATACTATTTTATTATTTCAAAGCGCCTAACTAAACAGAAGACCTGAATTTTGCTAACCAATAGTGCTTTGTTCATATTTTACTTCGTTGAAGCTCGCAAACTTTGTCAATTTGAACAAAAAAAAAAGTGAAAACTCATAATGCAGAACTCACGACACCGCGATAACATGGCTTCCACACACTTTCGAAAAATCAATTTAACCCCCAAAAGAACGTATCATATTTTCAGCCACCCCACGCTCCGATAAGAAGACAGGGACGAAATATATCAACACGTCGACGTTGAAGAGAGAGGAAAAACAAACAAAAAATTGTGCAGGAAAAAACATGGTCGCGAAAAAGTACGTAGGGGTTGTTTCTGAAGTGGCACATTAGTGTTCCCTACACTGTATTTGACTGAGAAAAATGAATAATAACCACCTCCACGGACGGGGGTGTACGTTTTTTATGAGCATATTCTACTGTCGTAAAACTAAATATGGAGGAATATTAAAAATTTATTGTCAACTATCTGTTGAAGAATTGTATGAAAAAATTCTGGGCACTTAACTGAAATTATTGGTCTTACTAAGTTGCTAAAAGCAGATTGAAGTCCTAAAGCGCAGGCCACATTGGAAGCGAAGCGATACGAAACTAAGTTCGTTTCGCTTCGCTCGTGTCGCTGCCGTGCCTTTTCCTACAGACCTACTTCGGTTCCGACTGTGAACTACAAAGCTAAACGCCAGCGATTCGTACCTTGTTAAGCGAGCAAAACGAACATAGTTTCGTTTCGCTTCGCTCCCAATGTGGCCTGCGCTGCTGTGCTGTGTGCTGTGAGGTGTTAAAGTGACGACCTCGCACCGGAAAATGTAGCGTTGGCAGACCCCCCACTTGTTGGACAGACCACATCAAACTAGTTGTAACGAGCCGCTGGATTCAGGCGTTACAAGACCGTGGCATATATATCTCTCTAATATAAATCTCATATAAATATATTTCTACATGAAACCTTTATAGCCTCGATAGCTCAAGAGGAGCGGACTGAAAACCAAAAGGTCGCCGGTTCAAACCCCACCCGTTGCACTATTGTCGTACCTACTCCTAGCAAAAGATTGACGCTTAATTGGAGGGGAAAGGGGAATATTAGTTAGCAGCTTGGCTAATATTCTTTAACAAGTGTAAATTAAAAATTTATAACACCCCCGACGATCCAAAGTATTTGAGTTTTCCAAAACATCATTTTCAAATAAATAATTATGTATTTAGGTAACGTCCATCTTGACAACTTGACATTTGTCTATTGACATAATATTATGAACCTAACGGTTATCTAACCTTCTTTTCTACAAGAAAACTAGAAAAGAGCTGATAACTCTAAAACGGCTGAACCAATTTTTTTAGATTATAGCTAAGAACACTCTCGATCAAGCTACCTTTCAAACAAAAAAAAAAACTAAATTAAAATCGGTTCATTCGTTTAGGCGCTACGATGCCACAGACAGATACACAGATACACAGATACACAGACACACAGATACACAGATAACACCCCTCTTTTTGGGTCGGGGGTTAAAAAAGAAAACCTATGTCCATCAGTGGATGTTTATGGATTGACGGTGATGATGATTTGCCAGGTTTAAAGCTCACGTTTTTAAAGTACTTAGTATTTGATTTTTAGGGTTCCTTATGTCCAGAGAAAAAAGAACCCTTACAGGATCACTTCGTAATCTGTCTGTTTGTCAAGACTCATTTAAGGGAATCAAAACAGGCTACTTCCCGATCAACTTGAGGTTTTGAATGTAGGTTTTCTTTTTTAAGTAATTTATGTCTAACTCAAACAAGAAAGGAATTCAAGAAAATTTTCCCGAATGAAGTCTGGTGGGTCAGCTTGTCATGTAATGAAAATCTATAAAGTTATCTAAAATTATTACAATAATAATTTATGTACCCTATAAAATTTAATATATTCAAACATCATATTTTAACAAAGTTTTGATGCTGTAAGCCTCTATTGGAGCCAAAAGCCAATTAAAATTTTCTGTTAAACGCGAAATTGTTTTGATTTCAAAATATAATTACTAATTAGTGGCGTATTTTAAATAAATATTTTGTTATTTAGACTTGACGACTTTGAAAATCAAAATATCCTTTTTCTATAATATGCATATTGTATACATATTATTTTATATTTATTTTGTATAATGCCTACAAACGCAAAAGTAGATTCACGCTTTATTACATACTACAGTGTAATAAATAATAATTAATCTCTTTCGGCGTTGAATGGCGTTGATACAAACAAATACCCTATATATCTTTTTCCGTTTTTTTTTTTTACTTCACAACTATTTATTTAATGTATTTTTATATCTTGTAATTTTCTGTATTTACAACATAAACATATAATAATGAAAACACAACACGTGACTACAGCAAATAAAGGATTTTACGTAGATGAACTTAATCACCACGATATCGTGTCGTACAACATAAAAGCTCATCGTGGTATCATTAGGCTTTCAACGAAATTAATAATAACCATTTCACTATTTTAAAAGGGCTTGTTTCCCTATTGTTATAAAATTAATAAGCTTTAATTAGCCTTTCAAATGAATGAAAACAAATTATGTACTAGAAAATAAGTTTGTGCTAGAAAATAGAAATTCTGCATAAACGGGTGTTTTGTTTATATGAACATAAGCATACTTAACTACTGAAACGTGGTTGCTAACTATGAGCCATGGGCCTCATATTATATGAAAGCCCAGAGTCACTCAGTGGGCGATGGATAGTAATAATGCTTGGAGTTTTTCTACGAGATCAAATCAGAAATGATAGATAGCGACCACGGGTTCAACGGCTTGCAAAGCTGAAGTGGCAATGGGCAGGGCACAGAAAAAAAAATTAAAATGTGTCTTAATTTTCAAAGTAAGATAACTATACCTACCAAGTGGGGTATCATAATATGAAAGGGCTTTACTTGTACATTCTAAAACAGATTTTTATTTATTTTTAAGCATACTTAATAGTTTTTGATTTATCGTGCAAAATGTCGGAAAAAGTACCCGAGTACGGAACCCTCGGTGCGCGAGTTTGACTCGCACTTGGCCGGTTTTTATTTATCGCTACTTATCAGCAGTTCGCGGGTAGTAGTCGGATTTTAGTTGTGTTTAACTTTATCTTGTTGCGATGAAAAGCCTTTCCTATCCCTTATATCGATCTGATCTTTATTAGAAGCTCAAAATTGGGCCACGGTGCCAACAGTTGATTAGGGGGCTAGGTCGCGCTAACCAGTCGTGCTTAATGCGGGGTGCTACCCCTTAAATTTGCATATTGATTAGAACTGAATTGTCTTTCAAATTATTTAAGTAGATGCCTATAATGAGGTGTGATAAACGTTAATATTCTGATTTCCTCTTCAACTAAGCGATTTTGCTCGTTTTCTTCAAAGTTAGTTGCTAAAAATTTGGGCTGTCATTATTTTCTTAAACGGTAAGTTTTTCTAAAACCATCTAAGAAACGCAAAAGTGATTTTAAAATACCTATAATCTATATTTTCTAGGTGGAATGTAGATATTGTAATTGATAGCTCGAGGGAGTAAACCAATTTATATCAACTCACTTTTTAGGTGGTTTGCGCGGGTCCAAATTATAAATGTGAAAGTGTGTCTGTGTAGATATAGGTAACCTATTCACGGCCCATCCATGTCACACATCCTACGGCATGCTTGAGACGCACCACAGGGGTTTTATCGCGGAAAACCAATACCTACCCATGGGTACATTTTTCATTAAAAACCTAAACCTATGCGGACGAGGTCGGCGGAATGATCTAGTCTTTTCTATATTTTTCATTTTGTGTTGTTGTGTACTCAGCATAATCCGTAAACATAACAACACATACGCTTAACTACACCTGTCTGGTTTTTTTTAAATCGCACGAGCGCAACTCAAACATCTATTGAAAACCCAAAACAGGGGGTGCGTCCCCCCCTGCCCGCCTCCCCCTCGTTATTCCACTTCCCTTCTCCCCTTTCTTTCCACTAACTTCGCATCGTCATCCGTATTACTTCGGCCTTAACTTATGTGAGGGTATACGCAGCCCTAATCCAACGAAAAGTAACCTCTATTTTCCGATAATTAGAATATAATTTTCTTTGTCGTGAAAAACCAATTTATACTCTCAATCGCCACCTGATTTTGATCTTTATAGTCTTCACACAAAGGGTGAAGTTTGTTTGCGCCGCGCTAGATCAATTTTGAGATAGTAGTTGGTACTGATTCCTTTGCATTACTTTTTCGTTCTTTGTGGAGGTATTTTATACGAGTTTAAGGTCTTATGTGTAGAGAAGAGGGCGCATAGCAAATGTTTGATAGCTTTATGTGTATTTGTGATGCTGCTTATTGGATTCGAATAGAATGTGGATAATTTAATTTAGAAGCGATCTTGGACTTCCTAATGCGTCTATGTGTACTTTTGGAGTTAAAGTCCGGACATGCTTCAGACGTTTGAAAAGATAATGGAAGAAACTTCAAGTTAATTGCATATACCAAAGACAAAGAAAAGGGTTACGCCAAGAATTCGCAAGAATTCGAATTACTTACCTACCTCTTACGAAATCTCAAAATCGAGTCATAATATGGAGCCCAAGGGATACTCTGTAGTCACAGACAATCTTTATCAGTCACTTAGAAGTCAAAATTTCAGATGAATAGGGCTCTACATGAAGTCCAAGCCTGAAGTTTACATGCACTGAAGTAGATTTAGGAATAGAATATGTCAATACCTAGTTGTGATAGCATCACCTATCGGTAGATTGCGCTGGATAGCAATCTTGACTCAGTTCGATAGGTAGTTAGATGGGTAGTCGGTTTAGAGGTATGAATTGGACCTTTTCGCTTCCACTGTGCTCTGACAGCTGTTATGAATGTTGCAAGCTAGGTATGATACTCCGCACTATGTATCCAATCAAACATGGAAACTCCCGGAAGATACAAGTGTAAATTAAAAATTTATAACACCCCCGACAAGTGAAGGTTACAGTAACTAGAAAAGAGCTGATAACTTTCAAACGGCTGAACCGATTTTCTTGGATTATAGCTAAGAACACTCTCGATCAAGCCACCTTTCAAACAAAAAAAACTTAATTAAAATCGGTTCATTAGTTTAGGCGCTACGGTGCCACAGACAGGTACACAGATACACAGACACACAGATACACACGCCAAACTTATAACACCCCTCTTTTTGGGTCGGGGGTTAAAAAGGAAGATGCACCAACTTTTACAGAGTGAGTGTATTATTCCGCTCATATTTCAGAAGAAAATAGCCGGCAGAGTACCACCTGAGCGAAGAACATCATGGCTTAAGAATTTACGCCAATGGTATGGAAAGAGTAGGTACCTACCCGATCTTTATTCCGCGCAGCAGCGTTCAAGGTGTAGACAAGCCCAACCTCCACGATGACACTACAAGAAGATGAAAGAAGAGATTAGTATACCAGTCTTGGCAAATAATTAAGGCAAGGAGAAATAATCACTTCTGACAACCCTCAAGGTAATATTTGACAGTTTTCCGCTGTCAACAATAGGTGAAAAGCGCCATTAAGTCCGACTTGTTGATTCCTAATAAGCCGAAATGCAGTCCCTTTTTGCTCAATATAACAGGCAATTAGTGGGTTTGACAAATAATTTTAAATACTTAGGGTGAAGTAACAAATAAGATCGAACCATAAAATTATAATAGACTCTAAAGCGTAATAACTTTGAGTTGAAATTGGGTTGTCAGTCTAAAACCCCCAGTTTTAAAAGACAATGCAGCCAAGAAAAGATGCTGCTTGCGTAATGACGTCATTAAGCGTCGTAGAAACATTGTCCAGACGAGGATCATCTCTTTAGATGGCACTCGAGCGATAGGTTATTGTGAATAAATTGCATTATGGAAGGAAAATAATGTTTTATTTTTTTCTTGATTTTTTAAATTGAGTTCCTCTCTGTTGCTTTACAAGGGAGATGTCACGGGCCTAATTATAATTTATTGGAAGATTCGATACCTATACCTATAATTTCCTATTTAAAATCTTAGAAGTTACTAGCTCATGCCCACGACTTCGTCCGCGTGGATTTAAGTTTTTAAAATTAGAACTCATATTTTTTTCTGAAATAAGAAGTAGGTATCCTATATCCATCATAACAATACCCGCTACTTATCTCATAAAAAAAAAATCCAGATCGATTTAAAGTTACAGAAAAACAACCAGAGACAAACGCTTTCGTTTCTACTAATGGATTATGGTGATAAGCTACCAAATAATACCGAATTGTGTAAAACTGGTCAAGATGCGTGTTAGAATATGCATCACTTTTCATGTTCAGGAAACCCTGAAAAATCTTTTCAATCTTTTCAAAATTTTCATATGCTTCGGGTAGCATATGAAAATTTATAGTAGTATAGGTAACAGGTTTCTATAACTGTGTTTTTCAAATCAGGTCTTATAGTTTACTGAACTGCAGCTGAACTGCGCGTCGCGGCAGCGCGCTGCAGATATTCTCTCCAGTTGCGATGCGCGTACCGCGTAGTGCGTCACTGCCGCGCGTCGCGGCTGGAGAGAGTATCGTGCGGGGCGCTGCCGCGACGCGCAGTTCAGCTGCAGTTCAGTTCGAGTGCGTGGGCACCTTTACACAGAACCTAAAAATAGACTCATTTAGATTGTAAAGATAACGAGATAAGATAAGATAACGAGAAGAAAGAGACTCAGTTTCAGCCACTATAATGGCTGATTCAAATACTGAAAATTTCTGCCGATACCGTCTTTGTGTTGTTATTATTTATGATGTATATGAAGGGGGGATGTTTTCACCACGTCCATATTTTCTCCACAGCGAGTCTGCAAAGCATTTTTCAAGACAACCCTCCTTGCGTTACTCAACGATTTTCTTGCGGTGCAAAATATAAGATGTTAGCGTAAAATGGATTAAGTACCTACCTACTAAATTTTAGTCCACAAGCAGAAAAAAATATTACGGCTAACCTTTCGTTAAACTGATGCAAATCTTCTCGTCCTCAAAGATGAAATTCTTTGTTCAGGATTTTCAAATCCTTGAGGACACTTACAAGTGGCCTGATACACAAATCCTTATTTTGAATTTGTTAGGTATTGAAGGATAGCATTTGAAATGAAGAAATTCGCAGAAGAGCCAAGGTCATGACAGCCCAAACCATCAACAAGTTAATTAAGATGGCAATACTAGTGCTTAAGATGTTCGCTTCGGGGGATCTGGGTTTCAATTCGGGTCTTCTAACTTTTTAGAGCTATGTATATCTTAAGCTATTAAATATCACTTGATTTAACTGTAAAAGAAAAACAGTGAGGAAACCTGTATGTTGGAGAGTTCTGTATATTAATATCAAAGGTCTCTGAAGTCTGTTAATCCGCACTTGGCCAGCGTGGATTTTGACCTAGCTAGGCTCTTCTCATTTTGATAGGACATCCGTTCTCAGTAGTAAGTCAAGGATGGGTTTAAGATGATAATGATGGTACATAATAGTAAAAATCTAATTAATAGTAAAAATACGAACTTTTATGTTTTAAATCGCTCTCCGTCTATGACGGGTACCGTGGAGCACAAAGTTCGTTTTTCTTCCACTCTTTCTTGGCAGTTTTGATGCATCGC
Organism: Maniola jurtina; assembly: GCF_905333055.1. Classification (NCBI taxonomy): domain Eukaryota; kingdom Metazoa; phylum Arthropoda; class Insecta; order Lepidoptera; family Nymphalidae; genus Maniola; species Maniola jurtina. The sequence goes on along the minus strand of NC_060037.1, from coordinate 3,009,152 downwards.
AATATTTTCGTGTCAGCCACATGCGCCCGTGACGTCACGTGATATATTGGCTTCTGCCGCCATAATTGTAATCTCTGACGATTACTTCATATTATGAGTTTTGCTGTTTATGGGAATAACATACTTCAAGGTGATGGCCGCGAGTTTGTCCGCGTGGATTTGGGCTTTCGATAATCCTGTGGGATTCTTAAAAAGTCGTGACAGCCTCGTGGTTAAGCGTATGTACAGTCAAAGGCCGTAAGTCGTTTAGCACCTTAATGATCATATTCGCGTGGCACAGTTATGCACATGCGTTATGCGTGTGTGGTGTGTTTATAGAAATAGGCCATAAGTGCGACCGGTTCTTGATGCAATAGTTTCGCGTAATTGCTACTCGAATTCTGAAGCCGACCGTACATCAAAGCCCTTAATAACTCGTTCACTCAGGCTGCGTAAGCGTTGCGTAGAGCGTACCATTACGTTGTAATGTATGGAACTGTATGAAACATGGCACATCGATTGCCTCAAGCGTGGACGTATGCGTAACCCGGTGTGTTAGGGGTTTACGCGCGTCACTACGCACGTGTCACGTGTACCTGCTGGGTGTGAATCGGCCTTAAGGCGGCGGCTTGACGGCGGCATAGTCACGTAATACATCACGTTGATCTTCTTACATCGCCTCAATTCCAGGCCTCCCCCCTCCATACCCTCGGGATTACCTCCCTGCTTACTGCTTACAGAATAGTTGAATTGTTGGCATTTTTAACCGACTTCCAAAAAAGGAGGAGGTTCTCAATTCGTCGGGATCTTTTTTTTTTTTTTTTTTTTTTTTTTTTTTTTTTTTTAACCCCCGACCCAAAAAGAGGGGTGTTATAAGTTTGACGTGTGTATCTGTGTATCTGTGTGTCTGTGTATCTGTGTATCTGTGTATCTGTCTGTGGCATCGTAGCGCCTAAACGAATGAACCGATTTTAATTTAGTTTTTTTTGTTTGAAAGGTGGCTTGATCGAGAGTGTTCTTAGCTATAATCTAAAAAAATTGGTTCAGCCGTTTAAGAGTTATCCGCTCTTTTCTAGTTTTCTTGTAGAAAAGAAGGTTAGATAACCGTTAGGTTCATAATATTATGTCAATAGACAAATGTCAACCTGTCAAGATGGACGTTGCCTAAATACATTATTATTTATTTGAAAATGATGTTTTGGAAAACTCAGATACTTTGGATCGTCGGGGGTGTTATAAATTTTTAATTTACACTTGTTTATATTTTTTATGTATGTTCCCCGATTACTCAAAGACCCCTGGACCGATTGGGAAAATTTTTTTTTTGTTTGAAAGGGTATACTATGCAGGTGGTCCCATATAAATTTGGTGAAGATCTGATGAATATCTTCGGAGATGGAGAACAGAACTCCTCAATGGATAGGAGCAAATTGCTCGCGATCAGTGTAATAGCTTAGTAAACAGTAGGGTTTTAACTGGGCACAGCATATTATAGTACAGTAGGGCCACTAAAAATTGTGAAATAAAAAATTTTCAAAAGAAAAATAAAACCGACTTCAAAAACGACAAACACTAAAAAGTAAAAAATAACTTTTGTTTAGCTACACGTGTAATGCACCTAGGTATGAAGTCGGGCGAGCTTCACTCTTGGATTTCTAATTTTGTTTTAATATGCTCGCTCGACTTCATACCTAGGTGCATTACACGTGTAGCTAAACAAAAGTTATTTTTTACTTTTTAGTGTTTGTCGTTTTTGAAGTCGGTTTTATTTTTCTTTTGAAAATTTTTTTGTCCAATAAGTAACAATATTACCTATTATAAGTATAACTAGGGTCTAAATGGTTCCTCCACATCTTATCTGATCTTGATGACAGGCAAGATGTACCTTGTTGCATCCTGGGAGCGGAGGTAGGATACTTTTTAGGAGCTCCCACAGGATTTTATCATAATCAACCCATCGCTGGCTCACTATTGAGCATGGTTCTCGTCTTATAATGAGAAGGGCTTGGCCATAGTCTATCACGCTGGCCTAGAGTGGATTCACACACCTTTGAGAACATTATGGAGAACTCTCAAATATACAGGTGTGAGAAAACTTGTTTTCCTTCACCGTTAAAGCAAGTGATAATCCATACTAATATTATAAATGCGAAAGTGTTTCTGTCTGTCTGTCTGTCTGCTACGTTTTCACGGCCCAACCACTGAACCGATTTTAATTAAAGGTACAGACTTGGGGTACATCCCGGGGAAGGACATAGACTACTTTTTATCCCGGAAAATCAAAGAATTCCTACAGGATTAAAAAACCGAAATCCACGCGGGTAAAGCCGCGGGCATCATCTAGTAATTACTAAAATGCACATAGCTCCGAAAAGTAAGAGGTGCGTGCCCGGGATTGAATCCCCGACCCCCCGAGTACCAGGCCGACGCGGACGTCTTTACCACTAGCTATCCCTAACTTATAAGCTACTAGCCGATGCCCGCGACTTCGCCCGCGTGAATTTAGGTGTTTGAAATCCCGTGGGAACTCTTTGATTTTCCGGGATAAAAAGTAGCCTATGTGCTAATCCAGGGTATTATCTATCTCCATTCTGAATTTCAGCCAAATCCGTCCAATGGTTTTTGCGTGAAGGAGTAACAAACATACACACACACACACACACACACACCCACACACACACACACACACACACACACACACACACACACACACACACAAACTTTCGCCTTTATAATATTAGTGTGATAATACCATCTATTAATACGCATTTCATCGAACGAAGCCTATTTAAGTGTTACTGAGTAACTTAATCGTTTAATTTATCACTTATGAAGCCTGTAAAATTCCCAAACCTGTTTACCCTTTAGTGACCCTATCTTAACCTTATAAGGTCTCTTCTTTAAACACTAATTTTATTGACTAATAATGATTTTATCACGTATCTAGATTCTAGACTTTTTGTCGTAGGCACCTAGTTAGGTAGGTATACCTATCTACTTAGTACTTTAATCTAAAACCTATACTTTCATACTAATGTTAAGTATGAATGTGAAAGTGTTTGTCTGTCTGTTACCTACATTTTGACGATCTAAACAACGATTTCTGATTTGTCGAAATTTGATACAGATCATTAATCCCTGAGTATGTTGTCAAACCAAACCAAATTTCGTCAAAAATATCAAAAGTAAAATGTTGTAAGTAATCTCTGTATTTTTTTTTTCAAAAAATAAAAAAATAAAACTGGTATCACTTCAAGTTAGTGCATGACAGATTTTCTTTCATAAGTGCACCTGTAATAGACAACCATACTGCAATGAATTTGTATATTTTATAGCCATAAATGTACGGAATTTGTAGGTGTAAATAATTAAAAAGGAAATAAAAATAAAATTGGTCAAACAGATGGATCGCGAAAAGGTGACACATAGACACACAGACACTCTTCCGCATTTACAATATTAGCATGGATTTCCAGTTTTTAACCCGCGACCCAAAAAGAGGGGTGTTATAAATTTGACGTGTGTATCTGTGTATCTGTTTGTGGCATCGTAGCTCCTAAACTAATGAACCGATTTTAATCTAGTTTTTTTTGTTTGAAAGGTGGCTTGATCGAGTGTTCTTAGCTATAATCCAAGAAAATCGGTTCAGCCGTTTAAAAGTTATTAGCTCTTTTCTAGTTACTGTAACCTTCACTTGTCGGGAGTGTTATACATTTTTAATTTACACTTGTAGAACAAATCGATCACAATACACGCAAGTTACCTCGACAAACAAATCTAGATCGTCAAACTTATCCAATATATCTTCCTTAGCAAGTTTTATATAGCATAAATTCTTATATAAGGAGCGAGGCGTAAATAAAAAGGGGACTATGTGAGCCACAAATCTCCTGGAGTAATATCTTGGAGAAAAATAAATTCGTAAACCCGAGTTTGAGCGCACCTGACTTATATTTATGTATACCGTGATACGGTTGGGATACGTTCAGATTGGGTTCTTTTTAACCCCCGACCCAAAAAGAGGGGTGTTATAAGTTTGACGTGTGTATCTGTGTGTCTGTGTATCTGTGTATCTGTGTATCTGTCTGTGGCATCGTAGCGCCTAAACGAATGAACCGATTTTAATTTAGTTTTTTTTTTTGAAAGGTGGCTTGATCGAGAGTGTTCTCAGCTATAATCTAAAAAAATTGGTTCAGCCGTTTAAGAGTTATCAGCTCTTTTCTAGTTTTCTTGTAGAAAAGAAGGTTAGATAACCGTTAGGTTCATAATATTATGTCAATAGACAAATGTCAAGCTGTCAAGATGAACGTTGCCTAAATACATAATTATTTATTTGATAATGATGTTTTGGAAAACTCAAATACTTTGGATCGTCGGGGGTGTTATAAATTTTTAATTTACACTTGTTAGTCTTATAATTTCACTAGCGACTTAACCTTTTTTTTTTACGAACCTATCTAAAATTAGTAGGTATGGATTTCCATTAGATGAAATTTTATATCGTATTCCGAAGATAAAATGTACCTACGTACCTAATTTAGATTTCAGCAATTCCTTTAAGTAGGTAATAATAGTGGAAATCATTATAAAAAAATATTATTTAAGCATAGATCCAGTATGTATACTTAATTAACTACATGAAACGAATGATTCATCAAAATGTCGGTGTTTTATTGACTTTAAATCTTTACCACAAATCTATAATACGCTTCATGATAATATGAGGTACCTAATCGGCTATTAATATTAATATTGATGTAGAACATCGTGTGATGTCGTCTTTGTAATAGGCTATTTTTAGGGTTCCGTACCTCAAAAGAAAAAAGGGATCCCTTATAGGATCACTTTGTTGTGTGTCTGTCTGTCTGTCAAGAAAACCTATAGGGTACTTCCCGTTGACCTAGAATCATGAAATTTTGCAGGTAGGTAGGTCTGTAGGTAGCACAAGTAAAGGAATAAATCTGAAAACCGCGAATTTGTGGTTACATCATCGAAAAAAATTAAAATGTGTTTCAATTTTCAAAGTAAGATAACTATACCAAATGGGGTATCATATGAAAGAGCTTTACTTGTACATTCTAAAACAGATTTTTATTTATTTTTTATGCACAGTAGTTTTTTATTTATCGTGTAAAATGTGGAAAAAATACCCGAGTACGGAACCCTCGGTGCGCGAGTTTGACTCGGACTTGGCCGGTTTTTTCATGTCGAATCATAAGAATATTCATCTTCTTTTAGTCAATACAGCTGAGATCGACACTTACTGGTTTTTTTAGCAAAAAAAAAACTTTTCGAGAGTTCCGGAAAACCTCACCAGTGTGAAGGCACGCTACATCATCGCGGGCTTACAACCTATTTCCATACATATGAGGTAGACATCGTGAGATGGAGCCCGCGCCCAAACGAGCGCGCCCCTCTTTGTAGCTAGCTGTTTTTTGTTTTTCCCATCTCTTTCCGCTTTCTTTTGTCTCTCGACTTTGCTTTGTGAAACAGATAAGATGCTTTAGGCTTAGATTAAACTAAGACAGGTAAAATATTCAAAATCGGTTGCTACTTTATGGCTTAACAGGGCTCTCTCCGTCACTCGTTTCCACTCGTTTCATACAATCGTAGTTCCAATTTCATTTGAATATTAAGCAACCAAAGTCCATGAAATTTTGCAGACATATTCTAGAAACTAATATCTGTGTCTGTGGTGTTTTAGATTTTTCTAAAAATATGTAGTTTTAAAATTACAGGGGCTCCAATATTTGTATGAAAATTTTAAGACCGCGTAACTTTGAAACCAAATATTTTAACAGAAATCTGGAAAACCACAGACATAGATATTAGTTTCTAGAATATGTCTGCAAAATTTCATGGACTTAGGTTGCTTGATATTCAAATGAAATTGGAACTACGATTGTATGAAACGAGTGGAAACGAGTGACGGAGAGAGCCCTCTTAAGAGCCTTTGGGGAAAGCCTTAAATACCGAGTAAACAGATTACCTACTTAATGAATTAATTATTATTATATTACTATTATTAATCTAGAAAACCACGGGCACAGATATTAGTTTCTAGAATATGTCTGCAAAATTTCATATACTTTGATTGCTTAATATTCAAATGAGAATCAAACTACAATTGTATGGTGTAAGTGACGGAGAGACCTCTGTTATTTAATTAGTTCATTCTACATAATGTGATAGGAAAATTTTAAAACTAGATATACCTATTATACGCATTTTTGGATTAAGATATAATAAGTAGGTGTCTTTTAAGTACATTCTTCAAAGCTGCCTTTAGATAAGTATACATTTTTTAGAAAGAAGCAAAAAAAGTCGGTTTTTAACCCCCGACTCAAAAAGAGGGGTGTTATAAGTTTGACGTGTGTATCTGTGTATCTGTCTGTGGCATCATAGTGCCTAAACTAATGAACCGATTTTAATTTAGTTTTTTTTGTTTGAAAGGTGGCTTGATCGAGAGTGTTCTTAGCTATAATCCAAGAAAATCGGTTCAGCCGTTTGAAAGTTATGAGCTATTTTCTAGTTACTGTAACCTTCACTTGTCGGGGGTTTTATAAATTTTTAATTTACATTTGTTAATAGGGAGGTTTCCTCTACAAAATACTGACAAATCTCTTCTTATTACAAATAGGAGTTTTAAGTCAAATTCTTCACTGTAGGTACCTGTACATAAGTTACCATTAATTTCTCCAAGGTATCAACTTATAGATAAACAGTTTTCTGATAGAAAAGCCGCCCCACACAAAAAAGAAAGCTTAATTTACTTATATCCAACCATCCAAGACATTACCATGGCCCTAACAAGACACAATGGCTTCGCGAAATAACGACCCTCCCTAGCGTGGAACGGCCATTTTAGGAAGACCTCCTCCTCTCATATGTAAAAGAAAATATTATACAAGAAAATAGTTTAAATCGACATTAAACAATTTATACAAAAAATGGTTTGATATCACACTAATATTACAAAAGCCAAAAGTATGTATTTATTAACCCCCGACCCAAAAAGAGGGGTGTTATAAGTTTGACGTGTGTATCTGTGTATCTGTCTGTGGCATCGTAGTGCCTAAACGAATGAACCGATTTTAATTTATTTTTTTTGTTTGAAAGGTGGCTTGATCGAGTGTTCTTAGCTATAATCCAAGAAAATCGGTTCAGCCGTTTGAAAGTTATCAGCTATTTTCTAGTTACTGTAACCTTCACTTGTCGGGGGTGTTATAAATTTTTAATTTACACTTGTTTTGCTTTCATTTCTACCTTCCAACAACACTAATCATGGGATATTAAAATGTGTATCTTGACATCTTATCTTAGATACAGGGAACCAAAAGCTTAATTTGTTATAATCCGCTAAACTAGACAAATCTGTATGGTGCAACATGCAGCATGTGGTTTCGGGATTTGTGTGGTGCGGCGAGGTGGTGGTGCGTATTGATTGCTTGGTGGCTGGCTTTTCCTGAATGTTAGCAGTGGGAGGGCGGGCAGTACATATCGCATGTTGCAAGTTGCACCATACCTACAGATTTGTCTGGTTTAGCGGATTATAGCAAATGAAGCCTTAGGTTCTTGTATCATGGACTTCTGCAAAATAACGCTTGCTTCTACACAACATCTTATCTTAACACAAAAGTCACAAAGAAGCGCCTTAACCAAAAGGTCAAGTTAAAATGTCCGCACCGCCACCCACTCTGCGTCACTCGTTGCCAGTGATTGATGACGTAGGCGTGGCAAATCCAATCATTATCTGTGATGTATGGCTTCGGTACATCACTACTTGGCTTTGTCGCGGATTCCAAATTTGAAATTTCATCTTTTTAATTTGAATTAAGTATAACGCGTAGGTATATTTTGAGAACGCATTCGCCATATTGACTTTGCGAACTTTTGACAATATGATAGTGGGCACGTAGAGGAAATAATGTGGCGACTGGCGAGTGCGTTCTAAAAATGTATGCACTATAGAAATTTATTTATCAAGTACAATTTAAGTTCAAGACTTCGGGATATTTTTACCCCCGACCCAAAAAGAGGGGTGTTATAAGTTTGACGTGTGTATCTGTGTATGTGTGTATCTGTCTGTGGCATCGTAGCTCCTAAAATCATGAACCGATTTTAATTTAGTTTTTTTTTGTTTGAAAGGTGGCTCGATTGCGAGTGTTCTTAGCTATAATCCAAGAAAATCGGTTCAGCTGTTTGAAAGTTATCAGCTCTTTTCTAGTTACTGTAACCTTCACTTGTCGGGGGTGTTATAAATTTTTAATTTACACTTGTTAATTTTTTATTGACACCAATAACTTTCATACAATTATGACAATAAAATATACGAATTCACTGCAGTATACAGATGCTCTTATAAAACAAATAATTGTATTGATTATAAATACATACCTTCTTTGTACATAATTCAGGACTCTTCAGAAACTTCATCAGCCCTTATCAGGCCTCTAAGGTACAATACTCCTTTTCACATCTTCTTCTACACCTTTGATCTCTTGTTTATGGCCATGGATAGCTTCAAGAAGGTGCTTTTGCTTTAATCAAGCTTTAATCAAGAACCAAGGCATCAAGATCACTGAAGTATAATTACGTAGCACTTAACCCGCTCTCTACAGAACTCTGTGACAGACTGAATCCAAATCTTTTGCGAAAAAAATACCCGGCATCTGCATTTCAAAAATGGAATACATTATTGCCAACCCTTGAATAATTAAAAATACGCGTGAACTCAAATAATCATGAAGAATTAAAAATGTTAACCCTTTGAATGCAAATTAGGATCGGATGTGAAGGTGAAAAAATCGCAACCAGTCCTTATTGTCAAGATCCAGCTGTGTTATTATTTTAAGAGTTTTTTTTTTTTAATTTATTACTTACACTTATCATTCCATCCTTGCTATACGCTTATAGTAACACTACTGGATATCCGTGACTTCGCCAGCGTGGATATTGGTATTTAAAAATTTCGTGGGATAAAAAGTATCCTATATGTTACATTTAGTCAAAATCGGTTCAGCTGTTGAGCTGTGAAAAGGTTACAGATGAACAGACAGATATACCAAATAGACAAACAGACAGGCCTACTTTCTGTCAGAAAAAGATCTAAGTTACTAAAGTTGCGACTTTAAAGCAGCTTTACTTTGATTGACTTATAATTTAGATACCTATTTAATTTAAAAAACACAATAAATAAATCTGCATTGAGACAAAAAGTAAATACAAGTGCAAATTAGAAATAAGAATAAAAACTAATCCGAACTCTTTTATCTTCATTTTAAATATCGAGCATTGTGAAAAGCAAATTATAGACTAAGTAAAACAGTGGCAGAAACGGAAATTCTTTCAAAGATCACCCTGTACCCACCTGCTCGAAGGGGGACGGGATTTGAATATGAATGGACGCGGAAGGGTTAAGACGTTCGCTTTTTGTACTGAACTTTATTGGAAAAAGGAATGCATTTGACAAGAATGAACATCACGCTACCTTATAATATACCTTATATTTAATGTTTTACGATCTATTTTACAGTAAAAGGTTTAAGAGTAGCTAATTAGCAAAAAGTTGACAGAGTTCCGAGATTCGTTATTAATAGAATTTGTCCCATTTATTCTTTTTGAGGTTCAAATAAAAGCTTAGGAATCTTTTCATGCGACATTTAATTGTTGATAAGTTTAATAACCGTATGATTATAAGAATGGTGATATTTAGGTACATATTTGTGTTCGCTGTTCTTTCTGTAGTAGGTATAAAAAATTGCTCCGGAATTCGTATTATGCTCTAGAAATTCAAGAAAGTTTTACAAAAGTCATGTCTGTTAATACGAAGTAATTTTATTATATTTTCAGCTTTGTATTATTATTAACATAGGTATGTACCTAAATAAAATAAAAAAAATTGCCAGTCACTGGGAACTGACAGAAGTGAGAACTTAAAAATATGAAATAAGTGGTTTTTTCAGATTTTAAAATTAGTTTTAGTATCAAAAATTAATGATGCGATCTTGAAGTTTTCACCCATCGTCCAACGCGCCTAAATAAGTTTTCTATTCAAAAAATTATAAAGATAAACACCTTACGGCTATAAGGTCTAGAAATCGAAATTGGTAGGTTAGTACGTTCAGTAAGTTTTTTATACACCGAGCGACCGGCCGAATCAATTTTTAGCGTCACAATACTTATTATATTATTCCCAATATAATTAGCATATCACAGCTAATGTTGACACAGCTTCCTATGGCGTTCAAACCCCATCGATTACCCATCACAAAGACAAAATTCTCACGTACGAAGAATACTCGTACGTCCGTTCTCACGACTCTAGACAAATCCATGAATACATTAACGTGTTATTAGGAAAAAATCTTTTATCATATTATTCTTTTTCAGTACTAGCCGTAGGATCTTGGAAATAATTTGAATATGAAGCAGAAGGGTTAACTATTCTTTCGAGTGTCAAAATTGCTCTTCCGCGTCCTGTTACGAAGGATCGGAAGATGCCTCATTTGAATATCGAACGCATCGAATATGTTTTGCATGTCTATAGTCTGTAACCTATTTGAATTTGGAATAGTCTAAAGAATGATTTTAACTTTTCACACGGCGCGAAAGGATTTTTTATAGGTGTATTTTGTGTGATATTGATTTCTTTTGAAAATGGAATAAGATTTGTATGGGTAATGAGATTAAATATTTTCGTTGTGTTGTCATACTTGTTGTTTATGGTGTTCTAATGCATTGGTAGCATTGTGTTGGGTGATAGATGTTTGTATTGCAGTGTGTTCTCACGAAAGTTTCATACCTATCAATATTCTACGTGATTCTATCGATTCACTATTCACTGGACTTGCATACAAGGCTGTAAAATAAAGGATAGTGCCGAATTTTTATATGAAAGTTTGGCTATTCTTGTACATTAATCGAATAATTTGATGAATAATTACCTACCAAGGTTATTATTCGTCAAATTATATTATTATTATTCATGAACTTATTACCTGTCGGATACGTACCGCTACCTAAGGAAGGTATATAACGTATAATGTAGCTATACCTTTAATAAAATTTATTCAGTTCCGAAACAAAAGACATATGTTATTAAAAACATCAAAACACTAATAAAAAATTGTGAGTAGGTAGGTATAATACTTATTTGAGAACCTATTATAAAACGTTCAACAAGATGTAATTATTTTAAAACATATAAAAATGTCCAAAGAATAATATACGATCAACTAACATGCAAGTACGTGATAATAGCATGTTTCCGAAACGCAAGATTAATCACAAAAATTACAATAACAATCGATATTTTTACTGATGGTAATACAAAATAAACAGTTGCCAGATCATAAAAATGGGTTTGAATAAATTAAAATTCATTTGACATTCGATTTTTTTCGAATTGTTAATGTTTATATTATTTATAGTCTGTATTGTCTTTTCTACGATGCATCTCTATATTATTATAAATTCAAAATAAATTGTGTCTATTTTTTGATTCACTGATAGTTTCATTAGCTTATTATTAAGTAAGTATATTTTTAATGGATTAACCTTTTTATCAAACTGTGGACTGATTATATTATGTTTACATTAATATTATTTTAGAAATCATTTCGTGCTCTTGGATTTAAAGTGAAAAAATCTCATGGAAACTCTGATTTTCCAGGAAGAAAATAGTGTATAGCCATTTCCATTCAAGCTATATCTTTATGAAATTCCATGAAAATCGGTCTAAAGTTGAGACACATTTTGTACTTATAACATTGGTATGGATTAGATTATGATCATAAATTAATTATTATCAATAATTAAGATACCTCTTAGGATACGGTTATTTTTACTAACTTTTTCTTAAAAAATATTGTCAAATGACAAAATTAATGAAACGCCTTTCTTGAAATTTCATGAAAAAAAAACGACAGATAACTGCAAATTTTTAAAAATAGTACTTTTAAGAATAAGCAGACAATTCAATAGGTACCTTGAATGTATTGTATAGATACTCTGTATTAGAAAGGGTTCACTTAATTTAGTACTAGGAATTGCTTTTACCCACTATCAAAGCACGATTGCAACTAAGCTAACGTACATTATAACACTCTAAATCATGATGCATAATTTTCATGGTGTTATTACTAATTTCACACATCATTTGAACTACAAACATATGAATTTATACCTTGCAAATATGAAAATAAAGTTAATTTTGAAGTGGCAGAGTCACCACACGGTGGTACAAGAAAGGAAGCAGGGACAAAAAGGTGCGCTTATTGTTTCGAACCGGAGCGATTTTGTTTTCAATTTAAATATTTTATACACGTGACAATAGACAAAAACCGGTACTTGTAACTGTAAAAAATTAAATATCAAAATTATGACGGTTGGCCCTTTGTCTCGTAATGTATGCAAATGCTGTAGGTACGGATGTGTCCCGTACGGATGGGACATACTCTTTTTTTACACGTCTAATGCAATGTTATTATTTCGAATTCGAGTTTTTGTGTGGTTGGTAGATAATGAAATTTCTTTTTTGTTCTTGTTATTGAAACTTGAAAGCATATTTTTATACAGTGAAGAAACCCCTCTCCACTAGGTAGAAAACCGACATCAAACGAATCGCAGAAAGCCGCTGAATTCAGGTGGATATGGCGTATGGAAATCCCTACACGGTCTCTATCGGTTGGTAATGATGTGATTCCAGGATTTCGTCTGCGTGGATTTAGGTTATATAAATATCCTTTGAGATTCTTTGATTTTCCGGGAAATATAGTTCCTAGTAGAGCTTGTCTATTTTGAAATGACGCACCCCACTACATAATTTTGTTGACTTAGATGTGTAAATTGCGGTGGTGGGGCGCGTCATTTAAAAATTGACAAGCTCTACCTACCTATCCGACGCAGGATGCAAGCTAGAAGGCGAAGGCGCGGGCATCATCTAGTCGCTAGAAAGCTAGCAAAACTTTAGGGTCATTATTATACTATCTATCCATTTACCAATAACCATTAGCTTTGTTCTGCAGTTTTAGTGATTTAGTACTTTTCAAACCCGCAATGTATATCATGCGAAACTCGGATCAATGCCCCGCCTACGACGTGGCATTGACTCCGAGTGGCATATTTACGTAACGTTCGTTGACCTCTAGCGTCAGTCAAAATACAGGATTTTTTAGTATTTTTTTCGCGTTTTTTTTGTAGTACCTTCCTTATCAATAATCCTCAGTACTATCACCTGTCTTCGTTTTTGCTAGCGTTTTGGTAATACTTTGTATGAAACTGTCTAATTGACATCAGTGTACAACCCAAGCCACTTCGCTGGTTCCAAAAACTTGAGACATTAGACCTCTTCCCCAGCTGAAAAGATTCTCCATACATATCCGTTAACAAACAAGACCAAACAGCGGCCATATTTCAAAGTTTATTCACGAGCGATTAACCTGAATTACAATGTCTTGCTGGGAACGATTTATTTGGCTTCCATTTTGTTTCCTTTTTCAGTTTTAACGATTCTCGGTTAATTATGCGTAAACAATACCTACTTACTTATTGTTCAAAACTAGTGACCCGCCCCGGCTTCGCACGGATAGTACCTACTTACCCAGCGCACGCCGCGGAAGCCTTTAGATGGGACGACTTTTACACGACACATTAGACCTTGACATCATCCCGAGTGACACTAGCTATACATTTTTTGAAAATATAAATATGTTTGCTGTGTAGCGCTTTTTAGGGTTCCGTACCTCAAAAGGAAAAACGGCACCCTTATAGGATCACTTTGTTGTCTGTCTGTCTGTCCGTCCGTCCGTCCATCGTGTATGTCAAGAAAACCTATAGGGTACTTTCCGTCGACCTAGAATTATGAGATTTGGCAGGTAAGTAGGTCTTATAGCACGAGTAAAGGGAAAAATCCGAAAACCGTGAATTTGTGGTTACATCATTAAAAAAAAAATTAAAATATGTTTAAATTTTCAAAGTAAGATAACCAACCCTACCAAGTGGAGTATCATATGAAAGTGCTTTACTGTACATTCTAAAACAAATTTTTATTTATTTTTGTGCATCATATTTTTTGATGTATCGTGCAAAATGGTGGGAAAAATACCCGAGTACGGAACCCTCAGTGCGCGAGACTCGCACTTGGCCGGTTTTTTTAGATAGATAAAATCCCTCTTTCAAACTTAGTGAAAATGGTATGAAAGTCCGTACAGTAGTGTCTTAGATTAGCCCGAACTAACACAGAAAAAAAAGTCCGTTAGAACCGGTGCGTATACTTCCTAAATATACCCTTAATAACATTAAGCCGTTCGCAAATATTATGCAAATGACGCAAAGGTGTCGTAGATTAGCATCTTATTGTCATTGTGGATTGGTTCCGAACACTCTGTTTGCGAGCGATTCGTCGCGGACCGGTGTGGTGTGATGGCGCCTTTATTTAACACGCATTATTTTTGGGTCGTTTAATTTTTATGCGTGTGAATATTTTAGGTGTCACTTAAGTAGGTATGCACCTTGTATGAGTTGTATGCAAATTAACTCTGCCGTCAATTTTTTTTTTAATTTATTGACTAGCGCTTGGCTGCAATCTGTCTGTTGCTTGTCTGTTGGGAGGCTTCGGCCGTCGCTAGTTACCACCCTACCGGTAAAGCCGTGACGCCAAGCCTAGTGTTCCGGTACGATGCCGTGTAGAAAGAAGAAACTGATGTTTGGTTTTCATAAAACTGCCATACCCCTTCCGAGTTAGCCCACTACCACCTTAGACTGCATCACCACTTACCAACAGGTGAGATCGCAGTCTAAGCCTAATTTGTAACCGAATAAAAAATTAAAAACTGACAATAAAAACTCACTTTTGCATTCATATTATGAGGGGTAGTAAAGTTATAACTATGATGGTACATACTATCTAAACAATAAATCTGCAATTTTATAAGTAATTTGTTTAATTTTCAATTTTCAAGCTTATAAAATCGAAACACATTATCAGACAATACAATAAAGCCGCCAATAACCCATACCCAAAATACCCGTGCCTGCATCAGTAAAAAAATACTTAAACACGTCTTTAAAAAAGTAAGCACACCACCTGAACATAAGCATGTGCTGGAAAATCAATACACAGCGTGTCGCGAACGCGTGATTCCAACGAAAAACTACTATACCCCTCCCTCATACACCCCCCAACCTCCGCGCGGATTTTTCTTCACCCCCCGGCTTAGGGGTGGCGAGGGAATGACGCAAAAAGATGCCCGCTTTTTTCGATCTCGTGTGTTTTTGTTGACTGTACCTGACACACACGAATACCAACCTTAGAATTACCGCTGCAGAACTCAAATTGTTTTGTCACAGACAATGACATATAAACAATTGTCTTTGACGCACCACAGACAAATGTCAATCCTAATTACCACAGATAAAGCAGGTTATCGCGCGGAGATCCCATTTTCAAACGGGCCTGTTCAAACCTATACGGGGGGCATTTTCGTATTGGGGACCTCTCCGCTCGAATGCCTAATGACTTCTTATGATTTGATGTCATGTAACGTGTAAGTTTCGTCTTATTTGACTTGGCGATGGGTTGAATGAACGCGAATTGTGTATGCGCGTCGCGGAATTGGAAATTCGAGGCAATTCGCAAAGCGAACACGTTCTAAAGGGTATTTTAGAGGGAACTGGTGTCGGAGAAGTTATATTTTGCCTATGTTTCACGCACCATATTGGGTTTTGGGTGTGTAAAATAATAAGCTATAGCTCCTTTGAATTATTATGTATCTACTATACCTCAAATGCTTTCTTAAAACTAAGTAGGTCTGTATGGCCTCATCATCATCGCTTACTGCTAAGTATGCTGGTGGTGTTGCACTACTAAGCACAGTCTCCTCTCAGAAGGAGAAGAGTTTTATACACAGTGCATCAGCTGGCCAAGTGCGGATTTACAGAATTCACACACCCTTGAGAACAGTATGGAGAACTCTCAGGCATGCAGGTTTCCTCACAATGTGACATTAGTGAACTCGTTGAAACTCATACTAATTACCTACCTGTAAGGGAGGTTCCACACCTTCGACCTGAGAAGTTCGTGAGCCGCTCAGCTCGCAGGTGTGTACACGTTAAGCGGCTCATTCCAGCTCTGATCAAAGGCCTCTCAGTTTGTTTTTGACAATGCTTAAGATGAGCGACTCAGGAATAAGGATGAGCAGTTCAAAAAGTCTGTATGCAACTTTAGATTTTTAACTTTTGCAGACGAAGGTTACAGGGAGAAGGAAATGGCTTATGTGTGTCTTCATAGTGATATTCAGTACTGATTGTCGAGTTTTATTATTTGTATAGAATACCCTGTTAAAGATAGATTGAAAGATACATTAAAATTATTGTGAAATCGAGATTATGCAACAATAAAGGCTTTGAATAAATTCCATAGATTCTAAAGAGAATATATTCTAGTGTCCACTTACCCTGTACACCGTCCATCGTTTCACCTATTACATTCCTTTGCAGAGTAACAATTGTACAGAGAAATATAAATTTTTTTTGTAGGTATTGACAAGTTTTTTGTTTTTGTTTAGTGATAGCACTGCCCACTAAAAGAATTCCTCATCAATAACTTACTAATATATGATAACATAGTAGAAACCTATTAAAGTATTATGCAGGTAACGTACAATAGGTAAATGAATTTATGGAAGTGAGATTAATTAGTAAGTAGCCTCTATCAACCTTAATTCCGATTTTCGCTAACTTCGGAGATAAGAGAGAAACGGTCCTTTTGATGTCATCTTTAGGATTCCGTACCTCAAAAGAAAAACGGAACCCTTAGAGGATCATTTTGTTGTCTGTCTGTCCGTCCGTCCGTCCGTCCGTCATTCCGTCGTGTCTGTCAAGAAAACCTATAGGGTACTTCCCGTTGATCTAGAATCATGAAATTTGGCAGGTAGGTAGGTGTCATAGCACAAGTACGGAAATAAATCTGAAAACCGCGAATTTGTGGTTGCATCATTAAAAAAAAATTAAAATGTGTTTCAACTTTCAAAATAAGATAACTATACTAAGTGGGGTATCATATGAAAGGGCTTTACCAGTACATTCTAAAATCGATTTTTATTTGTTTTTATGTATAATAGTTTTTGATTTATCGTGCAAAATGTTGGAAAAAATACCCGAGTACGAAACCCTCAGTGCGCGAGTCTGACTCGCACTTGGCCGGTTTTTTCACCATCAATTCTTCGAATTCAAAAAATTTCAATTTTTTAAGTTATTAATTCCCCCCTCCCTCCACCGCTCCCGTGTGCCTCTAATAAAAATTTATTCTATATTTCTATATTCTAAAAAAATTGACACTAAATGGTAGTTATGGTACTTAACTTAAATATTATATATTAAAACATTAATTACTAGATAGATATACTTCAACTGCCATACCATAATAACCATAAACGTTACTTTGCAACAACTTGACATTGACATAAAATTTAACTACTGTGTTTTATTAAATCTCCACTTAACAAACACAAGAAACATTTTAATACCTACTTAGTACTGGGTAGTAAACTTAACAGCGCACATAAAAGACCTTAGATTTATCTGTGAGCATATTGCTCTGTGTCATAAAGAGTTTTTAGTATAGAGCCTTATCGGTCAATCGGATGGGCCTAAGGTAGTTTTTATTCCATTACAAGTTAGCCCTTGACTACGTTCTCACCTGATGGGGAGTGATGATGCAGTCTAAGATGGTAGCGGCTTCAGGCTAAATTGGAAGGGGTGTGGCGTTTTTTATTACATCCATGTTACCGCTTTCTACACGTCATCGTCCCGGAACGCTAAATCGCTTGGCGGTACGGTTTTGCCAGTAGGGTGGTAACTAGCCACGGCCGAAGCCTCCCACCAGAGCAGATAATTTAGATCCCAAATTGCCCCTGCTGGGAATCGAATCCGGGACACCCCATTTGACCTCTGCGCCAGGGAGGTTGTCAATGTCTAACTGAATATATAAACTTCCGAAGACCCATCTGGTGCATAAGCTAGGTACTCGTATCTACGCAACGCCTACTGGCTACTATCCTACCTTGCAAAAGGTGGGTTCGATTCCTAGTTAAGTCAGTCTGGATAGTTATTATTTATTTGAAAAGTATTATAGCTATTGTGTTGTTTTAAGCAATTTAAAGCCGATTCACACCAATTGCGTATGCAGTACGTTTACGTGACACGTGCGTAGTGACGCGCGTGAATCCGTAGACATAACTGCACGGATTACGTCTACACGAACGTTCACGCCACGCAAGCAGTATGCCATGTCTCATACAGTTCCATACATTACAACGCAATGGTACGCGCTACGTCTACGCTTACGTAGCCTGTGTGAACGAGCTGTTAATATCACTTGCTTTAGCAGTGTAGGAAATATCGTGAGGGAACCTGCATGCCTGTGAGTTTTCCATATTGTTCTCAAAAGTGTGTGAAGCCTGCCAATCCGCTCTTGGCTAGTGTAATGGACAATGGCCAATCTCTCTCATTTTGAGAAAATCCGTGCTCAGTAGTGATTCAGCGATGGTTTGTTGATGATGATGACCAGGGATCTAACCTCAGACCTCCCGAATAGGAAGCTGAAGTCTTTTACCTCTAGGCCTTAGGCCCAAGGCTATATCACCGCTTTTTCCGAAAAGTTATACTTGCGTGCTTATAGATTCACATTATCGTAACTTGTAACCTAAGCCTAGGTCTAGATGGCCCAAGATATAGGCATCTAAGTGACCTAGCTTAGTAATAACGTATGGCCATATTACTTTACAGTTATACAGCTAACCTGTAGGTACGCAGACTTGTACCCATTACCTAATTGTCACAGGATTTATGGTTAGGTATATTGAACCTCGATAACCTGACGATGGAGCGCATATATTATTAGATAGCGGGTTCGATTCCACGTAATTTTAGCATTTAATGTTCTCACTTATGTAGTAAACATCAGCGCTCCTTGTTTGGTATATACGCTGAAAGCTAAATGGTTATCTTCTGGCGGCAGAACGATTTGCCCTCATTAGTACTATCGAAACAGAGTTTTTATTAAATAGAAATGTTTTTTTTTTAAATGCTTTATTAAAAAATCATCTACTCGAACGCGTGAGAAACAATAGTAATTCACTAGACGTAACGGACGTAACGTAAATAGTAGGTACATCCTCTCGAACCACGCTGCCGATAAAGTGAAAATGTTTAGAGCAAAAATAAGCTCTCGCGAGTAGCGATGCGGCATAGGCTAGCATGCACGCACGTGGTATTACTATTGGTTCGAGGTCTATTTCGAGTTTTTTTCTCGATTGTAAATTTGCCATTTTTGATCCTAATATTTTTTAATACTAAATTTATTGTAATACCTTGACAAAATCAGTTCGTTTCGGGAAAACAAACATTAAAATTTCAGCGTGTATAGTTCCAGATTGAGTATGCTGCGTAGAGGGCGTTCGGTCGCTTAACCCGAGAAATATACCTACAGCGGAGGCTGCCTTGCGAAGGCTCTCTCGTAACTCTATCAACTCTCATGAGAGATAGAAATAACGAGATAGAAAGAGAGACATTTATTAAATTTTAGGCCACAGCGCTTTGCGAGCTGAATTGCATTTTATTGCGTCGTAAAAGGAGTCATTATTAATTTTAAAAGCCGCTAATTTATCGATACTTACTTATAAAAATAATATTAAGTATTATAATATACATAAGTGGATATATTCATACCAATACTATACGTGCAAAACTGTGTCTATTTGCTATTTTTCAAGGCGCATCCGTTTATCAATTTTGATGAAATTTGGTACAGAGTTAGCATCTTAGATATAAGTTACTTTTATGTCGGAAAAAATGAAGAGTTCCCTTGGGTTTTTTAATAACCTAAATCGCGCGATGAAGTCGCGGGCATTATTTAGTATTAAATAACTACTTATGCTAATAATAATAATTAGTAATAATAGATATAATTATGAATAAGTACCGTTGTCGGATAGGTATGACTGTAAGTACAATTCAAAATCAAATTAAGGCCATAATTATTACTTACTCAACACCTATCTACCTACATAGTAGGTAGGTATAAAGTGCGTACAATTAAGAAAAACATTGCTATCCAACATAATATCTTTACGGTGGTAACTCCGGACAAACAGATTATATGTAAATAAGTAGTATATAATGGAGGTATATTGTAATTGGTAAGTACTGACGCTGGTTTGTGGACGAGGATAGCCATTGTTTTGATTTTGATGGTAAGTATCGCATGATTGAAAAAATTGATAAGCCTGATTTAATGGTACCTACCTAACAACATATATAATGTTGATGTAAATGTTCATACAGACTAGGGTCACCATATTGTCTAAATAAGTAAAAGGTTTTCGATAATGTCCCTATAATATCCTATCTGAGGTTAGGATTGATACCCGTGGAAGACATGAGGGCTTAAAAAATATTTTAAAAATAATGTGACAACCCTGCAAACAGCTGATCGCGGAAATGAACTCGTAGGAACGTTTGAAAGTTTGTCCAAGAAATAAAGTTTGGAATTTTCTACTAACTTTCACGAGAAGGTGATAGTTATGACTTACCCAAGATACTTAGTATGCAATAGTAACTACTCTTTTTCCAAGTAGGTATAAACTTCGAATATTCGTAAAACCTCACTGACTCTTGCGCATTTCAGTTCACCGATCGAATCCAATCTAACTAAAAAAATGAAAAAACGAAGCCCTGGGTTATAAAAAGGGCGGAGCTTTTTCTAACAATTGAACGAAAGAGAGCTGTTAGTTAGAAAGAGAAAGATTTAGTTGCAAAAAATAAATCTGGGGTCCCAGAAAAGGATGGGTATAGCTTTTTTGCTATAAAGGCACGTACAGACTAAGTATTTTATGAATTAAGTTCATTTTGATTTTAATTGTACATTCTTTTTCGTATTAGGTGCACTATAAAAAAAAAAGATTCCGACGAATTGAGAACCTCCTCCTATTTTCGAAGTCGGTTAAAAATGCACTTCTTGGTATGGTGTTATCATTGTCAACACATTTTTTTTAATTTTCGTGGCAGCCATCTTAATTTTTTTATTATTTGTTGATATAGTGGAAACAGAAATACACAATCGGTAAAAATTTCGTCTCTCTGCCTATTATGGTTCACGTGATACAGCCCGCTGACAAACAGACGTACGTAGACGGATAACGGAGGCTTAGTAAGTAGGTACACCTAATAGGATGCCGTTGGCGTCCTCCGGACACAGAACCGTGATGAGTGATGATGCAACGCAAGCACCTTTTTTGCACCTTTACAACGAAAATAAGCAAGTTTTTTTTTAATAACAACTGCTTGTACTAAGCTTTAGGTTACACGTGTCCCATACAAAGGAACGAGTAAGTTGGTCAATTAATTAATTAATTAAATCTTTTATTAGCGAACTTAGAACACTTGCCGTTTTTAATTGAGACTTTAATTTAATTTACAATGTAAACAGGAAACACCCACGCGACCACATAAAAGTTATGGCTAATTATATATATACCTATTTAATATATAAACATAAAATTTATTAAATAACTAGATCGTGCCCGCGACTTCATCCGCGTGGGTTTAAGTATTTTTTAAACTTCTACGTCTTGGCAGGGCGGTCGTAGTCATCACAAAATGACGTTTTTGTGGGCAGATGTTCAAATACGCCTTCAAACGTTCAAGCATTCGCCACTTCTCCCTGCTGGCCGATAGTCTGGTACTTAGGTACACTCTTAGAACTTCTAATTCTAAGAAGACATTTTCTGGGATCTCAGGGATTAGCTCAATTAACTGTAATATTCATCATTATCATCTCAACCCATCGCTGCCAGCCACTACTGAGCACAGATCTCCTCAGCATGAGAAGTGGTTAGCCCAGAGTCCATCATGCTGGCCAAATGCGTATTCACACACATTTGAGAACATTTTGGAAAACTCTCGGACATGCAGATTTCGTTATGATGTTTTCCTTTACCGTTAAACAAGTGATATCTAATTGCTTAAAACACACATAGCTGCACATAGTTTCAGACCCGGGATCGAACCCTGGACCCCCGAAATATAGTATTAGTATAGTATAGTATTTCCTATTTGGGAGGTCTAGGTTTCAAAGTCAGGAGAAAAGCTGAGGCAATTTTCATTGGCTGATAAGGAAACGCACTCTTGCTATAATGTTCGCATTGAGAGAATAATCTATACCTTTTTATTGATCGGTAGAAAATTTGCTCCGAGTGCGAAGGATTAAAAAAAAACTACACAATACTAAACACTAAAACTAAACAATTCTCTGTCAATGTGAATGTGAATGTCAATGTGTTCAATGTGAATTTTTCTGGTCGTCATCTCGCATGCAGGTAGTTAACCGAGTTATCAACCAAATTTATCTATAGGTAACTGCACTACAAAAAATATGTCAAGGACATAATATTTTAGCTAGGAAAAATTGGACGATGGCAATTATTGGCAAATGGAATCTACCAACCCGCTCTAGAAAAGCGTTGTGGCTCTATGACTTACTTATTTGCCTTTTTAAGTTCCAGAAGTCCACAGAGAGATGAGGAAAAAATATTAATTTATTAGCAATATTTAAATTAAAAAAAGATTATCAGCACTCATTTTTCTAGTTAGATTAAAAATCCAATACGCATTGTTAAAGAGTCAAAAATAAAAATCTTATTCGACAAATTAGGCGCAGTAGGTACTAGGTACCTCTACATGTTTTAAGGATCTGTAGAAATGAATATAAATGCGTAGGTAAAAGGGAACGAATAAGATGTGAAAAGGTAATTTGGATGGAAAATGAGACAGTTTACTTTAAAAGTCACGTACCAAAGGCGTTCAGCGCGAATTTTCCTATCTTTTGAATATGTAGATATACTTTCAGCAACTTGATGTTGATTGAGACTACTAGCGCCATCTAGTGCCAAGTAGTAGTACTTGGATATAAGAATTAAAAAATATAAAGAGTTTAAAACTCAAAGTATTTTACTACATAGATATAAATAAAGTAAACATTTTTATTTTGTTTTATATATAAAAACACAAAATTGTAATATAATTATTTAAAACCATGGTTATAGCTACGAAGAAGTTTAGCGCCATCTAGCGTTGAATAGTAGCACATATAAACTGTTTTACCGACGTTCGTAATACACAATCAACCCCTCTCAAAAATTACGCCAGTGTGCGTGACTAAAAGTGGCGCTCAAAATTCAAAAGAACTCAACAATTTGACGTAGTTTTATAACATTTTCAAGAATCCACTGTAGTTGAATTTCAAAATGGCCGACCATTAGAGAAGACTTTCACTACTACGACTTGAATTTTTAATTTATTCTATGCATTTTAATGAATACGTTTTAGTAATAAAAGTTTAAAATAATAGGTTTTTTTAAAAATTCAACATCACGTTGTCTATTACTAGCCTCAAGACATTTTTATTATTACCTAAGTCTAGATAAGCACTAAACAATAATTTATTTTATATTAATTAAACTACTAAGTATTACTGAAGTTTTAATATTTAATATCTATTATTATTTTATTTTGTTAGTTAGTAAGATTTCTGATTTTTGAAATATTTAAGTATTTACCTACCTAAAGTTATTTAAAAATATTTAGGTAGGTAGGTATGTACTTACCTATTAAGTAAGTAGTTAGGTAGGGAGATACTTAGATGTGGAATAATAAAATAACGGACTGGAAAATGAGTTTTTCTTTTAATTTTCACAAATCAATTAGATAGGTAAGATAATAAGGTAGATAAGAAAGGATCCTATGAAATTTAAGCGTGATTTTTAAAAACCTAAATCCACACGCACAAAGACTTCAAATCTACATACTTATATATGAAAAAATAAAACTTCTATACCTTGACACCTAAAACATCCTAATATAAGTAGCTAAAGCCCTTTTTCTTTGTTATGCTAAGTAGGTAATCTATAAATAATGGTTTCGGTCAACATCTTAACTGTTGGATTAATGGGAAATAAGATACCAAAGGCAGTGGTTTTTGAAACGGCACGCATTGTGAGGAGGTTCCTCACTCTGGAGCTCTGACCACTGGCAGCTTGGGTCCAAGTTCCAACCCACCCCGCTGCTAGTGGGACCCATTTTACCATTTTTTAAGTAATGTTTTTATCCGTCACTTTAGTTTTCTGTTATTTCTGTTATTATTTTTTAACTTATTTCTGTAAACCTTTTTTTAAAACATGGTTAAAATGAGATAATAAATAAATGAGAGTAATAATAATAGTAGAACAATAATCCTGTATAAAAGTCGTCTAAATTCATTTGACTATTAGATCCGTAAGTAGGATAATAAAATGCCTATATACCTACCTACTACAGAATTAATTATTATTTAACTTTTTCCCTCCAAAAGAGAAAGGAGGTCAAAAGTAAAATAAAAGGCTTACTTAGTTCAAAGGTCCTTTGATTAAGCGATGAATAGGTCTTGTATTATTGACGCATAATAGCTACTTAGCTGAATGTGCCAACATTGTAAGCACGTCTCGTGAGAACGAAAGGCGGAACGCACTGAACTTGAAGACAAAATAGTGGAGTAAACATGTCAACTTTTAAGGTTGTCCTTATAGATATTAGTTTCTAGAATATGTCTGCAAAATTTCATGGACTTTGGTTGCTTAATATTCAAATGAAATTGGAACTACGTTTGTATGGAGCAAGTGACGGAGAGGCCCCCCTTAAGGTTAACCGACTTTAAAAAAAGGAGGACGTGCTCTATTCGACTGTATGTTTTTTTTTGTATGTTTGTTACGCGATTACTCCACCAAATATTAACCGTTTTTTGTTTGGTAGGTCATCCTTCCGAAGTGGTCCCATTTTAGTTTGTTGGAGATCTGATGAATATCTTCGAAAATAGAGAACAGAACTTCTCAATGGATGAGTTCAAAAGAGAGAAAAATCAGTGTAATAGCTTAGAACTTAAACAGTTGGATGTTAACCAGGTATAGCATATTTTTCAATCCAGTATGGCCACTAAAAATTGTGAGTCACAAACAATATGAAGAGTAGACGGTTCCTGCGGCTAATTGGCACCGGCTCCAAAAAAATGTTAATATAGAACTACTAGGTACATTAACTCTTGAATTACATAATATACACGGTAATAAATAAATTGATTTTTTTACTTTTTAGTGCTTGTGGTTATTGAAGTCAGTTTTTTTAAATTATAGACAAACAAGGTTGCCTGGAAGAGATCTCTATTATAGTGATAAAGACGCCTATTGTACGTACCACTTCTTCTACAAATTACCTTATACAAATTGTTTTTTCTATCCTTAGTTTGGATTGTACCTATACCATAGCAATATCTAACAACCTCTAAGAAAGGATACAAAAAGGATATCCTGAAATCACCTGAGCGAAGCCGAGGCGAGTCAGTTAATTTTATAAAGACTTAGGGTGCCTTTCCACCAGAGATGTGCTATGCAGCTATGCTACGAAGATGTGAAATCTATTTACGCTACGAAAATATGTGACCGTTTCCACCAATACTAAGCTATGTAGCTGTGCGAGGAGGATGCGCTAAGAAGATGCGCCGCCGCAAAGTAGCTGCGCGAGAAAGATGCGCAGCTCGAGCTATGCGATGTATCGATAGTAAGGAAGCGGTGAGAGCGACGCGGTGAGGACAGAGGCGCTCACGCGTCCTGCCGTGCCTGCACATAGCTACACCACTCGCGACGACCCATAGCAGGCAACCATAGCACGCATCCTTCCATATAAAAAACATATCTTAGTTGAATCCGTTTCCACCAGTGCTAAGCTATGTGCACCAATGAATATGATTGGTGGATATAAAACGCATCCATAGCATCCATAGCAACGTAGCATAGCACATCTCCGGTGAAAAAGCAGCCTTAGTCCTTTATTTAGTACTAAATTAAAATGCAAAGAATTCACTTATAAACTGACGACAATCGCGAACGTCTCGTTAAGGAATACCTCAGCTTGGTTGCTCATTAATTAGCAATACTCGGCGAATATTAAGCGCGGGCGTTAGGGTTCCGCGGGGAAAAAACTAATAACCGCATTCAGGCAACTCAATTATGACAATTATGGGCCGGACATGCATTAGTTAGCTTGGCAACATCCATTTTTAAATGTTGGACATAATCAGGTGTTACTATGCGGAAGTTTATTTTTTATTTTTTATTCATTATAGACAAGCGCTTGACCACAATCACACTTGATGCAAAGTGACGATGTGGCCTAAAAAGAGACCTATTTCTTGCAATTTTTTCTGTAGGTTAGTATTCAAATGAAAACGATTTTATAACCTTTCGTTCTATTGCTACCTACCTAAAGCTTCTATAATTTTTTTTAAATAATAAAAAAAGTATTGCTGTCAATTGCAAACTTACAAAAAAATTCTATTAATAATATTTAACTGAAATAATAATAAAATCTATCGCATTTTACGACCAATTTAAATTAAGCAAATTAAAAAAAATTAAACATAAAATTATTGATCATTATTTATTAACAATGAATTACAATTCCATACTTAAATCTAAATTTTAACTAAAATAATTAAAAATTAATGACTTTTTATCTAATTTGACAATATTTCCAACCAGCTAAGATATAATAATAGGGTAATTCTAAAAATAGTAAATTAATTATCGCATTTTGTCTAATTTGATAATATTTTCATTTTCCAAACAGCTAAGATATAATAGGGTAATTCTAAAAATAATAAAACGTCTAATACACGCGTGCTTTTTATTTGGTCTATGAAAATAAAACTGTCGTCATAAACAGTCTCCAATGTGTACCTAGCCTTAATTATAAGTCATAAAACTTACACGTCCCTATACACATTTCTTTTTACGATACACTTGAAAAGTACTTAGGTATAACATTGTGTATTTGAATAAAAGTACAGACTAAAGTTAAAGAGTAGATGGACCGTGCTCAATCAAACGTGTTTAACAAGTGTAAATTAAATATTTATAGCACCCCCGACAAGTGAATGTTACAGTAACTAGAAAAGAGCTGATAACTTTCGAACGGCTGAACCGATTTTCTTGGATTATAGCTAAGAACACTCTCGATCAAGCCACCTTTCAAACAAAAAAACTAAATTAAAATCGGTTTATTAGTTTAGGAGCTACGATGCCCCAGACAGATACAAGGATACACACGAAAACTTATTACATCCCTTTTTGGGTCGGGGGGAAAATCGGTTCAGCCGTTTGAAAGTTATCAGCTCTTTTCTAGTTTCTGTAACCTTCACTTGTCGGGGGTGTTATAAATTTTTAATTTACACTTGTAGTTTACTTAACACTGTTTTCCGCCTATCTTCTTCTTTTACTCTATGCCTTAGATATAATATTGTTGTATTTAAATAAAACTCACTCGTTCTTCTAAAACGGGCTATGTAAATTGTTCTAGGCAATAAAATACGGAATAAGCCGACTGGTTAGTGCTTGAATTAATATATTAATTATGAATAACATTAGCAACTAAGTTCTAAATCTATATTATAATTGTTATGTCGTGTCGATGAAACACGAGGAAATATAAACAATTATAATGTTTGTTAAATATTTATCAATAAATTTTAATATAAAGTTTGTTATGATGCTATAATTTATAGAGTTAAAATGTCATCTTAATTTATAGATTCCTTCCGTTATCTTAATTATGTTTGCTTATAAAAAAATATTTTGGAATAATCTTAGTTCCTATTTACAGATGTTTTTGTATAAAACCTATGCTAATGTCATAAATGCAAAAGTCTATCTTATATAAACACTAGAGGATGCCCGCGACTTCGTCCGCGTAGATTTAGATTCTCAAAGATCCCGTGGGAACTGTTTGATTTTCCGGGATTAGAAGTTGCCTATATCAATAACAGGGACGCAAGCTACCTCGGTACCAAACATACAAATCGGTTTAGCGGATTGGTTTTTAGGAATCCCGTAGGAACTCTTTGATTTTTCGGGACAAAAAGTACCCTATGTCCGTCCCCGGGATATAAGCTAACCCTGTACCAAACATCAGAATAGGTTAAGCTGTTGGGCCGTGAAAAGGTAGCAGACAGACAGACAAACAGACAGACAAACACACTTTCGCATTTATAATATTAGTATGGAGTATGGAAGTATGGATATGGATAAATGCTTATATTTTTAACCCCCGACCCAAAAAGAGGGGTATTATAAGTTTGACGTGTGTATCTGTGTATCTGTGTGTCTGTGTATCTGTGTATCTGTGTATCTGTCTGTGGCATCGTAGCGCCTAAACGAATGAACCGATTTTAATTTAGTTTTTTTTGTTTGAAAGGTGGCTTGATCGAGAGTGTTCTTAGCTATAATTCAAAAAAATTGGTTCAGCCATTTAAAAGTTATCAGCTCTTTTCTAGTTTTCTTGTAGAAAAAAGGTTAACTAACCGTTAGGTTCATAATATTATGTCAATTGACAAATGTCAAGATGTCGAGATGGACGTTGCCTAAATACATAATTATTTATTTGAAAATGATGTTTTGGAAAACTCAGATACTTTGGATAGCTATAATCCTAGAAAATCAATTCAGCCGTTTGAAAGTTAGCAGCTCTTTTCTAGTTACTGTAACCTTCACTTGTCGGGGGTGTTATAAATTTTTAATTTACACTTGTTAAAAATAAAAACTGCAGTAATTCAAACTTCAAACTAGCTCTGATTAAAATTACAACTGTTATTCATCGAAATCAGTATGGAGTCGTAACCCTCTGTACTCTAAGCAATAACGACAAAAAAAAAAACAAAAGCCAGAGTCAGGTAAATCAGATAGCAAGCGATGCATGAAAAATGACGCCATGCTTGATTTTAATTAAAAAAACTCATTGACATTTACCATTCGCTACAAAAAAAACCCCGCCCCATACTAAGAAACAATGGTGTGAAATTTGACTAAAATCCTTTTGATACTTTTTGATTTAATACTGACGTATCAAAGAGTGTTCTCCGCGCGACGAATGTCTGTATTTCGGAACAAAGAGCTCGACTTTTTTTTGGGAGTTTTTTTTAAATTACGAATTTTAGTCAGATTTTAATCAGACTTCAGAGCTTTTTATAGTCCGTCACTATAAAAAAAACCTCTCGTGTTTATAACTAGTTACTCGATAATATTACTGTATTATATTTATCTGGTAGGAAGTTATTTTAGTCAGATAAGTAATTTTGTTAGAAATAGTTTTTTTTTAATTCAAATAAACTTTGTGTTTACAACACACACACACACAACGAATTGTGCGCTCTAAAATGTAATTTTGAACTCTGTAACATAGCCTGTAAGTTTCATTTAAGTGGAAATTCCTTAATGGAACTAATAAAAGTCTTAAACCAGAAACTTGTATTACAAGTTAGTGTTTTTGAATTGTCAAGTGAATCAACCACTGGTTCGAAATGCCCTTCCTACCGAGAAGTACCAGCTAGAAACTCGACGGATGCTCAAAACTAGAATTAACAGAGTAGGTTTCTGCGCTAATGAAGTCGTTGTAATTCCACCACTCCACTGTGTGGCTCTACTATTGCAGAAGTCTCCACAGTTATGTTAAGTATAACATACTTTAAATGAGTATAAAATATATAAAACATAAAAAGTACCTACTGTATTTTTTAGTTATCTGAATTATTTAGCTGTTTTTACTAACTTCCGTTCAGTATCAATTCAATAAATAAATACTTAGATATCATACTAAATGTTTACATTAACATACAACAAAGTTAGAAATGGCATGAATTGACGAAAGAACTTGATGCATTGCCTATCCCGTCACAAACCATTGCACATGGCGTTAATATAAAAGTAAAAAAACTGTTAGATATACGTCAGTGAATATTAAAATAAAAATTATAATAATACAAAGCCAACTAATGTAAGTATATAATGTTATAGTGAATAGCTGAAATATTTGCACATGTAGGTTTGTCTAAGCGATTTTAGGCTACCTTGCCAAGTTATAGGTCATAATTGTCTAACTCACAGAAGAATTAGGAAGGCTGTAGTGGGAGCGAAGCTTTTTTTTTAAGTTTTCTTAAAAGGAGTGTATTTGGTATATATTATATCCTCCATACAAACGAAGTTTGATATAAAAATAAACTTTTATATAGACACGCCCTTATCCGTGTCTGTAGTTTGAAAGTTCTTCGTAAAAATATGTAGTTGCATTTGCAAAATCTTTGGATCCATCTATATTAATATTTTAAATGCTAAATTGTGTACCTAAGTCGATCTTGCTGTTATCTTTTCATGGCTTTTCCGCTTAGCCAGCTTAACGAAATTTGAAAGCTTGCACCCCGGAGACGAACATACTTAGGCTAATTTATCCCGGAGTTCTATGGAATTTTTATAAAACCTACATCCATGCGAACGTACGGGCGTTATCTAATATTACATATCTTGTCTAGGTAACCCTAGGGAAGCCAATGTTTCTACTTTTGACTATAGCATATAAATTACAATGTTCTTTAAAAGTTTCAATGACTGGAATTATGCACGGTCGACGGGTACTGTTTGCACGGCGGGACAAAATGCCTATGTACCATTT
Source organism: Maniola jurtina (assembly GCF_905333055.1). Taxonomy (NCBI): domain Eukaryota; kingdom Metazoa; phylum Arthropoda; class Insecta; order Lepidoptera; family Nymphalidae; genus Maniola; species Maniola jurtina. The sequence continues at coordinate 2,978,588 of NC_060037.1, read as the reverse complement.
TATTCTTGTACGAGCAGATGTTTTTGAAATTCAAATCCTAATTACACGTCGGCTGATCTGTGGCTTTTACACCACTAGTGATGATTTAGGTTTTTTTAAAACTCCAGGGTACTCTTCGATTTTTCCGGGATAAAAGGTAGTCTATATATACGGGTTGCAAGCTAGCTCTATACCAAAAAGTGATGCCCACGACTTCGTTTACCTTGATTTAGGTATTTCAATAATCCCGCGAGACCTACTTAACTTTTCAGGACAAAAAGTAGTCTATGTAAGGTCCTGGATCGCGAACTATCTTTGTACTAAATTTCGTTAAAATTAGTTAATCGGATGGACCGTGAAAACCTAGCAGGTAGACAGACACACAGACGCTTTCGCATTTATAATGCTATGTATAGATTTCAATTTCTATTATTCTTAAACAAATACTTTCTCTGCGCTGTAATCCACATTTGTGGCCCTAACTTACACTTTAAAACCTATTAATCACAAGAAAAAAATACCTTGTTTTCTATCAAAAACTTTCAAGAATTAGCTTTTACAGCTTTCGTTCGTTTAACTCACATTTTGTACGTGTCTTATGAATTTTAGTTTTTCATCACAGTACCCCTCCACCGTGTATTGGCACTAATAAACGTGATATAAACATTACTCAGTGTTTTTAATGTTTTCAAGATGGCCGCCTGACATCGCGTGACTCGGCTTGGGTCACCAAGTGACCCGGCCACACTTACACTAAGTGAATATTAATTTAAACCAAATGTGTTTTAAAGGAGACGCTTAAAATATGCTGCAGTAATTTTGTTGATAAGCTTTTTATGAACACTTGTTCGTATGTGTTGTCATTCCTTCGAAACTGGTACATACTAAGTTGCTAACTGATTCTTAGGCTACTGAATTGAGTTGAAATATGGTTAAAATGCAGACCCGTGTAGTTCAGAATAGAATAGAAATAGGTAGGTTTATTCAAATAAACTTTTACAAGTACCTAACTACTTTTGAATCGTCTAAATAATTTACCACTGGTTCGGAAAGCCGTTCCTACCTAGAAGAACCAGCAAGAAACTCGGCGGTTGCTCTTTTCAACTGTTCAATAATATTTCATACTATACAAGCAATTGCAACCCCGCGCATTGCTGGAGCGAGTCAAATCCATGCTTTTTTTATCATTTACATAATGTTCGATTGTATAATATACTTTTCTCAGGAGCATAGTTTTAACAGTTGAACTTGTGTAAAGGCAAGTTAAAAATTGATTGCAGAATTTTGTTATAAAAGATTATACCCATTCACACAAAATGACTTTTGGACCTTCCTGAGGCGGGGCGTAGGAGTTGCGAGCTTATTGCGGTTTCTAGTTGGCCTGTCGTGGAAGTCACCGATTTTTTTGTAACTGAGAATGTTTTGTCGTACAAATATTATATTTAAAATTGTAAATCCGACCCTAATCTAACCCTGTCTTCATGTGAAACAACCATTAATGCCCTTATTCAATGGTCCTAAATAACAAGCGAAGACCTTTTATAACCCTTTAAGCAACTAAAAATACACAAATGACGGTAATAGCCACGGGTGCGGCGTAGTAACTACGTACGTAATATACCAAAATGTCCACGAGGGAAATTACATAAATTAACATTTTATTGCAATTGCACGCAACACGCCTAGTGGCGTGAGAGTTTAGGCTGGTTCGCGTATAGCCATGGCTTTATGATGGCACTATTTTATTTGTTTACAGTCCACTTTTGCTGTTGAACAAATAGTTAATACATATAAGTACGAGTGTAGTAGTGAACGAATGATGGGTTGATAATGATAATGATGATGATCAAATACCAAGGTTTTCAAATGGACTACGCCAGAACTCAGAATACTCGCTTGTGGCTTCGAGCTTTACAAAAACACTATCAGTAAGACAGAGAAAACTGCGTGGAACCGAGGTGCTCAGATTTCTTTCTGGGCCACATTTTGACCCTTATGCATTACAAGATGACAGACAGACAATCACATTTGTATAGAGATAGGTATTTATAAATTTTTCATCCCGAATTTTATACATTTCCTATTGCTGTTTAAGAATTGTACCTATAGAATAATCTAGGCAAAGTACCTATGAAATAAATAATACTTTATACATTCCCTGAATGCCTAGGTATTCTATACAGTACCAGACTATACCTACAGATTGATGGTAACACATACACTTATACAACTTAACAGATCTTTTAAGACGGTTCCAAGGAGTATAATAATTATTTTTTACGATAAGCATTGCAAACATTTCTAGCCTTTCAACACTTAGCCTACTTAACGCAGAAGGATAGTGGAAACTCGGATTAAATTAGTAGCCACGGTAAATAGGTACTTACATGTATGTACCTATTTATGCTATATTAAAAATCTAAGTAGGTATAAGGCACGGTCTGATGCTCTATGCAAATAAAATAATATAACATGCGGTGCTGGGGGCAGGTAGGTTAATATTAGAATAGTTTTTAGGGTTCCTTGCCCGAAATGTGGCAATCACTAAGCCTCCGCTGTCGGTCCGTCTGTCTGTCAGCGGGTTGTATCATGTGAACCGTGTGGTAATAGGTAGAGAGTTAAAATTTTCACAGAATGTGTATTTTTAATGCCGCTATAATAAAAAATTTAAAAAAAATCTTGTATGATGGTATGGAATCCTTCTTGATCCAGTCCGACTCGCACTTGGCCGGTTTTTTGTTAGATAACATGTGTTTTGCTACGCGTTTGGGGGGAGCTGTGCAATTAAGTAGAACTGATCGCGGCATAAAAACGTCTAACGTTTGCATATAACAGGCCATAGGTTCTAACGGCAGTTCTAAACTTAGAACGGTCATAGACTATAAACTCTAAAGCTAGACGCACCAAGAGGTACAAAATGTTCAAAACTATCTAGATTATCAGGCAAAAAAGTCTGAGCGGATTTTAATGCAAGTTTCCCCTTAGGTGAGACGATCTTTTAACTAGATAATGAAATTAATTTAAGTAAATTATTAGAATTATTAGAATCAGCCTGTTTGCGTCCACAGCTGGACATCGACCTTCCCAAGTAAATGAATTTATTTATTTCATGTAGGATAGCATGTGCCATGATATTTGTATGTCGGTTCGGAAAGAAATTCTACTCAGAAAAGTCAGCAAGAAATTCAGTAGTTGCTCTTTTTTTTAAACAATATGTTACAATATGTAAATACTTAATATTCAATGCATAAGCAATGTACTATACTTGTTACAATGTAACTAATCGTATTTAACAATGAAATATGGCCAGTTTATTCATTTCTGGCACGATACAATGGTCAAATATAAAAAAATATTTATATTGTTACAACTAGCCAATAAAATTTATTAAACTTGTGGGCTACTGAATACAAAGTAGAGCGTTTCCATGCAACCTTGGCATTTTTGTTATCAATCAGTATTCAGCAGGGTGATAACAGATTGTCGTATCTGTTTTAGAAAGCTACTTGCATATTCTGTGCCCTGATACAGGTAGTATAATAGGTATAGCTAGCAAATATCGGATATTAGCATATGTGTAATAGGCAGCAGCTGTTAGATTTTCCTATCCAATGATACGCTCATTTTAGCCCTAAACGCTATTTTTTATCGACGACAAGTTCATACTTTATTCTTTACTAGCTGATGCAAGCGACTTCGTCTGTGTCGATTTAAGTTTTTTAAAAATCCCATACGCGTTTGATTTTACGGGATAGAAATTGAAAATTATCCTTTTTTGGTCTCCGGGATGTAAGCTATTTGTTTGCAAAATTTCCTCAAAATCTGTACAGTGATTGAACCATGAAAATTGGGAAGATTAAAAAACGAAATGATCATAATCATTTATTTGATTAGGATTATGATTGATTTCGATTACATGAGATAAAGCCTGGATACATAACTCCAGCACGTAGAGAATTGAATTGAAGTTTTGAGACTGATAGGTACACGTTGATCCTAATTATACCTCTATAAGGATAACAGTGGGTATTCCGCGAATTTCCGCAGGCGGAATTCCGCGACACATGTCGCAAGCCTTAGCGTACACGTAATATGACAAATGCAACAGTAATTTACAGTGTCATCGCTATTTGTGTATTGCTAACTCCTGGTCGATCTACTAAGAATATCAATTTCATAGTAATTACTCTAGGATCTAGTTAGCAGGCCTGACAAGACAAGGATAAGAATTGATCGATAGACATTATTTACTACAGCAAATTACAACTATTAGTTATTAAGTTGACTGGTCGAAAAAGTTTTTTATTTTCAATTGTAACTACGGTTTATAAGGCTGGTGACCAGGTGTTGATATTGAAGTTTTTGAATATCAGAAATATCGAGGACCTACCTCCATGTATTTGCAGTAAGCGTTCCAAGCAAAAACTAAACATAATAAAAAATCAGTCAAGCGTGAGTCTGACTCGCTGAGAAAGGGTTCCGTACCATCGTACAAAAATAACACTTTAATTTTTCTACCTGTTATGGCTTACGAGATATAGCCCGGTGACAGACAGACGGACGGATGGACGGACAGACGGACGGACAGCGTAGGCTTGGTAATATGATCCCATTGGCTACGGAAACCTAAAAAGGCCGAGATCTATGATAAATTATCAGATCTACATTCCCCAGCAGCGCTTTCCTCAATTGGATATCAACCAATCAAACTCAATGTTTTGTACAAACGTTAAAGACAAATGTTTGTAAGTTGACCATAAAAATGTATTTAACACATTTTCATAAAGGTTACAAGCAGATGTCTAAGAAAATCTATGAGCTAGTGCAACTTTGAAACTACACATTTTTATATACAGGGTGGTCAAAAAGTCGTGGATCAAACGCAATAGGGAGATAGAGGAGGACATTTCCAGCAAAAAATATTTCTACAGCATGGCCTTATTTAAATTGCCCTAAGAGTTATGAATATTTTTGAGATTTTTAACAAAATACCAGATTCTCTTACAATTAGACTAATTTAAAAAAAATGAGATAAAAAATAATAAAACAAACGATGCTGTGTCATTACTAGATAATGTATCAGCACTACAAACCTTCTATTGAGGCTCTGGGTGCCAAATTCAAGAGCAATTAATTTTTTTCCAAAACTTTTAAAGCTTTACCAAAAATTTAATGTCACTTTAAAAGCGCACTGTGAAAAAAAAATGTACTACGGAAAAGTGACCCTGTATCAGAAAAACTTGCTGATTTAATGCCAATTTAAATGAGGTATAACACATTACTCTTTGTTTCGTAATTCTGGTATTATAATTGTTTTTTCATATCAAGGTGCAAATTTCAGTAGATTAGTTTAATTCAAAATAATTTTGAAGATTATCATGCTGCTAGTTAAACTGCTAGTTTTTTGTACGTTGGAATGCTAGAAACATCACTGTGCTTGTCACACTTAAAATTTGTGAAAAGAACAGAAACTGTTCACTACCACCACGTGCCAGAACTACCCAGAACGCCCTCTTTTCTAGGAAACAAAAGGATAAAAAAACTATGCCTCTCTTTCACATCCTTCCTTATTCCAACAATGCAAATAGAAGTGATGATTAGTGTGAACGAGAGGCATAGTTTCTTTATCCTTTTGTTTCCTAGAAAAGATGAACTACTTGCAAGACGGGCGTTCTGGGTAGTTCTGGGTGGTTCTGGCACGAGGTGGTAGTGAAGAGTTTCTATTCTTTTCACAAATTTTAAGTGTGACAAGCACAGTGATGTTTCTAGCATTCCAACATACAAAAAACTAGCAGTTTAACTAGCAGCATGATAATCTTCAAAATTATTTTGAATTAAACTAATCTACTGAAATTTGCACCTTGATATGAAAAAACAATTATAATACCAGAATTACGAAACAAAGAGTAATGTGTTATACCTCATTTAAATTGGCATTAAATCAGCAAGTTTTTCTGATACAGGGTCACTTTTCCGTAGTACATTTTTTTTTCACAGTGCGCTTTTAAAGTGACATTAAATTTTTGGTAACGCTTTAAAAGTTTTGGAAAAAAATTAATTGCTCTTGTAATTTGGCACCCAGAGCCTCAATAGAAGGTTTGTAGTGCTGATACATTATCTAGTAATGACACAGCATCGTTTGTTTTATTATTTTTTATCTCATTTTTTTTAAATTAGTCTAATTGTAAGAGAATCTGGTATTTTGTTAAAAATCTCAAAAATATTCATAACTCTTAGGGCAATTTAAATAAGGCCATGCTGTAGAAATATTTTTTGCTGGAAATGACCTCCTCTATCTCCCTATTTCGTTTGATCCACGACTTTTTGACCACCCTGTATATATTTGTTTTTTTTCAGTATACCTACTAATTATAGCACTTTTTTTTTTTTTTTTTTATAGAAATTTGTTAAACCACAGATGCCGATTTTAATTTCCAGAACGTGTCTACTTTGAGGTTGATGGATTGGTATTCAAATGAGCCAAACTACGTCTGTTTGAGTGCACTCCGAATAAACACCTCTTGTCTGAGTCAAGACAGTCTTTCCTCAGAGTTAATGGAGTATACTAGCTGATTCCCGCTAAAGACCAGATCTGACAAAATTATTACGTCATCTATCAATGATAATAATCTAAGTAGTCTGTTAAACATATTATCTCCAGACTCCACTCATCTTCGCTTCGGTGGATACCGGGCCTTAGGGTGTCACTTGTTACTGTACTATCTATTTACAGAAGCAAGATACAGGTAACATTTATCAATCAACTATAAGACAAGTGTAAATTAAAAATTTTCAACACCCCCGACAAATCATTTTCAAATAAATAATTTATGTATATCTAGGCAACATCCATCTTGACAGCTTGACATTTGTCAATTGACACTTGAATATTATGAACCTAAGGGTAATCTAACCTTCTTTTCTACAAGAAAACTAGAAAATTGCTGATAACTTTTAAACGGCTGAACCAATTTTTTTGGATTATAGCTAAGAACACTCTCGATCAAGCCACCTTTCAAACAAAAAAAAGTAAATTAAAATCGGTTCAGTCGTTTAGGCGCTACGATGCCACAGACAGATACACAGATACACAGGTACACAGATACACAGATACACAGATACACAGATACACAGACACACAGATACACAGATACACAGATACACACGTCAAACTTATAACACCCCTCTTTTTGGGTCGGGGGTTAAAAAAAGGTGTTTAGCCATTATTATTACTAACACCGCCAGCTGTCTAACTAAAACATCAATTGCGAAGGTTCTATTCCTGATACAACATAAAACTATAACTTATAAGGCTGCCTTTCCACCAGACATGTGCTACGGTGCTAAGCTACGGATGTGTCATAGGCAAAGAAAACTAGAGTAAGGGAACTCTCGGTTTGAATTGACGATATGTCAAATATTAGGCTGTGGGTGACGTGAAACTAAAGAAAAATAGTCGATTTTTTTTATTGAAAATATTACAATAAAACTTAAAGCTAGCCTTATCTAATTACTATACCTACAAATCATTCCCGCGCGGTATGGTGCCAAGAATACTGACTGCATTTCCGCACTGGACAGCCAGACTGATCCGTTGCGCAAAAAATGAGTCAGCCCTTCTGTCACCCTATGAGGCTATTAATCGCGGTGAGATGTCTCGTAATTTTTTTAGCACTAATACTCCATGACCCTAGGGTTTTCAGGGCAAACGGAACAAAACTGTAACTCTCGATAAGAGAGGCATACTTGCGCCGCTTGCCGTTTTTAGGTATTTCTGCTGCGGTCCCCGTGTCATATTAGGGAGACAGTATTAATACTGTCTCCCTAATATGACACGGGGCCAACGTATCAACTGTCAACGCTCGTTGCGTCTTATATAAGGGTCGTCCCTGTTCCCAGGGAACCGTCAATGAAAATTGAGTAAATTTTCTAATAGGTACTTTCAGTACTTGATACCTATTATTGGCCCGAGGTACAAGTTAGCAGATATGCGTACTAATAGCACACACTAGCACTACCCTATCCCACACATTTTATTTCTCAGAAAATATGGAAGGTCTGGCAGCAGTGGTATCATAGACCATAAAGTATTGTATTAGCCGAGATGATAACATTTATCAATCAACTCTATGCACTTATAATATATATTTTCAGCTTTATAACTAACAACGGCAGATGTGGCTAGCACTAACTATGTTTAGACCTTAGACAGGTTTTTCCTTATGTAATTAATATACTTGATATGTAATGGTTAGGTATTATATTCAATAAATAAATTCCCATAGATAAGTTTGATACATTTATCAATCGACGCGACGCACAAAAGTATCTTTTTTAGCCATTATTATAACTAACACCGGCAGCTGTGTCCGTATCTATGTTTAGACGATCAATTGCGAAGGTTCTATACCTAACTGATGCAATATGCAGATGTCGAGATAACGACGCCGCGTAATTTGAACCACCTGGTCCATCACGGTTCATTAGCTAAGTGATGTGTTAGAATAAACTACTGAATTTACAGCCTGTCCGATGGCCGGACAATTAACGAACTGTAGTCACCACTCGCCATTCATATCACTTGCTTTAACGGTGAAAGAATAAGTACATACTGAGGAAACCAGCAGGTCGATTCCCGAAACCTGTATCAATCATTAATACAATTGCAATTGTTTTGATTGGCTAAAATGGAATTTTTGTTGCAACGATGTATTGTAGCCACTGAATTATAAATAAATACGCCTAATTGTGGCCAATAGTGAGCGAGCGCCAACCAATTAGAGGTGATTGCGTTCGTGACATTGTAATCATTCAACCGCAAGCAAGCACAGCATGTCTGAGAGTTCTCTATAAACTATAATGTTCGCAAAGCCTTTGAGAACATTATAGTTTATAGTCAAAGGTTTGTGAAGTCTGCCAATCCGCACTTGGCCAGCGCGGCAGACTCTGACAATAAGTTGATCAGGATGATGATGATGATAACCGTATATTAAATTATTTTGCATCTCATATTGGGTACATAATATTCAAGGATCCACTACCAACCAATAGGCTATCATAGATACGATAGCCAACTTATAACAATTGGACAATTAATATAGCTAGGTAGTGGTAGGTACCTAGTATTACTTGTTGCATGCAATATATAAGCTTTTACGAAACTAATTAGTTAGCCTAAGCTTACAATGTTCTTAACGTGATTACAAGAAACAATTTATAACCCTACAATACCACTCTCACGAGGCTTTACATTACAAAACACAAAACGAAAAAATTGTAAAGCGTCATAAGACAAGTTTCTTATGCGTCTAAAACTATGAACTTTATCATAATAAAAAATATTATTTAAAAGACATTCTTATCGTGATTTCAAAAGGTATAATCGTAAAATCCCGTTCGGTGGGAACGGCGGCAATGACACACGTAACTTTTAAAAAGAAAACAAGAAAAAATATAATTGTCTATGTTTTTAATTTCGTCGCATTTGCATGCGTTGCTAGTTTGGAATAATTTCTAATGAATTGTATGAATAAATTATAGTAAGGCAGGGACAATATCTTCGAGAAGCTTGGGAGAGAGGAAGCTGTAATTAAAATACGGAATGCGTTAGGGTTGGCACTTTTACGTTTTATCTATAGGTACTATATTGTAAAGAGGTAAAGTTTGTATGTTTGTTTGTAGAGGGTAATGTCTAGAACTACTGAACCGATTTCAAAAATTCACCATTAGAAAGCTACATTATTCCTGAGTGGCATACATTTAATCACACTAATATTATAAAGGCGAAAGTTTGTATGTGTGTGTGTGTGTGTGTGTGTGTGTGTGTGTATGTGTGTGTGTGTATGTTTGTTACTCCTTCACACAAAAACTACTGGACGGATTTGGCTTAAATTTGGAATGGAGATAGATAACATCCTGGATTAGCTCATAGGCTACTTTTTGTCACGGAAAATCAATCCACGCGGGCGAAGTCGCGGGTATCGGCTAGATAAAAAAAATTAGAGATCCTTACGAAAATTGTAATAAGCTACCAGTGCCAAAACAGGGTTGATCGCTAGTTCTAAATATAGATAGCGAGCAAACGAGCAAGCAGGTCACCTAATGTTAAGTGAACTGATTACCATGAACCCTTGCGGCACCAAATGAACTTGCAATGCGTTGTAGACCTTTCACACCACATTACCTTTAACCTAAACATATATACCAGCGCGTGTTTCAGCTAGTATGAAATCAGTTGTAGTGTAAGTTAAAAGTGGAGAAAAATGGAAGATGTAAGTCGCATCTCTCAACCCTATCGACATGAATGAACACTTCACTAGTTTACATCTCACTTTACCCTTTCTAATGATAATGAAAAACTGTTCCTTCTAACAATCACTTTTTTTGTTTTAGCATCGGGGAAGTATGAAGGGTTACATAATTGTGTCAACGCATACCATTGTGATGCATTTTTAGTATTTTTACCTTTGCAATAAACAATGCGCCACGGAAGGGTTCGACTTGAAACCATAGAACAGATGTGAAGCCGGCACTGAGATTGTATTGTCTTTAAAAACTAAGGTGTAATATGCAGATGAGTTGTATTCAATTTTTTTTAACTTTGTGGGAATCTATTGACCCCATTTCGCTGGTTCGGAGTTCGGACGCTGCCATAACGTTACTATTGCATTGTGCGATTCGCCTTTTGTTTTTTTTAGAAACGGCAGTTATTTTTGTTTCGCGTATGGATTAGTTCTGGTTGTTGAGCAGATGGCTTTTCATATTTTGCTGGTTATGGTTTTCGAAATTATGGCGATTAAAGAGATCATTTTTTTCTACACTTATATTATAAAAAGCTAAAGTTAGTAAGTTTGGATGTAGAGACTAATCTTTGGAACTAATAACCGTATTCGTAAAATTCTTTTGGTTATAAATAGCTATATTCTGAGTACTTACTAAAATTATAAATACGAAATTGTGATGTTTGTTACTCCCTCGCGATAAAATGACTAATCCGATTTGTGTGATTTTTGGACTGGATGTTTATTAACCTACCCTGAATTAATAACACGCTTCCTCAGAATACATAATCGACGCTACTTTTTAAAGAGTTTCCGCGGGCTTTTAAAAAAACCTATATCTACGTGAACAAAGTCGCGGGCATCATCTAGTGGAATAAAAACATACAGATTTATTCAAACTGCCTTTCATAGGAAGTTGGATTTCGGATGTAAATTCATACAAATACAAAAAACCTCTGGGCGATGCGCCGAGGCCATCACCTTACAAATACATAGTAAAATATAAATCTATTATATTTCTGAAAAAATTTCATACGACCCGTTGCGCAATTATTACGAAACATGGCCGACGAAAAATATTACGCAGTAATGAGTAATCAATGAAGCAAACCAACCATGAAACAGGGTTCATGGTAATTTTTTTGCGAGCGCATAAATAACTATTGATATAAGGGTGATTTTTGTATGAAATGCAAGTACATAGTGTGTTAACAAACTCAATAATACCTAGCAGGGGGAATGCATCTGATTTGAGAGGAAAAAACTTCATCTCGTAGGGGGATAGCTTATAAGGACAGTGTACAGTCGAGGTCAGATTTAAACGGCTCTATAGTATCTTAATCTATTTTTCCTTAGTTTGCTTAAAATATATACAAATCGCAGAAACTCGTAAGGGATGCGAAACAGCCAGTGTCACACGGGATGGTGTAACTATTCTAACGCTACTTTTCACATCCAAATCTGTCCAGGCATTTGGAAATCATGTGAAATGAAATACAATGAAAATGAATAAGTAAAAAGAAATACAAAGAATCAAAAGCTTAATTTGCTATATAATCCGCTAAAAAGGTAAACAGAGTGTGTACGGAGTTTTTGATTTATCGTGCAAAATGTTGGAAAAAATACCCGAGTACGGAACCCTCAGTGCGCGAGTCTGATTCACACTTGGCCGGTTTTTGCTTTTGAGGTATGGAACCCTAAAAATCAGAAAATACGAGTAACTACAATCCGATGTTCAATACTGGGCACGTACCTGTAACTTTTTAGAGTTATAACTCAAAAAAAAAGATTCCAACGAATTGAGAACCTCCTCCTTTCTTGAAGTCAGTTAAAAATTACTATAAGTATTACGTGTTATTACTTTGTTATTATACTATGTGCGTTTTAAGCAATTAAATATCAGTTGCTTGAAGGATGGAGAAAAACACCGTGAGATAAAAACATCGTGAGAAACCCATGCTTTCTATAAATGCTGCCAAAGGTGTGTAAAGTCTAGTTAGCTGGTGGACTATGGCCTAAGGCCCTAAACTTTTTCCATTCCAAAAGAGATCCATGCTCAGTAATAAGCCAGCGATGGACTGACATGGTGAAGATGATATATTATGTATATGTAATTACTAGCTAATAAATTCATGAAAAAAACCGCTTTTGTGTTTTTTTATTCGACTGTACGTAATAAAGACCCTGCTCGCCTTGGATGAAAAGTTCATTTTCTTTAACGAATCCCTTCACTTTGAAACCCTACACAGAGCCTGTCCTGATACATTTTTAATAAATATTTCGGGTGGGGGAGGATTTTTCCAAGGGCCGCATTAGCGAACCGGCTATCGAATTTGAATATAAATAAAGCCTTTGCATGTTCATTAGAGGAATAGGTACATAGATATGGGTATGGAGTTTTACGACTTTTTTCCTGTGAAATCGAATTGAAGAATACTCGAAGTGAGCGAAATTTTTTGGTTTGATGACATATAGTGCTTTTTTTTAAATAAACCGATTTTGAACGCCACTACAAAGTATAAAAGTAATTTTTGTTTGTGCACCTATGTTAAAGTAGGGCAAGCGTAGTTTCGTTATATGTAGGCCGAATCCAACATACAAAAATATATGCAAACAAAAATTACTTTTATATACTTATGAGATTATCTGCAGCATAATATTAAGGGATGAGGAGTTGAGACTTTCAATAACAATTTTATTAGCGCTACTTACGGCTGGTTGCAGATATTTAGGTTGACTGGGAATGATGATAGCTTATACCTACCCTGAATTCACACAATATAGGCTACTTTATAGCCTGTAAAATCAAATTTTCAATACCTTAAATCATGTGGGCAAAGTGGCGGGCATCATCATCTATCCATACCTACTAATATTATAAATTCGAAAGTGTGTCTGTCTGTCTGTCTGACTGTCTGTTACCTTTTCACGGCCCAACAGTGTAACCGATTCTGACGAAAGGTTAGATTATCCCGGGGACGGACATAGGCTACTTTTAATCCGGAAAATCAAAGAGTTCTCGCGAGAAGTAGCTTGCGTCTCTGTTATCGAAATAGGCAACTTTTTATCCCGGAAAATCAAACAGTTCCCAAGGGATCTTTAAAAACCTAAATCCACGCGGACGAAGTCGCGGGCATCTTCTAGTTCTTTAATAAGCTGATTAGTGATGTTATTGATCTTTTCCAACTGATCCACCATGTTTGAGGTCGCGTGCCGCGCGTGCGGTTACTGCGGGGGTGATAGAATATCGAAGGGGTACATCCCTAAACGTAAAAACCGATGTATTACATACCGTGATTCTAATGCCGCTGTACATAGGCGGTGGTTCTAATAGTGTGAACGGTATAGTATAGTAGAAGCGGTGATAGCCAACTCGGGGCACGCATAAGTTTGACGTGTGTATCTGTGTATCTGTCTGTGGCATCGTAGCTCCTAAACTAAGGAACCGATTTTAATTTAGTTTTTTTTGTTTGAAAGGTAGCCTGATCGAGAGTGTTCTTAGCTATAATCCAAGAAAATCGGTTCAGCCGTTTGAAAGTTCTCAGCTCTTTTCTAGTTAATGTAATCTTCACTTGTTAGAGGTGTTATAAAATTTTAATTTACACTTGTACTTAAGCTATTAAATTTCTTCGCTTTAACCGTGAAAAATTGTAAAGATAGTTCCATGCCTGTTCTTTATAGTGGTCAATGGTGGTTGAAGTCTGCCAAGCCGTACTTGGCCGACGACGACGTGGTGAATTATGGCCTACTCGTAAATCCTTCTCATTCTCAGTAGTGGGTCTTCGATGGTTGATGATGATAATGATTACTTACACACTTAGTCTACACTGTACTCTAATATTACAATTTTTAAATTTTTACATATTTGAGTATAACTGAACACTAAAAACAACTCAAACATTTAATTTAAGACCCCACAACTTCACCCCAAGATAAAGAATGTCACTCAATAACTCTCGACCAATAAAGGGCGCATTAAAAATGTCCGGAAATGGAGTAGAAAAGAAAAAGCTATTAAAAACAATCTTCGACAATCGTTTTCGGCCATTTTCGGTCTCTCCCGTCTTTTTCAGACGTTTGATGAATCGCAGAAGTCATAGCCTCAATTGCCCAATGGGTTGAATGTTGAAGGTTGTAGGTTTGAACTTAATAATTCATAGGAACTAATATTATAAATGCAAAAGTGAGTCTGTCTGTCTGCTTGCTTTTCACGGTGCATCCGTCCTAGCTTGCATCCCGGGAAAGGCTACTTTTTATCCAGAATATAATAAGACTTAGAAAATAATAAGACTTTTGCCCGAATCCGTTTTAAAAAAAGGCCTAAACGTTCACCCTACCTACCTAATCAAATACCTACCCAGCCGAGAGGTTCTCGCCTCTGCGCTTACAATCCAGATACCTCACGAGGGTCGCCTTATTTTTCATCTCCAAGTAGGTATACACCCTCGCCGTGAACTTCAAAGGAGGGGCCCACCCCCTTGTTAACAAACTTCTACCTATCTGCATTTTTATTTAAGTTTCGACAAAAATTTTCCACCCCTAAATTCAATTTTTTTTCTCGCTAGAAATTAATTAGGGAACACGTTCTTCTGTTGATGATGCCGTGTTTAATTTGTGAGGGTTTCTGGCGGGTAGGCAAATGTGTAGGGATTTCTGTTTTTAGGGACGGAGTTCATTGATTTCATTCAATTACGGATTTTACGCGAGCGAACTCAATACTTACCTACCTACGTAGAAAAATTCGAAGAGAGAAAAAATTATTCAGAAAATCTATCTAAGTACATAATATAAAAACTTTTGCCCTGACTGACTGACTGATCTATAAACACACACCCTAAACAGTTGGGGTTAGAAACTTGAAATTTTGACAGTAGGTTTCTTATATGATGTAGGCAAAAGGATTTTTGAAAATTCTACCCTTAGGGGGTAAGGGGGTATAGGTGATGAAAGTTTTGTATAAAAGTCCGTCGTTTTTCAAGTAATATCTATGAAAATTGGTATTTGGACTTTCGGTTAAAAATTAAAAAATACGCATTTCACGACCTTAGGAAGTTCCACCCCTAAGGGGGTTAAATAGGAGATGAAAATAAGAAAGTAAGGAGTTTGACTATTTAAGAAATAGATAGGTAATGAATTAAGTACCCTATGTGTTTCAGGATTTTTTGGTAACTCCACTCAATAAGTTTTTTCAAAAATTCTACTCGAGGGAGGCGGTGCAGCAGGTTCGCTAGTGACACAAGGCTGTAATGAATATTATAAGTATTATTTTTAAAAGAATAATTAATTATTTTCAACGACGGCGAAGATCTCGATCTTTGGCGGTCTTTAAAGGTTGTGTCAAGAAGCATTATCGGTCGCAATCAGGTCGCAATAAATTTTTATTTCCTGCCATTATGGCAGGTAATTATTTATTAAGTACCTAAATAAAATTAATAAACCAGCCAAGTACGAGTCAGATTCGCGCACCGAGGGTCCCGTATCCGGTTATTTTCCGACATTTTGCACGATAAATCAAAAACTATGTTTTATACAAGGTTTTATACATAAAAATAAATTACAAGTGTAAATTAATAAATTTCAACACCCCCGACAAGTGAAGGTTACAGTAACTAGAAAAGAGCTGATAACTTTCAAACGGCTGAACCGATATTTTCTTGGACTATTCCGCGCCTACAATCCAAAGTATCTGAGTTTTCCAAAACATCATTTTCAAATAAATATTTATGTATATCTAGGCAACGTCCATCTTGACAGCTTGACATTCGTCAATTGACACTTAAATATTATGAACCTAAGGGTTATCTAACTATCTTTTCTACAAGAAAACTAGAAAAGAGCTGATAACTTTTAAACGGCTGAACCAATTTTTTTGGATTATAGCTAAGAACACTCTCGATCAAGCCACCTTTCAAACAAAAAAAAGTAAATTAAAATCGGTTCATTCGTTTAGGCGCTACGATGCCACAGACAGATACACAGATGCACATACACACAGATACACACGTCAAACTTATAACACCCCTCTTTTGGGTCGGGGGTTAAAAATCTGAAGTTATAACAATGTACAGGTGATTTCATATGATACCTCACTTGGTATAGTTGTCTCACTTTGAAAATTGAAACTATTATTAGATATTTGTTCATGGACACATTTTTTTTGTGATGTAACAACAAATTCACGGCTTTCGGATTTTTCCATTTACTTGTGCTATGAGACCTACCTACCTGCCAAATTTTATGATTCTAGGTAAAAGGAAAGTACCCTTAGTATAGTTTTCTTGACAGACACGACAGACAAAGGAAATAAGGGTTCCTTTTTTCCTTTGAGGTACGGAAACCTAAAAATCGATCATTGGCATATAGGCAATGAAAATGCAATTTTTTCGTAACACATCGCAAGAATGCACTTTTTGCTGACGAATGGTTTAATTGACTTTATTAACAGAAGAAAAATTTAAATACACTCGACTGCAAACAAGAAGAACAACATAATAAATTATAAGCTCCATTAAGTACTCTACGATAAGTAATAAATAATACTAATGGCACACAAATTAAGGACAGTTATGAACATAAATTGCAAGGTGAAATACATCACATTTATTTTATGACATAGCTGGTTATATGGTGGATGAAGGTCATGTGTCACTTTAAGAGGCGTCTCTCCGTCACTTGCTCCACACAAACGTAGTTCCAATTTCATTCGAATATTAAGCAACCAAAGTCCATGAAATTTTGCAGACATATTCCAGAAACTTATATCTATGCCTGTGGTTTTCCAGATTTCTGTTAAAATATTCGGTTTCAAAGTTACGCGGTCTTAAAAATTCACATACAAATCTTTGATCCCCTGTAATTTTAAAACTACATATTTTCAAAAAAATCTAAAACCCCACAGGCACAGATATTAGTTTCTAGAATATGTCTGCAAAATTTCATGGACTTTGGTTGCTTAATATTCAAATGAAATTGGAACTACGATAGTATGGAGTAAGTGACGGAGAGAACCATGTTAACCGTAAAATTGTCATGCGCGGGTTCGTCTTTAACATCAATTCCAGTGGAATAACCCGTTTTACCAACTAGCTCATTGCTCGGATCATTTTGCTACAGGAACCAGAGAGATGACAATGATCATATTGATACACTAGAGTCGGTAATATCCAACAAAAACAGCCTAAGTTTGACTGATTAATAGCTGATAAGAGTAGGTAGATTGTAGGTCGGTAGAGTGGAAAACGGAATGGAATAAATCAAAAAGGTAAATTGGCGCCGGAACCATTTTTACTACATTTTGTCTATAAAATCACTTTCACATGATGCAACTGGTATGATTTTGTAACAAGAGTAAAGAGATCAGTCAAAGGTGCTCCGTGCGCAATACCAAGGGAGACACCACGTTGGTTCGAATCCTGCCGGTTTCACAATTTTCGACATGTTTTTAAAATTATTTAGAAATTACCTTGAAGTGTACTTATTCTTCAAGGGGCGTTTTTTTAACGCCTGGTGTATAAAGTCTGCATCTCTAAGTTCTTAACTCAATGACAAGAACAGTTAAGAACGATTACACTATTCTCAGATTTACTACCTTTAAAATAAATTTTATTTTATTTATTTTTTATTTTATTTATAGAAGGAAAATCTACAGCGAAGTAATACTAATAAGAGTCTTAATACTAATTACATCGATAAATATGGCTAATTACAGATTTTCTCGAAAATAATAATTATCATAATTTGTCTGAGTGAGTGATACATAGTTAGATACTAAAAAAAAAAAAACCAGAATTAATTAAGTAAATACATTACAAAAGTGGGTTAAGAAAATAAATAAATAATTTTATACGTATAAAAAAAAAAAAACAGTATCTCAGGTAGCCTAAATAAAAAATAACATAACATAATAATAATATTGAATATAATTATGAAGCATTTAACGAATTAATGTTTAACGTACAAACAAGAATGTGTTTATGTGTGTGAGTGTGTGTGTGCATGTGAGTGTGTGCGTGTGTGTGTGAGATGATGTTAAGTATGTTGCACTTGCGTGTAAGAGAAAAAAAAAAAAATTTATTTGTGGAGTAGTGAAAGGTGTCGCTTAAATGTATTTTTAGAATGGCGAAAAAGGTCAATTTCCGAGTAATGTTTGTTATGGGTGCGAGTTATTCTAGCAATGGGTGAATTTTGTGAGTATTTTTTTCTTTTAAAATCAACGTGAAGCAGTGATGTATGCCGAGTGCGTTTTGGGGGTGCAACTAATTGTATTTTAGATAAAAGATGAGGACTGTCAATCTTACCGTTTATAATATTATACAGCATTAACATGTCAGCTATTTGCCTCCTTTGCCCACAAGTTTGTATATTATAGTGTTTACAGTTTTCTTTATAGTCGGAAGGTTCAAAGTAAGTACGAAAGTTTAAATGTTTAATAAACTTGCGCTGTATCCTCTCTATTGCTTCTATAGGCTTTATGTAGATAGGTGACCAAATGCTACTGCAATATTCTAAGTTGCTCCGCACGTATGCAGAATAAATAATCTTAAGTGTCCTAATTTTCTTGAAGGGTTTACAAGTTCTTAAAACAAAGCCAAGCATAGAGAAAGCTTTGTTAGTGATTGTTTCAATATGAGGATTGAATGACATTTTATTATCGAGTATAACTCCTAAATCGCGGACCTTATCAATTTTGGGGATAGTTTGGCCGTCAATAGTATAATTAAATTTTATAGGATTTTTGTTTCTTGTAAAACTGATGTGCTGACATTTACTTATATTAACTTGTATTCTATTTTCTTTGTAATAGCGAGAAAGTCTATTAAGGTCACTCTGTAACTTCTCACAATCATCTTCACTGTTAATTCCTAAGTATATTTTGGTATCGTCAGCATACATTAAAAACCTCGAGTAAAAAAAACATTTATCAATGTCATACAAATATATGTTATAGAATAACGGACCCAAATGCGAGCCTTGTGGGACTCCAGAGGGGATCTCACAGAAATCTGATCTACAGCCACCAACCACTACAGCTTGCACTAAAGGATATATTTGCTCAGATTTAATTATAACTGTTCGCGAATCTAGCTTTTTTGGACGGCACTTTGAAGGGATCTTGCTCGATGAATGGAGTACTCATTGAATGAAAATAAGAAGTAAGAACCCGTTTCAAACGTCTTCGCGGAACAGGACTTGGGGTTTAGTACTGAGCTTTTTTTGTTTTAACGGTTATTTATTTTTTTACTCTTTCACTATACCGCATTGGATAATTGGGTATAGGTACAGTGAACCTGTCTGCGATTTTTTCCTCGCTGTAGACTAGCTAGGTAAGTAAAGGTATTTAAGGAATCTACGATACAAAATAAGATACTAAGTTTTGGAGGCCACCACATTCTTACTAAAAGATTAAGAATAACTACCTTACACTTAAAAGGGGTCTCTCCGTCACTCGCTCCATACAAACGTAGTTCGTCTCTCATTGGAATACTAACCAATCATACTCAATGAAATTTCTAGAAACGTTCCGGGAACTAATGCCTGTAGTTTTCCAGATTTCCGTTAAAATATTCGGTTTCAAAGTTACGCGGTCTTAAAAATTTACATACAAATCTTTGAACCCCTGTAATTTTAAAACTACATTATTTTAAAAAAAATCTAAAACACCACAAGCATAGATATTAGTTTCTAGAACATGTCTGCAAAATTTCATGGACTATGATTGCTTAGTATTCAAATGAAATTGGGACTAGGTACAATTGTATGGAGTAAGTGACGGAGAGAGCCCTGTTAAGTTGTACCTACCTACAGCTGATTTTTCACAGATTCTTATAGTTATTCCAATCCCTATAAGTA
This sequence comes from Maniola jurtina, assembly GCF_905333055.1. Lineage (NCBI taxonomy): Eukaryota > Metazoa > Arthropoda > Insecta > Lepidoptera > Nymphalidae > Maniola > Maniola jurtina. The sequence goes on along the minus strand of NC_060037.1, from coordinate 2,958,480 downwards.
GTTGATTTTTTCACAGAGAAATTTTGACAGCTTATCCAAATAAAAATTGCTAAATAAAAACTCTGCCCCGCTCCGCTTCAATGGAAACGCTTGCCACTAATTTTCACTGGAAATTATTTTTTCCGCGTCAGTGGAAACACACCCTAATACATACTTCCAAATTAAAGATTTGTGGCTATTGTGGCTAAAACCATATTATGATTAATACAAACAGTTAACAACAAAGCTTTCAGTGTAGAGTACCGCAAGTATTTTTCTTAATCACCCGATACTCCAATGATCCTTTCAAATCGATAGCTCGTGCTGAACCAATAAATACTCTATACAAATCCATTATCCGTGATCTATCAATGCCACTGATCTTGTAAGAAATCAGCAGGTAAAAGAAATCTTGCTATTTTCGACTTTATCGATACCAAATAAGGCGACGCTAGAAAGGTTACCAGTAGTCCTTTTTTCGATTGTCATATTTTTTTGCATTGTTAGCTTTTTTTGTTATTTTAATCCCGATGTGTGAACCGAATATTAATTGTGAGACACTTTTTTTTAATACTAGGGTGTTTTTTTTCTTTATTTGCCACTTAACTCTATCACGGTTAACATATTTTGAATGTAATGTTTGTGATGGAAGGCATTTTTTTGAAGACGTAGTTAAATTCACATTTTTTTCGGTGATTTGTGTTTTTGTTAGCGAAAAAACGTGTGAGTACCACTGGCATGGTTGTTTTTTAGGTTCTCTGTTATAAATATAGTTATATTTACTTTCCTTTTAATAACTAAATAGAATTTTTAATTTTACATTACTTTTTGTGTGTTTTTAAATTTTTTTCGAGGTTACGCAAAAACGAACATTGGGCATGTTTTAAGGGTAAAAAATTAGTTGGGCTATCCAAAGGAGCCATGCTGCCAGCATCTTAGGTATAAAAATGCCTCGCTACGGTGGGGTTAGTGAGGTTTTAGATTTAATCTAATCTGTTTTAGTTTTTATTTATATTTAAGTTTTTTTAAGGAGCTGTCATCCCGTCTCGTGGAATCCACGGATCTGGTAGTTACCTTGGTCAGCATATTAGTCTGGCCATTTAACGAGGTAACGCAGCCAGCGTTCTGGGCACCCTGCCTCGTTACAATGATTTTGATGTCATTTTTGTTTTATAAGTATTTATACTTGTATGTATTTGTAGTATATATTGGTAATAAATTAGTTTAAATAAGGTTGTTTTTTAAGTTACCTTCGATTTAGTGGAACTAAATAAAAATGAAAATGCCAGTAAATATTTTAATCTTCCAAAAAAATTCTTTGTGAGTATGAACGGTTCTTGTCATGGACAATTAAGATGAAAAGAAATTGCGGCTGGGCTCGTAAAAGTAAGAGTTTACTGAGTTATTGCCCTCTTGGGGAGATAAACGTCAGATTGGGAGGCAGACATGTTAATATAACTTTAAATTAAATCTTATATTTAAATGGCTTTTATATATCAATCTCCTATCAAATAATATGACAAGCAGGTAGGTATGATTTATCTTGAAAGGTTTTGATATAAATATTTTATTGACAAAACAATTGCACACCTACTTGCTTTGTCAATAAAATATATTGTTATATTGTAACAATTTGTTATACCTGTAGGTATAACAATTCGTTGATTTTAGGTACTATTTGCTAGATGATGTCTGCAGATATTTGACTTGGTTTTGGCTGGCTGGCTGGCTGGCTAAGGTATACATTACCTATATTTAATTAATAGAATAGATGTTAGTTACTTAATTAGTTACCTAGCTATCCAAAATTTAGCAAAATAAGTATGATTTGATTTTAGGTTTTTAACATTGAAGCTGATTTTCCGGGATAAAAATAGCCTATATCTTAAATTCCGGCATGCAAGCTCTCCCCGTACCAAATTTCGAAAAGTAACAGACAGACAGACACACTTTTGCATTTCATTTCGCTACAAGCAGTGCCCATTGCTCTTTTGTCCAGCATGTGTTGCAATTCGCCACCTCATACCTACTCTCGTGCATCGTGATATTGGTGTACAGTGCCAGAAATTTTCTCGTAAGTCATAACAACAACCGTTCAAAGTTTCGTCAAAATCGGTTGATAATCCATACTGATATTATGATAAATGCGAAAATCTGTCTGCTAGATTTTCACGGCCCAACAGTTTAGGTAACCGATTTCGATTAAAGGTGCGGCGTTAGCTTACATCCCGGGGAAGGACATAGGCTACTTTTTATCCCGAGTCAATCAAAGATTTCTCACGAGGTTAATTACCTATAATAATTTATATAAAATTTAGTACCTAGGTAGCTTGCGTCACTGTAATTGACATAGGCGACTTTTTATCCCGGAAAATCGAACAGTTCCCACGGGATCTTTAAAAACATAAATCCACGCGGACGAAGTCGCTGGCATATTCTCTAAGTAGTAATAATATAAGACGCATAAGGGACAAACTAAGATACTTACTTTATTTTTTATATATTTCTATATGAATTGGGTTCAACATTAGAGGTAGGTACTGTTTGTTTCTTTAAGAACACGTGATCCATGCCACCTAAAACAACCCAACCATAATTCCAACACAAAATATATTCTCATTAAACCCATTCCGTGTAGATTGTTAATAAGTTAAAAACTAACAAAGACTAGGCGGGGCCCGCTAATGCTAATTACCTTTTACGTTATTGGTTAACAGGCGTGGGCGTTGTAAGGTGTGAATTTATAATTAGTAAGTACCTACTGTGTGGCTATGGCCGGTGACACGAGGTCGTTGTGGCATTATACTTACCTACTAAACCAAGTAACCAAAAACTTAATTTGCTATAATCCGCTAAACCAGACAAACCACTCGACGCAGCATTGTAAGGTCTACATCTCCTGAGGATGCTCCGGTGTATAGTCAATTAAGCTTTTGGTTCATTGTAGGTATATCACGGACTTCGGCAAAATAACGCCTGCTTCTATAAAACATTTAAACCATTTTGGTCAAGCCACGTTTAAATAGTATGGGTTTAATGAAAACTGCTAGGTATACCCTTTCCAGTTTAGCCCGCTTCCATCTTAGACTGCATCATCCCTTGCCACCAGGTGAGATTGCAGTCAAGGACTAACTGTATCTGAATGAAAAAAAAAGCATTTTTAACGAGGTAGGTAAGTAGGTACAGCTTGCATCCCAAAAACGTTTATATAGGTTACCTACTCTTTGTGTCAGGAAATCTGAGTTTCCAGGGGATTTTTGAAACCTAAATCCACGTAGACCAAGTCGGTGTCATCTATTTGGTACTGAGATAGCTTGCATCCTGGACTTCATGCCCGGGATTTAAGCTATTACTATTGTCTAATTTACTAAGCTATTTTTATTCTGGAAAATCAAAGAGTTTCCACGGGATTTTCACAAAAATGGACATCGACTTGGAATAGAATAGAATAGAACAGATTTTTATTCAAATAGACTTTTACAAGTGCTTTTGAATCGTCAAATAATTTACCACTGGTTCGGAATGCCGTTCCTACCGAGTGCATAATTGACTGTCGATATAAGAATCTACATCAATTTAGGATGACAACAGATCCCAACAAGTGTAAATTAAAAATTTATAACACCCCCGACAAGTGAAGGTTACAGTAACTAGAAAAGAGCTGATAACTTTCAAACGGCTGAATCGATTTTCTTGGATTATAGCTAAGAACACTCTCGATCAAGCCACCTTTCATATAAAAAAAAACTAAATTAAAATCGGTTCATTCGTTTAGGCGCTACGATGCCACAGACAGATACACAGATACACAGAGACACAGATACACAGATACACACGTCAAACTTATAACACCCCTCTTTTTGGGTCGAGGGTTAAAAAGAGTTTCCACGGGATTTTCACAAGAATGTAGGTATTATTTATGAAAATACAACTAAGTATAATAATATATTTAACAAGTGTAAATTAAAAATTTATAACACCCCCGACAAGTGAAGATTACAGTAACTAGAAAAGACCGAAAATACCTGATAACTTTCAAACGGCTGAACTGATTTTCTTGGACTATTCCGCGCCTACGATCTAAAGTATCTGAGTTTTCCAAAACATCATTTTCAAATAAATAATTATGTATTTAGGCAACGTCCATCTCGACAGCTTGACATTTGTCAATTGACATAATATTATGAACCTAACGGTTATCTAACCTTATTTTCTACAAGAAAACTAGAAAAGAGCTGATAACTCTTAAACGGCTGAACCAATTTTTTTGGATTATAGCTAAGAACACTCTCGATCAAGCCACCTTTCAAACAAAAAAAACTAAATTAAAATCGGTTCATTCGTTTAGGCGCTACGATGCCACAGACAGATACACAGATACACAGATACACAGATACACAGACACACAGATACACAGACACACAGATACACAGATACACAGATACACAGATACACACGTCAAACTTATAACACCCCTCTTTTTGGGTCGGGGGTTAAAAAGATACTCGTAGCTACAACAAGCAACCGGTCCCAAAAAAGGTTTCCTTTGTACCTATCTACAAAGTTCCAATATGTATACAAAATAAAGGCCCTCGATAAGGACATAATATAATAAACAGGACGTGTTAGACAGTCCCCAAAATCAATACCTATTATGTACCAATAATATAAACGAGCTTCCAAAATGTGGGGTGACGAATTGTACAAAAAACCCTTAGGGTGAGTTACCCCACGTTTTTTGCATCGCTTTTTCTATAAGGGGACGTCGCGTGGGGCAAATCGGACGCCTAATGTCACGTCTTTATGTGCTTATTTATGGTATGGAGTGCTGAGGAGGCCGGGGTGATATATAGACATCGGCCTCTCGGTTATTTGTTCAATGGGAGATGTTATTCCTCTCCATTTATTATATAGGTACGTATAGCTCAGTATACTTCTTTCAGTAATTTATACCTTTAATTCTTTTCTTTGCTTTCCTTTCTTTAAAGGTGCTGACAGAAACGGACGGATAATGGGGAAGGAAACCGTTCGTAAGGAAATCTGCATACCTGAGAGTTCTGTATTATGTTCTCTAAGGTTTGTGAAGTTTGCCAAACCTTGATGAACTATGGTCTGAATCAAAGAGTTAGAATTAATAGGTACTTATAATAGTTCAGTGGTCTAAATCCTTCTCAATCTAAGTGGATATCCCATTCTCAGTATAATGTAGGCAATGGATTGAGATGTCAATGATGATTTCTTTTTCTGGTAGTTACGGTATCTCCATTCGAGAAATAATGTGTACCTAGCTACATCGTTTATCTATGGTCATAAGTACTTAAATAGGTACTGGACACTTTAAAAACAATTTCAGGCTATGTCCCGTCTCTTGCGTATGAACCCTTTTCATTCATCTCAATAATTCGGTCAAAGACCGAAAGATCAACCCCCAAGGTAGGGTACCTTGGGGGCTTCAATGAAATTGCCAGATCCAGTGTGTTGCAAAAAGCATTCATTATAATAAACTTATTCATCTTATTCTATAGCTGTACTAAGTATGTTGCTTAAAAAAATTGTAACTCGTTTCTGAAGAAAATCGTTTTCTTCTCATGAAAGAATTCGGCTAAGATCCTGATAAAACCACCCTCGAAATCAATTCCTGGGCATTCATGCAAACGGCATGAACAGGTAGGTTCATTTATTAAGTAATAATCATATTATGAACTTAATATGAGGTGAGGTAGTTATTTCGAAATTACAGACACTTTAATTTTATTTAGTCTAGTTCGCAAAAATTAGAAAAACTGTCAATAAACTCTTAAGCATAGCATTTAAGTTACTTACCTACTCGTTTATATAAATTTGGTCGTTCAAAATTTCACACAATTCATTTTATTTAATAATATGAAATAATAAAAATGAGAAAATCTCAAATCTGAAGTCCATCCGTGGATATAAATTACTGAGGCAGCATTTTTCATCGTGGAATCGACAGGCGCGGGGTGACGCTTTTAAAGATGGCTGCCATTGCTCTTAGCACCCTATTTTTGTATTCTTGCCTCCCGCGCCACCCCCTGTTTATGCATTTCCCCCATTCCCCTCTGGCAAAAGTGCACCAAGTATATTTCGGTCCAAAATAAAATTAGTTTGACTTTAAGTAGAATGAGAGTGTATTTTTAATTGGTCGAGTTTCGACTCGGTTTTTAATTAATGCATTATTGAAAGGAAAACTTGGGTTTTGGCGGTGTTTTCAAATTCTAAGATTCCTAAATAGAAAAAAATACTTAATTGCTTAAGATTCGTCTTGCAATTAAAAACCATCTTACACTGATCTCTACAAATATAAGTACGCTGGACCTATGATTGCCGACCTGTTTTTAAAGCAACTTGATTTTCACCATTTAGCGCTAATTGGAGCAGTGACCATCATGTGAGCGTAGGTGCTCGTAACTAAATGTTAGTGATGAGACGTAATGTTTGTCAACATAGTGTCAACACGAAGACCATTATGAGTTATGAATATCAACGCACAGACGCGTTGATATTCATAACAAACATTATTGCGTTGTTGACGCAGTGTCAATTTAAACCCGGAGTTAAACGCTCGCTTAACAATTGTAAATTAAAAATTTATAACACCCCCGACAAGTGAAGGTTACAGTAACTAGAAAAGAGCTGATAACTTTCAAACGGCTGAGCCGATTTTCTTGGATTACAGCTAAGAACACTCTGGATCAAGCCACCTTTCAAACAAAAAAAAAACTACATTAAAATCGGTTTATTAGTTTAGGCGCTACGGTGCCACAGACAGATACACAGATACACAGACACCCAGATACACACGTCAAACTTATAACACCCCGCTTTTTGGGTCGGGGGTTGAAAATAACTGTCATTATGACGTATGTTACACCTCTTCCAGCGTACCTACTTGATTTTATCTATTTCAGTGATTTTAACATCACTCGTGATCTTGAGATGGATAAGGAGTTGAATTTAATTCTTTTTACGAAGTAATAATACTTACTTTAAGTTTTATTTGTGAAATTAAAATTTAATTGAAAGAGTTAAAAGGACTCGAAGGAAATTAAGCTGTCGAGATTTCAGACTTAATAGCAGTCCTGTAAAAGGTAGCAGGCGATTCTGTAACAGGCAAAACATTTACCTAGACTTGCGTACTTTTAGACGACATTAAAAATACACTCGAGAGCAAAAACTTGAATCCAGTATGGGTATAATATTATTGTGAATATAATTTATCATTAAATCCTTTTTCCCCCTTCATGGCAAAGGGTAGATAGGTACTACACTGCTACAAGAAAGTCTATCAGACGCCTTATATCATAGTGTAGCCTTATATAGTAGTGAAGATTCTGGTAAATAGAAGAAAAGGAAAAAATTCGTCTGTTTCCCAGCATAAGGATAGTTTGGCAGCTGTTGTTTGAGTTGACTCGCTAACTTTCGCCAGGTTATTAGTGGAAGTTTTCGTTACTTCCTGCTGGATAGCTCCGAGTATCATAATAAGCTACTAAAACCCCAACTTTTACGATTGTTGACTCTAACTGAATTTGTTAGTAGCATTATTATTCAATTTGTTATCGCTTATTTGCATTTTCGTTATCAAAGTATATGTCTATAAGTATATAAGTAAGTACTTCTCATTCTGAAAGGAAACTCGTACTCAGTAGTGAGCCAGCAATGGCTTCAAATGATGACACTGCTCATTATAGAAATGCGAAAGCATGTTTTTTGTTGATTTGTCCTTCAATCACGTCGCAACAGAGCAACGAGTCGGCGTGATTTTTTGCATAGATATACGAGTAGTTGGAGAGTGACATAGATTAAATTTATCCTGGAAATTCAAAAGTTCTTCCACGCGGATAAAGATGCAGCCATCAACTAGTCAATTTATATATGTAGACCTACTTATAGACGATTCTGGTAAATAGAAGAAAAGGGAAAATTCCTCAATTAGGCTATTTCCAGCAAAAGTTCAAGGATAGTTTGGCCGCTATTGTTTGAGTTGGCTCGCAAACTTTCGCCACTTGTTTGTGGAAGTTTTCGTTACTTCCTGCTGGAAAGCTCCGAGTATCATAATAAGCTAGTAAAGACTCAACTTTTGCGATTGTTGATACTAACTGAATTTGTTAGTAAGTACTTATTATTCAATTTGATATCGTTTATTTGCATTTTCGTTGTGTAATATTGTTTGCTCAACAATATTTTTAGGATTCCGTGCCTCAAAGGAAAAAAAGGTAAGTATCCTTTATAGGATCACTTCGTTGTATGTCGGGTCTGTTGTGTAGAAAACTTATAGAGTACTTCCATAGAATCATGAAATTTGGCAGGTCTTGTAGCATAAGTAAAGGAAAAAATCCGAAAACCGTGAATTTCTGGTTACATTACAAAAAAATTAAAATGTGTGATACGGGGTCTTCTCCGTTTGGTCGGAATGGCCAAGCGGGGGTACGGGCCTCGAGGCATGGCCTCCTTACCCGGGTGAGGCGCAGGGCAACTTTGTACCCTGGTGTCGAACTTTTAGCCGGGATTTCACCGGCTAGGGCCCGCCATCTTGGCTTATGGCCCTAGTGGACTTTTTTGTATATCCGATGTTAGTCAGTCCGGGGCTGGTCTCCGCACGACGGCGTTGAGTTCGCTGTCGAGCGCGGAGACGGAGTCATGTCCGGTGGATCTCGCGTCGTCGTTATCGTCGTCGCTTGGGTCGGCTGCGTGCCGCGCCGGGGATGGCGATCGCAGGAGCTCACGAGGTAGTTGACGCCCGGTCGGCGGTCGAGGGATGAGTGGAGCGATGCCGTGGAGGTGTTCGTACGGTCCGTTGTCCGCGCGCGCAAACATGCGCCGCGCGAGTGTGCGGACGTACTCCTCCACGGTGGGCGTCTTGAGGTCGCGATGGATGACGTCATTCCTCACGTACCTCGGAGCTTCCACGATTAGGCGCAGGCACTTGTTTTGCTGGACCTGTAGGCGGCGTCTCTGGTACTCCGAACAGAGTGAGTACCAGGCTGGGGCCGCGTACGTCAACCTTGAGCGGACATAGGCTCCGTAGATTCGGAGCTTGGTCTTCAGTGAGAGGTTTGAGGCGAGGACCTGGCGCAGCATCGACGTAGCTGCACATGCCTGGTTGACGGCGTGGTTCACCATGGGAACCATGTGCAGGTTGGCGTCGATGTGACAACCCAAGTAGCGCACCGAAGTCTGCCACTCTATGTCCTGCCCTCGAAGACGGAGTTGACGGTAGGGTTGCCGAGCACCGAACAGGATGGCGGCCGTCTTCCCCACGTTGACGGCCATTCTCCATTTATCCAGCCACTCCGGCAGCAGGTCCAACAAACGTTGGAGTCGGTTGATAGCGACGATCTGGTGGTACGACGACGCAAGATACGCGCTGTCGTCAGCGTAAAGTGATAACAACACGTCTTCCTCCCCCTCGCGCAGATGTTCGGCGAGGGTAGGGATGTCATCCGTGTACACCGCGTATAGACACGGGGACAGGCAGCTGCCCTGCGGTACTCCTGCCCGTATCGGACGCGGCTGGGAGTCCGCGCCTTCCACGGATACTCGGAAGGACCTGCCCTCCAGGAACGATGCTACCAGCCGCACGATCGCGGGTGGTAGGTTGGTCGAGAGGAGCTTCGCCAGGAGGCCGGCATGCCACACGCGGTCGAAGGCCTTCTCGATGTCGAGGAAGACTCCGACGGTGCAGTGTCCTCTGTTCTTCTCACTGGCGATGAAGTTTAGTCCTCTCGCTAGCTGGAGCGTCGTGGAGTGGTTACTGCGAAAGCCGAACTGTTCGGCCCGCGGGCGTAAGTGCGGGGCGAGCCTCCGCAGTAATAGACGCTCAAACAGCTTAGCGATGTGCGGCAGGAGGGTGATTGGTCGATAGCTTCCTGGAAGTCGCCGGTCCTTTCCTGGTTTGGGGATGGTGATCACCTTCCCCAGCTTCCATGAGTCCGGGAAGTGGGCGGTACGGAGTATACCGTTGAAGAGTCTTGTCAGCGCGACAAGGCCTCTCCTAGGCAGCTGCTGTATTGCGGCGATCGGGATCCCGTCGTAGCCTGGCGCCTTCCGTTTGGGGAGTCGGAAGACGGCCTTCCTCAGCTCTAACGGTGAGATAAAATCATCTCCCCGGAGCGGAGGAGTCTGGGCCGACAAGAAGCCCTCTATTTGGTGTTGGATCGCCGCGTGGTGTCTATAGACAGTGTCGTCGTTGGCCGGTGGGTTGGGGGTAAATTGGCCCTCCATATACTCCGCCATGATCTCTGCGCGTTCTTTGGCGGAGTATCTTCGCCTACCCTGACTGTCTAGTAGAGGGTAGACGGGTGAGTCAGATCCGGTTAGTGTCTTGCACAGGTGGTACAACGTGGTTTCAGACTCGGCTGCCGCATCGATGGTCTTCTCCCAGTCGTCATCTTCGCGGGCGCCGAGTGCTTGTGACACTTCCTGTGCAAGGCGGTTGAGGTCACGCTTAACTCTCGGACAGCGAGTGCGCGCCCAAAGCTTGCGAAGGGCGCGCTTCTTCTCGAGCTTATCCCGGAGCGAGCTCGGTAGCAGGTCCCGTCTTCGAGCGTGAGGCCTTATAGTGGTAGCCTCGCTCTTGGCCTTTTGTATGGCTGATATGATAGCAAATGCGGCCCGGTCGACCTCAGCTGGGGTTGAGATGGGTCCCGCGAGCTCCAGCTCCGACAGCGCGATTGCGTACTTCTCCCAGTTCGTTTTTGTACTGGGAGGCCGCGGGATAGTGAAGTCGCGCTGGAGGTTTAGCGTGACCAGTATGGGCAGGTGTTCAGTGTTGAGGTCGTACAGAGGCTCAACACTGATAGGATGGTCAAGTCGGTGATGCAGTACGATGTCCAACACATCTGGCTGGTAGAGGTGGCTTATCGGTATATTGGTCGGCGCGCCCGGCCCCAATACACCGTAATTGTGGCACTCGCTGTCCTCGAGTAGCATCCTTCCGGCCGCGGAGTTGACACGCGAGCCCCAGGCTTGGTGCTTCGCGTTTAAGTCCCCCACGACTAGTGTAGGAACCTGCGACTCGAGGAGGGTGTGGACATCCGTACTGCAGAAAGTCTCGTTCGGTGGTCGGTAGGCGGCATAGATCTTGAGCTCCTTTTCGACAGCTTGAACACGCACTCCCTGTGTGCGCAGAGATCTGTAAGGTGCGTGTTCTAGTTCTTCGTGTACTAGGTCCCTCCGCACCAGAGCTGCAGTTCCTCTGTATGCGAAACCCCGGGGAGAGATCTCGTCGCGCCGGTACACGAAGAAATTCGGTATTCGGAGCTCCACATTATCCGCGAGTTTCGTTTCGCCCAGGAGGATAACGTGTACATCCTGCGACTGGGCGAGTGTTGTAAGCTCGCGAATGTGCCCTCTGATGCCGCCTGGGTTCCAATATAAAATCCTTAATAGGAATGGAGTCGAGCGAGTACAGCCATTCCTGCTGTTATTGCCGGAATGACGCCTTGCCCCTGCAGATAGGCTGTTAGCCCGGTCATGAGCGCCTCCACTACAACCCGGACTATGGCCAGGAAGTCCGGGTTGGTCTGCACTTCCCCCTGGTTTAAAATGTGTTCACGAAAAAATAATTAGTTTACTAAATCACATACAGATGGCACTGTCAGTCTTAACTCGCAGTATTCTATTTAAAACTAATAGGTACCTAATCTTGTACGATGGTTCGGAACCTACATGTGCGAGTCTGACTCGTGAAATGGCGCTATAACAACAAAAAATAAAAATTTCAAAATAGCCGTCATGAAGATTTAAAAAAAATGATATTTCTTGTTTTCATAATTCAGGAAGAAACAGCCGGCAGAAGACCACCTGGCTTAAGAAGAACATCATGGCTCAAGAATATACGCCAATGCTATGAGAAGAGTACCCGATCTCTCTCTCATCCAAGGTGCAGATAGCCCTAATGGTTGTCAACCTCTGATAGCAGTTGGCACTGCAAGAAGATGAAGAAGAAGTTATTTCTTGTACGGAACCCTTCGTGTAGGAGTCTGACACGCACTTGACCAATTTTTGCCTCAGTTTTTCAAAGGCACCGTCTCCTACTTAATATTTGCTTTAGAAAAAGTAAAGACTGTTAGGTATTTCTTCCGAGTATATTTGACAAGATCTGAGATCGATGTGTGGAGGGGTCCTTCTTTTTCCTGTTCCAGGTGTGTACGGCCGGGAAAGTGGACTCGCGCAAGTAACTGGTTCCAGTAAAAATATTATTAAATCTACAGGCAATTTATACGTACCTATTGGAAGTATGAAATGGATAAAATGCTCACCCGTAACCCGAAACAAAAATAATTAAGAGTTAAATAATATATTAAGCTATGTACATTCATTAGTTTTTATTTTTCTTTTCGCAGACTAATTTGCGTGTGCATTAAAATCACATAATATGTATTTAAATTATGATAATTAATTGCAAAGTTATTTTTAAATACCTAGTCGCAATAATAGTAGACATTTACCTATTAGTCATGGAATAAACATTATTTTAACCAAAAAATTGAATGATCTTAGATAATTTGCACTAACTAGTAACTACTTATTTGAATTTAGGTATTTTATGTCAATTACGTACCTATCATTTAAGAACAGAAATATTTGCCTTGTGGTGTACATTATAGGTATATTCATTCATTCATAACTTATCATAAACAATCGCTGTTCCTGCCATCATAAAAAATAGACAAAAATTTTATGATTTTTTAAATACTTGTGAGTAATAATATGATTTACATTTATGGATTAGATTTTTTTTAATATTTCTTGCCCTCAAGCTTTATCTCTGTTTTTGGAAGGGCAATAATTAATTAGTTCAAAGTAAACTGCTTCCAAACTATGGTAGCTTCAGCGCAAAAGTGCTGTCTCAGTCAATAGCATGATTTTGTGTAATGCTCGGACGCATAAATAAACAAGTAGGCAAGCCATTACAATAAAACTAGATAGATAATGCCTGTGACTTCGTCTGCGTGGATTTGGGCTTTTTAAAAATCTCGTAGGAACTCTTTGATTTTCCGGATTAAAAAGTAGCAAATGTCCTCCGTTATGCAAGTCAAAGTCAAAGCCATCAAATGTGTACACTTTAGGACTGTCAATAATATAATTTGACAAGCTACCTATCTACACAAAGTTTTACTACAGTTAAAGTTGGATTAACGGATGGGCCGTGAATAGGTAACAAACAGGCAGTAAGACACATTTTCATATTTATAATACGTATGGATTCGGGTTTAGATTGTACGCATTCAAGTAAGTGCAACTCGCGCGAGTAGCTGGCGCATCCTCGGTGTAAACGCGGCACAAGTCGTACTAAAGGCGCGGGCACATCACCCCTCGTGGGCGCGACCGAAGGGACACACCCTCCGGCTCGCGGTGTGGTATGCTGCTTACCCAACTTTGTATAAAAGAATCTAATGGTACAACACATTTCTGACTCATTTTATTTTAATACTTATGACTTCAATGAAAGATGTGAAGGAAGTGGAATCTGAAATTAGAAATACCTACTTAAAACTTATATTTGTGTCAAGTTGCAGTTGGCTTGCAGTTCAAAATCCAAATGCACACATCCACCACCACCAAACCAGACTGACGATCTTGATGCTAAAAGATTCTTTATTCTTGCTCAAATTAAAAAAAAAAAATTGAAGCTCTTTTTACGTGCTACGAATATTAAAGTAGGATATAATATCTGCTCTGTAGTTTAAGTAAAAAAAAAAAACGAAAAAAAAAAAACCGACTTCAATAACCACAAACACTAAAAAGTAAAAACTATTTAATTTATTACCGAATATATTATTATGTAGGTTACAAGAGTTTTTTTTAGTTTTTTTTTTAACTGAAAATATTACAATAAAACTTAAAGCCTATGATAAAACTTTTTTTAAGACAAATTTTTTTTTTGTACAAGAGTTAAAACACTAACATTTTTTGGAGCCGGTGGTGCCAATTAGCCGCACGAACCTTATTACTCTTCATGTGCTCTTCATATTCAAATTCAAAATATTTTTATTCAATGAGATTTTATTCTTTTGAATCGTCAAAAGCATCTACCATATTCTACCGTACTCTATCATATTGTTTGTGACTCCACATTGGCACCTCATTGACACCGACTCAAAAAAATGTTAGTATAGAATTAAATAAAGAGTTATAAGAAATAAATAAAGAGTTATAAATTGCTTTTTTATTCCAAGATAGAAATCTTTTGCTCTATAACTCGTCTTCGAAAATTGACGAACAACACCCTCGTCTGCAAAGTCGGTGAACTCACCCCCGTAACGCCACCGCGAGCCCTCCTTAGCAGCGAGGGGGGCGACCCGGGTTTCTTTCTCTTATTTCCACTTTTTTCGCCGCCATTTTTGCCACGCACGCGCAATGGCCCCGCACGTCGAATGCCATCGATTTGTTCGGCGGGTAAATAAAATAGGTACGCCATAATGCATGGCTGTTTATTATTTTAATTACTTAAGTATTCAAGTATGTTTATTTTTTTAGAGTTCCGTAGGTACCTCAAAAGGAAAAACGGAAATCATGAAATAGGGTAGGTAGGTAGGTCTTATAGCACTAGAACAGGAATAAATCTGAAAACCGCGAATTTGTAGTCACCTCATTTAAAAAAAAAAGTAAGTATTTCAATTTTCAAAATAAGATAACTATACCAAGTAAGGTATCATATTATGAAAGGGCTTTACCTGTACATTCTAAAACAGATTTTTATTTATTTTTATGTATAATAGTTTTTTGATTTATCGTGCAAAATGTTGGAAAAATACCCGAGTACGGAGCCCTCAGTGCGCGAGTCTGTCTCGCACTTGGCCGGTTATTACTTTTTATACATCATCAAACCGGTACGGACTTACGGCATTCAGCTCTGGGGTTCAGCAAGCCACTCAAACATTAGATACCTACTCCAGCGCTTTCAGAACAATGTTTTGAAGGTCTTATACGTTGCATCGTGGTTCACACTTCACAAAAAACTCCCTTAGTAGGTACTGTACATAAACGTCTTACTTGCTTTTCGAGGTAAGGATAAAATGAAAAGGCCAAACTCGATCCTATAAAGTTGATCTGAGTTTGTAGGCTTTTCTCAGACCCGGGCGCGTTTGGAACCCTCGTAGCTTTAGTTATAAATTTACGTAATTAATTATCACCACTACATCATTTTAGAAATCTAACAATCCTGACCATCAAAAAGAGTACAATAGTATAGGTACTATTGTACTCTTTTTGATGGTCAGGATTGTTAGCAGGTAGGCCTGCTTACTTTGCATAAACTATTTGACTTTCGCCTTTTGGTCATCCATCCAGCTACCGACTTGGGTCAGCGTTGCTTAGCCTGAATAATCGATAGCCATCCTGAAGATGGGCGCGCGTAGGCTACATTTTAATCCCGTAAAATCTAAAAGTCCCCGAGGGATTTTTAAAAAACTAAATCAACTAGGATGAAGCCGTGGGTATCAACTAGTCCTAAAAGTTTGAGTGTATGTCACTCTTTCAGGCCACAATGTTTTTTTTAATTTCAAATTTTTATTTTTTTCAATTTTCTTGAAAATTTTTTTTGTCATAATAACTAATTTTAAGTTTAACTTATGTTTCTCAAATTTTCAAGATTATTAAATTATTTTTGGTATCGCAGCAAATGTTTTTGATACGTCGGGCCATGTTATCCAATTACCTTCCAACATGTCGGAGCTAATGTCGTTACAATGTACTCTGTACTCTGGACTTTTGATGTGGGATGCGAAAATTAGATGTTTTTATTGTGTTTATCTAAGGATGGACTAGACTCTAGAGGATGCCCGCGACTTCGTCCGCGTGGATTTAGGTTTTTAAAGATCCCGTGGGAACTGTTTGATTTACCGGGATAAAAAGTTGCCTATGTCCAATAAAATGGATGCAAGCTACCTCAGTACCTTTCATACAAATCAGTTAAGCGGATAGGTTTTTAGGAATCCCATGGGAACTCTTTGATTTTCCGGTATAAAAATTAGCCTATGTCTGTCCCCGGGATATAAGCAAACTCTATACCATTTCGTCAGAATCGGCTAAACTGTTGCGCAGTGAAAAGGTAGCAGACAGAGAGACAGAAGACACACTTTCGCATTTATAATATTAGTATGGATAGGTACTTATTTTATTTACTACGCCTAGGTTTGCCACCTTTTTTTGGGATGAATAATTTTATAATATTTTACTATACCTGACTAGGACTTCGTCTGTGTTGGTGTTAGCTGGCGGGCGGCTTTGCCTTTTTGGAGTGTTTTTTTTTGTTAAAACTGACTGGAAAGCGCTATAAGAGGGTGCCGTGCGTATGTCGGCGAGCGCCGGCACAGACGGGGTCCATACTTGTATAGTTTAACTAACTTGTTACAAATAACTACAAACTTGACATTGGCTAATCTTTGTAAAGCCAGACGAGAGAGAAAAAAGATACCTGACTATATTATTCATTTTTAGGGTTCCGTACCTACCCAAATGGTGAAAACGGAGCCCTATTAATCACACTTTATTGTCTGTCCGTCTGCTTGTTTGCCCGCATGACACAGATCTCTAACTCGAAGACTAAATGAGTTACAAACCTGAAACTTTAGAATTTGGCGTAGAACGTTGACCCAAAACCAAATATTGAACTATAAATTCATTTGAATTATTTTCAGGGGAGCAGGCCTTTTTTGCCTGGACAATACATCGATACGACTTTATACAGCGTGTAACTAGAACGCTAGCAAAAACATAGCGTTATACCTTATACTACCTTACCACAATCCAATGCCAATAACCATTTCCCTTATCTTGTAGTTTTAGTGATTTAGTATTTTTCAAACCCGCATTGTATAGCGTGCAAAACTCGGGTCAATGCCCCATCTATGACGCGGCATTGACTTCGAGTGACCTATTTACGGAACGTTCATTGACTTCTAGCGTCAGTCAGTTTTTCGTTGTTTTTTATGGTATCTTATCAGTTTTTGCTAGCATTCTGGTTACAGCCTGTAGGTACACCCGAACTTTGAAATCAGATAGGTATCTATCTACTTACTTAAATAGAATAACAGCGCCATGCTTCTGCTTCCCACATCAAAAGCCCTTAAGTTAAGCATGTTAACCGAGACATGGTCCATGTAATTGGATAATGTCCTGCAGCGGACCAAAACATTGGCTGCGGTCAGGTACCGATTAATTTAATAATGTGCTACAGTTAGTAAAGGCAAGGAGGTATATTATGGCCTTACACAAATTTTGAAAATCTATTTAAAGCTCCTACAAAAAAGAAAATATTCTTTCTTTTTAGGGTTCTTTACCTCCGAAGGCAAAAAGGAACCCATATACCTGCCATATACTTACCATAACCCACTTCGTTGTCTGTCTGTCTGTCAAGACTCTTTTTCACACGAATCACGCGGAAATCAATCCATATTAATATCACTGCCGGTTTTTTCTCAGTTAGTACGCTTATATACAGATTATGTGACTGATAAATAATAAAATTAGGAACATTTTGTACTTACTAGGAACAGAATATCGGGAGGACATAAATGAATGAGGTCCAAACCAACGAGTATTTTTTTTAAATTCAAATCCTCGCTTATTTGATCTGAATTAGATATATACCATATACAAAGTACCAACCATGTCATCTCCAAAAATTACCAAAAAAATTGGATCTCAATTATTTACCAATTTAGCAATGTAATTAAAAATCAGCGATGCCTCAGATTCCATCATGGCGCGGCAATATCCGGCAACCGGAAGTCGGCCCGGCACTTCCGGCCGCCATAATTGTGTCACTGACGTCAATGCGATGGATTTTGGCTAAATAAATGAGCCTCGCTAATTTCTATTGGCTTAATATTATTTAGGTAGGTATGTTTTCAATTTCCAATACGCGAACCACCACGCTGGCCAAGCTCGGTCAGTGTGGTGGTCTATAAACCATTATGCGACCCGTGCACAGTAGTGGGAGCGTTGGGTTGAGATGATGTTTTTGAAACTCATTTGCACGCCTAATATAATATCTTCCCAAGCAATTTCTGGCACCGAATTGCTTCAGAGATCTGTTTTTCACTTTTCACTAATCCGCTGACCAGTATGGTGGATTATGGCGTAAACAGTTCACATTCTGAGAGGAAACCCGTACTCAGTAGTGCGCGGGCAATGGGCTGAAAATTGAGATGATGATGGTGATGATGAATTTCACCCACGGCAGTCAATCTCCACAGAGATTAGCCACCTGCGTGGGAGATATTATAGTGCGCAAGTGGATGCGCAAGTACAGATAAACTCTATTCCTTCACTCTCATAGTCCTAAAAAATCCACATGTGGGGCGGCAATAATTCGACACAACCGGAGAAAGACCAGGACAGACCGCTTTATATGCTCTCCAAGACACGGGGATTAAAACCACCAACTTCCTAACTACTGGCTAACCATCAGAGTTTACGTAACGATTTTATTTTTGTTGGGCACTTCCTGTTTTTTTTAGGGTTCCATATCTCAAAAAGAAAAACGGAACCCTTATAGGATCACTTTGTTGTCTGTCTGTCTGTCCGTCCGTCACGTCGGTCAAGAAACCCTATATGGTATTTCCCGTTGACCTAGAATCATGAAATTTGGCAGGTTGGTAGGTCATAAAGCACAAGTAAAGGAATAAATCCGAAAATCTTGAATTTGTGGTTTCATCACAGAAAAAAAATTAAAATGTGTTTCAATTTTCAAAGTACGATAACTATACCAACTGGGGTATCATATGAAAGAGCTTCACCTGTTTATTCTAAAACAGATATTTATTTATTTTTATGCATAAAAGTTTTTGATTTATCGTGCTAAATAGTTACTGTAACCTTCACTTGTCGGGGGTGTTATAAATTTTTAATTCACACTTGTATGATATATAATTTAGTGTACAAATAAAAGGAGACATAAATTAGTTATCTAATAACATATTTCAAATCGACACATTTTATCTTGTTATTATACAAGAGCAGCTAAAGTGATCTAATCAAACATATAAACAGCTAATTTTAATTATAATCTAAAGCATCTGTCTAATTACATTAAAGTCTAAATTTAATTAAACTAGCTATAACGTAGCTACCTCCCAAATCGAATCAAAATTCCCAGTGCAGTAGCAATGTCTTAAAGAATATCTGTCAACATAACAAGATAAGGCGAATTCTCACCGTCAATATTTCGAAGACGAAATCAAATCAAGTCAAAACAACTTTATTTTGCTAAATTGTGGTTAAATAACACATAGTACCGTACACAATCTACTGTCACAGACAGTGTGCAAAAATTCAATGTAAGCTACATATTGTAATCACTGGACACTTTGAATTTAATTGAACTAAATGGAAAAATATTGAAAAAAACCGTTTCTAAATACTTACTTACTTTTGTAAACGACCACAAAACTGACTTTGTTTGTAGAGGTTTATTGTTAATACTTAAAAAAAACTATGCTAAAGCGTTCGCTTTATTTTTCCTATAAAATGCTCTTACATTAACTTCTATTGACTATATAATTAATTCAGATATTTCAAATGGTAAACTTCCTATATTTACTCGAGGAAGAAAATGTTGAATTTTAATTTTAATTTTTTTTTTGTTTTTTTTTTTTTCAAATTAGAATATGAGCCATGTCAATGATGACTAACATTCCCCTTTCCCCTCCAACTAGGCGTAAAGCTTGTGCTAGGAGTGGGTACGACAATAGTGCAACAGGTGGGGTTTAAACTTGTTGAAATTTTTTTTTTAATTAGTATCTGTGTGTATGTATTATTGTGTACTTGTATTAATCTTTTTATAATTCTAGTACCATAAGATCTATTCCACGTATTAATGCGCCTTACTCACAACCCTGAACAGAAAGCTGGAAAAAATATCTGTTTAGAGATAAGCATTTCCAATATACTTAACATGATTTATTATAACTTTGTGACTACAATTTTGGTACATGAAAAAAAAAAAAAAATGTTCGCGACAGTTCGACAAGGCAACCGGGGTAGAGACGCCCTGACAGACCCACTCCACGACTCACTTCATACCCCGATTGCTATGTCAACCTGTCGCAAATTCGATAAATGATTTTCATAACATAAAGATGTTTTAATTTTATTTATTTATTTGTTTCTTTTTTATTTGTACCAGAAAGATGTAACAATAAAGAGAAAAAGAAAAAGTGGACAGGGAATTTTTATGAGAGTATCTACAAGATTCGCCTTAACAGGTTCTGCCGCCATTATAATTTAATAGGTCTTTTCACACCTTCCGATCGCCGACGTCTGTTACAAAATATATGTGTTTCGTGAAAGTGGGCCAATTAAGGTTCTTGAATCACTCTGTGACAGGTGCAGTGTCAACACCCGGCTTTTTTAAGGTCGGTCAATTCAAATCGATACGGTGTTCAATGGGTTTGAAATATCTATGGTTGGTACTTGAAAACTAAAGGAGATCACACATTGACGCTAGACACTGGAGGCGCAAGAACCGCAAAAAGCACATTTTTTTGATATTTAGAAGTAAAATTTCGATTTTTGAAGTAAAACCTGTCTTCTTTGGGCGTGACTTGAGAGTAACTTGGATCTTTTTCGAGATGGCCGCCAAACAGAACAGCTGCTTTAAGGTCACCATTTTTATCGAAATCGAAATTGTTTTATTAAAGTGTCAAATAGTAAGTGCCATAGATTAAAAGCTCTATTTACTTTTACGACTTATTTTCTTCCACAATTTACTGCAATGTCCTAGCTCGGCAAAGAAATATTTCTTACACCCAAAATATGATGTTTATAATTATATACGGAACCCTAAAAGAGCGAGGCCTGACTCGCACTTGACCGGTTTTTTTAATATTAGGGCGTGAAAGATCAAAAGTTAATCGAAGCAAGGAGCTAAGTCATACTAATAACTAACCCCACTAAGTCTAAGATCACGTCAGCGCTGATTTCTTCGATGCGCTTGATGCAGGCGAATCTTGCTCCTAAAAAATAAAGTTTTGTGTCTCTATCTATATTTGCAATAAAAACGTGTGATTCAGTTATGGTATCGTTCAAATAACCATATGACCTTAATATGTGGTAGTTATTTCGAAATTACAGACAGACACTCCAATTTTATTTATTAGTATAGATTTGCTCGCTTCTATGTTGACCGACTTGAATGCGGCTTTTTAACCGACTTCCAAAAAGGAAGTGGTACAATGTAAAGTGTACAATGTACATCGATTCCTTGGAGGTTTCTGAACCGATTTGCAAAAATTTTTTTTAATGAACACTAGAAGTTTCGGTGGTGGTCCAATACAAAACTAGAAATCTAAGTGTGAAGCTCGCCCGACTTCATACATACATACGTGTAGAAATAAAAAATATTTTTTATTTTGTAACGGTTTTAGAAATCCTTTTTTTTTTAAATAAAATAAAAAACTTATAGAAAAATGTGTTGTGCCTTGCCGGTCGTAGTGTAAGCACCTTTTAACATACCCATAAGAGATTCAGAGGCAATCGAGTGGTATAAAATATTTATTTAGACAAGCCATTAGCTTGATAAAATATACGGCATGCCACACATGAATCGGCTTCTTTTGAATTTTATACCCACTGGTTGATGCGGTGCGTATTTTATTATATTTATTACCCATTGAGCTCCAAGGGAATCTATATTGATTGGACTCTTAGATACGCTTGGGTGTGACCCATAGGTAATCGAGCTGCTAAAAGAAGCGCCAAGGTGGTCTCAGTAATTTACCTACTCATAAGGAACTAGCTTAGCTTCGTCCGCGTGGAACCTATTTTACCCCTCGAGGGGTTGAATTTTTAAAAAATCCTAATCTTAGCGGATGTCTATTGTCTACGTCAAAATAGTTATCTGCATGACAAGTTTCAGCCCGATCGGTCCAGTAGTTTAAACTGTGCGTTGATAGATCAGCCAATCAGTCAGTCAGTCAGTTAGCAAATTATAAGTCGCTCAGCATGCTATGGAGCGAGCTAGGTGTGTTGGGTATCTCTCTCAGTGATAAAGTCCGGAACGAGGAAAGAGGGCTCTCTCCGTCACTCGTTTCATACAATCGTAGTTCCAATTTCATTTGAATATTAAGCAACCAAAGTCCATGAAATTTTGCAGACATATTCTAGAAACTAATATCTGTGTCTGTGGTGTTTTAGATTTTTCTAAAAATATGTAGTTTTAAAATTACAGGGGTTCAAAGATTTGTATGTAAATTTTTAAGACCGCGCAACATTGAAACCGAATATTTTAACAGAAATCTGGAAAACCACAGACATAGATATTAGTTTCTAGAATATGTCTGCAAAATTTCATGGACTTTGGTTGCTTAATATTCAAATGAAATTGGAACTACGATTGTATGAAACGAGTGACGGAGAGAGCCCTGTTAAGCGACTGACATAGCTCAAAGGATTGGCAGGCTGAAATGGCAGTGGGCAGGGCATGTCTGTCAGTACCTACTGGCCAAGTGCGGATTGGCAAACACAGCTCACACATTTTTGAGAACATTATGGTCAACTCTCAGGTATGAAGATTTCCCAATTGCTTGAAACACCCATAGTTGCGAAAAATCAGAGCAACGCGCAATTTTTTCGCCAACATGAGTGGTGGTTATACTTAAGTTATCAAACACAGTACCTACCTAGTAGCTACTACCTACCTACTCATGCATCATTATTTTGCTATTCACCACCAAAATCCTCTCAAACAATAATTATATTCAAATCAAGTCCAGGTGGCTATCTATCTAAAAAAATTATCAATAGAATGAACCTAAATACACCATAGTCTCCGAACAATTCCTTCATTGACCCTATATCAGCTAAAAAACCATACCCCTTCATCTATTTACTTTGCTATAAATAAAACCCTTATGTTAATAGCCTTAGGGTTGAAATTAAAACATGAATTATTCAAAATGGCGGAAGGTAAACGGACCGGGAATATTTGTCCAAACGGCCGTCCATTGTGGTAATGACCCTTGTTTGGTCTATGCTCCCATCTATTGCTAAAGATGATCGCACATTAGTCCGGACCTTACGCACCCTATATGCCGCAAGCATAGGTTTTCTTTGAGAATCATTTAATTAATCTTTAATTAATAAGTTACACTGATAAGTACCTAGTCCTCCTTTGCACACCTGTTAGTAATCTACAGTCCTATAACACCCTGAAGCTAAAAATAGCAAAAGTATGTACCTATGTTTCCCCTTAATAGGTGCGATGCTTATGGGTTTTTTAGAAGTTATGCACCTAAAACTCGAGGTAAACATTTACTTTGGAAATTTTAACGTCTTAATAAGTATATATAATATAGTAAGAATAAATGATGATGATGAAAAGTTTTACGTGACCATATTATAATATGACCTAACAGGCACAGTAATTTATCTCTTGGAAATTTTGGAATATAAAACATCATGTGAAATCTGTCAAATGCAGCTACAACTATTAAGAGGGCTCTCTCCGTCACACGTTTCCACTCGTTTCATACAATCGTAGTTCCAATTTCATTTCAATATTAAGCAACCTAAGTCCATGAAATTTTGCAGAAATATTCTAGAAACTAATATCTGTGTCTGTGGTTTTTCAGATTTCTGTTAAAATATTCGGTTTCAAAGTTACGCGGTCTTAAAAATTTTCATACAAATCTTGGAGCCCCTGTAATTTTAAAACTACATGTTTTTAGAAAAATCTAAAACACCACAGACACAGATATTAGTTTCTAGAATATGTCTGCCATGGACTTTGGTTGCTTAATATTCAAATGAAATTGGAACTACGATTGTATGAAACGAGTGGAAACGAGTGACGGAGAGAGCCCTGTTAATTTGTCAAATTTTACTGGCAATCAGCCAAATAACGTATTTTTTGACAAATTGTTGACCTGTCGGGCTTATCAAATAGGGCCCTGGGAAAATCTCAAGAGATTCACTCGGAGTCGCTGGACATATTAAGAGGCACAGGACCGTGTTGCGTGGAAATTCGTAATGTCTTGCAATACTTCGTAATGTCTTTCGGAACTTCGGGAAAACGACAATGGTACAAAGCATGCGGTACAAACGGTGCGTACGGTATATGCACGAGGAGGACAAAATGTGCGATCACCTTTAATTCGCGTAATAATAATGCTTAGTTAAATACAAAGACTGAAGTTTCAACAAAGACTGCCAGGTAGGCAGCTGCTTGCAATTTCAATGCGTTTTAATCGGGCAGTATTTGACCTTGAATGGATTTTAAAAAATTAGAATAAATTAAAACTAGCCAATTTGATTACTTAATAGCTACTCTGGTTTGAGGTGTGGCACGCCAGGTGATGTTATTAGCATGCAAGGTGATAAGCGAGTCTCAAGAGGCAAAAATTTGACTTTGGGAAACTTTATTTAAAGAATCGACCTCGCCTAAAAAATGTTTGCGTAGGTACTTAAGTATAGGTAAAAGTACATTATCTACATATTATTTTACATCCATACAAAAAAAGTGAAACTTCATTGGTTATATTCGTAACAACTACTTAACAATTATTAGCTCATAACTCAGGGGAGATATTATGTTTAATTGTTGAGATTTTTTAAAAATTCAGTCGAATATAAGGTTGCCAACTGCCACTTCTTGATTTACGGGTTTTCTTGTGGGAGACAGCGTTTTACATAGTTTTTTTTTAAAATTAGGTACCTAGGTACTTATTGTTTGAAGAAACAGCTTTTAAAAGATCTTCATTTTGTGAAATTTTTTGCCCGTTAATTTAAAATTACATCCGCCTTGACGGTATCAATAGGTATCAAGGTATAAGTAGATATGTATATCATGGCCTTAGCCAGGAATTTGATTTCGGGAGGGATTTTATCAGGGCCAGAACTGAACCCTCTCATGAGAAAAAAAACTTTCGCTCGTTTTTATGGGGTAGGTATTCTGGCGTGAATTTACGTGAAATTGAATCTACTGCTATATTTCTTGGACCCAAACTTACAGTCCCAAGCTCACAAAGTACAAACCAAGATGCACATTGTGTGAAGAAGTGTGACGATTTTTAGAAAATAATGGTCAGTACAAACAAGAATTCTCTTACCTTACCTTTATTACTAAAATAGGTGGGTCAATTTAAACCATAAACGTTAAAACTTATTTACTCCCAGTCTTTACTTAAAAAAAATTGTAGATACCTACTGTAAAAATACAAAATTACAAAAAAATAAAAAAATGAGACCCTAGACTTACTTGTATTTTAACTAACGCCATCTATGGACACGTCTATAGACTACTAACAGCAATATAAGCTAAGATTCAAACCATGTTGTTGAGCTTACTTGTTTGACATCGTAGTTCATGCGCGTAGTTATAGATGGCGCTACTTAAATGATAAAATTAACATTTGACGTGCTTTTATTCGGTTGTAGTTAATCTGTAAACTAAATTCACGCACAAAATATTATTTTGTGGGTTGGGTCTACTTTAAAATTTTCTAATACAATATGTATAATAAAAATTATTGTTTGCCTTAATTATCTGTTATCACACACCATTCATTCCAATTGAGCTAGCTGAAACTGTTGTTGGGATTTGCGGGAAGGTTTTGACATAGCATCATTGACTTACTACCAACATATCTAGAGTAACGAGCGAATCGCATTGCAATGCAACACTATAATATTTTCAGGTAGGTACATATTAATAAGAGCTATAGTTTAGTTTAGAGTCTGGTCTACAACCGAATTTTTAACCACCATCTTTAGCTATATAATTTTCTACTTAAGTTACTTTAACACAATACCTATACCTAATTAAACTTAAATTTTTATCACATCTTTTTCATTTAAAGATTTAATGAAAGATAAGAAAAAATCGTTTTCCTCTCTGATCCCTTTCTCTCCTAAATAGTACGGGTAGGTACGACTAGTAGATAAATAGAAAATACCTTCTCTACTTTTGTTAACATTTAAACCCAAAATATTTGTTACTAAAGGTGTCCTTCCGAAACATTTCTTGTCTCTTGCCTGTTGTACGGACTCACACTCTATGGCTATAAAAGAACTGGGATTCCTTAAGGCCGACATCCATATAGTGTAAGCTCTGATATGACTACACATAACTGTGCAAAAGTCCCAAAGGATGTCTCCTGGTTGAAATTCCCCTCCATTTACGTAAAAATTTACATGTCCTACCGGAGCAGCCATTCCAAAACCATCAATATTAGTGCTCACAATATCTACAAAATCGGCATCAGTTCTATCAATTCTTTGCTCAGGTCCCAGGTGCCTAAAGCAAGGCCCCGATGGATCTAACCCAGTTATCCTTGCCACAGTCGTGTTAGTTAGATCTCTATAGTTCTTTGCAATGAAACTAATTGTTTGACCTCCGAGGCTTAAACCAATGATTTCGAGTTTCTTCGGGTCCAAACCACTATTTGTGAGCTGTATTAACATTGTAGCGGTGTGTTTTCCAACTGGACGCATAAAACGGGCGGCCCTGAAAAGTTTGCAACTTTATTATCTATTTTTTTTAATGTACCTACTAGTACATCAGTAAGATGTTATGAACGATGTAACACACAGCCATTGGGCGTAAATTGAAATAAAATACCTCATTTTAACCAAGTATAAACTCTCGATTGGGACCAAACGGGTGCCAAGGAAAGCTCTGTTGACAGATATACATTTAGAAATAGGTACCTAGTCAAGGTAGATTTTCATGAGGAAGGATCTACAGTTAAATCAAGTTGAGAACTGGATGAAGGCAACGTTGGCGCAACAGAAAAGAGGCCTATATTAACAAAAGATTTTATTGGTTGTTGACGATGATTTGACAAGAAAAATCATAAAATTAAACAGCACTAAAACCCGACTATTACCCGCGAACAGCCGATAGATAGCGATAGATTGTTTTTGTGTCGCTAGGTGTATTTTATTTAATATTTTACTTTATATTTGAACTTAGAATTTTTTCCTCTTTTATTTGATATCCCACTCGATACTAAAAGACCCCCATTTTTTTGGAAGTAACATCCACTAGGTCGATTTTTTCGTATAAAATGTAGCCTATGTCACCCTGACCATTAATAACGAATCGATTGACTCTTCAATCATCAAAATCGGCTCAGTAGTTTAGGCGCAACGATGGAACACACATAAATACAAATGTACATACATAGACTGCAAAAATTATAACCCCTCTTTTTGGTTTTGCCGTAGTCGGGTAAAAATTTCTCACCGTGGATACTCCATAGTGGTGAACCAATTCGTATCCAACAGTAGAACATTGTAGCCCAAGCTCTTATACGTCTTCGCTGTAAGCGTGGCAAATATAAAGCTTGGGCTATCCAGAAATCCTCCCACATACAACAAGGTCTTCTTATTAAAGTCCAAGTCTGGATCGTTGGCCAGCTGTGCCATTTGGTAGTAGTTGTACTTTCTTCTCAAAGCACCCGTGGAATCTGGGACGTATAGGGACAGGTGTCTTAGGCTTTTACGAGTTATGTATGCTTGCTTTTCTGAGCCTGGACCTGGAATGGAAAAATACGGATGTTAATTTTTTTTCTTTGTTTATTTGGTGCATTAGCTTTTGACGACCTCCTTACTGAGTGGTGAGTTCGATTCCTGACAGGAGTAATTTACTTATAATTTCTATAAATTGTCTTTGGCCTGTTATGGCATCGTATTAGGTAATTAGCAGAAAGTTTTTATCGTGACAGACAGACAAGCGGACAGTGACATTATTAGGGCTTCTTTTTTTTTAATACGTCATAAAAACTTAAAATATGTTTAAATTTTCAAAGTAAGGTAACTATACCAAGTGGGGTATCATATGAAAGGGCTTTACCTGAACCTACATTCTAAAACAGATTTTTATTTATTTTTATGCATAATAGTTTTTGATTCATCGTGCAAAATGTTGAAAAAATACCCGAGTACGAAACCCTCGGTGCGCGAGTCTGACTCGCACTTGGCCGGTTTTTTGATGTTTCGCGATTCTTTACTTACAAAACTATTCTATAGGTTAAAGCATAGTTACTAGGTAGGTATGCTAAAATAACAATAATATCTACTATGGAATTTTTTAGTATCTTAACATTTTAAAGTAGATTTCATCAAGGCTGAATTATACGATAGTGCGGATTTATTTTCATAATATTTTTTTTAATAAAAACGTCTCGATACCGGTAAATGACGGAAATCTAAAATCACTTGATCAAAATACCGGTTATCGTACCGGAAAAAATATTTCCGTTTTGATCAGCTGGTATTTGCTAGATCTGGTTTGTCATGCTTACTTACTATTAAGTACTGAGATGATGCGGAAGAATCACCAGAACAACTTTAAAGTTTTAAATAAGTATTAGGTAAGATAAAATTTTTTTTTTTTTTTTAACAAAGTGATATTAGAAGAATAACTAGATAACTAATAATAATAGAACTTTAGAGTTAAGAAGAAATTGTAAGGAATATAAATAAAGCTTTTATTATTATTATTATTATATTAGGTAAGATAAGATGCCCTGTACCCGCAGTTAAAAGTAGTTTATCGCGTAGACATTACGACTTTCTTGCACCCTTCCTATAATATGTATAATCTACTAAAAACCGGCCAAGTGCGAGTCAGACTCGCGCACCGAGGGTTCCGTACTCAGGTATTTTTCGGACATTTTGCACGAGAAATCAAAAACTATTATCCTTGAAAATAAATAAAAATTAGAATGTACAAGTAAAGACCTTTCATATGATACCCCACTTGGTATAGATTAAAAAAAAAACTCACGACTGGCATCTAAAGTCACGAGGTTTGACAGTTCTAAAAAAATTAAGTTTGTCTGTCCTTTTCTTATGACATTGGTAAGAAAAAGATGCGAATAGGTACTCTAAAATTTAGTTGCTCTCAGAATCAATACCAATATCCAAGAATCTCCGTTGCACCCTTGAAACAGTTTTGCTATCGTAAAGTAAATAGTTTAACTCGTCTGTGGACACGAACTTCCTCCGACATCTCAGTAAATATTCTTGGATTGGTTTTCAATGTATTTTTAAACTTACAAAATATACCTATAATATACCATTAATTTATTACTACGTGGGAAAATATTCAAGAAATACCTATAAGGAAAACTTGCACCTAATTACAGGAAGTAGATAATATATTACAGCACGCGACAGGTTGAGATGGCAATCGGGGTATGGGGGGGGGGGGGATGCCCCGCACACGCGCACCTCACCCGCGCTCACCCGCAGACGGTTAGCGCGGGTTAGTCTGGCTTATCTCAAAAACTAAACTAGTTAGGAATATGAAATTTCGGTATATTATATACACACTGTATTAAACAACAAGTACTCTAAACTTATATAAGTAACTTAAAATTTAAAAAACCTCCGACACAAAAACCTCTATAAGAAAACTAGAAAAGAACTGATAACTTTCAAACGGCTGAACCGATTTTCTTCGATTATAGCTAAGAACACTCTCAATCAAGCTACCTTTCAAACAAAAAAAAACTGAATTAAAATCGGTTCATTCGTTTAGGAGCTACGATGCCACAGACAGATACACAGATACACACGTCAAACTTATAACACCCCTCTTTTTGGGTCGGGGGTTAATAAAGTAAGCTGTGTCCAAAACAAACGAATATTTTTTGGGGTTTTCTTTCACGGTTTATCTAACTTGGAAAAGAAATATTTCATACACCCAAAAGATCATGTTCATAATTATATATACGGAACCCAAAAAGAACGAGGCTCGACTCGCCTACCAGTTTTTTGTTGTTGTTAGTATCTAAAATTTATAATAATAAAAACAAGCAGTTTAATTACGAATAAATTTCCAGTCAGTTTTTCGTGTTTATAATCTAATATTTAATAGGTGTAATAATTTTCAAAAATCTAAGTAGGCGTACTGACGTTTCTAGGTTATTATTAGATTTTATTTGTTCTAAGTAATTATTATCGGTGTTTTATTATCACTGATATCTAGGTTTATATTCAATTTGTCCTTGATACTTAAACATTATTTGAATCATCCATCGATTTTGGAAGCTCCTTTGAATAAAATGTTTGAAATACAAGATAAAGTTGAAAATAAAACCCGACTGCGATCGTCTTGATAAACGCTGAAATATTATAGTAAAATTGTTTTTCTGTCACTTGGTATATTTTAATGTTGTACCGATAGGTACAACACCCCACTCGATACAATAGCAAAAAAAATTTTTGGAGACCCCCACTTTTTTCATGTCGCGTTTATCTTTATTTTTTAAAGAATATTAGCCATTTTTTTTTCTCTCGTCTGGCTTTTACAATGATTAGCCAATGTCAAGTTTGTAGTTATTTGTAACAAGTTAGCTAAACTATACAAGTATGGACCCCGTCTGTGCCAGCGCTCGCCGACATACGCACGGCACCCCCTTAGAGCGCTTTCCAGTCAGTTTTAACAAAAAAAACACTCCACACAACACGCGCGCCACAATTAAGCGTAAAGCTTGTGCCAAGAGCGGGTACGACAATAGATGCAACGGGTGGGGTTTGAACCGCCAAAACTTATTTTTTTAAATTATGTAACTTGTACATGGCATGTAAAGATAGACAGTCATAACGGAACGATCATAAAAATTCATTCGTAACAGTAGATTACATTGACGACTCAAAATCACTTCTAAAAATTTATTTGAATAAAGAAAAAATGTATTTCTACTTTATAATAAGTAATGCTCATTTTTAGGGTTCCGTACCGCAAAAGGAAAAACGGAGCCCTTAGAGGATCACTTTGTTGTCTGTCTGCATGTCTGTCCGTCCGTCCGGCCGTCCGTCCGTCGTGTCTGTCAAGAAAACCTATAGGGTACTTCCCGTTGACCTAGATTCATGAAATTTGACAGGTAGGTTATAGCACAAGTACAGGAATAAATCTGAAAACCGCGAATTTGTGGTCACATCATTTAAAAAAAAATTAAAATATGTTTCAATTTTCAAAGTAAGATAACTATACCAAGAGGGGTATCATATGAAAGGGCTTTATCTGTTCATTCTAAAACAGATTTTTATTTATTTTTATGTATAATAAGGTTTTGATTTATCGAGCGAAATGTCGGAAGAAATATCCGAGTACGGAACCCTGGGTGCGCGAGACTGACTCGCACTTGGCTAGTTTTTTTTTAAATTGGAGTAGGTAAATTGTTCGCAACATTCATTTAAGCGACATGTCTATCAGATTTTTTTAAACACCACCACCAATGACCAAATAAAAATTGTAGCTACGTAATTAAAAAATTAATTCCCTGACATTTAAGTATTGTACTGTTTGTTTCCATAAAATAAATCAATGGGGGGAAAATAGTCAACTTACAATCAGACAAGTAACCCTTAGGATATCCTTCCATTTCTCTAGTGCTGAACGTCGCAAGCCCCCTCCCCGTCAATAGTAACAAACAAAAACTATACATAAACATTATCACTAATACAGATACACTAAAACTCCTAAAACTCCACGTCCTCTTTGTCGTACTTAAGCACGTGGGTACGTCCAAACTCGGACAATGTCAATGTCCCAATGTGATTTGCTGTTTTCATGCGACCTAGGCTCATGCTGTTTTAGCACGTTTTCATTATCACACGTTATTAATTAGTAATGAGTATACAACGTCTTCTCAAGTACGACGCTGAGTTTCTCTACATGGAGTGTCTCTATTCTCTATGTGATCAAATCAGAAATGTAGCGATCCGTAAGAGAGCTAGAGTAACCATAACCGACATATCTCAATGGGTTATAAAAAGCGTAAAAACGCAGCGTTGGAAGCCGGGGTATTAGGTGGGCGGATAGTAACTGTTACTAACTAGTCGCAGGAAGGTGCGGATTCATAAGAAACCTATGTCCAGCAGTGGACGTTAATCGGTTGACGATGACGATGATGATGATGATAATGATGCTGGAAAGTGAGCACTGTCAAGTGACTTGATCCCAAAAATTTAAAGCCGCTCACGGAGCAACCGCTATGCTGTGTTAGGAAAACTCATCCCCCGTTTTAATGGTACCTGAAGATAAAGACGTAATAAATTTAAATATCGGCAGAGGAACAAAAGGCACTGAAACAATCCAATTATTTCTAGCAAATGCTAATGGACAAGACATGATGGCTGTAGAAGCTGAAAAATTCTAGAGTAAAGACCGCGTGTAAGTAAGCGCAATGCCTTCCAGCACGTCACCCATAATATGAAGAAAATGACAGGAAATAGCTGGATGAGTTAATTAATTATTAGAAGAATTAATTCATTCTGTCTTTTTGTAATAGGCAGATTGATTTTAATGTTTTTTTCTAAACAAAATGATGAATGGGTACAGCGGCCGAGAGATGAACTGATGAATGATTGATGCAGCAGAAAAATATAGATATTTATCATTCAAACATCAGTCATCGCATCGGAATTCGGATGATTACTGTCAAAATTCAAAACTAGCCACATTCTAAAGAAATCATTTGTTCCAAATGGCTTATCCCCTAAAACCTGTTGGTAGCCATCTAAACATATTCTACATTGTTAGGTTCCAGGATCTCTATATTACAAAGAAAGTATAAGGCTAAGAGAACCAGTACTAATAAAATAACCGGGCGCACTTCTAATGATTCGAAACAAACATAGCAATGGAAACAGACTCTCGGTGCCGAAACAAAAGCCAGGGTGCAAATGTATAGCATTCAAATCGCAATTAGTTACATATTTTTATGTAAATAATTTGTCGGTTTATCTTATACTGTATATATTCACTCACAACTAATTATTTAGCCATGTATGAAGGTTCAATAGCAAACAGCATGTTATTATATAATTTGAACTTGAATAAGCCAACCTTGATTATAATTTTAATACTGTGAAGACTGTGAACTAAATTTTTTTTGTACGTTATAGTCGAAACTAGTAGGTATCAGCGTAATAACAATGTCCTTCCAACCGAATTTTGGTCACAACGGCTAATCATACCTTTGCTAAGGATTTTGACACAGACAGCTCTTATCCGGAAGACTGACTAATCTAGGCTACAATTTTCTCACGGAAAATCAGAGTTCCCATGGGATTTTCAAAAACTTAAATCCACGCAGATGAAGCGGACATGATCTAGTAGTTACATATAAAATATTTTTTAACCATAGAACAGAATAGATTTTTATTCAAGTAGACTTTCACAAGTGCTTTCGAATCGTCATAATAATTTACCAATGGTTCGGAATGCCGTTCCTACCGAGAAGAACCAGCAAGAAACTCGGCTATATATAGGTTTGCGTTTGACTGCAATAACACCAAACAGTAGTAGAAGTGATGGTGAAGCCTAAGATGGAGAGCGCCTACCTGCCTGCCAATCTGTCTATTCACTCTTTTTTTGACTTTGGACTTAGTGCTTTTAACAGGGCTCTCTCCGTCACTCGCTTCATACAATCGTAGTTCCAATTTCATTTGAATATTAAGCAACCAAAGTCCATGAAATTTTGCAGACATATTCTAGAAACTAATATCTGTGTCTGTGGTGTTTTAGATTTTTCTAAAAATATGTAGATTTAAAATTACAGGGGCTCAAAGATTTGTATGTAAATTTTTAGGACCGCGTAACTTTGAAATTGAATATTTTAACAGAAATCTGGAAAACCATAAACGTAGATATTAGTTTCTAGAACATGTCTGCAAAATTTCATGGACTTTGGTTGTTTAATATTCAAATGAAATTGAAACTACGTTTGTATGAAGCGAGTGACGGAGAGACCCTCTTAAATCATCATTCGGTGCCTCACACAAACCTTGTGTCTAATTTTTATTAGATTTTTCATCGATAGGACTCCTCGAACCGGAGTTCTCAAAAAGGACATATCAGCTAGTTTTTTGGTAGCCTCTAAACAAAAAAACCCTCAGTATCATCAAAACAACCGTTTGAAAACGATTTCCGGGAGACCTGTGTTCTCGATTATGCACAACAAAAAACACGTCAAATCATAAAAATCTTATAATTATTTTTCAAATTATTCGCCTGTTTATGCTTAGATACATTGAAAAACGCGTATCGCGTTAATATTGATAGCTTACAAAAAGGCCCCATTGCACATTAGCTCAATAGGTTTGGCAGGAGTCGGTCAATTTTTGCCGGCTTCTGTTTAAACTAGGACGCGTTTGGACTTTGAAACTCTTGTAGCTTTAAGTTAAAATATAAATTATCACCATTGTTTTGCTTTTTATATTTACTACCAACTTTTGAAAAATGTATAACCTAATATTAGATCAATTTGTAAAAACTATTTGTGATTTACGCCAAAATCCTTTTCAATTTTTACGTACGTACTACGTACTAAAGGAGGAGGTCCGCTATTCGGTGCGTATTTTTATGAAAAGCCGCAAAATCGGCGCTGGTCACATGCGACAAATGTTCGCCAAAGGGTGGTGGTGGTATGCACTGGGATTTTGACCAGGGTAATTATTACGTATTCTGAGCCAGGCATTATGTACTAACTTTCCTATTTTGTTCATTAGGTCTTGTGCCTCCTTCCTTCTTCTTCTAGTCATCCGACTAATACCTATTATAGTTATGAAAGTGGATGTATGGATTTTTGTTACGCAAAAACGGCTGAACGGCTTTGGA
The DNA here is from genome assembly GCF_905333055.1 of Maniola jurtina. Taxonomy (NCBI): domain Eukaryota; kingdom Metazoa; phylum Arthropoda; class Insecta; order Lepidoptera; family Nymphalidae; genus Maniola; species Maniola jurtina. The sequence goes on along the minus strand of NC_060037.1, from coordinate 2,923,898 downwards.
TGAGATTTGAAATGGAGGTAGATTATACCCTGGATTAACACATAGGCTACTTTTATCCCGGAAAATCAAAGAGTTTCCATGGGATTTTGAAAACCTAAATGCACGCGGACGAAGTCACGGGCATCAGCTAGTTCTTCAATAAGGGTAACAATTTTTTTAAGGTATTCAGTGCCTTTATGGGACACACGCCACTGTTGCAAATACATATTCGCCGAATCAATTGGCCGAGTGTGTTTGGTCAATGTGTATAGGCTCATAAGGAAATTTTTTTTCCGAGAGTAAAAAATCGTTAATAAAAAATTCGAAGTGTTAACGTTGGTAATAATAATAAATAACAAGTTATCTAAACTGGTTTAACCACAACTATTAACTAATTCTGTTATTTATCACATCAAAGTCCTTTTGTTCGAGATTTTTTTATATTACAAAATAAAACAAAACTTATAAAGTTTATGGTAAAAACTCATTTTTTTATTTAATTTTTTACTTTATGTTATTTTATTAAATGTCTATATTTTTTTTGTTTCTATAATTATTATTTATTAGTTAATAATAAGTTTACTGAAATCACTGACAATTTACTTGGCTTGGAAAAAAAGAGATATATCGTCGTAGTCGTCAATTCAACCGTTAGACTACTGGACAGAATAGAGAGAGAGAGCCAGCGCGTAAGCGACCTTCGTAATTTTATAATTTTTATTTTATATATTAACGTGCAAAAATCTAACGTCAAAGTATAAAGTATTTTTTTTTTAAATATTTTCTTCTGACCAGTATTAGAAATCGCGTCATGCATTGCCACGGTACTTAGTGTCGGTCGTGGCAAGCCTCTGCCAGACGCCCTTAAAAAAAGTTTAATGTTGTCTGGCAGGGGGTTGCCGTATCTGGCAATACATGACGTGATTTCAAATAATATTCGTAAGAAAATATTAAAAAATTACACTTTATACTTTGAAGTAAGATTTATTACACCTTTATTACTTGTTATCTCCCAAAGCCACCACGATCCAAACTTCATACGTGATCGTCCCCCCTGTGTTGGGGAGAATAAGCAGAGAAACTTTCAGCTTTTATAAAATAATGAAGGTTTCGTACGCTCTGGTTCTTAGTTCATATTTAAATATGTTAAAGGCTTAGTGATAGGTAGATAGGTATAGATGGCGTAGTCCATCATTAACTTGCAGAGTTCTACATAAAAGTGATAAACTTATATCTCTGCACGAAGGTACGGAACCCTCCGTGTGCCAGTCTGACTCGCACTTGTCCGGTTATTAAATTTGCTGCCATTTCTCACCATCAATTTTCATTAGGTGTACTCTAGAACTAATCAACTAATTACCAATTAATTAAGATGTATGCATGTATTTATCTTGTGAAGAGTTTCCGTTGCAGCATTCGCAATATGTACCTATCTAATATAATGCTGAAGAGGTAAAAAGTTCAAAGCAATATAGCCTTTATTCGTCAACAATAACAGTTATTATCGCTTGTGGAATAATGTGGCACAATTGATTGAGATGTGGTTTTGATGATGGTTATCAAATAATCATAGATTGGAAGTTATGGTCGGCTTATCGTTACTTCACCTAAAAATTATGTTAAAATCATTCGTAATCCATATTCTGAAAATTTATTTCTGGATTTTAAAGATCCACTACCACCATCCTACGAGCCATCACCGCTTGTCTATACTAATATTATAAAGAGTTTCCTCTTCTTCCTTTGTATTTTTGTATGTTTGTATTGAATAGGCTCAAAAACTACTGGACCGATTTCAAAATTTATTTTACCATTACTTAGAGGGATTCTTCCGAATCCATATAGGCTATATTTTATCCCGGAAAATAGATAGGATTTTTCGTGGTAGTGTCCACCCGTGCGAAGCCGGGGCGGGTCGCTAGTAGACAATATATTTAAATAAGCTTTCTTCTTCTTCACTGACTGTTGGCCTTGTCCACAAGTTCAAAGACGCTCAGCGTGCATTAGAGCGGGCTATGTTTGGAGTCTGTTTGAAGGACAAAATACATACGTAACGAGGAAATAGGAGAACCAAAGTAATCGACATAGCCCAACGAATTAGCCAGCTGTAGTGGCAGTGGGCAGGTCATGTCTGTCGCAGAACCGATGGCCGCTGGGGTAGACGTATTCTGGAGTGGAGACCGCGTATCAGCAAACGCAGTGTGGGACGACCTCCGACCCGCTGGACAGACGACCTAAAGAAGTTAATGGGAAGTGGATGGATGAGAAAGGGAGGATGAATGAATGATTAACGGGCAATTTTAATCCGGGTTTTTATTTCAGAATCTGAATCCCATTGTTCATTTACCCATGTACTAGATATCTGACTTTGAAATCATTTCGACTATTTTACCTGCGATATAGATATTATTGGGGAGTGTTACTAGCTCATTGACACTAAATAAAAAAAGATATACTAATTAACTGTAGTTTTTTTGAATATTTGTTCGGACGCAGAACTCTATCATAGTAGGTACCTATATACCTACCTACCTATATACTATATAATCTGTTCTATTGGTAAGTTTATAAAAAGTTAGATCTTAGTAACCCACGGTTTAACAGATCTACAAGTTTCTTTTGAACGTCAGAAAATTAAGAAAAATACAGAATCGTGATCACAAACGTAAATTATGATACCTACCTTGAAATAGTATATCGCAAAAACCACGAAGTAAATCTAAAATGGTTTATACCACAGGTTTGCATCTAGAACTGGTATTTGGGATGCTCCAAGGAAGGAAAAATTTATAAACGAAAAAAAAAAAATGTTATAAACTTGTTCACGAATAGAATTAGGTAATTACGTCATCTTGTTAATTTGGAGGTTTTGAATACAGGTTTTGAATAAGATATCTTAGTATCCTTTTTGTGATTTCGAGGTAAATTGATATATGTCACAAACTAGGCACGTAGATACAGCGTAAAGGTACTTAATTATATTTTTATCGTGTACCAAGGATAGTTTATGTACTTATGATTTATTGTTACTTATAAAAAAGTCCTACGTGACAATGGCAAAAGATATAAAAAGTTTGTGTTTTCCTTCTCATTTTTTTTAATTGCATTAACATTGTATTATAAAATGATTAGACGAAACTCGCGACTTCATTTTCGTAGACTTAGCTTTGAAATTCCGTGGGAACTCTGAATTTTTCAGGAGAAAAAGTAAGTAGATATAGCCATTGCTATCTGTGTACCAAACGTCGAAATTGGTTATAGGTACAGCAGCTGATGGGCCTTTAAAAGGTAACAGACAGACAGACACACTTTCGCATTTATAATATTACCTACCTAATATGGATGGTAGTTCCTAAATATAATCGGATTATTTGCATATCAACCTTTTAGTAAGTCACGGTCACTTAGGGTGTGTGCACACTGTATGCATATGTTTTTTATTAGGTATATTTGTTTATTCGTAATCAACAGCCTACCTGTCTGTACGTATCTGTCTGTGGCATCGTAGCTCCTAAACTAATGAACCGATTTTAATTTAGTTTTTTTTGTTTGAAAGGCGGCTTGATCGAGAATGTTCTTAGCTATAATCCAAGAAAATTGGTTCAGCCGTTTGAAAGGTATCAGCTCTTTTCTAGTTACTGTAACCTTCACTTGTCGGGGGTGTTATAAATTTTTAATTTACACTTGTCTCTTCCGTGGTGATGGTGCCTAAAGTAACCCCTGTAATAGTTATGATAGCAAATAATATTTTTTGGAGAATTTCTCGTTTTTTCCTGACAGGCAAGCAATGTTGAGGCGTTTCTACTTTTGTAGAGCAAGGAATTTTGCTATTGTAAAAATTACCACGCCATAGCACAGCCAGTGGCGTGCAGGTCATAGAGACGTAAACGCATTGCTTACCATTTAATCTCCATCTCCTTTGAGAAAGGCAGTGCACTGGCTCAATCATTCTAATAAGGAAAATATTATTACTATTACCTAATAACTTTAACTTATTAACTATTTTGGTAACTTTAAAAACTATACTTAGTGAATTATTTTGTCATCATTTGTAATTTTATCAAGTCATTCTTTGGATGACCTTATTTTTTTGTCTAGACTATTATTACATCCTATTAACTGCTGAGTGTGGTTTAAAAACATAAAAAGGTTAACCAAGGATCAAGCGTACGTAAAGTCACCTAATCTTAATCTTGGGTTCTTTGCAGTTTCACGTTTTTTCGACGGGTCTAATCAATCATCTCATTCTCAGAACTTGATCCTTCTTCGAAAATATTATAACATATTTTGTTGACTTCTTCCTTATAGAATTGATTTTAGTACGTAATAAATAGATCTATAATCTATATATTGTAAAGTGGTGATAGCCTAGTGTTTAAGACGCCGGATTCATATTCAGAAGGTCCGGGGCTCGATCTCGGGCACACGTCTGTTACTTTTCGGAATCTAAATATACCTAGGAAAGGACAAGTGTAAATTAAAAATTCATAACACCCCCGACAAGTGAAGGTTACAGTAACTAGAAAAGAGCTGATAACTTTCAACCGATTTTCTTGGATTATAGCTAAGAACACTCTCGATCAAGCCACCTTTCAAACAAAAAAAACCTAACCTAACCTATAAAGTACACTTAATTGTTTCTTAAAATTTCCGCTTTCTCAATTCAAATCGATTAGTTACTACTATACTTGAACTTCACATACCTAATAATTATCTAAGTAACATAATAATTTGAATAGAATTTATTCCCTGCAATCCACCGCGGAAACCTAGCCAGCATTCTTGCAACCATTCCTCGGAGACATGATTTGTTCAGCAATTATTGTTGAATTATTAAGATAGAGTTAAATAGCGTTCGCAATTAACATAGGCATTTGAAACGCTTAAAATTAAGTGTATTATCTGCTAATATAATAAATTTCTGCCAGAGATAATTTAAAGACGTTCATGATTTAAAATAGGATCTTACTAGATGATGTCCGCGATTTTGACCGCGTGGTTTTTAAAAATATCGTGGAAACTTTGATTTTAAACCGACTCCAAAAAAAGGATGAGGTTCTCAATTCGACAGTATGTTTTTTATATGTTTGTTACGCGATTACTTTGGTGTAGATCTGATGACTACCTACGGAGATAGAGAACAGTTAGAACTCCTCAACGGATAAGAGTATGTACGGGAGCTGTGTCTGTGTGCTCGACCGTACCAATAGGGAAATTTCCCAACCGAGCGGTGTTGTGCTCGGTAGCGCCAGCTGGGCCGACGGTTATGCGTTGAAACTTCTATATATAGTCCAATTTGGTAAACGCTCTGTCATTGCGATTGAAAGTTGCGTGTTCTATTTTGAGTTTTCAATTAGGCTACCCGTGCTGCCATCTAGTGTTTCGAGCGTTGTTGATTCATTGGGTTTAGAAGCGACATCTTCTTGCGAATGTGGCAACCGCTACATCACTCCCCTCTGAGACGACGTCGTGGTGTGAAGCATCGAGGAGAGGTGGCGTTGTTGTGCATCCAAGGGGAATGCGCCTGGCTTTAGCCATCCAGAGAAGTGGCGTTGTATGCTGACATCTGCTGGTGGAGTGCAGACCCATTGTGCCCTGATGTGCGATGACGCTTGCTGCGCTTGCGCCGTGCGATCCCAAGGGTGTTGCGGTGTGTGCGCGATGCGTCCCTTGACCGCGTTGGTGTGCGCCGTGCGTCAGTGTGCGGTGTGCGTCCACTTTTTGATCACGTCGGCTGTTGCGGTGGTGTGTGACCACGCTTGAGTTGGTTGTGGTGGTGTGCGATTCGTCTCCGATCACGTCGGCTGCTTGTGGTGGTGTGTGTGACCACGCTTGAGTCGGTTGCAGTGTGTGATCCGTCTTCGATCATGTCGGTTGTCACCAACGTACGGGAGCTGTGCTGTGCTCGACCGTAGCAATAGGGAAATTTTACACCGAGCGGTGTTGTGCTCGGTAGCGCCAGCTGGGCCGACGGTTATGCGTTGAAACTTCTATATATAGTCCAATTTGGTAAACGCTCTGTCATTGCGATTGAAAGTTGCGTGTTCTATTTTGAGTTTTCAATTAGGCTACCCGTGCTGCCATCTAGTGTTTCGAGCGTTGTTGATTCATTGGGTTTAGAAGCGACATCTTCTTGCGAATGTGGCAACCGCTACAAGTAAATTGCTCGTGATCGGTGTAATTAACCAGTAGGTTTTTAACCAGGTACCTACCTATAGCATATTTTAATACAGTGAGGCCACTAAAAATTGAGGAATCCCGTTTGCCATCTCGACCTGTCGGGTAATATAGGTTTCTAATATCTCCCGCCTCATACCCCGATTGCCATGTCGACCTATCGTGAACTACACGTTCCCCCAATAATATGTGACTGTGATAATGTGACTGTCCTCATCTTAATTTTGCTGCAGCGTTTCTTGCCAAATCTTCTCAGTAGAATCTACATTCCGAAACGGTAATAGAGAATTGTCAGAAAGCGCCATAAGTTAGCCTGCGTTAAATTAATATTATTTTCGTTTTTCTTATCAATGATCTTCAATTCTAATTATCCATTAGCCAATAATGAATCGCAAGATGTTATCACTCGGGTTATCGAGAAAAACCGGCCAAGTGCGAGTCGAACGCGCACACGAACGGTTCCGTTAAAGAAATTACACTTTTTTTTTTGTAATATAACCCCAAATTCACGGTTTTCGGTTTTCTCTCTACGACATTGCTACCTGCCATAGGCTTCTAGGTCAACGGGGAGTAGTAGTACCCTATAGGTTTTGATTCCCTTGTCGCGTCCTGACATACATACAGACAGACGGCGAAGTGATCCTACAGTGTTCTTTTTTTTCTTTGGAGATACGGAACCCTAAAAATTAAGGCAGTTGTGTTTTGTTCCATGAATTACAAGCTTTTAGTGATTGAATACTCTGCTGACCATATTACCATTATATGAAGCCATAACATTGACTGCATGTAAACATAAATCGATTATTATTAACTACTTCTGATTGTATCGAGAAACAGCCTCGCACTGTATCATAAAGGCGCATCCACACATGCGCACGCGCAGCGTACATTCACGAAACGCAGCGAACCGCTGTGTATGCATCATTTCGATGAGTTCGATTCGCAGCATGATTATTATAGTTTATTAGTTTAGTTCAAAGATATTACAAAACTCCAGCTATAGACAAAGCTCTTACAATCCTTTTTTTTAAAGTAAAAAAACAAATTCACAACACTTGTGCGTTTAACGCATATACTACATAGTTATTGGCGCGGCGTTTATGCAACTTTTGACAACTACGAGCGTGCTTCAAAAAATGGCGGCAGTTAGCAGGGTTGGCTTACATACAAGAAAAATAAATGAATTGAATTATTATTACTCAGGCCTGGTCTTGTGTTCCGCCGTGACTAATCACTACCCTGCCGACAAAATGGTGTCAAGTGATTTACCGTTCTAAACCAGCTGCGTAGGGATCGATACTGGATGGATGGGATGACGAGTTATGCGAGATTACTGCGATATCCCTTCCTGGTTAGCCCACTTCTATCTTAAACTGCATCGTCACTTACCATCGGGTGAGATCGCACGCACTTACCAACTTGTCATCAATTAATAAGGAAAAGAAAGCACTCGTGATCACATCCCACTACGAATATGTTATTAATATTTCGTGATGCCCATAGATCGCATGGTCCGTGCGCGTGCGCAGGTGTGGAGGCACCTTAATGTTCTTTCCATTTATTTCCTCTTTCTGCTCCCACCACGCGCTAAGAAAATGGCCGACAGTAAAGTCAGTGTTGCGCGTGATTGCGAACGCATGCGCGCGTTCTCGCGGCGATCTTTTAAGATATAAACGAAAACTAACGAAATACTGAAAACTATAATCCCGAACTGTTTATAACGAATTCGATATTCAAATCAGTGAAAGTGACAGTTTGTTCGTTTTTTGTCTGTGGTTTTGTTTCTTTTATAACTTAGCGGCCTTAGACAGTGCCTTGTTTGCTTTGTTGACCTGAAACAGCTGTCAAAATACCTATTATTCAGATTATTCAAGGTAAGTCTAGTCTTTCATCCGTGATGGTCTATCACTTTTTTTGAAACAATTCTTGGACGATGTAAAGTTAAGTTTCAATTTGGAAGGTTTTAAATAAGTTTTCCCGGGAAAAGAAAATATCTAGTTACTTAGAGTTTTTCCTATTGGATTTGTATATTCTGTATTCAATCAATTCCATGCCTTATCATGAGTGAGAGAGAAGAATGGTAAGGTCAATGATTACAGGTATTATCTAGGAACATAGGGACAAAATATTCAATTTTTAACCCCCAACCCAAAAAGGCGGGTGATATATGTTTGACGTGTGTATCTGTGTATCTGGTATCTGTGTATCTGTCTGTGGCATCGTAGCTCCTAAACTAATGAACCAATTTTAATTTAGTTTTTTTTGTTTGATCGAGAGCGTTCTTAGCTATAATCCAAGAAAATCAGTTCAGCCGTTTGAAAGTTTCAGCTCTTTTCTAGTTTCTGTAACCTTCACTTGTCGGGGGTGTTATAAATTTTTAATTTACACTTGTATTAATTGGATTATAAATAAGGCTCTATAATAATAGTTATAACAGAGTAGTTAGATAGATACTTACCTATTTAATTACTTTCTATTTCTCGAAGATTTCATTGAAATGTAAAGCCTTTGAACTATTATGTGTAGTGCAGTAAAGCACGTGGACTAACCTTTTAAGTTTACGACTTGCACTGCTACCTATATTTAATTTTTTCATAATTTTTAAGGAAACCGGTAATTTTATAATGTATTTTTTTGGGTTTTATATATAAAAGCATATACCTATTTGGATTTTATAAAGTTTGTTTCAAATAAACTAAGCAGTTTTATAAAAATTTTATCGAATGTGAGTAGAGTTTATCTATAACTCTACAATCTGAACTCTACATTGTTTGCGTTAGAATTAATAACAAATCTAAGTAACAGCTAACTATGTAGGTACCCAACGTTTGTAGGACAAGATCCATCGGGAGTATTACTCCTTCATAAAAAAATATATTAAATCAGAATATATTTATTTTCTAGCTAAGACGTCACAATATGGATATGGACGACACGATTTCCCTTTCTTAGTTTGAACGAGTTACATGTTAGCCAAGTTCTATATATGTACCTACTTACATTTTGAAATCTTACATTACATTATTGTTTTGTTTAACATAGTTAATGAATCGGAACTATATTTAACACAATGTAACATTCATAATAAACAATACGTATTTGTGTCAAGGAACCGGCCTGAAATTTACGCTTTGTCGTAAACTACATTTTGTATTTCAACGCATAAAAGTAGTAGGCATAAATCTTGTGTATAAAATTTAAAAAGTATCTGTATAGGTACAGTAAGGTAGGCAAAGGATAGACTTAGTATAGTCGGAGTGAACTGTGGTATAGAACATTTTTTTTTTTTTCAGGATTAGGGTTGGTTTTATAGAAAAACCCTTTTGGCTTGGTATCCGCTTTCTGCACGACCTTTTATGGGATGTAAACTTATGCTGAACATTACATTCTATTTAAACTTTGCATTTAGTCGTAAATATTTTCAGTAACTACTCATACATACGGTCTAATGAATCAGCTATACTGCGGGTCATTTTTTTGAATTTTTCAATATAATTGGCGGTCAAGATAAATTACCTGACTATTGGTATCAAGCCCAAAGCGCCGAAATTTCAAACATGGTGAACAGTTAGTGGCAGGTGGTAGCGTGTTGTGGTGGCAGATGGTGGCAGCGACCCGGAACGGTGGTTGCCGTCAAACGGTAACTATTGTGCGTCTGTTCGCAATGCCACTCGCTACTTCACGTCTCTTGACTAGTGCGAATTACTACGACATTACTACGACTAGTGGTCTCCTAAATATATACCTAAAACGAAAAAAATGATTGACAGACTGACTGACTGATCTATCAACGCACAGCTCAAACTACTGGCCCTTCTCTTGACTATGAATTCCAGTGCTAGTGATGTACCTAAACAAGTGTAAATTAAAAATTTTTAACATCCCCGACAAGTAAAGGTTTACAGTAACTAGAAAAGAGCTGATAACTTTCAAACAGCTGAACCTATTTTCTTGGATTATAGCTAAGAACACTCTCGATCAAGCTACCTTTCAAACAAAATAAAAAAACTAAATTAAAATCGGTTCATTAGTTTAGAAGCTACGATGCCAGAGACAGATACACAGATACACACGTCAAACTTATAACACCCCACTTTTTGGGTCGGGGGTTAATAAAGGAACAACTTATTGCAGCGGCCTAAGCAAAATCACTGTGACAACGCTTTCCCTTTGCTTTTGCATCGATAAAGCGTTACAAAACGCGTTGTCACACTAATTGCGCTTGGGCTGATGTAAGTAGGAAAAAACGTAAAATGTACGCAATCATGTTCGCTAAATTACGCTACAAGAAGTCATCTCAGCAATTCCGTGTAACTCGTGTCGTAACTGGCACTCGTCACCAAGAAGCTTATTGGCAATCACTTCCGTTCCGGGTCGCTGGCTGCTAGGAATCGCACCTGCTATTTTACTGTTAAATAATCCACACTAATATTGTAAACGCTGTCTGTCTGGCCCTTTGTTATTAACTCCTTCACGGTCAAATTACTGAACTGATTTTGTTCCAATTTGGTTGAGCGGTTTTGAGTTTCAGAAGCGTTAGGACAAACTTAAGTGAGACAAGATTAAGTATAAACTTACTATATTGTTCTAAATATCTATAGTAGATTTTAATAAGCTGTAAAATAGATTTTAACAAGTGTAAATTAAAAATTTTCAACACCCCCGACAAATCATTTTCAAATAAATAATTATGTATATCTAGGCAACGTCCATCTTGACAGCTTGACATTTGTCAATTGACACATGAATATTATGAACCTAACGGTTATCTAACCTTCTTTTCTACAAGAAAACTAGAAAATAGCTGATAACTTTTAAACGGCTGAACCAATTTTTTTGGATTATAGCTAAGAACACTCTCGATCAAGCCACCTTTCAAACAAAAAAAAGTAAATTAAAATCGGTTCATTCGTTTAGGCGCTACGATGCCACAGACAGATACACAGATACACAGATACACACGTCAAACTTATAACACCCCTCTTTTTGGGTCGGGGGTTAATAAACTGTAAAATAGTACTGGGTAATTATATATTTAATAATATTTAACATTAGAGGTTAAAGGCTTAGGATATAATTATTGAGCGCTAACTCGCCAACAAACTGTGATGCAGTTTGACGAGATATATTTTATAAAGATTTTTTTGTGTCTGCAAATTAAAAAATTAAAAAAAAAAATTTGTCCGTAGCCTCCGTAGCTTGGTCCGCATCGACTAAATATAGTGATTAGTCGATCTTATGCTACTTGTATCCAGGGTAATCAATGTGCCGGGCCTAGGGCTGTATGGCAACGGCATTCTGTATACCCAATATGAGGCGGCGTCACTTTATCTTTAGGTTATAACTTATAAGGTAGTATTGGATGTGGCTCTGTTTCTAATATTATCAAGCAGAGTCATATACCCTAGTTTAAGTCTTCGCGTCTCAATGTAACTCAATCCAGTTCTTCTATGGATCTCCTCATTCCTAATTTGATTGGTTAAAGATACCCCGATCTAAATCGCCCACTAGATTAAAGCTTTCTTACGAGGCATACGAGGCAGCTTCGGTACTCGTTGATCTATGTTTCTCAGTCTCACTCTTGTTCTTCTACAAATCTCCTTCCTCATTTCTGATTTGATTGCATAGCGATATTCCGAGCGTAGCTCTCTCCATCGCTTAGTAAGTAGAACTCGTTGAACTACGTCACATACAGTAGTTCTTCTACAGATCTCCTCATTGCTGTTTTAAGCGCGTAGAGTTACTCCGAGCATAGTTCTTTCTATCGCCCGCTGAGTAGAGCTTTCTTAATATGAGGCAGCTTCGCGATTCATTGAGCTCTGTCGTTCATTTCAGTTCTTCTACGGATCTCCTCATTCCTAATTTGATTTCGTAGAGATACTTCAAGCATAGCTCTCTTCACTGCTCGCTGAATACAAGTCTGAGTTTTTTATGTGGCACATATAGCTATTATGTATCACAGACGTAACCTACCTTCTCATAAAATGTGATATTACTCACAAACCTCATAAAGCATAGTCGGGAAGTGGTTTAACACCTTACACCCGATGTTCACGTAATGCAGCCATTACGCAACGATGAGCTCACGTGGGCCAATAAGGAGATGATTGTAGGCACGGTCGAAAGTCGCGTTTATATGGGGACTTCATTACTGAGGTTTGTGATAGCCTTACGCGTAATGACTTTCCCATGCAGTTGATTATACATCGCAATCATGAAATGGATAATACAAGTAGGCGAAGGCCTCCCTGGCGCAATGGTAAGCGCTGTGGTCTTTTTAGTGGGAGGTCCCGGGCTCGATTCCTGGCAGGGGTTTGGAATTTTATAATTTCTTGGTCTAATCTGGTGGAAGGATTTGGCCGTGGCTAGTTACCACCATACCAGCAAAGCCGTGCCGCTCGATAAATCATAAACTTAAAAATAAATAAATAACCTGTTTCTTGACAGACAGACAGACAGACAACAAAGTGATCCTATAAGGGTTCCGTTTTTCCTTTTGAGGTACGGAACCATAATACACAAAACATTTAAAATATGATAAATTATCTCATCTTATGTATTTCGCCCGCTTACAGAAGGTATGCGTATACCTTTAGAATGTGTGTTGACATTACACTGAAGGTCGACCAGTGACTTTTTCTATCTTTTCATCACAAGTTCATTACATTACATAGAACCCGCCTCTAGTGTCTTAATTTATTGCCATGAGATATTCAACTAGATTATTTTAAGGTTAGAGATCTTATATGTTTTATGAATGCAGTATAAGGGTCAGCGCACATTGAGCAGAGAAATGCTTGAGCAATTTTCATTGATAGTGATCAAGCTAAACCGAGTTCAAAATAGCGTTCTGCAAGAGATCTTAAAAAGTTTATTATTCATTTATGAATAAAAATTTCTCGAAAATTTTCTTGCTCCTCAGTGTGCGTTGACCATAAGAATTACTGTACTTACCGAGTTTTACTTTATGGACTTTTAATATTCACATTTTTGCAATATTTCTTTTCAAGACGCTATAATATTTTCTCTGCTGAAAGCTTCCAAAAGTAAAAAGTAATATTTTTTACAAACATAAAAATATTTGAAATCGGAAAATGGTTTCTTTTTAATGAATGAAAAAATAAACTAGACTGTAACTATAATATCTTATCTGACAACGACCCAAGGAGGCCAATACCATTTACATTTTGGGATATTTTAGATACAGATCACTCTTATAAGTAGGGACTATTACATACTCTCTTGATGGGTTTACTTTTATCTACAAATCTTAAAAGGAATTTATTCCTGCCGTGCTCCAAACGTAGGTAATTGGTTCTCATTTGAATCATACTTCCAACCAACCAAAATAAACACAACTAAACATTCTGTATCTATGGTTTCCAGATTTATCTAAATTGAACTTTGAAAGTACACTTTTTACGCAAAACCTAGCAAACGACAGTTTGTTATTTAAACGTGTCTAGAAAATTTCATTGAGTTTGATTGGTTTAATATGGAAAGCGCTCTAGAGCGCTAGGAAAATTTTTAAGATGTACCTAAGTATAGGGCTTAGGAAGATATTTTTATATCCCATCTTTTACCCGTAGTACAAGTTCAGTTGTCCGATCAACCAGACTATGGATAGAAGAATTTATGCATAGTACAGTTAACCGTACTATGGCCGAATACTAAGTAAAACGTTTTCAGACGTAAATGGATAAAATGTAAAAAACCAGACCCTTCGTTGAACGAGATAGGTTTAATGTGTTCGGCCATCCCAAAAGTGTTGTACATTACAGTAAAATACTTACCTATAATATAAAGTTAAAATTTTTGACATCATGTAGTAAGTAGTTTAGATCTCGAGTTTCTCTAAATCGTATCGTATAACTAAAAGTACGTTCTGTTTTTATTTTTACAACTTCAACAAGTCACCCGCGGCATTTCTACTAATTACACCAAATAATTCAAAGCTTTCGTCCAGTAATCAGATTTGAAGGGGTCTTCGTATATTTACAGACCGGTTGTCAGCTTTATGGTGCATCATAACATTTTATTTGTTTGTTAACTAGACTAGTTCCTCTGATAACTTGTTTGGTTTTCAAGAACTTTTATATTTTGTAAGTTTTTCTCAAGTAACCTTACCTTTTCGTCGAATCAAGATCGACTCGTTTTTCAATAATAGATAAAATTTGCGTTAACTGTCAGACAGACATTAACTTCTTACAGAGTCGCATAATGAGTTTTTTTGGACGCATCTCCCGGCGTGAGAGTTACTTAATTGAGCGCTTTGTAATGCAGGGCAAGGTGGAGGTCACCAGAAGGCTAGGAAGGTCGCCCATGCGATGGACCGACCAAATTGAGCCTGCTGTGGGCGGTCCCTTGCATGAGTGTACCAGGCTATCGCATATCGACCAGCAGGGAGATCTACTCCCCAAAAATTCACAAAGAAAAATAATACTTCTTTCCAGACTACTTTGAAAAAATTGCAGTTTAAGTAGGTATGCCTAAAAAATAATAAAAGTTACTGTTGGAAATCTCTGCGATATATGTTTTGCTTATATTAAAATATCTTTAGCTCTTAAATATCTTTATTTCAATACTACTTTGTAAACTAACGGTCTATTAAATGAAGGAATTTTCTTTGTTTTTCTTGCTACGACGCTACGTCAGACTTATTAAATACTTGTCTGTAGTTAATAACACGTTCATTTGTCAGGCCGTTTCCTCGTTTTTATGTTTATGTTTATTATTTATAGTATACAGTGTAGGTAATAACAATAAATGTCTAAGTAATTATTTTTATTGTAGATACCTTACCTTGCTTCAGCGGAATCGATTTAGCTTAATTGAAACAGGTGTTATTTGCGGAATTCGATGACTTACGAGGAACAAACTAACTCTGCGATAATCTGTGAGAAAAATATATATCTATTTTATAAATTTTATTCTCAGTAGGAAAGTAGATATCGTCGCTACGTATGAAAATTCCGCTATATAGAAAATCACAAGTTTTCAGGAGAGTCTATTAAAAAAATTTTTTTTTGAAACAAATTGCTTTTAGATCAAAATCACATAGGCTAAAAAGCTTATCTCTTGAACTAGCACACACGCTAAAGAAACGGGGCTCTGCATGCACACGGGTCTTTTAAAACCGAACAAAATCACATCAAAAACGAAAATTAAAAAAATACCTACATAATACCGGATTTTGCATGCGCAGCGACTATACAATAATAGACTGACTATACATGACTAGATCAAAAACTTTATCTTTTGTATAATATTATTATCTTACTATATAATCGAGTAGGAAATAATACTTGAAAAACTTTAATTTTGCTCTCTACTCTACTGTGTTCTATTTTATAATGTTATACTTATACTTAAAATATTGAGTGTTACAATAATTTAAATTAGACATAAGCACAGTTAAGATTTTTTTTGTACCATATTTTCACATTATAGTTTTAGTATGCATTTACCCCGATTTACTTTCTCACTAAGCACATTCCCAAATAGCTCAGTGATACTCACGCACATAATATTATATTAATCTTGTATGTGAGATATAATTAATTACACGTTAATTGACCGTAATAAAAAGGTTTTTTTAACTTTTAGTTTTCGGGCCGCTTTCACCGCATTGCCCGGTCGCAGAACATTATTCTTAAATACCCAACGTGTTAGTAGATCAGGTATTTACAAGTACGAAGCTACTTCGAACGGAATAGCACTTCGGGTATTTACTAAATGCTGCCTGGGGTAGATGCACTTCGGGTATTTACTAAATGCCACTCACCTGAGCGGGCGCACGGACGTAGAATAATAATACAGTTTTGATCTTTCTAACCATACCCTTCCAGCATATTTGGTATTATTTGAAACGATTTGACACAACTGCCCAAAAAAGGGGTGTAATTTTTAAAATTATATAATTTAACAATTACACTTTATCCTTTCAAGTTCCTTTATTCCACCCATAACTTGACTTAAGATTTTTTCTTGACACTAGATTAAATTTTTTAAGAAAATTCAATATGGCGGCTGTACTTTTTATTTTTTAGTTCGTCTATTGAAATAAGTCGTGTTTTTTTTTAAAGAGCGTGGCGCGGTTATGATTTTGTGCTCCTTTTAACCATACCCTTCCGGGAATGAGTCTGACGATATGTCAACAGATTTTACACTAATTATAGTTTTACACATCTAGTGACTATAACTTGTAATTTCAGCACAATAAAAGTAAGAGCGACATTGGAAATGCACCGTTAATTTGGCGTAAAGTAAATCGCAATACAATTATCGGTATGCGATACAGTTAGCCTGGGGGCCGTTAACCGGAAAATATAAAAGTAAAAACCGCAACCTTTCTATAGGCCTGTTCTTATTGATGGATTAAAATTAGTGATTCTTGAGACCATGGACTTTACCCTCCTCATTCTGAGAGAAGCCGTACTCAGTAGTGGGCCGGCAATGATAATGATAGTGGAAAAAGGGAAAATATTATACGTCTGCTCTTTTCTATTTAGGTAATACTCGTATGCACTACATTACCTACTAAAATTTTAAAGCTCTCGGATATTTTTTAAAGACTTTTTTAAATGTGTTTTTTTTTTTAAATCTATGGAACCTTTGGTAACAAGAGGCTGACTTTTTTAGTTTGTATTGTGCCTATTGTACCTATCTGTTACTTTTCAAAAATTCTAGCTAGTGCAAAATCTATTTACTGTCTTAGATTTTCCGGGATAAAAACTAACTGTATCCATCCTAAAACCGATCCGTTGCTCCGTTGCGGAGTTAGTGAAGGACAAACCAACAAACGAACACATTTTGCAATCATAATATTATTATTAGAGGATCTCTCGTTTTGTCAATTCTCTAGGTCATGTTCTTACAAATAGGTGTAGGCTGGTGGAAGGATGTCACACACTCTATTATCTAAGTTGCTAAATTATGAGTAAGTAGGTATAAGGCCGACCGCACTTTGGAAGCATTTTCGTACGAATTTCACTCGTGCGACCACGTACGCACGATAATCCTGACCTTCCAAGGTCTACGGTAGTACGCAAGCTGCATGCAAGTATTGTAGTTTTGACGTCCAAAAACAATCCTAACTTGTTGGGATTTTTAAATAGGTACACTTTAGTAATTAACTTAGTTAAAGGACACAAATATTTGCGGGATCAAAGTGGGATCAAAAAAATGATTTGTCTGGAGTCTGGAAGATCCAGATTATTAATCACGCACCAAAGAGGATTTCACAAAGGCTATATCACCGAGACACAGTCACTGCAGCACAGCCTGTTTGACGGAGAAAAAGTCTTCAGTGTGCGCACTCAATTCGTACGAGTAATTACGCCCAGTGTTCATTCGTTTACGTACGATACAAATTTGCTTCCAATGTGCGGTTAACCTAATACGTGACACTGTTTTCATCTTAGTTAATAGGTGAGGGCAATTACAAAAGGTTAAGGTTATTATTAAGTTATGCTAATGTAGGGGTTTCCCACGACACAGATGCAGTTTAAGTTTACTTATCGGATATGGAAATGGTCATTTTGTCGTTTTTCATAGTTTACTCAAAGAAGCCTCGGGTTTTCGATACAGTGTTTGTTGTTTGAGTGTGTAGTCTCAAAGCAAGTGTTTTTCAAAAAGTTCTTATGAACTAGGTAGGTAAAGCTCACAATTCAACCTAAGGGGGTAAAGTCGGGGTTTGTTTGTGTAGTCCACGAAGTCCTAGGTGTAAGCTACTAACTTAGGGCCCAGGACTTAGCTAGTACTAATAAAATTAGGAAAAGAATAATGTATTGGGCTTAGTTGGAAGGGAAAGGGGAATATAAGTCATCATAAACTTGCCATAATAACCTTACCTAGTATTCTTTAAAAAACCGGCCCAGTGCAAGTCAGACTCGCGCACTGAGGGTTCCGTACTCGGGTATTTTGAAAATTGAAACATGTTTTAATTTTTTTTTAAATGATTTAACCACAAATTCGCGGTTTTCAGATTTATTTCTGTACTTGTGCTATAAGGCCTGCCTACCTGCCAAATTTCATGATTCTAGGTCAACGGGAAGTACCCTATAGGTATCTTGACAGACACGACGGACAGACGGACAGACAGACAGACAGACAGACAACGAACTGATCCTCTAAGGGTTCCGTTTTTCCTTTTGAGGTACGGAACCCTAAAAAGCGTATTGGCTGAATAGAGCACATAATATTATTACCTGAAGTTACAGCTCTTACGTGAGGAACTTTAAATAACAAACGAAAGTCTTTAAATTGAATAAAAAAGACGACTCAGAAAACCAGTTTGAAATTCGTTCACCCGTATTCTGTACCTACTATAGTTATTGACCACTTATCAACCGCCATAATATCTGCAAAAACCAATGATATTATAGTATACTAGCTTTTGCAGGCGACTTCGTGCGCGATTCAAAATAAATTATAATTTATGACATTACTAGATGATACCCGCCGACTTTGACCGCGTGGATTTGGGTTTTTGAAAATCCCGTAGGAACTCTGATTATCCTGGATAAAAAGTAGCCTATGTCAATTTCCGGCATGTAAGCTACCTCTGTTCCAAATTTTATATAAATCCCGTGGGAACTCTCTGATTTTCCGGGGTGAAAAGTTGCATATCTTCCCCGGGACGTAAACTAAGTACGTACAAAATTTCATCAAAATCGGTTAAACTGTTGGGCCATGAAAAGCTAGAAGACAGATAGACACACTTTCGTATTTATAATATTTGTATAGATATCTTAACAATAATAATATAAAGTATGGATAATGTTGCAAAAACCCACAAAAAGGCCGCGGATTCGCAAAAAGCTGCAACACCATAAACCCACACGTCTAACAACTCCGATGTCACTATGATGTCACCACGACCTTCCCAATAAGGCCCGAGGCGAGGCCTTATTAAGTAACTCACTTGCTAAGTGGCCTGCAACGTAATCATTTACTTGATACTTCCAGATATAGTAACGAACTTATGAGATGTAATGATACCTTTTTAGGGCTCGTAGTTAAACAAGGAACTCTTGTAGTTTTGTCCAGTCCGTCTGTCTGTGTATCACAGACATTTTTAAAAATAAACCATAAGGTCTGTAAAGTTGAAAAGCAGATTTACATAATATAGGAAGGACTCCTAACCTGTTAACGCTCTAAAGAGCTAAAAATATTTTTTCAAAAGTTCACAATCGGCAGATCCATAAGCGGCTTGAATACCTTATAAATTTCATTTTGCTTTTTCGCGATATGAGAAGACTTGAATAAAGGCAAGTGCAAGTCTTACCTACGTTGAGCCAGTAGCTTACTTTGTCGTCAGTGACTAAACAATGCATGCCGAGATTCAATTAGACTTGCAAATAAATAATTTTTCTAGTTTCAGTTGTGTTTTCATTTGAATCACTCATTTTTTACATGCAGATATTTCCCTACTGAGTTGAAATAAATATACCTACACCATAGCGTTTTTGTAACGTAAGCTTTCTTTGCGTGTTCTATTATCTATATTATATTGCTTTTATAACGCGAATTATTCTGAGGAGTTACTTGACCTTATTCCACTCTCTATTTTCTACTACCACACCGCACGTCACCGAATTCACTCCAACTTCACTCTCACCATATGAACTGGGTGCCTGATGCCAGAGCTTTTTTCTATGCTAATTGTAGAACCAACTTTCTTCGTCGGTGTTCCTATTACATTTCAACATGGGGTTATTCAAGGAGCGGATCAACAAATTCCTGAAAAACCGACAATGTATTGGTGTTTCCTCTGGTGCTGCAAATGTTCATGGGCGGTCGTAATCACTTAACATCAGGTGACCCGCCTGCTCGTTTGCTCGCTATTCATATTTTAAAAGCACACACATACCACTGACCGGTCAGCTTGACTCGTTTCGATTTTTGAGTTACTTGCTCACCCATTGTGAATCTGGCTTTACTACCTTTGCCGTGTTTCTAATGTTCGCGTGTTTAGAACCAATTTTCATACAAACCTGCCCCTGGGCCAACCAATACCCGATACACTTATCTTGAGGAATGCTGGCTCCCGCACACGAACACATAAATAATATAGGGAAACAAATTGGACAATTCCAGAATATTTGGGACAATCCCAGAAATTCTTGGAGTATTCAAAGTACCTATATTCTTGACATATCCCAAAGTTTTATTATATCACTCAGTGAAGCAAATCAAATGAGTTTGATGGCATTCATTTAGTGATGATTTCTGAGTTAGAGAAAGATTTCAACGACACTAGAGGCCCACTAAGGCATGTAAGCTTCAATAACAACCATGGCAGAACGAGTCTCATAGGTTAGGTTAACTTTATCAAAATTTTAGGTTTATAGGGTCTGTGTAGAGAAGTTATGGGTATGCAAAAAAGTTTCAAATTGGAGATAACATACAAAATGGAAGTCAAGACGTGAAATGAAAGTGTGAAATAAATATATTATCTGCTTGAACAATCTAACAACTGCCAACGAATGCATCATTCCTCAGTCATTACTGTATAGAAAAATGTATACAGCAGTATAAAAAACGTACATACATATAACAAAAAAGGGAACATAAAAGAATTTTAAACAAAACATTTAACAGGCCATCGCATCGCTTAAAAATTCCCGGTCATTATCCATAAAACGCCTACACGTAATAATCTGCCTGAAAATACGTTGAAGACCGCGCATAAAGTTGTGAAATTACTGCTAAAATGTATGAATAATCACACGTATAACGATAACGATGAGAGTAAAGTACAAGTTCTTGAATATTTTGGTCTTCATAAATATAACAAAGTTCACATAACGCTGGAATTACCAGTTCATTATAATGGTTTAACTTTTGATCTTGCATCGATGAAGGAACTGAATATTTTAATTAATCTTTCAATAGCTAAGTCACCTCGTCTTCGCTCGCCTTAGGATCTAAAAATTCTTTCTTAGTGTGGGGGTCTACACTTTACAGTCTAAAAGAGGCAAACCATTGTCAGGTTTCTAGATAGGTATCCTGTAGTTTATTCTTTTATGATTTATAGATGTTTATATTTTTATGGTTTATTTTTAGATTGCTGACTTTGTGGAGGTTTCTATTCATCATTCATAACCTTTCACTAAGAATGTTTCATTACAGATGAATCGCCTAATTTCGCTCTAAAAATTTTCAGCCTGTTTGCTGCAGATTTAAATGAATAAGTAAGTATTTATGTATTTTTTGACAGAAGGGCTGGCTCATTTTTTGCGCAACGGATCAGCCTAGCTGTCCAACGCGGAAATGCAGCCAGTATTCTTGGCACCACTCCACGCGGGCATGATTTGTATAGTAATTAGATAAGGCTAGCTTTAAGTTTTATTGTAATATTTTCATTTTTTTTGACAATAAACTTTAATAAATCTCTAATTTATTGCGAATCTGTCTCTGATGTGGGTCGTTACGGAATGCTGCTACCATCTGGCTTTATATATTTGCTCTAGACAAACCTTTATTCAAACTCTTAAGAATGAGAATTATAAACTAGTAAGTTCTTAGTTGTCATAAATTGGTAGAGTTCCGATACAATGCCTTATAAAACCCACTGGATTGTTTTTCTATGCATAACTTGCCTTTCCCGGTAGTCCCGGGTTCTGAATAACCCAACTGGATATTAACATACGTCTATTGTTTACTCGTAACTATCATATTTCTTCTGTTAAGCGCATTCCTGTAAAGTATAATAATTGTAAAGCTTTTAAAGGAATAGTACTACGCACAGGACGGTATAAATCAGGTATGATTATGAAGTATTCCGAATAAATAATTGCGGACTGCTGCAACTTGGTTTTTTTTTTGTCCAGTCCTAAATATTTTGACAGGTTCAAATACGTTTTTTGTTTAAAATAGCCGATGAAAAGAGCCCTTCTTTCTATAGAGTACTGAATTTAGTTCATTGATCATACTTAATTTACCATCGGATCATAGATTCTTAACTATTGGTAAACAATACAAATCACCATATTGTTCTTCATTTGTCACATGAAGGATACAAGTAGGTACCGTACCTGCCCACGCTCCCGGATTTGCTCTACCATTGTACAGCACTTCTCACACGCAGTGAACTGTTTAAAAATCAAATTTATTCTGCCCTAGTGCGCAATTTACGGTTACTTGATATAATTTACATGATTTTTATTCTTATCTCTTAGACGGCTGCTTTTAATTTTTCCAAGCACGTTTTTTGTTGAGATTTCATAGTTTTAATATTTTTTCAAACGCTTTATTCGACGCGTTACACACAGGAATTTCGAATGAAATCTTT
This sequence comes from Maniola jurtina, assembly GCF_905333055.1. NCBI lineage: Eukaryota > Metazoa > Arthropoda > Insecta > Lepidoptera > Nymphalidae > Maniola > Maniola jurtina. The sequence goes on along the minus strand of NC_060037.1, from coordinate 2,901,445 downwards.
CCTTGGTTACTTAAATTCATGTTTTAATCCTTCTAAACAAGAGATATTTTACAGTGTAGATAAAAATTAATATTATTATGTTTCTGAAACTTTGCTTTTCTTAAAGATTGTGAGTTTACTTTATAAGAATCATAGTTAACAAGTGTAAATTAAAAATTTTCAACACCCCCGACAAATCATTTTCAAATAAATAATTATGTATATCTAGGCAACGTCCATCTTGACAGCTTGACATTTGTCAATTGACACTTGAATATTATGAACCTAACGGTTATCTAACCTTCTTTTATACAAGAAAACTAGAAAAGAGCTGATAACTCTTAAACGGCTGAACCAATTTTTTTGGATTATAGCTAAGAACACTCTCGATCAAGCCACCTTTCAAACAAAAAAAACTAAATTAAAATCGGTTCATTCGTTTAGGCGCTACGATGCCACAGACAGATACACAGATACACAGACACACAGATACACAGATACACAGACACACAGATACACAGATACACAGATACACAGATACACAGATACACACGTCAAACTTATAACACCCCTCTTTTTGGGTCGGGGGTTAAAAATTGTTTAAAAACAAATTATAATATTTTACTCTTTGTTTTGCCAAAGATTTCATCAAATCAATACTTATAATAATCAACTAATAAAACAAAATTTAAAATAAATAGTTAGGATACCTACTCTACATAGGATACATAGGATATCTACTATGACTTTGTTTTTTGTAAAACGCCATAATTAAAAAACTTCACTATCGTCCTCGTATAGTTTTCAAACGAAATTCTCTCCATCTCGAAATTCCCACAGACTTATTATTATAAAGGAATGGTAGAATTATAACATTTTATGGATGAAATAAATCAAATGCTAATCCTGTCTTTCTCGGTGAGCGTGTTGGACGTTAGTAATAATGAGTTATGGGAAATCTATTTGGGTTCTCACGTAGGTTGTATTGACGAAGTGAAGTTAGTATTAGTAGGAACAAATAATTCGTGCCTAATATTTTACGTGGGTATCATTTATTTAGAGGGCTACGTCTATTTGAAATGTTGTACGTCAATAGCAGTAGGTAGATATTGAGGATCGTGCGGATGCCTCCCTTTGATGCGATTCTTGCTAGGATGTTCTTCCATTACTCTCTATTTCCTGCAGCGTGAATTGCATCGCAGATAGGTGTATCGCCCGCTTTTTTATTTGGTCTGACCAAAACGTTTCGGGCTATGTCCGCAGGGTCTCTTTCCTTCGATCGAACCACTGACCATGAGTTTTTCAATATTCTTTCTTGCGATGTTACTCAAGTACTAAAGAGTACTAATGGGATGCCAAGTAGGGTGCCAATGGGATCCTATAACTAAGTCTCCGTTGTCTGTCCGTCCGCCTGTCTGTCTGCCAGCGGGCTGTATCTCGTGAACCGTAATAGCTTGAAAGTTGAAATTTTCACAGAATATGTATCAGGCAGCTAAAAAACAAATACTTACTAAAAATTTCGATACTGCCACCATGAAAATTAAAAAAAATACAAAATGCTATTTTTTGTACCTACGATGATACGGAACCCTCCCTGTGCGAGTCCGACTTGCACTTGACCGGTTTTTATTTTGAGTTTGTTAAGTAATGAGACGTTGGTTTTATGTTCGGTCCACGATATATTGAATTGATTGAATAGTAGTTACCCAACAAAAACTAACGGTAAGTACAATTCTTTGCGAAGACATCGGTCTGTTTACGAAACACAATATCAAAACAAAGTGTTCTAATAGGCTTTAATTTTATACAGCAGGTCCATAAGTTGGCAGGCGCCAAGTAGGCGTTACAAAAGAACAATAGCGCATGCCACTTAGTGGAACAACGCCAAATGCAGTGTTTAGTCTTTGGAACCACACCTACTGTGGCATCGTCACGTCAGGAATTCGTAATTCGTAATACTATTTTTTGACAAGTGCAACACCAACGCTAGTTTTTACGCACTGTAGGTATGAGCAGAGTGGTATGAGTAAGAAATTGAACGGTATCAGACATTCCACAACCGAAGGGAAGCTGTGATAGATAGCTGTGTGTGTGAGGACGTCCGCCTTCTAATCGGAGGTCGGGGGTTCGAGGGTACCTCTAACTTTTCGGAGTTAAGTATATGTGCGTTTTAAGTACGAGTACCCAATTAAAATATATCACTTCCTTTAACGGTGAAGGAAAACATCGCGAGGAAACCTGCATGCCTGAGAGTTCTCAGATCATCCCATCATGACAAACCAATCACTGGCCCACTACTGAGCACGGGTCTTTTCACAAAATTAGAAGGGTTTTAGCCATAGCCTACCATGCTGGCCACAGAAATCCAATTGGCAGACTTCACACACCTTTGAGAATATTATGGCGATCTGTCAGTCATGCAGGTTTACTCACTATGTTTTTCAACCTTCCTTTCACGGAACCCTGACAAAGATATTCTTTATTTATATGGGACAAGGCATTTGTATGATTATTGCATTCAGTAAAACCCAAATGTCACCGTCCTAAGGAGACAACAGGTTTGTGGCACCTAGACCCTTGTCACTGGAACAGGTCTTGTAGGTCACTCCTGTGCATCGGCCAACATTCACGACAGGCTCTAGATCTTGAAATCTAAATGTCATGGAAGATAGCAATTATCTCATTAACACAAGGCACAAGCGGTGATAACCTTCTTTTTTTTTTATTCAGATACAAGTTAGCCCTTCGGATCGGTTGATGATGGTGATTGTGATCATCGCAATGTCTATGACTGGGTTCGGTACGTCTTACATCTTACCGGGCTTTATTACCGACTAGAGGATGCCCGCGGCTTCGCCCGCGTGGATTTCGGTTTTTTAAAATCCCGTGGGAACTCTTTGATTTTCCGAGATAAAAAGTAGCCTATGTCCTTCCCCGGGATGTATCCCATGTCTATACCAAATTTCATTCAAATCGGTTCAGCGGTTGGGCCGTGAAAACGTAGCAGACAGACAGACCGACACACTTTCGCATTTATAATATTAGTATGGATTACCGATCCCAATACTTTTTCGTAATAAATACGTCCGCAATGGTGGCTCCTGCGAATAATAAATTTATTAAATCAGGTAATTTAATAAACGATTGCACACGTGTTCAGAAACATTTACCTACGCAACACCTATAAATAAATCGCAATTTGAATACATTAACATAATCATGCCGAAAAATAACACGTTTACCGAATTTCACTAGTACCTACCGCAGCTAGTACTGGTTATAGCAGTTTTGTAAGAAAAAACATGTTAATTATAATATGAGGTCCTTCTCTTTGAGAATATAATCACACTAATATTATAAAGGCGAAAGTTTGTGTGTATGTTTGTTACTCCTTCACGCATAAACTACTGGAAGGATTTGGCTGGGAATGGAGATAGATTATACCCTGGATTAACAAAATATGCTACTTTTTATCCCGGAAAATCAAAGAGTTCCCGTGGGATTCTGAAGAACGTAAATCCACGCGGACGAAGTCGCGGCATCTGTAGCTAGTAAAGAATAAATAATCTGTGCACCAAACTCCTCTGTTAAAATTGGACTAAATATTCCCTAACCGAACCAATTTTCAATTTATTTCGTAATTATTATTTCCGCATGCTACATAATATCTCTGCCTGTTCAGTTCAGTACCGTGGGCGTACATTTTGTCGTATGCAAATCGCCCATGTTTGTGTGGGCGCGAAGGTTTTTGCAACTTGTTTTGAACTGTATTAGGAAAATTGACCAAATCATAGAGCGCTATTCTCAAGTTATAAAACGAAATGAAATAAAATTATTAAAATAAGTAATATTTTACAGTCCAAAATTGGTTCACGGGAAACAACTTTTCAGAAAGTCTTCGCTTCTTTATACTAAGGAGACAACAAGTGTAAAATTTAAAACACCCCCGACAAGTGACAACTAGAAAGGAGCTGATAACTTTCAAACGGCTGAACCGATTTTCTTGGATTATAGCTAAGAACACTCGATCAAGCCACCTTTCAAACAAAAAAAACTAAATTAAAATCGGTTCATTAGTTTAGGCGCTACGGTGCCACAGATACACAGATACACACGTCAAACTTATAACACCCCTCTTTTTGGGTCGGGGGTTAATAATAATAACTATCCCGAGAAACAAGTGTAAATTAAAAATTTATAACACCCCCGACGATCCAAAGTATTTGAGTTTTCCAAAACATCATTTTCAAATAAATAATTATATGTATTTAGGCAACGTCCATCTTGACAGCTTGACATTTGTCTATTGACATAATATTATGAACCTAACGGTTATCTAACCTTCATTTCTACAAGAAAACTAAAAAAGAGCTGATAACTCTTAAACGGCTGGACCAATTTTTTTAGATTATAGCTAAGAACACTCTCGATCAAGCCACCTTTCAAACAAAAAAAACTAAATTAAAATCGGTTCATTCGTTTAGGCGCTACGATGCCACAGACAGATACACAGATACACAGATACACAGATACACACGTCAAACTTATAACACCCCTCTTTTTTGGTCGGGGGTTAATTAAAAAGATAGATTTTAATAAGAACATTTTTTTAGAACGTAGAAGAATAGTAACAGTACCTACCTATTTGTTATGGTATCCAATCAAGACACGCGACAGCGTGTCTCGCCAAGTTCTAATAAGAACGGCGGCACGCTGACAAGTGTATATTACACGAACCATTTCGAGCTACTTTTGACCCCCCCATAACTCAGAAACTATTGAACCTACATATTTGTAATTTTGCATATCTATTAAGACCCCTTTAAACGCTTAGAATCCAAAATTTCATGAAAAAATCTTTTATCGATATTAAGTTATTAACGTCTGAAAAGTGCCATTTTTAACACTCACTCACTCATCACTCACTCATCAAAAACCTAACCTACTTCCAGGTGACTTAGAAACTTCAAATTTGGTATAGTGATAGGTAATTAGGTGTATACAAAGGAAAAAATCAGAAAATAGCAAATTATATTTTAATTTGTCATATATTATATGACAAAGTTATTGGTGTGGCTAGTAGAACAGCAAGTATGGATCGAGGTGCACATTTTAAGTTTGTAAAACTGTGTAACGTTGGTTCGTTGATCCGTTGCTCCATTGCGACGTGATTGAAGAACAAACAAATACTTGCTCTTTAATATGGATAGTAATGGGTGATTTACTTCCAAAGCAAGGAACATAACATTATAACTTCATATATACTAGTGACCTGCCTCGGTTTTGCTTGGTTTCACACGGACAGGTAGTACAATACAAACTATTCCCAGAGTTGATTTTCCGTTGTATGTTTTAAGTGGTCTAATTGTGTATTTTTTTTGTAAGGGATAATCTCAGAAGATAAAAGTTATGTACCTAAAGGTTAGGTATACTATATCTGACATACTGTACTTATTAGTTAGGTACTATTGTACTCGTATTGAAAGTGAAATCACACCTGGTGTCTTGTCAAGGGAATCAAAACCTAACGGACCTAGAACATTATGAAAAGTAGGTAGCAATATTATCATAAAAACCAAGTAAAGGAAAAAATCTTAAAACTGTTAATTTGTGGTTAGGCTTACATCACAAAAAAAGTGTTATTTCTTGTACGATGGCGCAGAACCCATCGTGTGCGAGGTACTTGACTGGTTTATAATTTGTAAGGGGTAATCTTAGATGATAATATAAGTTATGTATGTATATCTAAAGGTTAGATATATTATGGTATACCTAATAATTACTAATTACTATAATTTTCGTAAAAATATTCGTAAAATTATTCTCAGTTATGCACAATGAAACGCATAAAAAAGCAGGAACCTTTGAAACAATAACAAACAACTATAGTGCACATGTTGAAGTCCCATGCAGCCGTTACTGGTCAGCTGAAGTGACTCGACATAACATTTTGCTTTGCTTGCATAAATTATTATGTTTTAAAATTGTATCCTAAACTCAAAAACAATTACTGATTAATATTATCTATACTTAGGTACTATTTGTTATATTATCAACTTAAGAACTTATTATATTCCATAAAAAATATAAGAGCCAAAAAAAGATTCAATAAATTTTACCCGTGAAAATGTTACTTTAAGACATATTATCAATGACATAAGTCATATTAATAAATCCAACCACGGATATACTATAATACATATAATACCCATGTCCAATTACAAATTTTTGTGCTAGTACCTAGTACCTACTACGGACAGACGGACGAACGGACGGATATTGGAAAACTATGTATAATAATATAAGGGGTTCCTTGTTGCCTATGGAACCACAAAAAAAAAGGTCGTTGTTTTGTTAGTACTTCTTGGCAATCAATGGTACCCTGTTAGACATTGTTTGGTGTATTGTTTGTTAATTTACTTGTTTTGCCAGATGTCAGATATCGCGATCCATAAGGCGCAAGGCACACCACCAGAATGGTGAGAGGATGCGCGCCAAGCGCACGCCTTTGCAGTCAAGACTGAAGTAAACAGGGTGACCCTCCAGCCGAAATATTTAAACAAAATTATACAATCTAAGTGTAAAAAAACCGGCCAAGTGCGAGTCAGACTCGCGTACTGAGGGTTCCGTACTCGAGTATTTTTTCCAACATTTTGCACGATAAATAAAAACTATTATACATTAAAATAAATAAAAATCTGTTTTAGAATTTACAGGTAAAGCCGTTTCATATGATACCCTATTTGGTATAGTTATCTTACTTTGAAAATTAAAACACATTTTTTTTTAAATGAAGTGACACAGATTTTCTCAAATACTAAAAATACTTAAATATAAAAATTAAATCTGTATTATTATTATTTATGAAGATGAATATACTGAACTTTATCCAACAAAAATGATGTAACCACAAATTCGGGGTTTTCAGATTTATTCCTGTACTTGTGCTAAAAGACCTACTTACCTGCCAAATTTCATGTCTCTAGGTCAACGGGAAGAACCCTATAGGTTTCTTGACAGACACGACGGACAGACAGACAGACAGACAGACAACAAAGTGATCCTGTAAGGGTTCCGTTTTTACTTTTGAGGTACGGAACCCTAAAAATGAGAAAAATATTCATGCTTAGTTTTAAAAAAAACTGTGCCTGTTCAAAACATCGAGATTTTCGCATAGTGGTCACTGGTCACTACTTAAGATCCCGGCAAAGAAACCACCTCCACTCGAAGAGCAGTCTCTATTCTATTCATCACACCTCGACTCACCACGCTCGGTCTGCGCTGACCCTTAGTTGTAGACATTTGGCATAAAATAGAATTCATATTGTTACTAGTTCGTTTCAAGTTTGGATATTAAGAGTAGAGGCATTTAAGCTCGGGAAGGTGGCGAGAGCTGTTTTATTTGCATTGCTTTTCTCAGATTTTCATGTTAATCTTAACATATAGATCCTAGTTAAATAATAGTGAAAATAACCACAAAAACTCAGCTCACGAGATCGTGTGATTATGTTCTATTATTGAGTTCGCGTCTCGATATTTTATTTTAATTTTAAAGAGGACTTCACTGCTCAATTATTATTAAATTACATAAGTTTTAAAATAATCTAAGTGTGTTCGTGGTATCCTGGGTTCCAGCAGCAGAGTGTTGGGAAGTACTAGTTATTAAGTTTATGTATTTTAACATGCTTGATTAAAATTTGCATTTTAGGAAATACAATCCATGTGCGTTCGTGGTATCCTTAGTTCCAGTAGCAGAGTGTTGGGAGGAAGTACCTAATAGTTATTAATCCTATCTATTTTAACATTGGAAATTCATTAAAAATGTATTGGCACTTATGCGCGATTAGGGGCACTGGGAGATAAATTGAAATCACATATAAGTGTCAGTGGCAGGCAATGTGTTAAATAAGTATAGCAGGTGTTTTACGAAATATTACCGCTTTAAATATATATAATACTTTAAGTGTACCTACTATCTACCTACCTTAAATAATTTTTCTTGGAGTTCTTTTAAATTATTGTGATATTATTATTAATTATTTTACGAAATATTTATTTTCAAGTATGAGTCGTACAGTGCAGTTACTGGTTGGTGACTCAGTCATATTGCACGAAATAATTTCAATGCCTCCCGATGGAAGTTGTTTATTCCATTCGATTGCATTCTCACTATATAATTCTATTGATTCGCACCTTTTTTCATATGACGAATTAACTTTAAATATGAGGCAAAAAAACGATTCAGTTTTTGGCGAGATGTTAAATCGTATAAGAGTACGTGTTGTAATAAAACAAGATATATATGCTTTATCTCATCGGCTTCTAAAATTAAATTCCGATAACTCAACGGCACGATTAATGGAAATTATAAGATATTTGTCAAAGATGCCTAATAATACAGTATGTTTGTTTGCCACTAAAAACATGTGTAATCACTGATTATATCCATACTCGCACTCAAAACTACTCAATCGTAAACTACGAGTAGGTAATATAAGTAGATGCAAGGTATTTATTATTATTAGCTAGTTAAGTAAACCAAATACAGCAAAACTCGTTTAAATGTGTTGAACTCATTATTTCCAATAAACTTAAAGTAGGTACTTAGAGTAATACGGTCGCATTATTATAAAAGACCTTATAATCAAACGTTACACGTGCCACTCTCAAGAAATACTTTTAAAAGCCTTAACTTTAAAAAGATCTGTAAGATAGTTAAGGTAAGTAAAGTTTTTAGACACCCTATTAGGTTAGGTACGGAAATCTGGTATTTTAGATAAAGTTCTTTTCTTGGTTTGTTTCTATTATCGTGTTGTTTTAAAGTTTAATTCTGTGCAATATTTGTGAAGTAATTTTAATAAGTACATGAAGAGAAATCAACTTCACAAAAAGTTATGATATCCCATCAAAAACATAAATGTGAAAATGTAGCCAAGTTCGAACTTGAGAAACATCTTAGTTTAATAAATGAAGATGATAAAAACATAAAATAAATGTGAAAATAGAGCCAAGATCGGACTTGAGGAATATTTTAGTTCAAATAATGAAAATAAATCAACTTTACAAAAATTGATGATATCCCACCAAAAACATAAATGTGAAAAAAGAGCCAAGTTCTATAACATGCGAGGAATTTAAGCTTCGCCGATAAAAGCATTGATATCTAAATGGGTGCCAAGTTCTATAGAAGGTCTTTGTATAATGCCTACAAGAATGTACAAAGATCTTTGATTGTTTAAAATATTGTTTATGTTATTAAATACATAACTTGGCAAGTTTGAATACTCAATTAATCATATTTAACGTCTAATATGCTATATATTTCAAGCTTAAAAATGTACTTGGCAAAATTTCATCTACATACATCAATTATTCGTGGCGAAAAAAGTTGCCAAGTGCATGCCTAAGTTTGAAATATATAGCATATTAGTCGTTAAATATGATTAACTAACTATTCAAACTTGCCAAGTTATGTATTTAATAACATAAACAATATTTTAAAGCAATCAAAGATCTTTGTACATTCTTGTAGGCATTATACAAAGACCTTCTATAGAACTTGGCACCCATTTAGATATCAATGCTTTTATCGGCGAAGCTTAAATTCCTCGCATGTTATAGAACTTGGCTCTTTTTTCACATTTATGTTTTTGGTGGGATAGTTTATTTACCAAACGTAGTAAAACATGTGTTTTACCGTGTAAATAGGTAGGTAGGTACTGAGTTTTCCAATATAAGAGGAGCCTTGGCATATTTATGTTAATGTTCATCGGTCGCTAGCTGTATGTCACATTAGTTAGTCATAGCGTTGTGCCACAGGAAACAATACCAATAGGTATTGTGTTGTGATCTGACGAATACCTAACTATACAAGTGTGCGAATAGCTAACCTAACTAGAATAATTTTTTCAATTTTTTAGTTTCATAGTTGACTTACACGTGAAGTTGCCTCAAAATTTGCCCTAAAATAGAGATTTTCAAGGGCCATAATTTTTAATTGTTTTAATTGTTTTAGGGCATAGATAATGGAGTAATTAATATTTAATTAATAATTAATATGGCTTAGTTATAGACGTAGTACAACAAAGAATCACACTAATATTATAAAGGCGAAAGTTTGTATGTGTGTGTGTGTGTGTGTGTGTGTGTGTGTGTGTGTGTGTGTGTGTGTGTATGTTTGTTACTCCTTCACGCAAAAACCACTGGACGGATTTGGCTGAAATTCACAATGTAGATAGATAATATCCTGGATTAGCACATAGGCTACTTCCCGGAAAATCAAAGAGTTCCCACGGGAATTTTAAAAAACCTACATCCACGCGAACGAAGTCGCGGGCATCAGCTAGACATTTCTTTGTTTAATTAATCAGTCCGATGGTCCGAGCAATAAATACGTCAGTTTTGTAAACGGATGATTTAATCACGCCCACAGGCAAACCCACGTGATGCTGCTTAGTTAGTAAAAGTGAAGTAAATCCAGGTGTAGGTTTCATCATCGAGGTCGTTTGCGATCAATATTTGACTATTTGTATAGCGGGGCAAACATTTGTGGACCATGTGAAATATGAGATGGTAAACGTCGATCTACTTACAGTGCATGTTTTTCTTAATTTTCCTAACAATCTATACGTTTTGAATTCTCACCTTTGTCTCTATCTATCAAGACTAACTCATATAAAAAAAATCTGTTTTAAAAGGTAAGTGCGTTTTATATGGTTTATTTGGTTTAATTATCTATACTTTGAAAATTGCAAATACTAATTTTATTTATTTATGAACGCACCTTAAATATTTTTTTAACCACAAATTCACAGTTTTAGGAATTTCTGCTTTACTTGTGCTATAAGACCTACCTATTGGCCAAATTTCTTGATTCTAGGTCAACGACTAGTACTTATCCTATAGGTTATAGACAAACGGATAGACAGACATCGAAGTGTATAAGGATTCCTTTTTAAACTCTGACCCCAAAATAGGGGTGTCATAAGTTTGACGTATGTAGGTATCTGTTTGCTTGTGTATCTGTCTGTGGCATCGTAGCTCCTAAACGAATGAACCGATTCTGATTTAGTTGTTTTGTTTGAAAGGTAGTTTCCTTTAGAGGTACGGAAACAAGAAATGGCATTAATTTTATTAAGCCCTCGATATTTCTAGTGCTCGGATTGATAATTTCCAGCACGTCACGGTCAACGCGTGCTGCCACTATAATATACTGTTAGATGTATTTCATAAATAACGGCCCGCGATAATCGCGTGTCGCGGCGATTTGTTTAACTTGCTACGAACGCTTACCGTAAGTGTACCGATCTTAACTAGATGAGGGTGGGCCCAAGTTACGCGAGCTTGTGATTTTTAACCCCCGACCCCAAAAAGAGGGGTGTTATAAGTTTGACGTGTGTATCTGTGTATCTGTCTGTGGCATCGTAGCTATGAACCGATTTTAATTTAGTTTTTTTTGTTTGAAAGGTGGCTTGATCGAGAGTGTTCTTAGCTATAATCCAAAAAAATTGGTTCAGCCGTTTAAAAGTTTTCAGCTCTTTTCTAGTTACTGTAACCTTCACTTGTCGGGGGTGTTATAAATTTTTAATTTACACTTGTACATCTATACTACGCGTATCAATACTTAACTAAACATATTATGAATGCGCAAGTGATAAAGGTTCCGTTTTTCCTTTTGAGGTACGGACTCCTAATAGTCGTCTCAATGACCTTAATAATCATAACAATTAGTTACATCGAACCTTTATCAAAGGTGGCACGATTAGATAAACCTATCAGTAAAATTAACGGAACGATGAACGGTTTCTTTCATCTCAGATATGTCGTGATGTAACGGACTACATTAGAAAAGTCATGGGTGGTTAAGAATTTGATTGACAATCTTATCGCGTGATCATTTTAGTGAAAGTAATTTCCTGACTAGGTACTCATCTATCGATCTACTTAATTATATAAATTTGAAATCGCTACTTATGGTGATGGTTATTGTGGTATTCTTGTTATTTAAAAGACAGTGGCTTTTGGATATACCTTTAACTTAACTTCTCTCAAGCTTGGAATATCTGCATCGACACAAAGTAACCTGGATACAGGATATATTACGATGAGTATGTACAAGACATTTTTTGACTTGGTTCCTCCTTGACCGCTAGAATATTTGTCTTCGCCTACGTCCTTCCGGCATCAGTTTTCCCCTCCACTTTTAATATAGGTAACTACAAGTCAAGAGTGAATAGATATCTTCTAGGTAGGATCATTTTGGGTTACATCATCACTAGCTAGCAGGTCTGATTGCAGCTAACCGCTAGTCTATTAAAAAAATCCTTTCTTTAGGTGTCTACTGTCTAGATTATACGAACCTGCATTTATAACCACTCCCGCTGTCTCTTATGCCTTGTACGAGTTCGTGTGACAAAGTAACGGGCTATCAATGTGCACTATTATACGCATGCAGCGATCGACAGTTTTATGTTGGTTATTAACTTGCGCCTTTATACATCTGGGTCACCATACAAATACCGCAAAGTTGGCATACTAGTATCGCTTTCAGGTTTCGCTCTTTAGGTGGCCCAGTAATCGGTACCTATTATTATTATTGTAAGGAAAGAGAGAATAGAAACATTGCCAGTGCGTCGTCGTTCTTATTAGAATTTTTGTTAACCCCCGACCCAAAAAGAGGGGTATTATAAGTTTGTAAGTTGGTGTGTATCTGTCTGTGGCATCGTAGCTCCTAAGCTAATGATTTTAAATTAGTTTTTTTTGTTTGAAAGGTGGCTTGATCGAAAGTGTTCTTAGCTATAATCCAAGAAAATCGGTTCAGCCGTTTGAAAGTTATCAGCTCTTTTCTTGTTTTCTTATAGAGGTTTTTGTGTCGGAGGTTTTTCTTGAAGGAACACTAGCGTGCATCTTGATAGACTTTTTGTAAGTCCGGTAAGTACGTACCTAGGACGATATAAACTACGATACGATACGATACGGTAGAAACTACAGTAGTTTCCTTAGAGAAAGCGTGCCGTACCGTAGGAAGTTTTTGTATCAGGCAGAATCACTCAACATCTCAAATGCACATGTCTCCGAAAAGTTAGAGGTGCGTACCCAGGATTGAACCCTGACCTCCGATTAGGCGGACGACCTAACCACTATCATGTACGGGACCCTAAAAAGGTTTGAGACCCTTGTTTTACTACGTATAAAAGACAAGCCCTCGGGGACAAGGCGGGTTATTTTACAATTTATTCCACCACCAGTACTTTAGACAGTAAGTAGTTATGGTGCAGGTGTCTCACAGGCTTCACGTATACGTCTTAACCACGCATTAACACGCCTGCGGTGATGTCCCCAATATGTCGAGTGGTATTTGAATGCATTTCTTACTTATAAACGAATATAATTTGTGATAAATTACGAAGTTTGTGCCCATTACGTATAATTTTACGTGATATTGTTAATAATAATAATATTATGTAGGTGTTGTCTGTGCAGCGATATGCCATACCAACAATAAGTAGAGGCTTGTATTTTTATTTTATACTAGATTTCATCATGGGGTTATTCAAAGGGCGGATCAACAAATTCCAGAAAATATGTCGGCAACACATTGGCGGTTCCTCTTGTGCTGCAAATGGACGGCGTTAACCACTTAGCATCAGGTGACCCACCTCTCCGTTTGCTCGCTGGATCGATCTAAACATCTTCTCATCCCATTCTTAAACCGATACTTAGATCATTTCTTTTCATAAAAAAGTGTTCCTCTCGCACTGCCAAGGGTCACTGATAGAGATCTCTTATAGAGATAAGCGCTTCCCCGTCCACTTTTTCTTTCTCTCCCTCTTTATTGTTGTAAGTATAAATAAATAAAAAGATACCTACAAGTCAGAAATAACCAACTGTTATTTGTCCTGATCTCCCTAATAATTGCCATGCACCGGTTTCCCGCATGATATTATTACGGTTGATATTATAATAATACTGTTTATCCTAAACGCGGCACCGCTCGTTGTGATTACCTGCAAGTGTGTCAGCGGTGTCACGAGAGACATCCTTACCGCTTTCTATTCGCCTTCGGGGTGTTTTCTCCCACGAAAACACAATAATAAACTAGGTACATTATAATATTACTAGCTTATGCCCGCGACTTCGTCCACGTGGACCACACAAACCCCTATTTAAATCCTTTCTTAACGGATGCCAGACACCCCTAAAGTTTGGTTTAAGGGCAGGGGGTTGCCATGATACTTAGTGTATGGCATTGCATGACGTGATTTCTAATAGGCACTATTCTCAAGAAAATATAAAAAAATTAGACTTTATACTAACAAGGTCTTCATATTATTATCTCGTAGATTCAACTGTTTCGGCTATCTTCGTTAACATCTGGACCGTGACCGTGTAACTCTAAAGCGCCAGTATAACCCTTAAAAAGTGCAAAAGATTACAGTCCTTAAATAAATAGCAGTAACGGTTAAATTGCTGTAAAAATTGATATGCGATTTGCATTAATGCATTGTTAAGTTCTTTGTTATAAAGCACATAGGCCTACTTACAAGTAGATTCATTCTCAACGGCCTATACTTTTGATGAGAAAGTACCTTGTTAGGACGATCGTATAGGTATCGCATGTGACTCACGTACGATCTATTGGGAAAGCATAGGTACCTTACACGTATGTAACACGTTCACGAAAAACTAGATACAGTAATGAGTTCAAAATTTAAAAACCTTTTTAAAGAAGATAAAAGCTTTTTAGACTATATTTGTAAGTCCAAACACGGCTATCTATCCCATCATAAGTATTAATATGAATATGCTATTAGAAAGTTCCAATGTTACCTTCCATCTCCATCTTCAGGCTCTTATATTATGAAAAGTACTTATGAAAATAATTAATTAAAGAGTCCAAATTCGACTGTTCTGCCCACGTTCTGCCATAAGTCATTACAGAATTACCTCGATCAAAGAGAGATGCTCAAGGAACCGTAATCATCTACTGTGATCATCATCATATCACTCAATCAGTTAAAAAAATTAAAACCTACCAATATTGAATTATTACATGGCACCCAGTAACGTTTTCCTCGAAGGCTACTTACCAATTTTGACGGAATGACAACAATCAACATACGAATAAAGCAATCTAATAAAAATCTTTTAATAACATACTATGCTATTAGAAATACAGTTAATTTATGTATCTATTGGTCAAGGTTAATGATTATTATGATAATAATGTAAATGTTTTGATTGTTGCAGGTAATTAATAGCACGAAAACTACATAAAAGTACCAACATAAAGGAATCGGTTAATGTGCCAGGATATGGACAAGGAACGATGGACGGTAGAGATTGGTAAGGTTACCGATTAGGTTAGAATATGACATGAGTTCCAACTGAGCTTTTACCCTATTACACAATTGAATGAAACCGAAAATGTTTAATTGATATTCTTATAAGGGATCGGCTAAATATAGTCAAAATTGGTTATAACGACATCGAAGCCGAGGGGACCAATTATATCGGGTTGCAAAATCAGATAGCTGGAAATAGCCGGGTCATTATTTATTTTATAATAGCCGGCTAAAACTTGGTTAAAACGTTTTATCGTTTTAAACAATTTTGACTGTATCAAATGATACTAGGAAATAAAATATGGTGAGACGTAAGGATTAAAAAACAATGTTTTAATATGAAAAAGTTTATTGATAAAGATTACACCATGGGATAAATTTACATAGTTGATATATAAAATTGTTATCCTTCACCGATGTAAATAAAATAAAATAGCAAATATAACACAATTTAGTAGTTTCTAAAATATTTGCTGTAATAATGGGTATTTAGATACATTAAAACATTATAACATACATAGTTTAATTTGTAAATATTGTGCTATTTGACAAAATCAGCAACACTTGCTCTTAGACGAAGTAGAGCAACATGCTTCATCTTCTTTTCCTTTATCTTCGTTATGTTTTTCATCATCAGTGCAGGTACAATCATCGCATATCTTAAATCCGCCGTTTTCATCGCGACATACGCAAACGCATTTGGCTCCACCAGTTAAAATGCAAACGCATCCTAACTCATCACATTTACTAGATGAATTTTCACACTTGCAATCTCCACAGATCTTCAATTCGGATTCATTTGCAGATTTTTCGCATTGGCAATCGTCACAGCGTATTATTTTACCTTCACTGTTCATACAAATACAAATGCATTCCTTTCCGTCTGTTGGAATGCATTCACAGCCTTCTTTGTCACATTTTCCAGATACTTCTTTAGAGTCTGATACGCAAACGCAGTCATCACAACGTTTGAATCCACCCATTTCATCCCGGCATACGCAAATACATTTAGCTCCGTCAGTGGGAATGCAAATGCATCCCGATTTATCGCATTTCTTGGGAGTATCTATACATTGACAGTCATCGCAACGGACTATTTTGCCTTCAGAATTCAGACAAATACAAATGCAATCCTTTCCATCTGTTGGAATGCATACACAACCCACTTTGTTACATTTTCCCGATTCTTCTTTAGCGTCTGAAGAGCAAATACAATCACCACAAAGCTTGAATCCACCTTTTTCATCGCGGCATACGCAAATACATTCAGCCGCGTCAGTTGGAATGCAAACGCATCCAGACATATTACATGTGCTTGAAGATTTATCGCACTTGCAATTGTCACACCGCACAAGCTTACCGTCAGAATCTTGGCAGACGCATATGCATTTTTTGCCTAAAGTTGGAATGCATTTACATTCAGCTTTGCTGCAATGTTGCTCATCTTTTCCAGTAAGTTCAGAAGCGTTAGGCGAGCATGAGCAATCGTCACAGCGTATGAACTTTCCTTCAGCGTCACGGCACACACAAATGCAATCCGCTCCCCCAGTTGGAATGCATACGCAATTTTTCAGCTCACATTTGCATGAAGATTCGTCACATTTACAGTTGTCACATCGTACGATGTTGTCCTTAGCGTCCAGACACACGCAGACGCAAGTTCTACCGTCAGTTGGAATGCAGAAGCATCCCGCCTTGTCACATTTCATGTCACAACTGCGGTTCTTATTGATGGTCACTTTGCAGCAAGGCATTTTGAATTACTTGTTGAAATGTATCTGAAAGAATAAAATATAAAAATTAATGTAACTATTGAATTAAACATTGTAGGTTCTTTCTATAACATTGACCCATGTAAAGTACTTTGAGAAGTTCCAACTGAATTTTTACAAAACTCAAATTCAAACGGTGAAAGTCGCGGAAAAGAGACTAGTCCTCATTTCTGAAGGTCAAGACCACTAGTCATTCATCACATAATGTTAGCGGTTTTTTTGGGATAATAATGCGGTGGGCACCCACTTCCTCAATAAACAGGACCGACGCCTATACGGAGCACGTTCTCGGAGGAAACGAAATTTCCAAAGGCCCTCCTTTGATCACCTATCTAGTTATAAACCTAGGTAAGAAGGACTAGTTATAGACCTCAATTGATTTTATAGACTATTGCAGCTAAGCCACACGCCCTTAAAAATATAGAAAGTCCCACAAACATAAAGGTTATCTAAAAAAAATAATTGAACGGTATAAAGATAACACAAACAAAAACACTATTATCAAAACACTCACACTTTTATCTGCTCACAGTTGCTCCGTCGGCTATTGCTAATAACACTGATAAGAGATAACAGAACCGCGGGCTTATATTCATTCATAATATTAACTCGTGTGCAAACGCGATGCGCAGTCAGAGGGCCGTGCGCATACGCATAGGAGTTTCCTATCTATCATGCGTAATTATATCTATTGTACCTATGGAATTCTTACACATAATACATGTACAATGTACATGCTTAAGTTTATAAATTGTTCTATTTTTTTTTTCAATTCTTCCTAGCCAACTTCTACTATCTAAAGGTAAAATATACCTTTAGATTTTTTAAATTCTTATTTTAAGAGATTATTCGCTTGACGAATATATAATAGTGAATTCTAAATCTAAATTGAAAATCTAGGTAATCTCTCGAATTCAGAAAGTATGAACGCATGACGTCATACCACTATATATTGGTGACGTCATATACCAGCTTGCATCAGTCCAGTGCAAACTGTTGCAACAAGTGATATTCAGCCAGTCGGAACGAGTGAAACATGACTCATACTTGAATGATGTATTATTTATTATGCTTTTCATATTATTTTTATCGATGACATAATATTTGTGCTTAACTTTGACCTTACTACTTGATTTAAATTGATGAATCTGATAGATCTCTGCGTCGTATTCCCCATTTTCAGAAGTGTGACCCTTAGCACCAAGGATCCTTTTGTGAACGATGTTGCGCTATTTCCTTCGGTTCTTTGCGACATACAGGGCCTCCTGGACCTTGCTATACTTTAGTTTTTAGGGTTCAAAAAGAGAAAAGGAACCCTATAGGATCACTTTGCTGTCTGTCCGTTTGTCCATCTGTCCGTCCATTGTGTATGTCAAGAAAATCTGTAGGGCCCTTCCCGTTGACCTAGAATCATGAAATTTGGCAGGTAGGTAGCTCTTATAGCACAAGTAAAGGGATATATCTGAAGCCATGAATGGGTGGTTACATCCATACATCATTAAAAAAAATTAAAATGTGTTTTAATTTTCAATGTAAGGCAACTATAGGTACCAAGTGTGGTATCATATGAAAGGGCTTTACCTGTACATTCTAAAACAGATTTTTATTTATTTTTATACATAACAGTTATTGATTTATCGTGCAACATGTTGGAAAAAAAATACCTGAGTACGGAAACCTCGGTGCGCGAGTCTGACTCGCACTTTGCCGGTTTTTTTCTTATAAAAGTCCGTAACAATTAAGGTTGGCCTTATAATCGTAATTTGAACAGCATTTTTGTTATAGCCGAGTTATAACACCTAGTAGGTATAGGAGTAGGTATGAGTATATCCATCGTGGGCGATGCTCACTCGCCTTGAAGAACAGTCGAATGTTGGCTCATTAGTATGCAATGCAATCCCATTCTGAATAACTTGCTCGCGATTGCAGGAATCTCGAGCTGTTTAAATATTTTTGAAAGTCCGAAACAAGAAAAAAAATTTAAATCAGTGTCTAGATAAAAAAAAATACCTGCTGGTTCACACTAGACACTATTTAAGTGCTATTGTAACATGTAACGTACTTTGCGAAAATTTTATGGAAATGTCAAATTACGTTTCCCATCGTGGAATTATGAATCAGCTTACTACCATCCTTACTTTTTGACAGATATACCTAAATGATATAGGTACACACTAGGTTATACCCGCGACTTCGTCCGCGTGGACTTCTCATATTTGAAACCTTTTTTTACCCGTTTAGGGGGTTTAGGGGTTGAATTTTAAAATTCTTTCTTAGGGCATGTCTATTATTATATAGACTGCGTGTCTATGTACTCGTATAATAGGGATTCGTCGAATAGTTTGAGTTGTGCATTGATAGATCAGTCCGTCAGTTATCTTTTCCTTTTATATATTTGGATAACGTTGACAATTCGTTAATTTCTCATTTTGTTAGTAGGTATTCTTTGTATTACCTGATTTACCTACTACTTATAGAAATTTCAAATCACGACGCTTTTCCGCCCCAGACGACATATTAAAACACAGATTCACGCACAGTTAACGTTAACATGACCAGCTTAATTATTCATAGACTATCAAGGTATTCGTACTTCGTAGGTACCTATGACTAACTTAAAGTCACACTAAAGTTTTTAGAAACGCGTCGTAGAACGAACAGTCAAAGCGCCTGCTGTAAGATGCATCTGTGTATGTGTGTGCCTGCAACCATTAATTAACTTAAAATATTCTCTGTCACGTATTTCTACTTTAAAGCCTATAGTTAACAATACAAGTGTAAATTAAAAATTTATAACACCCCCGACGATCCAAAGTATCTGAGTTTTCCAAAACATCATTTTCAAATAAATAATTATGTATTTAGGCAACGTCCATCTTGACAGCTTGACATTTGTCTATTGACATAATAATATTATGAACCTAACGGTTATCTAACCTTCTTTTCTACAAGAAAACTAGAAAAGAGCTGATAACTCTTAAACGGCTGAACCAATTTTTTTAGATTATAGCTAAGAACACTCTCGATCAAGCCACCTTTCAAACAAAAAAAACTAAATTAAAATCGGTTCATTCGTTTAGGCGCTACGATGCCACAGACAGATACACAGATACACAGATACACAGATACACAGACACACAGATACACACGTCAAACTTATAACACCCCTCTTTTTGGGTCGGGGGTTAAAAATAAGCAAAGCAAAGCTCAAGTCGCGTGGCCGCAACACGGATCTGTTCGAGTAGGTAAGGGTCTTGCGTAACTTGGTTTATTTGTTATGCTAATAAGTTGCGTTTACTTGTACGGTACTTTCTCTAAAAGCCTAATTTTCTCTTTTTATTGTAACACAATAGGAGGTCTTAGAATTAATGTCGTGCTATTGAGAATGCTATCGACAAAAATAGAGACCTAATTTTGACCATCTCACGCAGGTCAGTTTTTTAGGCATGTTTTCAGACATGACAGGTACCATCTTGTTCATACCATAATAATGGGCAAAATTGAAGGAAAGAGAAGCGTCGGTAAAAGAAGAAAGTCGTAGCTTAGTAACAGTTAGTAAAGAATTTCGTGTGGCGAGAAACCAGGAATTGTTGATTCGCAATGCCACGGGATGCTGCCTGGTTCGTGCCGGACTTAAAATAAACCTTAAGATAAACTTAAGCGCTAGTTAAAAAAATAGACCAAATACTAAAGTACCGAGCAGGAAGAAGATGGAGTTCTACTTATAGAACAAAATTGCAACAGTCTACGACTTAAACAGTCACTATGCTTTTACCATTTAATAAAATCTCTCTAAGTACAACATAAGTTCCAGCAAAATTACTTACATTGAACACGGCGCAAAACCGCGAGTAACCGCTACCTTGTATAGAAGTATTACTTCTAGTAGGTAACTTCAACACAATCGCTAATTCGTTCACAGTTACCCGTAATGGTATAGCTTGTAAAAACGGAGCAGGCCTTCCTTGAACGGCACTCGTATTCAATTAACGTCCTAAGAAAGTCTAAATTATGATCTTCCTACTTCAGTAACTAGAGTTACCTGCGTTCTTGGTACTTTAGTCGGTAAGTTTTATAATAGGTTAGACTTAAATTGGTAGACAAGCATCGATTTTTAACCCCCGACCCAAAAAGAGGGGTGTTATAAGTTTGACGTGTGTATCTGTGTGTCTGTGTATCTGTGTATCTGTCTGTGGCATCGTAGCGCCTAAACGAATGAACCGATTTTAATTTAGTTTTTTTTGTTTGAAAGGTGGCTTGATCGAGAGTGTTCTTAGCTATAATCCAAAAAAATTGGTTCAGCCGTTTAAAAGTTATCAGCTCTTTTCTAGTTTTATTGTAGAAAAGAAGGTTAGATAACCGTTAGGTTCATAATATTATATCAATTGACAAATGTCAAGCTGTCAAGATGGACGTTGCCTAGATATATAATTATTTATTTGAAAATGATGTTTTGGAAAACTCGGATGTTCATGCTCGGCTACTTTGGATCGTAGGCGCGGAATAGTTCAAGAAAATAGGTTCAGCTGTTTGAAAGTTATCAGGT
Source organism: Maniola jurtina (assembly GCF_905333055.1). Lineage (NCBI taxonomy): Eukaryota > Metazoa > Arthropoda > Insecta > Lepidoptera > Nymphalidae > Maniola > Maniola jurtina. The sequence goes on along the minus strand of NC_060037.1, from coordinate 2,879,804 downwards.
CTTTTCTCGTTACTGTAACCTTCACTTGTCGGGGGTGTTATAAATTTTTAATTTACACTTGTTTACCTCTATGGTTATTTTTACCCGACAGCATCAGAAGGAGGATAATGCTTTTCGGGTGTAGGTATGTATCAGTGGAAACTGTAAAAGTGGAGCGGAGCGGACTTTCAAATAAAATATATTCAGCAGACTGTCGTGCTGAGCGGAGGGCACGAAGCGGAGGGTAGCGGCACGGTGCGGCGCGGCCGGTAGAGTAGACTAGAAATATTCAAAATAATCGGAATACGGCTCAATGCAGCTATAGGCTGCTCAGCTCAGCTCAGCTCCACTCCTGCCCGCTTCGCTTAAATGGAAACACTTGTCACTTTCACGGCTCTTCTCCGCTCCACTCCGACCAGCTCCGCGTCTGTGGAAACGCAGTCCAATACCTACAACGAACAACAGGCAAACCATTAACATCGATTGTATATAAATTAGTATGCTGACCCGCGCCCGCGCAGCCTCGACACACATGCACAGCCTTGGAATCCATGTATGGTGGCTGACGTACTCGTTCATAGTAGGGTAATATTGTGTGTTCTAGCTCAAGTCTCTAGATGACGCGGCGCGCCAGCGCGCGCCGGATCTATAAGACTTAAGCTAGAACACACAATATTTTCACAATAGATATCAGTTACAAGAGAATGATCAGGTTATTGTTACTAACTCATGTAGAAAGATGATTCAATGGTTGATTTAGCACATTCTCAACTGATGCAACTACTTACGATACTGAGTTGGAATATTTTATACAAATTCTATTCTTAAGCATCGATTAGATTATTTAGATTTAGAATAATTTATATTTTGTACTGGAACCCTCAAGAACCTACCTAATGCAATTAATGTAGCACTCATCTCAAATTTATGTTAAGCGGAGGTTCAGTTTATGATGGGAGCAAGTTAAAGCGGAACAGGTATGTCAGTTTATTAATATAAGTAATTAGTAACCACACTCCTTTATCGTAAAGTAAAAATTCAAGTGTTGCGGTATAAAGGTTCAAACACGATCGTTCAATTATTCAATCATTCATTTATTCATTTATTCAAGTATTCAACTCATGGTAAGTGGTGTGTCAGTTTAAGATGGAAGCATACTAAACCAGAACAGGTACGTTTGTCAGTTTATTAATATAAGTATAATTAGTGACCACACTCCCTTACCGAACATTCAAGTGTTGCGGTATAAAGGTTCAAAGACAATCGATCAATCATTCAATCATTCATTCATTCATTTATTCAAGTATTCAACTCATGGTAAGTGGTGTGTCAGTTTAAGATGGAAGCATACTAAACCGGAACAGGTACGTTTGTCAGTTTATTAATATAAGTATAATTAGTAACCACACTCCCTTATCGAAAATTCAAGTGTTGCGGTATAAAGGTTCAAAGACGATCGTTCAATCATTCAATCATTCATTTATTCAAGTATTCAAAACATGGTAAGTGGTGTGTCAGTTTAGGATGGAAAGCATGCTATGCCGGAACAGGTAAGTATGTCGGTATATAAGTATCAATAATAATTACTAACCACACTCTTATAATAGAAGGTTAAAATTCAAGTGTTGTAGTATTAAGGTTCATCCAATTCATTCATTCATTCTAGTGTTATGGTATCCCACTAAAGCAAGTGTCCGAGTCAGAGGTGCATGCCCGGGATCGAACCCCTGCCCGACTTATAACCGGAGGCAGCGGACGTCTTAATCACTATGCTATCATGACTCATAGAGTAGATCGAGTTCGGTTGATAGACCTACTATTCCATAAAATACTTACATTAACACTTTTCTACCTAACTATTTTTGCCGATAAAATCATATTTCATATAAGTAAGTACCTATAAGTACTTTTTATTCTCTAAATGGGCGATAATTTTTATAAAATTATTATTAATCGATCCGCTTTTGGTAAGTAACTAATGAAATATTATATTGTATTTTGGCATTACACTATTTCAATTGCTGTAAACATTACCTACATAGTGCATAATATGCATACTTATCTAATGTAGAAATACAGAACAGACGCCATGAGTGTTAAAAAATAATATCAAAGTAGGTATAGTCGGGATACATCATGTGTTAACTAAAAGTGATTCTTTTTCGGTGTCTAATGACTCGTATTGCAGGATTGCATATTTGCAGTTTGCTTCCTAATAGGGAATCCTAAACATGCATGCGGCATCTTATGTATGTGTGTAATAATGAGATCTTTGAATGTCATTCTAATTACTTTTATGTTTAAGAGTCATTATTCTATGCAAATACTATGAACTTTTGACTTTATTGATTGACTATTAGAAGAACCTAAATTCTGTAAGCACTGTTTTCACTACGCATTTCTTTTGTGAGCACTTCAACGAGCAAACGTTTACTTAATTCACTTAAAAAATCATTTTTTAAATTTCAAAAAGCAGTTGTTTAGCTTCAGTATGTATGTATTTTTTTATTTTTTTTATTTTTTACATATTTTAATGAAAGAGTTGTGCATCTACAGAGAAATAATATTTTTTTTAATATTAACTTCTTACCTAATAGTATTTTAAAAAGTTACATTAAGTACATACATGTTTAAATTTCATTTCACCAAAAAATCTTTAATTGTTTCAGAACTAGTTAATAGTATGATGTAACAACATTAAAAAAATGTTTTTTCTATAACAGGGCTTCGAACTTTAGTAATAATCCTTTTAATTCGGATGACGAATTACCTATAACTTCAAATTCAACTTCAAAGAGTAAATCACTCAATAAATTGAAGAAATCAAAAAAGCGGCAGTCAGATTCAGAATCTGAACCGGAACCACCTGTAAAGCGTAAGAAAGCGCTTCAAAAAAAGCCTGTCAAGGCTGCACGTCCTTCATGGGAGTCTGAGGTGAGTTATTACACTTTATTTTTACTGTAAATATAATATTATTACAATTGTTTTCAAGAAATATTAGAATTCTGACTGAATATAAGCATCAACTAAACCCTTTAAGAAGATATTAATGGTTTTTTTACATCATTATATTTAATTGTTTAATTATTAGTTAATATTAGCTTAGCACGTTTGAATATGGAGCCTAAGGTCTCAAGTTCGATTCTTGAGCTGGATCAAATAAATTGTTAGCTTTAGGGGAGGTTTCGCAACTCAACTCTGGGTTGTTGAATTTATTGATGGAAACCTATTTATTAATAAACATTTTATTAACTGAGTTAATATTTTTTAATAACTAAAAATATTATTTTTGTCTTTTCAGTACGAAGAAGAAGTGGTGCAAAAGCTTGAACCACTTAAAAATTTTATCACCAAAAAAATAGCATCTGGGTATTCTACCCAGCGAAAACCAGAGAAATTAATAACGGAAGGCGATTATTACTTAGAACTCCGCATCTATAACGCTGCTGAAGCATCAAAGATAAGCCCGGGTAATCGATGGCGTCACGCCCTTTTTACTTATAAGTCATGTATGGATACCAACTCAGAAATTTGGCAGGCAACGAATCGCTTGGTCGCTGCTGCTAAGGAAGATTTTAAAGGGGTTAAACCTACACTATACCCAGCATGAAAATTTTAACTGCATTTTACTAACTTCAAATAATAAGTACTCTTACTTAGTATAATCTCATAATGACTTTTTGTGATATTTGTAATATAACAGTGCAAAAATACTTTTCACATAAGAAAAGTTATATACATAAGTCTAATTGTTTACTTCGCACAGAATTCGATAATGTTCAAATAATTGGAACTGCTTTTAAGAACAGAATACTAAGCTATCGTGTATGTCCATCAAAAAAAATTTTGTTACCTGAGCAATTTTTATCTGAAGTTGTAAATACGATATGTAATTTAGTAAAAAGAAGTCTTGAGAAACATAATGCTCTTAAAATAAATTTTGAACTATTTGCGACTTTTACTTTGCCAAAAAATAATGAAAAATCTTTGAAGTCGTTTAATACTAAATATGTACAAATTTTTCAATCCACAAACATAAAAAATATATATTTAGAGTGTGTAAAAAGCCTGCTTAACAAATTATCAGAGTTTGAACATTCAGAATCAGGCTGGTCTTTTGACTCTTTGAATAATTTAGAAGTAAACATTAATAAATATAATCCTTTAAGGACAGGCTCCTATATTCCACTACCAATAAAAATTCTGAAAACTAGATCTTGTGTAAATATTAAAAATAGTGATGATAAGTGTTTTCTGTGGAGTATATTAGCACATATGTATCCCACCGATAAAAACTGTAATAGAGTATCTTCATATCCTCATTATTCAAAAGTTTTAAAAACAGATGGTATGTCGTTTCCACCATCTTTTGAGGATATCACATTATTTGAAAAAAATAATTCTGACATAAGTGTTAATATATACAGTTTAGAAAAAAATGGTGATATTAACGGACCTCTGTACAAAACCAGCAAGCGTAAACTTGTTCATGTTAATTTGCTTTACATTACTAAAAACAATAAAAGACATTTTTGTTTGATAAGAAACTTTGAACGGTTGGTTCATAGTCAACTTACTAAAAATAAGTCTAAAATTTTTTTATGTGAGGAGTGCTTCATTTATTTCAATTCAGAAGAAAAATTATGCAAACATAATTGTGCTAGAATTAAAACTGTTCTTCCAGAGAAAAATAGTAAATTATATTTTGATAATTATGAAAGAACTCAAAGAATACCAATTGTGATTTATGGTGATTTTGAAAGTTTATTAAGAGAATATTCTGATAAAAGTAAATCTGGGCATACTGAAACCATACAGGTTCATGAAGCCACATCTTTCGCGTACTATATTTGTTGTGAATCTAAACCTGAACTTAATGAACTGGTTTCATACATAGGAGCTAACTGTGCTCAAAAATTTGTAGAAACAATTTCAAATGATGTCAAACGATTACATGCAATTTTGTTAGAAAATAATCCCATGAAACTACTTACTGAAACTGAAAAGAAATGTTTTCATAATGCAAAAGTTTGCTGTATATGTAAACAAAAATTTACATCCACAGATAAAATTGTAGCAGATCACGATCATTTTACAGGGGAATATAGAGGCGCGGCTCACAACATTTGCAACTTGAGTGCAAAGAAATGTCCTTTTATACCTATTATATTTCATAATTTAAGTAATTACGATTGCCATCTTTTTATTAAAGAGTTAGCGAGTATTAATGGTCGTATAAATATTATTCCAAAAAATAAAGAAAAATACATATCTTTCACAAAATTTATATCAATTGATTCAAAAACTGCTGCTCAGCTGAAATTCATCGATTCTTTTAATTTTCTCAGTTGTAGCTTAGATAAATTAGCTAGATCTTTACATCAAGACGACTTCGTAAACTTGCGTAGGTATTACAGTGATCAGTATTTATTTGATTTGATTTGCAGAAAGGGTGTGTACTGCTATGATTATATAGACTCTTTAAAACGTTACGATGAAACTGAGTTACCAAAACGAAAACATTTTTTTAATAAACTTACTTCAGAACTTATTTCGGAAGAAGATTATAAACATGCATTGAAAGTTTGGAAAACTTTTAAAATAAAAAATTTAGGCGAATATACAGATTTATATTTAAAATGTGATGTACTATTACTAGCAGATAGTTTTGAAAAATTCAGAAAAATTAGCTTAGCAACCTATTGCTTAGATCCGTGCTATTATGTTTCTTCACCTTCTTTAAGTTGGGATGCAATGCTTTTGCATACCAATGTAAAATTAGACCTTATAACTGATGTGGAGATGTATCAAATGATTGAAAAAGGTATACGAGGTGGTCTAGCTCAGTGTTCTTTAAGGTATGCTAAAGCTAACAATAAATATATGTCTGACTATGATATCAACAAATCAAGTAGCTTTTTGGTATATTTAGACTGTGTGAACCTGTATGGTTATGCAATGATGATGAAACTTCCTACAAGTAATTTTAAATTTTTGAACAAAGACCAAATTGAGACTTTTGAAATTGATTCTATTACTGTTGATAGTAACATTGGTTATATACTTGAAGTAGATCTTAGTTATCCATCTGAAATACATGACGCTCACTCAGATTTACCATTTGCTGCTGAAAAATTTACACCTTTTGGTCATAGAAATGCCAAGCTTATTGCAAATTTATACGACAAATGTTCCTATGTTATTCACTACATCCATTTAAAAGAATGTCTTAAAAACGGTCTAAAATTGTTAAAAATTCATAGAATTCTATCATTTGAACAAAAAGAATTTTTGAAACCATATATTGAATTGAATACCTCTTTGAGGCAAAAAGCAGAGTCTGAATTTGAAAAAGACTTTTTCAAAAAACAAAATAATGCTATTTTTGGTAAAACCATAGAAAATAAAAGAAAACAAGTAAATGTAAAACTTGTTAATACATGGACAGATAAGAATAATAAGACAAACAGGATTATTGGAGCAGAAAAGTATGTAAGTGCGCCTAACTTTAAATGTTTGTCGATATTTACAGATAATTTGGTTGCAATCCAATTAGAACAAACGAAATTAATTTTGGATAGACCAATTTATGTGGGGTTTACTGTTTTAGAGTTAGCTAAAACACATTTATATAACTTTCACTATTCTATAATGAAACCATTATATAAAGAAAATATTGAACTTTGTTATACTGATACTGATAGCTTACTATATCGCATATATACTGATGATTTTTATTCAGACATGAAAAAGAATATTAAGTTTTTCGATACCAGCAATTTTAGCAATAAAAATGTTTACAATATCCCTCAAGCAAATATGAAAATTCCGGGGTTTTTTAAAGATGAGATGGGTGGAGATGTTATTGTTGAATTTGTTGGCTTACGAGCAAAATTGTATTGTATTGAATCACAAAAAATGTCTATTAAAAAGGCAAAAGGAGTGACAACATCTGTTACCAAAAGGTTGGATATAGATAAATACAAAAATGTGTTATACTACAATCAATCAGTCAGAAAGAATATGTGTGTTATTAGATCTAAAAATCATAATGTATATACCCAAAAAATTAATAAGTTAGTTTTAAATAGTGAAGATGATAAAAGACAAATTTTAAAGAAGCAATTTAAAACGTTGCCGTGGGGGCACTACAGTACAATTTTTTAGTTGTTAATTTGTACAAGATTTTATGTTATTCATTACTGTGCAATTTTGATTGTTCATGTATGCATGCAAATATTGAAATAAATATTTACTACTCATCATCACTGTCATTTTATTATTTTACCTTTTAGTTTTTTATTTTTATATTTATCGAGATCAATAACTTGAGTTATAGTGATATCATAGCAGGTGATAATGTTTGCTTACTGACCTTTACGTTTGTTTAAATAGACCTTCAATTTCAACATTATATCCTTATCACCTTGGTCAAGAAATGAAAATGCAGTAAGCAAACATTAAGCAAAATTAAAAAACCTTTACATTGAAGGGAATCGAACCCTTGAAATATTTGAAAAAACTTGATTGTACTACCTAATATTTACATGGAATACGTTAATATTATTAGGTACTTAGTACAATCATAATGTTTTCAATTAATAGTTTAAAATTTAAAAAAACAATTTTATTCTTTTAACCACGTTTATTTCATAAATAATGAATTCATGCTACAGCTCCTTACTCTAAAAAACACTATTTTTATAAACAAAAAATATGATGATATTTAAAAATAAGCAAATTACATTTCAACAATAGTTCACATTTATATGGAGTGAGTAATTTTTGACATTATTTTACCTATCAAATTTTCTGTAGCATCCATAACTTCATCGTAATTATCCTTGACTACATACTGTGCACTAACACTAGGAGTATCACCATTTATATTTTCATCTTGTTCTCCTCCATTTAGTCCATAAATATTTATTTTTATTAAATGAAGCCGTCTTCCAGTTGCTTTGCGAATAACATAGGATGTTGATGTAGAAGTCGGGGGTGAAACAGGCTTCAATAGTGATAAACTGCATTTTTTCTTTTTTTTCATCTCCTTACTAGATGCTTGAACTGGTTCTGCTGCTTGTTTTTGAGCTAAATCCTCGCAAAGTCTCTGAAATTCAGTTTCCGCGAACCCGTTTACATCTTGTGCGTAGTAAAAAGGATTTGTTAGATTTTCGTTGGGTAAGATAGGAGTCGACATAATTCTGAAACAAAAAGAAAAATAATTAATAAATAACGGTAAAAAAATACATGCTTTATTAAAAGTCAGCACATTGTTATAAAATAATTATAATAACTTACCAAGTAAAATACTCGATATTTATTATGATAAAATTATGAGCGCGGCTACTGTTTTCTTCGGGAGCTGTAGCAGGAATGAAGCTTTAATAAATAATAATTAATCTAATACTGTCTTGCGATCTAAAACGATGTAATTTGAGCAAAACGAAAACATAATGCTTTAGTGACACAGCATCACATTCCAAGTTTTTCCCGAGAGCTGTAACAGGAATGAACATGCATCGATAGTAAAATCTTATATAATCTTGTATTCTCAAATGGGTAATTTGAGCAAAGTGAAAACAAATCTTTAGTGACACAGCAACGCATTCCGAGTTTACACGTGTATGGTGTCATTTCTTTAAATTGGTTATTAACATTATGTTACATTTTAGTTATAAAATTATATAGAATATAATGTGAAGACTTTATAACAGGATTTTATCTTTTTTAACAGAAAACACAATGAAGTTGATCAAACAACCAGTAACATTGGAAATTAACAATTTAAATATAGAAGCGTCATCAATCCAAAAAAGGCATAGTTTGCTATTGCCCGATACGATTCGCTGTATAATATGTGGACCGTCAAATTGTGGCAAAACAAACACAATGTTAAGCTTATTACTACATCAAAATGGTCTCAAGTTTCAAAATGTTTACCTATATTCTAAAACAACATTTCAACCAAAATATTGTTTTTTGAATAAAGTTTTAAGCATGGTTCCAGCTGTTAAGCTCTTTACCTTCAAAGATGATAAAGAGGTTATTCCTCCTACTGAAGCCTTGAAAAATTCTGTATTTATTTTTGATGATGTTACTTGCGAGAACCAAGTAAATATCCGAGATTATTTTTCAATGGGTAGACATAAGAACATCGACTGTTTTTATTTGACTCAAACATATTCTAAGATACCAAAACAATTAATTCGAGATAACGTAAATTTTTTAATAATTTTTAAACAAGATGATATAAATTTGAAACACATCTATAACGAACATGTCAATTCTGACATGACTTGGTCAGACTTCAAAAAATTATGTTCAGATATATGGAAAGATCCATACACATGTTTAATAATTAACAAAGATTGTGAATTAAATAACGGTAGATATAGAAAATCTTTCGACGTTTTTGTAAAATTTTGAATGAAATTATTTAAACAGATTGTAATTTAAAATTAGTTTCATTTTAATTTTTACTACATAGTTCAATGGTTGTGTAAAATAATTAAAAAAAGAAATGGAAACAAGTTTGAAAAAAGAGTTAATTAAATCAGTAAAGGCTATTAAAAGTAAAGTAAAAAGATTACGTGATGAAGATGAAGAGTTAGAACTGAGGCGGAAAAAAATATTTAAACCACTGTCTGATCCTTTGAAAGCAATTGTTACACTAAGTAAATATGCTACAAACAAATCTTATCATGAAACTAATTGTAACAACGCAAGTGTTGAAAATAATCAATCGCCTGAAGTTCCAAATATAAACTCAAAACAAGATGGTGATATTGAAATTACTCACAACGATAATAACTTTGAAGAAAATCCGAAAAAACAAGAGGAAATGTCTGAACCTTTGGAATTTCTAAATGATGAAGTCAACATTTCCGAAACACTGGCAGACAATGATCTGTTTGGCGAGCAAAGCAATGTATCTATACCATTTGGTATACGTCGCATTAACAAAAAATTGATGATAGGAAATACCCCCGTCAAATTTTCAACTGTAGATGATATGTCTTCAAACAAATTAACTTTTATTACTATTGATGATAAAAGTTATGAACTAACTGCTGGTTTAATAGAACTTTTATTAAGAAATAAACCAAACTTGAATAAAGTAACTGAAAGTGATAAAATCACATATAAAGATATCTTAATTAGTACTAGTGCTCATAAAAGGGATTACAATCCTGCTAATCAAATTAAAGGTGACAAAGGAAAAAAATATTCTCAAATCATCAAACCATTATTTTATGAAAAGGATATGTGTGAAACAAACAAATTAAAGTACGGTGGTAGGCTACCAGTTTTAAAGAAATACAAAACTGATACTGATCTCATCTATTGGGATGATCCAAATGAGTTAATTGAAAGATTAAGATTGATTATTGCGTCCAGAGACGCTGGCAACACTAATCATGATAATGAAATTCTTTCGATTATTGAAGAGTTAAAAGAAGCGGGTATAATAAAAGAATAAAAGAAAGCACATTTATGGAGCGTGTTCAGTATTGATAAGCAGGTTGAACATGAAAGTTGATAAGTTTGGACATCATGTTAATAAGATGCGAAGAATGAAAGGAGTGTTATTAGAATGCGCTTTGAAGTGTACAAACAATAATTTGGATGCTCAGCATAAAAGAGTAAAAAATCTTGCGCAGCCGGTAGATTCTAACGATTGTGTTACAAAAGAATACGTTGATGTTTTGGCAGAGAATCTTTCAAAAAAAATATCATCAATTAATCAGTTTATTACAGAAATAAATATTAAAGTAAGTAATTTGATCGAAATCACCGAGGCTAGTAAAGTAAAACATGAGCAAAAACAGCGTCGTAAATGAAATACATAAAAATGCAAGAGTAAACTTTCCTCGTCGACATGTTGTCATGAGAGATATAGACGATTTATGGCAAGCTGACTTGATTGATATGAAATCTCTTTCGAAACAAAATTCAGGTTATAAATATATTTTAGTTGTAATTGATACATTCTCAAAATATGCTTGGGCATTTCCACTAAAGTTTAAAAATAAAGATCAGGTCTCTAAAGCGTTTGAATCTATATTAAAGAAAGGACGTATTCCAAAAAACCTTCAAACAGATTTTGGAACTGAGTTTTACAACGAAAATTTTAAAAAGATAGTCAAAAAGTTTAACATCAATCATTATTCTACATATTCCACTAAAAAAGCTTCTATAGTTGAAAGACTTATAAGAACTTTAAAAAATAAAATGTATAAACAATTCAGTTTCCAAGGAAACTACACTTGGACTAAAGGTGTGCTAGAAGAAATAGTTGAAAATTATAACACCTCTAAACATAGAACGATCGGTTTATCTCCTAACGCAGTTAATGAAAATAATAAGAAACTTATACTTCAAAGATTTAATGTAGGAAAACAGTTAAAAATCCTTAAGAAGAGAAATTTAAAAGTTGGAGATTTTGTGCGGATTAGTAAGTATAAAGGTGTTTTTGAAAAAGGTTACACTCCTAATTGGTCCACCGAAATATTCCGTATTAAAAAAGTACAGAAAACGAATCCTGTTACTTACCTTATAGAAGATGCTAAACATCAGCCAATTTTGGGCTCATTTTATGCAGAAGAACTTCAAAAAACAGAAAATCCTAATGTCTATCTTATTGAAAAAGTTTTAAAAAGAAAAGGAAACAAGATATTTGTAAAGTGGTTAGGATTTCCATCGAGTGAAAATAGTTGGATAGATAGAACGAATATTTTATAACTAACTAGTTCCCAATTTATTTATTGTTATTTAAGTGATAGTATAGTTATTTTACATTCATTGTAATAAAAGTAATGAAAGAGAGCAGTATTCTCAATTGGTTTATAAATCATTTACCATTTGAACTTCATCTACCTGGATATAATTACTGTGGTGCTGGTACAAAATTGTATAAAAGGCTTGCACGGGGAGATCAAGGTGTAAATAAATTGGATGAATATTGTAAACAACACGATATTGCATACGACTTGTCAACTTCATTAAGTGATCGTCATAAGGCTGATAAAATATTGATGAAAAGGGCTAAGCAACGTGCTTTAGCATCTGATGCAACTTTGGGAGAAAAGATAGCAGCAAATTTAGTTAATAAAGCTATGATAGCTAAATTGTATACCGGGTCGGGACTGACTAGTAAAGCCAACAATTCTAAAACAGTGTCGCCAAAAAAATCCGCTTCAGGCACTGGTTTGAAAAAACACTTTAAACATGTTGTTGCTCATGCAAAAAAGCATGTGCAAAAAATGAAACCCAAATGTAAGAAAATGGCTATAGAATTAGCCATAGCAGCGGCTAAAGAATTGACTAAAGACTCGTCAATAAAACTTCCTCGAATTATACCAATTCCAAAAACTGGTGGAGTACTTCCTTTGATACCTATTTTTGCCGGATTATCTGCTGCGGGTAGCTTAGCTGGTGGTGCTGCAGGAATCGCTAAAGTTATAAATGATTTGAAAGACGCTAAAAAACGTTTTACAGAATTAAAGAGGCATCATGAAAAAATGGAAACCCTCCATATAGGCAAAGGTTTACATATCAAACCGCATAGAGGTAGTTTAGGAATTTACATTTCAAATGAAAAAAACTAAGAGAAAGGCTACCCAAACGAGCGCTCACCAATATCGACATCATCAACCATTCGCAAGACATTCCTTACTTTCGAGGGGTGTTTATGAGAGATGAGATGCCAAAACATCCTTTTCGAAAAGAATGTGGTATAGTTAATTTGGATAGCTCCAATAATCCTGGCTCTCATTGGGTAGCCTATGCAAAAGTAAATAATGAAATTCAATACTTTGACAGCTATGGAAATTTAAAACCACCTAAAGAGTTAATTCAATATTTAGGAACTGGTATGAGTTATAATTACAAAAATTTTCAAGGTAGTCATCCTTATAACTGCGGTCATCTATGTATAAAGTTTTTAAGAAGTTTTTGGAATACACAAAATAAAATGTATAAATAGTTCAGTAAAATCAGTAAATATTTAGTTTACGATCATGTCTGTAACAATCACTATTACCGGGCACAAATCTGTGTTGGAATCATTTTTTCAACCTCCTCTTATTCTCGATGGTGAATATGAATGCGGTTTATTATATTTTTCTGCTCTGAACTCAATACCAAACATAAATCATAGCAATAACATATTTGCATATGGTGATGAATGTAAATATTTAAAAATTCCATATGGTACTTATGATTTATATGACATAAGAGAATATCTTGCGAGTAAGTTAGACAACTGTGAAATTGAAATAAAACCAAATAATAATACTTTAACATGCTCGCTTTTTTGTTCCAAAACTGTACATTTTGACGTAGAAAACAGTTTAGGACGCTTACTTGGTTTCCCAAATGTAAAACTTGAAGCAAATAAATGGCATGAGTCTGTTAATCCAGTTAACATTCTTCCCTTGTCTGTCATCAGGATCGAATGTGATCTTATATTCGGATCATTTAATAATGGGTTTGCATCACATATTATTCATGAATTTATTCCTAACGTTCCTCCAGGATATCGATATATAGAAATTCCAAAAAATATTATTTATCTTCCTGTTAATAAGAGTAATATATCATCCGTAACTGTTAAAATCATTGACGAAAACGGTAACAATATTGATTTTAGAGAAGAAAATATCCAACTGAGACTTCATTTACGTAGAGCAAAATGATAGTGTTTAATAAAACACTTGGATATGAGGTGAAAAGAATCAATCATTTGCGTGCTACTAGAGCGCGTACACGTATTAAAGCAAATCGTAATATTGTAACAAAAAGAAACAAAGATTTTCTCCGATCACTCGGATTCAAAGTATGAATATTCTAAATATTAATAACACCCCAGTATTCGATAATTCTATCGAAAGTTATGAGATCCACACGTACAATCCATACAATAACAGCTTTAAAGAAAATGATGAAATTCGCATTCCAATACATCAGCAAGACATATACATATTACCATGTAATAGTTCAATTTATGTTGAAGGCTTTGCCACAGTGACTGGAAAAGATCAATCGGGGAAAGAAATAAAGAAACCTGTAAATTTTACTAATAACCCTGTTATGTTTCTATTTCAAGACATAAGGTATGAAATGAACGGTATTGAAATAGATCGCGTAAGAAACCCTGGAATAACCACAACATTAAAATCATACATATCGATGAATGAGGGGGATAGCAAAGTCGCAGCATTGTGGGGTTGGCAAATGGATGGTTTTAAAATGACAGAGGGATATTTTAATGCTGTTATACCATTGAATAAAATAATGGGATTTGCCGAGGATTATAATAAAATTATTATAAACTGTAAACATGAACTTATTCTGAATAGAAGTAATAGTAATTTAAATAGTGTAACAATTCACAAGGATGATAATATAGATATAGAAGTACGAACAATTCAGTGGCGTGTGCCGCATATAAAAGTTTCGGATCGTGAAAGACTCTCACTACTTAAGTATTTAGAAAAAGACAAACCTATTCAAATAGCATTCAGAAATTGGGATTTATATGAATATCCTTTACTTCCTAAAACTACAAAACATTCGTGGTCAATTAAAACTACTTCTCAACTTGAAAAGCCTCGATATGTTATTTTTGGTCTACAAACTAATAGGAAAAACAGTAAGACTAATGATAGTTCTATATTTGATCATTGCAAATTAACGAATGTAACACTGTTTTTAAATTCACAGTATTACCCATACGATTCACTTAATTTGAAATTTGATGAAAATAAATACAGTATATTATACGAAATGTACACTCAATTTCGTCAGTCTTATTATAATCTTCCTGTTGACCCGTTGTTTGATCTGATCACATTTAAAGAAAAGGCACCACTGTTTGTAATTGACTGTTCAAGACAAAACGAGAATTTAAAGACAGGACCTGTAGACGTACGTTTGGAAATTGAAAGTTCGCAAGATATCCCGGATAAAACATCAGCATATTGTCTTATAATAAACGATCGCCTCTTTGAATATAAACCCTTAAGTAATATTGTTCGCAAGTTGTCATGAGTGTCATCATTGATGTACAAGGATTCAAGACGGATTCCAATGAGTTTATAGTAAAAGAAATAGCTATATTGTGTAATAACCATATCCAGACTTATTTAATCAGGCCACCATACCCATTTTATAATTTAACGAAAACGGAAAGAAAACAAGTTTGTTGGATAGAAAAAAACAGAGGAATACATTGGAAAGAAGGTTTTATTTCATACTTAAACTACAAAGATTATGTAAACATGAATAATTATTTAAATAATAAACGTGTTTATGCTAAAGGTGTAGAAAAAGTGCAGTGGATATCGAAAATGTTTGGTTGCGATAGTGTTTATAATTTGGAAGATAAATCTTGCCCTAGCTTATTAAGTTTGTATGAACAATACGAAACGAATAGTGATGTGTTTAGTTGTTTATACCATCCTTCAATATGTGCATTAAAAAACGTGCTTGTTTTAAGAAAATGGTGTCTCGATAATAAAATTTTCTAAAAAAATATATATCTAGTAGTTTTTATTTACTTTCCTTTTGTTAAGGGTTGATTAGTAATATAAGTATGACTAGCAAAGTATAGTCAATATTTTTATTAGTTGTTGATTAATACGACTTTAGTTTATTCATGTACATGGTCTAAGAAAGTCATTCCTTTTCAAAAACTCAAAGTAATCATCATAATTATAAACAAATAAAAATGATATTAAAAGTTAATGATTTAGTTGACGTTGTTATTGTAAAATGGAATTTGTGGGGGCTGCATCATGTACATATATTAAACTATAAGGAATACGATGGTATTCTGATATCAACGATCTCAAAGAAATCCAACATTTATTATCAAGGTCTTAAAGTTTCCGCACGCGTATTAAGAATAAATAATAAGTATGTTGACTTGATACCATCAGCTGATTAATGTGTAACTAAAACCGTCTGATTTTCATAAATAACCTTATAAACCTGAGTCATTAGGATTTATCTGAAATTGACACATTAAAAGTAATTTGTTGAACGATTTAAAATAAACGATTACTTATATAAATCCAAATAATTCTAAAATGAGATGTCAATAGCGATGTAGGCTATCCAAGAATAATATCACCATTGAATCATCTTCGAGGAGTTTGTGACAACCTGATCATTCTCTTGTTACTGATTATATTTAACATCGATCGTGAAATTGGAAGTTGTAGCTCACGTCTATACGATGCGCGGCGCGGTGCAGCTACACCGCTAGACGCGCCGCGCTTTATCTAGAGACGTGAGCTACAACTCCCAATTTTACCCTACTGTTCATTCATGAATCTGCTGTGTTATTACTTGTTAAATTCCGTGACTGTTCGGTTAAAAAAAAAAAAACCAGAGAACGTATTTCATTTCTGTCATGTGAAAATGCTATAGGAACATACAGATATTGGGTTTAAATATCTTGATGTATTCTTTTGTCATACCCTTTCTCATAAATACTAAGTAGAGACCAGTGTTCAGTTTTTTTTTTAAATTAGTCAAAAAATCCACCGATATTTCAAAGTTCTTGAGTGCTCAATAGAGAGCCGGCAATGGGTCAATCATCATGATTCTTTGCGGCCAGCGTGGTGGACTGTGGCCAAATACCCTTCTCATTCTGATAGGAGGTCCGCGTTCAAAAGTGGGCTGAGGATGGGTTGATGATGAGGCAATGATTGAAATAATCTTCCCTCCCTCCCCGCCCTCTCATAAAAGGACCCCGACATGTTGGCCACTATGCCTGTTTCCTGTTTATTTATTTGGGATTCATGAAAGTAAATATTGTACCCGTACTTGTACATAGGACCCTCGATAAAGCCAATTTAACTCAAGTTCATAATGCCAAGCGATGTATTCATTCACCCATGGTCAAGACTATTCGTGTCATTAAATAATTGACTATTGACTCGTAAATGAACTTAACGAGAACCTAGAAACAACTTATTTTACTTACATTCCATGTAAATAACAAAAGCCTGAGGGAAACGTGGCCTAGCAACGTTGACTCAAGTCGGTAACTGGATGGGTGACCGAATTCGGAGGTCCAAATTTGGACTTTGCGGTGCCTCGGAGAGCACTTTATGCTGTCTGTCCCGGTTATTATCACTAACATCTGATAATAACTAAAAAACTTACCCAAATCTCGTTCTCTTAGTTAGTGAGTTGTGTACGGAAGGATCTGGGAACCCTCTGTATTATTTATCCCAAGAGAACTCCTGCCATTATGTGATTAATGGAAAGGAGTCACAACTCTCAGCAATGAGGAATACGACTATAAAGAAAGAAGAAAATCCTACTAATATTGTAAATGGGAAATGTGCTTGTTCGTTGGTTTGTCCTTCAATGAAGCC
The DNA here is from genome assembly GCF_905333055.1 of Maniola jurtina. NCBI lineage: Eukaryota > Metazoa > Arthropoda > Insecta > Lepidoptera > Nymphalidae > Maniola > Maniola jurtina. The sequence goes on along the minus strand of NC_060037.1, from coordinate 2,862,432 downwards.
TCAACGGATCAACGGATCGATGTGAACGGCTCTGGAATGAAGTAACTGGATCCAGCGATTGGAATAAAAGTGAATCTGCCGTTATGTTGATGACACCAGAAGGTACCTTACTTCGAGTACCTTTAGAACAATGACCCAGTGAGGTCAAGTCGTGAGGACGCGCGTAGTGGTAGAAAGTTGCTCTCAGCAATGTCACAATCATCTTACAACTGTCTTATTATATTGAATTTATTAGGTATATTTTCATATCAGATGTTAATAACCTGTTATTCTCTAACTCTTAGTTCGTCCAGTAGTATTTAGTTAGACTCCGCCCTATCCGAAACTATCCAAAACTTTTATTACGGATTCAGTTACGGTTACGGATATTTTTTTATTTCGGATATCCGATAGTTTCGGTTACGGATATGGATATCCATAACAACACTACTCTGCGTACAAGTTACAAGGAATTTTAAATTATAGATGGACTTTTGAGGTTTTTATTATAATTATATTTAGCTTACCTATTTCTTGTTGATGACTTTAGTATCAATCAACTATTGAAACAATGACCCGGCGGGGGTCAAGTCGTGAGGACGAGGAAGAAAGTTGTTCTAAACACTATCACAGTCATCTCACAACGTATTTTAAGTTATATACCTTGTTACATTCGATTTACCTTGTTATATTTTCCTATCAAATCCGAATCGTCCTGTTATTTTCTAAGACACTGTGTTCGTCGCTGAGAACGCCATCGAAACATAATTATTGGTACCTTTAACAAATAATACGAGACACGGGTTGCTAGGTACCAGTATGTAGGTATGTTGTGACAAAATATTTTGAAATGCCTATTCTATTGACCAACCAGTTGTCGTGGTTTCAGCAGAAATAGAAAATACCCTGTAAGTTAAATCAAGTGATTGCAGTCTAAACTATTCAGACAATGACCCAAATTAATTAAATCAAACGTAGGGTGACAAGCGTCACCACAAATTGGATAATCTAAAATAATTAGATTATTATTTAAATATTACTTTTGAGTGTTTTTGATCTAGAAAAACTCAAATTATTATTGAATCGTACATATGAGTATCAATATAACTATTTTGTGGGATTATTTTATTAATCAAAATCCTACGAAAATAAGTCATAGTAAGTTGTTGTTTAAGTTTTTGTGATGGTATCACCATTAGGTACTCACTACCGTAAGGATATTCTAATACTAAGTATATTGATTGATACCTAGAAAAATCGATCTACCTAAATCATCACCCACTGATAAATCAAGTGATTACGTAAACATCAGAGCTAGTGCTGGGCTGGGTAGAAATTAACGTTTTAGAGTTTGTTCAATTTCGCCCATGGCAAAAAAGATATCGAATTTTTCTCTATGCCAAGAATTAAAAAAAAAATTACACATAACAAAAAGTTCTTGTCGTATGGGTACTCTAGAAAATTTTCAGGTGCTTAATATAGTTATTTTTGTTTTATTCATGTCCTGAAAAGGAATGTCCAAAACTTAGTCATCTTAGTCAATCAGACTTGAAATACATTGTAGTTAGTGAATGCAAAATGCAAATGATATCATTAGATATACGTGAACGAAAATAATAATTATTTTAAAGGTTCAAGCATGCCAGTTCTTGGTAAAATAATATCATAATGATCCAAATATTCTATTAAAACACTAAGTTTTTGAGATAGTAAATGCATATAAAGTGTGGGGAAATTGGTCGGCAGGTATTTGTAGCACATAGAAAAATTGCATAGTTTGAACTACGTAAAAATTTCCGCTATAAGTATATTCGGGTGGTAACTAGCCACGGCCGAAGCCTCCCACCAGACCAGACCAGAAATTTAGAAATTATAAAATAAACCCCTGCCGGGAATCGAACCTGGGACCTCCCACTAATAAGACCATTGCGGCAGGGAGGCCATCGAAAATAAAATAATAACATAAATAACAAGTGTAAATTAAAAATTTATAACACCCCCGACGATCCAAAGTATCTGAGTTTTCCAAAACATCATTTTCAAATAAATAATTATGTATTTAGGCAACGTCCATCTTGACAGCTTGACATTTGTCTATTGACATAATATTATGAACCTAACGGTTATGTAACCTTCTTTTCTACAAGAAAACTAGAAAAGAGCTGATAACTCTTAAACGGCTGAACCAATTTTTTTAGATTATAGCTAAGAACACTCTCGATCAAGCCACCTTTCAAACAAAAAAAACTAAATTAAAATCGGTTCATTCGTTTAGGCGCTACGATGCCACAGACAGATACACAGATACACAGATACACAGATACACAGATACACAGATACACAGATACACAGATACCCAGATACACAGACACACAGATACACAGATACACACGTCAAACTTATAACACCCCTCTTTTTGGGTCGGGGGTTAAAAACGTGTACAACTGCGTGGCGACAAAACTTTAATTTCATTACTATCCTGTACCTAACCACAGTTCAAAATGTTTTTTTAAATATAATAGTAATATTTTTATATAATTATTATTAATTATAATTATATTTATTCAACTTTGAACATTTTATGGATTTGGTTAGGTATATAACATATAAGTAGATACACTCATGCTGTAACTTATACTTAGTAGGAAAGACGTATTAAATTCTTCATGGAAGTCATAAAATGGCGGTAGTCTGAGTAATTAGTAAGACTCCATTTTATGACCATATCTCAAATGTCACTGGAATAGTCATTATCATACCAACATAGATTGGATACCTACATCAAATGTATCAAGAAACATTAATATAAAGTGTTGCGATACTAACTGACAGACAAATTGCACCCGAGATGGTGTCTGATACAGTTCATAGAAACTTGAAAGAAAAATGGACACGCAGAAAGTTTTGTAAAATCTACCCCTGAAATTATGAAAATTTAAAAAACTTGGGAAGGCAATTCATTTAGATACAATAATCTGTAAAATATTGAATGAACATATTTTAAACCCTTATTATGTTAAACTAAATGATGCCCGCAACTTCGTCCGAGTGGATTTAGGTTTTTAAAAATTCCTTTAAGTTTTCGGGATAAAAAGTATTCTAAGTGCGCAGGATGCAGGCTATCTCTGTACCTGTATTCTGTGTCTCTGTAAATAGATGATGTCCTGACTTCATCCACGTGGATTTATTTTATTTAAGTACTAGCCGATGCCCGCGACTTCGCCCGCGTGGATTTAGGTCTTTTCGAAATCCCGTGGGAATTCTTTGAATTTCCGGGATAAAAAGTAGCCTATGTGTTAATCCAGGATATTATCTATCTCCATTCCGAATTTCAGCCAAATCCGTCGCGTTGTTATCGCGCAAATAGTAGTTTTTGCGTGAAGGAGTAACAAACATTCACACACACTCACACACACATACACGCAAACTTTCGCCTTTATAATATTAGTGTGATTTTCATGAATCCCGTAGCCGTGGGTATTCTTTGATTTTCCACGACAAAACATAGGCTATATCCATCCCTGAGATACAAGTTTCGTCAAAATCGTTTAGTTGGTGAAAAGCTATCAAACACACAACACACTTTCAAATTCATAATATTAGTATCGATATTTCCTACTGTATTTTTTATTTATTTTTGCATTTAGTTTTTTTACACTATAAATGCATAAGTTTATAAACTACAAACGAAGTACTGAGTATAACCCTGTATAGATATCTACGTTCCATATATTATGCAAAACTGGATAATTGGTTGCATAGACATTTTGCTTTACTATTACAAAAATGTACCTAAGTCGTCAAGCCTGGAAAGGAAACTTATTAATTACTACTAGATGCTTATTAATTAGCCCTTTAAGGTACATTCCAAAATAGAAGTTAGGTTAGGAGGGAGGAACTCTTTGATTTTCGCGGATAAAAAGTAGCCTATGTCACTCTCCAGGTTTTTAACTATACCCATACAAAAAATCACGTCGATATGTTGCTCCGTTGCGACGTGATTGAATGAAAAAACCAACAGACAAACACACTTTCGCATTTGTATATGTAATACTATAATAATATTATAGTATTGGTATGGGTAGTGGTTTTGAACAATGAACACGAACGAATGTAACAAATTAGATATCTAATTGAACCTAGTCACGTGGAAAACCTAATAAAGTCTACGCAAAATGGTTATATCACGCGATGATGATATTATAACAATAATTGTTATGAGAAGTTTACCGAAGCGGTTCAGGAGTGTAATGTATTCAGAACCAACACGAACCGAGCCGCGCCGGAGTACAGTCCGGTTCTATAAGAGCAATCAGTTCTCGTAACGCGATATGGGTATCGTTGCGTAGTTTTGAAATCGAAAGTACTCTACATGTTGGCAGGGTACAATGACGCAGAAAACCTCTTTCTTCGCTTTTTAGACTTACCTTTACACAAGTTTAAATATCTATTAAAAGCATAGATCGCTCCGCCACCAGTTATTAAAAGCATGCTCCCGAAAAAGTACACAATCGAAGATAATGGAAATGATAAAAGAGCGTGGGGCAATGTTGGTGCCAGCGTTTCAGCTCGCTCCAGCAATGCGAGGGATGCACTTGCATTTATACATGGCAAAATATCATTGTACCAAAATCGAAATTTTGAAATTAATCGCAAAATTTCGTGCTGGTCCTTCTCAATAGGAAAGGCATTCCGATCCAGCCGAGGTAGATGCATTTGACTTGCCTGACTGAAGTTCGCTAATTCGTATTTGCAGGCGTGGTAGACTTCGCCCAAACCCTTCTCATTCTGATGTTGCTGTTACATTAATGTTAACATCAATGCCCAACAACGCCATAATTATCGCGATAATCAACGCGTTAAATTGAGTGGCCACACTTGAACGGTTTTAACGTCTTATAGCAATTGAATTGGGATCAAAATCGTCTAATGCCAAACGGCATTGTGAATGCCGTTGTAAGTTGATCGTGGCTACATCTACGTTTAACGGGAAACGCCGTTGAACATCGCGTTAAATGTGGCCGGGTTATGAGAGGATCAGGATCTGTATTCACTAGTAAGCCGACAATAGGTTGCTAATGATGACAAAGGTGTTTACGTGAAACATGACAATAATTCACTATCCATTAAATAAATAATCTTGTATGAGCCGACTGTACATATTCATATCCTTTAAAGGACTTATCTCATAAGATCCAAGGTATGTAAAACGCCACTGAATAACTATGTAGCTTGAATAATAGTGAACGGATACCCTGTTTTACGTTCTACGAAGGGAGTTTGATTTATTAGGGCTCGAATCTTATCGCTGTCCAAGGCCGAATCAAGGCTTGTTAGCTTTGAAAATGTCATTCAGTATTTCTATTCGGATATCGATATATTTTGTAAATTTGGGTACTTAATAAGGTATTTCACGCTCCATGACACAATAAAAAAAACTTAATTTTAGTACGATCTTATTGATTTTTGTGAATATTAGGATAATATTAAGAAGAGTGAATAGACACCTTCTAGTTCGACGGGCTCCATCTTAGGTTGCATGATCACCTACTATTTGGGGTGATTGCAGTCAAGCGCATTGATTCCCGCGACTTCATCCGCGTTTTTTAAAAAAAAACCTAAATGTAAGCGGACGAAGTAGTGGGCATCTTCTATTGTAAAATATTTTTTAAACTTAGTAACAATATTGTAATAAACTAGGTTATTCCCGAAGCTTCGTCCTCTTGGACTAGGTACTAATTTTCTAACCCTAATTTTACCCCCTCAGCTATCTATCTGCATGCCAAATTTCAGCCCAACCCATCGAGTGATCTGTGCGTTGATAGATCAGTCAGTCAGTCAGCTTTACCTTTTATTAACCCCCGACCCAAAAAGAGGGGTGTTATAAGTTTGACGTGTGTATCTGTGTGTCTGTGTATCTGTGTATCTGTGTATCTGTCTGTGGCATCGTAGCGCCTAAACGAATGAACCGAATTTGATTTAGTTTTTTTTGTTTGAAAGGTGGCTTGATCGAGAGTGTTCTTAGCTATAATCTAAAAAAATCGGTTCAGCCGTTTAAGAGTTATCAGCTGTTTTCTAGTTTTCTTGTAGAAAAGAAGGTTAGATAACCGTTAGGTTCATAATATTATGTCAATAGACAAATGTCAAGCTGTCAAGATGGACGTTGCCTAAATACATAATTATTTATTTGAAAATGATGTTTTGGAAAACTCAAATACTTTGGATCGTCGGGGGTGTTATAAATTTTTAATTTACACTTGTTCTCTCAAAGTTTAGTTTTCTGAAGGTTTCACTTCTACCGCGTTCACTGCACTTATGTTTTTTTTTTCTTTTAAAGCTTTTCTTATAGAGTGTACGTAATATAAAACAAACAAAGCAGGCGGGCGGTGAAAGTGATCGCCACAACTGCATGTCTACGTCGGTGCAGATAACCGGTACCTATACCTTACTGGTCGGTAACGATACCTTATCAGTACCTACTTGTATTTATAAAATAGAAAATGTGAGCTGGCGAACAAAATGGTACCTATTTTATTTATTCCTATACAAGTTAGCTCTTGACTGCAATCCCACCTGGTGGTAAGTGATGATGCAGTCTAAGATGAAAGTGGGCTAACCTGGAAGGGATATGGCAGTTTTTATTAAACGCACACACACCCCTTTTGTTTCTATACGGTATCGCATTGGAACGCCTAATCGGCCTAAAAGTCCTAAAGCTATGCTAAAACTGAGTCCAAAGTTTTTCAATTGAAATGATAAATACCTACAATATTGTAAAGTTTTAGCAGCTTTCATTCGATATTTTGCTTCTCCTGTAAAATTTTATTTCATGCAATTAATAAGTACCTACCTACCTACATCATTTTGTTCGCCAGTTTAGTTTAATAGCGTGTTAGTTTTCCTTCTAAGTTACAATCAACGTGAACTTAGTTCATGGTACTTACACTGTTGTCCTATGACCCACAAACTTACATGTCGTCACTAGAATACATTAAGTACGAAGCGACACGAATTTAAAGCTTGTCACCAATTAAATGCGACATACTTATTATTAGCCGTGAGTGCAAATGCAAAACCCAAAGGTACATTTAACTCCTTCCAAAAACGCAATGCTTCAAACAAAATATAATACACAGGTTTAAAAATTCGTGTTTGTTATTTATTTGTTAGTAAAAATCTTTTTATCGATTTTTACTTAGCTCACGACGTTTTCGTCTGGCACGCGACCAAAAAAAATATCGAAAGATTTATATGATTTTACTAGACCGTGTGTCGTTTACTTTTCCACGCGTTCACAAAAGGTTGACTCTTTTAAATCTGATACTTGGGGCTTTTATAGGTAACCTATGAGCCCAGAGTAAAGCTATGAGCTTGGACCATGGACTTGTCAAAGCAGAATTAAAATGACGTGTTAAGTTTCCCAAAAGCAACTATATCGCTTCGCATTCAGTATAAGCAACAGGTCTATACGTTACAAAAGTACCCTTTATTGTATCGCTTGTCACTCTGGTTGTCAATGTTGCGTTACTAGAGCGATGCGTGTAATTTGTCTGTTTGTTTGGAGCTTGCGTAAATGTTGCGTTCAGTTACGAACTTCTCAAAATTCAATTAAGAAACCAGATCAGTATTGCAAAAGCTACTTACTAAGGCCAAAGACTTTAATAGAATTCCGCGCGGAATTTAGAAATAGTTTCAACCGGGATCGCACTGGGTAGGTAAGTCATAATGAAGAAAAAGTCACACTAAAGTTATATTATAGGTCATTTGACCGATTTTAACGAAATTTGGTACAGAGATAGCATCCTGGGGATGGACATAGGCCATTTTTCGTCCAGAAAATCCAAGAGTTACTATGGGATTAAAAAAAAAAAAATTTCTACGTGGACGAAGTCGCGGGAATCATTTATTATTTGATACAGAAATAGTTATACTGGAGACGGATATAGACTACTTTTTGCCGAAAAATCGAAGAGCTCCTTTGGGATTTTTTAAAAGCTAAATCCACGCAGACGAAGGTACGGGCATCATCTAACACGTAATAGGTACTTACTTACATACTTTTGTAAAAACAGGCGATGTGGCGAGTCACCACAGCGTTGTGCCATATAAAGGTGCCCACGCACTCGAACTGAACTGCAACTGAACTGTAGCTGAATTGCGCGTCGCGGCAGCGCGCTGCACACTTCTTTAGCCGTCGCGGCTGGAGAGAATATTATCGCAGTTAAGTTCGAGTGCGTGGGCACCTTAAGTCATAAAAATATCCTCACGCAAACTTTTAAGGTCCGGGTTCTGTCTTGTATCAATAAATTACAATTTTATTCACAAGAATAAAGTCTTTATCAAATGCAAGTTGATTTCAATAAAGAAGGAAACCGACAAATAAATTATACCCACAACGAAAAATGGCTATTAATTTAAATACCAATCATATAAGGCATTTCGGACCATAAAAACTTGACTATAATGCCTTAATCACATCCACAGACATTTCCTGATCCTAGGATCAAACCTTTGACATTTGCTTGCTATGAATCAAAAAGTTAAACAGCACTAAAACCTAAAAATATATGTAGTATAAATATTACCGATTGTCTTTTGGAAGCCACCAGATCTTGGTTTTTTTTGTTTTAACTAAATTGGTTCAGTTCCAAGAAGTAGCCAAGGTAGCCGAGCCAATTAGGGTCCCAAATTTATCCAATTAGATCTAGAATCCAGAGTCACTGTCAACACATCTCTCCTGTACGTTCTTATTGGCCTTATAAACTTACATGGCATCGAGGAATTCTGGGTTCGGTGGCCGTAAAGTAAAACGTACTCGTATGCTAGATCAATTAACCGTCATTTTTAGCTTGCAACTGACATATAGATCCTACTTCCTACTAATATTATAAACGCGAAAGTTGTATGGATGGATGGATGTATGTAGGTATGTTTTTTACTCTTTCACACAAAAACTAATGGGCGGATTTGACTGAAATTTGGAATTGAGATAGACTATACCCTGGATTAACACATAGGCTACTTTTTAGCCCGGAAAATCAATGAGCTCCCACGAGATTTTTAAAAACCCATATCCACGGGAATGAAGTCGCGGGCATCAGCTAGGATAATATCTACATTTTCCCTTTCGAGTTACAAGCACATTTGGTACTTACCTACATAATTATATCACAGTTATATGCCGACAAATCATATATGCATAAAATTTTAACTAATTATGAATAGACACTTACTTAGCTGAAGTTCATAGAATATGGTAACAATTTTCGCCGTTAAATTGCCTGCAGGACAAGTTGGCATGTCTAAAGGTACTCATAAGAGTTTGTACATTTCAAGAAATTCCTCACAGATATTCCCTAGAAGCCTTAAAAACGTGTTACACGATGTAACATCACTTAAATAAGTATGGTGCTTAAAAATGCTTTTACATCTTTTATAAGCTGCTTAATTTGCTTGAGATATTTTAATGAGTCGGGCGCTAAGATGTCCCTTTAATTTCACCATACCATTCACTCGGTGGACTAATTTAGGGTTCGTTAGTTACTCAATTGCTTAAAATAATATACTGGAATAAGCAGAAAGCGAATTGATTGATTGTTTTCTTGTGACGCTGCGTAGAGCCTATAGGTAATTTTTACTACTCAACTTATAGTAGTACGTGACAGGGTGAGAAGGCAATCGGGGTGTGAGGCGGGGGGACGCCTTCATACAGTGACAGTGACCTGATGAACTGTTTCAAAAAAAAAATCTAAAATTAGGTAGGTACCTAGTATTTTTTTTTTTAACAAAACGATGTTGATGAATTTTCTTTATAAAAAAAATGGAATATTAACATATTAATATAGAATTTTAATGGCTGTGTTTTCTGCAACAGCTCAGAGTTTAGTTATATCTACGGGACCCTCTGACCAGACTCGAACTTCACCGTCCTTTTAAGCCTTCGTGGAATTATGGGAGGAACTTCATTATACTGTTGACACATGTCCATTGCATAATTACCCTTATTAGTTTACTTTGTTTATAACATGGGTGTTAATTATAGTCGTGCTAGCATCTGACTTTACTTTAAAAAATTAGTTTTATTACCATCATCATGATCAACCCATTGCCGGCTCAGTACCGACGCCAATTGAATATATTGTTCAACGCCCATTGAATATATTGTACAAAGCGCACATAACTCCAAAAGATTACAGGTATCGAACCCTGGACTCTTCGACTGGAAGGTCAAATTACTACCGCATATTAGAGTCGAAATTCAAAACTTTGTATAGAGTCAGATATCATCATCTTTAAGCGCAACCCTATTTTAACTCAAGAGGTTATGGCTCCCTATAAAGAAAAATGTAACTTTAAAAGAAAAACTTTCCTTACTCGAACGGAAACCCAAGTTATAATTTTCTACCGACACACATCTAAGTACCTAAGTACGTGTCCGTGAGAATGTATTCCATCTAAAAACAGTTAACTAGTAATAAACTATAAATAAACGGGTAACCAGTTTCGGATGTATGTTTCAAATCAGACATACAACATTTTGATTAACCTCTACACCTCATAATTCTGAGCGCATCCTGTCCGTCTGTCTTCATATGATAACCTAGAATTCTATATGCATAATATTATTATAATAATTTATGCAAAGCGATTTTCCGTTTTGGAATCGAAAAATTTACCTCTCGAAGTAAGTAGATAGGTGTAGCCACGATAAAAAAAAAAACTCGAGAAACGCTTGAATATGGAATATGGAAATATTATGTGCATTATTATTTAATCTTAATTCCTATTGTGCACCCCTTTCATAAACTATATAAGGTAATTGCTTTACTCAAGAGTTCCTACTTATAACTTAAGTATTAATTAGGTACGTTCGTTCTTAATCAACAACCACTCAGCGATGAAAAAAAAAATACTTCTACTCTGTGGCTTTGGACAATAACATTGTTGTTTCTACTCTTTCCGGTATAAAAAAAGCTAGCGAAACTATGGACAGAAAAAGCTAACAAAAAGCAATTTCATTGATAAGCCTGCACAACTATAATGGAAAGGAAAGTTGTTTTGAAGTTTCAATTTGAAACAGATATTATATCACTGTATTGCCTACGGGATTAAAAAACATTGTGAAAGTTGGATAGCTAAAGATTAAATAGGTATAAACTGATTAAAACTAGATTTGGATTTGGGTAATAGGTATTTTAGACTTAAAGATTCACTTTCAGCCCGTGTAACTATGAAACTACACATTTTTTACGGCAATCTGGAAGATCACAAACACAGCTAGATAGGTAGTAGGTACTGATGTCTAGAACTTGTTCACAAAATTATTAAAATGAGAAATAGATTAGTTTGTTTTGAACACGTTACGAATAAACTCCTCTTAAGGCGACAATGTGTTGATTTGTATGTTTGCTTGTTACCTTTTCACGGTTCAGCGGTTAAACCGATTTTAATGCATTCTTTCTAAGCATTTTACATCCTGAATACGGATAGGATTATAGGAACGTGAAAATTCTTTCAGTTTATCCCGGAAACAGTTGCCACGGGAATTTAAAATAAAAAAAGATTTTGAATGAAAGATAAAATATGCAAACTTGAGGACATAGGAATTTAGCGTAAATTACGAAACTTGTTATGAATGGCTCAATTTACAATGCCATTTCCGCCTGTTAAGTAGCTGTAAATTCTTAAAAAGGTCCAGCTGTATTTACAATCATATTAACGGTTTACAAGGTAACTTAACGCAGACAGCCGGTTTTACCTAAGACCGATACCCGATGAGGATCGTTTTTGGACGGTGAAAAACGGCGTTCGATTTTACGCTGACTCGACTATACAACGTCAGCTTAATATTTTGTTCACTCATTTATTCTATCCCCTACCAAAAATAATCGGATCGGGTTAGTGAGAGGTCAATCGTATTCTACAGAATCATATACCTACAGCAATAGAAAATGTATCTGCTTCTTTACTATCGGACAGTGTATCGCTATTTTTACTACACACATCTATAATGAATTTTGTGGTCAATGGTCATACTTAATCCGATTTTCGTAGTTTCCGTTTTTCGCGGGAGGTCTTCGTTAAAATTGTTTTTTTTTTTGACGTGACAACGTCTTATAATTCGATAGAGCCGGCTGCACGCACGAAAAAACATGACTCATGCGGCGTTACCTCGCTCTGAGGCGTTCCATGTAAGGCTTGAAGTGCAAGCGAGAGCGCGGAACGAGCGACAAAGAAGCACAATCGGCCTTTCTTGTCACGTTCAACTATCGCCAGTAAACCGACTTTACAGACAACCAATTTTTTTTTTGCAAGATAGGAATGCACTTGACGACAATCGCGCTTAGGAAAAAGCAATTATACAGTCTAAGTTTGAATGTGCTTGCCTAAAAGATGCCTATTCTCTCTTTCCTTGAAGGTATTTAGGTTTAAATCCGTGGCAGGAAATATGGATGCCAAAAGGAAATTTCATTCCTTAGTGGTTCTTATCAGAAATGTTATAACCAAAAACGTTTCGTGCGAGTGAATAAATAATTGTGTTTTTTTTTAATTTTTGTCGGTAGTCTGCGATAGGTGCTAGGTTACAAAGTCACATCACTTATCTAGCGATCGTTAAAACGTGTGATAATCAAATTACAGTAACACGTTACCGGTTAGCTTCCGCTGTTCCAATATTTGACCACTTCCACTCTAAAATAAGAATGATGTGGTGGTAGCAAAAACATGGTTATTTAATGTTTTGTGTACCTATATTAAGAAAACATGTCTATGGAAATAGGGCAAAACCAATGTTAGGTACGAATTCTTGAGTTTCACCAGCCTTTTGGCGACATGTTTTTCTGAATTTAATGGGAAATTAGAAACTGAACGCAGACGAAGTCGCGGGCTTCCGCTAGTAGGAAATGTAGATTATCTCTTACTTCCCAACTTCCGATATGCAATCCGCGAAACTACCTTCCGACTAGGATATCTTTACAACCGCAGCATCAGTTGCAGATTTCCGATTACTAGAATAACCACAGATTATCACGTGGTTACCATGTTTAAGGTCAATGACGCCACTTACATAACATTATTTTGTATTCTCCGTTTTGGAAGCCCTGTTTTCCGAGACACAGTTTTTACTAGTTCAGGAAACAGACAGGTGCACATGCAGTAATGTTTATTATTATAACTAATTGTGTTTTGTTACGTTTATGTTACATTTGTTTCTGAGACAAATAAATTTATCTTATCTTTATTTATCTACTAGCTGATGCCCGCAGCTTCGCCCGCGTGGATTGGTCAGATCCCCTGCAGCATCAGGATTGAGGAGTTGGACTCCAAATTTTTTATGAAACAATGTCGCAAAGTTCCTCTATCGATTAAAAAAGAAATGACGCAAATCGGTTCAGAAATCTCGGAGATTTCGGTGTACATAGGTAGAAAAACACAACTCCCTTTTTAAAAGTCGGTTAAAAAAGTAGCCTATTTTACGCCCTGGTCAATCCTCTACTTGCCTGTGAAAGTCCCGTCAAAATCGGTTCAGCCGTTCCAAAGATTAGCCTTTTCAAACAGACAGACAGACAGACAGACAGACAGACAGACAGACAGACAGACAGACAGACAGACAGACAGACAAAAATTTTAAAAACGTGTGATTCAGTGTTGGTATCGTTCAAATAACCATATGAGCTTAATATGAGGTAGTTATTTCGAAATTACAGACAGACACTCCAATTTTATTTATTAGTATAGATTATTTTGTAACTAGTTGACTCGCCCCGACTTCACACGGGGCCTACCTATAGACGAATACGAATGTGTCTATATTAATATTCGGATGAAACATAATAATTATTAAGTATCGATATAGAGTCCAAAACAGTATTTTTGGGATTCCTGTATTCAAAAGGAAAAAATAGGATCCTTATAGAATCACTTTTTTTTCGTCTTGTCTTCGACTTGTCTGTCGTGCCTGTCAATTACTTAGAGGGAATCTAAAATTGAGTTCCCGTTGAACTAGAATCATGGAGTTAGGCAAGTTGCAATGTAATGTAGCACAAGTAAAGTTAAGGCCCCGAAAACTGAATTTTTGTTACATCACAAAAAAGATATATTTACGGGAATTTGTGTTCCCGCCCAAATAATTAGTTTACTTAAACACATCAAGATCGGTCGGTCATTCTGCGCTCGCTTCACGCTGAAAACTGAACCGATTTTTACCTCCTGAAATTACTTTAAAAAAAATCACCCAGGAGAAGCCGGAAGGTCGACTCATCTAGTTTTTTCATAAAAGGAATCTAAACAAGTAAGTACTTAGGTACCTACCTAGATCTAAATTAAAATTGTGTTTAAAAAAATCACAAAATCTCACTAAAAATGCGAAATTTGATTAAATTGTTAACGATACATATATAATTGGACATAAAGACGATAAAATTCCGGAAATTAATATTTTACAGTTTGTAGGCCTACCTTACATCGTTAAACCAACAACTATTAAAATGTTCGAAACGCATTCTTTGATCCGGTTACGACCTCCAATCAGCGCAAATAAACCAATCGTACTACACTCTTGATTTACAAATTACTTCCATACCATAAATTGGAAACTAACTGCTAGGTATCTACTACGAGTGTGAAACTCATTTGTAACTCGATTGAAATCAGGGACTTAGAAATAAAATTAAAAATCGCAAATGGTACAGAAATCGTAATTGAGTGAACTAAAAAGCGCACAAGCGAAAACACTGGCTTTGCTGCGTGTAAGGGAAAAATATCTAGTGTACTAGAATTAAGGTAGTTAACGATTGTATAAATTAGTTATTATGAAAATTAAAAAATCTCTTTTCATGGAAAATCACCTGTCAAACCGCTGTGGAAAAAATAGTATCAAATAGTATTTATTTTGTTTAAAGTAGTAGGGGTGCGTAGTTAAATCAAGTAGACGTTATAAATTATTATTATTGGTAACGAATGAAGTCGTTAATAATTCTTGACTAACTATTGCTACTGACCATCATTAAATAAAGACTATTATTACAAATGTTTGATTGGTTTGATTACAAGTGTAAATTAAAAATTTATAACACCCCCGACGATCCAAAGTATTTGAGTTTTCCAAAACATCATTTTCAAATAAATAATTATGTATTTAGGCAACGTCCATCTTGACAGCTTGACATTTATTTGTCTATTGACATAATATTATGAACCTAACGGTTATCTAACCTTCTTTTCTACAAGAAAACTAGAAAAGAGCTGATAACTCTTAAACGGCTGAACCAATTTTTTTAGATTATAGCTAAGAACACTCTCGATAAAGCCACCTTTCAAACAAAAAAAACTAAATTAAAATCGGTTCATTCGTTTAGGCGCTACGATGCCACAGACAGATACACAGATACACAGATACACAGATACACAGATACACAGATACACAGATACACAGACACACAGATACACAGATACACACGTCAAACTTATAACACCCCTCTTTTTGGGTCGGGGGTTAAAAATACATTTCAAATAATAATAATAATAATCAATGTTTACATCCAGCGTGCAGCCTCGCGATGATATTTTCTTGTAAAGCTAAACACCCGCGTGCAAGACGCTTCCTTCGGGCAAGGTCGAAGGGCTAGGGGGCGAATTTCCCGCTTGGTTTGGTCCTAGCTGGTAGTACAAGAAAGTCTTATTCAAGCCTCATGAACCTAGTCAAAGTTTAGATCAAGAGCGCAGCTTTGCGATAATGTTTTGTTGCAAAGCTAAACACCCTTGCAAGAACTTTGCTTCAGGCAAGGTCGAAGAGCTAGAGGGCGAAGCGGTCCGTTTGGTATGAACCTGGCTAATACAAGAAAATTTAATTCAAGCCTCATGAACCTAGACTCAATAAGCAAAGTTCACACTAAGCGCGCAGCCTCACGATAATCTATACTAATATTATAAAGAGGAAACCTTTGTATTTTTGTATGTTTGTATTGAATAGGCTCAAAAACTACTGGACCGATTTCAAAATTTCTTTTACCATTACTTAGAGGGATTCTTCCGAATCCGTATAGGCTATATTTTATCCCGGAAAATAGATAGGATTTTTCATGGCAGTGAAAATTGTGGAGTAAGGCGTCAAAAAAACTGCCGTACGTTAACGATCCTCGCGAACGCTGCCTAAATGGCCACCCGTGCGAAGCCGGGGTGGGTCGCTAGTGTTTTGTAAAGCTAAACACCGACGTGATAGACGCTTGCTTCGGGCAAGGTGGAAGAGCTAAAGGTCTAGGCGGCTCGCTTGGTTTGCACCTGGCTAGTAACACAAGAAACTCTCATTGAAGCCCCATGAACCTATCTATCATCAACAACTCCACAGTCTGAATCAAGATCGACACGGCAGATCTTCACGTCACGTCCAAATGACACTGCGATGATCTCATTGCGTTTTTGCACGATCTTTATGCTCTCATCTCAAAAACATAACATCGAAAAACCTGTTCTTAATAGATTTTGAACTCTAATTTAAAGTGGATTAAGCATAATTTTGTGTGCGATTGAAATAAAAAGGTAAAGTTATTTTGTTAAGTCACTGTGAGAATTTTTAGACATCCGTTTTTCTTTGGGAACTTTTCATCAAGGTGTACCTATGTTTACTTATTCAAATCTATAAATAAGCTTGAAAAATGTTCAAATTCTGTAGTTTTTCTCAATTTGTTAAGAAATACCGAATTAATTTTGATTGAATTTTAATAAGTGCATTTTAATGACTTTAAAATTACGAGACTAATTTAAACGGTGTCAATGCTCAAGACGTAGGTAGGCTGCTAATAAATAATTAATTAAGAATGTATTAAAAATCATTAGTATTTGGTAAAATCTTTGTTTTTTTCTTGTCTATATTGTTTCTGTTAATCGGAATTCAATGAGAAGATACAAGGAAGTAACTCTAGCGCTCTAGCGGTCTCCATACAAACGTATATTTCTCATTTAATCAATCTCAATAAAATTTTGTAAACACGTTAAGTATACCAGATATCTGTCTTTGGCTCTCCTGATTTCCATAAAAATGTGGAATTTTGAATATTGATTAGTATTCAAATTCGAACCAAAGTACGTTTGTATGGAGGGCGCTGGGGAAACTTCTCTTAATACTAGGAATTCAGTACAAATGCTAATTCCGATGTAATACAACGGTATCCTCTACTCGCTGTAGGTATATCGGAAAGAGATCACAGTACACCGAGATGTATCTTACAAACGAGACAATGGTCCCGCTGCATTGTCGCCAAGGTTAAGTGGACATTTACCATATCTAGACAAAACTGTTTCTGTTACACAGATCGAATACTTAGAGAAGATACCTAGGACTACTATACTGGCGTCTGCATAAACTAAAATTGATAAGGCCAACGTGTGACAAATGAAACTAGGTTTTCTAATGTTTTATTATGTAGGATAGGTATACTTATTTCCTTAAACCTAAATTGAAACTAAAAAAAAAATGTAAGTACTTACCTAATTAAATTAAAAACTAAAATGAATTAAATTGAATCTAAACCTTCATCGAGACCACTGCAGCGTGGCATTATATCCAAGGTAGCTGCCGGCTCTCGGGTCCCCTGTTGACTCGATAACCCTTTTCAAAATTTCCTCAAAAAGAGCTCGAGCCCCACGGCCCCAAGGTCTTCATTTGAAATTTAAAAAAATTGAAAAAAGTTAGTTTCGTGCCCGTCATCAAACCTCGACCTCTCAAATAGAAAGCAGATACACCAGGCTGTTAGAAAATTAATAGCTCTTATCAAAACTGCATGGTCCCGTTACATTGATAACCTGACCTGCTAAACTGGCCCAACTGAAGATTTTGCATTTCCGAGAGTAAATAGTTACTTTAATAAGCTAGCTTGTGCCCTGTCACCAGCTGTCCGTTCGGTGCGCGGCAGACACGGAGTACTGAGGGAATTCAAATCGCAAGCAGCGATTACACATCCGATATTGGAAATAGGGAATATTATTTTAATGGAGGACTTGTATTTTGTTGGGTTTGTTAGTTGGGCCACTTTATAAGTGGAAGCGGTTTTGATTTTAAGTGTTTCGCGCCTCAAAAGGAAAAAGGAACCATTATAGGATCACTTCGTTGTCTGTCTGTCTGATGTGTTTGTCCAGAAACCTATACTTCAAGTTGATCTAGAATTAAAGCTTTTAAAAGAACTAAAATCTCATCCTCCACTCTAGGAATATTGTGCTCAGTCATTCTTAATTCTAAGTTAAAAGACATACCCATAAAGAAATGACTAAATTCTCACTCTCGGCCCATGGAATATTGTAGAACACCAGTTCAATCGAGCTTTAAATAAACTGACGCATAAAAAAAAGGTTTTTGGCCATTGTAAAAATTTCTGTGCCTGATCATTAAAGTATCTTGACACTTTTTTGAATTTACACGTGGTTTAGCGAATAGTTTCGCTATAAATCGCTAGAGCGTGTAACTTGCGCCATACATTATGACATGTACCGAACAGACACGCAAGCTGGCCGACAAGATGGCACTGACGATACGTCAATGTTGTCGGATTATAATGACGACGCATCTCGCCATTAGCCTTATGTTGTGGCTTTACAGGAACAGTTTGTCCCGATATGGTGAACGTGGAGGCTTTAGGCGTAACAATGCATTGCCATTATTCTTCCTTTAGGAGTCCACTGTTTTATTTTGACACTTATTTCCATATCTATACCTATAACTCATGATCGGTATAATGTTTAAGAGGGGTCTCTCCGTCACTCTCTTCATACAAACGAAGTTCCAATTTCATTTGAATATTAAGCAACCAAAGTCCAAAAAAATTTCATGGACTTTGGTTGCTTAATATTCAAATGAAATTGGAACTGCAATTGTATGAAGCGAGTGACGGAGAGAGCCCTGTTAAATGTTTTTGCCAATGATACCTTGATGTTTTTCTTCAAAAATCGCTAGCGTACATAATGATCTTACTGGACTAGGTACAATTATTTCGTAGTACTTACCCGTACTAAGTTTTTTTTGTTTGTTCCAGAAATCGGAAACGATGGGCTGTAGTCGTATAAAAAAATAACGATAAACAAAAAAAGGTAAGTAAATCATAAAATTATGTATAATTAAATCATCGGGTAACTTTTTTTATAAGGAATAATCAAATAGTGTTTAGGTCTAGTTTTAAGTGTTATAATAATAGAGGCTTAAAGACTTACGAGAGCCACATGGTCGCATTAGTGACAGCTCTTTGATGGAGAACAAAAAAATCTTACCTAGATATCTTAAAGGAAAAGATCTTACAGAAATCTCATCAAGGCTCACTCAGACAAACTTCAAAGCATATTTCCAAATGTTTAACGAGATCTATCGCAGGTTAATAGGTAGGTACTTTGTATGAATCAGGAATAGAACCCAGTCCCAATTAAACAACAGCTCGCGGCAACAAGGTAGGTACGATAACGTCGACTCGTCAGATTGATATATAGCCCGTATACTTAAAGATCCCAGATTCTAGGGCTGTTATCTAGCAATCTAGATAGCTTCACTATCTAGGTCATACCTTTAGGCTGATTGAGACCTGTTTCTTACGGGCGGGTTGAACGGAGAAACGGATAGGCTTTTAAAACTTGATATTTTGTAATGTTGTTTAGATAAAGTACTTATTGCAAAAACTTAGTAGGTATTCATATCTAATATGAATTTTCCAATACCATGGTGTTTTCCAGAACAGAATTATTTTTAGGAATTCACTATCAAACTAATATTGTAAAGGCGAAAGTTTGTGTGTATATGTGTATGTTTGTTACTGTTTCACGCAAAAACTACTTTAGAACTTTTACTAGAATTTGTGGATTTTCATAAAAATACGTAGTTTCAAAGTAAGGACGGACGCGCTCAAAAGGATAGTCCTCTTAAGAGTCAAGACACACAAAACGTTATGAATCGTATCTACTTAATTTAAAAACTATTAATTGTACGACTCCAAAACGATTAACCTTAAATTAAATCGGGATTAAACTAATTAAAACTCTCCACACAATAATCAATTAATATCCCACGGTGAAGATTCATAGTCATTTAAAATTATAGAAGCCGAATATAACTAATAATAAATAATAATAGGTGTAATAATGATACTGAAAGTCGATACCCTACGCTACGCATTCATTAGAAAATTATTAAATGATTTTCAAAATAACGCATGCGCGCTTTTGTGTGGGATCGAATCATCGATAATTACCACAGACAAAGGAGAAATGTAACAACACTATCCATACAAAAAGAAAAAGGGATCAGCCTTAGTGATGTGCCGCCGAACAAAAGATCGATATCGACGCGCGGGTGGCTTCGATTTTATAAATAAATTAGTTTTAATTGAAACGTCAGTCAGTGCTGGGCAAGATGCGTGTGCGTTTTTTTTTTATTATAAGGGCGGATGTAGATTGAACGCTTAATGCTCCTTTTGAATGCAATTAACACGTTGTATCATATCTAGAATACAAGTATGTGTATCATCTAATAGCATTCTTAACTTATTAAAGTCAATTAGTTACGCTTATTTTTTTAATTAGATCAAAGTATCGGACCACTTGGTCAAAAAGTTATATGGATTAATCGAAGTATCTGTGAATCATAAAGATGTGTTGTTTTCTGTTTTTAACCCCCGACCCAAAAAGAGGGGAGTTTTAACTTTGACATGTGTATCTGTGTATCTGTCTGTGACCTCGTAGCGCCTAAACGAATGAACCGATTTTAATTTAGTTTTTTTTTGTTTGTAATAGTCGATATTATGCCATGTCACATTTGTGTGTGTTTTCGAACGAGACTAGAGATCACATTTTACGAGAATTCTATGATGAAAAAGAATTCTAGTCGTCTTCATTGATCCACAGTAAGCCATAAATCTACAGCCGGGCATACCTCTCTTGTAGAGAGTCTCTACAAGAGACCGTGACGTGTAGAAGTTCTACACGTCACGGTCTCGCACCGCCCTGAATCCAGCGACTCCCTGCAACTCTCGGCGATATCGTCTGTCCACCTATAGGAAGTCTGATAATGCTGCAATTTCTGGTGCGAGGTCCACCACTCCAGCACATTGGGTTGGGACCCCAACGACTGTCGTAACTATATGTACCCCGCCAATGCCAATTCAGCTTTTTAACTTGTTGAACTATATCAGTAACTTAGATTCTTCTTCAGATCTCCTCAAACTGCTCTTTCTTTTGATGAAAAAAATTCTATGCTAATTTATTCTTTGACTACGTGTTGCTTGATATAAATAATGTTACATTGTCCTACTTTTTCGGGAAGCACAATGATCCGATGACTAAGCAACAAAATCATTTTAAGCCGATTAAAAATATATTTATTGCTAATTTATTCTCTGTGATCCAGTAAGGGCCTACCACAACGGATTACAAGTTGAACGGCGACTTTCTATTCACAATCATTTCTATTTTGCTTTCGTATTTGTAACCTTATACAAGAAGAATAAGGTTGAGAATATTTTGTTGTTATATCTATCGGGATCTAAGTACAGCGAATTAAACATTCCACAGATTCCTAGCGTTATATTTGTAAGGTTAGATATGTCTTGGACTTAGTTTTGTTTAAAATGTCCATTGTCCGGCCTTTGTTTACGAATATCGCCGCGAAATACCGATACCTACCACTGTACCGATAAATAACGATAACGGAACAGGTAGTTAATAGTTACCTTTATAGAATTTTCTCACAGTCTCTACCTCAATGCAGCTGTGTTAAATACTTACATCGCAAGCTAGATCCGATTTCTCCTCATGACTATTTGAGGAATCACCTGTACGACAACTTTTTAACTATACAACCTATGTCCAATAGAATACATTTATCGGTAGGCCACGACGACGGCGCTAAATCTTTCTAGGTTTTCTTTTTCTACTTCATTATCTCTTTCAGAAAATCTAGATAAATAAAAAAGAAATTGGCATATTGAAGTACAGCCCAAACTCTGGTACACAAGTTTATAGTAGCCAGTAGCTCGAACATTGGTACTATAAACTTGATAATTTGCATGTTGGTTTACGGCCTAAATTTATAATTATTATAATAAATGTAACTTTTTTCCACATTTCGTAATAAGAAACATAGATGTGGACATGTGTGGAAACCTGGCCACTTGAGTGATACCATATAGTTCGTGGGCTGCCATCTATACCTACTATCCTACGTCAATGTCCGCGAACAATATTCCCTCGTCTGTACATGCCCTAACTGCAACCTCAAGACAAACCGCAAACCGATTGTCCACCTGCTCCTAATACCAATCACGATTCACATAAAATGGCGTCGATTTATTCCGTTTAGTAAAAATAAATCCCCAGGTCACCGCTGTTCACGCTTCCAATTACCCGACTACCGCGTTGTAGTAACGTGAATGGCCGGCTTTATTTTTATTTATAGGTTCTAAGGATTTATCGCTAATCTTTAATTTCTGTACCAATAAATCTTGTTAGATTAAATAAACTGTTTTTAAGTCGGGTTCGTTTAAACATTAAATTAATTGAACAAAGTTAATTTAATTCCAACAAATTGATTTTATATTAAGAATTTCTATAGAAATTGAATTTTAGATAAATGAAATAACACTAGAACTAAGTACTGACAGAATATTTTATTACTTTCAGAAAGACAAGGAAATAATTTTTACTCCTCTTTTTTAGTGCCTCTTCCTAACAGAACAGAGTAGGTACTATTGTACTAATTGTCTGGATATCTTAAAATCTATTTTAGGTGGTAGGTACGTATGTTAACACCTAATGCATAGAACTTTTTGGATTTTTATATATTTTATTTATTTTTTGCTTTAAAAATACGAAAAACAGTACTCAATTAAGTACGTAACTGCAAGTTTATAAACCCCAGTTTAAACTAAATTCACACACAAATATAACCATTTTTAGGGTTCCGTACCTCAAAATGAAAAACGGAACCCTTATAGGATCATTTTGTTGTCTGTCTGTCTGTCTGTCTGTCTGTCTGTCCGTCCGTCTGTCAAGAAAACCTGTAGGGTACTTCCCGTTGATCTAGAATCATGATATTTGGCAGGTAGATAGGTCTTATAGCACAAGTAAAGGGATAAATCCGAAAACCGTGAATTTGTGGTTACATTATTTAAAAAAAATGTGTTTAAATTTTCAAAGCAAGATAACTAGGTATACCAAGTGAGTTATCTCTTGTACATTCTAAAACAGATTTTTATGAAAAAAATACCCGAGTACGGAACCCTCGGTGCGGAGTCCAACTCGCACTTGGCCGGTTTTTAATACATTTAAATTAAAGTTAGAGGGAAAAGACAACATTAAACCTACGAAAATATTAATTTAGGTCGATCAATATTCCGTTAATAGTAAATCCACTGGCGGTAATTTATATTGGGAATTGTATAAAATTATCAGTGTGCAATGACTTCGATTCAATGGGCGTAATAAGTCATGGCAGTAAGCGAATTTGACAGCTCTATAGGGAGTAGTTTATTATACAGAAAATTCTTGATTTTATGAACTCGGAAATAACGGTAAAAAGGAAGAAAAATTACCTAAAATCGAACCATGGGAATTCAATAACATTTATCAATGTACTGGCTTTATATGATTTTGACAGCTGCATTAAAAAGTAATTATCCAAGAATTCGATGATTATGGGAAAGTTTATTATGTTGATAAATTGATCATTTTATTTCATTGAATTCGAACTTTGGATATAACGGTACAAGTGAATAAATTATTAGTACGTTATACCTATTATTAAGTTATTTTTTATTTATCGATATTCTTGCCGTTCATCATGTTAACGTCCCTATAGGTCATGAAGTTTAATTTTCGTATTTTTTTTTTAATTTCATGAATATTTTTCATATCATGGAAATTAAGTTAGATATCCGTACTTCCATACTAATCTATAGTAACATTACAAATGCGAATGAGTCTCTGTCTGTCTGTCTGCCAGCTTTTCACGGCCCATCTGTTTAACTGATTTTGACAAAATTTGGTACAGAGATAGCTTGTATCCCGGGGAAGGACATAGGCTTTTTATCCCGAAAAATCAAATCGTTCCCACGGGGCTTTTCAATAACTTAAATCCACATGCATAATTTTGCGAGCAATAGCATTTTTATATTATCTATTGAGCACAGAGATGGCTTGCATTTCGGAGATTGATATGGGTTACTTTTTATCCCGGAAAACCACGGATTTTTTTCAAATAACTGACAGCTACATGGACAAATTCGCGAGCATCAAAAGCCTGTTACAAATTAACACTTAATTATTTGCAAAAATAAGGTAAAATCGCTAAAGCTTATGATTAGAACCGTTTAAACATAGTTCGTTCTCACGTCTTGGAATGCTAAGGCGTTTTCACATTGTGAAGATAATTAATGGAAAAAAGCTTTTGACCCGAAGCGCCTATTATGTCAATAGTGAATGTAATCGTCATTTCTTACGACATACAAAAGGTGCGAACTTGGATAGGTGTCGTAAAATTGAGCTGTGTAAAAATATTACATAATTTGACTAATTCTGTTGTATACAAGCTCTGAACTAAACTAAATGACAGGTTCATCTAGTGCTATCCTTTTCCGAATGGAATATTTTGAAAGAGATACCTAGCAAACATTTTTTGTTTGCAATTCTTTGTTTGAACTTTGGGTGTAATTTCTAAAAATCCTTTCTTAGTGAAGGTCTACGTTTTAGAAAATTCCTACATGCAAAATGTTGGATAGAAGCAGGCATTACCTTGTGGTCTGTGGAAGTCCATACATAATAAACAACAACAACCCAAAACTGACAATCCATATAAGTATGTAGTACAATATGCAGCATGCGATATGCGCCTCCCGAAATCACACTGCTAATATGCATTAATAGGTCTTAAGAGATCGCAACTCTCAAATTAGAGGCACTTTTTGTTTGAAGATAGCCTTCAAACAGAAAAGTTGCTAAAGGGCCTCTTTTTGTTGGTTTATCAATTTAGTCGCTTAGTCCCGACCTTCACTTAGATATTATTTAATATCTTTGGTACCTATAAACTTGGAAGATATTTCCTATTCAGTATTCACTACAGAGTGCGTTTCTAGACTACATTGTTATAAGATGGACACAATACAGGCGGGGCCGCAAGCGTAAACTAGTACCAAACGTACTCCATAAAACGCTTCAACTGCACATATTATAAATTCCAACTAACACTATCTAAAAGCTTATCTTCCCGGCTATCCCATAGAAATACCCCGCTTGAATCGTACGCCATAACGCCATAAAATATGGCAGCAGTTCTTATAACAATAAGAACTTCGCAATTTATTATGACGATTACAATCGCAACCGATATTAATGCTTTGTTTGTTATAGAGTCCGTTTGGTTTAGCTAGTGCACTTACTTATGTACTTGACAACACGAAGGCTTATGTGCGCGTAGACTCTATCATTTGTAGCAAATGATCAAGTGAACATTTTCTGGCTCGATATACGATTATACAAAGCAGACATGTGGGAATTTGTATTAATGAAAAACTAGGTCTTAGCCTGTGAATTTACCCAAAATTAAGGGCATATTTATATCCTGTTATTTATTTTAAATATTTAAGCGTCAGTGCAACAGCGTTAATCGTGTAATTGTGGGTAATGTCATGGGTAACTCCATCAGGTATGAAATCCAAATATATAAACAGCCGTTTCTTGTCTCCTTTTTGTCAGCTTGAGACCCGGTTCTTTGTCCGTTACATCGTTATGTTTGTCTTGTAGATTAAGAACTAAGACCAGTTTCTGTAATAATTTATTTCAATTTTATTGATAAAGTTTTACCTATCTGAATCTTTATCACACACTCAGTCTGTGATCTATAAAGGGTACTTCGACTTTGCTCGACTTTTTTTTCGACTTAAGTTTCAGTTCAAATGATTTGTGCCAGCGTCTCATCACTGTCACTGACACTGTCTCTTTTTATAGTCTTAGGTTTGAGCATACATCTATGTCGGAATAATTGTGCAAAGAAACAACACCAACAGTCACGAGCCGTTACGGGATAGTAGCTCGCGTAAGTACTGGCCGAATGTAAAGAGAGCACTATGATAGTAGCAGGTCCGGTTCCGACCCAATTCCTCGGTACAAGCGATCATAAGCAGTTTATCATATCTGACCGTTATCTACTATCCGCTTCGTTTAGCCCCTTGTTTAGTTCACGGCTCGCCCTTAGGGCCCATTTTCACTTAAGACCTTAAAAGCCTGGCATTAAGTAAACAAGTGTTTTCCGGTGCATAGTCGTAATCACATTGTTTCCTCAATCTTGTGATTAAAGCCTAAATACCAATTTTCATCGATAGGTAACTGAAGAGTGAAAAATAATCCAGAACAACCATAAATTGCATCATTACGACTGTTAATGATTTAAATGGTGCATGCGTTGTAAAAACCTAGTATCCTCGGTAGATTTAAGTACTAAGGCGTAATTGTGCGTTATTTATCGAATGATACGTAATCACACGACGAGACGATGTGTTTACGACAAATACACCTGATGACCGCAACTTCGGTATTAGGTGTTTTTTAAAAGAACAATAATTGAATTATTATGTATAGGAACTTTTTAATTTTTCGGGATAAAAGTAGCCTACGTCTGTATCCGGGAAGGGGATTGGTCGTGAAAACACACAGATTACACTTTCACATTTATAATACTAGTATAGAATGTTAAGAAGTCATTACTTCATGAGCGTACCTATAATACATTCATCATCATGATCAACCCATAGTTGGCTCACTACTGAGCACGGGTCTCCTATCAGAATGAGAACGCTGGCCAAGAGTGGATCGACAGACTTCGCACACCTTTCAGAACGCTATGGGGAACTCTGAGGTATGTAAGTTTCCTCACGATGTTTTCCTCCACCGTTCAAGCAAATGATATTTAATTGCTTAAAATGCACATAACTCCGAAAAGTTCGAGGTGCCTGTCCGGGATCGAACCCCTAAGCTCTCGAATGGGGAGCCGATTTCTTAACCACTAGGCTATCACCGCTATGACATTAATAGGTATATTATGACAATGATAAAAATCAATGAACATTTTGCTCGTGGCGATTATATTCGAGTTAATTGCGCATGATAATCGTCAACACGTACATACACGTGAAAGTAATTACGCATTAAAAACCCTAAGAAAACATTATAAGAAAACGCGTAAAAACTCTACAAAGTAAACAATGCTTTAATATTTAATTTTAATTTCAGGTTATTTTTTCAGCGTCCATTGCTAAACCAATAAAAATTTCGCACGAGCTTCAAAAACCTATAATGAATTAAACATATATTTATGGTCCTCTAAAATTCTCATGATCGAGTAAATAAACATCGTAAAATTTTATGGTTCATGTACGAGAAGGAATAATGCGCGTAATATGAAAGTTTATTAGGCACCTAGCCAAGCAAGAGCGAAAGCTTTGAAAATCTCCGCTGTGCGAATGTCGTCGGTTGAAAACACAAATGGAATATTTGAAAAAGATTGTCTTCGAGAATTGGGGTCAAAGTTTAGGGTTTTGAAATTCAATTTAGTTTTTAGGGTTCCGTACAAAAGGAAAAACAGAAACCTTATAGGATCACTTTGTTGTCTGTCTGTCCGTCCGTCCGTCCGTCCGTCCGTCCGTCGTGTCTGTCAAGAAAACCTATGGGGTACTTCCCGTTGACCTAGAATCATGAAATTTGGCAGGTAGGTATGTCTTTTAGCACAAGTATAGGAATAAATCTGAAAACCGTGAATTTGTCGTTACATCATTAAAAAAAAATGTGTTTAAATTTTCAAAGTAAGATAACTTTATCAAGTGGGTTATCATATGAAAGGGCTTTACCCGTCCATTCTAAAACAGATTTTTATTTATACAGGTTTTTTTAAATTTTTTTTTATCTAAAATAGATTTTATTTTTTATTTATATAGTTGTACGATGGATCAAAAGGACGGCAGAACATGTCCTGCTAAAACTGGACACCTGGTTA
Source organism: Maniola jurtina (assembly GCF_905333055.1). Taxonomy (NCBI): domain Eukaryota; kingdom Metazoa; phylum Arthropoda; class Insecta; order Lepidoptera; family Nymphalidae; genus Maniola; species Maniola jurtina. The sequence goes on along the minus strand of NC_060037.1, from coordinate 2,834,444 downwards.
TATCTAATCCAGAATCTAGGTAGGTACATGTTAGAACAAGGTGCGAATCGCTTAACGGTGCTAAGTCGTAGATCGTGTGAATGGGCCTAACACTAACTAGCGCGACCCAAATCACACACCATCCCGAACTGAGTGACGACTTTGGAAGTAAGCTTTCGAATATGTCGGCCCTTAATTGGCACTCATGGTCCGATTTACGATAGATATCCGAACATTTTGTATCGTACAGGGTGTAACCAGAATGCTATCAAAAACGAAGAAAGGTGATAATACTGATGATTACTGATAAGACACCACAAAAAAAGGTTATAAACTCAAAATTTACCCCCGACACAAAAACCTCTATAAGAAAACTAGAAAAGAGCTGATAACTTTCAAACGTCTGAACCGATTTAAGTTAAGAACACTCTCGATCAAGCCACCTTTCAAACAATAAAAAAAACTAAATTAAAATCGGTTCATTCGTTTAGGAGCTACGATGTCACAGACAGATACACAGATACACACGTCAAACTTATAACACCCTCTTTTTGGGTCGGGGGTTAAAAACTTTTTAGTTTATACAAAGTTACCAAGACAGGTATTATATTAATGGCCGATTTTAACCCCCAACCCAATAAGAGGGGTTAGCTTATCTGTTCGTCCGTCCGTCAAGTCTGTCAAGAAAATCTATAGTACTTCCCGTTGACGTAGAATCACGAAATTTGGTAGGTAGGTGGGTCTTATTGCACAAGTAAAGAAAACAGAAAATTTGTGGTTACATCTTTTTTAAAAAAATGTGTTCACGATGCACTAAGACTAGGTACCCTATACATATTACTTATCAAACGTTACGTTGTTCTGGCCATTAGGAAGCCACTACTAGGAAATGTAGTATTTTATCAAAACGCTGTTAGAAGCAGTGTAAGTTTGTAAGGCAATAATAGCTTGTTAATCGCTTAATTGGCGAGCATGTTTTCATATCGAATCTGTATCAATTTCCGAGGATTCGCAGCTGGTTCGAGAAATCAGGATGCTCCAGGAATTTACATACTGGAAAATATTATGTATCTAGTTGGTAGTAGGTTAGGTATACTTCGATAACGCTGCGGTGCAGTGCAAATATCTCCTCGTACACAAAAGTCTCGTGTTCGATTCCTGGTTAGAGAATTTAGAACAATTAAACCCCTATTTTTAACCCCCCGACGCAAAAAGAGGGCTGTTATAAGTTTGACGTGTGTATCTGTCTGTGGCATCGTAGCTCCTAAACTAATGAACCGATTTTAATTTTGTTTGTTTTGTTTCAAAGGTGGCTTGACCGAGAGTGTTCTCAGCTATAATCCAAGAAAATCGGTTCAGCCATTTGAAAATTATTAGCTCTTTTCTAGTTACTGTAACCTTCACTTGTCGGGGGTGTTATTAATTTTTAATTTACACTTGTAGCTTAATAGAGGTTGAATTTTCAAAAATCCTTTCTGAACGGTTATCTACGTCATAATAGCTATCTGCATGTCAAACAGCCCGATCCGTCCAGTAGTTTGAACTGAGCGTTGATAGATCAGTCAGTCAGTCGATCAGTCAGTAACCTTTTCCTTATAAATATTTAGATTTAACTAGCCGATGCCCGCGACTTCGCCCGCGTGGATTTAGGTTTTTCGAAATCCCGTGGGAACTCTTTGATTTTCCGGGATAAAAAGTAGCCTATGTGCAAATCCAGGATATTATCTATCTTCATTCCAAATTTCAGCCAAATTCGTCCAGTAGTTTTTGCGTGAAGGAGTAACAAACATACACACACACACACACACACACACACACACACATACAAACTTTCGTCTTTATAATATTAGTGTGATGTGATACATACACCTGGCACTTATCGCTTCAATATCTAAATACTTACTTGTGTTGTAACACCACATTGCTGCTCTTTAAATGAAATGCGTTTGGAAAATCCTATTATTTTCAAGAGTTTCAAGTAGGTTTCACCAGTAAATAAAATAAATAGCCAGGAAGAGAACCACACCATTCACGCTTTGGCGATAATTATAATTCGTGTCGATAGTACAGATTTAAGATTACTGCGGCGTCAATACCGACTGTCGGCAAACAGAGAAACTGCTAGCTCCTCGATAGTATAAGTTATAGCTTACTAGCTAATGCCCGCGACTTCGTTCGCGTGGATATAGGTTTTTTTTAAATCCCGTAGGATCTCTTAAATTTTCCGGGCTAAAAAGTAGCCTATGTGTTAATCCAAGGTATAATCTATCTTCATTCTAAACAGCCAAATCCGTCCAGTAGTTTTGCGTGAAAGAGTAACAAACATACACACGTACGCACATACACACAAACTTTCGCCTTTATAATATTAGTGTGATAGGCCACTTAGGCGAACGGTCTAGAGCTCTGACACGTTGTTATCTTACCTAAGCCCTTAGATTTGCCGGGTAGTTTTATCTAAATAGGTACTACATAAAACCAAAGTCCTTACTCATTGTGCGTTTTAGGGTTCTGTATTTCAAAAGGAAAAACGGAACCCTTATAGTAACACTTTGTTGTCTGTCTGTCTGTCCGTCTGTCCGTCTGTCGTGTCTGTCAAAAAAACCTATATGGTACTTCCCGTATCTAATAGATGATACTTATTCACGACTTATTCGGTATGGGTTTTGTAAAAAATCCCGTGGGAACGTTTTGATTTTTCGGGGCAAAAGTAGCATATGTTGTTCCTATTTCACAAATTTCGTCATATAGGTTTAGCAGATGGGCCATGGAAATCTAGCAGACAGACACACACTTTCACGTTTATAATATTAGTAAGCAAGGATTATTTATAAAGATCCTTTTATATTACCATACTTAAACAATAAACGCTATCTAAAATTTGCACGTCCCATCGAATGTTATCTGGTAAACATATAACATCGTGCCATAAGATATCAGTAGCCTGGCCAGTGGTCGTTAGCTGACATCATCGCCGCATCAATAAAACTGGAGACCCGAGTCCCGTTGCCTTGCAGCTTTAAATCTATACATATAATAAAATTGTAGAAAAGTGGTGTCTGTACAATGGAAATATATAAAAAAAAGTAGCAGGGGTTGTTATTATATCGATGCAGAACCCGAAATTGTAATTAATTTTTTTTTTGTCTGTTTGTCTGTTTGTCTGTGTGTTTGTGCACGCTAATATCAGAAACGGCTTATTCGATTTAGATACGGTTTTCACTAATATATTTTAGTAAGCTTCACTTAACATTTAGTGTTTATTTCATGTCAATCGGTTCATAAATAAAAAAGTTATGTCAATTTAAAGAATCACGGCGAACATTTTTAACGTACTATCCAAACGACAGTATATGTAATTCAAAATATGCTGCCCGAAAAGTCACTATTCCACGCGAACGAAGTCGCGGGCACAGCTAGTAAATTATAAACCTCTTTCAAAGAACAAAGGACTGTTCCACTTAATATAATCTACTAGATGATGTCCGCGACTTCTGCCGCGTGGATTTAGGTTATAAAAATCCTGTGGGATCTCTTTGATTTTCCGGGATAAAAAATTGCCTTTGTTACTCTCCAGGTATTTAACCCATGCAAAAAATCACGTCGATCTGTTCCTCGGTGGCAACGTAATGAAAGGACTAACTAAAGATCCAAAAACTTCAGGTTTTGCATAAAGCACTAAGAAACGCACGTTTCACGTACGTAATTTGCACGCCATTCCATGGCAAATATGGTGATACCCAAATTAATTGTAATAACTATTTTAACCTGTATTTAAGCAAATAAAATGATTTGATTTGATTTGATTAAAGACATTATTGAGAAATTCCGACGGGATCTTAAAAACCAGGTATTCACGTGAACCAAATTGTCATGTTTCTTTAGACTGAGGGGAACAGGTCTCCTGTTATATGGATTGCAGAATATGGTCTTGCGTCGCTTTAGTCAGTGGCTCCCTAACGTTTGATTTTGTATTATCTATAGGTATTCAAAGAATTATCATCAGTGCGCCATTCAAATATAAGGTCGCCATTTCAGGACCTATATGAGACCTAATGACAAACCTATCCAGAAATTACCTAACTAAACATTTTGCCTGTTATCTTTATAATGTAGACACTTGCTAAAAATACTTAGTACCTTTGCATTTATTAAGAAAGAGCAATCAGAAATCCCATCAAAACGAAGTCGGGCGAGTCTGATAGCATGTAATGAACGCGTAGAAAACACAAGCCCCCATGATCATATGTAGGTACTATGCTCAAAACTGAAAGATAAAATAACGATAACAATTTCTTACAAACAGCTTCTAAAACAAAACAGCCTGTACCGAGGCTGTTATTAACGTGCTAATAACTGCAGGTTTACGATACGGCCGGCAGATAATCGGTGAAATATCTCAAGTGAAATGTTCATCGACAGGTATCGGACCCGGAACCCATCGGGCTCATAACGCTACGGGGAGTAAAGGCGGACGGACACGGGCGTAATAATATAAGTAGGTAGTTACATAATGATAAATGATAATATTATTTTTAGGGTTCCGTACTTCAAAAGGAAACAAGTGTAAATTAAAAATGTATAACACCCCCGACAAGTGAAGGTAACAGTAACTATAAAAGAGCTGATAACTTTCAAACAGCTGAACCAATTTTCTTGGATTATAGCTAAGAACACTCTCGATCAAGCCACCTTTCAAACAAAAAAAAAACTAAATTGAATTTTTTACCCAGTACAAAACCCTCAGTGCGCGAGTCTGACTTGCACTTGGTAGATGATGCCCGCGTCTTCATCCTCTTAAGTTTTGCTATTTAAAAAATCCCGTGGGAACTCTTTGATTTTCCGAGATAAAAAGTAGCATATTATCCTTCTCCGGGATATAAGCTATCTGTGTGCCTACTAAGCAGCATAGCCAATTTAAACCAAAGGATAGATACTAGATAATAATATACAATTAAAAGTATCCCACACTCACAAGTTCTAATTTAAACTTGTTTCGGACACACAAGGCAATGCCAGTATAATGTCAGTGGGATCAAATAATTTAACGCGAAAGGTTAAAATTTGAGTGTTATTTAGTACCAGCCACACCTTCGAATGGTCTGCTATAAGTTATAAGTCTACATTTCGCAAGATATATCTTATTTATTCATATAAATACTTACCAATAGCATTTTATGTATTCTGAGCCAAACAGAACTAGTGATGATGCGAACGCAGTCGCATCATCACTAGTTCATTACCAAATCAAAGCGTTAGAAGACCTAGAAGTTTTTGTTAAGCAAATAACTTTTTAACATTTATCAAAACACTTTCTCTTCCAAAATCACCTCTATTTCTTTAGTATAGAGATGTATAGTAAAATTATTGAACGAATAAGAAAGCTGGTAAACTTGTAACGTGAAGTCAAGGTCGGCAAACAGGTTGCGTGCATGGCGAATCGGATGTGAATCGCAGATGTCAAAACAGATTGTTATTGAAGATGTTTCTTTGGAAGACGGAATTAATAGAGTTGTATCTTATATAAAGGAAATATTAAATCAGCTGCGATTTAATAAACTACTAAGTATACGATCGCAAGAGGTGTAAGAGGTGTACCTGCTTGCCCGTCTAGGAGTTTCGAGTATTTCTGAAGATCTTCATCAGGAACTAAATCAAAATAAAAACCTCACGGTACATTCTTTCAAAAGTAATGGAGTAACATCGTCAAAAAATACGCGTTGAATTGATGACCTCCTCCTTTAGGCGTCCTTGCGCTTATAGATTCTTCTTGTCAGTGTCTTGTACAGCCATAGCTGCTCCCTTAGATAAAACAGCATATTATTGTAAATTAAATACTTGAAAAGAGCAACCGCCGAGTTTCTTGCTGGTTCTTCTCGGTAGATTCCGAACCAGTGTTAGATTATTTTGACGATTCAAAAGCACTTGTAAAAGTATAATAATTGAATGCAAATATTTGGAATTATTTTTTGACAAATATTTCTATTCAGTGGCAGGACCCTTGTTGTTCTTACACAAATTGTCATTTAGCCTTTCAAAGAGAAAGAAAATTGGTACATTTTTACAAACCACTCTCCTATGTGCCTGGCTACACTGGCGAAGTGCCTAGTACCAGGCTGGCACTACAAAAAGCCACCAAACAAGAAAAGAAGAATAAGAGTTATTTTGATGCAAAATGGCAAATTTGTTATTCCTTGATCGGAGATCTTAGACTTTAAAATATAAGGTACTTATTAAACTTGTTGAAATTCTGCACACATAAACTTATACCATCCGTTTAAAATTATACGGAAAAATTGTAAAATATTTTGGCATTTTAGCGGATTTAACGCTCGACGATTAGGCGATTGTAACAAAGCCAACAAAAAAACGCAGCTTGCGGTTACGTGCGGGTCAAGGCTAATCACTCCATAAAGCTTTGTGAAACGTTGTCATACCATCACGACATCAAATGAACTTAATCGTCAACTGGCAGACAAAGGAGCTAGATATCATTTTAGAACATCTAGAAGACCTTAAACTTAGTTGTTTAGATTAGGATTAGTAGATCCTGTAGTACGCTACCGACTGTAGATCTCATAAACTCAAAGTATATTATGGTAAATAAGAAAATACTTTTAACTACTTGAAACGATGTTTCTTAATAACTCTTGCTGTTATTGGGATAGAGTGTGTGGCATCTAATATTTTTTTATGCCAGGTACCTAGGTATAGACACTAATCTGAACATATAAAAGAAAAGCTGACAGGCTGACTGACTGAATGACTGATCTATAAAGGCACAGCTCAAACTACTGGACGGATCGGGCTGAAATTTGACATGCAGATAGCTATCATGATTTGAAAATCTGTTAAGAAAGGGTTTTTGAAAATTTAACCCCTAAGGTGGTAAAATAGGGGTTTGAAATTTGCGTACGAAGTTGGGGGTATAACTTTGTAATAGATAAATCGGCTAACACACCTACCAAGACGATGCCAATCGTCATTGTTATCTCAACCGAACGTTCACTTCGGAATCCAGGATATCTTGCAAGGATCTCAACAGAATACGATCTTGTGCTGCTTATGTCCAGCAGCACCTAGCGACTGGTTTGAGATCGCTCGTCTTGTCTTGAAAGTTAGAACCCCAACTTTTCTTCGAGCTACGTGCCCTGCCCAATGTCACTTAAGCTTCGCGACTCGAAGAGCAATGTCGGTTACTCTAGTCTGGTTCTTCTATAGTTTTCTTCATTTCTGATTTGATCACGTAAGACACTCATCGCTACCCCAAGCATTACTCTCTCTAATATGCTTGTATCTGGATGAAGAAAAAATATATAATATGAAAAAAAAAACTGGAATTACTATTTTAAGAACAAAAAATACTAGGGAAATGGTAAAGGTTAATGAGAGGATATACGTGGCTTGACTAAACTAGATACGGCGCGGCGCGGCGTCAAGAAGACCAACAAGTGTAAATTAAAAATTTATAACACCCCCGACGATCTAAAGTATTTGAGTTTTCCAAAACATCATTTTCAAATAAATAATTATGTATCTAGGCAACGTCCATCTTGACAGCTTGACATTTGTCTATTGACATAATATTAAGAACCTAACGGTTATCTAACCTTCTTTTCTACAAGAAAACTAGAAAAAAGCTGATAACTCTTAAACGGCTGAGCCAATTTTTTTAGATTATAGCTAAGAACACTCTCGATCAAGCCACCTTTCAAACAAAAAAAACTAAATTAAAATCGGTTCATTCGTTTAGGCGCTACGATGCCACAGACAGATACACAGATACACAGATATACAGATACACAGATACACAGATACACAGATACACAGATACACACGTCAAACTTATAACACCCCTCTTTTTGGGTCGGGGGTTAAAAATAGACATTACCGAGGAATGGTTTCATACCTACGTAATTAACATGTTCGACGTAAATAAAAAACATGACAAGAAACTTGTTAAAAGTAACTCGTTTAAGCAAACACTGGAAAAAATAACAGCCAAGTACGACTCGAACTCTTCCTTGGGGGGTTCCATGCGTAAAATTGTATGACAACCGATTCTGGTAGAGAATCTCGAATTCAAATATTCGCTCTCCTTGGATGGGAGTTGGAACATATCTGAAGGAATTGTTCGAGTCTACAATTTCTATCTGAAGTTTAGGTGTAGGCGCTAGTATATCCCATATCTTTCTTTACAATAAGAGAGACGACTGAGAAGACCTCATGTAGTATGTGAGGAAACTACAAAGTTAAAAGATATCAAAACATTATCGTCCCTCGAGGTACAACTGGCGGTCGCCCAAGAAATCTTTCGACAATATGAGTCTAGGATATGGCAGCCAATAAACTCAATATCTGATGCGCATGATCAGATAAAGTGGGCTAGAGTATACCGAAAAGTGGATTTCTAGTTGGACACCGAAGATTGAGGGGAGTCTTGATAAGCCAAAGAGTAAAAAATTACAACTTCGACAAATTTCAAGTTTCTTTCTTCGTTTGCTGGACCCTAAAACATAATACAATATGTAATCAGTCACGTCAAACTTTTTTTTTGACACTCAGGAGCTTCTTTTTACGTCTCAATTTAATTATGTTTTAGAGGTTATCAAAGGAATAAAGAAAACCATAAAATTAAATTTTTTAGGGATCCATTATTGAAAAGGACGCGTTCAGTGTAGATTTATCTATTTTGCTGGTTTTGCTGTAGAACCTAAGTCCTTCCACGTTATCTTTTTTCAAAGATTTTTAGTTATAAATGTTTAATGTTTAGTGAAAGTTTGTTTCGTAAAATCGCTATAGGCATATATATTTAAAAATAAAAAACAGTGCTTTATGGCAATGTCTACATAAAAGAACCATACCTATGTCGACAGCTAAAATATTATGTACCTGAAGTAATAATAATGATAGTATTAGGTATGTCGATGTTGAATATGCTAAATAAGTGTTATTTTCCGCCCTACTAAGATATTCTACAAAAACATGTTATGACGTTCTTTAAAGCTTAAAACTCAATATTGTAAGCTTAGTTAAAGATGAGTTGTTCAAATGATAGGTACGGATTTAACAAATAATAATTATAACGTTCTCGACATTTCTCCACCACTTATTATTTCTGTATAAATCGCACCTTATGGCATTCGTACGTATATAGAGTGACTTATATAACTGCTAGCATTACCATTTTCATATTAGAAAGTATACTGAATAGCCATTGAATCGTGGGATATGATAGCGGTATTAATTGCTGCAAGCAATTTCAATGACGTTTTGGCAATCGCATTCAAAGGTATCCTGAATTGTGGATATTGCAGCCCTTGTTGGTGGGGAGATGCTTTGCGCAACTTTCTCCTGTGTGAAAGTACCTATCTACTGGACCATTTGGTCACAAAATATTTTGAGTCAAAGTGCATGAACTAACACGAATAACAACCACCGTTATTGACACATAAACATTTTCTACGCTGTATTGTACCAACATTCTAAATAGGGTCTTGCAATCAATTGGCAGTGAATAGCTGTGGCTGAAGCCTTCTATTACACATAATTAAATGAGAAACCAACTAAACCACTGCTGGTTTAGTTGGTTTTACAAGCCAAACAATAGTGGTGCTTGGCTTGCACCACCAGCTGAAACCAGCATTGATTCACATAACAGCTGTCAAGCCTTTTACATCTAAGGCTATCATCTCCAGGATTTTGTTGGTTATGTCCTCTCCTAAGTGCGCTGCTCGGTCCAGCACTGTATTCAAATTTAACGCATTTGGTTGTTCGCGCGGGTATGCAAATGTTACGGCTTCGAGGTTATAAAATGCTAAATTCAGACATGCTTCGCGGTCGAGGGTAGAGGTGTCAAATATGGTTAGATTCCTATATCATAATATTAATGTTTGTTACAGAAAAATATTGAATATTTTTTACGTTAAAATATATTAACTATCAAAAAAAAAGCCGCAAGCAGAAAATGCATGCAAACGATTTTCAACCTTATTGACATATTTCAGAAAACCACATATTAGCAATCTATGAATGATACTGAGCAAGAATATGACAAAATAACAACTTTCTCGTTACCGTCAATAAGGTCGAGAATCGCTTGCACCTGTTTTTCTGTTGCTTTCACCCCTAGCGAACCATTATACAGATTACCACCTTAAAAGCGACGTCTGGGAGGTGTCGGAGGAGGTTCTGTAGAAATATATTATATCACTTTAAAAAAACAAATAATTTTTATTTTGTATTTTTATACTTAAATTATTTCTTTTCATTATTTTTTTTTATAAGAATCATCAAAAAGAAGTGAGAACTTATCGCCGGCGCACTACTGAGCACGGGTCTCCATTTCAATAACACTCAAGTAATAAAAATAGTACCTAACACGATATACTAGTACCAACAAATTTCAAAGGCACTTGTAAACCTTTACTTCAATAAGTACCTACAAGCTTCACAAAAATAAATAATAGATTCTGTATTCCTTGTTAGCACCCTTCAGGTTCAGATACGGAACCCTAAAAAGCATGACAATAAAGAAATCCCGAAAGACGTATAGTATATGGTAATAATTTTACTCTAAATACCTAGGCACCTATACCTACCTACGTATTTATGCAAAATTAAAAACAATTGGAATGATAAAGAAATGTCAAGAAGGTACAAAAAGTAGATAAGTTTACCCAGTTACCTATTTAAAAATCGTTTTAATAACGAGTTTTTATTTTAGCCTTCATCACGACTAAAACTAATACAAAAATCGAACAACCCAAGCTCCAAGCACGCCGGAGCTATAACAGACACTCGGTTCCTATGGCTACCTCCCAGTTCCATCATGAGACCACACAAACACATACATTTCCAAAAAGACCAATACAATTTACGTACCTAACCTATAATGACAAATATGCGCGTCACAAATCTACAAAATCAAGTAACTAACCTAATCTGTGATAATATCAACTCCGAATATCGAAATATGATATTATTTACATTCAGTATTCACCCACAACCTAGTTCACAAATAAATAAAACTACTGTCCTGATTGAATAGCAAAATCGAAAGAATCTATTTGATAAATGAAACTACCGAGGGGCGATATTCCAAACGAATTAAAAACCAACGCGTAGCGATAGAATATAATATTTTATCGCGTATGATATTCGCTACTGATATCGTGTGACGTAGATCGTAGGTCTATCTTTGGCAAACGCCTCGTCAAATTTAAAAGCAATTACTAATAGAAAATGTATTGCTTTAAAAATTTTATATTAAATATGGGGTTTAAGGAATATCTAATATCCTGAATATTTTTTTATATTGAATATGTATTATAGATAAATTATTTTTTGACACCATTAGTCGAGGGGTCATTGGCGCGCAGGGTCACATTCTTATTGGTCGGTTAATACCCTTCCACCACCTGTATTTACAAATTTGGTCTTCAGGTATGTCTAAAGCAAATTGTTTGGATAATTCGACTGTTTTCAAACGAATTGCAGTTGCAACCTGACCAACCCACATCTCTGTTTAGCTGTTTATATCCCTAAAATCTTCATGAACTAAGTAGCACGTGGCTTCTAAAATTAACGCTTGGTTTGATTTCAATAAAGAATCAAATTATACATATTATAAAAAACCGACTTCAAAAACCAAAAACACTAAAAAGTAGAAAATAATTTTTGTTTAGCTACACATGTAATGTACCTAGGTATGAAGTCGAGCGAGCATATTAAAACAAAATTAGAAATCCAAGAGTGAAGCTCGCCCGACTTCATACCTAGGTACATTACATGTGTAGCTAAACAAAAATTATTTTCTACTTTTTAGTGTTTTTGATTTTTGAAGTCGGTTTTATTTTTCTTTTGAAAATTTTTTATTTCACAATTTTTAGTGGCCCCACTGTACTATAATATGCTATGCCCAGTTAAAACCCTACTGTTTACTAAGCTATTACACTGATCGCGAGCAATTTGCTCTTATCCATTGAGGAGTTCTGTTCTCCATCTCCGAAGATATTCATCAGATCTTCACCAAATTTATATGGGACCACCTGCACAGTATACCCTTTCAAACAACAAAAAAAATTTCCAAATCGGTCCAGGGGTCTTTGAGTAATCGGGGAACATACATAAAAAATAAAAAATAAAAAAATAAATAAAAAAAAAAGATCCCGACGAATTGAGAACCTCCTCCTTTTTTGGAAGTCGGTTAAAAAGAAGAGTTCACTGACAAACATTTCAGCACGCAATCAAAATCCTTGGACCTAGAAAACTAAAAGCTTTGAGGTTCTCTTTATGTAGGCAACGAATGGAATTTTCGAAATTTCCACTAGAAAAGGAATGAAAAGGCAGTTGCAGGTGGCCGCTAGTCTAACATGATGATATTTTTGGATTGCGCAGGCGAAGGACAGACATCCTCACCACTTTCCTTCTCTAGTTTAATTAATTCAAGGATTAATTCAGGCTAGGTCAGGTCCCCGTTCGGAAAATGGAACAGGCACAATAATAAATTTTTTTTTTTGTATGAACTAATTCACGCTATATCGTGCCATTGCCATATTAAATAAATAATAAATAAATAAATAAATACATAAAGGTTTATTTAGCTCATATACAGAGTCACACACAAAAACAAAAAAACAAGAATAAAAATAAAAATACAATTAAACTATTAATTGTGTGCTCGTGTCTAAAAAATAATCAGAAGCAAGTTCAGTGATTTATACCTTGTAAATATTTAGAAAAATTTATTTTTGAAATATGAAGTAACTTTATCATCTTTCTATCTCTTTTGAACTTAATTTTAATAAATGCTTTTGTTTATTGTGATAAAATATTATAAATTATAATAACTTCCGCGTTTCGGATGGACTAAGCCCGTAACAGATCCAAGGCGTGGTTGCATTATGGAAGTGTATGGAAATTGCCGATTTATTCTAATAATCTCATAATCCAAGCCTAGCCTTTGGCTTGCTTAGCGTAATAACTGAACATCCTTTAGGCTGTTACTAACCTACCGCAAATGTCTAAAAGCAATGTAAATATTTAACCATTCGATTATGCACCTCTAAACCTCTAATTTCTACAATGCAAACTTAGAAAATAGAATAGAAATTATAGTTCATTCTAGTGCACAAAAATATTGGAAAATCATTAAAGGTTGAGAAATTGAGATAAAAATTGTTATAATTAATGGTTAAAGAAGTATTATAAGGCTAGCTTTAAGTTTAATTGTAAGTAATATTTTTAACCGACTTCCAAAAAAGGAGGAGGTTCTCAATTCGTCGGAATCTTTTTTTTTTTTATGTATGTTCCCCGATTACTCAAAGACCCCTGGACTGATTTGGAAATATTTTTTTTTGTTTGAAAGGGTATACTGTGCAGGTGGCCTCATATAAATTTGGTAAAGATCTGATGAATATCTTCGGAGATGGAGAACAGAACTCCTCAATAGATAGGAGCTAATTGCTCGTGATCAGTGTAATAGCTTAGTAAACAGTAGGGTTTTAACTGGGCAGTTATAGTACAGTGGGCCACTAAAAATTGTGAAATAAAAAATTTTCAAAAGAAAAATAAAACCGACTTCAAAAACCACAAACACTAAAAAGTAAAAAATAACTTTTATTTAGCTACACGTGTGATGTACCTAGGTATGAAGTCGGGCGAGCTTCACTCTTGGATTTCTAATTTTGTTTTAATATGCTCGCTCGACTTCATACCTAGGTACATTACACGTGTAGCTAAATAAAAGTTATTTTTTACTTTTTAGTGTTTGTGGTTTTTGAAGTCGGTTTTATTTTTCTTTTGAAAATTTTTTTCAACTCCCGTCAGCCTCTTTAAATCGTTGGTTAGGTACTAATACGCCGTCTCAACTCTAGGATCTAGTACTTTTAGGAAAAAAATATTGATAATGATATTGGCTAACTTGACTTGATCATGAATCCATACATATTATTGTATTCAAACTCACGTCGTTGCATTTAAAGTTTGCTGGAGAAAGACCCCAAAAACACATATGGACAAAACAATAGGTCGTTTTGAAGTATCCCTTACATCAATTTAAGGGATAAGCGAAAACGATAAATAACTAAAGGATTTAACTACGGGGGAAAATAAATAAATGAAATATTAAACAATATCTGTTATTGACAACAACGTGGTCTATAAAATGAGTAATATAATGGTGTGCGATATTGTGAAATGGCGATGATAAAAAGATGAGTTTGTTGTGGGCTTCTTCCCAGACCAGGGCGCGTTTGGAACCCTCGTAGCTTTAGTCTTAAGTCTGCGCAATTAATGATTATCATTATTACAAGTTCAACAATTGCCCTTAACTAGTGTACAAATGGTACCTATTTTGAATAAAATGCTTTGAGTTTGAGTTTGATTTTTGGTTCTGATTTTTTTAATAAATTTGTAATATGTATTTAGGTTTACAAAAACGCCTGCTCTTACAATTTGAACCACACACCATGGCAAATACACCGTTCATGTGATACCAACAATAGGCCGTTCAATTTGCCATTCTGCTTTCAAAATTTAGACTCCTCTTCACAACTTTCTAGGGTTCCTAACAATTTAACAACTGTTAACATACTCTACTGAGCATAGAGTTTGGATTTTAGGCTAATAAACCAAAGCTACCTACCTATTAAGTAAATGCTTAGTTTATCGCCATTTTGCGATTCTAAAATATTTGTACAAGTAATCAGAACCTTCTGTTTGTAGACTTTAATCGTATCGTATCTCATCATCATCGTATTTCAATGCTAAATCTCTTTCATACTCCATACATACATACATACATACATACCAATAATCGCTAATCTCTCATAAAACTCCAATATCGACTTAGTTCACTTATTAGTTGCAGTTCAACTACTTAGTATTCTAACTTCTAACATAAATACAACATTGTTTTGAAATCGAAGCCTTGATCTTTCGACGTATAATAAGTACTTCGAAAACACATTAATTAAGTGCGAGGACAAATTTCACCGCCCACTATATCTGACCGCAAAACCGGTGCGATTTGTGTGAAACATCTTACAGACGCATATAAAGGCAAGCAGCCTCTACAGCCAAGTTGATTATAAATACCATTATCTCAACTTGTTACCTACCTACCTAGATTTAAAAATCTATCTATTATTTAGATCTACTTATTATTTAGACTAGTTGATGCCCGCGACTTCGCCCGCATGGATTTAGGTTTTTCGAAATCCCGTGGGAACTCTTTGATTTTCCGGGATTAAAAGTAGCCTATGTGCTAATCCAGGATATTATCTATCTCCATTCCCAATAGCCAAATCCGTCTAGTAGTTTTTGCGTGAAGGAGTAACAAACATACGCACACACATGCACCCACACACATACACAAACTTTCGCCTTTATAATATTATATATAGTGTGAAGTGGGATACCATTATCTCAACTTGGTACCTTCCTACCTAGATTTTAAAATCTGTCTATGACTTATTATTTAGATTTATGGTTGTGCAGTGCTGAGTGCTGTGGTATTATGAGGTCACGGGTTTAATTCTCGGATAGGTCCATTTGGGAATTTACGATCGATGCCACGAAAATCAGAGCTTAGATTTTAGCGCAAGCATTAGGTATTTTACAGTTCACATTTGTATAAATATACATTATACAGACACGTAGAATATTATAGCAACTAATTAGCTTGTCAGATGTAGTGGAGAACCCTAATAAGCTTTCACAGCATTTGACATTAGCATTAAGGTCACCGGGTGAGGGCACGGAAATGTGTTATTTGCGAAAGTTTTAATGAAAGTTTATTTATTGTATCCTGTATCCGACATGTTTTCAGTTTGGTGTCAAATAAAAGTTCTCATTTTACAAATTCCGAAATATACGTATTTGGGTTCCGTACCTCAAAAGAAAAAACGGAACCCTTATAGGATCACTTTGTTGTCTGTCTGTCCGTCTTTCCGTCCGTCCGTCCGTCCGTCCATCCGTCCGTCCGTCCGGATATTATAGGTATTAGCTGTTGACCAGCCCCGGCTTCGCTAGGATGCGCTTACGCATTCCATAGAAAACACAGTGTTATATTACTACACAATACACTATTTCCTTTGAGTAATACTTTATCGCTATGTTAGGGTTCATATCTGAGTACCTACTACAAAAATGATCAGATGTTATCTCGATGTTACAAATCGATAAAAATACAAAAAGTACGTAGGTAGGCACCTAATATTGCAAGTATAATTTGGCAGGTTGATCGATGCAATCGATTCAACAATTCGATTCTTGCATCATACTAATCGATTACTATCTCGGTTACCTTTGTTTTATGTGCAACCGTAAAGTTGTGTTTTTGGGCTATTATGATTTTATCTTCTTTTTATTGCATCAGATGCTTGACCGAGTGGTTTGCATGCGAATCGATGCCAAAGTATTTTTATTGTAAGTAATTTATTAGCATTCGTATAGCGATCTAATCGTAATTTTGTTTATTTTTAATAAAACAGGAAGATCTAATGACCGTCTAATTTGGTATCCGTGGGTATACCACAGCCGTTCATCTGATACCTACTTTAGAAATTGCGTATACCCACATTTTAAGCACCATAGTAAGTAACATAATCTGACCATCATTCATAGGCACTGATAGCTTAGTGGTTAAGACTTGGGCCTCCTATTCAAGGGCTCCGGGGTTCGATCACATCGATCCCAAGCACACACCTCTAACTTTTCCCAGTTAGTTGTTCAGCGTGGTGGACTGTGACCTAAACCCTTCTCATTCTGAGAGCAGACCCGTGCTTAGTAGAGGGCCCGGGATGGGTTGAGATGATAATAACGAATTATCATTCGAAACAGTAAAACAGTCATAGTTTACAGAGTACCTCACATACCTACTCAAATAGTGGCACTTACTTGTACCCTCACCCTTTTATCTAATTCTAGTAGAATGACTCGGAATCGTTGTACAACTAAACACCGGTTACGCTCCGGCTATACGTTCAGCAGTTCTCACAGGCCTGTGAGAACTGTTCAGTCCAACCCTTAGCAAATCGACGACAGTTCAAGCTGCACTTTTGGAACTTAACTGCTCGCTTGTGCAGGTAAGCTCACGGTAAGACGGAGCGTGTAGCCGGAGCTTTAGACAAGCTTCACATAACAGTTTTACATCATTGATTAAAACCGAAGCAGGTACCTAATCACCTAATGTTCAGAATCATGTAATGACTAGACAATTACTCCATTAGTCACGCGTGCAGAATTAGTTAAACAAATATCGGCATTCTACTAGGAAGCGACGCGATAGAAAGTGTCAGTGCATGCAATTATTTGAATTGCATGATCCTTGCAAGGACTTCGCATGAATATTGAATAGTCCGTGTGAGCATGCTATAAATAAGAATACTTGAGTAGATAACATCAAAGTTACATGCATATGATTTAACTTATTACTCCAATACAAAAACTACCTACCTTTACTTGCTTTTAATTCTGATCTAATTTTACTTTTTATGCGCATTAAAACTTGTTATTTAGACCTACGAGTTACATATTACGACTATACATAAAACCCTACGACGTAAAACATTGAAAATATCAACAATTTACCCATACTGCGGCCACACTATTTTTCTGACCAATTGGTCCTGTATTTTTACACAGTTTTATCTTAGAGATATGAATAAAAGCCACGCAAATGTAAGCACTTATGTATCTAGAATTACTACCGTGTTGCCACGAAGCTTTTTGTAACTTATTTTCTAAATTAATATAATTTGTTATTAATTATCGTCTTGGCTGCAAAATGAAAAAGGAAACATTAGTTCTATTTACCTATTACCGGACACGCAATGCCTCTTACACAGATATCCTGAAATTTTCGTAATTGTCCTGGTTCATAACATGGTTACCCTACATAATGCGTTAAGTTATAACTTATAACTCATTGAAAACGCAAATTCACATGAAGTAATAAAAACTTTCCCATTATTATCAAGTCCTTACTGTCAGTCATGTTTCTTGTGTTAACTACTCGACCTCAATCGATTAAATTAATAGAGAGTTGAATTGATCAATGATTACCACAAACACTTATTAGGGTTGCCACCAAAGTTTAGACTATTGCCTAGTAAACACCGCGAGGAAAAAATTGATGTAATTTTTTACGGTTAAAGAAACTTTATTCTCATTAAGATTTAAGAATTCACTTATATGAAAATTTTAGCTATATATAAACATTATGTATCTTATCCATAAAGCCTTGCGGTTTTATACTAAGTGGGTAGAAACTAAATAATTATAAAGTAAAGTTTTTCAGTGCCAAGTTTATCAATTACAATTATAGTAATTAAATTGCATAGGTCCTATGTAATTTATGTCAACATTATTTCTCCGGTTTTTTATTTAAACAGCGATACAAAATAATTGCGAACAGGAAAGGTGAGCACATATTTTTATAATTGTATAATGTTGGTGTTTATATTTTTTCTTTTATAAAAAATATCGACAATTATTTAATCATTAAATAGTTATTGTTTATTGTATTTTATTTATAAAAATCCTTGCCATTTTACAAAAGGCGAAAGAAGCCGTGACTTTTCTGGCTCTTCGAAAGTCGGAAGTGGCAACCCTATAATGTTAACAGGAATAGTAGGCACAATTTGCAGCTATCATTAATTTATTAATAATATCGATACCGACATTTAAAGGTTGTTTTCATAATTATTTTTTAACCCCCGACCCAAAAAGAGGGGTGTTATAAGTTTGACGTGTGTATCTGTGTATCTGTGTATCTGTGTATCTGTGTATCTGTCTGTGGCATCGTAGCGCCTAAACGAATGAACCGATTTTAATTTAGTTTTTTTTGTTTGAAAGGTGGCTTGATCGAGAGTGTTCTTAGCTATAATCCAAAAAAATTGGTGCAGCCGTTTAAGAGTTATCAGCTCTTTTCTAGTTTTCTTGTAGAAAAGAAGGTTACATAACCGTTAGGTTCATAATATTATGTCAATTGACAAATGTCAAGCTGTCAAGATGGACGTTGCCTTGATACATAATTATTTATTTGAAAATGATGTTTTGGAAAACTCTGATACTTTGGATCGTAGGCGCGGAATAGTCCAAGAAAATCAATTCAGCCGTTTGAAAGTTATCAGGTCTTTTCGGTCTTTTCTAGTTACTATAACTTCACTTGTCGGGGGTGTTATAAATTTTTAATTTACACTTGTCAATCAACAAGCTCTTACAATGATATCGTGATTTTGTCAATAATGCCTATAAGTAATATCCACGGACCGACATTGCAGCTGCTGCTTGTAGCATACAAAGCGTAGCGTGTAGAATAAAGACTTCATTGATAAAACTTAACCTGCCTTAGATTTTATTTTATTTAAGTATTTTCCCATGTTTTGGGTTTTCTATATTTCTTATACACCTACTTAACTACTTACTTTATTTTTGAAATGTTATGTTTTATCGAATTCTTTGTTTTATGTAGTGTTTTTCTTTTTAATTATATATTTGTATATTTTTTCATATATATTATATTATAATATATCATATTATATTTCTTCATATTATCATACTTAGGTACTATAATATAGCATGCAAATATTTAGAGAAAGGAGGCCTTTGTCTCTGGGTAAATACACTCAAAAAAAAAGTAATTACAGTTACATCCTTCCGAATAAAAAGTAGTATAAATAAATTATCCTTTTCTGAATAAACTGGCCTTTTAATAATTATAATTATAATATACGTACTAATAAGTTAGCCGCCTTACTATCAGTGATTCGATAAACGAAATAAAATTAACACCTGTTGTTATTACCTCATTTTATCTCTAATCAACAATTAATAATAACAATAAGACACCAAGAGCGTGTGAACCGGTAATCACCAGAAACAAAGCCTCCAAAGTGGACGTAACAGCAAAAACAATCTGCAATCGAATTCCGATCAAAACGGTGGATTGTGTGGACTAGTTATAGGTCAATATCGCTACCTAACCGCAAATTACTTGCTCAAGGTTATCAGGGGAAAAGGTCAATAATTGTACTATATTTTGTAGTGGCTAGTGTTACCAAAATACTGCAAATTTTCCGGGACTATCTAGCAATGCTGAGAATTGGTCCATATTTCAGGGTTTTAAAGAAATCGTAACACTCATGTTATGAGATCTCAAGATAAATTGCTCCTATTATAGGTGCCTACAGTTAATTGCTAATAAGTTAGGGTAAAATGTAAAGAAATTCAAAGTAAAAACTAAGTAATGCAAGGCAATCGATTCATTCATTATTAAAACTTGGGCAATTGTTAATACGGTATCATATCCTTGCAAATATGGTGCTTATCTTTGCGTTGGATTTTTTCTTTGCAGAGAATTTCGCTAGACTTGTTATTGTTTCTACGTGTTTCCTTATCCCAATCTCCAAATCAAAATACATGGCTACCCTAATCATACTACAATATAATCATTCCTTTGTTACAGGCCCTCCGACCTACAAACCAACGTGCAAGTGGAATCAAGATCGAAAGTATTACTGATTAAATTCTAATAGAAGGGTGACAATAATATGCCTTCTAGAACTCAGGACAATCAAATAGAAATCATTCCAATGCAGCAACCTTATCACGAGACTTGATAAAACCTATGCAACAATCACAATCGCTAATTGGGTAATAATCTTGGACTATTTAAATCCAAAGTTTAATTCGATAAATCTTTTAAATCTTTAATTCGATAATTGAAATTGTACTAGAATTCAGCAATCAAACATCAAAGAGTTCGCTAGTGCA
Source organism: Maniola jurtina (assembly GCF_905333055.1). Classification (NCBI taxonomy): domain Eukaryota; kingdom Metazoa; phylum Arthropoda; class Insecta; order Lepidoptera; family Nymphalidae; genus Maniola; species Maniola jurtina. The sequence continues at coordinate 2,813,684 of NC_060037.1, read as the reverse complement.
CTAAATCAATAATCCCAATTACAATGATAGCAACTTTTGGTTGAAATTCTAAAGGTTGGAGCAAAAAATAGAAACCTACCATACCTGTCAAGGACACGTAAGAGATCTATATCAGAAAACCCTCAAATAACGACCAATTATGGTCGTCAATTAATAAATCAGTAATTCGGTACAACAAAGGTTAAATATGAAGATGTCTTTACAAGTGACATAGAGTAGAGAACTCAAGATGGCGCATAAAGTGAAGACCAACCACTATGTGGCGACGCATCGGTCGGGGGTGGATTCGCCGTCTTCGGGAGGGTACCTGCACAGATCCTCGAGGGATGAGAATGATAGTCATCGAGCACCTTCGGAAAGAACGCTGTCGGAATATACGGTGAGTGTTCATTGTGGTTTTATATGTTTGTATGTGGTCAGACAATGCCCGTAACATCTCGGCAATTGTTTTTTGCATGGTTATAGTTGAGGAGTGAAACAGGCTACATTTTATCCCGGAAAATCAAAAGCCCATAGAAGTTTAAAAACCTATATCCACGCGGACGAAGTCGCGGACATTAACATGCAATAAATCTGCTTCTAGTTGCGTGTGAAGTCATAAACAAGAGCTAGTTGTATTATTACTACGCATATAATACAAATTCTTCGAATCGTAAAAACAGATCGACATTAGTCTTATTTACGTTCCGGAGCAATGACGCAAGACTATTTCCTTCATAAATTAGCGAACATCCGCAATACATAACATTATTCAATAATGCCGTCTGTGTGCTCACCTAATACGGTATCATACCAGGGTAACTTGATTACCAAGTACCTACTGCAATGATTAATTTTGCATAATTATTCTATCCATCGTGATTTTGCGCCAAAAGGCGCAAATATGAAAATCACGATGGAAGCTTCATATTTGTGCCTTTTGGCGTGGAGACCTTGGGGCCGTGGGGTCCGAGGGCTCGAGCTCTTTTTGAGGAAATTTCGAAAAGAGTTATCGAGTCAACCGGGGATCCGAGAGCTGGCAGCTCCTTTGGGCAAAGAATTAGTTAGGCCACCCAAAGGCGTGATGTCTCGCTGCGGTGGTCTCGATGAGGTTGTAGATTTCATTTATTTTAGTTTTTAATTTAATATTTTTTTAGCTTTAATTTAGTTCTATTTATTATTTACTACAGATGGCCACGAATTCATCCGCGTTTTTAAAAATCCCGTGGGAACTTTTTGATTTTCCGGGATAAAAATTTGCCAATGTCACTCTCCCTTAACTTTATCCATGCGAAAAATCACGTTGTTCCGTTTCTCCGTTACGGCGTAATTGAAGGACAAATTAATAAACAAACATTCGCATTCAAAATATGGATAGTGATTCGTTCTAGAAAGTGAAACCAAGCGCCGCAGTTAGTTAAAATATCATAAACGTCTACCGTAACTACCAAACAGTGATTTATTACCACATCAGGCGCAGTTAGAATCGATTAAAATGGCACAGAAATACATTACAGGAATGCCACAATCACATTGAAAGTTTGGCGATGTTCAAATTATAACTACCATCATAGCTATCTAAGGGAAAAATTGCTAGCGTTAAGAAAATAATTAAAAGATAAAATGTGGACAGTATTTCTAATAATATTGCAAAGGTCAAATAAATACCTGTACCTACAAGCGATATTTTGCAGAAGTCCGTTTCGAGAAAAATTGGGCAAGTGCATGTCAAAAGTCAGGACACGCCTTTGGTAGGTACTTAGTTCTTGAATTTACCAAATTGTGTTGATTGATACCCACAACCTTTGCCCGCGTGAATTTAGGTTTTGAAAAATCCCGTGGGAACTCTTTGATTTTTCGGGATAAACATTAGCTTATGTCACAATGTGTGTGCGGCGATAAAAATGTGGATATTTTTTCATAAGGCAATTTTAAGCAAGCAAGATGAACTTTTCCCAAACTAAAAGCTTCCTTGCTTCTAGTTTACCTATTGCTCAGGATGTTCTCACATATAAAAACCTTCACACAATTTCACACGTTTTATCCAAGACCTAACGAAAGGTCACATTAGGTACTTACTTGAATTTCAGCAAATACTCGATACAATCAATGGAACAATACACATCCTTCACCTGTCATGCAAGTTGTAACCTAGTTTAAATTCGAATTGTTGAATGTTAGGAACTGCATCGGCTTGCGAATCATAACAGCTTTTATTGCGAATCAATCGTTTGAAACGCGTTCCAAATTGGAACTTCCAATACGTTTGTAGCCTATTTGTGATTAGCACTGTGACTAGGTAAATATTTACGTTGTGACGAAAACCACCGGAAAATTCCAATACAAGGTATGTTTTTAAGAACAAGATTAGGTTTATCAATCAATCAATCAATCTGCCTGTTTACGTCCACCGTTGGATATAGGCCTTCCCAAGAGCGCGCCACCACATACGCCTTCCTCATCCACCCACCTCCCGCTAACTTCTTAAGGTCTTCAGTCCTGCGGGTTGGAGCTCGTTCCATACTGCGATATTCATATGATCATAATACCTACCGGTCGGATCGGTGAAAGCCTAAGACGTCGGGGGGTAGGGGGTTCAATCCCGGGCACCTCTAACTTTTCAGAGTTATGTGCGTTTTAAGCAATTAAATATCACTTGCTTTAACGGCGAGAAATCTGCGTGCCTGAGAGTTCTCTATAATGTTGGTAAAGGTATGATGATTGATGTCTGCCAATCCTCACTTGGCAAGGACTAACCTAACCCCTACTCATTCACCTTTGCTTAGTAGTGGGCCGGCGAATCATCGCCGGCCCACTTACGGTATGATTACTTCTGTGACTGCATCATCATCAGATGATGCAGTCACAGAAGTAATCAGTCATGACTGTGGTAGTACATGGGTAGCTATTTTATTTTACTTAAAAAAATTAATATTAGCCATGCTAATCATACTAATACTCTTCTTTCCCATCCTATTAAGCGTAAAGCTTGTGCCAGGAATGGGTACGACAATAGTGCAACGGGTGGGGCTTGAACCGCTGACCTTCCGGAATTCAGTCCGCTCCTCAACTGTTGAGCAATCTTAATACTATTTTGTTTTGTTTTAATTTGCAGACGATAGACGAGCGGACGCGGTCCCCGTCTGGTGGCGGCGAGCGCGACAGGCGGAATGGACGAAGGCACCACAATGGCAATGGATCGCCGCGGGACTCCGGCTCCGAGGTCTACGTCACCAGCGCCGCTTACCGACCACCCTCCGAAATCAGGTTAGAATTTATTAACGGTATAAAGTCGCTGGAGAAACACGCAAGGTCTCCTAATACCTTCAATAAATGGAGTGGACGATCTCAAGCGAGTTGCTTGGAGCTGCTTGGCACGACGGCACAGGTCTCTTTTCTATTGAAAGCCCTACCTTTATCTTACACTAGACGTCCGTTAAGACATGCCCTGCCTTCTGGTGGCGCAGCGAGTGCGACAGGAGGAATGGGCGACAGCACCACAATGGCAATGATTTGGCGTGACTCCGGCTCTGTGGTTCACGACACTAGCGTCGTTTACCGACCACCCTCGGAAATCCAGGTTACAATTTATGTGAACAGTATACAAAAGATACAGAACAGAAAATATACAGTATTTTGTGCAGCAGTGGCTATTAATTGCTTGCCCATGATGCATCAATAAACAAGGCTTACCTAAAGTTGGCTGGAGGGTTACCACTTGCACTGCACCCAACTTTACCCCAAGGAATATTCTCTTGGATGAGTGTTTCATTCATCAAAGACATAGATATGTATCAAAGAACATTCCGCAATTTGATAAAATTATTTGATGTAGGTACCCAGAAAATGAGATAAGTACTCGTAAAATAGTTATATCAAACTGCATACTTTAGCATATTACACATTGTAGGAGACTAGATGTCAGTCTGAACTCTGAACCAATCATAATGTAAATTGAGTCTATAGTTTGGTGGCAGAGCAAAATCCCGTTGAAATACCTCATTTCAGACAATATAAGTAATCGAGTCGAACCTATTACCGCATGTACTATCGTAGGTAACTGGTACTATGTTGATGTTGCAATCGCCGCGTGTGGATGAGTCATACACCGTTGCGGCAATTGCACCATGCTCTATGGGTAATTTGCCATCAATCCCGCCGTTTAGTGTGATGGTTTTGTTTTATGTGAGGCTGTGTAGACGAGCAGTTAAAATGCGGCGTCTTTTTGTATCACAGATTATCATAGCATTTGTCTTGATAGTTCGGCCTCACTACCCGGGATTCGGCAAAATATGATTCATAATACCGCAAATTATATAACCGCCGTCAAATTTGGTGCTATGTAGTTCGATGTTGAACAGTAGAGCCGTACCATGACCTGATGATACAGATCACTGTCTAGGTGAAACTTTTTACAAGTCGAGCTGCAACCCACTGCAACTGTTTACGCAATCTAATAGGCACTGTTAATCTGTCTTCACATTCGCTTCTGTGCCAGATCAACAGACCTTAAATGTCTTCAAAAAGATTAAATTTACTCTATTAAACAAACACTAAAAAAATAAGTGCGTGTAATCTTTAGGCACAGTTGAAAAATAATTTTTTGTGGCTGAGAACGATTAAAAATAAATAAACCATGTTAGCAGTTTTGAAAATGAGTCGTAATATGTAAAAATAATTATTTTAATCTGATTTTAATGGCACTAACTACTTGGTACTTTAAACCACCACGATAAAAGATGGCAATCAAAACAGCTCTTCTACTGGCGGCCATTTTAAATACGGACGTTTTAACGTTTATTAACCGACTTCCAAAAAAGGAGGAGGTTCTCAATTCGTCGGGATCTTTTTTTTTTTTTTTTATGTATGTTCCCCGATTACTCAAAGACCCCTGGACCGATTTGGAAAATTTTTTTTTTGTTTGAAAGGGTATACTGTGCAGGTGGTCCCATATAAATTTGGTGAAGATCTGATGAATATCTTCGGAGATGGAGAACAGAACTCCTCAATGGATAGGAGCAAATTGCTCGCGATCAGTGTAATAGCTTAGTAAACAGTAGGGTTTTAACTGGGCACAGCATATTATAGTACAGTAGGGCCACTAAAAATTGTGAAATAAAAAAATTTCAAAAGAAAAATAAAACCGACTTCAAAAACGACAAACACCAAAAAGTAAAAAATAACTTTTGTTTAGCTACACGTGTAATGCACCTAGGTATGAAGTCGGGCGAGCTTCACTCTTGGATATCTAATTTTGTTTTAATATGCTCGCTCGACTTCATACCTAGGTGCATTACACGTGTAGCTAAACAAAAGTTATTTTTTACTTTTTAGTGTTTGTCGTTTTTGAAGTCGGTTTTATTTTTCTTTTGAAATTTTTTTATCTTACGTTCACGTTACTTCCGTCTCAAGAAGATCTCAGTTACTTAGGTTAAGATTTTTTTTTTTTTAAAAGAATATTAGCCACGTTAATTTTTATAAAAAGCACTTTGACTTTACTCAGACTTAATACACTGTTAAAAAGAGACAGCGTTATACCGATGCCATAAATCTGTCTCGTTTTAACTGAGACTTAAGTCTAAGCAAAGTCAAAGTGCGCTCTGTAGATTTCAACCTTACTCCCTTGAGACTAGTCACAAGCCAAAAAAAAATTACTTTCCGAAATGACGTCGCGTTCGAAACGCCCGTCTATGACGTATATAACATTTGATGAAAACATCTCCACTGGCCGACACGTTACGTGATCCGTTGGCCGGAATTAGGCGAATCTATTGAGATAAGCTGCTCTAACTGGTCGTAACGGTGCCTTTGTGTGATGGACCTATGATTTCAGATTTCCTATTGAAATTATGTACGTACAAAAGCTTTTAAGGTAAAGGTAAATTGCTATTAGAATCAGGTTTTTGGGTCGCAATTTTGTCTTATTATTTGAGACATACTTACCTACCTGTATGTAGACAAAATTACATACTTATTTACATAGTCTCTTTATAGTAGGTAAAAGAAGGCCTTACGCAAGTAAGTGGTTGTATAATGTGGCCTTACGGAGTGACATATTCCAAACGGACAAAAAACTCTACAGGGCTCTCTCCGTCATTCGTTTCATACAATCGTAGTTCCAATTTCATTTGAATATTAAGCAACCAAAGTCCATGAAATTTTGCAGACATATTCTAGAAACTAATAGTGGTGTTTTAGATTTTTCTAAAAATATGTAGTTTTAAAATTACAGGGGCTCAAAGATTTGTATGAAAATTTTTAAGACCGCGTAACTTTGAAACCGAATATTTTAACAGAAATCTGGAAAACCACAGACATAGATATATATAGACATATATAGTTTCTAGAATATGTCTGCAAAATTTCATGGACTTTGGTTGCTTAATATTCAAATGAAATTGGAACTACGATTGTATGAAACGAGTGACGGAGAAAGCCCTCTTAAAATAAAGAGTATAAAAAAAACAAAAGTACGAAGTACGTTATTCATTTTCAGTTTATGTTTTTTCTAGTGATTTTAGCTATGGATTTTAGCGATTTTTTTCTGTTTTCATTCATTCATTCATACTCCATTTGAACGAGAGGTTGCGCACTAGATTCGAAAAACTGTAAAACGAAATTCTGCAGTGTACCTAGGTAGGTAGGTTAACATTACTACGGCTAGGTATACTTCGGTTCGAAAATTCTTGGATTCGGATCGGATGCAGTGAGTAAAGACCTTTACCATAGCCAAGCGATAACCCAAAACTAAAATAGTACAAAAAAGAAAAGAATTGAAAAGTCAATAAAGTAAGATGGAGTTCCCACGATTTAAAGTAATTTCTTTTGCTTTCTATTCACGTCCTTGATGTGAAACCGTGACGGCAGAGCTTCCATTAAGTCATTTTGTCTCCAGGAGTCGTCATCAAATCGAATGACTTTTTGTAAGTTTTTTATTGTGATGACAGTTGGTCTTTGTAAAACGCCGCTTTCTTAGATTTTTGTTTTATTTATTTGTTTGTTAAAAACTATTAAATTTAAAAACTATTTCTGCCGGGAATCAAACTCGGGACCTTCCAATAATAAGACGACAGCGCTTACCACTACGCCAGGGAGGTCGTCAACCTTCAGAATTTGAAGACGCGTTTATCATTCCATAGAGGATTGATGACTTTATGTTAGCCTATTGTCCATTGCGTGACATCTTATTTGTGTTTTTTCGACGTCTGCACGCCTTCCCGTGACTAAGGGGTTTGTAGTTCGTTAGTAAATGTCTTTTTGGTGATTACTCGGGACTTTCTCTTTAAACTGTCCACGCTACAATAGACCAATCAAAAATAAATAAGTTTTTGTAATGTCTCAATTAAAGGCTTAAAAGTTCTTGGTTGGTCAAGTGGTACCTTTTAGGTTCGTTGATTTTGTATCTACGTGTTCTTCATTTTTGACTGATTTCTAAATAATTTTGGGTTGGTCAATTATTGTGGGTAGAGCGATAATGTATGCATCTTTTAACCAACTTGCAAAAAAGGAAGAGGTTCTAAGTTCGGCAAGTTTTTTCTATATATTCCTCGGGATATCTTTTTTTTACTCAATAGAGGCTCAATAAAGTTTGCGAGTTCCCCACAAAAATTTCTAGATCCAACGCTGCAGGCAAAAGCACTCCTAAACCGTGAGAATTTGAAATATTACTATAGACATATAGGTACCAGGAGATGTAGACTCCACAATGCACAGTTGCAAATAAGTAGCTTCCACACAAGATAATAAAAAAAACACTGGGTCACTAAACATAACCATCTGCATAACGAACTGACGCCGGTCAAACAAAACGGTTGAATAACGTTATGTCACACGACTTCGTGACATCCGATTCGACCTTGACTCGGAACGAATAGCAGTCGTGACTCGTCCACTAACGTCAATGATGATTCAATAAGCATTATTATCTACCCAGGTACCTAGTTAGGTGCCTATTTGTTAACTGAATTAGTGAACCGTATACAATTGGAACTAATTTTTGTACCGGTGACGGATTTGAACTTGACTGCAATGTCAAATCTTTTTGTACTGCACTCCAAACAAACGCATTGTCCGCGACAGGTTCAGATGGCAATCGGGTATATGGTGGGAGGAAAATCTGGCAAACCACTGACACAGCCGATGTTAGTTTCTAGAACGTGTTTATGGAATTCGGATTTTTGGAGTTATACTGTAGGTATATGTACTTATTGTTCGTTTTATGCAATTAACTATCACTTGCTCTATCTGTGAAGGAAAACATCGTGAGGAAACCTGAATTCCTGAGAGTTCTCCATAATGTTCTCTAATGCATAACGCTGGCTGAGTGTGCCAGCGAGAGATGGGCGCAGATCATCTCACGACAGTTCCAGCTGATCTTCATCACTGGTCACTATACCTCAGTATCAGTATGTCATAGTAGTAATAGTATGTACTATGTATGCAGGGTTAGAAAATAGTGAAAGTAATCGCTTGTTTTGTCAACAGTCGGCAATCGCGCGCGCCTCGCAGTGTCTACTCGTACAGAAGTGCAGTGGCGCCCTCCGTTGCTTCCACGCACCGCTCCAAAGTCTCCAGGAAGGTAAAAACATAAGCTTTTACCCTATTTCAATTTTTCAATCATAAAAATAGTAAATTCCACTGCTCATATTTGACAACAAAATATAGTACGCGTTAGGTCGAGACGGCAATCGGGGTACGAGGCGGGGGACGTCCCGTACACCCGCACGTCACCCGCGTTCACCCGCACCGGGTTAGTGCGGAGGCTGTGCGGTGTACGGGGCGTACCCTCCCCGATGTCGTGTATGTGATCTCGACCTATCACGTACTATAGGTATTAGATAAACTTCAACGAGAGAACAGCCAATCCTGCCTGCACGTCGCTTCTTCCATTGCGCTCTCGCGTAAATTTTGTACCTAACAGTTCGTTCAATTTCGGCATTTGCTGAAACCTCGGCTTCAGCTAAAACTTTGGCCTATTATGGACGAAGCCAAACTCCGAGAGTTTGACCGAAGGTGATTTTTTTGACGAAGCCGAAAGTTCAATTATTGGACACTTCATATCGGTGCCCTAGTAGTCGCTCCTTTCGAATTTTTAACAATTACCTACCTAACTGTGATTGTAATAATGTTTCAGGCTGGGGTGAAAGTGGATGCGATGGCGGCGCCCAATCCCCTGTGTCCCAACGTGAAGGGCATGTGCTGTCTCATGCTGCTGCTGAACCTGGGCCTCATCCTCGTCACGCTGGGCTTCGTCATCGTGCTGCAGTTCTTTGAACCACTGTTTGTTTGGTAAGTTGGCCCAATACGGCAACCCATTGTGAGAGCTTGTGCTATCTCACACTGAACCATCATCATCATCATTATCTCGACCCTACATAGGCTCCCTAAGCACGAGTCTATTCTCAGAATGAGAATGAGTAAGGCCATAATCCACCACGCTGGTCAGTACGGCAGACTTTACACACAGTTTGAAAATATTATGGAGAACCCTCAGGCATGCAGGTTACCTCACGATGTTTTCTTTCACCGTTTCATAAAGTAAAATTTAATTGCTTAAAACGCTGTAACTCCGAAAAGTTAAGAGACTCGTACCTGGCATCGAACCCCGGATACCCTAAGGCCTAAGCTATCACCACTTTGCGTTTGAACAATAGAGGTTATTGAATCGTGTTGTAAGTTTATTTACGTACCTACCTAGTGGAAATCCCAATTGATTGATGTGACTTGTGATGAAAATGTCCGCAAAAAAGCGCAAAAAAACAGCTGAATTCGTAGTGGAGGCTGAATGAATAAACAGTTCCCACGTTTCAGAAGCGAAGTGAAGTGAAGTGGGTAAACTGTTTCGAAAACGAGATCACAATGTGAATGCGGTTTACATTAGTAGAATACCTACCTACATCTCTATCCTCCATGGTCTATGGAGAATATTAAAGATGCACTCTCATGGGCCGTGATATCGCGAACACGTTTTTTACTACGTATGTCGGCCAGATTGATGTAATAGAATGTCTAAGCGTAAAGCTTGATGGGTGTTGTGGCTGAAGCGACAATGCTATGTAACTAAACGGTATGGCGCCGCTTCCGAGCTCCTTGCGTCAGACGGCGGCATCAAACATTTTCATAGTGTTTAATGTTTAGTTTTGTCGCGTCAACCGAGGCGCTGCGCATGCGTCGCGGGTGTTGATTTTTATACAAAAGTAGGTATCATCCATTATAAACTACGCAGCCTGGCAAACATATAGTTACATCTTCGCAACTGATGTTTTATATCCCGTATACAGCAATAGAACGATGCCTTTACAGAGAGCCTCTCATAAGAGAAATAATTACGCAGTTTATGAATCAGTATGACATGACTATGTCACACTGATTCATGTTAGTTGGCGGGTTACAAATGATCTTTTTCCATAGATAGGATTCTACGTAGTACTCCCGTCTGTCCGAAATGCGTGACGAATTTAGGTATAGATAGGTAACTGTGCCCATTAGGTACAATAAAACCATTGCTGGCGTTTTTTTAAATTATACTTATTATTGTAATTGAAAGATTAGTTGGCTGCCTTTCAATAGCGTAAAGCCAATGACTCTATCTGCCAATCCGCTGGATTTGACGTTATTATACTTTTACCTAGTTAGTCTCCTTCACCGAGAAAGTTCTTGCAATCGCGCCCCGTGAGTAGCCTGCTTAAGCGTAATCATTCTCAATAGAACATTAAAAATCAATTTACATTTTAAAATAGTCCGCGTCCAACGGTAAATGTAATTTGCGATGACAATATTACATTTGTTTGAAGGTGTTTTATTTCTGAACGATTCCCACGGCTGGAGAAGAATAAAGTCGAAAAAATATTATTAATGGCTTTATTTCTTGTTTCTTTATGCTAAGATGTTAGTAAGTAAGTAGAACTCACTGCGTTTTCTCGCTAAGTACTTTTGGCCTATTTAAATCTCTCTGTCTGTCCTATAATGAATGGTTTTAAACATATTCCACCGATATGTCAGTGGCAATGTATTTCTACAAATTACTAAGTTGGTATATTTTAGTTTTCTTCAGCGGGCTTAGAAGATAGATAAATCGCCTTATACTTTCTCGGAGAAACGACGTTCTTTGCCCGGCGCTTTAGATCTTCTGGAGTTAGGATTTTCACTCGTACCAGTTTGATCATTGTCAGTTCGTGGTAACAAGGACCTACGGGCCGTATATAGTGCGCCTCTCATCATGCATTTCAGCGATAAGCTACTGTTTACTTTTTAAGTCAGTTACCGAAAAATTTATTTAAAATTCTTAATCGATTTTTTTCTTTTCCAGGATCCTGGGTATAGTCTTCCTCATATTCGGCTTCATCACCCTAGTGGGCAGCCTCATCTACTGCGTGGTTCTCTGCCGGGAGAACCCCTACCCTCGACACCCCGAGGACTTCTACTGGACCCACCACTGGTCCAAGACCATCGGCCCTTCGGAAATACACTACAGTGCTAGTGAGAAACCGTATCGCCAAAATGGACATAATGGACATAGATACGACAAATACAATGGAAACGGAAAGTATTCCGATAGAGAAAGTGCTAAGGGTTACTCGGATAGAGAGAGTAAGTTAAGTAGGTACTGAATGTTTGATTAATAAAGCTGCAGACACATTGTTGTGGTACCTACGTCGGGATACGGGATGGTACAAGGCGATCAGAATCAAACATTTTAAGTATACTTACCTATAATAATTATTATTATACGCGAGATGTAACCAGAATGCTAGCAAAAACTTAGCGTGTCCTATTTACGGAACGGTCATTGACCTCTAGCGTCAGTTAGATGTTTTATTTGCAATATACTGTATAAACTTTTAAAACAACAGGATTTCCCAAAAAAAAAAATCGTGGTTTTTTTATATCTTATCAGTAGGTAGGTACTTAATATCACCTGTCTTTTGCTAACGTTCTGGTTACACCTGTATGTAGAAGTGCACACTAGTCTTCGTGACGTTGATCATCACGCTCGATTACATTACAACAACAAATGTGTTGCGGCTTTTAGGGTGCGTTTCCACTGAAGCGTAGCGGAGCGATTCACTAATCTGATTGGTCGAAACCTCACATCATTATTACCTAGGACTAAGTTCTTGATCGATTTTTATTCTTCTTCTAGAAACCTCCGCCTTTTCTGGATACTAATTTACCAAATGACATTAGATTCTATTTATAAGGATTTTTATGGCCCATTTATTCCCAGACTTCGAAATGGAATATTGATAAAATACTTATTTAAATTCATTAAGTCTTTAAAAAACGTGTATCACCAGGTGAGATTGCAGTCAAGGGCTAACTTGTATCTGAAAAAAAAAAATTAAAAATCTTTTCCTAAGTCGCCAAGTATTTTTCACTTTATCGGATACTAGGTCTTTTACAAGTAGTTAGCTATTCTATATACATGATGATTTTATATATTTTAACAGAATTACCAATGTATAATAATACAAATTTGTACATGTTTTATCTGATTTATAGTTAGGAAAATAAAATAAATGTTTACTAACTTTCAATTAATATTAAAATAATTGTATTGTTTAGTAAGTTTAATTTATAACATTTATTGTAAATAATTTATTCATTGATGTTTCGAAAATGCCATATTAATTTACCTGTTATATTAAAATGTAAGTAATAAAGAAATGTCATAATTATAATGAAATGACGTAGTTGGATGAATTCCGGAAAAGTAAATTCAGAGTTTATTTTATTAACTTAAAAATAATAATATTAATAAATGTAATAAATAAAATAAATAAATGACAAAGTATTTTTAATATTTATGATTTTCATTTCATATTTACTTGTACCTACCTACTAGGTCTACGCAGACGATGGCCTACTAAATTATAACGATTATTAGGACAAAAGTTCCTAAAACAAAAATAAATTTAATTTCTTGGTTGATGGTACGGAACCCTTCATGTGCAAGTTGGGCTCGCACTTGGCCCATTTTTTTATTTTTCCAGTGCGAGGTAAAAATTTTCATGCACGAATTGTGATATTGTGTATCGACTGCGACCACATTATAACCATGCTCGAGATGCTTAAAAAACAGTTAAGTGTGAGTCCGAATCACACAGAAAGGGTTCCGTACCATAATACAAGAAATAAAGCTTTTATATTTTTTCATGGCGGCCATTATGATTTTTTTTATTATTTGTTGTTATAACGGCAATATTAATACATATTCTGTGAAAATTTCAACTCTCTACCTATTACGGTCCACGATATACAGCCCGCTGACAGACAGACGGACAGACGCATGAGAGGCTTAGTAATAAGGTTCCGTTGGCATCCTTCGGGTTCGAAACTCAAAAAAAAGTACCATATGCAGATGAGATTGAAACTGCAAATCGGAATATTTACTCTTATCTCTAGAAGAGTTCTGAAGAATGCTAGTTTTCTCTGGACGAAGTGATGGCTAAAAACCGCGGCACTCACTCTACCACATGGTGGTGTGGATATGAGTTACAATTATTTGGCCAAAACGAGTGTTGGAGTGGGCTTTGTGGCGCTCGTACGCTAAAACTATTGAGTGTAGAACAAAAAAGTTACTCCATAAATTGTGGGAAATAAATAAAGTGTGGGTTTAATTCATCCCCAACCATTTTCATCGTAAAATGAGCCGGAAAGAAGTTATCGTCCAAAAACTGTTTTTGGACGCCATTTTTCCAACATTTTGCAAGATAAATCAAAAACTATTTATTATATATAATAATATTTAGGATGTACAGGTAAAGCCCTTTCATATGATACCCCACTTGATATAGTTATCTTATTTTGAAAATTTAAACACATTTTAATTTTTATTAATGATGTAATCACAAATTCGCGGTTTTCAGATTTATTCCTGTACTTGTGCTATAAGACCTACCTATCAAACATGATTCTAGGTCAACGGGAAGTACCCTATAGGTTAACAGACAGACAGACGACAAAGTGATCCTTATAAGGGTTCCGTTTTTCCTTTTGAGGTACGGAACCCTAAAAAAAAGACGCAGCACATCAGCTCCATTCCACTCAATCTAACGTCTTCTATCGCTAGCCTACTTTTTAGTATGGTAAGTATGTAGTAAAATAATAAATAAAACATTCACATTTACAAAAAAACTTATTTATTGGTTTATTTACAAATTACATTAAATATAAACAGATCTGGATTTGTATTTGCTATCATATTCAAATAGTACCTAGGAATCTTGCTGATTTTATGTGCGACGTAAAAATGACAATTTTTGTATGAAGAAACATTGTCTTTATAAAATCCATTTCATTTCATTGTAGCATAGTTACAATTTCAATATCATAGGGAATCTAGACCCAGAACTGGAAAAGATGTCGTACAAAATAATAAATATGTTTTTACACATAGGCGTAGTTCACACAGGGTGAAATAACGCGGCAAGTCACAGAGTAAAAAACAGACAGAGAGAGACAGAAGGACAACGACGTGATCCCTTTTTTTCTTTTGAGGTACGGAACCATAAAAAATCTTTAATAAGTACTATTAAAAATATAGATAGGGCAGTGACCAGGTACACGACAACGAAGTTTAATAATAAACTTCAGTTGCGCTATTTTGACCTGCATGTGAAAAAAAGGCTTTTTAGTAAATATGAAAGTTGCATTACGCTTTTATATTGGTATTTTTGATTGATTTCAATAATTTTAATGACAAACGCCGCGTCACTTCCCTACACATATGTACAATATGATGCACCTCATAATAATATTATATTAATCAATATAATATTATTATTATTATACATTATCACTATGATATCTCTATGGCGCACCGACACGAAGTTTACTACACACCTGTCTTTTCGACATTCTAGTAATTGACAACATAAATAATATATTATCGTTTTTGAATATTTTTATTAACATGGAATGAGATTTCGTACATTGAATTTATCATAAAAAGTAATATTTTGTAAATACTGCCGTTGGTTGAATTCCCACGCAGTTATAAGCGCAAAATTCTTCGACTATAGAAAAATAAGAGGAAATGAAGTGTATAATGCATACATTTTGAGAAAGGACTCGCTATATTTGCTCTGTTTTAACTGTCATGTCAAAAGTATGGTTTACCCTTAGATTAAGGTGATTACTCGAAAGATTCTTATTTAAACACTAAACTTGTGACAACTTTGTGCGTAAATAGATAAGATTAGACAGATTAGAACAATTTACCTTCAGACATTATTAACTACAAGTGTAAATTAAAAATTTATAACACCCCCGAAAATTGCAGGTAACTAGAAAAAGAGCTGATAACTTTCAAACGGCTGAACCGATTTTCTTGGATTATAGCTAAGAACACTCTCGATTAAGCCACCTTTCAAACAAAAAAAAACTAAATTAAAATCGGTTCATTAGTTTAGGCGCTAGGGTGCCACAGACAGATACACAGATACACACGTCAAACTTATAACACCCCTCTTTTGGGTCGGGGGTTAAAAAGACATAATTAAAAATATTTCCTACAATCGACGTGTTTACGAGGCCCTAGAGCTCGCAGCATTTGACCGTTCGTATCCAGTATCGCCTGGGCTGAAGGAAGGACACAAAGCAAACATGGAGAGTCTTTTCTCAAAAACTATGCACTTTTTGTACTTTGATCGTGCCAAAATTGAAACAAACATGGCGCTAACTCCGCCCATCGGACATTTACAAATAACATCCTATCCACAAAACGACATTTCACAACAACAAGCGCAAGTGACGTTTTATGAGCTAGAATAGACGCACTGGCAACCTCTTTAGGCTCTTAAGACTTAAATCCAATTGAATAATTGGTCATTTCCAAAAACCGCTTAAGTCACGAAATTATATTTTTAAGCACTCAATAAAAACTGTTTCATTCAAAAGTAAACGAATTTCGAAGGACTTTTAGGCTGAATATTGTGATCGGACTTCATAAGGAATGTACAGAATAACATTGTTTTATCCAGGTTTTACGTCTATCTTTGAGGAAACATTCAAAGCATAAAAAGCATGTTTGAGAAAAACTTGACTTATGCTGTTTTTGAAATGACCGATTCAATTCTTATATCACGTATCCTATATAAATAAAATTTTACTAGCTATCACCTGTGACTTCATCCGCATGAAAAGTATGTGTCTAATTTCATTGTACATTTTTTGTTTTAAATTTTCTAACAGGACAGATACTTTTCGGAATTAAAACTAGCCTATATGCATCCCCAGGATGTAAATAGTTTGCTCTGCGAAAAATTTCACGGTTTAGACTTTAGCTGATATAACAGACCATAGATATCAAAGATGTCAATGTCTGTCTGTTCGTGCGAGAAATCTTCAAAACGGCTAAACCGACTTTAACGCGACTTTTGCAGAGAACTGCCCAAGGAATATACAGAGTATCTATTATTAGGAGATACAGTAATTATTCTATTTTTTCAAAAAAATCTTTTTAAATAACTAAGGTTCCTACAGGATATATACAAAACACTAAAACCTGCCAGATGAAGTCATGGAAAAAGCTACCAAATAATAAACTTTACATATTTGCTAGGCAAAAAACGTTTGCCAAAAACCTAGCAGCCTCAAACATTTCTCTTAGTCCGGTGTTAGAACTTAAAAATCAGATACAAAACTATTATTACGTTCTTAATTTATGGGTAATCTTAGTACGAGTTTTATAGTATTCACACAGCGAAAATATTGTAATGAACTATCAAAACTCACAAAAACCATCCAAGTTTTCGTGCAAACTCATACTAGGAGTACAGGTTTTCAATTAATCAATCAATCGAGTCAATCGATTTTTTACTATTATATTTATAACTAATTTTATTCACTTAGAACAAAACTATGTTTAAATTAGGTTTAGTCTTGTTATTATAAAATAAATACTAACTAGTAAACACAACTAAAACAAAGTGAATTATATCAACAGAGAAAACAAAACAACTATAATATTAGTGAATGAAAAAAAAAAATTAATTAATTAAGAGAACACAAAATATAATTATATAAAAAAAAAGAGAAAAATCAATAACTTGCGGGATGAAAAAGAAATATATAATAATCAATAATGAAAATAATTGTAGAAGAATATTCGAAGTAACTATTTTTAAGTAAATATTTTTTTAAACCGTAACTTACGCGGACGAAGTCGCGGGCATCATCTTGTTAATAATAATTTTAATTTAATTTAATTTAATTATAGTATCTTACAAAATTGTCCGTAAAGGATAAGAAAATCACTCTTCATAATATAAGGAGCCGGCAAACAAAATAGTGTAATCGAACGAAATTTCACAGGAGGAAGAAAAAACTAATTGAAAAGCAATTACGAATACTTTACAGTAAATGTACAATTTTAATCTAAATCGCAAACTTAGGATCAGTTTTAGCACAATTTTAAGCAGTTTTGCTTGGAATTGAGTTCAGATTTGTATTCAATGGACCAAAAAGTCTGGATTAAAGAAAAAAAAGTAGAATTGATCAGAAGTGTAATTACGCCATTTTGTTCGCTAGCTTCTCATATAATATTATCTTTTTATAAAAATCTGATATAGCGTTCCCACAATCACTCATATTTTATTCACCCGATGAACACTGCATCTGAAACCGAAAGAACAATACATTACAGTGTGCTTAGTATGAGGTTTTACTTCTCATCAACTTTGATTCGAATTTGAGTATCGAAACATAACAGCATTAAAGTACTAGCGTCAATGAACCTTGACTGCCTTGTTTTAAAGCTCAATTTGTCCTTACACTTCAAACTAGCACTCCTAGCCGAAATTTTGCGAAATTAAAATTGGTTGTACTTATTTTTTAAACTTTGAATTAAGGAGTTTTTAGTAGGAGTTAAATAACGGTAACAAAAGTATCCAATGATGCTAACCTGATTGTTCAGATTGTTCTCAGACGAAAAAGATAGCACCAGTTTTAGACCCTTCCATTAAGTGTGTTAAGTGTTGGACTGACAGCAGCGTAAATGGAATTCAGGCCAAAAAAGATACTGTGAAAATGGAGGTCACACACACATTTTCACATCTCGCATCACTATGCCACTTTCATATTATATTAATCTAGCTAGTGTACCGCCTGGAGACGCTTTAGGTAATTTAGACCCATTTTACTAGATTCACTTTCACAACACTCACCCAGGCAGCTTCACTCGGAGTCAGAGCCGTCGCTGAAGTGGTATTTCTTCTGTGGCCGCGGTCGCGCGCCGGCGCCGGCTCGCGGCGCTACCGGGCTGGCGGGGATCTCTTCCACCTCACTGTCGCTGCTCACTTTTTTCACTTTCTTCTTAGGGTTAAGCTTCTTTTTGTCCTGTAAAAGTGACAGCTTACTAATATTACAACCAGTATAGAGCTTAAAATCCACCATATTGCTCCTGAATGATAAATCCTTACTAATTATAACATCGAAAGTGTGCCTGTTTGTCTGTAAGTACCATTTAATGGCCCATTTTATTTAACCGATTTTGACGTTTGTTAGCGATACATTGCATTCCGAAAAATGTACTCCACAGATGACCCACTCAAACTGCCTCAAACGATTCTACGAGAGACGACACTATACGAAGCCGAAGCTGTCGTTTATCTCTTTCTAAAGCCCACTGTGTAATATTTAGTGGAGAGTAATTATACACGTACCTTTTTACTATCAAATATGCTATCATCGTCATCGCTATCTTGGCTAAGAACAGTCTTCACGGGCCTCTTCTTGGGCTTTTCTCTCTCTTTCTTCTCCTTGTCAACGTTTATAAGTTTCCTCTTGGGCGCGGATTTCTTCTTCGGCGAGGGGGGCGGCGACGGCGGAGGTTCTTCGTCGCTCGATAGTATTGTTGTGGGAGATTCGTTATTGAATTTTTCTTTTGGTTTGACTACCTCTTCTTTTTTTGTTTCTTCTATTAAGGAGTCGAAGAGACAATCTAGAAAGAAATATATTATAATTTTTATCCAAGCCTGATTGTTTTGCAAGTTGATGTATAGGCACACAGTGCGTGTGCGTGAAAATTCGCGTGTGGTTGTACGTGTGTATGTGTGAAGTGTGTGCAGAGGTGCTTGCATAGGATCGTGCATACGTTGAACAAAGAACCTTAGACTGTGATCACCACATAAGACTATAATAGTCTGCGATTCACCCACCAGGGTCCATTTCAGCGGGCTTCTTGTGAGCGTTATTTTTGACGAAGTCAACGTCGTCGTCGCTCACGGATATTGCAGTGTGCGTACGTGCAGGCATGGTTGCGGATGCGCGGACGAGCGTGCGTGTGCGTGAATGTTTGCGTGTGTTTATTTATGCATGTGGAAGTGTGTACGGATGTGCTTACTAATTCGTGCATGGGTTGAATGCAGAACCCTAGACCATACATAGACTGTGGTCGCCACATAGACTACTTCGTGATTCACTCACCAGAGTCCATCTCAGCGGGTTTCTTGTGCGCGTTCTTCTTGACGAAGTCATCGTCGTCATCGCTCGCGGACATGGCGCGGGGAGCCTCGCCTTCCGAATCTATTTTGTTGTCGTGTAACTCTACGTCTGAGTCCGAGGACGTATCGTCTGATCCGTCTTTATATTTCTGGACCTGGGGAGTGATTGTGACGTATATATTTTTAGATCTGAGAAAAATCGGACTCGCACACGAAGGGTTCCGTACCATAATAATACTTTTTATTTTTATTTTCATGGCGGCCATTTTCAAAATTTTCATCCGCAGTAGAATACACATTCTCTGAAAATTTCAACTCTCTTCCCTACAAATGGCCACAAACAAAACGCATTGGGCAGTCTCCAAGTTTATAAAATACACATAGTACAAAGTTTACGCACCTTAGTGGCCGCTCGCCTGACGATGGCTCGCTCTCTGGGCGCGGGAGGCTCCACCATCTCCACGTCTGAGTTGGACAGCTCGCCCGAACTGCTGCCACTCACTGCCGTCTTCTTCTGCTAAACAAAATAATAAATGTAAATAACTACCACTTTATGCACCTGAGCCGAAATCTTATTTTTGAATAGCACAAAAATATTTCAGCCAATCATACCGCGCGTCGGTCTGCTATTGGTTGTTGCCTACGCGCCATGTTTTATGCGCGCGAATTATGAAGTGTCGCTTAAACAGATGGTCGTGAAAAGGAGACAGACAAACTTTCACATTTACAATATAAGTATGGATTAAAATTACCTTTTTAGGTTCCTTCTTGAATGTGAGCTTGGTCTGCTTAAGTCCGTCGGATTTGTCCAGTTTGTCGGGTTTATCTGCTTTGTCCTTCTTCACACGCCCCTTGGGTTTCTTTTCCGCGCTAGAGGAACTAGTGCCTGTGGGATCATCCTGCATGAAACAAATCATTGGTTATTAATATGGTTTCCAATGGTTTGCCATTGCCTAAAAAACACTAATAACATTAAACACCATTTGTTAAGTCACATTTTTATACACTATTTGAAATGACACTATTTAATATTTTTTTAAGTTTCATAGTGGTTATTTTTAAATTGTTTATTTTTTATTTAATTATTTTATTTTATTTAATTAGTTATTTGTTAATATAGCAGAAATAGAAATACTCATTTCTATTTCACTACTATCTATTATGATTCACATACAGCTAACTGAGGGATGGGTAGCAGAGGTTTAGTAATAGGGTCCAAAATCAAAATCATTTATTCAAAGTAGGTACTATTGTACGCCTTTTGATCGTCTGAATTGTTAGATCTGTAAGATAGCGGTGATAATTAATTACGGAAACTGAAAACTAAAGCTACAAGGGTTCCAAACGCACCCAGGTCTGAGAAGAGCGCACAACAAAATCGGGGTCCTATAGGCACCTTTCGGGTACAGAACTCTAATAAGTAGAGGGCCCCTTTTTTTACTAAATATTCTATGTTTTTAAAATAATATTGATTTCACTATTTGATACTCACAGGATCATACTCCTTCTTGACTTCCTTCTTGATCTTGGCTTTCTCAGCGGCCTGTATCCTCTTGATGAGGTCATCTGAAATCTTGGGCTCGATGCGTCGCCCGTTCTCAGAGGGCATGATGTCCATCAATGACTTGCGACTCTTCTTGTTGGCCGCCTGAAAGTGATGACTTGGTAAATAAAAAATAAAACCGACTTCAAAAACCACAAACACTAAAAAGTAAAAAATAACTTTTATTTAGCTACACGTGTAAATGTACCTAGGTATGAAGTCGAGCGAGCATATTAAAACAAAATTAGAAATCCAAGAGTGAAGCTCGCCCGACTTCATACCTAGGTACATTACACGTGTAGCTAAATAAAAGTTATTTTTTACTTTTTAGTGTTTGTGGTTTTTGAAGTCGGTTTTATTTTTCTTTTGAAAATTTTTTATTTCACAATTTTTAGTGGCCCACTGTACTATAATATGCTATGCCCAGTTAAAACCCTACTGTTTACTAAGCTATTACACTGATCGCGAGCAATTAGCTCCTATCTATTGAGGAGTTCTGTTCTCTATCTCCGAAGATATTCATCAGATCTTTACCAAATTTATATGGGACCACCTGCACAGTATACCCTTTCAAACAAAAAAAAAAAATTCCAAATCGGACCAGGGGTCTTTGAGTAATCGGGGAACATACATAATAAAAAAAAAAAAAAAAGATTCCGACGAATTGAGAACCTCCTCCTTTTTTGGAAGTCGGTTAAAAACTATACATTTTAAAAAATCTTTTTTCATCTATCTCATCTATTTTTTACCTTTATCCTCTCCATCTTATGAGAATGCAATGTAAACAGAAAAAAATGCATTATTGATTTATATATTAGGCTTGCTCTAGCAAAATCTGCTAACATCTGCACGTGTAAGCTAAATATACCTAAGATAGCGGCGTGTGTTCTGCCGTGTTATTAGGCCTCCTAATGTCGTCCGTAACTTTTTCTTCTTTATCGTAAGACTCCTGGCAGAGCGGTCGTGGTAATCACTAAGCGACGTTTTGGGGGCAGATGTTAAACGCCTCACGAGCATTCGCCATTTCTCCCTGAGTCTGGTACACACGTGCACGGCACCACCCACAGCGGATTTAATTTGGTCGGTCCATCACGTAGGCAACCTTCCTCGCCCTTTGGTACCCTCCACCTTACTCTGCACTACAAGACGCTCAAGGGAGTAACTCTCTCCTGGAGCTCTTTTTACGTGACCCCAACTGTACACGCATACACCCATTCACCCCGTAGTGGGGTATAAAGCTAACTAATAACTCACCAACGCCTTGGATCCTTTCTTGTTAACGCTTGCCTCGTCCTGTCGCTCCTTCTCTTCCACCTCGTCCAGCTTCAGCATTAACGCGTCCAGGTCCTCGCGCCACAACATCGCGGGAGTTTTCGCTCTAAACAATAAAGAGTCACACTCAAAATCCATTTTCACTATTATAATATAAGTAGTACTAACACCTTTATAAGTCGTATTGGCAAAATTAGTTTGCGCATAAAAGCGCAACCTTTGAACTTCTGAAACACTCAGCCATGAGGAATATGTGGAAAAGAGACTCACTTGAGAGCAGTGAGCTCAGACAGCTTCTGGTCTCTCTGTTTGAGCAACTCATCTTTCTTCTCCTTGGTGAGCATCCACATGGACATGCCCAGCAGATAGTTGTACTTCTTCACTTCTTTTAGCTGCTGGAACGCTTTCTCTGTTAAGGGGAAACAATTAGTATTAGTTGTCTAATCTATAATAACATATACTACTATAGGATATATACGAGATATAGAGGTCAAGTATGGGCGCACCCTCACTCTCATAGTCCGATCTGACTGCAATCCAACATGACCGGAGACATCAGACGCAGGACCGTCGGCTTTGTGCTCTGCAAGGCACTGCGAGCTTCCCAATCCAGGCAAAAACCCAATATAAGCTTACCACTTATAGGTCATATGTACGTATATCAATATTGATATTATAAATACAAAAATGTGTCTGTCCGTAACAATTTCATGGTCCAATCTTGACAAAATTTGGCAAAGAGATAACTTGCATGAAAATGGATATAGTATCTATCCTTTTAATCCCAGAAAATCGAACAATTTCGAAGGAATGATTAAGCAAACAGGAAGCTAACAATTCAGATTTACCTGGGTCGAGAGGCTTGCCCTTGCTGTCCTGTTCAAGCTCAGGCTCCTCTTCGGACTCCGGCTCCTCGTCCAAAACGTCGAGTCCCTGCATTTTGCTCGCGCGCTTTTTCCAGTCAGCGATAGGGTCCGGAGCGTAGCCTGGAGAAAAACGTAAAAATCCATACTAATATTATAAATGCGAAATATATGTATAATATAAGCGTCTGTCTGCCTGTCTGCTAGCTTTTCACGGCCTGTTTAAGCGATTTTGGTAAAGGTAGAAATTTGCATCCCTCGGATGGACATAATAAAAAAAAAATGTCCTTCCAACCGAATTTCGGCCACAGCGGCCAGTCTTCCCCATAAACGTAGATGTAGCTACGATCAACATACAACGGCATTCACAATGCCGTTTGGCGTTAGACTATCTTAGCCACAATTCAATTGGCATAAGTCGTAAACCGTTCAAGTGTGCCCACTCAGTTTAACGCGATGATTATCGCGATAATTATGGCGTTGTTGGGCATTGACGTTAACCTTAATGTAGCCGCAACATTACAAATGTTTTGGCCTGACCCTGGAATCGAACTTAAACGTCGAATAATATTGTCTTGGCCTACCTCTCTTTATGAGTTCCTCCACCATCACCTTCCTCTTCTTGTTCTCTACCACCAGCCCTTTGTCGCACTTCTCCACAATGAAACGCGCCTGGTTAGTCAGTTTGTCCGCCTCGGCTTGCAACTGGCCCTCTAAGTAGTCCTTTCTTCTCATGTAGTACTTGAGTCGGACATCGTAGAACGTTCGGAGCATCTCTTCAACTTTGTCATATCTAGAAAGATAATGTAGTTTCTTTAAGCTAGCAGTTATGCTTAAGGTATATGGTTTCACTAAGATGGCCTTGGCCCTAGCAACAGTAGACATAAGTTGCAGAAACTTGTTTTTGAAGCCAAAATACTATTGCCATATAAAATAATTAAGTATATTAATTATTCTAGGGCCAAAAATTGATTCATCTCTATATTTATTTCGCACTCCGTTGCGTTTAGGATTGCATCAGCAATGAAGTTGTTGATATAGTAAAACTTTTTTCTACATTTCATAATAGGAAACTGAGACGTGTATGTGTGCAAACTTGGCCACTTGAGCAATGTCATTTTGTTCGTTATCTGTCATCTATGTAACCTACTACTCTATATCAATAGATAAATTTATTTATGGCATTTATTAAAACCTAACCAAAAAGAGGGGTGTTATAAGTTTGACGTGTGTATCTGTGTATCTTTTTGTGGCATCGTAGCTCCTAAAGTAATGAACCGATTTTAATTTAGTTTTTTTTGTATCTATAATCTAAGAAAATCGGTTCAGCCGTTATCAGTTGTCGGGGGTGTTATAAAATATTTTAATTTACAATTTGTACTTGGAAAAGATTGCTCACTTCTTAAGACAGTTCATGTGGTCAAAGGCATTCATGCAGGTCATAGAGATGGTGGTCTGCAGTTTGAACACTTTGTGGATGCCCTCCGCCTCCACTTCCGCCAGTTTCCCCGGCAGCAAGCTCACTATGAATCGCACTGTTGTGTCTGTATTGTATTCCTGAAATAAAATATCACAGTTTACGACAGTTAGGAGACTT
Source organism: Maniola jurtina (assembly GCF_905333055.1). Lineage (NCBI taxonomy): Eukaryota > Metazoa > Arthropoda > Insecta > Lepidoptera > Nymphalidae > Maniola > Maniola jurtina. The sequence continues at coordinate 2,788,985 of NC_060037.1, read as the reverse complement.
GTAGCAAAACGTCGAGGCTTCGAAGTTTTGCATCATTGGCAGGCATCATGTTACCTACATTTGGAGCTAGGTAGGCTATGAAACTATTTTTCTTTGATTTCACGTCACCAATAGTCTAATATTTGGCAGACATTGATTCAGGGTCAAAACCGACAGTTTCATCACTCTAGTTCCCTCTGTAAAATAGAACCTATACTTGACCCAAATTGGATATGACACGTTTACGAACATTTGCCTAGCAATCTATGGCAGGTGTAATACCCTTGCAGGATGAAATGCCATGAAGCCATTTTGTTTTCGCTTAGTTTTTGACTCTCTATGCTAAGTACAATAGAGTTGAAACTCATTTTCTACTCTATTGAATCAAACAGTGTGTATGGTTATTTACCACATGAGTGAAGAATGGGCTTAAGATGCTAAACTATGTAATTAATAATTATATAAACATATATATCATAACTTTAAAAACTTACTCTATACTCTGATATCACTGGCTTCACTTTCTCCGTCCCAAGCAAAGGTTCTAGAACATTCTCTTTGTAATTCTGCGTCCACGTGCCGACCGGAAGCTCGGTAATCTCGATCTTTTCATTGGGCAAGATGGCCGCCTCGCCGGAAATGACGTATTTATCGCCGAAGCCCTCGATTGTGCCACGGAAGTTCTTGTACCACGGGTGCATTGGTACAGGATCTTCGCCATCGAGCATGCGTCTAAAAAAAATGATTGAATTTAGAAGGGGTATGGGCAGTTTTATTATTCTTATATATTATTTATATAAGAATAATAAAATTGTTATTTTTCCAGTTATATTATTATATTCTATACGACATCGTACCACAACGCTAAAACGCTTAGCGGCACGGCTTTGCCAGTAGGGTGGTAACGGCCGAAGCCTCCCACAAAACACTAGACACGTGTGTTCGTTACGACAGTAATCTTACTACCTGGATGGCCTAGTCACCTAGTGGTCAGCATGTTGGATTTTGCTGTTGAGAAATTCTCTGTACCTACCAGCCCAGAGTTAGGAAGTTGGTGTTTCACCCCAGTGTCTCGAAAAGCACGCAACGGTCCTGCAGCTGATCTCTCTCCGGCCGCGTCGGATTTCCGTCCCATCGGGCTACGAGAGTGAAGGAATAGCGAGTGTGTTTGCCCACACAATGGTGCTTTATAAATAATATCTCACGCGCCGTTGGCTGATGTCTCTGGAGATTTGATGCGTGACTGAAATTCGGTCGGGAGAACATTTTTTTAAGCTTACCGCAAGTTGGCCACAATGTCACGTGGGTTGTAGTTGGGTATCTTGGTGGACCAGCCGGTGCCGATACCCTCTGCCCCATTCACCAGCACCATTGGAATGATGGGGATGTAGTGGACTGGCTCGATCTTCTGGCTGTCTTCAAACTCGTGCTAAACAGAATAAATAGTGTGGATGTTTGGATGTTTGTTACACAATCGCAACAACGCAAAATCTACAGGACAGATTTGGCTGAAATTTGGAATGGAGATAGATTATACCCTGGATTAACACATAGGCTACTTTTAATCCCGGAAAATCTAAGAGTTCCCGCGGGCATCAGCTAGTATAATAGAAATACATAGTAATATTTATGTATAGTCTAATGTGCGATTTTTTTTTTTTGAAAGGAACAGAACAGTGCAATTTTTTCCTAAGATTAACATCTTGGTATTCTATAATACTAGACAACATTGGGTCTTGTAACTTATTACTTACCACAAGCAGCGGGTCATCGTGCGGGTGGAAGATGAGCCTGGTGAGAGGCGACATGAGCGTGAAGATGTAACGCGGGCTGGCCGAGTCCTTGCCGCCGCAGAGTCGTGTGCCGAACTGACCGCGCGGCTCCAGCAGGTTAATGTTGTTGGAGCCGACGTAGTTTTGTGCGAGGTTCACTATCGTCAGCATTAGGGACTGTTCGCCTGTGGACGGTAGGAGCAGAATTCATATTAAAGTTCTATTTATTGCTTTTGCACTAAGCCAGCCCTTGATAATCGAAGATTATGTAAATGATAAAATAGATAGATGAAATCTTTATAACACGAAAAGGAACACAACACAAAAGAAAACAGAAAAAAACAATAGTGTGCAAAGGCGGCCTTATTGCTTAGAGCAATCTCTACCAGGCAACCTAAAAATGTGCAGGATTGCAGTTACCTACTTGTATTCATAGGATAATATTGTAAATCGAATCTATAAATAGAGTAACCGCCGAGATTCTTGCTGGTTCTTCTCAGCAAGAAAGGCATTCTCATTTGAATTAATGACTTAAAAACTAGATGTTAAGGTTGATTTTGGTCCGTTTGGGGCCAGAACAAAACATGACTTTAAAACAAGGTCAAAGGGTTGATTTTAGTGCATTTTACAGTAGACAATTGGTACAGTAGTATCATAGTTAGAACACTTACCGTGATGGTATGCAGAGTGTTCTGCAACGGAACCAGCTAACTGGGCGACCTTGACCTCACGCTTGTCATTACGCTTTATGCACGTGAAGATCACTTTACGCTGGCCGGGCTTCAAACCGTCAATCATTGATGGTATGGACCTAAAAACATTGAAGTAAAACTTCTTTAGGCACAACTTGAGAGTAACTCGGATACTTTATATGACATATTTAAAATAGCTGCCAAATAGAACAACTGTTTTGAGCCTGCCATCTTTTATCAAGGTGTTTTAAAGTAAGTATAGTTCCAAGGTTTAGGCAGAAGCTGTATTTTTTATTTACTTAGAATGTCTTATTTTAAAAACTACACACACTAATGTTTTTACTTTGCAATGCAATCAAAGTTACATTTGCAATATTTCTTTTTGACTCAGGTTCAGCAAACTAAAGACTCATGTACGAAAATATAAAATCAGTAAGTAGCTAATAGGTTATTTTATAATGTAATTCTCACCTAACATTATCACCATTGGAAAACAAAACCAGTTCCAAGTTCACGAAATCCGAATATGTGACCTGTTTAGTTTCTTTTGTATACAAATATCTCTCTGACAGACCAATCTCCTTCCTCCGTTTCACCTCTTCCATGTGACTGGTCAACCATTCCTTACGCTGATCTGCACCTTTCTTTGAAAAGGCTAATTCTATGTGATGATCATCTGTGGGGCCACTGTAACGGAATCGTATTCTATGCCTGTCCATATTCTGGAAATATTCCTTAGCCTCCTTAGATGTGGAGGTACCCAAACCTTTGTAGTATTTGATGTTATACGTATGGTAATTTTCCGTATCTTTCTTCCATTCTTCAAATTCAGGTAATGAGAAAAATGATAACTCCTTATCTTTCTTGGTCGCTTTAACAATAGGCGTAATAAATTCCTCTAAAAATGGCAGTTTTAAAAGTTCTGGCCAGTTATGATGTATGAAATTTATGATCAGTCCTTTTATATGGGATCCATCTTGATCCTGATCGGCCATGATCATAACTTTTCCATATCTCAATGACTTTAGGTCATCAACAGTGTTGTATTTCTTTTTGTATTGCAGACCCATTATTTTGATCAAGTTATTTATTTCGACGTTTTCTAAAACCTGTTTATGTGACGCGTCCCTAACGTTTAGAGGTTTACCCTTGAGCGGGAATACGCCGTAATGGTCCCTGCCAACTACACTCAATCCAGACACGACTAACGTCTTGGCTGAGTCTCCCTCAGTAAGGATTAGTGTGCAAAGATGCGCATTTTTCGTCCCCGCGTCGTTTGCATCTTCTAGTTTGGGTATGCCTTTAAGTTTGCTCTGTTTTTTGCCAGATGCCTTTACAAGTTCCGTTTGAGCTTTAAACTTCGCCCATGTCAGTACCATTTCAACTAACCCAGACTTTGTGACTGCAGTAATAAATTTTTCAGACAAAGCACATTTCGAACCAAAGCTTTTAGCTTGAAGCGTCATGTTTTCTTTAGTTTGTGAATCAAAGGTTGGGTTGACAATGAGACAGTTGATAAACACCCACATGTGATTTTTGACTTGGAATGGTCTGATGTTTACACCGCCCTTATTCTTCTTCTTTAATACTTCTAGAACATTCTTAACAATATTATCTGTAACAGAGTCCACATGTTTGCCTCCTTTTGTTGTAGCGATCGAGTTTACAAATGAAACTTGTTGGAAACCTTTATCAGAGAGAGTCAAAGCGACTTCCCAACGATCATTTACTTTTTCGTAAACAACCTTCAAAGGCTGTCCGTTCTCGTCTTCTTTGCCTTTTATATATAAATCAACATAGTCCTTGAACTTGTTTATCTTTATTCTCTCTCCGTTGAGATAGACTTTTACCCCTTGAGACGACGCGGCCACGTCGTAAGCTCGCCGCGACATTAGTGCCACAATGTCATCTTCTAGTTTATCCATTTTAAACTTAGCCAAATCTGGGCTAAATGTCACTTTAGTAAAATCATCATCTTTGCCCGCTTCCTTAACTTTTGGTTCGGAAGCCTTTGTCATGTTGGCGCCCCAAGTTTGTTTAAAATGTTTCTTGTACTGCTTAGACGCGGTTTCCACTGTGAATTTTGTAGAGAAAATGTTACACAACTTTGCACCATAACCATTTCTCCCACCTGTCACTTTTTCCTCTTCATCATTATAATTTGATGATGTCAAAAGATGACCAAAAATCATGGTGGGGACATACATTTTCTCATCCTTGTGCATTACTACGGGAATACCGCAACCATTGTTGTATACAGATATTGTATTTGTTTCTTGGTTTATATCAATTTTGATAACATCCATTTTGGCATCTCTTTGCTTGTTGTCAGCTGCGTTGACTAATATTTCATCATATATTTTGTACAGACCTGCAAAATTTCATAACAATATTATTATTAGTTTTAAAAATAAGCCACAGATTAACTGGTATTCATTTGAAATTCTTTAAGAAATGGAAAGCAAAGCATATGTTTTGAGAGCCAATTTGAGAATATTTAATTTGATTATAAACTAACCAAGCTGAGACATTAGTTGACAGATATTTTCAGAGTTGGTAAAAAAATAAAATTAACTTAAAAAATTTGTTTATTCGTTTTCAAAGAAAAATAATATTAAATAAAAATTTACCAGGTACATATGTAAGTTCTCGCTGCACCATACACTCCTTGGCCTTGTCAAACACCCACATAGTCTCAGTGGCACGTTCAACCGACCCAATGTAAGTGTCGGGACGGAGAAGAATGTGCTCAAGTTGAGACTTCTTCTGATACATCTTCTCTATGGTACCTTTCTGCGCCTTGGTGGGCGCCTTGGCAGGTGCAGCCTCTGCTGTACCATTCTGAGTGCCATTACTCATTTTAGAAAACATAGACTGAAAATTAGAATGTATTTAGAATATTGCATGTAAGTATTGAGGGCCTTGCTGCCTAGTTATGACAGTGTATATGAAACGATCACGCTGGTAAATCAATGTTAACTCAGGTCAGTAACTGGATGTGTGACCAACTTTGCATGTTGTGATTTAACTTTTTTGTTTTTTCTGTGCCTCAAAGACCATGTTAAGCCATCAGTCTCAGTTGTTATCATTAAAATCTGATAACTGTTAAATCTTAGGATCAAAATCTCATTCTCGTTGAGTTGTATATGGAAGGATTTAGGAACTAAATGCATCAATATCCTAATGTGCCATGCACTACGTAATACACAATATACAAACATTGACAGATCTAAACCTAGTGCTATCCTTTTCCACAGGGAGCATTACGAAAAGGATAGCAATCAATCAATTTAGACCTGTAATTTTAGTTTAATTTAGAGATTAATCAGAATTAGCTACAACAAAATTAACCACATTGTTTTGATGTTTTGGTCTAATTTTTGTGTGCTGATCCTAATTAAATTTTATGATTTTTGGTGTTTAATAGTTAGGAAGGTATTACATGAAACTCTTCAATTTGAGGCATACGTTTTTGATGTAGTAAATGTTTTTTCCACCAGTTATATTTGAAATATTAGGTATAGAAATCAAAATGATAAAAAAATACATTTTTCGCGGCATCTTTTTAACACCCAATAAGGTTGAATTACTCATTCCGAAAAAGTTGAAATGCTACTCCCATTATTTCACCAAGCAGCCAAACCTTTGTTTTCAATAATAAAATAGTTAAATTTGATATAGAACACAACATATGGACAAAATAAACAATCTTATTTTTGACCGTTACCTATCAATACAAATGCCGCCAAGATGAGCCCTTACCTTTATATCAGCCATTTTGAGGGTCGTGCTTATTAGACGTACGCGATCAACGCTACTTAGAATTTGTCTTGAAAACAAGACGGCTAGTAGTTTACTGCTATTAGCTTTTGCAAAACAACATTTTTCTTGATGTAATTTACTATAATTACGATTTGCAAAGAAATAACGAACTTGACAAACAAAAGACGCCGTGAACGATCATAGACCACAAAATTTCCACCTTTTTGACTTAATTATTTAGTAGTCTATGATTATTAGACCCCAATCTACACTATCAACTGACATTTTACTCTTCGAGTCTTCAGTTCACAAGTCCTTGTTCCCTCCTATGTCAGTAGCACCAACGCGTGACAGTTGACAGATTGGCAAAATATTTTCTCTGAATTTTTGGAACATTTTCAGGTTATGTTGTGGTTATGATAGCGAAACATTAGAAAGAAAAATAATTAGAACATTTAATAATGTCCTTTTTATCCTACGCGTCAATAGTTCTAAAAAAGGCCGCTACATTACGATATTCATTGAAGAGGAACTGTGTTAAAATTAATAATAGCGCAACTTTTAGTTCGGCTGTAACGAAAACAATTCACGATGTCAACACGAACGTTACAAAAGATGTAATACTATTTAAATACGAGAATCCTAAATTCTATATGTACATGAATATATTTGCCGTCGTCCAGTATATGTTTTGGACGTATTTAGGAATGTTCGCCTTACAAAATCTAAAAGACGCCCCTGTGGATAAATCTGCAATTTCTGAAGATACTCCTTGGTATAGAAAAATAAATTTGGGTGAAAATAAGTACAGGAATACTCTAGGAGCTGTAGCAGTTGTTATTGGTAATAAATTTTACTTGACTTACAGCTAGGCTAATAATAATTAAGTAAGAAGATTGAGTTTTACCTTACTTAAAGCCTCATAACTCAACAATATGTACAATACTAAGCACGAGTCTCTCCTCAGAATGAGAAGAGTTTACGCCCTACCACACTGGCCAAACGCAGATTGACAGATTTTTGAGAACATGCCAGAGAATAATTAATGCCCTCCCTGCATCATCTGTTTGATCTGATTGCAATCAAGACTATATAATTTGAAAAAAGAACTCTCAGGCATGTAGGTTTCCTCACAATGTTTTGATAACAATATAACAGGTTTCCTTATTAAATATGACCACTAATGCTAAAGCTAGATTAGTTAATGGTATAAAATGCAATGCAAACTCATGTATTCAAATACTTATTTCTATTGCAGGATTTGGTTCCTTAGCCATGATATGGATGTACACTCTCAAATCGGTGCGCTACCTAATCCTAAACAAGGGAGGCCACCATCTAACTTTCATCACATACTCACCCTTTGGAAACAATAGAATGATGAAGGTACCTATTGAATTTGTGTGTTGCAAGGAAAGTCGAAAGCTGGCTAAAGTTCAGCTTCCTTTGAAGGTGAAAAACACAGCAATGCATTATATGCTAGACATGAGGGGGGAATTCAAAAATCCATTGCTTTTTGATTGTACAGCTGGTTTGAAGAGAACATGGTGAACCTTAGTGTTTTACTACTTGTTAAAATCAAAGTCAGATCAGGAAAATATGTACATACAGCATTTCATGTCTAAGTAAAATATTTTTATTTTGCTTGAAGAACTGTTTAGGTTGGTGAATTACCTAGCTAGCTTAAAGCTTAAAGATTGTAAAAATCTGGATGGATTCTTATCATTAATCATCATTTCATTATTATTGTATATAATTAGTGTTAGATAGTATATATTATGTAATGTTATACATAATTATGTAATTTTATTAAGCTTATAGTTTGTTAATAAAATATTTACTTATGGTAAGATTTTTAGTGAATTTCCTTTTAGTGATGATTTTTTTTGATTAAGTATAATTATATAATATTACTTATCAAGTACAATATTTGTTTTTATATTCATGTAGAACTCTTAGCACCAGAAAAAAAAAACCAATTCCATAACAACTTGTTGACTGACTTTAAATGATGAAAAGCAACATTTACACACAAGCAAGAATTAGTAATTCACAATATCATGATCATATCATACCAGTAGCTTATTTTTGCAAGATATTCATAAATTATAGCCTGTAACCTTCTTAGATAATCCCTTTTTCTATTGATGAAAACTATAGGAAAATCCTTATAGTTTCTGAGATTAGCCCTAACAAACAAACTCAGTGTGGTGAGGGACTTTAATATACAAAATAATATGTAGTGAAGCATCTGAGACTTCCAGCTTTTAAGAACAGGGTATGAAAATAAATCAAAGATAGTATATTCGAAAAATCTTTATTATTACGTAATTAGATTAACTAAAAGTTTATTCTGAGTCAACACAAAAAACAAACAAGAAGTTACACATAATTTATAACAAAAATAAATTTTATCTTCATTTTATTTACAAGTGCGTTCACATCAGACAAAAACATATTTTTTTTTTAAATTTCTGTTAAAAAAAGTTTTACATTTTGCACAGCGAGTATCAGTAGTGCCTGCCATTTATACAAAACATGTACGTTTCTCCTTATTCTCTATTGCACCCTTGCAAATATATTGCTATCTTGCTTGCACTGTCAGCAGCTCAAATACATTTGTAATTCTAAGACAGAGACAAAAGATACATGTTAATTTACAGACTTGCTTTATCTTCAGCACAATTTAATGATTAAGAAAAAAATTGTAAATAATCATCGACTATTTACATCTCATTCAAAAAAAAAATCAGTTCTAAATGTACAGAAAGTGTGTCTAATTTTTACAAAAACAAAAAATACAATGACAACCTTTCAAAATATATATATATTTATTATCATTTATGTTATATCGACGAGTGATAACTTATTAAGAAACTATTCATTGCTTACCATTTAGCCTATGCTACAGACAATTTCCGATTAATTCTACAAAATGCTTTAACTAGCTTGCTACAACAAGCTACTGAGGAGCGATGGAGTCAGTTTTGATATAGAAATTTATTTAGGTATTTGTTGTAGGTTTTAGGTATTGGGAATCTTTAGCTATGACATAGATTATTTCATGAGAAAATGGATTCATTTAATGAATATACCTAATTTATATAGTTACGGAAAATTCAAATACTTACGCTTATTTATTTTTTAAAACACTGATTTTATTATCAATTTGGATTCACAATCAGAAGACAACCTCTTAAAAGTCTAAAATAAAAGTCAAGAACGGTCAAATATTTAAGCCAGCTTAAAAATCTTTGATCTATCCATCGATCCTCATTCTATTAAGTACAATTATTAATCCTTATTTACAATAAATTAATATTTTGTTACTCTTCTACCAATAAATTAAGATTAAGGGCTCTCGTGTGAGCGCACATAAGAAAAGCAGTGCTTTTTTAACTTTGATGGTTTTTAGCAAAGAGAAAAAGCGCAATTTTCCACTGTTTCAAAAATATTTCGAGTGTTAAAAATTTAAAACATATTCTCGAAAACATTAAGTAATCGTGGAGAATATGTATTCGGATATTTATATTTAAACATCGTAAAAATATTCAATAATTCATATTCCTAACACCAAAACGCGACTATTTTTATTGTTAAGTTGAAATGAACTATTAAAACAGATATTGGCATAAGTACTATTCCTATATACTACCTATTCATGCTTATGTGAGGTAAAGAAATACGATAAACAATGTTTTAAATGATAAACATCCTAGATTTTTACGTGATTTTTTAACAATGAATATAGAAAACGATGAATATAGGTATCCAAAATGAAATTTTAATATTGTAGATTACCCTTAAATGATGCAATAATGATTCAATACATATCAAGATATTCCTATGAAGTTTGAATATGAATACCAGAATATTCGTACGACGTTTGAATATATTACTATGCACAGTGTATCGAAACTTTTTATTTGCACGTGGCTTAATTTTTATGACATCTATCAATCACAGGTGATTTAAAAAAATAAAATATAGATTATAATTTATACTATAATAATATGCATTGTCTCTCACTGCATTGCAGTTACATTTATACACTCTTGACTTTTCACTTCATCTGAAGCCATTAAAGGTGGAAATGGACTTTTAACAATGCCCGACACCGCTACGGCGCGTCTTAGGTGATTGTAGAGTCCGTTTCAAAGTTTAGTGTCGCTCGTTAAAAGTGTGTTTCCGCCTTAATACAGTGTTCAATAAAGTTAGGAGGATAAAATCACAGTTATTAACTTGTCAAAGAAACATTTCCAGCTTTGCATTTCTCATTGCAGAGAGTAGGTATTTTCTTGGGATAATAATGCGGTGGGTTCCCAGATCCTTCCGCATACATAGATCTGATCCGTCAAGATACAAACGCAAATAAATTCTTTGACATCAAAAGAAAAAAAATATTCTGCAAATTATTACCTAATTGTTAATTTTGTTAGTGAATAATCGCAAAGTAATTTTTTTCTTGAATTTGATTTTAATCAAACGTAACTTCATCATTCACTGCAAAACATCGAACAGCATACCCATTGCAAAATGTTTAAAAAAAAGATCTACAAACTAAAAATGCACGCCAGGCGCATTAAAGCTTCGGTCAAACTGAGTCGGATTCCGCACGGGATGCGATTGCGGAATCGTGAAATCTATGCATAATCTATATGTTAGAACCATCAAAGTTCGTTGACTGCCAAATCCCGCGTGAAATCCCGTGCGAAATTCGTTCGAGTTTGGCCCAAGCCGAACTCGTTTATTTTGTTTTTTCCCCCCCTCAAATATAAAAATATACATAATCAACATATCTTCCAGTTTTACTTTACGCACGAATGACTATCTTATGAAGTACCTATGTTAAGTGTTTTTTTTTTTTTTAAATAAAAGCATGACAATATTATTCATATTTTAATCGTTTTAGAGATGATTCAGAATAATGCTGATTGCATAATAAATAAACCACGCGCGTATTTTGAAATACTGAAAATGGGTCTTCAGATTTTCTGTGATGCTGATGACGCGTTTTGTACAGTCAAAGGCTGTAAGTCGTTTAGCACGTTAATGATCATATTCGCGTGGCACAGTTATGCATATACGTTAGGTGTGTGTGGCGTGTTTATAGAAAAAGGTTATAAGTGCTATATGTTTTTAATGCAATAGTGCGGAATTGCTACTCGAATTCTGAGGCCCACCGTACACCTGTTCGTATGGTATTCGCAATATTATCATCTCCAGAAAAATACGTTGCAGAAAAGCACGCTATCATGTGCGCTTAATCAATAAAGGCTTAAAGTAAATAAACCCGTATTTACTTTGCTACATATAGCTAACTACATGTTTTTACGGAAAATGCCTTTATATAAAGTTTGTTGAATGTCGCGCATATTTTCGCAACCAGTTCTATTTGTTTTAGTCTTTAACCTGAATCATACCTAAAGTACAAAATTGATCAGTAGAGCCAAATTTTGAAAGCTTTCAAAAAACTAGATTCAAGGCGACGGCTTTAGACTTACCTAGTTATAAGATTTAACTAAAAAATGCCATTCAAAATTTGGTCTATTTCCCCTATTCGTTGTTGAGGATATATCGATTTTTTTGTTAAATTCACGCATCATCTATACTTTAATGTTCCTTAGCTGACTTAAAAGATAAATAAATCGCAGAAATCTTCTCGGTGCTAAAGCGACGCGATTTGCCCGGTGCTTTAGACCTTTTAGAATTAAGTTTTTCACTCGTATCATGATTTCATTATCAGTTCGCGGTAAAAAGGTCGTATGGGCCGTGGATAACCTCTTACGCATTTCAGCAATAAGCTATTTTAAGTCGGTTAAGGAAAAATAGTCACAAGGATTTCAGTAATGCATGACAATCCTCTGAAGTCATCTTTAGAACATACCTCTAACAATGGGGGCTGACTTTATGAAAAACCCCCAAAATAAATCTATACTAATAAATAAAATTGGAGTGTCTGTCTGTAATTTCGAAATAACTACCTCATATTAAGCTCATATGGTTATTTGAACGATACCATAACTGAATCACACGTTTTTAAAATTTTTGTCTGTCTGTCTGTCTGTCTGTCTGTCTGTCTGTCTGTCTGTTTGAAAAGGCTAATCTTTGGAACGGCTGAACCGATTTTGACGGGACTTTCACAGGCAAGTAGAGGATTGACCAGGGCGTAAAATAGGCTACTTTTTTAACCGACTTTTAAAAAGGGAGTTGTGTTTTTCTGCCTATGTACACCGAAATCTCCGAGATTTCTGAACCGATTTGCGTCATTTCTTTTTTAATCGATAGAGGAACTTTGCGACATTGTTTCATAAAAAATTTGGAGTCCAACTCCTCAATCCTGATGCTGCAGGGGATCTGACCAATCCACGCGGGCGAAGCTGCGGGCATCAGCTAGTTAACAATAAAATAAGTTTGTAAGGTTTTGTGGGACACTCCGACAGAAGTGAAGCATTTTATCTCTCTTAATATACTCCGTTCACTTCACAATGGACTGTTGCCCTATAAGTGAGCGAGATGTAAGATATGAGAGCACTTTTTTGCAATTTAGGCTCGCATCCCGTACAATAGATTAAACTTTCAGAGCTTTGTCATGATATTTTCTTAACGTCCTATATAATGCGTTCGAACTAACAAAGGGAAGAAGTATTCGCCATGTTGTGACATCTTAGTTAGAATATTTTAATTCAATATATTTTTTATAGATTTAAGTTTAGGTAATTAATTTTCACCATTACTTCATTATTTTACAATTAATCCAACAATCGACAATCAAAAAGTATACTTTGAATAAATGTTTTGACATAGAACAAAATCAGATACCTACAAAAAGCATTGAAATATATTAGTATACATATATATAAGCAATATGTAAGCATTGTAATATATATAAAAACGTCACAACGTGGGGAAAACTACTCTTAGTTCAGAAGATACCTATCACTTGAAATCAAAATCATACTGGACTTATCTCACTCATCAGTCTCATACTCTTACATAAACATCAGTCAACATTTTCTCAGTAAGTCGCTGTCGTTAAAAACATAATAAATTATAAATACGCAGAACATGTAACTTTAAAGTCAGTGGTACTGATTTTCATCAAATATTTACTGATTTATCCATATTTGTTAAGTACCAAAACTAAATTGGTTTACGTTTTGTTTTCTATTGTAGCATACAAGAAAAACTAATGCTTTAATTTTTTTTTTTCGTTTTAGTCCTACCTCAGCATCGACATCTTCCAATAAATAATTTAAATATGAACATTTTGTAGATTTGAAAATATTTTTTTCTTGAATTTGTAATAAATGTCAAAAATACTGTCTATTTTGAAACTACCCACATTAAGTCAACATTTTATGCTTTCACAGATCATTAAGTTCTTTATGGTATAATATTATGTACTATTTTAAGAAATGCTAAGTTTTCCAGTAATACATATTGTTTTCGATTTATTTTGGGTTAAGTATAATGAATTTAATTCGATTAATCTATAAAGATCGGTGAATTATTTTATCATTATTTTAAGGAAACTATTTTTAGTTAAAACTTAGTTTTGTTTTATCGTTGAGTAAAATTCAGTTATTCTTGTAATTCTATCTAAGCTTGGCCCATTTTGTCACATTGTTCTTTTAAAAAAGGCCCTTTAAAATTATACAATTAAATGAAATTCAGCAAATCTTATTTTTATACAGATAATGAAAAGATGAGCTATTGTGACTTATGAAAGACTTTAATAAAGACTTGAATAAAGACATTTTTCACATTTCTTTATTAATATATTTTGCACTAACCTAATCTAATAAATAGACTATCGTTTTAAACAACTTTATCTTTGAAATTTAGGAAATTCCGTCAAAATATTTAACACAAAATAGAATGGTAGCAGAAAGTTCGCTCAATACAACACCTATGCATGCGTTCTCACACAGGCTTAGATCCATAAAGCATACTTTGATTGTACTTAGACTAGAGTGTACTTTGACTTTGCTCAGACTTAAGACACTGTATTTAAAATCGAGACAGCGATATGTTGCTGACAAAAATCTGTCTCGTTTTAACTGAAACTAAAGTCATTCTCAATCTTACAAAATCGAAATATTCAGGTTGAGTTGAATAGGGTAAGCTCGCCATCGCACGCATGTCTATAGAACCTTCTGCTACTTCTCTATTTTGCGACTTTATGCAGCATTCGGAACATAGCTACAAACGACCGCGACCGCGACCGGCAACAGCGACTCTGTCTTGTCTGATTGTGCATATCATACGTCAGTTAGGACACCTACAAATATAACGTTTTGAATCGCGGGTATTCGAATGAATATGATATCGTGATTACGTAATATTATTTATAAGGACGACGCCTGCGTCGATCAGCGCGTACTAATTAATATACTGAATAAAAAAGTGTGTTTGTCTGTTTGTTACATTTTCACCGCTTAGCATTGTATCAATCATAACTAAATCACAGAATATATCTTGCGTCCCTGAAACACATAAAATTAAAAAACTTATTCGACGCGAATGAAATGTGGGCATCAGGCTAGTAAGTTAATAAAGCATAAACAAGCAGTCGTATCGCGCGACTATCAATCGCGGTCGGAGGTTTCGGTCGCTAAAACCCGAATGCTACCTTTTACTTTTCGATTCATTACACCCAAAGGGCCACTTTAGCTCCATTTATGAAATTCTATTTATTTATCATTTGTACGAAGATCTTAATATAAAAAACTACTGTAAGTCTTTTAAGGTCATTTTACAGTACATAGTTTCTCGACATCCACTGAAGCTATTCTAGTTACTATAACTAGCTTCTAAGATCATTTGTTCCTACTAGCTATAACAAAACCTATCTATATTATTCGTCATTACCTCGAATTATTTTTGAACAACTGACACTATAGTAAGCGTTTACCTGTTTTCAAAGGCTCTAACGTAACTTTTCTTGTTAACGTTAACCATGCATAAATCAGTCTTTTAGTATATAGATTAACAAGCAAACGTCCCGATTTGACATTTGCATACAATTTTTGCAGATTTACATATAGTCAACTGTTAACTTGAAAAGTACACCCAGAGCCCAGAAATTAAAATGAATGAGACATTTAAGAAACTTGTTTTTCAAAAAATATTTGTTAACATCATTTTGTTATCATTTCATTTCAAAACACAAAACAGTCGATAAACAGCATTGCTTTCAACAAATTTTTAGGAAATTTCGTAAATATAAATAATTAATAATAATAGAAGGAAAACTCAAACTATAGCGAGAGACTTTAGTTTTTCGAAACAACAGTCGAGATAAAACTAATCCAGCTATATTCTGTCAATTTGTACTCCCGTCATACCACATGTCCGCTATTAAACACTATGGAAATGGCGTATTATTTATTATTTGTTAAACATGGTCAGTATGATTATCAAACATCGAGATTGCTTCCGACTTTCAATTCTTATTCAATAAGCCGTCGGCTTTATCACCCATCCCAGCCCACGGCGAACGCATCGCATTTTTCAGTGTAAGTCAAATTTTTTGCTTGCCGTCATGTAAAGACGAAACCATGTGTTGCAAATAAAGGGGTACCTTTGTTGCGTATATAAACGAGACTCATTGCACGCAATGCACTTAATATAAAGTAAAGCAATGCACCAAAAAACCTCTCACTTGCTATGGGCATCGAATTAAGGAACTAATAAAACCGATCTATAATCTTGTGCATCAAAAATTGACGATTTCAGCTAGTTGATCGACAATTTGACGCTTTAGTTGAGGTCTAGTTATTTGAAAAACCGTTAACAACCCATCACTTACCCCGCACAATATATTTCAAGAGAATTCGACTTGCGCATTTTTTGCGTGTATCTGCTGCGTTCATACGCACCAAAGGAATCCCTTAATGCCTTGTAAACGTTGGCCCAACGTACTTTGCCAAAGGGACCAGATCATTTGGCGTATATTTGTCCAGCAAATACTTGATGATCCTTTGATGTTTATAAAACATTTTGGATATATTCGCAAACGACATGTAAGCCAGCCCTCGACGAATGAGCCTACGGCCACCTAACTAGCTTTTCCGTTTACAACAAACAATTTTTCAATGACATCAAACAAAGTTTCAAATGTACCTTCAAAACGTTGTGGCAGTTCATATCATAGAAATTACCTTTACAAAATATTATCACTATTAAGAGTTAAAACTGAATGTAGTAGGTAATCTCTACCCATATTTTTTTCTTTATTTTTTTATCAATATTCTATAACATAGAAAGTACATTCGAAAAGTAACACCCAAACAATCAAAGTTATTATTCATAGGTATGTTATGACGTCATACTCTTTTAACAAACCTTTATCTACCGTCAATTTTAACATTAAAAGTTCTTCCCAACAGGTGCCTCTTTAAAAGAATTTTTCAGAATTTAGATTTAAGTCTATTTTGCATCTGTTTTGGAAGATCTTCATTTGAAGTACATTACCACATATTATTTTTAATTATTTATTCAAACAACCACATATCAATAGTACAACCATATTTTTATCTCAAAAAGTTCCAATTTCTTAGTTCATCAACACAGCTCAATCTCCAAGATTCGTCCAAACATTTGTACCAACTTTGTGTCCAACTTTTCGTCTCGCAGCGTGCACGCAAAAAGGTATCTTATTACCTCGTGATAAAGTCCACTGTCTAATAGCGTCGTCGTCAGTCGGAGAGGAACCTCGCTCTCGTCTCGTCGCCGTCGTCGTCTCGTCCCGGACTGATGCTTTCAATTTCGTCCACTTCTTCGAGATTTTTTGTGTTCGGATTGCAAAGTCTGGAAAGTAAAGGAATTTCGATTAGAGGACATAAAAAAAATCCCGTATGAAATCTAGGTAATCAACCAATCTTGTACTGGCGAAATTGCCTAGAATATGCTTATTAACTCTTGACTTAAAGGTACTCATATTAAAAGTAAAGAGGAAATTATGCCGTAGACCCTAGCGGTCTGAATTAGAGACGAGGAAGCAAATCGCTTCATACGTGTCCGTAGAATTACGACTGTCCCAGGGTTACCTTTGAACCTTACCTGCATTTACAACAGACGATGCAGGGTGCGGCGAGCAGTAGTAACGGGCTCGCCACAAGGAGTAGCAGTCCAAAACCCGCGAATATACCGACCACCTGTAAAAAAACCAGATTACCTATGTAGATAGACATTTTACAATATATACTATGTACTCTCGTCTGTTCGTACAAAGATAAACACCCTCAGCATCCAGAGATACTCAAGATATCCTCCTTGGTATACCTGGATACTATACAAATCAGTGTGAAGGGGCTAAGGTGTAGAGAGGAAGATTTTTAAGATAATTTTGTATACGATTTTAATTCTACAGGGGTGACATGCTCACTTTGTGATCAAACCCCTATAAATAAATTTGATTTAAAAAAATATCTGGATGGACGAACTATTATTGCAAGCCCTCGGAAAGTTATCTTGGTGCTAAGTAGTTCAGGACAAGCATGAGTGAAATTCTACAGGCGTGACATGCTTACTTTGTAACCAAACCCCTATAAATAAGGAATTTAAAAAAAATCTGGATGGACGAAGTATGTATTGCAAGCCCTTGGAAAAGTATCTTGGTGCTAAGTAATTCAGGACAACCATGAGTGGCAGCTTGTGTCGGGGGTCAAGATTTTCTTTAGATCACTGAACAAGCGAAGTAAGTCTTTTAGATCATTGAGCAAGCGAAGTTAGTCTGGTTTCACTGATTGTTTACCTGTGCGCGATGCCATAACACAGAAGCTCTTGAGTGTCCTAATTTATTCTTGCACGGGCCTTTGTCGTAGTGGCGAAGTAAAAAGTCATCCTGAAACCAAGAGAAAACCAATTCAACATCTATATCCAAAAATTATATAACCTGAAGAGTGTCTCGCTTATCAATGGGCTATATTTTCTGGCAAATTTTCGATCTCGAAAATCAGGAATGCCTAAGGAATTACTAATAGACTCAAGACTAATAACTTGAGTTCTATACGATAAGCTTTGCTGTCAGTTTTTCCATAGTCACTGCTGAGACTAACGGATAACCTACCAGGTAACGTCCATTTTCAATATTTAATCTATCTGTAATCTGGAGATAAGTTACTTAGCAATGCAAACACCTTGCAAATGTAACTTATCTACAGGTTACAGGCATTAAAGGTAAATTCTTTGATTTAGAATTAGTAGGTAATATCGCTGGGCAGATTAAATATTGAAGACGGACGTAAATCCATGATATTCTCATAACAAATAACTGGATAAGTCTTCTCTCTATTAGTCATTCATTACACACACATTGTCATAACATCATAATAGCTGGAATTGACTGAAGCAGGACCTGTCTTCTAATGAATATGATGACATTTTTACTGACGCTCTTTTTGCTACTTTCACAAAAAAGGTGTACAACTTTAGAGGATATTTGCTTATAGCTTCGAATGTATTATTATTAGTATTATTACCGGTATTACCTCACTTCGTACTGGAAATTCATGCTGGAATATTAATCAAAATCAAACCCACAATCAAACATGATACCTAGGTAAGTATTAAAACTAATTACCTAAGTGCTAGCTAGAGATTAGGCTATAAACATTGATGAAGATCAAAAGTAGAATCCTATTAAAGTGATCGTAAAATTTTATTACGATCATTTACAAAGTAACTAATCAGTTTTAAATCAAAGGTAAAGGTTTCAAACATTAAAAAAGCTTTTTATGACCAGCGTTGTTACTAATTATTTATTACTAGCTGATGCCCGCGACTTCGACTGCTTGGATTTACATTTTTCAATATCCCGCGGGAACTTTTTAATTTTCCGGGATAAAAAGTAGCCTATGTCAATTACAGGGAAGCAAGCTACCTCGGTACCAAATTTTATACAAATCAGTTAAGCGGATGGGTTTTTAGGAATCCCGTGGGAAATCTTTGATTTTCCGTGATAAAAAGTAGCCTGTGTCTGTCCCCGGGATATAAGCTAACCCTGTACCAAATTTCTTCAGAATCGGTTAAACTGTTGGGCCGTGAAAAGGTAGCAGACAGGCAGACAGACACACTTTTGCATTTATAATATTAGTATGGATTAGTATGGATTATTAGTGATCTGTGATCACGTGGAAACTTGGTGGGTAGGTACCTACCTACTTAATAGTGCAATCGATAAAAAACATCGTAATCTTTCCTGAAAATATCAGAATTACCGGCAATACCGACACATACGATATTAGACGAAAAGAACAAGACTAAAACTTGAGTAGGTACCTAACTAGTATACTAGATTTGGCAAAACTAAACTTATTTTAATTCAAATTAAATAAACAGATAAATAAAACCTAATAAAATACCAGTTCTTTGAATGTCAAGCTGTTTGATAAATCTACAAAAGAAAAATAAAACCGACTTCAAAAACCAAAAACACTAAAAAGTAGAAAATAATTTTTGTTTAGCTACACATGTAATGTACCTAGGTATGAAGTCGAGCGAGCATATTAAAACAAAATTAGAAATCCAAGAGTGAAGCTCGCCCGACTTCATACCTAGGTACATTACATGTGTAGCTAAACAAAAATTATTTTCTACTTTTTAGTGTTTTTGGTTTTTGAAGTCGGTTTTATTTTTCTTTTGAAAATTTTTTATTTCACAATTTTTAGTGGCCCCACTGTACTATAATATGCTATGCCCAGTTAAAACCCTACTGTTTACTAAGCTATTACACTGATCGCGAGCAATTTGCTCTTATCCATTGAGGAGTTCTGTTCTCCATCTCCAAAGATATTCATCAGATCTTCACCAAATTTATATGGGACCACCTGCACAGTATACCCTTTCAAACAAAAAAAAAATTTTCCAAATCGGTCCAGGGGTCTTTGAGTAATCGGGGAACATACATAAAAAATATAAAAAAAAAATAAAAAAAAAAAAAAAAAAAAAAGATCCCGACGAATTGAGAACCTCCTCCTTTTTTGGAAGTCGGTTAAAAATGTCTTTTGATTTGAAGTAGGTAATCTGTTATTAATGTTAGGTTACTGCCATATCTCTGCGAGCATACGAGTAGGTATGTGGAAAGATAGCAACTAGCAATAAAGTTGACTTATGGATCCAATCTTTTTTTAAGACATCAGCAGAATCGGCGTGGATTTGAACCCACATATCTTTACCAATCGTCTGAGTACCATAACCATTAAGACACGGACAACTATAGATACTAGAGACTAAAATTTTAACTGAAGCATCTTCTGTTGACGACGGACAGAGATAAAAATTAGTTTTGTACTGATTCGTGGCCTTTAAAGTCGGTTTTAAAAAAAATGATTTTTCTTTCATACAAGCCAAAAACGCCTCAGGGTCTGGGCTTCTCAAAGGTAAAAAGGCTTCAAAGGAGTTCCTTGCGGTCGAATGCAGAAGCGTTTTATATTTATAATTACGACACCCTCATTTGAAGTTTCGAACCTTAAACAGTGTGTACCTACTTACAAAGTTCTCCGTTCTCTGATAATGGCATGAAAACCCTCATAATTATATACATAGGCCTTCCTCAAAATTTTGTTGGAAGACAGTGATATTGTTGACTTTTCACACCTTAAAATCTCCTACGACCTCGTGGAGCCGACAAAAATCGGCGATTCGTCTGCGGATGTTCATGATCAACAAAATCACGGTAAAATCGCACTGCGAAACTTCACTGCGCGATTTTCCCGCCGATTTCTGTGACCATGCGGTTCACACAATTTCGATATGTTTCAGAGTTCTGGCGGCGCGATAATATGCAGCGCGAGCTTGCTTACTTACATCCGATGACCTGTCCGTTTGTTCGCTCTACAGTTACCTCATTTACTACCAATATCTATTACAAAAAATTGCTCAAGTGCGAGTCTGACTCACACACGAAGGGTTTCGTACTTGGATGAATTAAATTCATCCAAGGTTTCGTACCATTGCATCGTACAAAAAAAATAACATTTTTTTTCATAGCGACCATTTTTAATTATTTGTTGTTACGTGGGCAATAGAAATACCTACACATTCTGTGAAAATTTCAATTCTCTACCTATTACGGTTCACGAGATACAGGCCGCTGACAGACAGACGGATGGACAGCGGACGCTTAGTAAAAGGTTCCCGTTGGCACCCTTCGATTACGGAACCCTAAAAATATTGCAAAAATAAATGTGTTTAGTGAATAATTAGTACAGATTTCATATCGCGAAAGTGTGATTTGAGATTTCTCTAGAATCTAGTTATTGAATAAGTTTATAACATTGTCTCTAGATTGTTCGCGTATCGTAACGCCAAGCCGTAAACCGGTTGGGTAAATTAGAAAGTGTTATGCTTTCTTTTGGCGCTTGAATTCAATCCGCACTCTGGTAAAGCATTATTCGTAATGATTATGCTATTAATTTAAATGGTTGTTTAATTGGTACCCGCTATAATAACGTAGGATTAATGTTACACGTGGTTGGTTTACGCAAGGTTGTTTGCTTTTTACTTGACTACGGAAGGATTTTAGCTGTGTATAATTCTTCCTTGTAAGTCTTGGCAGGCTTAAATCATTTGACAACGTACAATAGACGAAGTCATATATTATAAACCAGTTTTCGTATTATATGGCCCATATTTTATTAATCTTCTTCGTCGTAACACTCTTGGCAGATTGACCGTGGCGTGGTCATCACGAAGTCTTTGAGGGCTATCGGCAATCGCCGCTGTCAAATCAACGTCCTAGCGTAACTTTTCAAGTTAAAGTAAACTGTGCGTAAATCTATTTATTATAGTCAGAAAACTTTTTTCATTCTAAATTCACAGAATTCTTCAGTCTACTTTATAATGCCAATTTTCTGTTTTGTTTACTCCCTATTGACAGTCTTCTATAGATTCACTCACGGCATCAACTCTCCAATTTATATTCATTTATTATTATCACTCGGCCGATAATAGCAAGCTTAATTTTGCATAAGTTATAAAATAATATACTGGCTGCTTACTTAGAGCGACCATACATGGGCAGCTTGAGCAGTTAATCTTAAACAACATACACTCGTATATGCATTCTCAACTGCTCGAGCAGTCAACTCCTTGTCAACTCCTCGAGCAGTCGCTTTTATTAATCACTGGAAAACTGCACCAGACTAATCGACTCGAGAAGTCGAGTGTAGTCAAATATCAAAATATGTATCTTGTAATTGCTCGACCTTACCACAAAATACTTAACAATACTTTCTAGGTGTCTCGTGGCGTCACTAACATGGGAAAGAATGCAAGAGGGTGCGCGCGTTATTGCGTGCAATACAGGGTTTGATGTATGCACCATTACCAGCGAACATGAGGCATGTGCACAGGCATAAGCCTGGAGTAGTCAGCGTATTGCAAGTTGAAAGCACACCAGTGCAGTTAGACCTACAGTTTTCTATGCAGTCGCAACTTGGAGCTCTCGTGACTGCTTAAGCGTCCGGTGTATGGCCGGCCTTATGCAACCTCTCGCGAATATATACGCAGGTACCTGCATGTTCATAAATCAGCGGATGGCGGCCAAGGGGACGCTGCTGTCTAATTATACTTGTACTAAATCGCCCCCGGACTGATTTAGACTTGTGAGGATAAGAGCTTAGGATTCCCATACTTTCTAACGTTTAAGGGATTGTCTTGTCTTGCCTACATTACGTCGTTATTACGTCGTTAGTTTGCGATGAACAGATCGCTATTTACCACTAAGACTACAGTGGCTGCCAATAACCTTTGATGCCTCATTCCGAACAAATATCGTGTCTATGAAGCTGTCAAAATGGGTAAGGTTAGCTATCAATTTATTAACCCCCGACCCAAAAAGAGGGGTGTTATAAGTTTGACGTGTGTATCTGTGTATCTGTGTGTCTGTGTATCTGTGTATCTGTGTGTCTGTGGCATCGTAGCGCCTAAACGAATGAACCGATTTTAATTTAGTTTTTTTTGTTTGAAAGGTGGCTTGATCGAGAGTGTTCTTAGCTATAATCAAAAAAAATTGGTTCAGCCGTTTAAGAGTTATCAGCTCTTTCTAGTTTTCTTGTAGAAAAGAAGGTTAGATAACCGTTAGGTTCATAATATTATGTCAATAGACAAATGTTAAGCTGTCAAGATGGACGTTGCCTAAATACATAATTATTTATTTGAAAATGATGTTTTGGAAAACTCAGATACTTTGGATCGTCGGGGGTGTTATAAATTTTTAATTTACACTTGTAAGTAAAAGTGAATTGCAGCCTGAATTTTTTTTTCTGAATGAAAACACACGTCTAGCACAGAGAGGCCGTTGATGGCCGCACTGGGACCCTACTACCATCGCTTAAAGAACTAGGGATCCTTTTACGCTTGTTTTTTGACCCCCGACCAAAAAGGGAGGTGTTATAAGTTTGACGTGTGTATCTGTGTATCTGTCTGTGACCTCGTAGCGCCTAAACGAATGAGCCGATTTTAATTTAGTTTTTTTAAATATCTGTACTGGTTTCTGTGGTGTATAATAAATAAAAGTGAAACATGAATGAATGATTGTATTCATTCATAATTCATAGTAAACAATTATTGCGATAGTGATCTTGCGTTTGAGTCATGATCACTTTAATGCGATCATCATCGAAATTGGCTAAATGTGTGATACCAAGTAATTAAAAAATTGCTTTACCTAACGTATCCTATTTCTTTAGCTTACTAATTACTTTTCTCTGTCATTTTTAAAATCCCACCTAATCAGAAAAACCCCAATCAAAAAGATAGGAAATTAACTGGTTTTATCCACTACGTTCGCGCATCTTTACCACTCCACGATTCTCTGTAGGGAATTGGTCCCTGTACTCTGAAAAAGTATTTATGAAGATGTATTTTCCTTGCATGAATACAAAGAGAAACACATTATCTAGACTTGCGGAAGGACGTGTTCGCAGACCTCTCTATTTGAGCAGTTCAAGAGCACAGGGAGCTAGCAGTTCGCAAACAGTGAATACCAAGCTTAAAACGATCTTGGCCCGGTATCCACCAAAGAGGAAATGGACTGAGAGATGTATTATAGCAAAGCGACCAGCGATATTATGATGTGATAATTTTGCACGTCATTTCCCAATAATTTGATTGGTCTGCTTAACACATTTCCACTCCGCTCCGCAGTAAATACGGGGCCTAAAAGTGCATTTCCTCGCAATATGTTCAACAGACCAATTAGGTTATCGTTAGATGACGTGATCATTTTATAACGTCATCTCTCAATAATCTGATTGGTCGATACATACCCTAATACAGCTAACACACGCATTCCAAATACCACATCAAATATAAATTGAAATGTCCCAAAAAGGGATCTTTCTTCACAGAATCCCTAATGTAAGAGCGGCTCAAGAGCTTTATTGGTTGCAAAATAAATGTTTGCGGTCAGTAGAAAGATTGTACGGTTTCGGATGTTGATTGATGCGCGAATAAAGTCGGTGTTTATTTTTTGGAACGCGAGTTTATTACACATACATTTCGGACAACGGACCCAAGGGATGGGTTTTAATAAAGACGAGATTTTATGAATGCCTCTTTGGGAAAAGTTGTTTATAGTCGTGCGTTGAATTTATTTATGGTTAATTTATCAAAACATGTATTTTTTCTCCTACTAACTTTATCGGTTTCTGATTTCATGGTTTTCTCATATAAACAACAAATTATTATTAATATACCTACATTCTTTGTACTTGTTGAAAAATATTTTCATATTATTCGAATCATTTCCGCATTTACTATCGTTACAGCGTAGATTCAAAGACGTGTTTTATATGACTTCAGGCGGTTCTTATTTTTTTTTACGTTATTTTATACTTTTTCTAACTTCAAAAATTTATATTTGATATTGGTACATACAATACTTTTATTTTATTTCTACTCGACTACAACAAAGCCAAAAGAAAGTCATCTGCGCACATCCCTCGTCCTTCTCTATCGGCACCCGACACATCGGACACAACTTGATCAGCTCGGAGTCGGGTAGGCGAGGCGCGTACTTACATCTAATGAAGCCAAGCAGTACCAGCAGAACACGTGCTTGCATCGCTTGCACATCATCTGTGCACATCCCTCGTCCTTCTCTATCGGCACCCGACACATCGGACACAACTTGATCAGCTCGGAGTCGGGTAGGAGAGGCGCGTACTTACATCTAATGAAGCCAAGCAGTACCAGCAGAACACGTGCTTGCATCGCTTGCACATCATCTGCGCACATCCCTCGTCCTTCTCTATCGGCACCCGACACATCGGACACAACTTGATCAGCTCGGAGTCGGGTAGGCGAGGCGCGTACTTACATCTAATGAAGCCAAGCAGTACCAGCAGAACACGTGCTTGCATCGCTTGCACATCATCTGTGCACATCCCTCGTCCTTCTCTATCGGCACCCGACACATCGGACACAACTTGATCAGCTCGGAGTCGGGTAGGAGAGGCGCGTACTTACATCTAATGAAGCCAAGCAGTACCAGCAGAACACGTGCTTGCATCGCTTGCACATCATCTGCGCACATCCCTCGTCCTTCTCTATCGGCACCCGACACATCGGACACAACTTGATCAGCTCGGAGTCGGGTAGGAGAGGCGCGTACTTACATCTATGAAGCCAAGCAGTACCAGCAGAACACGTGCTTGCATCGCTTGCACATCATCTGCGCACATCCCTCGTCCTTCTCTATCGGCACCCGACACATCGGACACAACTTGATCAGCTCGGAGTCGGGTAGGAGAGGCGCGTACTTACATCTAATGAAGCCAAGCAGTACCAGCAGAACACGTGCTTGCATCGCTTGCACATCATCTGCGCACATCCCTCGTCCTTCTCTATCGGCACCCGACACATCGGACACAACTTGATCAGCTCGGAGTCGGGTAGGAGAGGCGCGCCCGCACCTCCCATGGATGAAGACGCGGCGGCGGCTTCGCAGGACAACCCACCGTGCCACTGGGGACAAAGATTAACTGCTATTATAGTTGCTGGATAAATTGATGAATTTTGGATAGTTTGTGAAGTTCCAGCGAAAAGAACAAGAAAGCGGGTAGTTCGATACTGCCCGTGACAGCTCGCAAATTTTTTACTTAAAATGGATTCAGCGGTTGAGCCGTGAAATGGTAATAAACAGACTGACAGAGTTACTTTCGATTTATAATATGGATGCGTAAGAGATACGCTTCTGCCGGGTGTCCCACGACACTTTAGGGCTTTTTTGTAGGATTTTGTAGCAAAGTTGAGTGGATTAAACTAACCAGTTCCGCGAAAACTAATACTGTTAATTTTCCCCATAGTTACAGTAGCTATGTTTGTAGCCACAATTAAATATTCTTTGGTTACAGAGGAACGATAGGAAAACTATAAAGAAAAACCGCCGAGACCACAAATCGCGCCTATCCTTTGAAATATTCATGTTTTCTACGTAAAATCAGTTCATAATGATTTATTATTGCGACATTAGATGTAATTTGCTACTCTGTAGTAGTTTATGGTATTGTATTAGCGCTGATTGCCTCGCATAAATCACTCGCAAACATGACGCGTTGAATACGACTAAGTACACATTTTAAATGATTGTCTTATAAGTATTCTATTTCTATGTTTACATTGATGTTTGTATTAATTTATTTGTTGACCTTAGTGCCTTGGTGGTTAGCGAGGATATAGGTAATCACAGATTTCTGAATAAAATAAATATATAAGAATAATGTCCTTCCCGCCGAATTTCGGCCACGGCGGTCAATCTCCATAGAGATTAGCCAACTGCGCGGGAGACATTATAAAGCACAAGTGAGTGCGCAGACACAGGAGCACTCTCTATTCCCTCACTCTCATAGCCCGATGGGGCGGAAATCTGACATGATCGGAGATATATCAGGCGCAGGATTACCTCTCCGAGCCACGGGGGTGACACACCGCCTAACTCTGGGCTAGTAGAATTTCTTAACAGGAAACCCCAGTAGGTATCTACTTTTGGCCCGATGTGAGAATCGAATCCGCTTTGGGTTCGATTCGTCGCATTGTCACCCGCAGACGAACGTGCTAACCACTAGACGAAGGGGCAGATCGTCAATTAAATAATATAAATGGGTGCTCTTAGTAAAATAAACTTTATTTATTGAGATATTTTTGAATACCAAAAAGATTTTATCTAAATAGTGAAAATTATGGAAATAAATACAGTCAAACCCGTTTGAAACGACATAATTTAAAATGACTTATTGGTTATAATGACCAAAATATAAGTCCTATTTGTAGTGCAAAGACTTAACACCGGTTATTACAAGCCTAGCGGCCTTTGTGACCAATCGTGATTCGTGGTCCCTTCAATGTTGTTGTAACAGATTCAGACAGAAAATTACGCTAAATAAAAAACAAACTAAGTATCCCTTAGTATATTATTTTACCCTAAAACACGTTAAATCTGCGAAGAATATAAACGAACAGTAAGTAGGCCTGCATAGCAGAAATAACAAGTTAATTAAACAGAGCCGACAGGCCGGCCTCAATTTTCCCGCTAAATCTTGAACCATTACGCTGTCAGGACATCAATCATTTTGTTGTTATAATAATGAATGAAGCTATAACATCACTAAATTATGTTTCTTGGTTTATCTTATGATGGATCGCAAATAAATTACGAAAATTGGGAAAAATAAATCTGATCTTATCTTAAGAGCCGTGAGTCAGTCGTAATATTGATTCCTAGGCGAATTAGGCTTTTAACTTGACTTCCAAATCAAAGTTGTGTTTATAAACAAGTGTAAATTAAAAATTTATAACACCCCCGACAAGTGAAGGTTATAGTAATAACTAGAAAAGAGCTGATAACTTTCAAACGGCTGAACCGATTTTCTTGGATTATAGCTAAGAACACTCTCGATAAAGCTACCTTTCAAACAAAAATAAACAAAATTAAAATCAGTTCATTAGTTTAGGAGCTACTATGCCACAGACAGATGCACAGATACACACGTCAAACTTATAACACCCCTCTTTTTGGGTCGGGGGTTAACAAGTACCAGTTCATAATTGTAGGTAAGTATCTATAACTGTTACAGACCAGAGTCCCAGAATAACAATAGAGTTCTGGAGTCATCTTGCTGTTCCAAAATCCTCATATTTCACGTTCGTAATTATTCGCAAGTACTGTCTCACAACAAAAGTAGATCCCGCAGGATTGTCGCAAGCAAGAATATTGTGCTCGACCTATTTAACGTGACACGGATTACACCCGTCTTAGGGTTAGACAAGAGGGTGCGTTGTTCTTTTAAAGGGCTAAGGACTCATTCAGCTTAAGCTTAGTTTTACCAACGCTGAGCTTTATTTTACGAGACCTTTTAAAGTTATCATTTCCTTTTTGTTAAAGTGGCCGTTTAACATAAAAGACCAGTAGTAAAAAGTCTTATCGTTAGCAATGATCGTCCATAGGAATGCATATAGTGGTTTAAGAATTTAGTTACCACTAGCTGATGCCCGCAGCTTCGCCCGCGTGGATTGGTCAGATCCCCTGCAGCATCAGGATTGAGGAGTTGGACTCCAATTTTTTTATGAAACAATGTCGCAAAGTTCCTCTATCGATTAAAAAAGAAATGACGCAAATCGGTTCAGAAATCTCGGAGATTTCGGTGTACATAGGTAGAAAAACACAACTCCCTTTTTGAAAGTCGGTTAAAAAAGTAGCCTTTGTTACTCCCTGGTCAATTCTCTACTTGTCTGTGAAAATCCCGTCAAAATCGGTTCAGCCGTTCCCAAGATTAGCCTTTTCAAACAGACAGACAGACAGACAGACAAAAATTTTAAAAACGTGTGATTCAGTTATAGTATCGTTTAAATAACCATATGACCTTAATATGCGGTAGTTATTTCGAAATTACAGACAGACACTCCAATTTTATTTATTAGTATAGATATAGATTTTCTCGTTCGTCCAATTCATTTGATTTCTGCCCATTATTTTATAAGTTTCTGTTTAACAGAGCTTGTGTTGAAAATCTTCTACTATCACATCTTTTCTATAGTCTAAAAGTCCATTGTCAGTAATTAACTCGCGTGTGAATTTATCGGGACCTTAGTTACTTAGTTCTAACGTATTTAAACTGAAAAAATCGACATCTTTAAACTTCTGGAGTTCTGATAACGAGGCTACTTCGTGAGTCTCCCTCCTATTTCCCTAGTAAACGTCAAAGCATCACCAAATTATGTCACGTTATTTGTTAGCAAACTACCAGGGACCCAGAAGGCTAATGGAGTGCGGTTGCAGGAATGTTGCCAACACCGTGTCGCAGCCATTAGAGTTTCGTGCTCGACCTACATTCAGCGCGATCCGCCCTCACACTGCGCTTAGACAAGAGATGTATTGTTTCACTTACACTAAAGCTTTCTTAGCTTTAAGTTCATTTTAAACAAACTAAAAAATACACTCTTGAAGTAGAAGATAAAGGCATTTTATAACAAGTGTAATTTAAAAATTTATAACACCCCCGACAAGTGAAGGTTACAGTAATAACTAGAAAAGAGCTGATAACTTGCAAACGGCTGAACCGATTTTCTTGGATTATAGCTAAGAGCACTCTCGATCAAGCCACCTTTCAAACAAAATAAAACTAAATTAAAATCGGTTCATTAGTTTAGGAGCGACGATGCCACAGACAGATACACAGATACACACGTCAAACTTATAACACCCCTCTTTTTGTGTCGGGGGTTAAAAAAGCAGGATAGTTGTTAATATTGTACATACGCTATCATGTTTGTTCTTACTGTTACGTCAGCCATACATTTTTTCTGAACTTTGAACGATACGATCGCAAAGTTGTATCTTTAGCCACGTGTAACGTCACATAAATTTAAACTAATTAAAATAAGTGTGCTTCCTCTCAACTTTTTTGCTACTTAATTAAGATTAGCGTTTTTACGCCATGGTAGAGTAACCAAAAATGTCATCGACTAGGTAGGACGAAAAAGTAACTTGTATTTGAATATTAAAGACCCGTTTGAATTCATTGTTGGCACGCTTTTCAAAGCATTTTCCAGTGGCAACAACAATAGCCGGCGGCTCTTGTTCTCATCCAACGATGCCGAACGAAACGCAGGGCAAAGAGGCACTGGAAAGCGGTCGTCTTTCTATTTGTTCACGGACAATGGCCTGGGTAACTACTAAGTACTAGTGAAAAAATTACAAGTTTGATGTCGATTGTTTACCTAGTAATGTCAGGGTGGCTAATCCAGGAGCTTGTAAGTTGGGGTCCCATTGCTATAGTTTATTGAACCACTGACCTCTATAAATACAAGTAGCTGAACCTGTAATTGCCGACCTTTTTTTGAAGCAACGATTTTTGACAGTACTCGGAATTTAATGTTAGTTATGAAACATCTTTCAACAATATCAATTTTAATTTCCTATACGTTCGGTGGGGCGCTTGGGGCAGTTTGAATCGGTACAAAAATAACCGTTACTTTCTACGTTTTTTAGCGTACTTGTATATTTCCATTACAGTTTTTGACAAGCGTAAATTAAAAATTTATAGCACCCCCGACAAGTGAAGGTTACAGTTGATAACTTTCAAACTGCTAAACCAATTTTCTTGGATTATAGCTAAGACCACTCTCGATCAAGCCACCTTTCAAACAAAAAAAAAACTAAATTAAAATCGGTTCCTTAGTTTAGGAGCTCTACGATGCCACAGACAGATACACAGATACACACGTCAAACTTATAACACCCCTCTTTTATAACACCCCTCTTTTTGAGGCGGGGGTTAAAAATAGTAGTAGCCGCGTTTAGGTTCTCATTTTCAGTACTAAAAGGATACTCCAACTTTACTGCAAGAGCAACAATCATGTTTGTTTGTTTGTTTGGGTAAAGTTACGTCAAGATCGGTGTAAGCAAGTACCAGGAGCGCAGAAGGCTAATGGAGTGCAACCGCATGAATGCTGCCAACACCGCGTCGCAGCACAATGCTCGACCTACATTCGCCGACGGCCGTCTTCACCCTGCGCTCAAACAAGATGCATTGTTCTATTAATGCGCTAAGCTTTCTTAGCTTAGCTTAAGTTCTCCGTGTCTAATCTAAAGCTAAACCTATACATAGCGCCACCCATTCTTGTTCGTTAGCACGTTCATGACATAAGGATCTTTGTAAATAACACGAGTCATGCAGAAAGATACGGCAACTCTACGTAGCGAAAATTATAACAAGTACTCCGTGTACTGGGGGGTTGTACGTTTTAAAGATCTTGTTAAATTAAAGCTCTGTGTAACTAAACTGAAATTGCCAGTAGCCACAAATTCTTACAAAGATTTATTTTTAGTATCAATAGTAGTGCTTACAATTTTCACTAATTTCAATTTCAATCTTAAAAAGTATCTACACAATAGAAAGAATATAAGGTAAATTTTATTTTTTTAATAGAATCCGGTCACGCACTAGTACCTCTGAGATGTTGAAAACGTCTAGACAAGCCAACTCAATTGTTTTGTCTGAGCATCTAGCGTGATAATGAATATGCAAATCAGAACAGTTAATTCATGCAAAGCAACAGTAAAATTGTAGCAAATGCGAACTTGCATTCACGCGAACAAAGCGCTGTGTTGAAGCGTCATGCGCATTGTTTCGTGATCAAAAGTGACAAAGAATCCAGGCTAACTTGGCGCTACAATTATGAGAGGACATTGTTTCCAAAACGTGAAAGCCGCTCCTGTTTGCTTTATGAAGCAAGTGTATGCAGTATGCACTTTATAGCATTTGCAACGCAAGCTATGTTATTTAAATAGTTTGAACTTTGAAGGTACTGCTTTTGTGATAGAGTGATTAATAGCCATAACCAAAACACACGCACAACAGAAACGTTTAAGTGCGGAAACCAGCCCCCCAGACAGAAGAAAGAAAGAAAGAAGCCATAACAAAAAGAAACTTGAAACCCATATAGCTACGAGTATTTTCAACACTGTGGTTATCAAAATTGGTGCAAAACTCTCCTGGATTGTCTAAGGGCAGTTCCATACATACTCATACAAATAAGGACAGAATTCTTAAATTCCCCAAAAATACGTGTACCTACACATCTTTTTTTGCAGCGGGTCTGAGGCAAATCTTACACCGCAACATTTAAGGTACCTACCTAATGTACTGACCGAACCTGGGGCAATCGTTTGAACCCAAAAACGTAAGCCAGCATGTAAATGCACGAGCTTGCCGGCTTACTCGGGGACAGCTGTACCGCAACCAGGTCTGGGGCAAAATGCTCGGGCGATACGTCCTGCCCATAAACGCAATTAGTAAATATAAGTACCTCTTGATTACACTGTGAGCAGAAGTCATGCCGGCATGTGGGGCAATGCGCGGGGCTGGCAGCTCGCACGGGGACAACCGTATCACAGCCGGGTCTGGGGCAAAACGCTCGCATCGCGTCCATTGCCACCTCTAAAACAAACAAGAAAGGCTATTAGAAATGCATTTTGTCAATCTAATAAAGAGATAAATAACGACGCCAACACTAGCAGTTACATGAATTTTTAATCTGTTGATCAAGATCGTTGCTTTAACAAGTCTATAGATTTCACCATACCGTATCATCACCAACCCATAGCCGACCCCTAAAGAGTACGGGCCTTGTCTCTTTCTGAGAGGATACCCGTACTCTCAGATTGTAGAAATCTCAGGCATGTAAGGGTCCTCACAATTTTTTCACCGTAAAAACAAATGATATTTAAAATTCCATAAAACGCGCGTAATTCTGAAAAGTTAGAGGTGCGCGCCCGGGAATGAACTACGGACCCTCCGAATAGGAGGCCGACAGCCACTAGTTTCTAGTTCATAGTAGATACAAGGTACACAAACATAATACTAGGTTGATAGTAAGCATAGTAAGATGATAAGTCACTCTGACATTTAATCAAAGGACGACAATTCTTGTTTGGAATACCCACTCTTTACATTTATTTCAATGATCTTTATTTATTTATTTTTAAATGTCTTTTCGGCCTTTCTAGTTTCTTCCTACACTTATGAGTGACTCACTTTCTGAGCTACGATTAAAATGAACCAGTAAACAAATAAAATTCCGATATAAAGGAAACCTCGTATCACGGTCGCACAATGACTCCTGCCATTGAAGTCGAAACAAAACAGAAATATTTTAATCGAATAACAATAATGGAATATCCGCATTCGTAATGAGTTACAGATTGGATAATTCGCTTCATGCTCATTGACTCATGACTGCGCTAACCATGAATACGGACAATTTACGGATATTTCAGTGGAATTTCAAACGCATTTTTTAAATATTAGCAAAGAAAGTAAAAAAAAAATGTTTTATTATTAGATTTGTAATGCGCATCCGACACAAACAGATAATTCGAAGACAAAAAATTTGCATATAACTTGATAGCCAGTGTCACAAATTCACGACACTTTATGAAACTTGTAACAAAAATCCGAGGCTTCCCCTAAACTGGCAAGCGTCAAATGTAGGCTATGAAACATTTATAATATTTTTAAATCTTTGATATTTGATAGATATCGATTGAGGATCAAACCGAGAGCTCACTCTAGTTCACTCTGCCAGTATCTTACTTACTTTGGCTATTTCATAGAACATGATTTTTGTTCAGAAATACCCATCTAGTGTGTAATACAAAGAAGTCGTTGCTTAAAGTACAGTAAGTTAAAACAGATGAAAGTGAAAGAATAGAAAAGCTCCAAAGATAATAAATATCGTTCGACACAAAATATTTTTTCAGAAATCCAACATACAACTGGACCAGTCTGTCAAAATTCAAAGACACGGGTCCTCTACTCAGGGTCGTGTGATGACTTTTGGAAATTGAAAGCCATCGCAATAAAAGTTGTACAACATCGTATATCGTGATATTGTCATGAGTGGTGACTGTCAGGGTCGAAACTTGACTTTAAACAGGATCAACAGATTTTTGATACGACCTCTCTCAACGTCAGAATCACCCGGAATAGCTTCCGTGGCATATCACATTTTTTACAAGTTTCTGCTGCGTCTGCCGCGTCACGTAAATAGGACCCATGAAGTACACTGATCGGCTTTGAAACTAGTCGGGCATACTCCCACAGAAAAAGTGAGTTTTAACCGGCTTCTTCATACGTTTTTAATTTTTCAAGCGCCCGTTGGCCCTCACCTGAATAATTTTTCTCGTTGGTTCTATACTTAGTTGAAATAATTATTGTAGTATGAAATATAGTTATTAGGTAGGTATACGTTATTCATGCTGGACCGCGCCCCACCGTGCATAGCTTAAACTAAGTCAACCCTAAGGAGCTGAGGATAAAAAAATCATTCCAGAGACGATTTATAAGAAATATCTAATGTGATAAAATACCTACTACCAGCTAGCGAATGATAAAACATAGATGTGTTTCTAACAATTGCCATTTGAAAAAAAGGGGGCTACATCTCACGTCTGCTTGGCAAGCAACCAATTAAATTAGCGCAAATTGCAACATGATTGGTCACTGTGTCTTATGCGGCACTGGTCGCTGCCATGATTGGCCGAATCCAAGTGACAGTAATTACAATTAAAACTGATGCAGTAATTACAATGAAAACAAAAGCACGCGGTAAACTATGTTATACCTATTATGCAACACACACCACGGTAGAGTTCGTTACGCCAAATTGGAGCGTAAGGAATGGTTCTATGTTTTATCATTTGCTGCCATTACGAATACTCGAATAAAATTGATTTATTATACAAAAAAAACAAGTCCATTGTCATATTCATAAGATAACATAATAACACGAGGTAGAGTAGAAAAAATGTGGCACTTACTAGATTATCCCACGGCCGGCGAAATTATCATAAACTTGTAGTTTTATGATACAATTTATTTCATTATTGTTTACCTACTAATCAAGCGATTAGGTTTATTTCCGCATTCGTTGCAAATAAAGTGGATAAAAAAGTAAAATGGTAAACAAGTATAATCAAACGGCAGTTCCATAAAAACCTTTTGGTACCTACTCGTATCATTACCCATGTTATAAATGCGAAAGTGTGTTTGTTTGTTAGTTTGTCCTTCAATCACAGAGCAACGGATCAACGTGATGTTTTGCATAGATATAGCTAAAAGACCTGGAGAGTGACATGTGTTACTTTTCATCCCGGAAAATCAAAAAGATTCTAATACAAAAAGACGGAAATCATAGAGTACCCACGAGGATTTTAAGCCTAAATTCATGTGGACGAATATACGAGTATAGTATAGCTAGGACGCGTAGGTATATTAGTTTCAAAGCTTACTGTTATACTACAGACTATATATTGCATCATATTATAACGTATATAAGTACCTAATTATGAAGATCTATCCTGCACGACAGATCGCAATCAAGTGCAAAACAATACTTAGTAAAAAAGTGGAAGATTTGGATGTATGAACTCTGAACTTATACTGTATGATGTATAGGTAAGAATAGGTAATTGATATGGAATATATTTCGTGATTTGATTTCTTGGGTATCTATTAAAGATCTTTGACGAAGTACAAAAGGAAGTCTTTGACAAAGTTGATAGCTACATTCAACTCTCGTAAAATAAGGCCTGCCGTCCATAGATTTAAATCCGGTTCACACAACATTTGCAGCGCGCGTTTTTTTGCACAAAAACTTTTACCGAATATGTAGGTATGTAGTTGGAGCGCTAAATTTGATTATAGAACCGTTTACACATCGTTTTACTATTGCAGCACCAACTTTGCAAACCTTTGTTCAATTTGAAAGTGTTCCAAATACTTAAGATTTTCTGATTATATTTGACTGTGTGAATGTTCAGTCTATACGTATACAGCATAATACACCTCACTACATATTCGGTAAGATTTATGCTGCAAATAAACGTGTGGTGTTAAATCTGGCGCGTATTAGCGACCATTGTCCCGACTACGGCAAAGCCGAAAGGAAGGGTTATGATTTTAACTTATATGTGGGCCGCAGACCGCATACCTAATGCACGCACACGCCATGGAAGAACTAATTGGTAGCTTCATCAGCTTCATCACGCAACCTGGCTACCAAAACGCAGCAGGTCTTAATGCCGTGTGAACATGGTCTTATTTTATAAGAGTTCCGGTCGTTGACACCGATAAACCTCGATTCAAAGACGTTATCTCGCACTCGAATGCGGAAGCGAGATGCGGGTAATTGCCATTTACTCGTATTTTGATGGAATCCGTTAACTTAATAAATGTTCAGAAATTCCTCTATATCTACTTGTAGATTATCAGATTAGGCTCTGTATATGCTCTATACGATGGACTAAATATAGTATAGCGAGAATACAGCCGACACACCCTGGGTGTATCCAGGGACGCGAGCAAAGTAATTGAATTTATAACTACACAATGCCAAGTCCCGGTAAAATATATGAGCCAGTACGTTGAACTTTGCTGTATTGTGA
This sequence comes from Maniola jurtina, assembly GCF_905333055.1. NCBI lineage: Eukaryota > Metazoa > Arthropoda > Insecta > Lepidoptera > Nymphalidae > Maniola > Maniola jurtina. The sequence continues at coordinate 2,752,323 of NC_060037.1, read as the reverse complement.
AAATATATTTCCTCGGGTTATGTACCTATTTTATTGTATTTTTATGTGGCAAGCCCTTGCTTGTAATCTCAATTTAATAATTTAGATTGTTGCTAAAGTTGTTCGTTGCGAGAAAATTGCTAATTTTTCCTTATGTAGGTATGTGGTGTTAGAACTTGGTACCTACGCGACGTTGGGTATGTTTACAAATAGGTTCCTCACCTAATCTACATTTTTAGGCTTCCCAACCTCAAAAGGAAAAAAGGAACCCTACAGGGTCATTTCGTTGTCTATCGTCTGTCTGTCGTGTCAGTCAAGACTTAAGACCCGTCAAGGGAATCAAAACCTATATAATAGCAATTGTAGGTACAAGTTTATTTGAATAATAAAAATATATTCTATCCGAAATTGTATTTCACGTAGACCTAGAATAATGTTTGGCAGGTAGGAACTATCCGAAAACCGTGAATTGGTGGTTAAATCACAAAATAACACGTGTTATTTCTCGTACGATGGTACGGAACCCTCGAAGTACCCGTACGGTCCCTATTCTAAACTGCCAGAGCCATATACGTATTATTCAGTAGGTAGGTACTGTGGTACCAGTCTACGCTGTAGGTGGCGGATCAAGTTTAATAATTCAGGCAGTCAACCGACGAACGAGCCTCCTTTAAAATTCCGTTTCAATTTGTATTCTTATTAACGTTAACTGTGTTTGACTTTGAATAATACGCGGAAAATTAAATATGAGATGTTAGTACGCGACAGGTTAAAATGGCAATCGGGGAGGGAACGCCCCGCACACCCCCCTCGCTAACCTGATGCGGGCGAGCCCGGGTGAAGTGCGGGTGTGCGGGGCGTCCCCCGTCTCATACCTCGATTGCCATCTCAATATGTCGCGGACTAGTATAGGCATAGTATGGTTCGAAATAAGTGGTCACCTTCTCAAAAAAAGGCCGATTGTGCTTCTTTGTCGCTCGTTCCGCGCTCTCGCTTGCACTTCAAGCCTTACATGGAACGCCTCAGAGCGAGGTAACGCCGCATGAGTCATGTTTTTTCGTGCGTGCAGCCGGCTCTATCGAATTATAAGACGTTGTCACGTCAAAAAAAAAGAAGGCCACGAAATGTCGGCAATAATATATCCCTGGATTTGCGAGATGAGGTTAGTGATTATTTACTGAATTACCATTAGCCTCATCTTGCAAAACCAAAAAAAAAAATACGTTATTTCAGTTAAACTTTTTCAAATTCAAAGTAATTTTGTGGCAATTTGCATTTTTTAGCATAATTATATGAAATGTCGGTAAGGTAGGTAGGTAGGATATGCAAATGTTACAAGTCTAATAAGATATAAACCAGAATATGTACGAGTTTATCCTCTGCCAGACACGAGACGTCGTAAAGCAATAAAGTATATTCAGCAGAAAGGAAGGATTATGGCAAGCGTGCAATATTGAAAATATCTAGACTAGTATATTTGTCGCAGCGAAATGGCATAAGCCGGGAGTTAGCCCGATGAGGACCGGGTGTGGTGGTGCTCTTTAGGGAATATCTATGTCCAACAGTGGACGTCCACAGGCTGATGATGATGACATCATCAGCCTGTGGACTTCTGGTACGGAACCTCAAATTATCACGTCATCTTATAAAAATCTGATTGGTCAACTAAAGATATTTCCTCTCCTCAAACATATAATATTGAGGTAAAGCATACAAGTAACAAGTGTAAATTAAAAATTTATAACACCCCCGACAAGTGAAGGTTACAGTAACTAGAAAAGAGCTTAATAACTTTCAAACGGCTGAATCGATTTTCTTGGATTATAGCTAAGAACACTCTCGATCAAGCCACCTTTCAAACAAAAAACTAAATTAAAATCGGTTCATTAGTTTAGGAGCTACGATGCCACAGACAGATACACACGTCAAACTTATAACACCCCTCTTTTTTGGGTCGGGGGTTAAAAATTCTACGAGTATATGTAGATGACAAACAACTGAGTCCTTTGAAAGCGTGTAGTATATTTAGATAGGTGGGTATTTTGAGTTTATTCATCTTTGAGATATGAGACGCCGTACAAACATTGAGATGAAAAGAAGGATTATGGTATTAAAGCATCGCGGGGTATTGAAGATTTATTAAATGTAAAACCACAGTGCGGTGAAAGGGGCAGATATTAAGTAAAGCTTTGGCGGAGGTACGTACACAGTGAGCCTCTTTATTGGTTACAGAATTGTAAAGCGGATTAATCTAAAGTTTTGGAGGTCGAAAATACCTACCTATTTGGAACTTTGGAGGACGTATTTTGGTTTACAGCCCGACACAATGAAAACTTGGTAATAAATTACTTATGATCCCTACATAATTAAAATTAGGTAATAAATCACTTATGATCACAAAGTTTCAAAAAATCGCACGCAGCGAATTTTTCAGCACTGAAAATCAGCTTTGTTTAATTTTATCTGCCCTTTTTGATCGCGCCTGATGTGGTCGATTTGTGTTGCTAACTTAATTTTATAGACCATAGATGACGTGATAGTTGTATCATGTCAATCGTCATCTCTTAGTGTGTTATCGATATATTATGTTATCAGTGGAAACACACCTTTATATTTGTATAGCTGCTCTGGGTTATGCTTATGTGCTCGATGGTTATAAAATAGTGAATATAAAGCAAAATATATTAGCAGCACCGCAGCGCATTTGGTAATAACTAAGAAAATATGAAGCCTATGATGACGAGTAAACGGAGCGCTTCTGTTAGCGTCCTGAGTTCCAAATAGTAGGTAAATACAAGTAGGTAAATAGTAGGTAAATCGATGCAGATGAAGTAAATCTACCATGGTTAAACCAAATTGCGATTGAACTGTCTGAACAGCAGTCGTCGAGACAGGATACCTGGTACACGCCGTTGGACTTTTAGAACTCTACGTCACCTACATGCGAATAACCTCTTACCAAATACTTAGTGCCTAGCTGCTACTACTCGCCGTGGTTACGCCTAAACTTGAGATGCTTCTGCATGACAGTGGGCGCGACCCGCAACCAGGTTTGAGATTTCGTCCAGTGCGAGCGTCGCGCCGGTCGAACACCGGTCGTCGGGACATGACACTGCATATTATGCTTGCACACTTTGAACTCTACCTACGCCTTCATGATACTAGCTCTACTACTCACCGTGGTTAAGCCTAAACTTGAGATGCTTCTCCATGACAGATGGCGCGACCAGGTTTGAGATCTCGTCCAGTGCGAGCGCCGCGCCGGTCGAGCACCGGTCGTCGGGACAGGACACTTCATACGCGCCGTTGCACACTTCGAACTCTACGTACGCCTTCATGCACTGCAATAGAAACATCCCTGTAAGTAATTGTAATTTAAACCCCCCCCCCCCCCCCCTTTGCTTGTTAGAAATTTAGTAGCAAGGGTATGTTCAGTTGTATTTTCCACCAATCAACTGGCTGTAAGGATTGTCAGTGTTGGTAGACCCTAGATAGACAGACGACATCTAACCAATCGCAGAAAGCCACTAGATGGATACAAGGTGTGACAATGCCGCAGTAATATGCTCGCATCTTGATATCATGTAGTTGCAATAATAACAATGGTGCAGATTCTGTCTTCGGTAACTATGTACGTAATAATAAAAGGTCAGGTAAACCTTGAAATCTATTTTAGTTTAGAGCTGTCGAACCTGTTAACATTACCTGTTTGCTGCCAGTATTGAAAATTATGTTTAAAGTAGGGTGGAATCAATAGAACGAATAATTTATTATTATTAAGAATTATGTTCAAACATGATTGTACTATATTCATATCAATGAACTCAGAATTTTTTCCTCTTTCATTTCATATCCCATCCCAAAAAAATTTTTTTTTGAGACCCGACACTTTTTTGGACGTAACATTCATCAGGTCGATTTTTTTTTCGTATAAAATGTAGCCTATGTCACCCGGACTATAATAACGAATCAATTGACACCTCGCTCATCAAAATTGGCTCAGTAGTTTAGGCGCTACGGTAGAACACACATAAATACAAACCTACATACATACATTCATACATAAACTGCTAAAACCATAATCCTTCCGTTTGAGTGTGCCGTAGTCGGGTAAAAAGATGCGAATACTCTAAAATTTAATTTCACTCAGAATCAGTAGGTACCACTAGAATTATCAGATGCTAATCAGTTTCTTGATAAATGTATCCACATCATATCATTTGATACTTGACAGTAATGTAAGCAGTGATTACGAGGACAACCAATAATTCCACTAGCATTACATAAATCCACGTGAAACGCAAATGAAACGATCACGTCTCTTGATACGTGGTAATTAGTACACAGATTTATCTGACTGTCGTGTTGTCACTTGTTTATGGCTGCAAAGCGTAGCGCCCACTTGACTAGGATCGCACCAGTGTTTTAATTTGATTTCCTCTCCAGAACTAGAGTAAGTTGAAACGCTAATGTGGCAATTTTTTTCTACACAATCTCATAACTAAAATGACAGATATAATTACGTATTGCTTCTTTCATGATTCGGAAAAGGATAGCACTAGATTTAGATCTTTATTCCCTACCCCGTGGGAATTTCAAAAAATTCTACCCTATTTCTTGTGAAAAACTAAAAACTGAAAAGTTTACTAACGTTCATCTAACTATAGAAAGCTTTTTTCAGATTTTTCAGTGAAACTCAAGTGATAGCTTGGTATATACCAAAATTAATCGCGTAAATGGCAGATTAATAACAGGCAGATAGTGTTTTTTTGAAAAATCGGACTATGCCTTTAGGCTTTTTGAAAAAAGTCTTAACTCGACCTCGGTAAAGATATAATCATAGTTTTATATTAATTATTGTTAGTCAAATAGAATGTTTGTAATATAAAACACTAATTGTTTGAAAATAGCCACCTTCCACGTGCAGTTAACTATTTAACTAAACAACTACTTGTATGGTAGGTATATAGACTTGTGTAGCGAGTAGCGACAAATCACCCGGCAATTGTCATCAACTATTATTTGAATTGTAATGAGTAATGATGTGGCAGTGCACACGCTACCCGACGCACAATACCATAAACTACTGAACCTATTTATTATCACCATGATCAACCCATCACAAACCCACTACTGAGCATGGGTCTCCTCTCAGAATTAGAAGGGTTTGACCACAATCTACCATGCTGGCCAAGTGTGGATTGACAGACTTCACACATCTTTGAGAACATTATGGAGAGCTCTCAGTTGTGCAGGTTTCCCTCACGATGTTTTCCTCCACCCTTAAAGTTAATACTTAATTGCTCAAAAGTTAAACGCACCTAACTCCCGAAAAGTTAGAAGTGGGTGCACGGGATTGAACTACCAGTCACGGGGCTCTATATAATATGTAAAAAAAATTATGTAATATGTTTTGTGCTATAACCGACTTCCTGTCCCCTATATTATACTATTTTGCAAGCTAAAAGTCCGCAATTCAATTACCAGAAAAGGATCTACTTCTTCGTTGGTCTAACTCTAGGTGGCTATAGCTTCGGCTACTTATCGTGCGGTCCCAGGTCTTGGGGACTTAGGAAGTTGCCAGTGTCACCTTTTGTCGCTCAGATATCATAGTACAGGTGTCGTGTCTGAATGTCGTCCCATTGAATTACGTGAGGGAATACAGAATACACCTGTTGAAATTGGTTGGAAAATACTATTAAGGGATCAATGGCTGATAAGTCGGTCAATATGATACCCGTTATACAGGGAGTAATAGCGACAAGTGGGTACGACCGAAAAGAGACAAAATTTCAATTTCAATTACTAGCCTGTTGAAAACACCGTGCGATGCTGACAAATGTGCGTTCACCTTTAGCGTGCTTTTCTACGCAAGAAGGAAAAATAATATATGGTCGGAGATTTTGGTATAGATTAACGTACTTAATATAAAATGTAAATCAAGCAATATTATATTGATATTAAAGAACTTGTAAACTAAGTACAAGATACATAAAATATTGGCCGATCAATATCAAATCGTAGATAAAATTCAATTAATAATAATGCTATAATTTAATAGTAACCAATTCTAACTTCAGTAACGGACGTTTAAATATAAGATATAATTATTGAAATAATAGATTACATATCACGATTAAGGGCCAACATACACGCTACTTTCAGTTTCGTGTTGCACACAGCTATTGCTCCGGTATTAGGTACTTCGCGTTTTGGCAATTTGTAGTGTTTGAGCGTGGTTTGACAGGCCCAGAGAGAACTAGAGTGAGAGAACTCTCGGTTTGATCCAGAATTGACGATATGTCAAATATTAGGCTATGGGTTACGTGAAATCAAAGAAATATACCTAATTCATGGGATACCTAGCGTCAAATGTAGGAACATTTGACGCCTGCCAGTGACATCGAAGCCTCGAAATTTTATTACAAGTTCCCTAACTGTCGTGAACTGAGACAGATCTCTCTAAATCGCTACACTTGTATCGCAGCTCCTAACTCCTGAGAAGCGATCGAATGGCGGATCGTAAACGCTAAAAGCAGCGTGTGTACGTTAACCCTAAATATAATTTGCGTATAATAACACCCGTGAGGCTGTAACACATAATTAAATTATTATATTATGTATTTATCAGGGGGCACGGCAGTGCCCCCGCCAAGACGAGCCAAACGGCGGCCGGGGCGCTACGTAGTACCTTTTTCTCGAAGTGTTTCGCCGTATTTTCGACCCGTCATAACTTCGGTTTGGATGACGCTAGAAAGCTGAAATTTTCAGTATAAGGTGTCCTCAGCAAATTTACCAAATATACTAAGTATCAAATATCTAGCTTTTATGGTTATAGATTTATTGATACCTAAAATACGCCGTTTTCGTCCCTCACTGATGATCATCACAATTCATAGTCTGTAATTCTAGGGTACTTCCAGAAGTCCTAGAAGGCTGAAATTTGGTATGTAGACTAGAAATTGCATACAAACTACAGGAAAATTAAGAAATTGGCAATGCCCCCCCTCTACGCCTCTTATGAGTAAAGCAAATCTGTAAATTCTGTCGCTAGAATTCTGATATTTTCAGGATAAGATGTCCTTGGCAAATTGATTAAACTTATTGAGTATCAATTGTCTAGCTTTTATAGTTTCAGATTTATTGACAGTCAAAACTTCTAGTCTGTAATTCTAGGGTACTTCCCGAAGTCCTAGAAGGCTGAAATTTGGTATGTAGACTAGAAATTGCATACAAACTACAGGAAAATTAAGAAATTGGCAATGCCCCCCCTCTACGACTCTTATGAGTAAAGCAAATCTGTAAATTCTGTCGCTAGAATGCTGATATTTTCAGGATAAGATGTCCTTGGCAAATTGATTAAACTCATTGAGTATCAATTGTCTAGCTTTTATAGTTTCAGATTTATTGACAGTCAAAACTTCTAGTCTGTAATTCTAGGGTACTTCCCGAAGTCCTAGAAGGCTGAAAGTTGGTATGTAGACTAGAAATTGCATACAAACTACAGGAAAATTAAGAAATTGGCAATGCCCCCCCTCTACGACTCTTATGAGTAAAGCAAATCTGTAAATTCTGTCGCTAGAATGCTGATATTTTCAGGATAAGATGTCCTTGGCAAATTGATTAAACTCATTGAGTATCAATTGTCTAGCTTTTATAGTTTCAGATTTATTGACAGTCAAAACTTCTAGTCTGTAATTCTAGGGTACTTCCCGAAGTCCTAGAAGGCTGAAATTTGGTATGTAGACTAGAAATTGCATACAAACTACAGGAAAATTAAGAAATTGGCAATGCCCCCCCTCTACGACTCTTATGGGAAAAGCAAATCTGTAAATTCTGTCGGTAGAATGCTGATATTTTCAGGATAAGATGTCCTTGGCAAATTGATTAAACGCATTGAGTATCAATTGTCTAGCTTTTATAGTTTCAGATTTATTGACAGTCAAAACTTCTAGTCTGTAATTCTAGGGTACTTCCCGAAGTCCTAGAAGGCTGAAATTTGGTGTGTAGACTAGAAATTGCATACAAACTACAGGAAAATTAAGAAATTGGCAATGCCCCCCCTCTACGCCTCTTATGAGTAAAGCAAATCTGTAAATTCTGTCGCTAGAATGCTGATATTTTCAGGAGAAGATGTCTTTGGCAGATTGATTAAACGCATTGAGTATCAATTGTCTAGCTTTTATAGTTTCAGATTTATTGACAGTCAAAACTTCTAGTCTGTAATTCTAGGGTAATTCCCGAAGTCCTAGAAGGCTGAAATTTGGTGTGTAGACTAGAAATTGCATACAAACTACAGAAAAATTGAGAAATTGGAATTTTCCCCCCTCTACGCCTCTTATGAGTAAAGCAAATCTGTAAATTCTGTCGCTAGAATGCTGATATTTTCAGGATAAGATGGCAAATTGATTAAACGCATTGAGTATCAATTGTCTAACTTTTATAGTTTCAGATTTATTGAAAGTCAAAACTTCTAGTCTGTAATTCTAGGGTACTTCCCGAAGTCCTAGAAGACTGAAATTTGGCATTAAGTACAAATTTCAAGAATTATGAACAACAGATAAATTAAGAAATCGGGTCCCCCTTCATCCCCTCGTATATGAGATGCATATCTGTAAAATCTGTTGCTCGAATACTAAAGTTTACATGATAAGATGTCCGTGGCAGATTTATCAAACGTACCAAGTATCTGTGTTTCCTGAAGTCCTAAAAGACTGAAATTTGGTATATCTGCTTCAAAATTGAGTTGCAAGATTCCACCCGAACAAATATACTTACATACGAGTACATTGCAAGTTGAATAAAAGCTTTTAAAAAAAGAGGTAACGATAGAGAGTGGGCCATGAAAATGATGTACCTACAAGAAATAGATCCAAAAAAAATCTAGGGCACCTGCCAAAAAGAAATGAAATCCCACCAAAAACATTTCATGTAAAAAGTTAGCCAAGACTCACAAGTTCATAATGTTTTCACTGTTAAAAAGTTATGAGATCTCTAGTAGAGCCAAGCCCCTAGCTGATCTTAGATTTGTGCTGGCCATGGGACCTATCCCAAGTCCAAAGTAATATAGCTCTTAAATGTTCTTGACTATATCACATTTATAACAATAAATAACAAATCACTCTACTTACAAGCTCTGATTCTACAAACCCTATATCTTGGTAAAAAAAGTACGGCTTGGCCGTTTAATGTTCGTAAAACTATTACATGACATAACATATTAAACGTTAAAAGTTATTAAACGGCCAAACCGTACTTTTTTTACCAAGATATAGGGTTTGTAGAATCAGAGCTTGTAAGTAGAGTGATTTGTTATTTATTGTTATAAATGTGATATAGTCAAGAACATTTAAGAGCTATATTACTTTGGACTTGGGATAGGTCCCATGGCCAGCACAAATCTAAGATCAGCTAGGGGCTTGGCTCTACTAGAGATCTCATAACTTTTTAACAGTGAAAACATTATGAACTTGTGAGTCTTGGCTAACTTTTTACATGAAATGTTTTTGGTGGGATCTTGTTTACACCAAACGGACTCTTAGATAGTTGTTATGTCTAGGCAGTTTAGCAGGAAAATATTTTTAGTTAAAAATAGCTGGCCTGCAATTAATCATTTCCATTCTATATCGAGATAAACCTGTTACTAAGTCTGTTATTCAAATATTATTTTGCAGTTTTTAGGGTTCCGTACCTCAAAAGGAAAAACGGAACCTTTATAGGATCACTTTGTTGTCTGTCTGTATGTCTGTGAAGAAAAGCTATGGGGTAGGTACTACCCGTTGACTTAGAATCATGTTTGGCAGATAGGTAGGTCTTATAGCACAAGTAAAGGGAAAAATCCGAAAACCGTGAATTTGTGGTTACATCACAAAAAAAAATTAAATGTGCTCATGAACAAGTATCGAAAAAACCCCTAATTATTACACACACTTCCACTGTACCTACTTGACTTTCAGGAATCGAAATACCGGTTATTTTTAATAGGACCGGAAAATTAGGTTTTATTTTCTAAAAAAAATTGTATTCAGCAAGTCGCAATTTACGTTTATTTATTTATTTTCAAAGTTCTTCTAAGCCAAAACAAGTTAGAAGATAACATTATGAGCTGTCCGGCCTTGATAAAATTTTGTTGGCTACATACATACATATCAACAGAAAACACGTAGGTACCTGGTATGCAACAATGGATGATATAACTTTTGATCGAAAAAAATCGTAAACATTAGGCACACTACCTCTGTACTTGACATTCAGGAATCGAAATACCGGTTCTTTTTAATACGACCGGAAAATTATGTTTTTAGGGTTCCGTATCCGAAGGGTGCCAAGTGCCAACTGGATCCTATTAGTAAGCTGCCGCTGTCCATCTGTCCGGCCGTCTTACTTTAAATCGAAGACGTGTAGCTTTAGGCCAACTTTACTCAAACGTTATTTTACTTCGACGCTCGAATTCCATAAACGTTGGTGAGTTATAAAATCTCTTACTAAGCCACAGATTGAGTCGGATTTTTACTTGAAAAACTGGAGCGACTCAGTTAGTTATACTGTCGAAAAAAAGAGATATCGTAATCGATAAACATCACGACGTATTTAGTTTAAAAAATCGGTCAAGTGCGAGTCACACAACTCGCACAAGGAGGGTTCCGTACCACCGTACAAAAAACTTTTACTTTAAATTTTCATATTGAAATTTTATTATTTGTTGTTTGTTAAAGCGGCAGCAATAGAAATACATATTCTGTGACAACTCTCTACCTATTACTACGGGTCACGAGATACAGCCCGCTGTTAGTTGGACGAGCGGACAACGGAGGCCTAGTAATTGGAAAACATTGGCAGTTGGCACGCTTCAGGTACGGAACCCTAAAAAGAAATATCGTGGTAAACATATACAGTATACACGGATTAACTTAAAAAAAAAAAGAAAATTATACCAGTATTCTGCGCCTGTACTTGACATTCAGGTCGGGAATCGAAATACCGGTTCTTTTTAAAACGACCGGAAAATTATGTTTTTAAAATCCAATGACGAAGTAGGGCTGCCTCCTGCTCGCTTTGTTTTTGCTACGTGCTTGTTAAATGCATTTTGGTAGGTAACAATTTATTTTAACTTATTTGTTCATATTCGCGGGCCATTTGCTGTCGACACACTTTTACAGTAGTTTTTACTTCCCTAGCGCGCTCCCCAGCGATCTTAATACAAACTTAGTTTGATTTTTCATTAGAATATTTATTTCTACTTTCAGTGACTTTAGTTTTACGTTGATAAGTCAGTCAGCTAGTTTCTCCTTTAGTTAATAACTTAGTTAAACTTATAGTATTCTATATAATAGTGCAAAATTATTAAAGAAAAAAGTAATTGGTTGGAATGTAAAGCACGTATATGTTATGCAGGGCATTGTTCGGAAAATGGCAGCGAAGACATTATTTTCCGGTCCGGTGGGTATTTCGATTCCTGAATGTCAGGCACAGGCGCTGTTGAACGTAAACAAGCTAATAATTTTCTTCTTATCGGAAATAGTCAATATACCAGAAAAATAAGTAGAAAATCAGAAAAATAAGGTATTATTGGAGGCCTTGAAATATTTTAACTAATGAATTGGTACTGGAAACTTATTCTGCATGGCATTTTTTTGTGCAAAAGCTCTCAGTTTTTCCACTGTACTTAGATGTAAAAGTAGACTAGGTACTTCGGTTTACAAAAAAGCAAGCTCTTTCTGACACACTTCTGTACCAAACATAGGACGTGACAGTTAAGCCATGATAAGGTAACAAACAGACAGATATGTATAATTTTCAAAGAATTTCCTGTCTTTTGAATATATACAATTACATATTGTATTTTGCCAACCCTATAAAGTTACGTTGTAAAAACAAATTTAATCGCGACATCTATACATTTAGCGGTCGTTGTCTTTTCGGTCTCGAAAATACTTCTTTGCATAAAAATACAAAACACCTTTTCGCTTATACAAGAATACAAAACAAAATCCTGTTTTGTTTGTTGTCCAGTAAAATGTTTATATACGTTTAAAAATGTAAGGTTTGTTAAATGTATTAAAAAATTACCTCCCAAAAATTGTATCAACTTTGCAATTAATCTTAAAATTTAAAGCAAGTAAGTATCTACAATTATTGTATTGCAGTTAGGTTCTAATTTCAGTTTATAAATTAAGTAGGTATAGTGTAGACAGCGGCGAAGTTTGTCAAAGTCGTAAATTGAGTCCAGGACGAAAGCAAGAAGAGTAGGCATTGATGTGATAAATCAAAACAAAATATTGCTAACTAATGTCTATGCTAATGTGTACCTCATTTCAGTTTATTACTAGATAAGCCACAGAGTAACATGAGTCTATGGACCATCTCCTTTTAGTCCCTTTTGATCCTTACTGGCTCAATAGCTACCAGAACCACATAAAAACAAAGAAATATAATCTCGGTGTGGCTTACCGGTTTGTAAGCAGTACACGCGTACCGAGGTCTGCATATAAGGCTAAACAAAACGTTTGACGTAATCCTGAGTGCTGTGTGCGGCGCACGAACACGCTTGATTATGCAAGTGTGCAGTTCACTGGTTTACCAGTCGCAAAAACCACTAGCATACTTGTTATTCTCTCCTGGTACTTGAAGCGCTCCAAATATTGCAAATATGTATTCTGAAGGCGGGCCAAGTTTTCAGGTAAAGAAAGTTAAGGACGCTTTCTGAAAGCCTTTCCAAAGTTTAAAAATGGTAGGAAATACCGACGAAATAAAAATATTCAAAGTTCGTCTACTCTGGTGGGAGGCGTGAGCCGTAGCTAGTTACCACCATACAATCAAAGCCGATGCCGTCAAGCGATTTAGCGTTCCGGTACGATGTCGCATTTTATACAACGATTCGGGGTATGAGACATGAGTTCAAAAACAGACTAGCCCGCTTCCATCTAAGATATCATCACTTATTACTACGTACCTAAGTAGAAAAAATATCTTGTAGAAACAAAAGATATAAATTGACAACCCAGTTCAAACAATGCATGTAAGAAATCTTAAAATAACTAAAACAAACACATGAAAATCTTAGAATTTTTAGTATTTTTTATTATTACTGGCCGTCCGTCCGTCGTGTCTGCCAAAAAAACCTATAGGGTACTTCCCGTTGACCTAGAATCATGAAAGGCACAGGTAGGTAGGTCTTATAGCACAACTAAACGAATAAATCCGAAAACCGTGAATTAGTGGTTACATCACAGAAAAACATTATTAAAATGTGTTTCAATTTTCAAAGTAAGATATACCAAACTATACCAAGTGGGGTATCATATGAAAAGGGCTTTACCTGTACATTCTAAAACAGATTTTTATGCATAATAATTTTAGATTTATCGTGCAAAATATCGGAAAAATAACCGAGTACGGAACCCTCGGTGCGCGAGTCTGACTCGCATTTGACTGACGCCGGTTTTTTTAATCATTTTAACCCCCTAAGTTATTGTTAGCGTTCATGCCTCTATGATGTTTTAATTATAACTGCATTTAAAACTGAATACTTAATTTTTTATTTTATTCATAACTACAGGAAAAAAGCATTGAATTTCCTGCAAGTCATCTTAATTTTCAGAAAATTCAAGGATTTTTTAAACTCATGCTCATTTCATTTATTCCAGGTAGGACTTCGTAACTCTAGCGCTCTTTTTTTATCTCGGTGAATTTTTGAACAATTGAACTGACTTAATTAGTTAATTTATTCGGCAGATTATGCGGGATGGAAGTTAGGATTTTCTATAGAGAATTCTTTCTCTAGATTTTCCTCAATAAAATTAGTAGCTACCTCGGTACATTACAAAGGTACTAATGCTGCATGATTATGTTGTGACGTTCAATTTACAGACAGGTAATAATATTATGTTACTATGTCAATCATAACGTCGATGCGTCCTTCAAAGTGTCAGTAACATTTCCAGTTTCTTGTATCTACACGTTTATTTAATTGAATTCTTATGTAAGTGCTTCAGGGCGCACTTTACATCGAGCTGTAATACGTACAGTATAATCCTACTAATATTATAAACGCGAAAGTTTGTATGTATGGATGGATGTTTGTTACATTTTCAAGCAAAAACTACTGGACGGATTTGGCTGAAATTAGGAATGGAGATTTAATACCCGGGATTAACACATAGGCTACTTTTTATACCGGAAAATCAATGAATTCCCACGGGATTTTTAAAAAACTATATCCACGGGAACATAGTGGTGGGCATCAGCTAGCCATTTAATAATTTTAATGCTCTAAGGCCTACTTCCACATGGACGCAGAAACTGATTTAGTTATCCTGCCTACTAGAGAGCCGTCGTATGTTTGTTTATGTATTTCAGCTGATACCCGCAATTTTGTCCGCGTAAATAAATCTTAGTTGTTTAGGTCCCGTGGGATCTCTTTTATTTTCCGGGATAAAAATATCGTAAGTTGAAGTCTTCAGGCCTTTAACTACATCTCCACAAACGTCGATCCTTTGTTCAGTTGCGGCGTGAATCTTGATTGAAGGACAAACCAACAAATAAACATACTTTCGCATTTTGATAGTGATGATTGATAAAGAACTTTACATTCAGTTAATAGATGAGTGATCGACCTATTCTGGATTTCATTAATGTCCACTAGATTAAATATATAATACATGTATAATATATATATGTATAATAATTTCCTCATAATTCCACTCGATTCAAACAGGGGCATTCTCAGTCAAAATTTATCAGAGCATGAAAAATTTAGCTATCATTAAAATTGCTTCGCAAACGGATACGACCAATACGGTGCGTTATTTATTACTAGACTAGATGATGCCCGCGACTTCAACCGCGTGGTATTAGGTTTTATAAAATCTCTTTCATTTTCGGGAATTATCTATATAAATAAGGTGATGGTCCGCGTCTACATTGATTTAGGTTTTTTTTATTCCTGTGTGAATTCTTTGATTTTCCTGGACAAAAAGTAGCCCTTGTCTAGCCCCGGGATGCAAGGTAACTCTGTATCTTATTTTGTCAAAATCGATTATACGGATGAGCTGTGAAAAACTAGCAAGCAGACAGACAGATACACTTCCGCATTTATAATATTAGTATGGATTTATTTATATGATGTAGCCTCCTGCCTAACTCATTCTGACATAGCTCAACGAATAAGTCAGCTGAAGTGGCAGTGGGCAAGTTACGTCTGTCGCAGAACTGATGGCCGCTGGGGCAGATGTGTTCTGGAGTGGAGACCGCGTATCAGCAAGCGCAGTGTGGGACGACCTCCAACCCGCAGGACAGGCGACCTTAAGAGGGTAGTGGGAAGTGGGTGGATGAGAAAGGCGGAGGACCATGTGTGGTGGCGCGCTCTTGGGAAGGCCTATGTCCAGCAGTGGACGCAAACAGGCTGATTGACTGCCTAACTATTATGAAAATGTTACGCGTGGGTGTGACAGGAGGACCTTAGTTCAATATTGAATCCTTTAGAGCAAACTCTTACGTGCTTTTTCTATTGGATTTCTGCTGCGAATTTATTATGTAAACAGCTCGTTGTTTATTAAACTAGCCCGACCTGTAAATAGCAAGTACTAGAAACCTCTCTAGCGCTACGAATGCAACCTCGTAAAGAGGACGTTAGGAGTTTGATTAATGACTGGGGGAATTTAAATGGAGTTTTTAATTGGTTTTCCAACACAGTCAAGGTTCTCTGTTTTTTTTTTTAAAGCAATTTCGAGTAGGTTTGTCGTTTTTTCCAGCATCACCGATAGGTACATTTCCACAGTTACACAAGGAAAACAAATTTTTATTGGCTACACGTGACGTTTATTTATTTTATGTAAGTCAAATTGATACATTTGGAATAACCGCAATAAGAAAGACGGTGGTAGCCTAGTAAAAGAGCCGTCATACCAATAGGCTATTTAACAAATCCGCCTTCTTTTCGGGAGGTCGGGGATTAGCACTTCCTAACTTTTCGGAGTTATACGCGTTTCAAGCAATTAAATATCACTTGCTTTAACGGTGAAGGAAAATATCGTGAGGAACGTGGCATCGTAGCCTAAACTGAACCGATTTTAATTTAGTTTTTTTTTGTTTGAAAGGTCGCTGGATCGGAAGTGTTCTTAGCTATAATCCAAGAAAATCGGTTCAGCCATTTGAAAGTTATCAGCTCTTTTCTAGTACCTTCACTTGTCGGGGGTGTTATTTAATTTACACTTGAAAAATATTAAATCCCTTAAGAGCGAACGACACGTTACGTGGATAGGGTATTGTCACAATATACAATATCCTTACTTTGGGGTATTGTGATGACCGCTAGATCTAGGAGTAGACAAAAAATCAGGAGATGTTACAAGTTGGTGTGATACGAGGACTTTATGTCAATATTGATTCCCTTAAGGGCAATCGACGCGTTGCGTGGGTAGATTATTGAAGTTCCTCTGCAAATTTACTGTGTACACTAGCCTTTATTAAATTAGTTTCACCAGATTGGATTTAAAATAGCACGCGTTGAAACTGTTCCATAGCGGTGAAAGGTCAAACGTTTGAACACCCTGTTGGATATTTTCAAAGTGAATTAGCTGGTTTATTAGAGCTATGATAGCTGAAAAATATTTAATCACGTCATTAAATCTACTACAGTAAACGAATTTGAATTTATTCAAAACACTAGTACTAATTTTTGAAAAAATTAAAAAAAAAAAAAAAGATGAAGGAAGAACTTTTAAACCCTCGACTTACGAGTTATAATGTACAAAATAGCTTAGGTTCGAAATTCAAATCCACTTTTGAACTACTTACTAGATAATGCCCGCGACTTCTCCCGCCTGGATAGGTATAGGTTTTTTAAATCACACACACATCAATACGCTTATTATGTAGAGGCATATTGAGAACTTATTTCTTACAAGAAATACCTACTTCAATAATACCTATATTATGTATGTACTATGTACATTGTACATGGCCATGAAACAGTAAAATGATGGAATTACACTCGTCATAACTCATTAAGGCTATCCTTGCCAACGATCCCCCGTCGATTTCCTACGTATGATATTATTGTTCTTATCTCTATCTGCCCTGGTTCGTGCATTCTCGGTTCCTAGATCGGTACATTTGTGATAACCAAATTTCAAATTGCTGTGATTGGCTGAATTTACCATGTTCTTGCTGCGACAGTGAGTTTGAGCCACTAGCGGAACAATGTTAGCCGGTCAGAAATGATTGCAATTAGTCAACCTGTTTGACGTCCGTGTTCTGTTTTCGATTACAAAAAAGAAAAAATTGTTGTTGCAATCATCAATTTTAGCAAATAGTGAAAGAGAGTCGGCCAATCAGAGGTCACAACTACCGTCACACTTTCTGTCACACTATGGCAGTAGGCATACCGAGTAATGAAAACAATTTTTCATTCTGTCTAGGTCGAAGTAGGGTTGCCACCTGGCTCTTTTTGATTTACAGGCTACCACCATCAAAAATACGGGGTTTAGATTTGAAGAAATTTGAAAATTTGAAGTATTTGAAGAAATAGGCGGTGGTTCTCTCTGAAATGCATGGAAAGCCTATTTAGATATTTCAGTTTATTTATAAGTTTTGTATTTTTTCTCTGTATGTTGCCGTATCTTGATTGGTGAACTGTGTTTGCAATGTGGTTTAAAATAAAAGATTTATTTATTTAAATAGCTTTTAAAAACTCTTAGTGTTGTAAAGCAAAATGTTATACATTTCATGCATACAATCTTCTCATTTCAACTTAAAATTACATTTAATTTGTAATTCCACCTTCACAGTATCAATACTATGGCCGTAGCCAGGAATCGATTGCGGGAGAGGTTTTATTAGGGCCGGAACTGAATCCTGTCATGAGGAAAAAAACATTCGCTCAACTTTATGGGCTAATTACGTGGTTAGTGGAATTTCGCCTTTCAATTTGACAGTGAGATAAAATACAACAATAAAAAAGCGCGAGCGCAGTGAGCGTATGTGTTTTTGGTTCAATACAGAAAAAATTAAAGTGAAAGGGAAACGAGTGTAGCCATAGCAAGATTTTATTTTTAAAGCTTCCTATCCATACTAATATTACGAATACGACAGTATATCTATTTGCCTATCTATTTGTTACCCTTTCACGGCCCATCTTCTTTACCAAAATTTTGGTACTTACTATTCAGAGGTAACTTGCATCCCAGACATTTTTAGGCGGCTTTTTAGCCCGGAAAATCCCCCACGGAATTTTTAAAAATCTAAATTCATGCAAACGAAATTGCGGGGTTTACACCAAGTAATAGAAATTTAAAGCGCGAGTGAAGTGAGCGCGAAATGTTTGATATATTTCCAAAAAAAATTGGTAAGCAAATGCAAGAAATAGTGTAAGTATTATTTTAGGCTTAGGTTTTTGACGGCTTCCCAGGCGCAGTCGCCATTTCAAAATTTCTGGTCTGGTGGGAGGCTTCGGTCATGGCTAGTTATATGGTTAGTATGGCCCTAACGGCCAAGAAATTAGACTGCATCATCACTTACCACTAGAAAAGATTAAAGTCACGGGCTAACTTGTATAAAAAAAGGCTTACATCCTCAAACCAAGCCCCGCCGCCTTGGCTACGACCATGATCAATATCGAGTGGGTTTCGGCTACGCATTGCCGCAAAAGGAAAATATTCTTTCTACTGGACATAACGTCAGTGTTTGATTTCGCCAGCCAGCTCCTGCTGAATTTGTAAAAAACCGGCCAAGTGCGAGTCAGACCCACGCACCGAGGGTTCCGTATTCGGGTATTTTTTCCGACATTTTACTCGAGAAATCAAAAACTGTTATGCATTAAAAAAATATGCATAAAAATAAATAAAAATCTGTTTTAGAATGAACAGGTAAAGCCCTTTCATATGATAACCCACTTGATATATGTAGTTATCTTACTTTGAAAATTGAAAATACTAATATTTGTTCATGAACACATGACAGACGGATAGACAACGAAGTGATCCTATAAGAGTTCTTTTTTGCTTTTGAGTTACGGAACCCTAAAAATATTTAGTTTTATTTGCCCCGTATTTTATTTTCATAATTACAGGTTTCTGTATCCTGAAATACGGGGTAACCAGTAAAATACGGGGCCTCTGGCAACCCTATTCGGAAAACACTGTCACATTCAAGTTAATGTCAAATATTTTGTTTTCAATTACAGAAAGCTGCATCAATCATTATTACAATATTTTCTTTGTTGTGATTGGCTGAATTTTTGAGTTTCAGCCAATAAACAGACTGTTTGCCAATTAAACGTCATAACAATATAAATGCCAGAAAGTTTAACCAAATAAAACAAACTTAATGAGAACCTAGTGAGAATGCAAACGGCACACAATTTATAATACATATTATGTTAGTCGTGTATAATAGATATTATAGTAGTCGTTCACTTTGGTAATAGTCAGATTGTCATCAGTAAAATTGATATTGGTTGATGTATCGTAAATTATTGTTTCGGTGACAAATATTTTTATTATCTATTTATCTTTGAACAGAATGGAATAGAATGAAATGGAATGGAATACAATGATAAATTTTTATTCCTGTAAACTTTTAGGTAAACTTCAAAGTGTTTTTGGATGGTCAGAAAAATTTACCACTGGTTCGGAATGCCGTTCCTACGTTTTCTAGGGTTTCGTACCTCAAAATGAAAAACGGAACTCTTATAGGATCACTTTGTTGTCTATCTCTCTGTCTGTCGTGTGTGTCAAGAAAACCTCTAGGGTACTTCCCGTTGACTCAAAACCATGAAATTTGGCAGGTAACCTAACTGCGTAATTTTGGGTAGTTTTTTTAATCGATAAAGAAAGTTTGCGACATTGTTCAATAAAAAATTTGGATTCCAACTCCTCAATCCTGATGTTGCAGGGGACCTGACTACTAAAGCTAATGGGATTTAAAAAGTGTCGATTATTAATTGATATTGAAGGTATCTATACCAAGTAAACACTTTGTCGTTGACCTCAACCCTGATGCTGTAAGAAATTGCATTCCTAAATCCTGGTGATCCCTCGGGATTTGAAAAGGATCATCCGTTTAAATATTCTTACGTGATACAGAAACAAGTTGCATCCCGGGGACGGGCTATTACGGAGAGGCAACTTTTGTTCTGGGAAATGAAAGGATCGGGATTTTTAAAAACCTAAATCCACGCGAGCGAAGCTGCGGGCATTAGCTAGTTGTAAATATATTTAGAAGCTACTATAAGATAATAGATAAGGTACTTATTTCCTTATATTTTTATTGTATGGCAGCGCGCGGTTTTAAATTATAAATTGCACGTCCTGTCCTTTTCTGTAATACATTTTTTTCTCAATATCTACCGCTTTATCTCATAGCAAGAGTCCGTAAGACATAATTCAGTGAAAATAGGCAAAATATACAATTTTTGCAGTTTCCACGTCAGTACCTGTCGAATTTTTCTAACAGTGTAAGCAGCAGAGCTGAGTTTACCATCAAGTGTTGATATGTGGGTGTTCCATAGAAGCTTTGCATCTAACATTATACCGAGAAACACGGGGTTCTCCTTTATTTTCAACACTAGCCGATGCCTGCGACTTCGCCCGCGTGGATTTAGCTTTTTCGAAATCCCGTGGGAACTCTTTGATTTTCCGGGATAAAAAGTAGCCTATGTGCTAATCCAGGATATTATCTATCTTCATTCCAAATTTCAGCCAAATCCATCCAGTAGTTTTTGCGTGAAGGAGTAACAAACATACACACACACACACACACACACACACACACACACATACAAACTTTCGCCTTTATAATATTAGTCAACATATGATTATTTATCAATGAATTTATGTCATTTAAGGTCCTGGTATTGGGCAGTGTGAATTCAACACACTTAGATTTCTTTGCATTTGGAAGTAAATTGTTAGCAATAAATCAGAGTGACCTGTGATATGGCATTACATATAGTATACATTGTCAAAAATTATAATATTAAAGCTGTGCGTATTGTGTGAGGAATAGGTTGCAAGAGAGTTGCAACTTGCAGGGTTTGATGCATGCGCTATTGCCAGCAAACATGAGACATATTTTTATCTACAGGCAACGTCTGAGTAGGTAACGCATACGTCTAACGCAAGTTGAAATGTAGCAGTGTATTTAGTTAGACCTATCGACAAGTTTGGAGTTGGGTGCAGTCTAAATGTGGCCCGTGTGTTTAGACTGTCAGTTTCTGTCAGTTTCACGTGTCGTCCCCCGCACTTCACCACCCCGCTTGCACAAATCGAGACAGCACGAAATTTTCAAGATTTCTGGGTGTAATTTCTGCTTTTCGTAGTTCCAACATAATTATAACAATATAAAATATATAACGATAATTTTTTTACTACATAATATTCATTAAATTTTCTAGGTCTGTGGTTTTTCCAAATTTCATTAAATTGCTTCGTTGTCTAGAAAAACGAGCACAAAGTTGGGCCTTTTTTTAAAGAAAAATACAAATCTTTGAGCCCCTGTAATTTTAAAACTACATATTTTTAGAAAAATCTAAAACACCACAGACACAGATATTAGTTTCTAGACTATATCTGCAAAATTTCATGGACTTTGGTTGCTTAATATTCAAATGAAATGGGAACTACGATTGTATGGAGTAAGTGACGGAGAGAGCCCTGACTTTTACACGTGAATTGGTCACATAATATGTTAGTATCTCTTCTACAATGTAATGACGTCGATGTTGTGAAGGACGTCTAATGATCTTACCAAGCATTATAGAGAGAGAGCCAGCGCGTGCCAGATCTTCGTCATTTTATAAAAGCTGAAAGTTTCTTTCTCTGCGTATTGTACCCAACACAGGGAGGAACGATCAGTGACTATGAAGTTTGGATTATGGTGGCTTTACGAGATAACAGGTAATAAGGATGTAAAAAATCTTACGTATAAATATAAAGTCTAACTAGAGTATATTCAGTAGCCATACTGCCGCTGGTCGTACGCCTTCGCCCACGTTACAATAATTTTGCATCGCTATTTTTTTTAATTCAGATACAGGTTAGCCCTTGACTGAAATCTCACCTGGTGGTAAGTGATGATGCAGTCTAAGATGAAAGCGGGCTAACGTGGAAGGGGAATGGCAATTTTTATTAAACACATACTTCAATTGTTTCTAGACGGCATCGTACCGGAACGCTAAATCGCTTGACGGCACGGCTTTACCAGTAGGGTGGTAACTAGCCACGGCCAAAGCCTCTCACCAAACCGACCAGAGATTTACAAATTATAAATCCCATCCCCGGATGGGAATCGAACCCGGGACCTCCCACTGATAAGACCACAGTGCTTACCACTGCGCTAGGGAGGTCGTCAAAACGACTACTAGTTAATACTACTATCACACGAGTAGAATGGATATCTACTCGTGTACTACTATCATACAGTATGTGATGTAGCGACTACCTCTGACGCCTGTGGGCGCTAGAGTTCCAAGATCAAACAATGTACAAACACAATCTACCTAGTTTTTTTTTGTAAATAATTATACACTGTACACTGTAATTAACAGCGAGAAGAGTTAATCAGTAGGTATTTATGTCCGCAAAGGTCAATAATATTATCGTATTGCATAAATTATCTTATGTGTTTAATTGGCAAACTTCATTAGACAGTAATACTTAATTACCATTTTAATTACATACCTATT
The DNA here is from genome assembly GCF_905333055.1 of Maniola jurtina. Classification (NCBI taxonomy): domain Eukaryota; kingdom Metazoa; phylum Arthropoda; class Insecta; order Lepidoptera; family Nymphalidae; genus Maniola; species Maniola jurtina. The sequence goes on along the minus strand of NC_060037.1, from coordinate 2,729,660 downwards.
GAATAAAAAAAACAATTTATCTTCTTTTTATTTACTTAACTTTATTTTTAGGAAAATTTGTGAAAATTGTATAATGTTCTCAAGGGTGTGTGTGAAGTCTACCAATCCGGACTTGGCCAGCGTGGTGCCCCTACTACGGCCTAAACCCTTCTCATTCTGAAAGGAGACCTGTGCTCAATAGTGGGTCAGCAATGGGTTGATCATAATGATGATGCTACGTACCTACTATGTTTTTTTTTAATAGATTAGCGTTTGGCTGCATTCAGATCTGCTAGCAAGTGATAATGCAGCCTAAGATGGAGCGCGCTTGCCTAGAAGATGCTGTAATTATACTATAGGTATTTCTGTTCCAGCTATGTTTAGGTGGAAAGCAGCCTTAGAATGCAGTACATCATGCTGATATGTCATGACTCATGTCGTGACACATTGGCGTGCAGCATGCCTAGGTAGGTATGTTGTTTTGACGCGCACATTGCCCTATTATGCAACTTTGTTGGAGATAAGGAGCTTATGATATTTTGTGGTACTTTGATCTTTAATCTACGCGTTACAAAAGGATAGGACAGACGAGATTCAGGCGGCGCAAGACTGTGGCGTGTGGAAGTTCCATGAAATATACAAAAATTGCTTTTATCTTCAAGATATCAGTTTAAGAAGGGGTTTAGTAATACACTCCAAACATACGTAGTTTGGCTTTCATTTGAATACTAACCAATCACACTCATTGAAATTTTGTAGATACGTTCTAAGAAAATCTATGTTTGCGGTTTCCAGATTTCCGTTAAAATATTCAGTTTCAAAGTTACACGATTTTAAGGATCTTCTAAAAATATAAAAGGAAAAGATGACTGATCTATCACTGCACAGCTCAAACTCCTGGACGGATCGGGCTGAGAGGCATGCAGATATAATGACATAAACATCCGCTTAGAAATGATTTTAAAAAATTCAACCCTTAACACTAAAGGAAGTAAAATAGGGGTTTTAAATCTGTGGAGTCCACGCGGAAATCGCGGGCATAAGCTAGTATTCAAATAAGAACCAAACTATATATTTTGTATGGAGTGACTGACGGACAGTCCTCTGTGAATAGGTGTTCGTGATGTTATTAAGGCTTCAAGGTATACCACAGACGATTTTAATATCTACAAATGAATATTTGATCACGTTGTAGGTATTTGGCATTGAAGCATTGTTACAAAACAACATAGGTACCCACTTGTGCCATTTGGTGGGAAGCCTTGGCAATCGCACAAATCGCCACTTCGCTCCCAATCGATACCGAGTGAAGGGCTCTTTAGATTGATTCCATTATTGTGAAAGAGTCGACAATCACGGCTTTTAAATGATTTAGTTTTTTTATTCCGAATCTGTTCTATTAATTTCTATATATCGGTGGCCAGTGATAGCTTAGTTATTATCTCCAGATTACAGATAGATTTCATAATAACTCAAAATTTAAAAAACTCCCGACACAAAAACCTCTATAAGAAAATAAAAAATAGCTGACAACTTTCAAACCGATTTTCTTTGATTATAGCTAAGAACACTCTCGATCAAGCCACCTTTCAAACAAAAAAAAGTAAATTAAACTCGGTTCATTCGTTTAGGAGCTACGATGCCACAGACAGATACACAGACGCACGTGTAACTTATAACACCCCTCTGTTTGGGTCGAGAGTTAAAAACATACGTAAGTCCTAGTCAAGTCGTCCGGGATTTGTACACAATCCTGTCTTTTCTGAGTTATGTGGATTTTAAGTAGGTAATAAAACATTATTACATTACAAATTACAATTCTGAAATTGCATCCAGTGTAAAATAAATTAAACCGACGCAAATACTTTTTCCTACCTTATAAAGGTTATATGCAAGAGAAGCGATTTCGGGAACAACCCGCAGCAGGTTCGAGAATTATGAGGAAAACCCTTAATGCGGAATGCGGACGATATTGAGAATAACAATAATGATGTACCATGTGAAACCGAGTGTGTTAACTGTGTTGATGGACCGCACAAAAACTGATTCGTGTGTACAACATACTACATATACTTGAAAAGAAATTGCATGAATGCAACGCCTTTCTGTGTATCGCGATTCAGTCACTATTTTTATTTGGGACCTGCTAAATCATACAATGCGTACATTTTGAGATCTCACTCGCCATTGCTCTGTGTGTCAACTATTATGTCAAAAGTACGGTTTTAGTCTTTAACGACGTGTGGATCTGTGTATCTGTCTGTAGCATCGTAGTTCCTAAACTAATGAACCGATTTTAATTTAGTTTTTTTTTGTTTGAAAGGTGGCTTGATCGAGAGTGTTCTTAGCTATAATCCAAGAAAATTGGTTCAGCCGTTTGAAAGTATCAGCTCTTTTCTAGTTACTGTAACCTTCACTCGTCGGGGGTGTTATAAATTTTTAATTTACACTAGTTATCTTATCTAAATTAGTCTGTCTGTACTGTATGTCCTACAACTGGCAAAGGTATTTCTTCGATTTCTCCACAACTCCCTAGTCTGTGCCTCTTCCCCTATCTTCGCCTCGGCCTGCCACGCTGGCATAGATCGTTATGGGGTGTCCAAAAAGAGGTAGATTCAAAGAAGAGCTTTTATTTAAAATCCTCTGCGTTTGTTAGCATACAATTACTACAAAATTAGTATAGGCCTATCTAATATAATAGTAGTGGTAAATACCACCCTTAAATAAACAAATCAATAAAATTAAACACGGTAAATTAAACTTAATTAATTTTACGTTATTGGCATACAAGACGATACCACAAAGCCAGTCACTTGACACTGACTCACGCAACCAGAGCATGAAACCTCTAAAAAACAAACGTATTAAGTTAATATAATATTATCTATTTCACAACACACCCTTCCCGCATACCCACCTAATTTGTTAACCCCCGACCCAAAAAGAGGGGTGTTATAAGTTTGACGTGTGTATCTGTGTATCTGTGTATCTGTGTGTCTGTGTATCTGTGTATCTGTGTATCTGTGTATCTGTGTATCTGTGTATCTGTCTGTGGCATCGTAGCGCCTAAACGAATGAACCGATTTTAATGTACTTTTTTTTGTTTGAAAGGTGGCTTGATCGAGAGTGTTCTTAGCTATAATCCAAAAAAATTGGTTCAGCCGTTTAAGAGTTATCAGCTCTTTTCTAGTTTTATTGTAGAAAAGAAGGTTACATAAACGGTAGGTTCATAATATTATGTCAATTGACAAATGTCAAGCTGTCGAGATGGACGTTGCCAAAATACATAATTATTTATTTGAAAATGATGTTTTGGAAAACTCAGATACTTTAGATCGTAGGCGCGGAAAAGTCCAAGAAAATCAGTTCAGCCGTTCAGCCGTTTGAAAGTTATCAGGTATTTTCGGTCTTTTCTAGTTACTGTAACCTTCACTTGTCGGGGGTGTTATAAATTTTTAATTTACACTTGTTAATATAATGGGTCAAAAAGACCCAGCAGATTCTCTGCTTGTAAAATTTTAATTAAACCGGGCTTCGAGATCAATGCCTGTATTATTACCTACTTTTACTATAAATGCGAAAGTGAATTTATTTGTTGGTCTGTGGGGTTTCCCTTCAATCACGTCGCAACGGAGTAACGGATCGACGTGATTCTGGATGGATATTGGGTACAGTTAAAAACTTGATAGTAACGTAGACACTCGCTAAGAAAGGATGTTTAAAAATTAAAGCGCTAAGGGGAAAAATAGAGGTTTGAATTTTGCGTAGTACACGCGAACAAGTCACATAAGCTAGTCAAAAATAAGTGAGTGATATTTATTAATTTTTATTTTATAATTGATTTTGATTAAATATTTTACTTTAAGTAGAGATAAGCTGATTTAACTTAGCTACCTCTTAACATAGCTTCTAATAATATACGCCATTAGAATATCGATAAAAGGAAGTTTATTTCGCAGTATAAATTTATTGAATACTAAACGATTAAGTTGAACATTTTGTATCAGTAAATGGTCAATAAGTTAACTATTAGGTACGACAAACATTACATCAGTTAACATGAGAATAACAAGTGGGTCAAATGTGTCCGGTAGCGACTACTAGTGCCATAAAATATTATGTGACTGTTCAAGTGTTAAAAAGTCGTTATAAACTAATTTATGTCCACATTATGATAACTTCGCAATTCGCAAAGTCCTCGAGCGAATATCCTCGGGTTCGCATAAATTATGAAAATTATAGCGTATTTTCGGCAGATAAGGATATAATATGAGTGTGTTCATGTTTTATTATATGTGATTTTTGTAAGCTTACGCGTGAGTATAGGGTAAGTGATATATTTAAAACAAATTTATAACACCCCCGACGATCCAAAGTATCTGAGTTTTCCAAAACATCATTTTCAAATAAATAATTATGTATTTAGGCAACGTCCATCTTGACAGCTTGACATTTGTGTATTGACATAATATTATGAACCTAACGGTTATCTAACCTTTTTTCTACAAGAAAACTAGAAAAGAGCTGATAACTCTTAAACGGCTGAACCAATTTTTTTAGATTATAGCTAAGAACACTCTCGATCAAGCCACCTTTCAAACAAAAAAAACTAAATTGAAATCGGTTCATTCGTTTAGGCGCTACGATGCCACAGACAGATACACAGATACACAGATACACAGATACACAGACACACAGATACACAGATACACACGTCAAACTTATAACACCCTTCTTTTTGGGTCGGGGGTTAAAAACGGGGGGCGCACGCAATAGAAGTAATAAAGAATATAGTGTGCTGTCGTTGAGAAAACAACAACTCGGACACGCATTACCAATCTAAAAATCCATACTAATAACTAATATTATATATGCGAAATTGTGTGTGTCTGTCTGTCTATCTGCTAGCTTTTCATGGCCCAATAGTTTAACCGATTTTGATAAAAGGTACAGAGTTGACTTACATCCCGGGGAAGGACAGGCTCCTTTTCATCTCGGAAAATCAAAGACTTCCCACGGGATTCTTTAAAGCCCATCCGTTTAACCTATTTATACGAAATTTGGTTCAGAGGTAGCTTGCATCCCGGAAATTGACATAGGCATTTTTTTATCCCGGAAAATCAAAGTTCCCACGGGATTTAAAAAAAACGAAATCCACGTGAACGAAATCGCGGGCAACATCTAGTTATTAATATTGTTAGTAAAATTATTAAGTCAGATGAATAAAATACACGTTTTTGACTTTGATGTTGTGTTTGTGAAAATCTACCACCGTTTATAATGGATATGTGTTATTTTAGAACTGGATGCCATGGAACATGTTTTTAGTAATAAACAAGCAAGTAGTAGAAATACTTCTCATTTGTTTTTATTGTATATGGAAAAACACGAGCGTTCGAGAATTCCGTAGTTCCATCATAACATGTTATGCTTAGACGTATCACAATACAGTGGTGATAATTCAGTTGAACATTATCTAAACTAATGTCAGGTCTAAAAGCAGAACCTACTATCGTCTTAACGACAAATCCTGTGGAAAGCATACCTATAAACCTGCTACAATTTTAGAGAATTTGTACAACAGAATTAGTAGCACCAATCTCCTGAACATATTACCATAACTGACTGACTGACAGATAGTGTACAATTTAAACTGGTGGACTTAAAACGAGGAAATATTTCTTGAGTATCCTTGGTGTGTACCAAGGAAGGACTTACAAAAACAACGGGATCTTTAAAAAAAGTAAATATAAGCGGACGAAGTTGCGGGAATAACTAGTATTATTCCCGCGAAACTAAAGCTTTTTTCAACAAAGCCCTGGGCAAATATAAATCATGCCCTTATAAATAATTCACCTTTCAATCTTTCTTTTGAGCCCCTGGAGCATACAATAAACTGAATAAAACACCAGTTTTGACTTTTGATGAATCCTTTGTTCCTAAATATTTTGTGGTTTTCGGATTGTCAAAGAAAAAACTCGAAACCGGAGAAAGAAAATACAACATCTGATAATATTATTGTCGTAATCATAAATTCAATATGGCACATGTTCGAGATTTCAAATTACGTAATTAAGTCTATCTTGAATGAATAAGTTCAAAGAAGCTGTAAAAAGTATTCCTTGAAAATGCCTGACCTATAGTGGAATGATTTACAATCAAATTTTTTCCCGAGTAAAAACCCAATTAAAAGAGCTATTTTGGTACTTTACTAAATCGAATTTCAGAAAAAATATATTTTAATTTTTGTTACAACATTTAGTTCAGTTTCTTACAGCATTCTTTAGTTTACAATTACATCTTGATAGACCTTTGTTTTTTGACTTTAATCAGAAACCAGGATCAATATTGATCCTGTTTGGTTCGAAATATCACTTAGCACTTTAAAGTATCTGCATTCTCTGCCGATAACGAACTAAGGAAAACAATGTTGAACTCGTAAAGTCACAACTTTTTACGATGCAATAAAATATACTACATACTAAAACTGCTAAATTTTAAAACTAAAAGTGTCGATTTTAGTTTTAAAATTTAAAAAGTAAGAATATTTTATGGAAAACTTTATTGAAATCTCAGCAAATGTCTTTTGTTAGTCGTTTGAACACAGCCCACTAAATAAAGAAGCATTGGCCTATTTAAAAATCTGCTCCTTAAAGTTGAATCGACGTAAAGAACTCTTCTGTAAGTAAACCAGGTGGCACGGTGAAACGACCCATTTCGTGGGCCACAATATGTCCGTGTCCACGCTACAGGTCAGCGAGCAATACACGGATAACCTAATTTCGGGTTGACCTAGCAACATCTCTACTGACAATAGACATCAATTAGGTAATATACCACGAAAAAAAAACCTAGTTTAGAGATAGTAAAAGAAATTATGATTACAAAAAACGGGTGGCACCTAAGAACGTTGGAGGAGGAATACAGAGGAACGTCGATGACGTTCCTGATGATGACTCTGTTTATTCCCGGGAGACAGACACGCAACGACGCTATAGAAGCTTCGCTTCAAAAGATACAGGCTATTCATTAGTTGTTAGATTAAAAAAATTAAATATATCTATCAGGAAGCAAGCTCCAAATAAAGAAGCATCAGACATGTCGACAGACAAATCGACATGAAGAGCTCTCTAATAAGTAAACCAGGTGATACAGCGAAATGCCCTATTAAGTGGTCCACAACATATCCGTGTCCACGCTCCAGGTCAACGAGCAATACACAGGTGACCTAATTCCTGGTTGACCTAGCAACGTCCTATACTGACAATGGCCACAAAATAATATACTATCGAAAATAGTTTCCATTTTAGACAAAATAAAAGAAATAAGACGTAAAAAGAATGGTTGATCAACTCCAGTTACTAGTCCATACTATCCATACCAATATTATAAACGCGAAAGTGTGTCTGTCTGTCTGTCTGTCTATCTGACTGTCTGCTAGCTTTACACAGCCCAACAGTTTAACCGATTTTGATGAAACATACGGAGTTAGCTTACATCCCGAGGATGGACATAGACTACTTTTTATCCCGGAAAATTAACGAGTTCCCATCGGATTCTTCAAGGCCCATCCGTTTAACCGATTTATACGAAATTTAGTACAAAGGGAGATTACGTCCCGGAAATTGACATTGAATTGATAAACTTTTTATCCCTGAAAAGCAAAAAGTTCCCACAGGATTCATGACAACCTAAACCCACGCGGATGAAGTCGCGAGCATCATGCAAATAAACGTTTCCCTCTAGATTATTTCTTTGTACATCATTCTGGAATCCGGTTATCAAACTAATCAAAATTCTTGTGATGTTATTATCTCTAATAACTTTTGGCTAATTTTCTGATTCGATTATGTTATTATCTTTGATGAGACAAATTAAATAAATAGATGTAATTGCAAGAGAAAATTCTCAGGGAATTAACGTCACTTACAAAATGGTTCTATTTAAAATAGCTTTAAAGTTAACATACATAATATAATGCCTGCAATAGGTTTGCGGGAATGTCGATGGTTGAAAAAATTAAAAGAATTCTCCTATCTAAACATTTGAAAAACCCAATTCTTGGAGCAAACTAATGGATTAACTTCCATCATATAAACTGATATGTTACCATCAATTCAAGATCTATTAGTCACATCTAACATCTATTAGTTCTGCAAAAATCACTGCAGTGACTGACAGATCTAATACAATGACTGATGTTTGATGATAAATATCTGGATCTGGATAATCCTCTGCTCTTCCATCGTCCATCTGCTTATTCCGTTTATCCACCCTAAAACAGCCACCTACTAGGACAGCGGATTTTTATTTTTCTTATAACGGGCACACGTTTCTAAGCATATACCATAGGGTTTTGTTTTACGGTGGATTAACGGAACTGATGCAAGACCTATCATCTAAAAGGACCCTTAAGTTGAGTGTTGTTTACTCACAAACTTACGTATGTGTATCACAAGTACTATAGGCACCATAGTATATTATGCTCAAGTGCTTTACTTTATAGCTCAAAACAAGAGCTGTGCTTCATACTTTCAAAGACAAAGATATGTATGTATACGTTTGTCTATAACGCCCACTCTCGCTATTACATATCCGATGTGACCTATTTTTAGCTTCTGAGCTAAAAATGAAGTTTTCCTATATGTTTTTAGAAACCGAGTGTTTTCCATCCATTTCATCATGGGATTTTACGTGTTATTTTAGACTTTTTTTTCTAAGCCGTGTAATTTAGCTGTATTCAACATTAAACACCAATTTGTAGGGTTCCGTAGCAAAACAAGGAACTCTAATAATTTCGTCTGGTTCGTCTGTCCATCTGTCTGTGTTGAGTGACAGTCATTTTAAAAATAAACAATAAGAGCTGTAAGGTTGTTTAATACAGTTTTATAAATCTGCTACCTCTACACAGAGGATTAATAAAATAACTTCATGATTTTTTGAATGCTTTACAGTAAATTCTTTCTAAAGCTGAAATTCAACAGTTCCTTAATTTAAAAGCTAGGCACACAGTGTAACTTTTGGAAACAAACTCAATTAAAATTAACCCTTTCACTTAAAGAGAGGGTAAATCTGCCCTAGTTTCGGTGCCATGCACCCACAAAAGCGTCGGTATGATATTCAGCCCAGCCTTTATAAACTAGGCTTGCCTGTTAGATTTTCTTTATGAAATTAAAGTAGCCATGTTAGAAGGAAGTGGAAGAGGAAGTATACTCTTCTAACATATATACCCGGGATTTAACCAGGATCATATTTTTAACCGACTTCAAAAGGGGAGGAGGTTCTTAATTTTTTAGGGTTGCGTACCCGAAGTGTGCCAATGGAACCCTATTATATGTAGTGCAACTTGAGCATTGACGCGTTTGGATGGCGAATTGCGTGTGCACGTGATTGGTTGATACGTTGACTTTCGCTTCCCGGATTCGCCAAATTTTTCCCACTACGCTGCTTCAGGTCCAAATTGTTCGTCGGGCACTATATTAAGCTTCCGCTGACCGTCTTTCTATCTGTCAGCGGGCTTTATCTCGTGAACCACAATGTCAAAGTCAAATTATCTATTCAAATTGGGTATTATTGTACACTTTTTGATTGTCTTTTACTGTAATAGGTAGAGAGTGTTCACAGAATGTGTATTTCTATTCCCGCTATAACAACTCCTATTATAAAAATTTTAAAAATGGCCTTCATGAAAATTATAGCCGCTAATAGACAGATAGATAGACAGACGGACGGTCGAACGGACGGACAGAGGCAGGTTAGTATTAGCGTCCTGTAAAAATATGGCCCCTAAAAATTATTATTATGCTTTGTAGTTGCATTTGAAGTCGGCTATTTGAAAGGAAGATTGATAAAATACTTGCCTACTAACCGCAAGCTACACCGTGAAGGTCGTCAAAAATTGAATTAATTAAGTACGCGTACCTAATTATACTCGTTAAATTCTGACCACAAACTAGATTTAGATCTTAATTTAAAGTGTAATCACGATAAACTGACTGGTTATTAGCCTTGAGGAACCAACCGAGCTACTAGAACCTCAAATTAAATAACAACATTAAAGTTGCAAGCACACTGCCGCAAAAGGACTATTGGAGTCCTAAGGCGCAAGAATGGCGACCTCGCACGAAAAGTGCAGCGTTGGAAGACCCCCCGACACACGCGAGTCGCAGGGAGCCGCTGGATTCAGGCGGCGCAAGATTGTGGTGTATGAAGTCCCTACAAGAGACCTCTGTTCAAGAGTGGACGTTTATCGGTTGATAATGGTGATGTGGTTAATAACGTTAACAGCGGGTATAGCGGGCGGGTTGTCGGCTTTTTTTCAGCTACAATTATGTATAAAGGATTGTCACCTACAGAACCATTCTTCCTAGATAACGATTCATATCAGTGGTTATTAGAATCTAGACCAATGAATCGCGACTGCGTTCTCAAGTTCTAGGTTAATATTCTACGGCTATTCCTGTCGGGTCGCCGACCTCGTCCGGTCTCGGACTGCAGACTAGATATTATGTCGTAGGTATTAAGCTAACTATGATTAGGCTTTTTTTCTTTCCAATTACATATAACAATTTTTTTTTTAATTCTAAACTAAGTCTTGCCTAAGATTTCTTACGAGCGAGGATGGCCAAAGCCCTTCTCAGTAGTGAGATTTTCAGTATTATGATGATGATGATGATGACGAATAATGACGGCATCCGTACAAAATCTGAAGTAACGAGCAAATTGCAGAGCGTTGCTGGACAGTGGATACAAGACCGTGGACTGTCGAAATTTTTTCAAGAGACCTACGAGTATATTCAGCGGTGGGCGTCAATATTATAACGTTCTAAGAATGTATTTTTTTTTTAAATATATGAGCCTTGTATAGCGCCCGGCAAACAACTTGGACCTGAAACAGCGTAGTGGGAGAAAGTTGACGAATCCGGGAAGCGAAAGTCGACGTATTAAATCAATCGCGTGCACTCGCGCCGACTGATCAACCAATCGCGTGCATCCGCCATTCACCAGCCTATCGCGTCAATGCTCAAGTAGTTTGCCGGGAACTATACAAACAAATGGTAATCTTACCTAGATTACAATTTGTATGTACAAGTAGTACGTAGCCACTGTAGAGTGTAGACAATAGACTGTCACAATACAAGCAAGCAATTACAGTTTGAGAAATTGCCGGGGCGTGTATGAATGCCACGGCTCAACCATGTGATAACCATTGTTTACGAATGTAATTTAAGTTTCGTCTATTATTAGGAGTTCTTAGGTTCATCAGAAACGAAGTTTTCACTTTAAAGGCAAGTTTAAAAGTTAAAGATATAGGTTATTAAGTACATGAGAATCCAAAATATTTTATTTTTTTTACTTAGTATCAAACCCAATCTAAGTAATTTTATGAATACGAAGGCTAAAGGACCTGGAAAACCAGGCGCGAAGGAAGCTACCTGTTCCGGGCCTTTACAATTGTTTCCCGCATTCTTGAAGTCTACACGTCTTTCTGCATGCGTCTATCAGGCCGCGACAGACCAACAATAATTTTCATGAAGCACCCCGAGGGTTCGAAATTGGCCGAGACCACACTAACAAATCCCGACTTGAGTATATTTGTAAACAAGTTAAAACATACCCTGGTGCAAAAGGAGCAGCCGCAACCAGATATGACGGTGATTTTGTCCGGCGTAGCGTCTTCCAAGCACAGCTTGCAGTTGATCGGGGCGGTAGGTACGAAGACACCTCCAGCGCCATCCAGAGAATACCTGCAGACAATGAAATATGACTTTATAAGAGAATTATATAATTTTTAAAGAAACTAAAACAAAATCGGTCAAGTGCGAGTCGGATCGCACACGAAGGGTTCAGGTACCATCGTTTAAGAAATAACACTTAATTTTTCATTGCGGCCATTTTTAAATTTTTATTGCTTGTTGTTATAGCAGCAATAAAAATACAAATTATGTGAAAATTTCAACTTTCTACCTAATACGGTTCACGAGATATAGAACAGACAGACGGACGCAGACGAACGGACGGACAGCGGAGGCTTAGTAACAGGGTCCCGTTTACACCCTTCAGGTACGGATCCCTAAAACTGCTTCTACTTGATGTATCCCCTTTAGCCAAGTATACTTAAATGTTTTTTTGGAAGATGAAATAAAAAAGCTTCCTTAATGTGTTACAAATTGACGAGACACTGTTGAAGTCAACTGTTTATTGTACTAAATTTGAGTGATTTGATGAAAAGTTCCATCCTCCGTCTCCTAAGATTTTCATCAAAACTTCACCAAAAAAGATAAGCTAAATTACAGTTTTGAAATTTAAATTCCCATTAACAATAATAACAGTTCTGTTTGCATAGTTATTAACGTAATTATAACACAAAATTAAAAACTACCTACCTCAAATTAATGTTTACAATTGAACAAAAAAGACAGAGTTTTGAAATGAAGGCTCCCAAGGTAAATAGTGGTAATTTTATTCGACTGAATAATTTGCATAATGAATATTGCAACAATGACCCAAAACAAAAAATGCCATTCTATCACTCTAGTTACAAAACAAAAAAAGGTCATGAGTTGATAATTAAGTAACATAGGTTACTGTACTCAGGCTTTAATGCAATGAATACATTCGAAATCAAGGGCGATTAACTTAAAGACCTGGACGATGGCGTAGGCTACTTTTTATTCCGGGAAACCAAAATCCCGCGGGATTTTTCATGTGGAATAAGACGTGGCCATCAGCTAGTAATGTTGTGTCATAAAACAAAATAAATAGAAGTACTTAAATCTCTTTGGATGAAACCGATATGAAATTGTAGTAGATACTTAATGGTTTGGTGGAAAGCCATGAATCAAAAAAATATATACTGCAATAATGTCATAAAACCATAGATATGTCATAAAACAAAATAGATACAAAAAGGGATCACACAGTATAGTGACAATATAAGCAATTAACATGGGTTACTGCACTCGAGACAATGGCACAATCAACACTTTCGAAATGAAGGCCGATTCCATACAATATGTGGGAATCAGTGGCGTGCAGCTCATTAGAGGCGTAAAAGCACTGCTTAGCCTAATCGAATAAATCAATGCTTATCACTTATTATACAATCACTTCGTTGGTTGTCGTTACGCCAACTGCCAAGTGCCCCTGGGCCCTGAGGCTCTTACAGTGTGACGATAGCAGTCACCTCTGATTGGCCGATACTCTCTCACTATTGGCTGAAATGTATTCTTGCAGCAACAATTTATCATAAATTCAGCCTATCAGACGAAAAATGTCCTCTAATATCCTCCTCCTGTGGTGGTGGTGGAGGTGGTGTCTTCGTTATATTTTGAACTATAAGTAACTATTTCGTAAATCAAAAGCATCTTATTCGAAGTACTAAATATAATAAACCACCCTTACCCATACTTTCAGCTTAGATCAAACACCCGCTCAAAATATTCCACACCCTCTCGAAATACAATACATATTTCAACTCCACATCGCTAACGTACGAGTAACTGATAGCATTTCAGACACATGGTGTCATAATATACCGATTTCTTTGTTTTCTTTTTAGTCCATCTTCGATAGTGCCGGTAGCGATGGTATGATTTTGTAGTGTATGTATAACTAAATAACATAGCCACTGATATAGAGTAGAGGACCTCTAGGTCAATTAAGGATTTAATCCCAACAAAAGGACAGAAGAGGAATGGACCCTTTACAAACTTTCAGCTTTTATCAAGCACCACATCCAAATAATCCACGCACTCTCAGAATACAACTTCCGCGTCGTTACAACTCACGTAACATGTTGGACACGTGGTACTATGTGGTATCATACCGGTTTCTTTGTTTGGCTTTATTTCTTTGTTGTTTTCGAGTTATTTTAATTCAATTAAAGTTTCTCATTACCTGAGTGTGGATAAACATTTTAATTGGTTTAGATTTTTCCTCTAAGCTTTGTACTTATTATGTGTTATAACGTCAAATGATAGGAGTCATAGTGTTTAAGAGGGCTCTCTCCGTCACTCGTTTCATACAATCGTAGTTCCAATTTCATTTGAATATTAAGCAACAAAAGTCCATGAAATTTTGCAGACATATTCTAAAAGCTAATATCTATGTCTGTGGTTTTCCAGATTTCTGTTAAAATATTCGGTTTCAAAGTTACGCGGTCTTAAAAATTTTCATACAAATCTTTGAGCCCCTGTAATTTTAAAACTACATATTTTTAGAAAAATCTAAAACACCACAGAAACAGATATTAGTTTCTAGAATATGTCTGCAAAATTTCATGGACTTTGGTTGCTTAATATTCAAATGAAATTGGAACTACGATTGTATGAAACGAGTGACGGAGAGAGCCCTGTTAAATTAAACCATTGTTTTCATTAAATCATCAAACTTTATGTAAAGCTTGAGCTAAAAGTTTGATTATTCGACAGTTTTCAGAGTTCCAATCAGTTCCGTCCTTAATTAATTTAGGACAAAAGTTGTAAACACTGTTATGAGTACACTTACCTCAGTAATTTTTTTGTCAATCAATTACGTAAGCTACTTATTTGATTCCTGCATTATGTGTTTAAAAATTACTTATTTGAAATTAAAACAAATAAAATAAATAAAACCTAAAAGACCTAAAATGACACGAAAGGACTTACAAAAATATTTAACAGTTTTCAAGTAACAGAAAACGTTCGAACAAAACATTATTTTGTTTAACGGTTGTGGAAGGCACAGAAATAATGGGGTTCGGTTTCAGAACCTTGTAAGTTGTAACCAAAATTATATTCATGATATTGGCTTCTCTAACGCATGTTCGCCTCACGCAAGCCCGTCCCTGGTACAGACCTAATCTTGAACTTTTTAATAGACCCGGAAAAAGTAAATGGAAATACTGGTCTTATTTTCATGCTTCATATATTTGCAAAATAACTAATCTCGAAATCAGTAATAATACACTGAAAAATTTAAAAAGTCCCCGACACAAAAACCTCTATAAGAAAACTAGAAAAGAGCTGATAACTTTCAAACGGCTGAACCGATTTTCTTAGATTATAGCTAAGACCACTCTCGATCAAGCCACCTTTCAAAAATTTAAATTGCTGCCACCTTTCAAAAAAAATTAATTGAAATCGGTTCATTCGTTTAGGAACTACGATGCCACAGACAGATAGACAGATACGTGACACGTCAAACATATAACACCCCTCTTTTTGGGTCGGGGGATAAAAATATTTTTTTTAAAGAATATTAGCCACGTTAATATTTACTAATTAATACATATTTCCTTTTCCCCTCCAGCTAGGGTCCGAAAGTGTTAGAATAGCGACCTCGCACCGGTAATGGAAGCGTTGGCAAACTCGTCTCACTAAAAATTATAGTGCCTACTAGCATAGTAAGTAGTATGTAGTGCTAGTGGTTTGCGTAAACCAAATTCGTCACTTCTTATTATCACGTTATCTATGACTAGCGACCCGCCCCGGCTTCGCACGGGTGGACATTTATTTTTTAAGCTCTCTGAAAAAAAAAATCTATGGAAAAGTGGTTATAATGGCTAAAATATAAATGTTTGGTTTATACTATCGCGGACTTTTTTGTAGGCATTATTGAGTTCTACAACTTTTCTATAGAAGTCAACCATACATCTCTAACCATTTAGGCAGCGTTCGCGAGAATCGTTAACGTACGGCAGTTTTTTCGACGCCTTACTCCACAATTTTCACTACCACGAAAAATCCTATCTATTTTCCGGGATAAAATATAGCCTATACGGATTCGGAAGAATCCCTCTAAGTAATGGTAAAAGAAATTTTGAAATCGGTCCAGTAGTTTTTGAGCCTATTCAATACAAAAATACAAAGGTTTCCTCTTTATAATATTAGTATAGAAGTACCACGTATCGAAAGCCTACCGCCAACATCATCACTTACCTACTAGGGCTTGAGCTCCGGAGTTCCGCGTTTGGTGTACCTAATTCCGGAGCTTCGAACGATTACAACTTCGTTTGTAAAACCGGAGTTATTGTGAACATAACGGAGTTTCGATTTTCACATTTTTAGAAGAATGTTGAGGTTTTTCAGCGGTTACATATACAGCACAAAGTCTTTATACTTACTTATGAAATAATGTAAAACTTTTCCAATTTTATCAATGGAAAATATTAAAACTAAACGCATTATTTAGTCACATTCAATTTTTTTTTGTGAAGCTTGGAACTCCGGACTTGGAACACTGAGCATCAAAACCAGAGTCCGGAGCCGAATAATAGTCCGAGTTTTAAGCCCTATTACATACCATGCACTGTGAGATCGTAACTTGACATAAAATCTATACTAATAAATAAAATTGGAGTGTCTGTCTGTAATTTCGAAATAACTACCTCATATTAAGCTCATATGGTTATTTGAACGATACCATAACTGAATCACACGTTTTTAAAATTTTTGTCTGTCTGTCTGTCTGTCTGTCTGTCTGTCTGTCTGTCTGTCTGTCTGTCTGTCTGTCTGTCTGTCTGTCTGTCTGTTTGAAAAGGCTAATCTTTGGAACGGCTGAACCGATTTTGACGGGACTTTCACAGGCAAGTAGAGGATTGACCAGGGCGTAAAATAGGCTACTTTTTTAACCGACTTTTAAAAAGGGAGTTGTGTTTTTCTACCTATGTACACCGAAATCTCCGAGATTTCTGAACCGATTTGCGTAATTTCTTTTTTAATCGATAGAGGAACTTTGCGACATTGTTTCATAAAAAATTTGGAGTCCAACTCCTCAATCCTGATGCTGCAGGGGATCTGACCAATCCACGCGGGCGAAGCTGCGGGCATCAGCTAGTAAACAAATATAATAAATTCAAGAAAGCATGTCGCTATAGTTTGCGCTCTCAGCTGGCATTAAAATTTGAATATTTTTTTAAACATGATATTATTAAAAATAATGAAGACAGCGAGTTACCTTTGAACCGCGGAATTTTGATTGACCTCTGTA
Organism: Maniola jurtina; assembly: GCF_905333055.1. Taxonomy (NCBI): domain Eukaryota; kingdom Metazoa; phylum Arthropoda; class Insecta; order Lepidoptera; family Nymphalidae; genus Maniola; species Maniola jurtina. The sequence continues at coordinate 2,712,710 of NC_060037.1, read as the reverse complement.
TAACTATCCCATTCGTCATACAACGCGACACGCGATGCGGTTCATTATACCGATCATCAAGCAGCACGTTCACGAGTAGACATTGCCAGAGTGAATAAAAGAGGAAACTCTCAGTTTGATCCTGAAATCGACATCTGTCAAATATTAGGCTAGCGGTGACGTGAAATCAAAGAAAACTAGCCGTTTAATAGCCTATCTAGCGTCAAATATAAATAACATATGATGCCTGCCATTTAATAATATAAATAATAACATTTATTGTAATATTTTCATTAAAAAAAAAAATGCCTGCCACTGTAGGTAAAGCCTCGACATTTCGTTACAAGTTCCCTAACTATCGTGAACTCTACGACGCATAACAAGACAAAATAATACGTCAAAAAATAGCACAGACTTCGACCTCAAATCTCCACTTATTCTATGGCCTGATACTCTAGCAGAGGGGACCGTTGCTTATAGCTTGTCCCTCTCCAGAAGAGCATAGTTGCCTTTTGGCTCGTCTCATTAAGTCATAAACGTATGGAAGACGCAGGTACATACAAGTATTTAAAGCAATTAACACCTTGTTAAACTTGGTACAAATTTAATTCCATAACAGTGCCTTTGTCCCTTTGTTTTGTCATTTTGGATATCTGTCATTTTAAATCTTGTAGATAAGTCAATTTTTGCATGAACTGAAATTTTGGAATTGTAAATTGGAAAGTTCGACTTCAAATTGTATCGAAATGACATTGCCAGACACTCAAAATTTATAAAATGGAATATTTTGGTCACACATTACTTAAATTGGTATTTCTTGGCTTTAGCACGTATAGGATTATTGAATTCAATTGCCCAATTAAACGGTCGAATAAATAATAGTGACAGATTTCTAACACGAAAATTGTCAAAGCGTCTAATTTATTCTTCAGATAAAAATTACCAAGTAATTCGTAATTGAAATATCGGTCCTTATTTTACGTAAGACACGTCTAAAAATTAATTGCTAATTGAAAGTAAGGTTAGCTCAAAATATCAGATAGGTTAAACGTGGGTTAAACTTATAAACTATACATTAAATAAAAAATAAATTACAAAGAAAAGAAAAATATTACACACTTTGAACACTTCCACATCGAAATTAATCTTCAGAGATTAAGTATACAATCTGCATGGCAAAAATCGGTAAAGTGCGAGTAGGACTCGCTTAGGAAGGGTTCCGAACCATCGTACAAGAAATAACACTTTGTAATTGTTTTTAATTTACATGGCGGCAAATTTGAAATTTTTAGTATTTGTAGTTAAAGCGGCAATATTGTGAAAATTTTAGGTCTCTACCTATTATGGTTCACGAGATACAATCCGCTGACAGACGGATGGAAGGACGAACGGACGAACGGACAGCGGAGTCTTAATATTTGGGTCCCTTAAGCACCCTTCGGGTACGGAACCCTAGAAAGTAAAACGTGTTCTATTTGTTTTTCAACTTTATGATCTATTTTATTAAAAACACTTCAGAACTTGTAAAAGACGAGAGATAACGATCTTTTACAAGTTAGGACGTTCTCGTTTGTGCTTTGAAAGTGTTTTTAACACTTCAAAGTTCAAACGGATTGTCTACCAGCGCATCATTTTTCGTTATAGCGTTTTTAGAGTTCCGTATCTCAAGAGCAAAAAGGAACCCTTATAGGATCACTTTGTTGTGGTTGTTGTTGTGAAGAAGGAACCAGGGTCAGGTTTTGAGAGTAGGTACGTACTAGCACGGTTACAATGTCCAACATTGACTTACACCTGGCAAAGCAATTGCCAGCCTTATCTTACCCATGAACACGTATTCACTAGTCGGCAGGAAATATTGTATATCGATTAGAAAGAGATTTCGTCTTCGTAGAGCCTTGTCTCTATCACTCATACCTATGTGACGTTTTGTCGGTCTCAACGATAGAGACGACGCTTTACGAAACCGCTATCTCTTTCTACAGATCGATGTAAAATATTTCCTGCAGGGTACTGTAGCAATATCTACGTCTTTCATAATCATCATAATATTAACTTCTTAACACAACGATTATGGCCATAAACGGCAAAAGCGTAATATAGAATAACGACAGTATTACAAAGTCATAACACAATAATTAACCTTGAGTTGACACTTGACGCATCAGAATGCAAAATAACCAGTAAAACGCGTAAAATTACCAAACATGCATATAATAATATTATGTACGGTCATACAAAATATGGGACTAATATTATGGCATCATCATCAACCGCTTCGTGTCCACTATTGCAAACAGGACTCTTGTATTACATCAAATGTATTTTTTCTTTACTAGAGGATGCCCGCGGCTTCGCCCGCGTGGATTTCGGTTTTTTTTAATCCCGAACTCTTCAATTTTCCGACCTATGTCCTTCCCCGGGATGTATCATAAGTCTGTACCAAATTTTATCAAAATCGGTTCAATGGTTGGGCCGTGAAAACGTAGCAGACAGACAGACAGACAAAGACAGACAGACACACTTTCGCATTTATAATAATAATGATGAGCAAAAACGGTTCCGTAACGTCGTTCGTGAGATTGGGTGTCGGCCACACAAGGATGCCATACGCCAACGTTTACAGCTTCTCGCTGTTCTGTGGTACAACGGTGAAGGAGGAACAACATAAACAGTAAACACACCTGGATCCACCGGCGCCGGCGAGGGACAACAACGAAGAACAACGGGAGCAGACGGAAGGAGCGCGCAGTCGATTATGTGCTCTGATGGGTTCCGGAGCCTTCTCTCTGTCCGTCAGTGCGAGGACCGTTGAACATTTCCTGAGACCTGGCGGAAGAAATGCTATTGTTAACTTCCCACTGTCTAAGGCCAAACGGGATGATGAATAGATTTATAGTCCGTACAACGTACAAAATAACTTCTCACGCGCCACTTTAACTGTTTGGGTCAATTGTCATGTCAAAAGTACGGTCCATCTGAAAAATAAGAACTAAAATCGTTCTTTTGGCATGCCATTTGACACATAAAGTTAAAACGGCGCGTGAGAAGTAATTCTTTACGCATTATAAATTATCTTGTCGCATTGAAAGATTTCAAAACAGTGTGAACTTTAGCTTTCATTTAACCGTAATCAAGCCTAGAGGCTGGATTGCAGTAGAATGACAGCTACAATGTCACGATAATCACCTTTGATTGGTTAACACTCGCTGCCTATTGGCTACAAAGCATTGTTAGAACAAGAATACTATAAACTCAGTTAATCACAACACTTGCGATTGTAATAATGATTGATGCAGGTTTTTCGGAATCAACCTACAGTGTCTAGATTAGGTAATATATTATGGTTATTAGAGTCGAAGTTGTATGTAAAAGCTACTTATACGAATAAATCACGAGGATTACCACAATCGCAGAGAAGAAATAACTTTTGGAAAGTTAAACCAAGTGCGGGTGAAAGCAGTGAAGTGAGGTCATATTTTATTGTTTTGAAGCTTCGTACGGACTGGTTTCATTGCATGATGTATCTGTATTACGTTTTCTTTTATGTTTTTAAATATCGGCGCTTAACTAATCACTATCCATCACCATATTTATAATATTAGTATGGATATTTAGATGAATGTTCTTGCAAATGTATGATTAAGCTCCTAGCTTCTAGCAAACACTTCGCGTATGCTTACCTTCTAGCAAAGGTTGAGGTTGTGATAAGACCGAGTCTCTGGAAGCAGCTCTTCTGACTGGCTTCGCCGGTCTCGCTAAGGACTTGAGCCCTCCACTTAGGATAAGCTCGAGGGCCCGCCGACCGCCTGGTCCATTCGCGCCTGCTCCCATCTGAGAACAAAGAGAGACACAAATTAATAGGCTTCTACAATTACTCATTCAAGACAAAATATAGAGCAGAAGAATTCTGGGACGGAAAAAGAAATCCTGGATAAAGAACCTCGACTATTGGCTTCCTGTCTCGTTATAACTGTTTGTTATGATTTGTTTGGAAATCTTTGAGTCTGTGTGATTTTCAAAGTACACATTTTTACAGAAATCTGGAAACCACAGACGGATATTTGTTTCTAGTACTTGTCTACACATTGAGTTTGATTGGTTGATATTCAAATGAGAACCAAACTACGATTGTATGTTGTAGATTGTAGGGATATTTCTCTTAAATCAGAGCGGATGGATATACGTTTTATAGATCTAAGCCTGTAAGTTATTCCGAAGTACTTAGTACAGTGGAATATTTTTGAAGTTTAGTTTGTCGATTTTGCATTCCATTCCAACGCCCAATGATTTCCTCATTCAACAAGAATTTGTTTATTATTGTAACAAGCTAGTTTAAATTCATATTCAGAAATAGCATCTCAATAATAAGGAAGGCCCAGTTCTAAGTAAAGAACGAACGACTGGTATTTGCAATTTAAATACAATAACCGTCAATCCGAACTGTAAACTTTCGCATTGAATATTCATGCTCAGATCAATACAATGTACAGGAGTTAGACCGTAAAGACCGTAACTACGATCTTTAGAAATGGTGGAGCATGTCGAAAAGGCACACATACTCGCATGTTGTAAACGACATGTTTGCAGGCGAGATTACCTAAAAGTAAGGGAAGAGTCATACATAATATTATTTGTAAAACGAGAAGGCATCAGGTATACGAGCGGTTTATATCCTTGCAAAATTATTTTTTACTAGCTGATGCCCGCAGCTTCGCCCGCGTGGATTGGTCAGATCCCCTGCAGCATCAGGATTGAGGAGTTGGACTCCAAATTTTTTATGAAACAATGTCGCAAAGTTCCTCTATCGATTAAAAAAGAAATGACGCAAATCGGTTCAGAATTCTCGGAGATTTCGGTGTACATAGGTAGAAAAACAGAACTCCCTTTTTGAAAGTCGGTTAAAAAAGTAGCCTATGTTACTCCCTGGTCAATTCTCTACTTGTCTGTGAAAATCCCGTCAAAATCGGTTCAGCCGTTCCCAAGATTAGCCTTTTCAAACAGACAGACAGACAGACAAAATTTTTAAAAACGTGTGATTCAGTTATAGTATCGTTCAAATAACCATATGACCTTAATATGCGGTAGTTATTTCGAAATTACAGACAGACACTCCAATTTTATTTATTAGTATAGATGAGATGCCTTTAAAATCGGAGAAGTGACAAGTCAGTTATAATGCAATTATTATCACTTCGCGTCTATCTTTGATCAGCGGTTAATTCAATTCAAAGCCTGGGTCACGAGAACACCGAAGCAATCTACCGCGATTCAAGCAGCGACGTCTGCCAAGGTCAAGGTCCCCTACTTGGGGACCCCGTGGGCGACAACTGCAGACTGCCCGGAGCTCCCCTGCCAGGTCATTAGCCACAGCCAACAATATCCCCGAAGAGAAATTATTATTAGCCATGTTACCGGGCCGCACCGGCCCTAATACGGCTCTTCCCCTCGGACTCCTCCAAAAGGGACCAGCAGCACCCAGGCACACTGGGAAGTTGTCAATAGAGCGAAAATTAATGAACAAGACTCAATCGTCTCCTCAACAAACTAAAACACTAAAGTCTTGAACCAATTAAGAAAATTAGTTCATACTATAATCCTAGATTGCTCCTTCAAAAGTTGAAAACTAAAGTTTGGAACCACTTTACACAGTCTAGACATTTTCTAGTCTCTTAGTCTAGACATACGTGCAAAACATGAACCTAATCAATATTGACAATATGTTGCAGTGTTCCAATCTAACTTCATCATTATTCCATCATCACAGCTATGTGGTTGAATACAACAGAAATCATTGGCCAGACCTACGTCAGTTGACTTCTAAAATAAATGTAAAATTCAGTTTGACGTAAGATTGTACGCACCTAAAGTCGTGATTTGTTTCTATTTGTCATGATTTCATAAACGACTAGATGAAGCCCGCGACTTCGTCTGCGTGGGTTTAGGTATTTAAAAGCCCGTGGGAGCTCTTTGATTTTCAGGATAAAAATGTCAGTTTCCGGGATGCAAGCTACCTCTGTAGCTTTCATATAAATCGGTTAAACGGATGGGCCTTTAAGAATCCCGTGGGAACTCTTTCATTTTCCGAGATAAAAAGTAGCTTATGTCCTTTTCCCGGGACGTAAGCTAATTTTGTACAAAATTTCATAAAAATCGGTGAAACGTTTGGGCCGTTAAAAGCTAGCAGATAGACAGACACACTTTCGCATTTATTAGTATGGATGGATGGATGGATGGATGGATGGACGGATGGATGGGTTATGTAATAAACAGAATTTTGGTGGGTGTACTCAGTCACGTAGTGGAATCATCAATTATTATCAAAACTTAGTATTTAATTAATTTTAATCTATTAATAGCAATACGACGACGGGTAGAGAATTGATTAGTCTTGTCCTTGAAAATTACACGTTTGTCTGTAGCTAGAGTCGCGGGTAAAAGCTTGTGGCAATAAACGCAATCATGCGCTAATTGCAATTGCAGCAATAAGTTTTTATATCTAAGAACGATTGCCGTCTGTTCTCGAAAATTTGTCAAAGAGAAACTTTGCAGTGAACTAAATTAGTTTTTAACTCTGACAGGAGTTGAAATATAACAGAGAACACTTGAGGCGATTTTCCGTGGTTTCAACCGGTAGATTTTCATTGCTGGACATAAGACTCTTGCAGGGATGTATGCGGGGTACATCACCTTGTGCCCTACGGTTCCCAGCGCTTTGCTAGAGATCGGCATCCACCTAGTGGACGGCCGCACACGCAGCGTATTTTTTTAATTTTCCATTCAGATACAAGTTAGCCCTTAACTGCAATCTCACCTGGTGGTAAGTGATGATGCAGTCTATGATGAAAGCGGGATAGCCTGGAAGGGATATGGCAGTTTTTATTAAATCCATATCCCTTTGGATTCTACACGGCGTCGTACCGAAACGCTAAATCGCTTGGCAGCATGGCTTTGCCGCTAGGGTGGTAACTAGCCACGGCCAAAGTTCTCTTATCAGACCAGATCAGATTTAGAAATTATAAAATTCTAAACCCTTACCGGGAATCAAACTCGGGGTCTTCCACTAATAAGACCACAGCGCTTACCACTGCGCCAGGTATAGGTCGTCATCCAAGCATCTATAAGTTCTTCGGGTTATGTGCCACGATATATACTGCGACTCATAACCCAATGGGTTACTCTGGTTCTTTTACGGATCTTTCCATCCCTGTGAGGATTATGTTCACCTAAGCGCGCTTGTCTATAAAGGATAACTATGGCACTCCACAAACCTGGCATTGGTTCCCTTGACCTCTAATTGGCTTCTACGCTCAATCGCTTGACGTTAGTGGCGAAGGTTGGTTTACTGACCTATGCTTAGAATAGACTGGACCTATGTCAACGTTGCTTAGCCAACTTAGGTATGTTTAATATAAAATTGTTATGACATAATTATTATTTATAATTAATTGTTTCCTTTAAGCTATAAATAAAAGAAACTCAATCCTATGTAAACTGTAACAGGAGAGTTTATCAAGCGACAACCATATTTGCAGAAGCAAAACATTCGAGCAAACATTTATCTTGCGAATCACGTTTAATAAATAAACATGTAGAGGCCGGCATGTACCTACATACGGAAGACCTCATTGATTGAACTATACATATTATTGTTATAGTTAACTGACTTTTTTATCTATGATATATTTGCGCTTGGTTATAATCTTTAGGAGTCTTTGAATAACATAAGCATTGAAACTTGAAGTAAATATGCCATTAAGTATGGACACAGTTCAAGACAGTTGGAGAAATTGCAACAAAACATCGACGTCACGGGCAGGCGTCAAATGTTACGGTCTACATTTGACTGTAAGTAGGCTATGACTATTTTACTTTGATTTCACGTCACCCATAGCCTAATATTTGACATCGTCGATTCAGGATCAAACCGAGAGTTCACTCACTTTAGTTCACTCTGGTATGGATTAGATCTTAGGGATAGGCAAACGTCGTGATTTTCTTACGCCCGTTTTCAATATTACAGAATACAGATAGTGAATATTGAAAACCACTTGGTAATGGACATTTATTATCTGGCGATCGTTAAAGTACCTTGGGGGACGAACGTTAAAAAGGCTGGAAGGTGGTTTTTCTTAGCTACTGGGAAATGGCAAACTAGACTTGCCAGTTGGGCCGTAATGGCATTTTGTCAGACTCAAGACAAGCATGTCTCCTCCCCTAAGCCGTCTTTCTCGTGCGGTGGGGGCAGACCTTTCTGCATACGACTCGATCAGGAAGTACCAGCTGGAGTGGTGAGTCTGAAGTCACTAAGTGTACGGGATTTCGAATCTTAGTTTAAACTATATTATCTGTAACGCTGTTTGATTTCAAAAAATAAATTAAATAAAAATAAATAGTAATTTTATTTAGCAGATGTTAGAGATAATAACCGGGAACGATGGCGAGGCTCCCAGGTATTTTTTAGGCAAAACAATCAAGCAATAACAAGTGTAAGTAAATTAAAAATTAATAACACCCCCGACAAGTGAAGGTTACAGAAACTAGAAAAGAGGTGATAACTTTCAAACGGCTGAACCAATTTTCTTGGATTATAGCTAAGAACACGCTCGATTAAGCCACCTTTCAAACAGAAAAAACTAAATTAAAATAGGTTCATTAGTTTAGGAGCTACGATGCCACATACATACACAGATACACACGTCAAACTAATAACACCCCTCTTTTTGGATCGAGTGTTAACAAGAATCAACAAGTGTAAATTAAAAATTTATAACACCCCCGACGATCCAAAGTATCTGAGTTTTCCAAAACATCATTTTCAAATAAATAATTATGTATTTAGGCAACGTACATCTTGACAGCTTGACATTTGTCTATTGACATAATATTATGAACCTAACGGTTATCTAACCTTCTTTTCTACAAGAAAACTAGAAAAGAGCTGATAACTCTTAAACGGCTGAACCAATTTTTTAACCGACTTCCAAAAAAGGAGGAGGTTCTCAATTCGTCGGGATCTTTTTTTTTTTTTTTATATATTTTTTATGTATGTTCCCCGATTACTCAAAGACCCCAGGACCGATTTGGAAATTATTTTTTTTGTTTGAAAGGGTATACTGTGCAGGTGGTCCCATATAAATTTGGTGAAGATCTGATGAATATCTTCGGAGATGGAGAACAGAACTCCTCAATGGATAGGAGCAAATTGCTCGCGATCAGTGTAATAGCTTAGTAAACAGTAGGGTTTTAACTGGGCACAGCATATTATAGTACAGTAGGGCCACTAAAAATTGTGAAATAAAAAATTTTCAAAAGAAAAATAAAACCGACTTCAAAAACGACAAACACTAAAAAGTAAAAAATAACTTTTGTTTAGCTACACGTGTAATGCACCTAGGTATGAAGTCGGGCGAGCTTCACTCTTGGATTTCTAATTTTGTTTTAATATGCTCGCTCGACTTCATACCTAGGTGCATTACACGTGTAGCTAAACAAAAGTTATTTTTTACTTTTTAGTGTTTTTTAGATTATAGCTAAGAACACTCTCGATCAAGCCACCTTTCAAACAAAAAAAACTAAATTAAAATCGGTTCATTCGTTTAGGCGCTACGATGCCACAGACAGATACACAGATACACAGATACACAGATACACAGACACACAGATACACAGACACACAGATACACACGTCAAACTTATAACACCCCTCTTTTTGGGTCGGGGGTTAAAAATAGATCATTAGTAGTCAATAGCAGCGCTCAACAATCGACATGTTAAACGTAGTATAGGTACGTACCTATATCGGTGAAACGTGATGCGACTGTGAAAATGGAGGAAAAATATCTTTATCGGTCAACAGATGGACAGAGCACAGGCGCCGATATGCTGGCGCTCACGTTTTTACAGATAAATGGTATCAGTTTTAATAAAATATGTTTACATTTTATTAATTATTATTTATCTAAGTACCTACAAACTGTATAAATATACAAGTGCTAGTTTAAGTTAAATAAAGACGACAGTAGGTAAACTAATTTGTTTTTTTAACCCCCAACCCAAAAAAAGGGATGTTATAAGTTTGACGTGTGTATCTGTGCATCTGTGTATCTGTCTGTGGAATCGTAGCTCCTAAACTAATGAACCGATTTTATGAAACAAGCTGAAGTGGCAATGGGCAGGCCATGCCTGTCGTAGAGGCGATGGCCGTTGGAGCCGGAAAGTCGTTGAGTGGGGACCGCGTATAAGCAAGCGTAATGTGGGCCGCCCTCCAGCACGATGGACTGACGATATAATAAAAAGCGGCTGGCGGGAAGTGGCTGGATGAGGATCGGGTGTGGTGGCGCTATTTAGGGATGCCCTATTTCCAACAGTGAACGTCCACAGGCTGATAATGATGATAATGATGATGATGAAGTATTTTAACTTATAAATAGTATTTAAGTGTCCATCAAAATGACTAATTCAAGTACAAATAGGTATAATGTATCATAATAATGTTATTAAACTTATTAAATAATGTGTCATATCACATATTATGTTTATCTCAAGGTTATCTGTAAATGTGATCGTATCTCTGCCCCAAAATATTCAATTACTGCTACTGATGTTATCTTCTAACAAATGGTCGTCGTTTTCATAATATATAGAACAGGGGCGTGGAAGCAGTCGATAGAAGCAGGCATCGAGCCAAAAAGTGCTGTCATGTCTTCGGAAACAATTTATTTGTAAGGCATCCATTAGACGATAGCACAGTTCACGACAGTTAGGGAACTTTTAACAAAACCTCGAAGCTTCGCCTGTATTAGCAGGCGTCAAATGTATAGTACGCTACAGATCAAGATAATGTTTGACGTGTGTATCTGTATATCTGTGTATCTATGTATCTATCTGTTACATCGTAGCTCCTAAACGAATAAACCGATTTTAATTAAGTTTTTTTTGTTTGAAAGGTGGCTTGATCGAGAGTGTTCTTAGCTATAATCCAAGAAAATCGGTTCAGCCGTTTGAAAGTTATCAGCTCTTTTCTAGTTACTGTAACCTTCACTTGTCGGGGGTGTTATAAATTTTTAATTTACACTTGTTTATTTTGCCGTCGTGCCACTATCTGTACAGGCCTTTAGGGTCCTGAGTTCTACCAAGTTATTCCCATCTACAGTTACAATCGCATTGTTATTATAACGGATCCCAAAGCGGCCCTTTAAAGTACGCAATGATGGAAAATAAACACTCCGAGTTCTGACGCAGAATTTCAGTAGGTAGGTATTAAGTCAGCAGCTACCATAAACGTTTTAACAGGGCTCTCTCCGTCACTTATTCCATACAATCGTAGTTCCAATTTCATTTGAATATTAAGCAACCAAAGCCCATGAAATTTTGCAGACATATTCTAGAAATAGAAACTAATATCTGTGCCTGTGGTGTTTTTAACCCCCGACCCAAATAGAGGGGTGTTATAAGTTTGACGTGTGTATCTGTGTATCGATGTATCTGTCTGTGGCATCGTAGCTCCTAAACTAATGATCCGATTTTAATTTAGTTTATTTTGTGTGAAAGGTGGCTTAATCGAGAGTGTTCTTAGCTATAATCCAAGAAAATTGGTTCAGCCGTTTGAAAGTTATCAGCTCTTTTCTAGTTACTGTAACCTTCACTTGTCGGGGGTGTTATAAATTTTTAATTTACACTTGTAGAAAATAAACTTTGCTCACTTCACTCAAGCTTATAACATGCTGCATATTACTTTAAGTAACGTACTATAAAAACGTTATCTGTGTAAAGTACCTAGTCTGTGAACTGATTGACTTTAATATGATTAACGTTCTAACTGTTTTGTCTTGTGATGTTGGTTTTCTCTGAGACTGGGGTTGAAATCTATAGAGCACACTTTGACTTTGCTTAGGAAGTTTCAGTTAAAACGAGACAGATTTATGCCAGCGGTATAACGCTGTCTCGTTTTAACAGTGTCTTAAGTCTGAGCAAAATCAAAGTGCGCTCTATAGATCTCAGCCTCAAAACAAGCCCGCACTGTAAAAATTCACCACGCGATTTTTCTTGACTGTAATCTTGAATTCTGTGACATGGAAATTGTATGAAACCATTCGTGTGCATTTCGGATGTAATTTTTTTTCGCGTGTGCGTTGCAAGTTGCAACGTCAAGTACGTATTAGAGGCGCCAGGATAACCTAGCCCGTAGGTACATGTCAGGTATATTGTTAAAGCCGTGTTATTATAATATCACTAGTGAGATTGTAATATCACGGCTTTTACAATATACCTGCGACACATATAATATAACTGGTAATATGTGGCACAGCCTTTAACATAAACGATATTTCTTATCTTTCTTTCTTCATTCGCCCGCGACTTCGTCCGCGTGTATTTAGGTTTTCCAAAATCCTGCGGGAACTCTTTGATTTTCCGGGATAAAAAGTAGCTTATGTGCTAATCCAGGATAATATCTACCTCCATTTCAGCCAAATCCGTCCAGTAGTTTTTGCGTGAAGGAGTAACAAACATACACACACACATACAAACTTTCGCTTTATAATATTAGTAGGATGTCACAAAATTTTGCGGGGTAAATCGCTCGATTGTAATTCGCAGTGGGGGCGTGCCTTTAAATAAAGAATTTTGCGAAATTCCTCCCGTGGTAAGCCAAGGCGGGTCACCTAGTCGTTCAATACGAAAATGTACATTTTTATAGGTTTAAAATAAATTCAAGGCTTAAAATAAGTCCTATGTCTACCGGATAGTGCTTACTTGGTCATTAAGTAAACCGGTACTTTTTGCAAACATGCATTGCAACTTGCAAGGTGCTTCCTCTTCCTATAGGTAAGTAATTGATTGGTTCAATAAAAGCTACTATGTAATGCATATGGGGCACAAGTTAAGAACTGCCTATAGTACGCAACCGGTCGAGTTGGCAATCGGTGTATGAGGCGCGGGGACGCCCCGCACACCCGCACGACACCCGCGCTATCCCACACCGGGTTAGCGGGAGGTGTGCGAGTGAGCGGGGCATCCCCACCCCGATTGCCATGTCGACCTGACGCGAACGTTACCTACTCAAAACGAGTGGAGTAATTTGATTTTTAACCCCCGACCAAAAAAGAGGGGTGTTATAAGTTTGACGTGTGTATCTGTGTATCTGTGTGTCTGTATATCTGTGTATCTGTGTATCTGTGTATCTGTCTGTGGCATCGTAGCGCCTAAACGAATGAACCGATTTTAATTTAGTTATTTTTGTTTGAAAGGTGGCTTGATCGAGAGTGTTCTTAGTTATAATCTAAAAAAATTGGTTCAGCCGTTTAAGAGTTATCAGCTCTTTTCTAGTTTTCTTGTAGAAAAGAAGGTTAGATAACCGTTAGGTTCATAATATTATGTCAATAGACAAATGTCAAGCTGTCAAGATGGACGTTGCCTAAATACATAATTATTTATTTGAAAATGATGTTTTGGAAAACTCAGATACTTTGGATTGTCGGGGGTGTTATAAATTTTTAATTTACACTTGTGACAGAACCACGTTTGCGTTGCGCTAAAACCCAGTCTTTTCCTTTTTTAGGGTTTAGAGTGCCAACGGGACCCTAATACTAAGACTCCGCTGTTCGTCCGTCCGTCCGTCAAGTCTGTCTGTCAGTGGACTGTATCTTGTGAACCGTAATAGGTAGTATTTTCACAGAATGTGTATATTTCTATTGCCGCTATAACAACAAATAATAAAAATTTCAAATTGGTCGCCATAAACATTTCAAATTGAAAAGTGTTATTTCTTGTACGATGGTACGGAATCCGTCGCATGCGAGTCCGACTCGCACTTGGCCGGTATTTTGGCCCGATACGGGACTACATGATTCGAATAAGCTGACCACTAAACCAAAGAAGCTGATATCTGAGTTGGTAACAATAACAATTGTGGTTTCAGTCAGAACAAAACATTTTAAAGTATGATGCGTGAGTCAGGCAATTTACAGCGAAATTATAATCGCTGGCATTTATGTCACATTTCTATGAAACACACGCTGTTTATAACACGAAAACTATAAGTTATAATGACCGTTGTTTTCGTAACAGCTAATTTTGTGACCGAGACGTTAGTAATAGGAGGTTAACAGGGCTCTCTCCGTCACTCGTTTCCACTCGTTTCATACAATCGTAGTTCCAATTTCATTTGAATATTAAGCAACCAAAGTCCATGAAATCTTGCAGACATATTCTAGAAACTAATATCTGTGTCTGTGGTGTTTTAGATTTTTCTAAAAATATGTAGTTTTAAAATTACAGGGGCTCCAACATTTGTATGAAAATTTTAAGACCGCGTAACTTTGAAACCGAATATTTTAACAGAAATCTTGAAAACCACAGACATAGATATTAGTTTCTAGAATATGTCTGCAAAATTTCATGGACTTAGGTTGCTTAATATTCAAATGAAATTGGAACTACGATTGTATGAAACGAGTGGAAACGAGTGACGGAGAGAGCCCTCTTAACTCGCTGAACTCTACCATAATAGTACGCTGGTCTTGCGCTTGCCGACCTGTTTTTGAAGCAACTTTTGGCGCTCATGGCAGCAGTAAGCGTATCAGGGAACAAATATAACAAGAGATCTGTTAACATAGTGTTAACACAAAGACAGAAAGTAATGTGTAGTTAATTACAATAGTTAAGAAAATTATGCAGTTAGTTCAACTTTCAACAGTTCAACCAATTCTCACCAAAGGTACAGAGTTAGCTTACATCCGGGAAGGACATAGGCTACTTTTTATCCTGGAAAATCAAAGAGTTCTCACGGGATACTTAAAGGCCCATCTGTTTAACCGATTTATATGAAAGGTACAGAGGTAGCTCGCATCCCGGAACTGAGATAGACAACTTTTGATCCCGGAAAATCAAAGTGTTCCCACGGCATTGTTTAAAATCTTAAATCCACACGGACGAAGTCGCGGGGATCATTTAGTATATATTTATTATTATGGTAATTAATATAAAACGTAATATAATATAAGTACTTATAACATGATCAGATACCACGTATAAGATAAGAACACTAGTTAATATATACATACTGCTGATAAGAACACAAAAGATCTCAACAATGACGTAAGGTCTATGAGCTAACGATAACAAGTTGTAAGTACAGTCGGCAAAAGAAAACAACTAATTGTTATTTTTTATCAAGTGAAAGTCGTTTTATAAAAGAGAAAGTGCTCCGTACAGGTGGGTACGCTAGAAGCGAATCACTATTTTAATTTTTTACCCGACTCCGGCAAAGCTAAAAGGAAGGGTTATGATTTTACCAGTATTGTATGTATGTGTTTGTATCAGATTCTATGTGGTTCAGCGAAGCGCCTAAATTACTGGACGGATTATATAAATAAGGTGTTATAGGGTAAGTAATAAAAGAAACCCGTGTAAGTGTATAAACACTGTATTAAGGTAGAAAAAAAACAACTTATTAACGACTAACGAGAACAATTACGCGCCTCCGCTAGTCCTGCGCACAGGCGCGAGCGTCGATGGTTCAGAACGGACTCGCCTTGCGCCTCGCGGCTAGCGGGGGTGAGGTAAGAGGAGCTTCGATAACGAGCAGGCAGACGGCGTGTGCGAGAGACGCGCGAAGTAAGGGGCGGCCTGGGTACTATAGTGTCAATCAATTCGTTATTATGGTCCTGGTGACATAGGTTACATTTGATACGAAAAAAATTGACCGGACGGATGTTACATCCAAAAAAGTGGGGGGTAGCAAAAATTTTTTTTTTGCTATTGTATCGATTAGTATATCAAATCAAAGAGGAAAAAAGTTTGAGTTCATAAATATAAATATGCAATGTTAAAATATACCCAGTGCCAAAAAAAAAACAGTTTTACCATATCTATCGCTATCTATCGGCAGTTCGCGGGTAGTAGTCAGATTTTAGTGCTGTTTAACTTTATTTAATGTATGATTGAACTAGCTTGCGGTATGGTTACTATTTTAGTGGTACAACTACAGAAAGTGTGGCTATTTCTACTGTAATTTGTACACAATCTCAAAACTAAGTTGTCACGTCTAAATCTAGTGCTTTCCCTTTCATAATGCTCTCTGCGGAAAAGGATAAATGGCATTAAATATAGACCTGTTACTTTAATTTAGTGACACAACAGAATTAGCTACATTGTATTGACTAACAAACAATGTACAAGGCAATCGGGGTATAAGGCGGGGGGACGCCCCGCACACCCGCACAGCGCAGGCTATCCCGAATCGGATGAGCGCGTAGACTGGACTATGCAGGTGCGCGGGGTGTCCCCACCCCGATTGCCATGTCGACCTGTCGCGAATTATACATAATATTTTACGGTAAATCGTAACAGTTTATCGTAGATGATATTACATACATACGATGAACATTTAAGTGCACACCAGTGCGCGCGCACCGTGCTGGTAATTGTACTGTATTTATAGTACTTTTTTAAATTTATGTACTAACATTAACGGACACAAAACACATTACTTATTACATATTCGCTGAAAGGTTTCGAATAAGGTCATGCATTTTGTACTTTTTAACCCCCGACCCAAAAAGAGGGGTGTTATAAGTTTGACGTGTGTATCTGTGTATCTGTGTATCTGTCTGTGGCATCGTAGCGCCTAAACGAATGAACCGATTTTAATTTAGTTTTTTTTGTTTGAAAGGTGGCTTGATCGAGAGTGTTCTTAGCTATAATCTAAAAAAATCGGTTCAGCCGTTTAAGAGTTATCAGCTCTTTTCTAGTTTTCTTGTAGAAAAGAAGGTTAGATAATGGTTAGGTTCATAATATTATGTCAATAGACAAATGTCAAGCTGTCAAGATGGACGTTGCCTAAATACATAATTATTTATTTGAAAATGATGTTTTGGAAAACTCAAATACTTTGGATCGTCGGGGGTGTTATAAATTTTTAATTTACACTTGTAAGTTTTATTCAAGGCAAAGTAGATTTTTATTTAATCTATTTTGGTCTAACCGATGTTTCATTTTATTCCAATCATTAATTTAACTATTTTGACGTATGCTCTGGAAGAAGATAAAGTACAGCACAGACATTCAGAGCGACGCATACCTATGGAGCGGAGCCGAAGCGCAGCGTGTTTTTTTTTTGATAACAATTTAAAATCTGCTGGTCGCTTCCGGAAAACTTGTATCAATCATTATTACAATCGCAAATTATTGCGATTGTTGGATTTACAGCATTCTTACATTGCAACAATGTAGTCAATAGTGAGCGAGCGTCAACCAATCAGATGGAGACACTGTAGCTGTCATTTTACCGTTATCGAGCCCCTGGAGGCCTATCGGGGCAGTCTGACTACTACAAAGTGATGATAGCTATCACCTTCAAGGTCGACACTCTCACCACACGAGTAGATGTACTAATGTGCTCTCACTATTGAGTGAAATGCATAGCGGTAGACAGAATACCATAAATTCAGCCAATTACAGCAATGAGATTGTAACAATGATCGAAGCAGCTTTTCCGTTATCAATCAGCATCTTTAATTACTTATACTTTACCTTAATCTTTAATTAATTATATATACTGCTGCCGCTTTGCCAAAATAATTAACGCGTAATTTGAGTTTAATCAGAAGACGCCTGCGCATTGGCTGATGGCTCCACTTCACTCTGCAGCTGTGCGTTGTCCTTTAGACTCAACGATTTCCCAGACACAGTGAATAGAGTAGGTATATATGGATCCAGGCGTTTCCTGTTTAAGTACTTCATGAAAATTTAAGTAAAAAGTTTTTTTTTTTTTTTTTTGTATACAATTAATTACCTACCTATTGGGAATACCGACAGTTATCCATTCTAGTTTCCTGCGCATTATCTCTTAACAAAAGACACTTTTTACGACACACAATTTACGATTGAAAGATTTCAGCTGTAACTGAAGGGGCCTTGAAAATTGTGTATACACTTTGTCGGATTACTTATCTTAATTGCACATAGGTACTTTGTAAAGTAAGAAATGTTCGACTTTTCTATACAACTTGGTCACCTGCTATTCGTGTTTGACTCACAACGAAATCAAAACCTATAGGGTACTTCCCATTGACCTAGAATCATGAAATTTGGCAAGTAGCTAGGTGTCCTTAAAATAAAATAAAAATATTTTTATTCAATTAAACTTTAACTTTTTCTTTGTAATGTAGATAACCACGGATTACGGATTTTTTCCATACGTGTGCTATAAGTCTTACCCACCTGTCAAACATGTTTCTAGGTCAACGGGAACTACCCTTTAGGTTTCTTGACAGACACGCCAGACAGACAACGAAATAATCCTATAAGGGTTCCTTTTTCCTTTTGAGGTACAGAACCCTAAAAATAACTTTAATAAATTTCTTTAAAAAAACTATTCAACAAGTGTAAATTAAAAATTTATAACACCCCCGACAAGTGAAGGTTACAGTAACTAGAAAATAGCTGATAACTTTCAAACGGCTGAACCGATTTTCTTTGATTATAGCTAAGAACACTCTCGATCAAGCCATCTTTCAAATAAAAAAAACTAAATTAAAATCGGTTCATTCGTTTAGGCGCTACGATACCACAGACAGATACACAGATACACAGACACACAGATACACACGTCAAACTTATAACACCCCTCTTTTTGGGTCGGGGGTTAAAAAATTGGATTATATTGGTTATTTTAGTTCCAGTGACGTTGTCCAGATCTTAGTGTGTGAGAAAGTAATTTTGTAACGTACATCTGCTACGCTTCGCATTTCGGCCTTGACTCTGAATGTTTTAGAATATCACGAAATCTTCCACAATCTTAACAAAACCGGTCAAATGCGAGTCGGACTCGTACACGAAGGGTTCCGTACCTTCGTTCAAGAAATAGCATTTTAATTTTTTTTAAGCACAATTTCACGGTTTTCGGGTTTTTCCTGACAGACAGATGGACAGACAGAAAACAAAGTGATCCTATAAGGGTTGCGTTTTTTCTTTTGAGGTACGGAACCCTAAAAAGGAGGAGGGACTCTTTTTTATTTTAATTTTTGTATTGTGAGATGATAGGCTTGCACTTGACGACGAGAAACAGAGCAATGATTAGATCTAGGTTGGAACGCGCTTGCATAGAAGATGCCTTTTCACTCTTGCCTTGAAGTATTCAAGTTATACATGGCAGGAAACACGGACGCCGGAAGGGCATTCCATACCAAGTGGTTCGTATCAGAAACGTTGAGCAGAAACTCTTTGTATCTACAGTTGATTGAATATCGATCCCATAAGGATGTCAGCGTTCACGGTTTAGCTTAGAGAGGAAATGTATGTAAGTATGCCTAAGTTCGACGAATAAATATAGGTAGCTATATTTCTTTGAACCTTTGTAGCTCATTAGTTAGTCAAGTCATTCCAGCGGATTGGCCTTGTTCTGCTTTTGCATGTAACAAAATCTATCGATTTTTAGTGACTTGCGATTTGTACAGTCAGCTTCAAAAACTGCTGAGTTTCTTGCCATTTGCTTCTTGCGTTGCTTTCAGTAATGTGCTTTCCGAATCGGTTGTGAACTTGAAATACTTAAATATTTTTACATTTCATTTCGATATTAAATAAAACATTTTAGCGTTTAAACTATCGTGATTGATTTCCATTATAAATGCAGATGATCCCGGCTGTACTCACGTGATTAGTACGAGCAGCACGCAGTCTCAACCGTGCCGCGTCGCGAGCCGAGTCCTTGTGAAAAAGGAACCCGGTTGGGTTCGAAACTAGTCTACAGCTAACCACGTGAGATAGCCGGGATGATCTATATTTATTTATAAATAAAACAACGCAATAAATATCTCAATGGCAGAAGGTATGTTAGCTATAGGCCCAAAATCAACGTACAGCTGAAACGGTTGGGTCTAGAAACTTGAAATTTTGCCTATCCGTTCGCTAGAACTAGATACATGAAGGCTCTGCTAATAAAACATGTTGAAAAATTCCAATTAGAACTAAAGTTCCTAAATCCACGTGGACGAAGTTAGTTCAAATATAAAGAAATTACAAAAAATGATAAATAAATAATACATTTTGTATGACTTTGTATCTGCGAGTTTTTCTTAATTCAATCTTAGTTCAACAACAACAGCGTTAAATAATAATGTGCCTTCACACTTACACGATCTCTAAGCTAAACTAAAATGCTCTAAGCTAAGTCTAAATGTATAGCTATCGCTTTTATAATGCTCCTTACAGAAAAGGATAGCACTAGGTTTAGGTCAATCAATTAGTTTAGTTTAGTGTGTACAACAGAATTAGCCACATTACCGGAATCTATACTAATATTATAAAAAGAAAACTTTGTATTTTTGTATGTTTGTATTGAATAGGCTCAAAAACTACTGGACCGATTTCAAAATTTCTTTTACCATTACTTAGAGGGATTCTTCCGAATCCGTATAGGCTATATTTTATCCCGGAAAATAGAAAAAATAAATGTCCACCCGTGCGAAGCCGGGGCAGGTCGCTAGTGTAATATAAAGTAAGTACATTATATTATATCACTGTAAATACCGGTATTTTTCAAGATAACTCCCTACTTTGATACAATTTCATGAACGTTTACGTATCTTTTTAGGGTTCCGTATCTCTACAGAAAAAGGAACCCTTATATTCAGGATCACTTCGTTGTATATCTGTCTGTCTGTTGTGTCTGAAATACAAATAATTCAAAAACCGTAAATTATAGTTAGGTACGTCACAAAAAAAAATTAAAAAGTGTTATTTCTTGTACGATGGTACGTACTCGCACTTAACCGGTTTTTATTTCACTTGCGTAATTTATAACACTTGATAATTTGTATTTTATCTATGGCGACTGTACAAACGTGAATATTATATTGTTATCAAGGCTGACATTGGCATTATATTCTGTGACGAAATTTCAAATGAATATATCCATTACAATAACAGATATTTTATGGCAACAATGCGTTGCTTGATAACGTTTAGAGTCAGGAATTTACGAATACGTACGACGTAGGGAGCAATTCCCTTAAAGTTGAGAGAATCTTTATCGTCAACCCATTTACAAATTGCATTCCACTTTGGAATATCAATCATAGCTAGTTTGCGTACACAGCTGGAAATAGGCGCACCACCACATACGGTCGTCCGCCTTCGTCATCCACCCACTTCCCACTATCTTCTGAAGGTCGTCAGTCCAGCTGGTTGGAGATCGTCTCACACTGCGCTTGCTTGTACGCGGTCTACACTCCAGAATACGTCCCCTGCAGAGGCCATCGCGTCAGTTCTACGACAGACATGGCCTGCCCACTGCCACTTCAGCTTGCTGATTTATTGAGCTATGTGGTTTACTTTCATGCATTCCGAACCAGTGGTAGATAGATGCTTTAGAGGATTCAAAAGTAGGTATTTGTAAAAGTTTAATTTAATCCATATCCATACTAATATTACTAATGTGAAACTGTGTCTGTCTGTCTGTTTGCTACCTTTTAACGGCCCAACCGATTCTAACGAAAGGTACAGAGTTACTTTATGTCCCGGGGACGGTCATAGGCTACTTTTATCCCGGAAAATCAAAAGGTTCCCACGGGATTCCTGTAGACCCATCTGCTAAACCGATTTACTTACATGAAATGTGGGACCGAGGTAGCTTGTGCCCCTGTAATTGACATAGGCAACTTTTTATCCCGGAAATCAAACAGTTCCCACGGGATCTTTAAAAACCTAAATCCACGCGGACGAAGTCGCGGATATCCGCTAGTAAAAATATTTGTAATTTATTTTATTTTACTTTCGTTTTCCTACGGATTTTCAATTACCAACAATGGAATATTTCTGGTTCAAAATAATAATAGCACGTCATCAAGGTTGATTGCTGATTTGTAATTAACATTGAGTTAATTAAAATAAATTCAACTTTTATCTGTGAATGACACACGGTATTTAGTTTGGTCACGCATTAGGTACGCCTAAGTGAGCGATAACAGACCGATAACGGCCTAAAAATAGACCTATTTTAGAGCAACTGTAAAATACCTGTACCTACGTTCTATTCAGTTTAAGACTATACTGTCGGATACACAGATACACACGTCAAACTTATAACACCCCTCTTTTTGGGTCGGGGGTTAAAAACTACCTGTCACGTAGCACATTGATCTAGAAACGTGATTGTTTGTTACGTCAAAAACTTACTTTTGTTCGACGAGGCTCGTTAGGCATTATTGAAAATACCTTATCACTAAACCACCTGATAACATTCTCAAACCGAACATTAAGTAGGTACCTACACGGAGGGTACTATGCACTCACTGACACTTCACAAAATTACCGTCACTAAAAACCAGCTGGTGCACTATTCATTTAGTACACACACCCCGAATTAAACTAAAAGTGACACCCTTTATAACTACCCTTAAATAAGGGATTAATTTAGTAGTGGCAATTTAATTTTAGGCTTTGTGTACAACAGAAACTGTACCACTTTAAAGACGCTATCGCTGTTACGACGATAACGAAAGTGACTTAAAAGTAAGAAGTCAAACAAAAACGTGCGCCTGCGACGCCGCGACGTGACCCCGGGCGTCCGCACGCGGCGAGTGCGCGTCGAAAAGTGACGTAACCGACAAGTGTCAGTGTCGTCGACTTCAATGCTTCCCGGCACTTCCGCAAAAACTTATTGGAGAGTGAATTATGCTCTTTTGTAGCAGGAGAGATGGAAGATACTTTTATAAAAACTGGATGATACCCGCGACTCCGTCCGCGTGGATTTAGGTCTTTTAAAAATCCCGTGGGAACTCTTTGATTTTCCGAGATAAAAAGTAGCTGATGACCGTCCCCGGGATGTAAGCTAACTCTACCTTTCGTTCAAATCGGTTCAGTGGTTGAGCCGTGAAAACATCTAAAACAAATCTAAATCTAAAACACCACAGACACAGATATTAGTTTCTAGAATATGTCTGCAAAATTTCATGGACTTAGGTTGCTTAATATTCAAATGAAATTGGAACTACGATTGTATGAAACGAGTGGAAACGAGTGACGGAGAGAGCCCTCTTAACTCGCTGAACTCTACCATAATAGTACGCTGGTCTTGCGCTTGCCGACCTGTTTTTGAAGCAACTTTTGGCGCTTATGGCAGCAGTAAGCGTATCAGGGAACAAATATAACAAGAGATCTGTTAACATAGTGTTAACACAAAGACAGAAAGTAATGTGTAGTTAATTACAATAGTTAAGAAAATTATGCAGTTAGTTCAACTTTCAACAGTTCAACCAATTCTCACCAAAGGTACAGAGTTAGCTTACATCCGGGAAGGACATAGGCTACTTTTTATCCTGGAAAATCAAAGAGTTCTCACGGGATACTTAAAGGCCCATCTGTTTAACCGATTTATATGAAAGGTACAGAGGTAGCTCGCATCCCGGAACTGAGATAGACAACTTTTGATCCCGGAAAATCAAAGTGTTCCCACGGCATTGTTTAAAATCTTAAATCCACACGGACGAAGTCGCGGGGATCATTTAGTATATATTTATTATTATGGTAATTAATATAAAACGTAATATAATATAAGTACTTATAACATGATCAGATACCACGTATAAGATAAGAACACTAGTTAATATATACATACTGCTGAGAAGAACACAAAAGATCTCAACAATGACGTAAGGTCTATGAGCTAACGATAACAAGTTGTAAGTACAGTCGGCAAAAGAAAACAACTAATTGTTATTTTTTATCAAGTGAAAGTCGTTTTATAAAAGAGAAAGTGCTCCGTACAGGTGGGTACGCTAGAAGCGAATCACTATTTTAATTTTTTACCCGACTCCGGCAAAGCTAAAAGGAAGGGTTATGATTTTACCAGTATTGTATGTATGTGTTTGTATCAGATTCTATGTGGTTCAGCGAAGCGCCTAAATTACTGGACGGATTATATAAATAAGGTGTTATAGGGTAAGTAATAAAAGAAACCCGTGTAAGTGTATAAACACTGTATTAAGGTAGAAAAAAAACAACTTATTAACGACTAACGAGAACAATTACGCGCCTCCGCTAGTCCTGCGCACAGGCGCGAGCGTCGATGGTTCAGAACGGACTCGCCTTGCGCCTCGCGGCTAGCGGGGGTGAGGTAAGAGGAGCTTCGATAACGAGCAGGCAGACGGCGTGTGCGAGAGACGCGCGAAGTAAGGGGCGGCCTGGGTACTATAGTGTCAATCAATTCGTTATTATGGTCCTGGTGACATAGGTTACATTTGATACGAAAAAAATTGACCGGACGGATGTTACATCCAAAAAAGTGGGGGGTAGCAAAAATTTTTTTTTTGCTATTGTATCGATTAGTATATCAAATCAAAGAGGAAAAAAGTTTGAGTTCATAAATATAAATATGCAATGTTAAAATATACCCAGTGCCAAAAAAAAAACAGTTTTACCATATCTATCGCTATCTATCGGCAGTTCGCGGGTAGTAGTCAGATTTTAGTGCTGTTTAACTTTATTTAATGTATGATTGAACTAGCTTGCGGTATGGTTACTATTTTAGTGGTACAACTACAGAAAGTGTGGCTATTTCTACTGTAATTTGTACACAATCTCAAAACTAAGTTGTCACGTCTAAATCTAGTGCTTTCCCTTTCATAATGCTCTCTGCGGAAAAGGATAAATGGCATTAAATATAGACCTGTTACTTTAATTTAGTGACACAACAGAATTAGCTACATTTTATTGACTAACAAACAATGTACAAGGCAATCGGGGTATAAGGCGGGGGGACGCCCCGCACACCCGCACAGCGCAGGCTATCCCGAATCGGATGAGCGCGTAGACTGGACTATGCAGGTGCGCGGGGTGTCCCCACCCCGATTGCCATGTCGACCTGTCGCGAATTATACATAATATTTTACGGTAAATCGTAACAGTTTATCGTAGATGATATTACATACATACGATGAACATTTAAGTGCACACCAGTGCGCGCGCACCGTGCTGGTAATTGTACTGTATTTATAGTACTTTTTTAAATTTATGTACTAACATTAACGGACACAAAACACATTACTTATTACATATTCGCTGAAAGGTTTCGAATAAGGTCATGCATTTTGTACTTTTTAACCCCCGACCCAAAAAGAGGGGTGTTATAAGTTTGACGTGTGTATCTGTGTATCTGTGTATCTGTGTATCTGTCTGTGGCATCGTAGCGCCTAAACGAATGAACCGATTTTAATTTAGTTTTTTTTGTTTGAAAGGTGGCTTGATCGAGAGTGTTCTTAGCTATAATCTAAAAAAATCGGTTCAGCCGTTTAAGAGTTATCAGCTCTTTTCTAGTTTTCTTGTAGAAAAGAAGGTTAGATAATGGTTAGGTTCATAATATTATGTCAATAGACAAATGTCAAGCTGTCAAGATGGACGTTGCCTAAATACATAATTATTTATTTGAAAATGATGTTTTGGAAAACTCAAATACTTTGGATCGTCGGGGGTGTTATAAATTTTTAATTTACACTTGTAAGTTTTATTCAAGGCAAAGTAGATTTTTATTTAATCTATTTTGGTCTAACCGATGTTTCATTTTATTCCAATCATTAATTTAACTATTTTGACGTATGCTCTGGAAGAAGATAAAGTACAGCACAGACATTCAGAGCGACGCATACCTATGGAGCGGAGCCGAAGCGCAGCGTGTTTTTTTTTTTGATAACAATTTAAAATCTGCTGGTCGCTTCCGGAAAACTTGTATCAATCATTATTACAATCGCAAATTATTGCGATTGTTGGATTTACAGCATTCTTACATTGCAACAATGTAGTCAATAGTGAGCGAGCGTCAACCAATCAGATGGAGACACTGTAGCTGTCATTTTACCGTTATCGAGCCCCTGGAGGCCTATCGGGGCAGTCTGACTACTACAAAGTGATGATAGCTATCACCTTCAAGGTCGACACTCTCACCACACGAGTAGATGTACTAATGTGCTCTCACTATTGAGTGAAATGCATAGCGGTAGACAGAATACCATAAATTCAGCCAATTACAGCAATGAGATTGTAACAATGATCGAAGCAGCTTTTCCGTTATCAATCAGCATCTTTAATTACTTATACTTTACCTTAATCTTTAATTAATTATATATACTGCTGCCGCTTTGCCAAAATAATTAACGCGTAATTTGAGTTTAATCAGAAGACGCCTGCGCATTGGCTGATGGCTCCACTTCACTCTGCAGCTGTGCGTTGTCCTTTAGACTCAACGATTTCCCAGACACAGTGAATAGAGTAGGTATATATGGATCCAGGCGTTTCCTGTTTAAGTACTTCATGAAAATTTAAGTAAAAAGTTTTTTTTTTTTTTTTTTTTTTACAATTAATTACCTACCTATTGGGAATACCGACAGTTATCCATTCTAGTTTCCTGCGCATTATCTCTTAACAAAAGACACTTTTTACGACACACAATTTACGATTGAAAGATTTCAGCTGTAACTGAAGGGGCCTTGAAAATTGTGTATACACTTTGTCGGATTACTTATCTTAATTGCACATAGGTACTTTGTAAAGTAAGAAATGTTCGACTTTTCTATACAACTTGGTCACCTGCTATTCGTGTTTGACTCACAACGAAATCAAAACCTATAGGGTACTTCCCATTGACCTAGAATCATGAAATTTGGCAAGTAGCTAGGTGTCCTTAAAATAAAATAAAAATATTTTTATTCAATTAAACTTTAACTTTTTCTTTGTAATGTAGATAACCACGGATTACGGATTTTTTCCATACGTGTGCTATAAGTCTTACCCACCTGTCAAACATGTTTCTAGGTCAACGGGAACTACCCTTTAGGTTTCTTGACAGACACGCCAGACAGACAACGAAATAATCCTATAAGGGTTCCTTTTTCCTTTTGAGGTACAGAACCCTAAAAATAACTTTAATAAATTTCTTTAAAAAAACTATTCAACAAGTGTAAATTAAAAATTTATAACACCCCCGACAAGTGAAGGTTACAGTAACTAGAAAATAGCTGATAACTTTCAAACGGCTGAACCGATTTTCTTTGATTATAGCTAAGAACACTCTCGATCAAGCCATCTTTCAAATAAAAAAAACTAAATTAAAATCGGTTCATTCGTTTAGGCGCTACGATACCACAGACAGATACACAGATACACAGACACACAGATACACACGTCAAACTTATAACACCCCTCTTTTTGGGTCGGGGGTTAAAAAATTGGATTATATTGGTTATTTTAGTTCCAGTGACGTTGTCCAGATCTTAGTGTGTGAGAAAGTAATTTTGTAACGTACATCTGCTACGCTTCGCATTTCGGCCTTGACTCTGAATGTTTTAGAATATCACGAAATCTTCCACAATCTTAACAAAACCGGTCAAATGCGAGTCGGACTCGTACACGAAGGGTTCCGTACCTTCGTTCAAGAAATAGCATTTTAATTTTTTTTAAGCACAATTTCACGGTTTTCGGGTTTTTCCTGACAGACAGATGGACAGACAGAAAACAAAGTGATCCTATAAGGGTTGCGTTTTTTCTTTTGAGGTACGGAACCCTAAAAAGGAGGAGGGACTCTTTTTTATTTTAATTTTTGTATTGTGAGATGATAGGCTTGCACTTGACGACGAGAAACAGAGCAATGATTAGATCTAGGTTGGAACGCGCTTGCATAGAAGATGCCTTTTCACTCTTGCCTTGAAGTATTCAAGTTATACATGGCAGGAAACACGGACGCCGGAAGGGCATTCCATACCAAGTGGTTCGTATCAGAAACGTTGAGCAGAAACTCTTTGTATCTACAGTTGATTGAATATCGATCCCATAAGGATGTCAGCGTTCACGGTTTAGCTTAGAGAGGAAATGTATGTAAGTATGCCTAAGTTCGACGAATAAATATAGGTAGCTATATTTCTTTGAACCTTTGTAGCTCATTAGTTAGTCAAGTCATTCCAGCGGATTGGCCTTGTTCTGCTTTTGCATGTAACAAAATCTATCGATTTTTAGTGACTTGCGATTTGTACAGTCAGCTTCAAAAACTGCTGAGTTTCTTGCCATTTGCTTCTTGCGTTGCTTTCAGTAATGTGCTTTCCGAATCGGTTGTGAACTTGAAATACTTAAATATTTTTACATTTCATTTCGATATTAAATAAAACATTTTAGCGTTTAAACTATCGTGATTGATTTCCATTATAAATGCAGATGATCCCGGCTGTACTCACGTGATTAGTACGAGCAGCACGCAGTCTCAACCGTGCCGCGTCGCGAGCCGAGTCCTTGTGAAAAAGGAACCCGGTTGGGTTCGAAACTAGTCTACAGCTAACCACGTGAGATAGCCGGGATGATCTATATTTATTTATAAATAAAACAACGCAATAAATATCTCAATGGCAGAAGGTATGTTAGCTATAGGCCCAAAATCAACGTACAGCTGAAACGGTTGGGTCTAGAAACTTGAAATTTTGCCTATCCGTTCGCTAGAACTAGATACATGAAGGCTCTGCTAATAAAACATGTTGAAAAATTCCAATTAGAACTAAAGTTCCTAAATCCACGTGGACGAAGTTAGTTCAAATATAAAGAAATTACAAAAAATGATAAATAAATAATACATTTTGTATGACTTTGTATCTGCGAGTTTTTCTTAATTCAATCTTAGTTCAACAACAACAGCGTTAAATAATAATGTGCCTTCACACTTACACGATCTCTAAGCTAAACTAAAATGCTCTAAGCTAAGTCTAAATGTATAGCTATCGCTTTTATAATGCTCCTTACAGAAAAGGATAGCACTAGGTTTAGGTCAATCAATTAGTTTAGTTTAGTGTGTACAACAGAATTAGCCACATTACCGGAATCTATACTAATATTATAAAAAGAAAACTTTGTATTTTTGTATGTTTGTATTGAATAGGCTCAAAAACTACTGGACCGATTTCAAAATTTCTTTTACCATTACTTGGAGGGATTCTTCCGAATCCGTATAGGCTATATTTTATCCCGGAAAATAGAAAAAATAAATGTCCACCCGTGCGAAGCCGGGGCAGGTCGCTAGTGTAATATAAAGTAAGTACATTATATTATATCACTGTAAATACCGGTATTTTTCAAGATAACTCCCTACTTTGATACAATTTCATGAACGTTTACGTATCTTTTTAGGGTTCCGTATCTCTACAGAAAAAGGAACCCTTATATTCAGGATCACTTCGTTGTATATCTGTCTGTCTGTTGTGTCTGAAATACAAATAATTCAAAAACCGTAAATTATAGTTAGGTACGTCACAAAAAAAAATTAAAAAGTGTTATTTCTTGTACGATGGTACGTACTCGCACTTAACCGGTTTTTATTTCACTTGCGTAATTTATAACACTTGATAATTTGTATTTTATCTATGGCGACTGTACAAACGTGAATATTATATTGTTATCAAGGCTGACATTGGCATTATATTCTGTGACGAAATTTCAAATGAATATATCCATTACAATAACAGATATTTTATGGCAACAATGCGTTGCTTGATAACGTTTAGAGTCAGGAATTTACGAATACGTACGACGTAGGGAGCAATTCCCTTAAAGTTGAGAGAATCTTTATCGTCAACCCATTTACAAATTGCATTCCACTTTGGAATATCAATCATAGCTAGTTTGCGTACACAGCTGGAAATAGGCGCACCACCACATACGGTCGTCCGCCTTCGTCATCCACCCACTTCCCACTATCTTCTGAAGGTCGTCAGTCCAGCTGGTTGGAGATCGTCTCACACTGCGCTTGCTTGTACGCGGTCTACACTCCAGAATACGTCCCCTGCAGAGGCCATCGCGTCAGTTCTACGACAGACATGGCCTGCCCACTGCCACTTCAGCTTGCTGATTTATTGAGCTATGTGGTTTACTTTCATGCATTCCGAACCAGTGGTAGATAGATGCTTTAGAGGATTCAAAAGTAGGTATTTGTAAAAGTTTAATTTAATCCATATCCATACTAATATTACTAATGTGAAACTGTGTCTGTCTGTCTGTTTGCTACCTTTTAACGGCCCAACCGATTCTAACGAAAGGTACAGAGTTACTTTATGTCCCGGGGACGGTCATAGGCTACTTTTATCCCGGAAAATCAAAAGGTTCCCACGGGATTCCTGTAGACCCATCTGCTAAACCGATTTACTTACATGAAATGTGGGACCGAGGTAGCTTGTGCCCCTGTAATTGACATAGGCAACTTTTTATCCCGGAAATCAAACAGTTCCCACGGGATCTTTAAAAACCTAAATCCACGCGGACGAAGTCGCGGATATCCGCTAGTAAAAATATTTGTAATTTATTTTATTTTACTTTCGTTTTCCTACGGATTTTCAATTACCAACAATGGAATATTTCTGGTTCAAAATAATAATAGCACGTCATCAAGGTTGATTGCTGATTTGTAATTAACATTGAGTTAATTAAAATAAATTCAACTTTTATCTGTGAATGACACACGGTATTTAGTTTGGTCACGCATTAGGTACGCCTAAGTGAGCGATAACAGACCGATAACGGCCTAAAAATAGACCTATTTTAGAGCAACTGTAAAATACCTGTACCTACGTTCTATTCAGTTTAAGACTATACTGTCGGATACACAGATACACACGTCAAACTTATAACACCCCTCTTTTTGGGTCGGGGGTTAAAAACTACCTGTCACGTAGCACATTGATCTAGAAACGTGATTGTTTGTTACGTCAAAAACTTACTTTTGTTCGACGAGGCTCGTTAGGCATTATTGAAAATACCTTATCACTAAACCACCTGATAACATTCTCAAACCGAACATTAAGTAGGTACCTACACGGAGGGTACTATGCACTCACTGACACTTCACAAAATTACCGTCACTAAAAACCAGCTGGTGCACTATTCATTTAGTACACACACCCCGAATTAAACTAAAAGTGACACCCTTTATAACTACCCTTAAATAAGGGATTAATTTAGTAGTGGCAATTTAATTTTAGGCTTTGTGTACAACAGAAACTGTACCACTTTAAAGACGCTATCGCTGTTACGACGATAACGAAAGTGACTTAAAAGTAAGAAGTCAAACAAAAACGTGCGCCTGCGACGCCGCGACGTGACCCCGGGCGTCCGCACGCGGCGAGTGCGCGTCGAAAAGTGACGTAACCGACAAGTGTCAGTGTCGTCGACTTCAATGCTTCCCGGCACTTCCGCAAAAACTTATTGGAGAGTGAATTATGCTCTTTTGTAGCAGGAGAGATGGAAGATACTTTTATAAAAACTGGATGATACCCGCGACTCCGTCCGCGTGGATTTAGGTCTTTTAAAAATCCCGTGGGAACTCTTTGATTTTCCGAGATAAAAAGTAGCTGATGACCGTCCCCGGGATGTAAGCTAACTCTACCTTTCGTTCAAATCGGTTCAGTGGTTGAGCCGTGAAAACGTAGCAGACAGACAGACAGACACACTTTCACATTTATAATATTAAGTATGGACGTATGGATATGCATTAAAACACTTATAGGAGCGCATACAGTGACAGCGCGGCGAAGTGACATATCACGTAAGCAAGTGTCAGTGTGGTCGACTTCAATACTTCCCGGCACTTCCGCAAAAACTTATTGGAGAGTGAATTATGTCGTTCCGCATCAGTAGAGATAGATGGCTTGTGGAATATACAAATTTTACGGTAAATTAAAGCACTTTAGGACCGCATGCAGAGAAAGCGCGTCGAAGTGACATAATCACGTAAGCAACAGTGTCAGTGTCGTTGACTTCAACACGTTCGTACACTTCCTTGATAATGAAAAACTCATTGAAGAGTAAATTATACGTTCCACATCAGTTTGGCTAAAGTAAAAAATGCTAATTAGTAACAAGTAACAAGCAAAATATGGCTTATAGATCCGCAAACGTGAGAGCACGTCGAAAAGAGACTTAAGTGACAAATGTCTGTTTCGTCGACTACAATACTTCCCGGCACTTCCGCAAAAACTTATAGGAGAGTAAATAGTAGTTTTGGCTAGAATAGGACCGAATACAGTAAGAGTGCCACGAAAGTGTCAGTGTTGTCAACTTCAATACGTCCATGCACAAGCATAACTCATTGGAGAGCGAAATATGCTGTTCCGCATCAGTAGACATGGTTGTAGAAGATACACATTTTACAGTGGGTACTTAAAAAAACGAACTAATTAAGTAGGTGATCAGAAAAGTCGCATATCTGGGGAAGGCACGAGAGATATGAACTCCTACATTCCATCTAAATTTTGACTTAAAACATCTAATGTGGATGTCAATAAAATTTTTTTCGACAGTCAAGAATAAATGAATCGTAAAACAAGTGTAAATTAAAAATTTATAACACCCCCCACAAGTGAAGGTTACAGTAACTAGAAAAGAGCTGATAACTTTCAAACGGCTGAACCGATTTTCTTGGATTATAGCTAAGAACACTCTCGATCAAGCCACCTTTTAAACAAAAAAAGCTAAATTAAAATCGGTTCATTAGTTTAGGAGCTACGATGCCACAGACAGATACACAGATACACACGTCAAACTTAAAACACCCCTCTTTTTGGGTCGGTGGGAGTTAATGATTGTATACGCTCAATTTAATTGAAATCGTCCGCTCCTTAGCACGGACACATTTAAAACCCAATTTATCACGTTATGCTTCCCTGGTGAAGCAAAAACTCAAAATGTTAATTGAAGTAAGAAAGAAATGATTCCACGTCCGCATTGGCTTTGATATTTACCGAAGTTTGCCATTTTGTTGTTGTTCAAATAGATTTCATAAGGAAATTAGCTTCGTCCACGTTGATTTAGGTGTTTTAAAGATCCTGTTAGCTTAGAATAAAACCCCAGCCTGTTAGTTATTATTACCATATTATACCATTGAGGAACTCAAGAAAGAATATCGTTAGCATAAAATCGTTTTAAGGGTTCCGTACCCAACGGGTAAAAACGGAGCCCTATCACTCTGCTGTCTGTCTGTCTGTCCGTGTGTCACTCACTTCGTCATCTGAATTTTTGGTACTTGGTGAGTGACAAACCTGAAATTTATTACTTGGTGTAGAACGTTGACCCAAAACCACAGTAAATTAAGAATTCAATTATTTTTCAGGGGGACTCCCATACCTGAGAAAGGAGCCAATTTTTTTTTTCTTACCTTAGCACAGGGGGTATCATCATTTGGAGCTCATTGAGTAAAGTACGAGTATGTGTACAAAGTGGTGACCAAAATAAACGAACATTTTTCTGGTTTTTCTTTCACGGTTTATTGCAATGTTCTAGCTCGGAAAAGAAATATTTCATACAACCAAAATATGATGTTCATAATTATGTACGGAACTCAAAAAGAGTGAGGCCCAACTCGCACTTGACCGGTTTTTATTAAAAAGCTCGTATTAAGAGAGCTGTATCATGTATGCTCGCTCAGCTACTATATTACCACGTTGTAAGTACTTCCTCGACCTCCGTTGACCGATGATGGTGACCGGTTGGTTTGTTAACTAACGCAGTTCGCGTGCTTGTGTTAAGTGATCGATAATAATAATAATTCATCATACATCACCGCTTGATAAATGACGATTTTTTCTACCTAAAATAATCTGCCTGAGATAAGTTTCTTCAACTTACAAAACAAAGTTACAATTCCAAAATTCAACATTTTGCTAATTCAACATTATGAGAATTCAACATTTTAGGAATTCAACATTTTGAGCCTGAAGGAAAAGGGCTTTACCTGTACATTCTAATACAGATTTTTATTTATTTTTATGCAATTATCGTGCAAAATTTCGAAAAATACCCGAGCACGGAACCCTCGGTGCGCAAGTCTGACTCGCACTTGGCCGGTTTTTGACATTACTCATTCTTTTGACTCATTCAAAACTGCACTAGACAACTAAAAAACGCTATTACAAAGAATAGCTAATCTAAGGTACATAATATGTCCAAAGTATAAACAAGTGTAAATTAAAAATTTATAACACCCCCGACGATCCAAAGTATTTGAGTTTTCCAAAACATCATTTTCAAATAAATAATTATGTATTTAGGCAACGTCCATCTTGACAGCTTGACATTTGTCTATTGACATAATATTATGAACCTAACGGTTATCTAACCTTCTTTTCTACAAGAAAACTAGAAAAGAGCTGATAACTCTTAAACGGCTGAACCAATTTTTTTAGATTATAGCTAAGAACACTCTCGATCAAGCCACCTTTCAAACAAAAAAAACTAAATTAAAATCGGTTCATTCGTTTAGGCGCTACGATGCCACAGACAGATACACAGATACACAGATACACAGATACACACGTCAAACTTATAACACCCCTCTTTTTGGGTCGGGGGTTAATAAATTGGTGAAATCTATATACTAATAAATAAAATTGGAGTGTCTGTCTGTAATTTCGAAATAACTACCGCATATTAAGGTCATATGGTTATTTGAACGATACTATAACTGAATCACACGTTTTTAAAATTTTTGTCTGTCTGTCTGTCTGTCTGTCTGTTTGAAAAGGCTAATCTTGGGAACGGCTGAACCGATTTTGACGGGATTTTCACAGACAAGTAGAGAATTGACCAGGGAGTAACATAGGCTACTTTGTTAACCGACTTTCAAAAAGGGAGTTGTGTTTTTCTACCTATGTACACTGAAATCTCCGAGATTTCTGAACCGATTTGCGTCATTTCTTTTTTAATCGATAGAGGAACTTTGCGACATTGTTTCATAAAAAATTTGGAGTCCAACTCCTCAATCCTGATGCTGCAGGGGATCTGACCAATCCACGTGGGCGAAGCTGCAGGCATCAGCTAGTGTATTATAAGTTGTCCAAAAGTAAATTATTCTTGGCATAGGTACCTACGTACTCTGTAATAACCCCGCTTTGGTGAAGTTGGGCGACGATTTTCCAAAACCCAACGGTACTTAAATTGCAAGGGAAAAGTGTTTTAGCCTTACGAATAAGACATTAAAGCAGAGTTAAATGACCTATGTTTACAGGTCGTAAGAACAATGAAGACACTCGATTCTTGACCCACATCGCGTAACCAATAGTTTTAAACTTTTAGTACCTACCGTGTACCACATTCGACCTCGGCTAATTATAGGCTATAACTTTGAATAGCAAAAACAACGATAATAAAAACATAATATTTATTATGATCATTGATCATCAACGCTTCACAATAATAAAGTCTAAAGGCGACTACAGACGATCACTTTTCACCGACTTCTGTTCTGTTCATCAAAACTTTCAGCGAAAAGTGATTCCTGCGATTCCGGAATAGCGTATGTATTCAAATCAAATCAATCATCTAATTGCTCTATTGCATTGATAGTAAAACACCCCTCTAGCCAGCAATATTAAAAAACTCATGGTCACTGGCAAGATCGAAGCAAAGAGACCCCGCGGACGTAGCCTGAGACGTTGGTGAGACCAAATAAAAGAAGCGGTCAACACACCCATCTGCGATGCAATCCACGCGGCAAGAAACAGAGCGCAATGCAAGAACATCGTAGCAAAGATTGCATCAAAGGGGATCCACGATCCTCAAAATTGAGGAAACCACGCAGGAAGAAGACAAAACACCCCTCATTCTAGCTGAGCAGCTAGAGTTTAAATTGGCACTATCAAAAAGAATCGGCTCTTCTCCACTCAGTCTTTTTGCGCTAGCTATTAAAGTTTTTCAATTGGGTACTTATTAGGCGCAACGCACACTTGCAGACAGGAGAAGAGCCGAGATACAGCATCTGTTTTCCAACAAGTCAAACTAAGACACTTTCGTTTGGCATACATAGGGGCGAGAAGGGAGAGGATTTAGGTATACCGACCAGCAGAATTTTTTTTTTTTCATTCAGATACAAGTTAGCCCTTGACTGCAATATCACCTAGTAGTAAGTAATGATGCAGTCTAAGATGGAAGCGGGTTAACCTGGAAGGGATATGGCAATTTTTATTAAACCCATATACCTACCCCTTTAGTTTCTACACGCCATCGTACCGGAACGCTAAATCGCTTGGCGGCACGGCTTTACCGGTAGGATGGTAACCAGCCACAGTCAAAGCCTCCCACCAGACCAGACCAGAAATTCAGAAATTATAAAATTCTGAACCCCTGTCGGGAATCCAACCCGGGACCTTCCACTAATCAGACCACAGCGCTTAGGTACCAGTGCGCCTGGGAGGCCGTCAAAGACGACAGAATAAACTTGTTTATATTGCTTTGTAGTGGCATGCTGGGCACACGTGAGTCATAGCCCGAGAAATATACCTACATATGCGGCGCGCTCCTCTGATGGCTTCTGCAAAAGTCTTACATAAAATCATAACCCTTTCTTTTGGCTTTGCCCCAGTCGAGTAAAAAGAGCTTTTGTTAATTTTAGGCCGCAGTGCTATGCGAGTTGTATTGCATATTATTGCGTCGTACAAGAGTTGCCATTTATTAAACGTCATTGCTGAGTGAGCCTTCTGTACTGAAAGATTAGGTACTATTGAGTAACTAGCTGAAACCCGCGACTTCGTTCGCGTGGATGTAGTTTTTTAAAAATCCCGTGGGAACTCTTTGATTTTCCGGGATAAAAAGTAGCCTATGTGCTAATCCAGAGTATAATCTATCTCCATTCTAAATTTCAGCCCAAACACACACATACAAACTTTCGCCTTTATAATATTAGTGTGATCTGCGATACGAGTTACAATCGTTAGGCTCGGCCACTAACATCAAGGGCGTCATATCACTGTATGTATTTACTCTACGTTTATTAGCGTCAGCCATCAGCACTTTGTACATAATATATCATGCTTGGCATAATTAAATGGGAAGGTGTAACAAATTGCTATTCCTTGTGTGTACAGTTGCTACTGCGGCTGTGAAGAATAACAAACGAGTGGTTGTTTCATATTGAATACGTGAAGGATATATTGTACCTATTTATATGCATTGATTTAAACCCATGCTAATATTTTTCCTTATTCTTGGTAAGTAAATAACCAGAATCTGCTCATTATTCTAGATTGGTTTTGATAGATTAGATAAACCTATGATTGATATTAAGGACTAGATCAGTCTTTCCCAACGTGGGCGATAACGCCCCCTTGTGGGCGCTGCAGGCCTAAAGGGGGGCGGTAAGAGACCCAGGGAAAAAAAGGGGGGCATTGTGTAGGGCTTTGGGGTCGATTTATAATTTCATCTACCTAGCTAGGAAGACTCTTAGACACCGACTGAGCCTCAGCCGGAATTGACAACATACGAAGAAATAAAAATCAAATTCAAAAATGGATATCAAGAATTTTGGCTACAAAAACCGATCCCGCAATTGTACCCTGGATTGTTGTCAATTGTTCAACGATTTTTGATAGCATTCCCATCGTCATATTTGTGTGAACGTGGATTTAGTGCTGTGGCAACGCTGCTTACTAAAAAGAGAAATCGTTTGCGTGTTACCGAACGTGGCGACTTGCGGCTGTTTTTGAGTAAATTGGAACCTGATATCAACAAACTTATTGA
The DNA here is from genome assembly GCF_905333055.1 of Maniola jurtina. Classification (NCBI taxonomy): domain Eukaryota; kingdom Metazoa; phylum Arthropoda; class Insecta; order Lepidoptera; family Nymphalidae; genus Maniola; species Maniola jurtina. The sequence goes on along the minus strand of NC_060037.1, from coordinate 2,675,204 downwards.
ACAGCATCAGATTCAACCTTCACATTAGTTTTTATATAAGAATTGACTATGTTTGTTTTATTTTCAATAAAAGATACTCTGTCCGAATACTATAAATTTGCGTTTCAATAATCAGTTATAAGTACTTAGCGGTTTTTAAGTATGTTTAAAAAGGGGGGCGTTAAAAAATAATTTATTCTTAAAGTGGGCAGTAGACAAAAAAAGGTTGGGAACCCCTGGACTAGATGATGCCCACAACTTTGTCCGCGTGGATTTAGGTTCTTCAAAAATCCCGTGAGAACCCTTTGCTTTTCTGGTATAAAAAGTTGCCATGTCAATTTCCGGGCGCAAGCTACCTCTGTACCAAATTTCATATAAATCGGTTAAACGGATGGGGACGTGGGAACACTTCGATTTTCTGGGATAAAAGTAGCATATTATGACCGCCCCCGGGATGTAAGCTAACTTACGCAATTTGCCAATTTTCTTTACAAAAGGTAAAATACTATCAGATTAAATAATGAACGATTGATTATAATCAAGGCCTCTTGGACGCAAAGACCTCTAAACTAGGTGAAGGAAACCAATAGGGTACCTAAGTAGGAAGTGATTAAAAGTGGTTTGAAATGCATAGAAAATGGTCTGTGTTAGCATTTTTACGTTTTGCTGATTTTTGTTTCATTTTGTATGTTTTTTTTAGAAGAACATTAATTCAAAAATATTTAAATTTTCAAAGTACCTAATATTGCTAAGTACCTCCTCACTTGAACTTAATACATATCGAACCTGCGTCTTCTAGATGCGTGCCCGACGACGCCCTGACCGTTAAGCCACGGTTTCGCTTACTGCCATTGACGGCGATATACCTAATATTATGTATGTTCGTTCACCTTGGATGATGTTCACTTAGTACTGAAGCGACTGTTGATGAAATCTAGTAGCAACACTTTGTAGCTATCGAGACTACTTTCATAGGCCCATATTACAATGCAATATATTATTATTATTTTGTTTTGTTGTACTCATTGTCTTGTCGTTTCATTGCACAAGATGAATAAATTATTTTTTTCTTTCTTTCTTTCAATACAATAATATGATATGTATTAAAATATATATAGAAATTTCCTTGAAGCACTACCATAAAAACCATATTATGTAGGTATATTACGTAATCTTCTTGACTTATAAGTAGGTATTTAAAGATACTAATAGCAATCCGGATTATCCCGGGCAAAGATCACCAATAGTTAAAACCCAAAGAAAATCATAAGGTAAAAATTATGTTTAATGCTTTGAATATTATGATTGATGAACGGTTTCCATAAGATAAAGATACGAAACGAGATTTTTATGATTATTAATTTTAGCGTTTATACTATCGTGTGATTTCCATTACAAGTCGAGATTATTTGAAAGTAGTCGGGCTTACGTCGACGAAATACGTGAGTATAGCCGGAATAATTAACACCCCGACCCAAAAAGAGGGGTTTTATAAGTTGACGTGTGTCTGTGTATCTATCTGTAGCATCGCAGCTCCTAAAGTAATGAACCGATTTTAATTTAGTTTTTTTTTAGTTTGAAAGGTGGCATGATCGAGAGTGTTCTTAGCTATAATCCAAGAAAATCGGTTCAGTCGTTTGAAAGTTATCAGCTCTTTTCTAGTTACTGTAACCTTCACTTGTCGGGGGTGTTATAAATTTATAATTTACACTTGTATTAATTTGATATGGTTCCATGCCCGAAGAGTGTCAACGGGCCCCTATTACTAAACCTCCCATGAAATTGGCCGCCATGAAAATTAAAATGTTATATTTTCTTGAACGATCGATGGTACGAAACTTTCGTGAGCGAGTCCGACTCGATACTGACCGATTTTTTAAGGTTATTCAGCGATGGTAAATAATATTATTTATATTAGGCATTATTCATAGGACATGGCGAACTGGCGAACACTTGAGAATTCAAAAGCTTTAAATAAACAAAAAGTTATAAATAATAAATAAATAGTAAATAGTAAAAGTTTATTTGAAGAAAAAAATCTCTCATTTTCGATTTCTACAGAACGTATCCAATATTATTGAGGACAATCTCGATTCAAATGGGAATCATGGTGTGCATTAAAATGATGAATCTTTGGGGAAGTCATATGCAAGTTTTTAATGTGTATACCGACATAAATATATGCTAGTATAATTGCAACTGCCAAGAATCGTGGCAAATACATATATGAAACTTATTGAAATAACTTTTGAAATAACTAAATTGAAAGTTGGCAGGGTAAAAGTCAAAAGTATGAGCAATACTTTTGACTTTTACCCTGCCAACTTTGACACGGTTCAAGAATAGATTGGCGAATATTTGGAAAACTCGGAGCACTTCTGATATAGACGCATCAGCGAAAGCTGCTTTGTAAGTAATAGCTTAGTAGTAATGCTATAACTTATTTAGGGAGGGCTTGGGTACAAAAGCATACGTAGCTTAGCTTCCACACAGCACACGACATAGCTTATTCTTTTAATTATTTTGATGTTGGAATTATTTAAGTGAAACTGATTATTCTGCCCAAAGGCTATTTGCTTCACACATCTTAGCCGTTCAAGGTTATAGGTAATTAGTAATTACGTATTAAGAAAAGGAAAAAAATTACGTGTTCAAAATCTAACATAACTACTTCCCACTGCTTATTCATAAATCATAATTTTTGACTCGTGACAGAAATTAAGGCCTCCTACGCACTGGCGACCATGGTCGCCGCGACCTGGCCGCGGCGGCCAGTGAATTCTGGACTTTATATGGCAATCGCTATAGCCCCTACGCACTTAGCGGCCAGCGACCAGCGGCCACCGTTGGCCGCGGCGTCCAATTTGATGCCACGCGACCAGCGACCAATCGTGGCCGTCGAGAACATCACTTCTGTATTAAAATTCATCAGTGCTACCGCATCGGCCGCGGCGACCAGACGTGTAGCTAGCTACAGAGTGATTATTTTACAATGGCCAATTTCGACACGGAAAGGTTCATAATTGAAGTTGAAAATAGAAGAGGTTTATGGGATTTAGCATCAAATGATTACTCCAATAAAGATGTTAAGCGGCAGTTGTGGCTTGAAGTGGTCGATATATTTGGCGGTGAATCCATGGAAGATAAAGAAAAGGCAGAACTTGGTTAGTATTTTATTTTATTATGCCTAAGTAAATTAATAATGCGATGAACTACAATAAACGCAGCAGGTGCTGTAGTAGCATTCGACACGTATATGTGACATGAGTGATTTTTTTTTAAAGTTGTTCCGTTCATTCAAAATCTAAGAAATTTTAGCAAATAGGTAATTGTCAAAAGTATAACTATTTTATTTCTACTATTTTTCGCTTTGCACATGAGTTTTGACAATTATTTGCTAAAATTTCCCAGGTTTTCGTAATGATTGGAATAACTTTTTAAAAAGATTACTCATACCGCATGTGCGTTCGACGCCATTTTGTTTACGGCGCGCAATGGCGGCTCGCGGCGAGCACCCATATATTTACAAATTGTGCCAGGGCAAGCGACCATCGGTACTGAAGTAGTTTGCGAATATATCTCGATATTCGGTTGATGTTCTATTTGCTCTATTAGGTAAACATGCAGGTATTTCTAATAAAGCCTCTGGTACAGTTAACGTGTCCTTGAAATCATATCCGTCTCTTTCTCGCACAAAATTATGAAGCACACATAGAGCTTTTATAATCACAACTGCAAATTCTTTCTTGACGTTTAGGGGTCGGTGAAGAATCTGCCATTTATTGGCTAATATTCCAAATGTACATTCAATATAGCGGCGGGCACGGGATAGTCGATAATTAAAATTAGTCTTTACATTATTCAAGTTTCTCCCAGCATACGGTCGCATCATATGTTCCGATAGTGAAAACGCCTCATCACCCACTAAAACGAACGGCATTGATTGGCCATTTTCTTTGATGGGGTTATTGCTCGGAATATCGAGATCATTATTTAAGAGCCTATGATAAAATACAGAGTCTTTGTAAATTGACGAATCACTGCATTTGCCGTATGCTCCAATATCTACGTAAAGAAATTTATAATTTACATCACATATTGCAAGTAACACGATTGAAAAATAATTCTTGTAATTGTAATAAAGAGATCCCGAATGTTGTGGTTTGATAACTCTAATGTGCTTGCCGTCGATGGCTCCGATGCAATTAGGAAATTGGGCGTATTTTTGAAAACCTTCAGCCGTTTGAATCCACTTATCTCTGGTCAATTGTGGCATCACAATTGGTTTTAATATCTCCCATATTGCTTCACAAACATCAAATACTATTTCCGATACTGTAGGAAGCCCTATACGGTATTCATGACTTATATGAGATAAAGAACACCCAGTAGCCAAATACCTGAAAATAAAATTCACATTAATAAACATAATATTAGTTTTGTAATATGTACTACATTTATTTATTGATTTACAGGCATTACTCTCCAAAAAAGATGGAAAAACCTTAGAGACTGTTTCACAAGAGAGCTGCGCCGTCTTAAAGATGTCAAAAGTGGTTCTGCTGCAAAACGTAAATCACAATACACCTATTTCAACCAATTACTGTTTTTGAAATCAGTGCTGGACACAAACGCAACAGAAAATAGTCTCGAAGAGGCAAGTCAAGAAAATGAAAGTGCAAGATCTTCTGATCTTGAGACTCAACAGTCTGCATCAAAGTCGCTTAGAACAAAAAGGAAGAAAAAAATACCAAACGAAGAATCCGATACAGACCCTCTAATTTCAGTTCTGCATAAGACCATAGCGACTACACAGAATGATTCAAATTGTGACAGATTGTTTCTTTTATCCCTCCTCGAAAGATTTCAAACAATCCCTGCTGCAATGAAGACCAAAGCGAAAATGGAAATCATGGAAATTATAGAAAAATACCAACCGAACTGTACACCTACAACAGCGCGCATAAACTATTCAAGTAATTTCAATACTCTTAACGACCAAGAATATGACCCGCATCGACCGAGTTATTCAGGTTATTCTACTACCAACAGGATATCAGATGATTCAAATTACAGCGATACTCATACTCATTATTCTGATATTTCTCAAAATTCAGAAATGATAGACCTATTTCCCAATTTGAATGATTAATTGTTCACAATTGCCATTTTTTAAGTTATGAAAATACAAATAATTTGATTATCTACTTCAGTTTTTTAATATTTAAAAACATGTTATAAGCAAGCCCTTTTCCTCTCCTTTTCAAAGTCGTAAAGTAGAATACTACTGAACAATAGTTCATAAATTTTTTAAAGTGGCAAAACCTTGGTCAATGAATTATACAGGTTGTTGTGAAAAACGCAACAGTGGTGGTTTAGGGTGATTCAGAATCAAGTCTTGTATAATTCAAATTTACAAAAAATCCGTTTAGCAGTTTAAGTAAAAAAAAAGGCCCTATCACATTATTTTTATTTTTCCTGTACACAATACTCCATTCCGAAACATCCTTTAAAATATATCACGTATTTTTTAAACATTCTGTATTTAAAAAAGAAAAAGCTTACCTTATTGTTATTACTAATTTTTCTTCTGCTGGAATGCATTTCCGATAGTTGTTACCAGTTCCAGTAATTTTTGGTTTTATTGTATCCAGTAACAGGTTAAAAGTATTCGTTGACATTCTCATGTAATTAAAGAATCTCTTCTCATACATTTTTAAATCCAAAAAATAAGTATAATATAATCCTTTAGTCTTTCTCTCGCAAAGTAATGGATGCACCCAAAACTGTCTTTTACGTGAAATCTTCCGTTTTCGTTTTCGTAGTAAATACACAAGCACAGTTAGCGTGATTATCTTCTGCACGTCCATCTTGACACATCCTTGGAAGTCGACTGCAAATTTTTCGGCCGTCCACATGTCGCGCTTGCCTACGCACCGGCGACCATAGCCGCGGCGGCCTGGCCGCGTCTATGGTCGCCAGTGCGTAGGAGGCCTAAGTAATTATTATGAACACGATTTCACAATATAAATGCGAATGTGTTTGTTTGTTATTTGTCCTTCAATCGCGGCGCAACGGAGCAACGGATCGACGTGATTTTTAACCCCCGACCCAAAAAGAGGGGTGGTATAAGTTTGACGTGTGTATCTGTTTATCTGCCTGTGGCATCGTAGCTCCAAAACTAATAAACCGATTTTAATTTAGTTTTTTTTGTTTGAAATGTGGCTTGATCGAGAGTGTTCTTAGCTATAATCCAAGAAAATCGGTTCAGCAGTTTGAAAGTTATCAGCTCTTTTCTAGTTACTGTAACCTTCACTTGTCGGGGGTGTTATACATTTTTAATTTACACTTTTATTTATTAGCATGGATATTTAACAGATAGCTGAAGAGCGGCTACATATCTCAGAAAATTAAAGAGTTCCCACAGGATTTTTTAAATCCTACATCCACGCGGACAAAGTCGCGGGCATTATCTTGTTTCAGATTAAGCGCTTCATTCTAAATATACGATGCTGGGTAAACAATTTAAACAAAAGCTGATATTTCCCATGGGTCTCCTGATGGTTTTTAGAACGAGTGATAATATCTAGAGCAAGTAATTGTATATTGTGTTGAAAACCCAGCAAATCAGGCTAATAGGTTTCGATATAATAACTATGCAGTCTTATCTAACTAGGACGAGTTTTTATCCGTAAATTTAAAAGTATTTCGTGCTCAGTTGGTAGATTGAAGTATCGAGACCTAAAATAACCTGAGAAGTTAGACAAAAATGTCGACTTTCCAGTTTTTACCTGTTATGTACGGTATTAAAATACTTGGCACAAATCATCAAGAAAACCACACCGCGAATAGACGGAGCATTCCTAATGAAGAACGCAGGAAGGAAGATTGTCAGATTATAGTATACGGAATATTTATGTCGCACGTGCGAAGACACTTATAAGGTTTGCCATTAATTATATCACATACATTACTCGTACTGGAAATAGAGATTCCTAGTCAGTTGAAAGATCGAAGTTTCGAGGCCAAAATAACCTGAGAAGTTAGATAAAACTGTCGACTTTCCAGTTTCCACCCGTTATGTACGGCATTAAAATACTTGGCACAAATCGTCAAGAAAACACCGCAAATTAACATAGATCATTCCTAATGAAGGACGCAGGAAGGAAAACAGTCAGATTATATACGGAATATTTATGTCGCACGTGCGAAGAAACTGTTATAAGGTTTATCATTAATCACCCCCATCTTATAAATGCGAAAGTGTCTTTGGTTTGTTGGTTCATTGACGCCACAACCACGCCGCAACGGTACAACAGATTGATCCGATTTTACATGGATATCGTTGAAAACATGAAGAAGGGCATAGGCTACTTTCTTTCCGGAAATCAAAGAGTTTCCACAGGATTTTTGGAAATCTAAATCCACACGGACGAAGTGACGGGCATCAGCTAGTTATAACATAAATTACTCGTACTGTAAATATGAGTGATTCCTATAGATAGCTTGATTTAAATGAAAAGTTACCTTATCACTGTCTGTTGGCAGCGTCCCGTAGCCGTACCAGCTTCTCGCAGGCCTTAGTCTCGGCTCTTCCTTGGGGGATAAAAGGCCACTTCCCCACCGAACTACCCCTTCAGCTGCGGCAGCTACGCCCGGAGTTAATGGGCTTCCATTAGGAGATTTTGGTGATACACCCTTCTCCGCAACAGGGGGTAGCGTGGGCCGGGCGCATCCCGTCCTCCTCTCATATATCCGCTTACAAGCGTCATCAATATCAGTCTCCAATAAACCTTTCTTATCTCCTCCGCGTTTTACCTCCAAACTCCTTTTTGTCTCTTCTTGTTTCTGCATCCATTTCGGATCAGAGTCCCTTCTTTTCGCACTATCATTAGAATCTTGGCGACACAGCAACGTCTTTTTTAAGCTTTCACTGGAGTCCTGTTTGGCAAGCGCCTTTTTATCTGCTTCCTTGAGTGCTCCACACTTTTTATCATCTTTAGCTAGAAGCGCCCGTTTGAGGCTCTCGGATGAGTCTTGCTTATTAATTAGCTTACGTGGACATTCCGTATTAAGGGAATCAGTGGTTTTTGAGATCAGGAGTTTCGGGTAATCGTACGGGGCGTGATCGTTGGACGGAGGGTTTAGTTCTAGAGATCTTCTGTTTTTCTTCTTGTCCGCTGGGGCGATTTGCGCCTTCGCCGGCAGCAGCCGCCGCGGCAGCAGGCTGCGGTGATCAGCGAGGGGCGATTCCGGTCGCAACATGGTCGGCGGCGATGTGAGTCTGCCGCTGGTTGGAATTCCCCTGTAACAAATCAAATTAAACATTTAGCTGCTTATCATATCGCGAAGGAAACGTCTATACGGAAGCAACAGCAGAAATGTCTGAAACTGGTAAGTGGCGCAAGTATGAGTCTCTCATCGAGAATTACATTTTTCTTCCAATTGCCATGAAAACTTTAGGGCTCAGGCAATGCCAGTCTTAAAAAAGTCTAAAATCAAATCATTTACACAAATTGTACACGTTCTGATTGTACGAGTACAATTGCTGAATTTGCAATACAATGATGTAGTAGTGATAATTAGTTCTAAAAATCTTACGGGACATTTCACCACGGTTATTTGCATCATCTGGTAACAGAAACACTAGCTCATTTTTTTGCGCAAAGGATCAACCTGACTCGTTTAGCAAGTGAATGCAGCCAGTAATCTTGTCATCATTCCACGCGTCCACGATTTGTACACAGTACAGTAATTGGATTACGCTAGCTGAAGATTTTATTTTAACATTTTCAATGATATTGATAAAAAAACTTTAGAAGGTACCTACGGACTGCGATGCTATTGTAGGGCTTTATTCGCGCTTGATAATATACGTCAAAGTGGATTGACAGCACCAGAATAAAAATAGCAAAGGTCAATTGCGTAGGCTGATTCCATTTTAAAACGGTTGGCTTCACGCGGCAGTGGAAATCTTGTTATTTTTGTGATTTCGACAAACTATTTCCTGCTTTTATTAATAGCTATGATTTGTTTACTGTGTGCTAATAAGCTTTTAAATTAATACACATTGAGATACAATTAGAACATACTATTTAAATTAAGCAAGTACGTCAATACAGTTAAGTAAGTAAACAGTCTATTTCTGGAAAAATCGAGGCAGAGATCGTTAAGGCAAATTTATTGAGTAGGTAAATATTTATAACTGCTAAGTTCTTAGTTTATCAATGATTTATGCAAATATTTGGGGAAAATATTTTAACCTGTGACTTTGTGCTGATGCAGATGGTGAAATCAGGCAGTTCTTATTGCGATGGTAAAATTATTGGCTACACAAAGGACTTTTTATTACATATCTATACTATCTATATATATACTAATAATAAATAAAATTGGAGTGTCTGTAAATTCGAAATAACTACCAAATATAAAGATCATATGCTTATTTAAACGATAACCATAACTGAATCACACGTTTTTATATACGTAGAATTTTTGTCTGTCTGTCCATCTGTCTGTTTGAACGGGCTAATCTTCGGAACGGCGGAACCGACTTTAACGGGATTTTCACAGACAAGTAGAGGATTAGCCCTAGGTAAAAGACCAAGACAAATCAAAGTGTACCTTTACTTTTTAGGGTTCCATTCCCAAAAGGAAAAAAGGAAGCCTTATAGGATAACTTTGTTGTCTGTCTGTCTGCCCGTCTGTCGTGTCCATCGATGTGTCGTGTCTGTCAAGAAAACCTATAGTGTACTTCCCGTTGACCTAGAATCATGAAATTTGGCAGGTATGGTCTTATAGTACAAGTAAAGGGAAAACTCCGAAAACTGTGAATTTGTGGTAATAATCACACAAAAAAAATGTGTTCACGTAAAACTTAAATTACTAAATTACATATCTATGTATAGATGGCGCAGTCCGTTATTAACTAGCAATGTTCTACATAAAAGTGTTAGGTATACATTGTATGTTGGTACGGGACCCTTCGTATGCGAGTCCGACTAGCATTTGACCGGTTTTTGAAAGAAACATTCCCATAGCATTCCAGCCCGGCTAGCATGGGCAGTAGATAAAAATTATATCCCCCGATTATATCCACTGATGTCATAGAAATCAGTGGATATAATCGGTGATATAATTTTTATCTACTGCCGTATAAAACCCGTCACAGGTACGTGAGATAGCCTTGATGAATTCAGCCAACGCACTAAAGAATTGTTTTCACGGCATCTATAAACAAACCCACTGAAATACATAACGAATGACGTCAAACTTATTGACATTTAGAAATTAATCGCCTGTTTATTTTTCACTTCATCGATATTGGACTTTAGCTTTTGCAGACCGGATCGAGTTGATGTGTCTTTGCTCCCTTTTTTTTTCTGACTGCTTTTATCTAATTAAGAAGTCCAGTCATGAATCTTGGAAAGAGTATTTCGATGAAAGATCAAAGGAGAAGGGTATATGGTATAAAACTATCCAGCCACAGCCACCTACTTTGTCGTGGATTGACAATAGTTGCTTAAATAGACTGGATATGACTCTCATGATGCATCTTCGTTCGGGGCACATTCCATTGAATAAATTTGCATATCTAATGAAAAAGTTAACTCACCTAATTGTAGTGCTTGCAATATACCAGAAGATGTTGTCCATATATCAATGGAATGTGCGCGAAATGAGGAACATAGAAGAAGACTTTTTAGATATACCGCCACCAATTCTGTCGGCTTTATTAATACTGTACGGTTGGTTAGGACTGGCATCGAGAGAAGACAACAATAACTTCTGTCTTTTCTCTCGATGCCAATCCTATTCCTTCTTTCATATGTAAGTAGGTATATAAGATGATTACTGGCTAGATTTTAATCTAGATTAATTTTGATTTAGAGTGCACTATATTGCAGCTATATAGAGAGGCATATTCGCCCAGCGAATAATCTCTTAAAATAAAGATTTTAAAAAAAAAAGACCGGATCTATGAGTAAGTAGATATAACTAAATTGTTTTGGCGCAAAAAAGAAATGATGATTGTTATATTTACTACTATCGTTATACTTAGTTTTTCACCGGGTCGAGCAGGCGGGTCACCCACCTGACGTTAAGTGATTACCGCCGCCTATGAACATTTGCAGAACGCCAATGCAATGCCGGCCTTTGAGGAATTTTAGCCAGATAAATAATTTTACTCTACCGATTTTTGAGAGTTAAAAAATTCTACCTATTTAATTTTATTGTTCTCATTATCTTCTACCTATTTATACCTATAGTACCTACTGTTTAATTTTTGACTGCCATGACAAACGTACGATTTTAGTCCTTTATTTAAAAGGTGAACCCACAGAACACTTGGGCTGGCTCTTCCAATTTGGGGTTCAATGGGTGAACCGTACTTTTGACATGACAGTTGACACATAGAGTTAAAATGGCGAGTGAGTTCCCATTTTGTACGGGCTATAATACCTAAGATTAAAGACTATCCAAATAGCGAGAATAAATAAATACATGTGCATGATATCAGCTCACCTATTGACACATTACAATCTTAAGTTAATCGCTTGTTTACTTTTCTCTCTATCTATACTGGACTTTGGAGTTCGTAAAACGGATATTCATAATTCATAGTATTAAATATAAACTCCAATTAAACCATTTATTACACTTTTATTAAACTTCATTGACTTTTAATAAGTGGTTAACTTCTCACATTTTACAAGTAAGTATCGACATTATCAAGCGTCATCAGAGAGTTTAGAGACGACCTAGTCCTAAATTATCGACTTCTAGACAACTGTCAGGGAGCGCCAGCCCTTTTACAGACCACCGACAACTCCACCTAACAATAGTTATTTCAAGATACACATACTCGTAAGCTAACGAACAAAACGGTGTGATTGCGCAAAATAAAATTTTACAGGAGAAGCAAAAAACTGATTAAAGTTGTTAAAGCTTTATTGCAATTTTACCGTTTTGATCGAAATCACGAACTTTGGACTCACTTTTATCACATTTTTAGACCGTTTCACTTTGTAATCAATGGACCAATAATGTCCGGATTAAAGTATTTTGATCAGAAGTGTTTTATTCGCCAGCTCTACATATTATATTCGCGTCAGATTTCTCCGCTTCTCGCCACTTCAATATAAACCGTGCTTATAGCTAATTGAAAGAACAAGTTAGAAAGGGTAGAGTCTACAAGATCCACTCGAGGTCATGCACTACAAAAACATCAAGACAGGTGAGACGTAGTTACATCAAAACTTCGGGAATGACGCTTCACTTTGCTCGTATGGGCCGTAGCTTTTTTTTTATCAAAAGCTAGTTCGTATCTATGTCAAGAAGTGACCTTGAGTTAAGCGTAGATCATCATCTAAAATAAAAAACCGGCTAAGTGCGAGTCAGACTCGCGTACCGAGGATTCATGCGCAAGGCTGCAAAAGCTTGTATAGTATGGAATATTATTGTAAATTTAACAATCGAAAAGAGCAACCGCCGAGTTTCTTGCTGGTTCTTCTCGGTAGGAACAGCATTCCGAACCAGTGGTAAATTATTTTGACAGTTCAAAAGCATTTATAAAAAATTTGAATAAAAATATATTCTATTCACGAACCCCTGCTCGAGTCTATATGTATGTACTGACACAATGTTCAGAAGCAAATATCTGGCAAGTTCAAATGTCGCCGGAACACGAAAGACAACTATATTGAATTCGCGATGGCGTCATAGAGGCAACAAACTTGTGACAGAATTTCATTACTCAGACTTAATATGCCAAACGAAATGTTTTTGTAGTTTTAACGTTAAAAATTTAGGAAGGCAACCGTGAATCGTCCCTGCTCGTGTCTATATTTGAATAGACAACACTGTTCAGACAACAAATATCTGGCGAGTACAAATGGCGCCAGAACACGAAAGTCAGCCATATTGGCTTGGTGATGGCGTCATATGTCAACAAACCTATGACAGAATTTCATTACTCGGACTTAAGCCAACCGCCCACGGGTCGTATCTGCTCAAGACACTTTTAGATTTGATTAGCCCTAGAGATTATTTTTGATACTCGTCTTCGCATGTCGAGTGACCATTCTTTTCTTTTTAAATGTCACTGTTCACACTGTTAGATGTAATAATATTACATCTAAGTGTGAACAGTGACATTTAAAAGTAGGATGAGCGATATTTATATATTATAAATTATATTGCCGTAGTTTGAAGGCAACTTTAGACGTCATTCTTTTTTCAGCGCAGGTGTACAAATAAGAAAAACTGCCATTTTTATTTCAGCTTTAACTGTGAGTAAACACTTACTTCGATATTTCTTTATTTTCATCCTACATTTTATTTGAAAATGGTCATCCTACAAACATGTTTTCTTAAGTGCGTCATATTATTATAACTTCTTACTAAATAAAATTGTTTTTTTTGCATTAAATATTATATGTATACAGCTAATCAAATATTTTATTTGAATCGCTCTGGAAACATGTTCAGTAAACGTTGAATTTATAATAATATTGATATTTTTATGATCTGACTATAAATAACAATGCTATAAAAACTAGAAATCTTGCGGATAACTTCGCTTTTAAAATAGTCCTACGAAAAAATTAGGTTCCTCTACTGTGCACGCAAAACAAATAGGTACTCCAATCTAAAGTTGCAACATAGCGGCTTACTCGGGTCATAAGTTGAAATCTAAAGAACGCATTTTGTCTTTGCTTAGATTTAAGTTTCAGTTAAAACGAGACAGATTTATGCAACAGCGGTATAACGCTGTCCTTTCAATGGTGTCTTAAGTCTGAGCAAAGTCAAATTGCGCTCTATAGATTTACGCCATAGAGAAAAGATTAAATACACAAGCCCAGAAGGACACAAGACTGTTTTAACCACCGACCCAAAAAGAGGGGTGTTATAAGTTTGACGTGTGTATTTGTCTGTGGCATCGTAGATCTCTTAAATTAATAAATCGATTTTAATTTAGTTTTTTTTTTTGTTTGAAAGGTGGCTTGATCGAGAGTGTCCTTAGCTATAATCCAAGAAAATCGGTTCAGCCGTTTGAAAGTTATCAGCTCTTTTCTAGTTACTGTAACCTTCACTTGTCGGGGGTGATATACCTAAATTTTTAATTTACACTTGTTGTACAATACGCAATCATTATGCTTCGTATACAGATTAGCTTAGAATAAGAACCCACAGATTAGACTACTTGTTTTGCGCACAATAAACCATTTCTATTACCTTGTTTACAATTCTGTGGCTATGCTCAGCGGATGGGATTAGATTAGAACTGGACCTATCCGACGACCTATCGGATTTCTCGCGTAGGTATTTTATCGTAATTTCTCTTTAGTAAACTAATTTAATTAAGTAGCAAGTACTTAATCACTTAGTCACACTGACAATAAACATTCGACACCGCCGAAATGGATACCACTGACCTTGCGAGGACAATAAAGTCATTTGTGGAACTGCATGAAAAAAACCGGTCAGTGCGAGTCGGACTCGCACACGAAGGGTTCCGTAACAAGAAATCCCAAATCTCAAGAAAGAATATGTTCACTCTAACAACTGTACAACACTGCAAGTTCATGAAATGACGGACACCATCTATGATGTAACCTTTTTTAACCCCCGACCCAAAACGAGGAGTGTTATAAGTTTGACGTGTGTATCTGTCTGTGGCATCGTAGCTCCTAAACTAATGAACCGATTTTAATTTAGTCTTTTTTATTTAAAGCCACTTGGCTTGCTCAAGCTAGATCTTAGTTATAATCCAAGAAAATCGGTTCAGCCGTTTGAAAGTTATCAGCTCTTTTCTAGTTACTGTAATCTTCACTTTTCGGGGGTGTTATAAATTTTCAATTTACACTTGTTTTTTTTTTTTTGTGACTAGCTAGTGCGACTTCGTCCGCGGGGATTTCAGTTTTTAAAAATCTCGAGGGAACTCTTTCATTTTCTGGGGTACACAGAAAAAACTAAAACACCACAGACACAGATTTTAGTTTCTAGAATGTGTCTGCAAAATTTCATGGACTTTGGTTGCTTAATATTCAAATTAAATTGGAACTACGATTGTATGAAACGAGTGACGGATAGAGCCCTCTTAAATCAGCCCACAAACACTTTGTCAAATTCAAATATTTTTATTCAATTAGACTTTTACAAGTTCCTTTGAATCGTCAAAAGCATCTACCACTGGTTCGGAATGCCTTTCCTACAGAGAAGAACCAGCAAGAAACTCGGCGGTTGCTCTTTTCAAAGATTAGATGTACAATATTAGGCCATGTATAAAAGCAATTGAAGTCCCGCGCATTGCTGGAGCGAATTATAATATGGGTAGTGATAGTATTAAAGTTGAATTAGCAATTTATTTAGTGAGTAAATAGAACAATATATTCACTAACTTACCATTATGAAGATGATATTACTGGAAACGTCGCCCCTTTGTCTCCCTGAAAAGAAGGAAACAAAGATATTTAGTACGTAAACATAAAAAAATATGTCAGCAACATTATTTTTAACCCCCAACCCAAAAAGAGTTGTTATAAATTTGAGTTGTGTATCTGTGTATCTGTCTGTGGCGTCGTAGCTCCTAAACTAATGAACCAATTTTAATTTAGTTTTTTTGTTTGAAAAGTGGCTTGATCGAGAGTGTTCTTAGCTATAATCCAAGAAAATCAGTGCAGCCGTTTGAAAGTTATCAGTTCTTTTCTAGTAACTGTAACCTTCACTTGTCGGGGGTGTTATAAATTTTTAATTTACACTTGTAAATAAAGATAATAGTTAATAAAAAAGAAGAATACTTAATAAAATTTTTGTAAAGGATAAAGATTATTAATGTCTGTCCTTGAGAAGGTCACATGGCAATGCAAACAAAATATATTATCAGTTCAATGACATTGAAAACTTGATAATAAATTCCAATGTTTGAGATAATAATTATGATAAAAGATCAATCACAACAATCAACCCAATCATAACAATCCGCTAAGCTTATTAGTAATTTTGATGAACACAAAATATTAATTAGTATACCTACCCCGTTACTTCATAATTCATATCACTTACTTAGGAGGAAGTATAAAATTATTATTTATGAAGGAATTGTATCAGAGTATCTTAAAATGCGAAATTATTTGTGAAGAATCGCATCTCTACGATTTCTACGAAAATAATCATACATCTAAGATTTTTAGGGTTCCGTATCTCAAAAGGGAAAACGGAACCCTTATAGAATCACTTTGTTATCTGCCTGTCTGTCCGTCTAATGTGTGATTTGTGTCTGTCAGGAAAACCTATAGGGTACTTCCCGTTGACCTAGAATCATGTAATTTGACAGGCAAGTAGGTAGGGCTTATAGCACAAGTAAAGGTAAAAGCCGAAAACCGTGAATTTGTGGTTATATCACACAAAAAAAATTAAAATGTGTTCACAATCCTCTAAATCAGCATAAAGATCACGCAGACCGTTATTTACTTGCAGAGTTCTACATAAAAGTGTTTGGTATATCTTGTATGATGGTACGGAATCCTTCGTGTGTGAGTCCGACTCGCACTTGACCGGTGTTTCAACTTTAACCGCCTATCATGCAGCTAGACTTCTGTTCTTAGGTCCACTTAGTACAGAGACTGTTGGCAACGTTTGACTAGTCGAACTTATTAGGTAACGCATGAACCGTTACCTCGGTGAGGTCGTAACTATTGCCAACCAGCAACAATCAATTACATTTTCCCCCCAAGCGAGTCGTTGACCGATAGGACGCTGTATCATATAAATAACTAACCTACATTCCGTTGTGGTTCATCAACATTCGTACCTCCACTGCAGCTTTATGTCAATTATTATTCACGTAGGTAGGCATATTTGTTATTGTTTACTTTTGACGACTTCAGTAAATAATTTATTTTTAAATAGTTATTAAAAAACCGGCCAAGTGCGAGTCGGACTCGCATACGACGGGTTCCGTACCATCGGTACAAGAAATAATACCTTTCAATTTTATTTATTTTTCAAATTTTTATTGTTTGTTATTATAGCGGCAATAGTAGGACTACAAATTCCGTGAAAATTTTAACTTTATAACTATTACGGTTAACGAGATACAGCGCGCTGATAGACGGACGGACGGACGAAGGGACGGTGGAGGCTTAATAAAATTGTCCCGTTGGCACTCTTCGGGTACGATACCCTAAAAATTGTGAAGCTGGTGTATGCATTTGGGGCAATTCATCTCACGTCTCGCGCTCATATCCCATCTACTTGGTCTAATGTATTCTTTGTTAAGTTTCCCCCAAATCGATTGGCTAATCAATACAAGTAACAGTAGCTACAGGGGATCTAAGCTCAACAAGGTTAGACTAGGGAAGAAAGCCGTTCCGGTTGTTACGTTCGATCACTTTCACCGGCTCCTGACAACTTTCGCCGCCCCGCGCCCGGACACGACGCCCGCTAAACGCCTCCGATGTAAAATGGTAGCGAGTCGTGTACGTAAGTAGTTACTACTGAACTGATACTAGTTAACTACAATCTGTTTCCTTAGCTAACTTCATAGGTAAACAGGCTGGTTGATTAAAAGCTTATCTTCCCTTAAAGCTTTATCAGAAACAGAAAGAAAATTCATTTATTTATCTTGTGCTGCAGTTATAAAGAAACATAAACTCAATAAAATGAGCGATGGTTTTTGCGCCCACACGGCACAAGATGACAAGTGTACCTAAATTAATTTATAACACCCCTGACTAATGAAGGTTACAGTAACTAGAAAAGAGCTGATAACTTTCAAACAACAATTTTCTTGGATTATAGCTAAGAAAACTCTCGATCAAGCCACCTTTCAAACAAAACAAAACTAAATTAAAATCGGTTCATTAGTTTAGCAGCTACGAGTCCTCAGACAGATACACAGATACACACGTCAAACTTATAACACCCCTCTTTTTGGGTCGGGGGTTAAAAAGGCTCAGACTGAGCTGGATTGCGGTAGAAAGACAGCTACAATGTCACGATCGCAATCACCTCTGATTGGTTGAAGCTTGCTCCCTCGTTCACTGTTTGCTACAATGTATTGTTGCAACAAGAATACCTTAAAATTAGCCAATCACATTAATTGTGGTCGTAATAATGATTGATACAGGTTTTCCGGATTCGACCTGCTGTGTACCTTTGGTGGCTTCATAGATAAATAGGCTGGTCGATTCCCAAAGACCTGCATCAATCATCTGAACTGTTGTAGTTGGGTGAATTTATATGGGTTGGGTATTTTTGCTGCAAACATGCATTTCAGTCAGTGAAGTGATGGTGGAATGGATAATATGTAATATAAACCAAATGAATCTTAGCAGTTCCTATGTTTTAATGAGTTTTTCGTTAAATAGAAGTTCGGAATATAGGCTTTCCACTGTAATTTAAATTGATGTATTCATTAGTTAGGTAGGTATTAGGAACTAAATTAGCAGGATATTGTGACTAGCTTCTACAAGCTAGTCACAACTACTAACTAACTACTACTAACTAGTAGGCAGTACTTAGGCACAATTTTTTTCAGGTAAGTACTTAATTCAAATTGACAATGTATTCACTAGTTGGGTATTAGATACTCAATTAACAGCATATTGTGACTAGGTAGTCAATTAGAGTAGGTCAGCTAACTATCTAGGTGCTAAAAATATTTATTAGAGGTCCTAAGAATAGGAAACATTAACTTGTTTTTTTTTTTTGATTTCCTACTTTACAGGGTGAATAGAATAATAATAATCAGTAAATGGATGTGCAATGCAGGCTATTTCGTGTCAAATGTTATGGTGACAAGTGCTATACTTGAAGCAGGGACTCACTACACTAGCGGCACGCTATGATGGCCGGTTTGACACATTACAATAGTGATGTGGAATGTCAATTTATTCTCGAACAAAAAACAATTAAGTTTTGTTTTTGTACCTGATTAAATAGGTTTAATAAAACAAAAATGTATATGTTTATTTAATTTATTTGAACGAACTGAATATTTGAACGAAAATGAATATACATACTTTATATGCACACAAGAAACATATGAATACAAAAGATACCAAAAAAGGTGCCACAAAAGGCCATAATTAATCAGATTCGTCCATACTACTATTTTCACTGTCGTCACTGCTATCATCACATACATTAATAATTATATGTTCGTTTTCTATAATATTATCTATTTTCACATCTCTTTCATAATCTTCCCTTATTAATTTAACAGTTCTATTCACAACCTTTTCCCAGTCTCCTTTAGTCACATGTTCACAAGCTTCTTCTAATAATTTTAGCATTTTTTTTGTGGTAAATGGGGGTTCTGTATTGTGTCTTGCAGCATATCCCTTAATTTGAGCCCACACCAACTCAATCGCATTATACTCACAATGGTAAGGCGGTAACCGTATAACTCTGTGCCCATGTTCTAATGCTATTTCGTCAATGACGTATCGGATCTTGGTTGGTTTGTTTTCTTTTAAAAGACGTACTAATTCCGCTTTTAACATATTCATGTTTGCATCTACGCCATTTTTACGAAGCCATGCGACGATATCAGCTTTCTTTTGGGATTGGGCAGGTGGCTTGTCAATTTGCATGGAGTGGTATGGGGCGTTGTCCATAATTATAATAGATGGTTCAGGGAGGCTACACAACATTGAGGTAAACCATTCAGTAAACTTTTCTCCATTCATGTCTTCATGATAGTCTCCAGTGGTTTTTGACGCAAAAGCCATGAGAGAACCTTCGACAAACCCGTTGATGGTTCCGGCGTGACAAATTATAAGTCGCGATCCTTTTCCTACAGGAACTTTGGAAGTAGATGCTGCTGTGTCATCGTTCCAAGAACGGCCTACAGTATGGTTAGCATTAAGCCATGTTTCATCCAAGAACACAACATTTTGCCAATTTTTGATTTCTTTCACTTGCCGTAAAAAAGTATACCTTGCCATCGCTATATCAAATCTTTCCATCAATATTTTGCGTTTGTTACATTTTTTGTATCGAAATCCAATGGTCTTCAAAATCTTCGTTAAAGAACTTTCCCCACCGAAGAATAATCCAGCTTCCTTCAGTGAATGCACCAACTTTTTTCTTGTTGGATACTCCTTCTGTAAATAGTAGCCGTAAACATGTCTTCGGATAGCATCGGCATCAAAGCTATCGATGCCTACGACTGGTTTTGCTCGTTTTCTCTTTTTTGGTGTGTGAAGTTTATTTTCTTCTGTGCCAGTCTCGCCATATTTTTTTTTAGTTATCCGTCTAACAGTTCGTTGTCCAATATTAAGCGCATCAGCTACGCGTTCAACCACTGACGTTATAGGTAAAATTGGCCCTCCATTTTGAGCTTCACGATCGAAATAGTTACGAAGGCGTATTACGAACTCACGTGTCTGACTATTTAGAACAGTTCTCTGCGTACGTTCGGTCATATCGACGAAATCCACAACAAAGGGCTTGAACAGAGTCCAAATTAACGAGCAAGGGTCAACAGTAATGCAGTATCAATATTTGAAATCCAAAGCCAGGTCAAAACTATATCACAATCGCATTGCACTGACAGTTTATACTTTTCGAAGCAACGTCAATTCGAAACTGCTTTGTTTTGCATTGAGCATTGACGCGAGTTTGCCGGAGGTAGTAGTTGTGCTAGCCAGCGATCCTATGTGACGATCGTATTAGATTCCATTTTTAAAAATTTATTGATATTTTTTTGCGATTTCAGAGGTTTGTCCACATAGTGAAAATTGTTCATATTCACAAGTACATTCACCCCTTAAATGGTGCAAACTGATTTTTCTACACTTGTATACATTTAAGAAATCAATTTAATAAATAAATTTTGAGTCCTAAACCTAAAACTACATTCGATAAAATTTATGAATCTCTGCACATCACTATCGTCAATAAAGTAATACAATTATTTCCTTCAAAGTCGTTATCAATTAATACGGAACTTCATGAGCGGACAAACGTCAAACCGGCCATCATAGCGTGCCGCTAGTTTAGGGAGGCAATAAAATGGAGAAACAGGATACCACCTGTTGTGCTCTCTGTCGCACTTACAAGAAGTTAGTACCTATAATTTAAAAGGATAAACTACTTGACAACATACAGCTTAAACCACTGAGTCTAGAAACTCAAGATTTTTCATACAGGTATACTTACTTAATATGTTCTTTCTAGCCCATATCTGCTACTAAATTAATGACTACTTTATGGATAAAAATATTATAATATCTTTTGTAGTATCAATTGATGAATTTGGATATTTATTATTCAAATACACTGACAAACTCTGCTGTTTTCTAATTGATTAGTTTATACTATGTTATTACCCTAAATTTCTATTTTTTATCTTAATTTTAACTAAAATGACATGGAATTTCTTATTTTATATGTCTACTTAGAATAATGCACCCTTTGTAACCAAATATAGTGGCCTGTGACACTGTTCTCACATGTCAATGATACATTAAAATATTCATATACTTATTTTTATAACAAGTGTAAATTAAAAATTTTCAACACCCCCGACAAATCATTTTCAAATAAATAATTATGTATATCTAGGCAACGTCCATCTTGACAGCTTGACATTTGTCAATTGACACTTGAATATTATGAACCTAAGGGTTATCTAACCTTCTTTTCTACAAGAAAACTAGAAAATAGCTGATAACTTTTAAACGGCTGAACCAATTTTTTTGGATTATAGCTAAGAACACTCTCGATCAAGCCACCTTTCAAACAAAAAAAAGTAAATTAAAATCGGTTCATTCGTTTAGGCGCTACGATGCCACAGACAGATACACAGATACACAGATACACAGATACACAGATACACAGACACACAGATACACAGATACACACGTCAAACTTATAACACCCCTCTTTTTGGGTCGGGGGTTAAAAATATAATAGATCTAACTCAAATTATTTTTTTATAACTAGTTTGATAGGTATGGGTTCTAGCCGTTTAGTCTGTTTCACAGGAAAAAATCAATTTAAAGTTAGTGCTTAGTGCTTAATAGTTAAGTTCTTACTTGTACACAGGGCTGAGTTAAAAAATGTGACTTAAACTTTTTAACAGTAGGTTTGATTAACAGTCAAAAAAGTTACGTATGTAACAAAAATGACAGTAAGTAAATATTATACTATGTGGGATTACCATACTCATCGGTATGATAGTTGCACAAAAGTCATAGCTGTTAAGACATTGTATCTACCTTATATTTACTTAATACTAATTACAAGTTATTACCCATTACTTAGTTACTTTGCATTTAGATAGTACTTAATTATAATGAAGCAAAGACAGATATGTTAAGAAGTTTCAGAACATAAATTCAAGTACCTAACTAAATCCAAAGACAAACTGGCACCAAACATTTTATATAACCTGTCCTTCGAGTTCTGATAATGAAACTTATTATATTGTCGAGACACAACTCGTTAAGCAAACATATTATTATACGTATGTACAGTGTACACTACTATGGTATAGAGCTGTAGCGAACCGTATGTATTCGTTACTGAGTAACGGGTGCGCCATCTAGTACCGAGTACCGAATCGTTACTCACAAATGCATCTCGTTACTCGCACTTTTCATCGTATGGCCGTTCCTACACTGATTCGGTTCACGCAAGTACCGTAGATGCGTCATGCGTGTATTGAAACGTTTGTTGATCGTATGTTTTACGCGCAGGCGCTCTCACGCGCTAAATTTCAAATCGTACGTTACAAAGACCGATGTTTGTTTACTGTTTAGAGTGTTTAGATTATTGAGTATATAATTTGGAAATTCGTCGTCCAAGTTTTTAATGTTTATTAACTGTGTAGACAAAATTATTGTTTATTAACTGTGTAGACAAAATTTGAGATTGGAACAGAAACAAGGTAAGAAAGTAATTTTTACAAATTAGAAATACATAATATGTATGTTTTTGTTTTTTACTAGAGCGAATTTTCACTTTTTTGTTCTTATCTTAAAAGAGATATTTTAATAAAGCTGCTCCAATAAGATGTTTTTGTTTCTTGGCTAACAAAAGCTGTTAATTATCAAATATCGTTAATTGTTTGTACTCGATTTATTATTATTTACACTTTATTTTTATTTTACAGATCAATTCACCTTCTACAATGAACAACAAAAGAAGTAAACTGTGGGGGTTTTTTACGCAAACTAAAGACGATAAGGCAAAATGTGACCTTTGCAATTCATTGTACTCAGTGAAAGGCGGCTCTACTACAAATTTGAAAAAGCATCTCATAAAAAAACACAGATCAACCTATGAAACCATCATTCCATGCTCCGTGTCAGATGCAGCAGTTCTAGAAGCTCCTATACCATCAACTTCATCAAATACAGAATCTATTCAGCCTGTAAATAAAACGAATGAAAGCAATCCGCAGCAAACTAAGTTAAGTGCCTTTATTAAACGTCCAGTAGGTGTAGTGAGAGAAAAAAAAATTAATGATTTAATTTTTAAAATGATAGTTTTAGACCTTCAGCCTTTTTCTGTGGTTGAAGACGCAGGTTTTAAAAATCTAATTAATTACTTAGAACCAGGTTATAAAATGCCTTCAAGATACATTTTAAGCAATACTTTACTGGATGCTCAGTACGCAGAAGTCCAAAAAAAATTAAAAGAAGAATTGGAGAGTGCAAAATATATTTCGATTACCACCGATGGCTGGACTTCGAGAGCAACAACTTCGTACCAAGCTGTAACAGCTCATTATTTGTTAAATTGGCAGTTGAAGTCCGCTTTGTTAGGATGTTTTGAGTGTCATGAGCGACACACGGCCGAATATATTAAAAATGAGCTGTATAGTTTGCTTTCCCATTGGAGCATACAAAATAAAATATTTGTCTGCGTAACAGATAATGCAGCGAATATGAAGGCGGCTATACGGTTAACTAATTATGAACATTTGCCGTGTGTCGCTCACACTCTTAATTTAGTCGTGCGTGCAGGACTCCAGGACTGTGGGCTTGGGGAGCTAATAAAAAAAATAAAAGTCATTGTGGAGCATTTTCACAAGAGTTCAATAGCTACTAAAAAACTAATATCAATGCAGGAGCAGCTGATGCCTAACCAAAAAGCATTAAAGCTAAAAATGGACGTAATCACCAGATGGAACAGTACCCTAGACATGATTGAGAGGATTAGTTCACTTCAAGAACCATTAGAAGCGTGTCTTGGAATCCTTCACAATCCAGTAGAAAACCTTTCAGAAGGCGAATGGCAGTCACTACCAGAAATAATAAAAATTCTGAAGCCATTCAAGCAGCTCACTGAAGAAATGTCTTCTGAAAAAAAAGTGACTGTTTCAATGGTTTTGGCTTCAACAGAAAGTATGATGACAATTTTTCACAATTTAGATACAAATATTATTACAGATACAGGAAAGAAACTGACGAATAAAATACTAACGGAATTTAAAAGTAGATTCAAGAACTGTTATAGGCACCCAGTATTATCTAAAGCAGCACTCTTAGACCCGCGTTTTAAGAAGCTGGCATTTAGGTTTGATACATCAAGTTATGAGTCTGCTAAAGATGCATTGAAAACTGAGCTGCAAAATGAGTTTAACTTTCACAAGCAGCCAATAGAACGTAACGAGAACGAATCGACGTTAGCTATATATACTGGCGACACCGACGCTGATAATGACTCATTATGGAAAGATTTTGACGCTTTGGCAACGTCAGCATCTGCTTCGAACTCCATGGTTAGCAGCAGCATAATTACCATGAGGCAATATCTAGAAGAACGCATTATTCCTCGAAATGAGTGTCCTTTGAAATGGTGGCAGGCACGGGCAATTCTATACCCCGAACTTTCAAACTTGGCTGAGAAATATTTATCAGTGATGGCTTCTTCGGTACCATCTGAAAGGACTTTTTCCAAATCGGGCCAAATACTAAGTGAGAGGCGCAGCTCTATTCAACCAAAGCGAATGGAAAAGATTTTATTTTTAAATATGAACCAGAGATTCCTGCCATAAAATGTCTTTATTTAATATGTTTTTTTTATTTACTGAAATTTCGTGAGGAGCAAGGTGTTAAATTTTAACACGTACCTACTCATAATAATTGCAGTACTCTAGGTTCAATTTCATTCTAAGAAAGTTCTTTTAGTTTTGTTTAAAATATGTTTTTAATTTATTATTATGTTTAATTCATTCTAACAAAAGATTTTTGCTGTTATTTTAATTTTGTTTGAAACATGTTTTATTTCGTTTTTTTTGTTTAATTTCATTCAAAGCAAAACTATTTTAATGTTTATTTATCGTTAAATTGTTTTGTAAAATTTATTGTCAATAAATAATTTTAGGCTTATTTTATTATAATTTTTATATTTTATTACATTTTACTTAGACTATTTGTGGCTTTTTCTTTATAATCCACTAGCCGATGCCCGCGGCTTCGCCCGCGTGGATTAAGGGTTTTTGAAATTCCCGTGAGAACTCTTTGATTTTCCGGGATAAAAAGTAGCCTATGTGCTAATCCAGGATATTATCTATTCCCATTCCAAATTTCAGCCAAATCCGTCTAGTAGTTTTTGCGTGAAGGAGTAACAAACATACACACACACACACACACACACACACACACACACACACACACACACACACACACACACACACACACACACACACACACACACACACACACACACACACACACACACACACACACACACACAAACTTTCGCCTTTATAATATTAGTGTGATATATATTACGATAATAGATTGCGATGTTATTGTGATACTAGCTGATGCCCGCAGCTTCGCCCGCGTGGATTTAGGTTTTTAAAAATCCCGTGGGAACTTTTGATTTTGCAGGACAAAAGTAGCCTCTCCGTAATAGCCTGGTAATAGCCTGTCTCCGGGATGAAACTTGTTTCTGTATCACGTAAAAACATTTAAACGGGTGATACTTTAAAAATCCCGGGGGCTCACCAGGAGTTAGGAATGCAATTCCTTACAGCATCAGGGTTGAAGAGTTGGGTCGTCGAGGCCAACAACAAAGTGTTTACTTGGTATAGATACCTTTAATATCAAAGTTCCGTCAAAATAGGTTCAGCCGTTCCGAAGATTAGCCCGTTCAAACAGACAGACAGACAAAATTTTTAAAAACGTGTGATTCTGTTATAGTATTGTTCAAATAACCATATGAGCTTAATATGAGGTAGTTATTTCGAAACTACAGACAGACACTCTAATTTTATTTATTAACTAGCTGATGCCCGCAGCTTCGCCCGCGTGGATTGGTCAGATCCCCTGCAGCATCAGGATTGAGGAGTTGGACTCCAAATTTTTTATGAAACAATATCGCAAAGTTCCTCTATCGATTAAAAAAGAAATGACGCAAATCGGTTCAGAAATCTCGGAGATTTCGGTGTACATAGGTAGAAAAACACAACTCCCTTTTTGAAAGTCGGTTAAAAAAGTAGCCTATGTTACTCCCTGGTCAATTCTCTACTTGTCTGTGAAAATCCCGTCAAAATCGGTTCAGCCGTTCCCAAGATTAGCCTTTTCAAACAGACAGACAGACAGACAAAAATTTTAAAAACGTGTGATTCAGTTATAGTATCGTTCAAATAACCATATGACCTTAATATGCGGTAGTTATTTCGAAATTACAGACAGACACTCCAATTTTATTTATTAGTATAGATTATAGATATTAAATATAAGCTCAAGGTTAAAAATTTTAATATTTTAGTAGATTCTGTCAACAGTTCACTTGTAGTTCTACACTTATTAAATCAAACTAATTTGAGAATACCTAACTTAAACACACGTCCGGTTCAAAATACGGAAAAGTAAGAAAATGCACCTTTCGCAGCTTTGTATGTAATGTAGACCTAAGTATGTTTTCTACAAATTACGAATGTTGCGATGCGGACGCCGCGACATCATACTGTCGTACGCAATACGACTCGATTCGTTCATCTTACGTGGTATCAAAAGTAACGAGTAACGATACGAAAGTAACGAGTCCTAATTGTCATAGTAACGAATGCATACGGGTACGCTCGTTTTCGTTACTTTTACACCTCTACTATGGTACACAACGAGTAAAATAAGCCGCGACACTGACATACGTATTACATTATACATACCTTTATGGAAGCATAGCTGTGGCATAAACCAAGTTTCAGCATTTCTAGTCTTAACACAAACACCCAGGAATATACTTTCACCAAAACACTGTTTGTTAACACCAAATTACTACGCAAATAATACTTTATCAACACTAACACTTCACAATTTACACAAAAATTACACCTGATCGATGTTTTTCACGAAACGTACACAAATAAAACACCTCCGACCAAAACTACTTGCGAAACGATATGACACTCGACGTCAAATTATTGAGAATGTATCTAACTGCGACATTTTTCTAGTATCTTTCACGTATTTATTGGTTTTTAGGAAGATGTTTCAATGTTTTGTTAATTTACTCTATTAATAACGCTATCCGATTATATTATTATGTCTGCAAATTATGTGAAATTTAACTACGAACCGCCACGACTCGAAATCTATCGATAACTGGAGCACCGACCAGAAACAAAAACTGGAGGAATTGGAAAATAGAACGAAGTTTGCACTTTGCTTTGCTTGCCAATCCAAAAAATATTTGACTTTTCTTTGACACATGACATTGACAGATAATAAATATATCTTCTTTTCATCTCATGTTCCCACCATAGACAATAGTCGATTATTTCTTAGATGGATGAGTCGACCGATATAGCAAGTTGTTCATGTGGTCAAAACCTTATGAGTCATTCATAAAGATTAGAGCTATGGGAATGGAGAAAACCATGAGAAAACGTAAAATATAATACCATCCTTTTAGTTAAATTGTATTTAATTCAAACACTAGAAATCCTTTGGAAATCCTATATAAAACAGCTGCTGTCCATTTCAATTTTATCGCTATCTCACTTCAACTGCAGAGCAAGAACGTGAGACCTACCTGTGGTAAACGACCTCAACTGCTTGCTCAACAAACTTGCTGTTGTCAAACGTATCTGACCTATGGTATCTGACAGCTAAACTATTTTAGGTTGGGGCATGGTTGGGGCTTTACAGTCCGACAATGCTCTCTTGGCACCTGGATGACATTAATAGGGGGACGTAGTTGTAGCACAAAGGCTGCCAGCAAATAAAATCTTCTCAAGTTTAGGGTACCTAAGTAGTGTTGAATTGGGGATTCTGTATCAAAATTGGTGGGGATTTTGGATCACTCTCGCTACGCTCGCTCGCTTCGCTCGCCGTGATCCAAAATCGCCACCAATTTTGATACAGAATTCCCCAATTCTAAACTACTGTCCTCAACAACACATTAAATAAATGGAGTGTAGCTAAATCCAAGCAAAAATTAATCAACTATCCGTATTTTGAACAAACTATTCACATGGTTTAAGAACGAAATATTCATTCTATTTGCACGAGCAAATATGTTGATAAAACTAGATAGGTACTAAGAAACCTTGAATTTTAAAATTACTCTTCAAATGTAATATTTTTACAACATGAAAAACAACTATTTGGCTATAACAACCTACACCAAATATTGTGTTTTCAATACGAGTATAATCAGTAAATTAAATAAAAGAAGCAGGTATATGGAAATTAAACAAGCATATTTAATCATCTAAAACTTTATTATTCATACACCACTTTTTTAAACAAGTTACATTTTTCAGCGCACAGATGGTCGGATGATAAACACAACTATATATGTCAGAATGTGAATTATACAACTCATACAATGTTAATAAACGAGGACATCCTTTATCTTCTAAATTATGTACGTTAGGATTACTTAATATATCTTTTAACCATAACTGCTTTTCAAGGCCTTTACAATAAATATCATTATTTTTTAAAATATCTATTAGATGGTATTTATAGGTCTCGTAAGGCACGATTCCCTCGCTCCATAATATTTTTCTATTCTTTTCAATCCATTTAACTTGTTTCTTTTCTGTGTCTGTTAGCCATTCATAGGGATATGGTGGTTTTATTAACAAAACTTGAACTCGATCACTATACACTATAGCAATCTCTTTAGGCAGAAAGTAATTTTGATCATTTTTAAAACCTTGAACGTCCACAATAATTTTCATGATAGTTTTCGAACAATGTTACTCAGCGGCCTATACTCCACAAGACGATCGTTTATGATTAAACAGTAAGCGCTGGTATTGCTTGGAATTTCCTGAGACGTTTCTATTTCCAGACGAACATCAACTGGACCAGTTTTTAAATTTTCATTTTGTCTGGAACAATCTATGACAAATAAAGGCGCTATTTCTTTAAATGTATGAAGATCAAGCAGTGGATCAATAGGAAGGTTGTAAAACGACTGACGAAACTTGGTGTACATGTCGTATAATATACTGTATTTATTTTCCTCAAACTTGAGATTTAAAGCATCATACGGATAATAGTGGGAATTCAGGAATAATGTGACATTGGTTAATGTACAATGATCGAATATTGTGCTGTCTCTGTTTTTAACATTTTTTCTATTAGTTTGCAAACCAAATATAACATATCGAGGTTTTTCTAATTGAGAAGCAGTCTTTAACGCCCATGAATGTTTGGTAGTTTTTGGCAATAATGGATATTCATACAAATCCCAATTTCTAAATGCTATTTGTACGGGATTATCTTTTTCTAATTTCCTTAAAAGTATTAATCTTTGCTGATCTGATACTTTAATATGTGGTACTCGCCATTGGATTCTCTGTATATCAATGTCTACAATATCATCGCTACCCATGACAACACTATTTATGTTAGTACTACCTCTGTTAAGTATGAGTTCATGTTTACAGTTTATTATTATTTTATTGTAGTCTTCAGCAAAACCTAAAATCTTATTTAAGGGTATCAAAGCATTAAAATTTCCATTTTGATTTTTAAATCCGTCTATATTCCAACCCCAAGCAGCAGCCGCTTTACTGTCACCGCTATTCATTGAAATGAAAGATTTTATGGTTGTAGTTATTCCAGCATTTCTAATACGATCGATTTCAACACCATTCATTTCGTATCGGATATCTTGAAAAAGAAATGCAATTGCATTATTACTGAAGTCAACACTTTTCTTTTGAACTTTGCCAGCTTGATCTTTATGAGTCACCGAAACTTTTCCTTCAATGTAAATGGAACTGGCTGATGGTAACACGTAAATATCTTGCTGGTGAATAGGTATCCGAATTTCATCATTTTCATTGAAACTGTTATTGTATGGATTATATGTATGAACCTCATAACTCTCGATAGAGTTATCGAATTCAGGTAATTCGTTGATCTGAAGGAGGCTCATACTTTGAAGCCGAGGGCTTTAAGAAATTGTTTATTACTCTGATGAATTTTTTTATATACTCTAACACGTCTTCTTTGTTTTACACTTTCCTTGGTAATAACTTTCTTAATAGTTGGGTTATACTCTTTATAATAATTACTTTTGTTAAATACGATCATTTTGACTTTTTCAAATGAAGACACAAAACAATAGTTTCGCCCTTAAAATTTATATTATTGCCTTCCAAATCCAAAATTTTTATTGTTATTGATGAAATTATCTTTCTTTTGACCGGAAAATATATCACATTACTTGGAGATTCTATAAATCTATGACCTGGAGGAATGTTTGGCACAAACTCATAAATAATATGTGAAGGAGAACCGTTAGTGTACGAACTCTGTACAAGATCACATTCGATCCTTATGACAGACAGTGGTAGAATGTTAACGGATTCTGTAGATTCATGCCATTTATTTGCTTTTAGTTTTTCGTTAGAAAAACCTAGCATAGGTCCAATACTATTTTCTGAATTAAAGTTTATAGTTTCAGTACAGTACAAAGAGCATGTCATTGTATTGATGTTAGATTTTATTTGTAATTCACAATTTTCAACTCTTTCTTTTAGGTATTCATACAAATCTTGTAAATCGTAAGCACCTGGTTGAATAAGAATTCTTTTTTTCTCTTCTCCATATTCAAACACATTATTATTATAGTCTACATTTGGAATTGAATTAAATGCAGAAAAATATACTAAGCCACACTCATATTCGTCTTCCAAAATAAGAGGAGGGGCGTAAAATGATTCTAGAATAGATTTTTCACCCACGATCGTGAGTGTAATAGACATGATGGTTAAATGAGCTTACATATTTTTGTATCATCTATTTATTTTCAATTTTTATTCCAAAAATTAATAAGAAATTTGATACATAGATGGCCACAGTTATAAGAATTAGATCCTTGATAATTGTCATAATTATAATTAATATTCGCTCCCACATATTTTACAAATTCTTTAGGCGGTTTCAAATTACCATAACTATCAAAGTATTCAATGTAATTATTTATTTTTGCATAGGCTACCCAATGAGTTCCAGGATTTTGAGAGCTATCTAAGTTGATGATACCACACTCTTTTTTAAAAGGATATTTTGGAAGTTCATTTCTCATAAATACACCTCTGAAATAAGGAATATTTTTTGAAATTTTTAGAATATCCAAGTTACTTAGAGCACGATTAGGTAGCCGCCGAATCAGTTTTTTTCCTTTGCTGTGTATATTCCCAAACCATTACCATAGGGCTTTATAAATAATCCTTTTCCGATACACAATGTTTCCATCTTCTCGTTATGTCTCTTTAGTTCTTGAAATTTTTTTTTCATTAAATTAATAGCATTGACTGCTTTCACTATACTAGCAGTACCACCCGCTAAGCTGCCCGCGGCAGACAATCCTGCAAATATGGGGACTAGTGGCAAAACCCCACCTGTCTTTGGTATGGGTATTATACGCGGTACATTAACTGAAGATGTCGCTGCTAATTCCTTAGCAGCAGCAAGAGCTAATTCGATTGCAGCTTTTTTGCATTTAGGTTTCAATTTATGGATATGTTTTTTCGCGCGAGATACAATATCCTTAAAGCTTTTCTTAAAACCAGCACCAGAATTACTTGTTTTCAAATTGTTAGATTTTCTTCTCAAAGTCATTTTACGCTTGGATGGTTGTTTCTCCATTTTTAATAAAAGAGAACTCTGCTCAGTATCGTAGATAATAAGAGACTGAAAGTTGTTAACATAAAATGTGTTTATAAAAGATTTAGTTTATCTATCCAACTGTTTTCACTAGGCGGCAGACCTAACCATTTGACATATAATTTATTTCCTTTTGTTTTTAAAACCTTTTCAATAAGATATATATCAGGATGTTTTGTTTTTTGTAATTCTTCAGTATAGAATGATCCTAAAATAGGTCGCTGTCTTGCATCTTTTAGAAGGTAAGTAATTGGATGAGTGTTTTGAACTTGAGCTATATTAAAAATTTCAGTTGACCAGTTGGGAGTATATCCTTTGTCAAAAGTTCCTTTGTATTTGCTTATTCTTACATAATCTCCAATTTTGAATTTTGAACGTTTCTGCGATGGTGCTGATAATTGTAGTAGTCTGTATCTTTTTAGTATATTTTGTTTATTCTTTTCATTAACTTTATCTGGAGCTGTACCAATTGTTCTGTGAAATGTGGAGTTATATTTTTTCATGATGTGCTCGAGGGTTCCATCATTCCATTTGTAATTCCCTTGCAAGCTAAATTGCTTGTACATTTTAGTTTTCAACGTTCTTATAAATCTTTCTACTATTGACGCCTTTTTAGTGGAATAAGTGGAATAATGATTTATACCGTATTTTTGTAATAATTTTTTGAAACAACTATTATAAAATTCTGTTCCTAAATCAGTTTGTAGATTTTTGGGAACACGACCTTTTTCTAGTAACTTACTAAATGCTTCAGTCACAGTTTCTTTATTTTTAAGTTTAAGCGGATATGCCCATGCATACTTTGAAAAAGCATCGATGACTGTTAAAATATATTTATATTGTGAATTATCTTTTGAGAATGATTGCATATCAACTAAATCGGCCTGCCATACATCATCAATGTCTTTAAGTATAACATGTCTTCGAGGAAAATTTTTCCTAACATTTTTATGTATTTCATTTACTACACTATCTTTGCTCATTTTTTGAATTTACGACTTACACCTTCTATATTCCTTTTTAGACTATTTATTTCTGATTTTAACTGCAACAATGTTTCCTCTACTGTTTTTAATCGTATATAGAGCCCATCTAAGAATTTGTCAACATATAGTTTAGTAGCACAGTCGTTTGGGTCAATGGGTGTACCAACATGTTTGATGATTTTATGTTGAGCATCAAAGATATTTTCTAAGGCAGAGCTATCCATTTTCAGTTTCTTGTGTACATGATGACCAAACTTGTTGACATTCATGTTCAACAGTGTTTATAGAACTAAGCAAAAATGTAACCAGGTTTTATTTTTATATACTTATTTTATTATACCAGCTTCTTTAAGTTCTTCAATTATTGATATAATCTCATTGTCATGACTAGTGTTGCCAGCATCTTTTGAAGCAATTAAAATTTTCAATCTATCTACTAACTCATTCGGATCATCCCAGTATATGAAATCTGTATTTTTTTTCAAAGTTTTAAGAGTTGGCATAAAACCACCTTGTTTTTTTTCTTTTAATTCACTATCAGTAAAGAGAGGTTTCACAATTTTAGTATATTTTGTCCCTTTATCGCCTTTAATCTGATTCGTAGGGTTATAATCTCTCCTATGTGCACTAGTATTGCATAAAATATCTTTATATACTAATTTATCTTGATCAGATACAATCTTTACATCTGGTTTACTCTGAAATAATAATTCTGCCAAACCTGGGGTTACTTCATAGGATCTATTTCCTATTTTAGCCATCATATTTTTGCTATGAGCATCACCATCTGAAAATGTTACTTTTGTATTTCCAATCATTAAATTACTATTTTCATTACGTACACCAAAAGGTACATTCAAATTATAGATTTCATTGCTTTTTTCAGGCGTTGGAGATGGAGTATAGAATTCTTCGATTTCTTCAAAATTTTGGGTAGAAGTTATTGGTTTTGGTGTTACATAATTTTTATCATCATTTTCTATGTTTTTAATTTTATCAGAAGTTGAAGGTGAACATGTATCTGGTAAATCATGGTGACTATTGTTTTTATTTTCTTTTTTTTGCAATACTATGGATTCTAATGGATCCGTTATGGATTTAAAAAGTTTGCGCCTTTTTAGTTCTAAATCATCTTCTTCTTCACGCATTTGTTTTGCTTTCTTTTTGATGGTTTCAATTGATTTAATTAATTGTTTCTTTACAACGGCTTCCATTTTTAAATTAAATATGGGTAGGTATTCTTACCAGTGCTCTCATTTGACTGACTAAATTTGTGTCTCGTATGTGGTATATAATTGTAAAATTGTTAGTCGAATTTCACGAATATGTCAAATGTTTTTCTGTACCGACCGTTATTTAGTTCGCAATCTTTGTTGATTGATAAAAACATAAACGGATCTTTCCAAATACTTGCACACAATTGTTTAAAGACATGCCAGCTCATATCAGAATTAACATGTTCCTTATATATATGTTTTAAGTTTATATCATCTTGCTTGAAAATAATTAAAAAGTTAACATTGTCACGTATTAATTGCTTAGGAATTTTTGAATATGTTTGGGTCAAGTAAAAGCAATCAATTTGTTTGTGTCTGCCCATCGAAAAATAATTTCGAATATTAACTTGATTTTCACAAGTCACGTCGTCAAAAATGAAAATAGAATTTCTTAAGGCTTCAGTTGGCGAAATAACTTCTTCACTATTTTTGAACATAATAAATTTAACATCTGGAGTATTTTGAAAAACTTTTTGTAGGAAACAATATTTAGATTGAAAAGTGGACTTTGAGTAAATATAAACATTTTGGAATTTAAGTCCATTTTCGTGCAATAATAAGTTTATCATAATATTTGTTTTCCCACAGTTGGAGGGTCCGCAAATTATGCATCGAATTATGTTTGGTAGAAGTTTACTATGTCGGCTAAAGCATGGTGGTGGTGTTTCAACATCTATATAATTTATTTTTAATGATTCAGCCTGTTTTATCAACTTCATATTACTGATTGATGATAATTTTAAAAATGCAACTTATTAAATAACTTCATATTATTGCTAGTTGATTTAAATTTTAAGGTATTGCTTGTAGGTATCACATTCGTGTTTCACTTCGCACTTGTCTAGCGCACTATTATTTGTCGATGATTATATTAAAATGTAGGTATACATTTTAATTTAAACCTTGTGATAATAGTATGAAATTGAAATTCGTAAGAACTTAATACTAAACAGGTTCTAACATGTCGCTAGAGATTGCATAATGCGGACGAATGTCATACAAGTATATACAATTGTTTTGAAAACTTGACTCCATAGATTTGTTACTAAACAATTTTCATTCCCAGATCTTCTCACGCAAGGAACTCACTCGCTTCTGGTTAGTGAAAAAAATTACTTATATAATATTTTGACTGTATTCTTTTCTATTTTAGAATTTGTTTATTGATATTTTTATAAATGTTGTTTTATTGTTATATTTATAAAATTTTGTATTTTGTTACAGCATCATGTCGGACTTTTATTTCACGGATGACGAAAGAAACACAAGTATGAATAATCCATTTTATGGAGCTCAAGACTTGGATGCTATTTTAGAAAGAGAAGAAGAGAATAGATTGAAAGCTTTACGTGAGCAAAAAAATAATGAAACACTTGAAAATAACACCAGTTTGAAAACCATAAAAAAGAAAAATAAATTGTCTTTAAAAAAGAAGCTTCCAAAAATAGATCATGTGATTTCACCAGCTCCAGATTCATCTTTTGTTATACGGAAAAATAAAGCAAAGGGAAGCCACATTATAAAAATTGAAATACTTGAAATTGATAGTAAAGAACAGGAGAACAGTGCAAAGACTAATTTGAGTGTACAGTACATAGTGAGTGATAATTATGACAATATGATGGATGCTACAGAAGATTTAATTAATAGGATTATACAAAAGCTAAGTGTGCCTGAATAGTTAAATTTAATATTATTTTATTGTTATTTTGCGATTGTAAAAATAAAAAGCATAAATGAGTTCTAATTAAAGTATAAAGTATATTTTATATTTTCATATCATGCAAGTAAGTTGTAGTCCGAATATTTTCCATTAAGTAGTAAGTTTTTATAATACGTTAATCTTATGTTAAGTACTAAGTTTATGAAGTAATGTAAATAATTGGTTGAATTAATAAAGGGAATATAAAATATGTTGTGATTTTATTTGAAATAAAACACTGTGGTAAACTTAATCAAATTTATTAAATGCTAAATTACCATTAAAACTAATATTAAAATTAGACACATAAAAATTTGTAAAATACATAGGTACTTAGCATAATATTTTTACTAAAGAATCGTGCTGTAATGCCCCCAAGGCAAAGTTTTAAAATCATTTTCCATTATTTGCCTTTTATTATCATCACTATTTAATACTAATTTATTAATTTTCTGAGTAAAAACCTGATGATTTTTTGATCGTATGACAAACATATCATCTCTTATATTTTCATTGCAAAATAAGGCTT
The DNA here is from genome assembly GCF_905333055.1 of Maniola jurtina. Classification (NCBI taxonomy): domain Eukaryota; kingdom Metazoa; phylum Arthropoda; class Insecta; order Lepidoptera; family Nymphalidae; genus Maniola; species Maniola jurtina. Next base: position 2,638,623 of record NC_060037.1, on the reverse strand, counting down.
TCTTATATTTCTCAAAGTTTAATTTTTTTGTCACAGGCTTCGTGATACCCTTTGCTTTACTGATAGTTTTTTTCTCAGAAAGTAAACAATATAATTTTGCGCGTAAACCAACAAATTTAGAAATGATTTCTCCTCCCATTTCGTCTTTAAAATATCCAGGTATTTTCATATTAGCTTTCGGCATATTAAAAATATTATCATCTTCAAAATTGCTAGTATCAAAATAATGAATGTTATCTTTCATATCTTCATAAAAATCATCAGTTTTTACAAGATATAGTAAACTATCAGTATCCGTATAACATAACTGAACATTATTTCCATAGATTCTTTTTATGACCGAATAATGAAAATGATACAAATGCGTTTTCGACAGTTCAAGAATCGTGAATCCAATATATATTGGTCGATCTAAGACAATTTTTGTTTTTTTCAATTGAATAGCTACTAAGTTTTCAGAAAAAATTGATAAACTGTGAAAATGTGGTGCACTAATATATTTTTCCGCTCCATTCAATTTATTAGTATTATTTGTAGTATCTCTCCAAACGTTTACTAGTTTTACGTCAACCTGCTTCCTTTTGTTTTCTATCGTTTTTCCAAAAATAGAATTATTCTGCTTTTTAAAAAAGTCTTTCTCAAAATCAGACTTGGCATTTTGTCTGAGACTTGTGTTTAAAAAAATATAAGGCTCTAAAAAGTTGTCCTGATAAAAAGATAGCACTCTGTATATTTTTAAAAGCAATAAACCATTCTTTAAGCATTCTTGCAAGTGCATATAATGAATAACAAAACGATGTTTATTATATAAATTTGCCACCAATTTTTTGCTTTGATTTTGAGCAGGAGAATATTTTTCCGCAGCAAATGGTAGGTCTGAATGAGCATCATGAATATTATCCGGATAACATAAATCTACCTCGAGAATATATCCACACTGACTTTTTTTAGAAATGTTCCTTACATCAAAATTTTTAATTTCATTTTCATTTAAAAATTTAAAGTCACGCATTGGCATTTTTTGCATCATAGCAAAACCGTAAAGGTTGACACAGTCTAAATAAATTAAGTACGTACTTGACTCATTTTTATTGTAGGATGGTAAATATTTATTGTTTGCTTCAGCATATCTCAATGAACACTGGGCTAAACCACCTCGAATACCTTTTTCTAACATCTGATACATATCCACATCAGAAATCAAATCAAGCTCAACTTTAGTATATAACAACATTGCGTCCCAACTTAAAGATGGAGATGATACATAATAGCAGGGGTCTAAATTATAATAGTCTAAACTCATATTTCTGAACTTTTCAAAAACGTCGCATAGTAATAAGACATCGCATTGTAAGTATAAATCTGTATACTCTCCTAAGTTTTTTATACCAAAAGTTTTCCATATTTTTAAAGCGTGTTCGTAATCCTCAATGGAAATATTTTCACCTGTGAGTTTATTAAAAAAAATCGAATGTTTTGGTAACTTTGTTTCATTATATTTCTCCCATGCATCCATATAATCATAACAATAGACACCCTTTTTACAGGCCAAATTTAATAAGTGTTCATCCTTAATAAATACACGCATATGCTGAAAATCATTCGGATGAAGACTCTTTGCCAGTTTATCCAAACCCGAACTCAAAAAATTAAATGAATCGATAAACTTCAGTTGAGCAGCATTTGTTTTATCAATAGGTAAAAATTTTGTGAATGATATATATTTTTCTTTAGATTTTGGTATCAAGCTCGTTTTTCCGGTAATTTCTGATAATTCTTTAATAAATAAGTGGCAATCATAACCACTCAAGTTATGAAAAATGATCGGTATAAACGTACATTTTTTTGCATTTATGTTACAAGTGTTGTGAGCAGGGCCTCGGTATTTACCTGTAAAATGGTCATGATCCTTTACTATTATATCATATTTTTTAAACATTGTTTTACAGATGCAGCAAATTTTTGCTTCATTATATGAAGTCAACTCTTCGGTAGTAAGAGGAAACATTGGATTATTTGTATTTAAAATACCGTGCAATCTTTTTACATCTCGCGTAATGCTTTCAACAAATTTTTTACCACAGTTTGGTCCGCGATAGCTTACAAAGTCATTAAGCTCAGGTTTAGAATGGCAACATATGTAATAAGCGAAACAAGATGGTTCATGTGTTTGTATATCTTCAGTATAAAGAGATTTATTTTCGTTTGAATATTTACAAAGCAAGCTCTCAAAATCGCCATATATCACGATAGGAATTCTTTGAGTTCTCTCATAGTTTGAAAAATGCAACTTACTACCATCTTCTGGAAGTACAGTTTGTCTTTTAGCACAATCGTGATTGTGTAGTTTTTGTTCATTTGCGAAATATAAAAAACATTCATCACATAAAAATATTTTAGACTTGTGTTTTGTTAATTGCCTTCGCACAAGTCGGCCAAAGTCTTTAATCAAACAGTAATGGGCTTTGTCATTTTTAGTAATATATAATAAATTAACATGGGTAAGTTTTCGAGCTAAAGTCACATACAAAGGACCTGTAACTGTATTATTGGCTTCTAACCCATAAACATTTACACTAATAGTTGGATTGTTCTTCTCAAAGGTTTTAATATCTTCAATTCCCGGAGGAAATGTCATATTTCTTATGTCAAAAAGCAATGAATAATGAGGATATGATGAAACTCTATTGGAATTAAGTTTTGTAGGATACATTTTAGCAGCAATGCACCATAAAAAGCAACAATCATCGAAATTATGAATATTTAGACATGATTTTGTATTTCTTATATGTGATGGTAATGCCAAATATGATCCACCTTTCAGAGGATTATATTTATTAATATTTATCTCCAAATGACTGATAGAATCAATTGTCCAACCAGATTCTGACTGTTCGAATTCTGCGCATTTGCAAGTTAACTTTTGAGCACATTGTAATAAAAAATTATCAATATCAGTACTTTGGACTATAATACCATATTTAGTACTGAAAGATTTAATAGACTTTTCAAAATTTTTTGGTAAAATATACGAAACAAATAACTCGAAATTTACTTTAATGGCAGTGTGTTTCTTTAGAGATATATTTATGATCTCGCGTGTGGTTTTAAATATTTGTGAAAAAAAACTCTCTGGAACTAAAGTTGTAGAGGTCGGATTTACTTTGTAACTGATTATTCTGTTTCTAAAAGCCGTTTTTATAATTTGCACATTCTCATATCTAGATTGAAATAAACTATTAGATTTATGAGTATTTGTTCTGTTATGTGACGATATAGATGTTTTAACATAAAGGTTACACTCTTTGCAGAAAAACATTTTCAATTTCATAGAATTGCTTATCTTGTTTATCTATTTAGTATCTAGTTTCTCAGTTCTGGTTTTAATATTCTGCGTATAAAAAATCGGTAAGGAAATACAGCTAAATAATAAATCAAGCTATTGGCTAATAAACAGTAAACAGTTATTAATAGAATGGAAGTAATGCGATGTTTCGATATCAACATTCAAACATGTCAAGTATCTAGTTTGTATGGTTCTAGTTTCTCAGTTCTAGATTTTAAATTTTGGATAGTTATGAGATGACTGTATTAAAATAAAGTAATCTAGTTATTTTCAGACAATGTGCAGACTTAGTAAGAGTATAAGGGCTGTAAGTATCACGTTATTAATATCCCAACTTCAAATCTTTCGATATGAACATTTAGACATTTTTATTTAATTTTATATGGTTCTAGTTTCATATGGTTCTAGTTTTTATGTTTCTAGTTTCATATGGTCTAGGCTTTGTATGGTCTAGGTTTTGTATGGTCTAGGCTTTGTATGATCTAGGCTTTGTATGGTCTAGGCTTTGTATGGTTTAGGCTTTGTAATTTCTGTAAAAAAAAACACGTTAATTTAATTTTATATGGTTCTAGTTTCATATGGTTCTAGTTTTTATATTTCTAGTTTCATATGGTCTAGGCTTTGTATGGTCTAGGTTTTGTATGGTCTAGGCTTTGTATGATCTAGGCTTTGTATGGTCTAGGCTTTGTATGGTTTAGGCTTTGTAATTTCTGTAAAAAAAACACGTTAAAAAATATTTACAGGCACAAACATAAAGATAGTAATTTAATTGTCATACTTATTATATACAATATGTTGCAGATGAAATATTTTTTGAATTTATTTATGAAAATAATTTCTAAGATTTACAAAATTTAATTTACAAAATTTATCTTAGAAATTATTTTCATTTGCAGGGTATAAAATGGGCTGAATATTTTTTAGTTCAGCCTTACTATCATCAATTAATTTGGTGAGGGACTTCCATACCACCGAATTTAAATCAGTTGCAAGTTTTAGTGTGCAGATGGCATGCTTCCAACGCTCATTGTTCGCGAGTTTCTCCACTTCTTCAGAGTTGTAGACGCGCAGCTCGAAGTAGTAGCTGCCTTTCTTCGATGGGTCTGATTGGGATGTATACCCCGACGCAACGCGCCGACTGAGAAAACTTCTCAATTTCGCAGCGCGCACTGGCTTGCTAGTAGATTCATCCTGAAATTGAAAAATATTCAATTTAGTATCATCTGCGATAATTTCAACTCTCTACCTATTATGGTTCATGAGATAAAGCCCGCTGACAGACAGACGTCCGGGCGGACAGCGGTAGCTTAGTAATAGGATCCCACTGGTACCCTTCGGATATGATCCCTAACAAAATAATAACTTTAACAAACTATATTCATAAATTTATATACAGACCAATTGCCTAACAACATTCTTATTGGGAAGTCTTTTAAAAGCTTTAATCCAATAAAATATAAATAAGACAACTCACCTCAGATTCGGTAATAAACCTCCTCCGCTTAACAGATGGACTCGTAGGTGTATTTGGAGACGTTTCGGGTTCAGATTCCGATCCGCTCGATTCGAACGGATTCTTCGGAGCAGAAGAAGTCACCTCCTTTTTCTTGATCGTCTTCTTCCGCTTCACCTCACGTTTCTTCTTAAGAGACTTCGATGTTGATGGGGGCTGCACCAAAGCGATGGGGTCTTCGTCTTCGTCAAATGGATTGATGAAAGATGAAGAGGCCCTGAAAAACAATTTAAGTAACTATCAACATGAAAACTCCAAATAAAAATTCAATAGGTACCTAGTTGCTTAATTCAAAAATAAACATATAAAATAAAAATACTTACATACTTTATTTCGACTGTTGTTGTCGTCGTATCCAAAACTCGGAAAGAAAGGAATGGTGACGCTTAGGATCGACCTATTTATACGCTCGAATTCTAAAACCTCTTTCATAATAAACGAAATGGATTGAAATAAATTAGATTTAAACATTTGCGCATGTAACTTTAAACACTAAATCATCACAACATAAAACTTATATTTGCGAAAGTAATCAGACTAGATTTATACATTCGTATGAACACTGTCTTACGTATAAATTATTGCCGCATCAGCTATAGGTGTTCGATTTTGAAGCATGGAAGACGCTGTTGTTTATAGTTACGCAGTGAATTGAGATCTAACCGTAAAAGGAATGGTATGCGTCGGACTCGCGATAGTTAAAATGTTAAAAGGTTATACATTTTACTACTTTCCATAGGTAGGTATAAAATTTGTGAAAGGTCTAATAATATTTGCTCCTATTTGATGCTTCAATCTTCTTCCTTGCGAATTTGATTTAAAACTTGAGTGGAAATCCTTTAATTTTCGACGTCAAAAAATATCCTGGATCCGTCTCCAAGATGTGAATTGTCTGTGTATCAAATTTCGGCAAGATTCAGCCGTTAGTCTTTAGTTTAGACAGACGCCTTTTTGCATCACTAATCATACTTATTATAAATGCTAAAGTGTGTCTGTTTGTTTGTTTATTGGTTCGTCCTTCAATCACGTCGCAACGGAGCAACGAATCGACATGATTTTTCGTGGGTATAGTAAAAGAACTGGAGAGATATAGACAACTTTTTATCTCGGAAAATCATAGAGTTCCCGCAGGATTTAAAAACCTAAATCCATGCAGATGAAGTCGTGGGGGCATCAGTGAATTTATTATATTAGTACGCATTGTACGTATTTTTTTCGTCCATTAATCTCTATTTATCAAAGTATTTATAACAATCGAAATATATTTAAATAGCGGGAAATGTGTCTAAATTCATCATTAAAGAATTAATTTTCGATAAATAATAATGTATGATAAGCTTGCACACCTTACTAGAAATCTGCTATAATATATTTTTACTAATAAATCTTTATCCAAAATTCATTGTTTGTAGATCAGAATGGAGTTAATATATCCTAAATATCCTCGCTATGCAACTCAAATCGCAAGATTGCGAAGTTTTGATACCTGGCCTCAAGATTTAAATCAAAAACCTCAAGAAATGGCTGATGCTGGTTTTTTTTATACAGGAGATAGTGATCGCGTGATTTGTTACTTTTGTGATGGCAGGCTCAAAGACTGGGGCATCGAAGATCATCCATGGTCGGAGCACGCACGCTGGTTTCCGTCCTGTCCCTATGTTTTACTTGTGAAGGGTGAAACATACCTACAAAGTGATAGCAAAGATGTTTGTGGTGCATCAAAAGTATCTGAACAATTTGTAAATAACAATATAATAAGTTCTTTTGCAGACAGAAACATATTATGTGTTGAAAATATTAAAGAAACACTTTGCTGCAAAATTTGTCTTGTAGAAGAAGTAGCTGCGTGTTATATACCATGTGGTCATGCTATAACGTGTACTAAATGTGCTTTATCGTTGGATAAAATGTTATGTCCGATATGTGGAAAAGCAATCGTTAATGTAATACGAATATATTTCTGATGAGCTATAAACATTTAAAGAGTCTACCTTTATCCAACCTATTATAAGTATGCGCAAGCCTCGAATCAATCGATCGAAATTCATACTAATGAATACAGCAATGCCGGATCAAGCAGAAACACGATCAATATACAAAAATAATTTGAGCGCAACAAATCAAATGGTTAACTATGCGAGAGCAAACTTTTAGACGTAAAATTATCATGCATATGGGCTCGTTCGCATTTCTTATGAATGCCGCAGTCTCGTCGAACTCATCGTATTATATCATCCACTGTGCGGTGCGGGCGTATGATATAGGATCCGCAATAACTAGTCATTGAGGATTTTGTCTCACTGTTGATAGTGATTAATTGTTGCTTGGATTTAGGAATACTCCATTTATTTAATGTGTTGTTGTGGACAGTAGCCTACATTGGGGATCCTGTATCAAAATTCATGGGGATTTTGTATCACGGTGAGCGTAGCGAACGAGCGTTAGCGAGAGTGATCCAAAATCCCCATGGATTTTGATACAGGATCCCCAATTCAACACTACTTACCTATATCTTGAAAATGTCAATGTTGAAAATGGAGAAAGTTTTACCAGGTTTCACCTAATTTTAACTTAAAGAGAAATTAGGAAACCTGTTCCTGTTTGTACATCGAAAAAGAATCATAAAAACCATTGATAGGCCAGGGACTCGCAACCTATCAGGTTTATCTGCTCAAATACTATACTTACCTAGTGCTAAAAAAAGGCAGGCACATTATGCTGTATTATCAGAATATATCGCGAAGTTATGTAAATGGAATGACTCTTATATTTAAAAAAAAAACATTCAAATTTAGATTTTTTTACTTAGCAACACCACATACAACGCGGCAGCATGGTACTTCTATGTAATGTATGGCAAAACTACTTGACAGATTCTGATAAAATTATTGACTGACCGATTCTGATAAAATTATTGACTAACCGATTTCGATATGGAATTTGCATCATATTTAACTTTCACAATAGTGTAGGAACATTTCGTTACGTATCTTATTAGTTATTTGCATTTGGCAATTTGGCATGCCATAATATTGTACAGTAGGTATTTTCTTTTCTTCACTGAATTTATCTCTGTGCTTCATTTGTTAGGGGCACAATATGGGATATAAATAAATATGATACAAGCAAGATAACTTAGTATTAAAATCTTTATTACTTCACTACTTATGATAGGTACCTACCTATTATCAGATACAACAGTGAATTGTAATATTTACATGCGATTGTCGAATTAAATAGGGAAACTATTTACAATAAGTTAAAAAAAACAGCATTTCTTTTTAAAATTATAAATCGCGAAATGTTTGTAAGTCATGTACCGTGTTTAGTTTAAATAAATTAAAATAATAGTATTCAGTTCTAACATTCAATTCTACACAAATAATAACAATGTATGACATTGAAAACGCAACTTATATTAAAAAAAATTACAATTCAGTCTTACATTTTATTTAAGAGCAGGATACTTCCAGGCAAGCTAAAAGGCCCTAAGCGAGATCTGATATCGACAGCTCTAACTGCGAAGTAGTATTTATATCCGGCCATGAACTGTGTCAACGTGCATGCCATAGGCAGTGCCAAAGCTTTGACATCGCCAATTTTTTTCCATAGAGCAGTACTCGGAGGCGACGTAGTCTCCTGGTAAGCGTACAATTGATAACTAGCAATTTCTTCATAGGTATCTTCTTGGTATCCATCTATCTTCCACGATATTACAATTCCATTTTCTACTTTTGACAATTTGAGCTCGGGAGCCGGAGGCAAGGCTTTCCAATTCTGTGGTTGATATTGCTTTACCGATTCTGGTAAAGGTGCCGGATGTCGACTTGGGACTCGCTGCATTCTTACGGCACCAGGATTTTGATTTGGTTTCGCAATCCCAGGTGTAGGAACCCTTTGCCTTGGACCTAAAATATAATGGTTTAGTAAATAGGTTGTTTATATTGGATTTGTTAAAAGCAAGACGTTTCATAACAAAAAATAATTTACCTTGTGGAGAAATTGTTCTCAACATAATAGTCTGTCCAGGTCTGACGCCCACCGGAGTTTGAGAGCCACTAATGGGTATATATACCTTTCGAGGGCTACTAACATTTTGTCCGAATGGTTGTCTGTTCGGTGCCAACAAATTCTGCGGTGGCACTAATCTTACTGGTGGAGCAGCATTACGTGAAATTACTTTGGCTGGTGGCTCATCATCCGTTAAATCTACTGTTAATGAATCATTATTTTGCATTCGACTGTGTGGCCGTTTTTCAGGTTTTGGAAGTGGCGTTGCAGGTAGACCATTGGACACATTAGTGACTGGCGATTTGTTGACGACAGGTCCTGTGACTTGTGGTTTTCCTGGAGTGTTTGCAGGGGATGGTTGTATTTTCATATTGCTGTTGTTAACTGCCGGGACTAATCTGGGCACAGGAATTGGTGAATTATGAGTAGTATTTGTTAGCATTTTCTGAAGCCTTATGTTATTTTGTGCTGGTTTTCCTTGCCGATTGGGTCCACTGTTAGTAGCAGCATTGTTTTTAGCTGTATTAGGATTTTGCGCTTTCTTTCGCACGCCAACTTTGTCGGTCATTAGCACCTGCATACCAACAGATCTTGTTATTTTCAAAGGAGTTATTGGCATATTCGACTTTTTTTTCTGTTCCTCTTGAACTGACTTTAACACAACCTGTAAGTCTCGGTTTTGTTTTGTAAGTGCTGAAGCTTTTTTCTTATATTCTTCAATATTTTGCGCCATAGCTTTAAACTGCGATTTCATTTCACTTAAATTACTTCGGTCTACGACACTTTCAACTATTTTTAAAATGCAGAATTGTTCAAGTTCATCTCTTGTCATATCAGCTAAGTCTTTCTTGTATGTGTTGAGGAAGTTCATTTTCACCAGTGGTTTTTTAGATGCAGGAGTTTCTTCTGGCGTTATTAAGTCTACTTTAGGTTCACTCGTTTTCGTCTCAGCAATACTTGGGGCAGCCACTTCTGCTTGTATTGTGTCTGTAAAATATAACATAAATACTGAATACATGACTACCTACAAGGATTATTCTGATCAACCCTAACTCATTTTCAATTTTATTACAATCATTTCACAAGTTAATATTAATGTCATACATTGTCGTTATTTGTGTATTGTGTATATTATTACAAAAGAATACTATTATCTTAATTTATTATGAATTCGAGAATAGTCAAACGTAAAAATTACAATTCACTGTTGTATGTATCTGATACTAGGTAGGTATCTATCATAATAAGTAGAAGTTATCTTGCTTGTGTCATATTTATTTGTATCCCATATTGTGCCCCTAACAAATGAAGCTCAGAGATAATTTCAGTGAAGAAAAGAAAGTAATACAAACACTATACAATCATATGGCATACCAAATCCTATAACGTCGAAACATTAATCTATATAAATTTTTGTTCATAACAAGCATTTACACAACAAATATTTTTTATCTACACTTATATTAAAATCAAGAATTAAAAAAATAACTTAATGATACATTTTGCTCACGTGCATTTTTAATAATTTGAAAAAAAAAAAAACTACTGTCAAAATGTACCACCAAATACCGGACATAAGTTATTCACCTTACTCCTATATAACATTATAAAGTAAATAATTCCAAACTACATAAACTATAAAATTATTTAAAAAATATCTCATACCTTTTCTGCTATCGGATATTGGAGAAAGCTGTTCTTTATCTTTTAATTCTACTACACTCTCTTGCTTAAGGACCTCATTTTCCGGTTCAGGTTTACTTTCAGTTTTATTTTTCTCATCCTTAGGACTTGATTCTTCATCAATCAGCATAATATCATCATCATCATCGATGTTTATACTCGTACATTCTTTATCACTAGATTTTTTCTTTTGAAGTTCTTCTTTAGGTAAATTTTCCTCCTCATCTGACAAAATGTCTAGTGTGTTGGACAGTTTAGATATATGTTTAAGCTTTTTCTTTTTCTCATCTGTTTCAGCAGCTACTTCATCATTAGAAATGCTTTTATTTTCTTGGATATCGTTTTTCAACTCACTTTCTGCTTTTCTTACTGAAGTATCAATTTTTTCTATATTTATAGGTTCCTTTTCATCGTCTTCATCTTTTTCATCAGCTATGTCAATTACCTCATCAGTATCCATTTGGGTAATTGCAGATTCAGTATTGTTCTTGATCGTGTTTGATCTCCTTTCTTCATTACTATCTTGTATCTCTAGTACCTGTTCTGTATTTTCAATCATATTTTTAGCATCAATTTTGGTTGTATTGTGTACATTTTCTGACATTCTTTCACTCTCATTTTTGTGTTTGCCAATTGCCTGGCTTATTTCTTCAGACTGGCTATTTTTTTGAGCTACATCATGAGTAATGTTTGTTATGTCATCTAGTCTATTCTTGTCAATTGTTTTTTCAGAATTTACAGGTGGAGCTTGCGGGTTATTTTTAAGTTGATTTATTTTACAGTTATCCGCACTTCCTTCATCAAGGTTTGCGATTATGTCTTTTGGTATACTTATTTGGGCATTTTGCCTGTCTTCAATATCACTGTTAATTTGAATTTGTTCTATAACGTTATCTTTGACTTGTCTTCCCTCCTCTTCTTGCTCAAGTTTATTGATTATGGCACTAATTTCATTTTGCTGTTCTTCAAATTTGTCTTGTATCGAACTTTTATCCTCGCATAATTTATCGAACATAACTTTCTCATTATGATCATTAGATTGTGCCTCAGTTTTATTTTCTTTCGCACTGTTGTTTGAATATTCTGGTGCCTCCAGCTCATATTTTACTTTTTCAAGCATACTTCCCTTTTCTGAATGTAATTCCTCAATTTTTTTTTCTGTTACATTAGTGTTCACGTTATCTTGTACTTCAAATGTAACATCCATTTCACTATTCTCTCTGTTTCCTGGCTCAATTTCATTTTCTATTTCGCTGGTTACTTTAACTTGATCGTCAATAGTATTCTCCATCAAATTATCAACTTTTACTATATCTTCTATAACACTATTGTTAACTTCATCCCGTTCTTCAAATGAAACGTCCATCACACTAATTTTTTCATTTCCTTCCTGAATTTTATCGTTTGTAACATTAGCGTTAATTTTGGAGTGTTTTTCAAATGTAACATCCATTTCACTATCGTCCTCTTTTCCTTGCTCAGTTTGGTCTTCTTTAACTTGATCCTCAATCGCATTATTCAATTTAACATCTTCCTTAATTTTATCTTCTGTTACACTGCTGGTAACTTTATTCTTTTCGTCAATTGCAACATCCATCTCGATATTCTCCTCACTTTGTATCTCAGTTTTATCTTTTATTTCATGGGTCATATCGATTTTTCCCACACATTTATCTGCTGTACTACTGACACCGTTGTCATCTTTACCCTGTTCTTCAATTATAATATCCAATTCCATATTTTCCGCAGTTTCGTTTCCTATTTTTTCTCTACATTCATGGGTCTCTTCAACTAGTTCCTTAATTTTATCTGCAGTTATATTGATGTTAATCTTATCCTGCTCTTCCATTGTAACATCAATGTTAATATTTTCTTGACTAGGTTTTTCAATTTTGTTTTCTATTTTATGGGTCACTTCATTTAGTTGCTCAACTTTATCATCTGCTGTTATAGTTATGTTAATCTTATCCTGTTCTTTAATCGTAACATCCACCTCAACACTTTCTTTGTTTACAATTTTTTCTTTTGTTTTATTATTCACTTCAATTTCCTTTTGATTTGCACTTTTATCTTCCATTTTATGGGTCATTTCAATTTTATCTGCTATTATATGGATGTTCACCTTATCCTGTTCTTCATTAGTAATATCCATCTCAATATTTTCCTGATTTTGTTTTTTATTATTATATTCTGTTTCATTGGTCACTTCTACTCCACTTTGGTTTTCAATTCTATCTTCTGCTTCTACATCGGTCACTTCAACTTGTTCATCAATTGTATCTACTTTTACGATGTTGTTCATCTTATCCTGTTCATCAATTGTAATATCCACCTCAATATTTTCCTGATTTTGTTTTTCAGTTTTGTTTTCCATTTCATTAGTTACTACAAATTGGTCCTCAACTGTATCTTCAATATCACTATTAACAAGATTGTCAATTTTAATTTTCCTCATACTGATGTTCACATCATGTTGTGTCTCAACATTGTCTTTCTCAGTATTCGCTTTTACTTGTTCCTCATTCTCTATTTTATTTTCTAACAGTCTGTTGCTTAGTACATCTTTATCCAACTCACAATTCTGTTTATTTTCTAGCTTGTTCTTATTCTTAATCTCACTATTATTTTTATGTTCTACATTACAGAATCCTATCTCTATTTTTTCTTCAACTGGTATATGTAATTTAATTGTTATCTGACTATTTACTGTTTCTTGGAAATCTTTTTTATCGTTTTCATTATTTTCTGTAGATTGTTTATCACGTATTTTAAGGTCTTCAAAATTATCATTACTTTTTTGATTCAAAATAGGTATCTGGTTTGTTGCAATAGACTGAATAGCTTGATCAACTGCGTCAACATTTGCATCAACTTCAATTTCTTGATTTTTTACACATTCGTCAGTAATGTTATCAATACGTGCACTTTGAATTAAGCTAGTATTAATAAATTTTTCACTCAGAGACTCTTGCTGAATGGTTGACATCTTCGTTTGAACACTTATTTCTGTGTCAGTGTCTGCCATTAGTTGCATTATTCAACATTTCCATACACTTTTTACGCGCAGATTATCTGAAATTAATGAAAAAAAATATACAAATAAAAGTTTATTACATAAGTTAATTTATCCATCTTACTGATATAATAAATGAGATACGAATTAGATAACCAAAAGTTAACATAGGTAGGGGTATATAATCCATGCAAAATACAATAGTAACCTATAAATTATTGACTGACTCGCCCTGGTTTTGTCAGGTTGAATTTAGTTAGGACACAGATACAAAACCTCAAGATTCTACGCCCAGCGATTTGAGCTGATACGTCAGTCAGACAGTTTCTCCATTTATTAGGATTTCGTACCAAATGCCAAATGGGAACCTATTACCAGTTTTACGAATATCGTAAAACTGTGCTATTACTATGTCTGTGCTGTCTGTCTGCCTATCCGTCCGCTTGTCTGTCAGAGCTTCAAATATACTAGGTATTATAGTAGGTAGTTAGTTGAAGTTTCCACAGGGTACGTTTTTTAAATCCCCTTTCAAAGAAAAAATAGAAACTCCCATTCTCTGACCCCCATGGGGGTTCGCATACAAAAATCCTCGAAGTAATTTGTTTTATAAGAATATTTGTTTGCGGTAATAAATTTAAGTTTCTTTGGTCAGATTTTCATACCTAATCCATAGTAAAATAAAAAAACCGGTCAAGTACGAGTCGGGCCTCGCTCTATTAGGGTTCCGTACATAATTTATGGTGTATGAAATATTTGTTTTTCGACCTACGACATCGTAGTAAACTGTGAAAGAAAAACCCAAGTATTTCAGTATTTGTTGTTTAAATACAGTATTTGGTACATAATATACCGAAATTTCATATAACTAACTAGTTTAGTTTTCGAGATAGCCCCAGTCACAAAAATGGTCTAAAACTGACGACTTTGACGTCCCCCATTTCTTTATTTTTTAAGAAAAAAAAAATATGGCCGTACTCAACTCAATGAGCTCTAAACAATGATACCCCACTAACAATGCTAGAGTAAGAAAAAAAAAATTTTGTCGGCTCCTTTTTCATGTATGGGAAAAGCCCCCAGCAAAATAATTTAATTGCATTTTTTAATTTAATATTTGGTTTTAGTTCAACGTTCTACACGAAAAACCTACCAAACATTCGGATTTGTAACTCATTTCGTCTACGAGCTAGAGACGTGTGACACGCGGACAGACGTACAGACGGACAAACAGACAGACAGACAGAAAGCAGAGTGACATTAATAGGGCTCCATTTTACCTTTCGGGTACGGAACCCAAAAATTAGTGTTCCGTACTCAGAAAAGGTCGAATCAGGCATCACCGTCAGTCAGCTGCTACCATTTCAGCGTTTTGTTTTTATCGCATTGATGTCATCTAGCTTGTTATATTTTACTAGAATTATATATTTTGTGTAGTGGTACAGATAACAGATTTTGGCATAGAGATAGTTGAAATGACGGAGAGTAAGATTAGCTACTTTATCCTGGAAAACCAATGAGTTCCCACGGGATATTTATAAACCTATTGGATTTAGTTCGCTCGCTAGACAACCATACAAATATAACCTTGATTATTCATATCGCCGCAGACTAAGATCATAGATGGCGTGGACTATTTACGCGTTAGTGGCGCCGCCTTTATTTTATCCTTCATTGATGTCATCCATTGCGATTGCGATATTGTTACCACTTCTGCGATTGGATTGTATGTCCATATTATATTTTATACTATACTTCCAGATTTTTAAATCGAATATAATATAGTTTGTAGAAGATTACTGCATTTTTTGTAAAAGCCGCAGCGCTAAGTTTTGTCAGTGACAAATTTTTGAACTAATATTACAACTGAGAAATGCTGTTTAAAATGGCGGATAGTGAGTGGCAGTCATACAGATATTATTCATCCAAGGTGGCAGTAAAGTGTAAATAACAAATTGTTTTGTCGGCATCGGCAAAATCGACAAGAGGAGAGCTAGATTTTTAATTAGATTTTTTTATTTCACAATTTTTAATGGCCTCAATGTATTAAAATATGCTATGCCTGGTTAAAAACCTACTGTTTACTAAGCTATTACACTGATCGCGAGCGATTTACTTTCATCCATTCAAGAGTTCTGTTCTCCATCCCCGAAGATTTTCGCCATTCATCAGATTTTCGCCAAACTAAAATAGACAAAACCACCTCTGAAATATAACCTACCAAACAAAAAATAATTTTCAAAATCGGTTCATAATTGGCGGAGTAATCACGTAACAAATATGTAATAAAAAATACAGTCGAATTGTAAACCTCCTTTTTTTAAAGTCGGTTAAAAATTAGCTTCGACATGCAACTTAAATGGATCATTTAAGTTGCTTAACAAAACTTAATTTAGGCGAAAATAGTTACTTAAAGTAAAAAAAAAAATTAAAAAAGCCGTCTTCAACATACATACACGTGTAGAAACAAAAAAATATTTTTTTACTTTGTAATAGTTTTGGAAGTCGATTGGTTTATAAAGAAATTTAAACTTTTTAGTATAAGTGGTCATTGCTTGGTAGGTGCTTAAAACATCAATTCACCAGCAAAACTATACAAATCCTCACGCTTAGGAGTTCAGTACCTTGCCGCATCAGGATCGAAGAGTTGGAACTTGGAATTCAATAACAAAGTCTATGCTCGGTATTTGCAATATTATTTCACTAGGAACAGTTCCTGAATCCCGATGGTGTGGTGGTGGATGAGTGCTATACCCTGCATCATCAGGTTTGAGGAGTTCAGAATTGAAGTGTAATCATGAAGCCGTTGTTTGATACCTAAAATATCAATTCACCATCAGAATTTCCCGAATACCCTCGACTTAAGAGTTCAGTACCTTGCAGCATCAGGATTGAGTTGTGATCCGAAGTTCAAGGTATAATAAAAAAGGTAATATAGTCAATGCTCGGTACCAAAAATAATATTGCACTATCCGCAGTTTCTGAATCACTATAGTTGAGGAGTGCTGTACATCATCAGAGTTGAAGAGTTGGGACTCGGAATCCAAGCATGAAGTGGTTGCTTGGTACCTTTAATATTAATTCACACTTCCCTAATCTTGATAACTGCGGGTGGGCAGTAATCCCGCAGCATCAGGATTAAGGAGTTGGATTCAGAATTTTTTATGGGACTAAGTCCCAAACTGTTGATTTAAAAAAATTGCAAATCGGCTCAGAAACCTCGAAAAAATCGATGAAAATAAAATCAAAAAAATACTGCAATCAGTTAAAATTGCAATCTGACTTCACAGTAACCTAAAAACCTATATGTTAGCGAAAAATTTTAAAGTTGGGAATATAAAATACCAGAAAAAAATTGATGTTAACAGGAATACGTGTAATATTAAATGATAGAAATAAAAACAATACGGATCGGAAAAATGCTACAACCAGCCAAAACAGTTTCAATTGCAATTTACATACCTACAAAAAAGATCAACAATCAACATACGAAAAACAAAATGGCGGGCGAAGCAGCGGTTCACTGCGCCCAGTACCGGAATAAATTCCGCCTGGCGGGGACTAGAGAGCTGCACTCCGATACGTCAATCCTTTGCAGACGTCACATCACCAAGCTTGCTGTCGCTTCACGCTGCCATTCACGCTCAACGAACGAGAGAGAGACAGACTAAAAGACAAAAAATGAGGTGAAGGTGGAATACGGAACGGCGGCGGAGTTACGTTGAACAAGAGATTAGACGCCGAGTGAAATTTGTGATGGGTTAACAAAGCTAGTCACACAAGTTGGCACTGATCTGTTAATTTGTTTATTTGTATGGCGAAGCGAGCTGTCAAATTATCCGAAAGGGGCGCTGTTCATTTTTTCATCAAATATAAAATTGACATTTTAACGCTAACTCCTTTGATGAGGTTTCTCCCACAAGTGACATTTGAGGTTCGGGGTCGATAAAAACGAGTTACATTACAGTTTGTAACCAGTTTACAATTCAAAGTAACGAACTGTTTGCCCGCTAAATTCAAAGTTTTTGGAGATTTAAAAAAAATCTAATTTTGACAACGATTGAACAATAGAGGCTGTCAAACTATGCATATGACAGCAAGCAACCACCTCACAATCGGAAAAAACATCGAATAACCTCGGTGCGCTTATACCTGCTTAAATTTAAAAAAAAACCGGAACAAATAAAATTACAAATTCTGCAATGTCCAAATTTAAAAAACTGCAATGTCTAACTTAAAAAAAAATAGGTAGTTACAATTACAAAATTATACATACGGAACCCTAAAAAGTTGAAAAAACGATAAGTAAACACAGCAATATATACATACTAGTAAATATACATATGCCTAAATAATAAGTAGGTACTTACTGTACTTCTTCCTAACAATAACTCTAATAAATATTTTTTTAATAATAATATTATTTAAGGATGTTTGCGCAAGAGATCAAAGAAGAAAAAGAACAATTAAGAAGATTTCAATATCCGTAGACACAAGCGCACTCAAACACGACTCTTGCCAAACTGACTAGCAGAAAGAGAAAGAAGAAAATGGCCGCCGGCATAGTAGCGACGTAGCTCGTGGCAAGAACTCAAACTAATAATACAGAACACGCTCAGTCCAGAGAACGCCGCACTTATGCACGAAAATGGTCCGATCCCGGCGAGAACGAGATAGTCATAGCTCTCGGTAGTGTACAAAAAAGAGACGGCGAATTGACATTCGAGTTGAAATACTTTTTCTGCACATTACTCTATGCCACATGTACTCATTGCACGGGATTTCTACATACTACGCACACAGTGACATCGTGATCTCATTCTCTTGTATTCTACATTTGTGTAATCATAAATCTCCTGTTTATTATTATCATCATTTTAGAACGTAATCTTCGATAAGTAACTAGGTAGATAGGTACATATTTCGAAACCTACTTACAAATTCTTACGTAAAAATTAGGTAGGAAAGTATATTAAATACCCACGTAGATAAGTAATTATTTATTAAGTGATTAAAATGCAGATGCACCAGATAAATATTGGTTCCTCAATAGCAAGTGAGAAGGTATATGATTATTATTTCGTAAATTAATAAAACGATCTTAGAAATAGTTCTCAATTTATAGGGATCATGCGACGTTGCCACACCGCGCAGAAGAGGGCACCTCGAGACTCGAGTGGGCCGGCTGACACGGAGCCGAAATTGAACGAACGTTGCCGATTAACGCCGAAGCCGTCTGGCCAGAACCAAATCAGCTAACAGACGTCATCAATATAAATTATGCATTTTTCTGACAGCTATTTCTAGAGCAGATAGGTGCCACTTCATCAGGACATCATGATCGATTCGAAGCCATAGTGATGATGATCATGACCTATAAACATTATTACTCCAACGTTCCTTTTATTCTCAAAAATATCAGAAGTAGGTACTAACCTAGTACCTTTTAGAAGTTGGATATCTAGCAACACAATAGGCTCCTAAATCGCGTTTTTGTCTACCTACCTACCTAGTCTAGTATCCCTATTTACGTTCAGCAATATAAACCGAATCATCCTGTGGAACCACTTTGCCTATAATACTTTATGGAGATAAGTGTGCCCAACTCTCAACTTTTATCAGTGGAAATTAAAATGATAAACATACAACGCTGTTTTCGTTTGAACATTACTATCACACCAAGTGTCAGCACCAGCAATGGATGCCGTGCATTTGGATAGTCTACATAGGAAGGAATCGGAGACGCAATAAAAATATTCAAAGAAGAATGGTTCTTTTTTCTCTCTCTTTTTATTTTCATGGTTTTTTTTGCAATTTATATTATATTTAGTAATTAATTGATAAATAGGTATGTACCTAGGTTAATCGTGTGAGTGATGTATCTTATTAATATAGTCCGGTCGATCACGAATATTTATTTATAAATACCTAGGTAGATTATGATATTATGTTGGTAGGTACTGTAGGTAGTCTCACAAAAAAACACGAATGGAGGTACCTACCTACCTCATTATTAAAACAGTTCGATACTCTGGATAAATGGTCAACTCATAAGTCAAGGAAAGTAACAAATATGTCGCGCGCGAAGTCCATACAAAATGGCGGATCACGCTGCCGCAAAGGATGAAACCATTGAAACATTTACTTAGGTCGGTACCTAGTACATATTCAATATTCGAAATCAATTTGTTTTAATATATCTTTTACAAAACGAGTAGGTAACTGTGTCACTCAATACTCTATGAGGTTGAAAAGTTGAAATAGTGAGGGGCAATCCCATGACGATACTCTTATTATTAAGTAAAAATTATTTTATTTTTAACTCAGTTTCGGCCAAGATCTAGACGTGTAGGTATAGGTACTACACAACTTGAAATCATATTCATAGCACATCAAGAATGTAAGAAATGTGAGGATAAGACGGAAAAGTTAGAGAATGACATGCAGTAGACTGAGACCATGATTTCATCATTCTGGATTTAAAAAATATGATTAGAACTGTAGGTGCATTTTACATATGATAGATGGACATTTTAGAGAAACTTTTGGAGAAGGTTAGCTAAATAAGTAGGAAGTAGGTATATTAGAATTTATATTAGAATTCGGCTCATAATTAATCTGTGTGACTTCAATAATTATCACCGCAAAACACAATAAAATTGTGTGTGGCCGCGCACGTAATCGTAATAATAATATGCTGGCAGCAATGAGTAACCTTGCGTTTGCCGTTTACTTCCACAGCGCAGCAAAACGCGACGTTGCCGCACTTATGATCGAGTCAGATATAGTAGCATCGATTGTTGTATGGTTCCAACTTTCATGGGTTGTGATACTTGTGATTATCACAACCTGTCAACTAGACTACTGCTACTACTACTAATTCTACTCCTGGCTTCTACAATAAAATTATTTTGTTATGCTAAAGATAGTCCCCAGATTAGTATCCTAACCTAATTTTAGAGATAAGGATTATACAATTTCGTGACGTGTGCGGTTTGAACTTTGAGCTCAGTTCAGGTCAATATGAATAAACCAGTCTTCTGCAGGTTTAAATTGCTAAATAAGTATATTATCCAGCGTAGGTACCACTATAAAGTTTGACAAGCGACACGTGGACTGCATTGCTTCTCAAGAAAAATGTAAGAGTTCGGAGGAGATGCGAAGAGTGCGAACCAAAATTTTAATTTTAGTACATAAGTAACTAGTTATGAAACTAAATAAAAAGTTAGGGTTGAGGACTTGTTGAGGAGTCGTGATGATAAAATGATAAGATACCTAAGATACCTACAATATGTATCTATAACAAGATTTTTAAAATTACTTAAGAAAAAACTGCTGCGAAAAATCCTAAAAGGAAAAGTAAGTGAATCGATGACGGAAGAGAACGGAATATCACGAAGCCGTAACAAATGTCACTCCTGTCACCAGCTCTGAATTTGTGCTCGAACATCTGAAATGAAAAAAAAAACTTTGTAAGCACTCACCTTTCAGCATTGAGAAGTTTAGCAGGTGTCCACTTTTGAGTATGATCAGGTTATACGCTTTCGAACCACAGTAATTGCAGTATCTCGGAAGAGAGAAGGTGATCGAATGCACAAGCGTGCGCGATTTCCGCGCGGACGGCAACAACCGCCATTTTGTCGTGGGGCGTTAAATGAGTTCGAGCAGTATAGAGAATATAGCCGTCTCTTCTTTTCTCGCTGGCCTCGATTCGACGATCCAGCTGTAACTAGTTTGTTCTGTACTTCTTATCTACAAATATGTAGTTCTTTATTGTAGTCTACTTCTCTTCTTTCGAATTATCGATTTAAGGATGCACTTCTTCAAAATTCAGCGGTTTTCAGTTTTCATGACAAATTAAAAGACACAATTCGAATTCGTAATTTTCTGAATTTTCTTTTCTTGCTTACAATAATAAAATGACATCTAATGTCAAAATTCCGGTTGCGTCATCGTTTCGTTTGTTTCTTGCTTTTAATCCATACTTTTAATTTGATTTTTGTGTACGTAGGTGTTCTAAATCAAATGTTTTGGTCATTGACTTCATTGAAACTATTAATAACTTCAGCATTATACAGGCGCCTTGATTACGATAAATTGACAACTACAATGTCACGATCGCAATCACCTTGATGCTCGCTCACTATTGGACACAATGCATCATTGCAACAAGAGTTCCATAAATTCAGCCAATCACAACAATTACGATTGTAATAATGATTGATGCATTGAACTATTATGTACTAACGTTGATTTGATGCAGGTTTTTCGGAATTGACCTACTGCCTATTATGTATTTTGAGCTACTGCTCTATCTTAGTGGGTACCTACTGCTAAAAGATATATTCCTTTTTTAAATCGCGAAGTACCTACCTAGTACCTACCTAGATACCTACTTAGGTTGTGCTTAGGTACAATAATATTGTTTCAAATCTAGCGTGCTTTTTTACTTAGTGGGCTTAGTAGGTAACGTGCCTAACTCTACCTTATTATACTTTACCTATTTACTTCTATTGAACCGATTCATGTACCTAGATATTATGGACTCATAGAATAGGCATTGCTTGCTCTATGTACGTACCAAGGTATGTCTACGTGATATTGTATACTTACCTACGCTTTTGAATTTCGTTCCCATGTCAATGGAACATTATGAACTGTAAAGTCACAAAGTGACTTAAAAAAGTTCATGCTATTCCATTAACATTCCAGGTTTCAACTTCTTTGCCCAATATCTTGATGCCGCGGCGGTATCTTCTCAATTCTCACAAGGTTCTCACATAAACTGCGAGGAATAAAATTGTGGGTACCTACCACAATTTTATCCCTCCCTTTTATACTACGTCCGTAATCCGTTAGGTTTATTAGCGATTTTGTGATAATTTCAAAATAAGGCAATTAAAATTGCCGCTTGCTTGAGCACCTTGAGTGTATGATTATGTAACTAGCGCCATCTATAAAGTCATGACATCATTGTTGTTTTTAAAAAAATGCTTTGAAAGGTAATTTCATTAGTTAACTATAGAGGGCACCACTCCAATAAATTATTATGATAATGTACAAATTCTCATTTGATAGCCAAAATAATTAATAAAATAAAAAAGAAATGAATTTAATTCAATCTTCAAAATAATTTTTTTTTAATCGTACATACAAGACGTTCTGAAAGGTGGCTTTGATATTTTTTTAGTCTATGGTCGTCAATGTCAAAACTTTTTGTCATTGTCAAAGTTATGTTGAAAATGTACCTATGCAAACAAAAACACTCCAAATCCAAAACCCAACCCAAGGATGCCGCAAAGGGATGTCAACAGAATATATAATTAACCTTAAAATTACAAATTTTTATTTAAATTAATAATATTTAACCAGTGGTAGTGCGCTATCGATAAAAAATGTTTGGTTTGTCAGTAAAATTTAGGGTAAGATATAATTCTAATTGGATAAAACTTGTTTTAGGCTTTTTTCTTTTAGTTTATCAAAGTAATATTATGTTTCCAGGCTTCCCGATGTGTATTTACCATAGTAAATCGATGTTTTGGTGGTGAGCTGGAGAATAAGTATTCAGAGGTACAGAAAGAAAAGATACTGAATGTTATGAATGATGATGTATCCCTTTTGTCAAGGTGTTTATGGGTACCTATTTACGATCTATTTTTCCTTAGCTGACATAGAAGCCATAAGATATAGCTGTCATATTCTAGCAAATAAATACTTCTTATTCTTATTCTTAAGGTGAACAAGCCGTTTCTTGCCGAAATGCGTAATGCTGTATCCACATATGCTGCCGGGTTTAACCCGACAGCATTGTGTGAATCCACCATAAGTGGACGGCATAGGCCATTCTTAAAAATCATTCCAACCCCAACTAGATTGCCCAAGTACTGGAAAAAGTATTACGCGACAGCTCTCCAAGAAGGTTTCTGTGTTTTGTTTATATAATTTTAATTTATCCAAAGAAAAGTAGATTACTTGAGTATCTTTAAACTAGATGATGCTTCTTTCCCGTCCATGCAGGATTAGATTTCTAAAAATTAGAACTCTGATTTTCTGGTACAAACAGCAGTTTATGTTGGTACCCAGGATGATAGCTACCCCTAACAAATTTCATAAAAATCGGTTTAACAGGTGGGCTATAAAAAATAGTATGGGTATTTTGTCTGAAAAGTTTATACCACTTAGTACTTTTCAGGGTTCCATACCTGAAGCCTGCTATTGGGACCCAGCTGTGACTTAGCCTCTGTTGTCTGTCCATCTGTCTGTCAGCAGGCCATATGACTATCTTTTGTACTGTAGACAGTTGAAATTTTCAGAGAATATGTATTTTTATTGCTGCTATAATAATAAAAATTGCAAATTGGCTGCCATAAAAATTTAAAAAAAATAAAAAGTGTTTTTTTTTTGTACAATTTTACCGAAGCCCGACTAAATGATTATGATATAAAAAAATTGAGTTAAGGATTTTCTTTACAGATATGAGATAACCAAAGCAAGACTAAAGAATTTCACCACCTGGGTTCAAAAAAATGGCCAAATAAAAAACTTATCAGATATAAAAGCCATAGATGGTTTCACTAAGAAAAATTCTGAAAAATTGTTTGATAGTATAATAAATGGACCACCAAAAAATGTTCAGAATCTCAGTAAAAAGATCAAAGGTCAAGTACTGCATCCACATTTAAGCGAGACTTTGAGACAGGTAGTTTTTTAAATTTTTTTCATCTGATTTCTTTTGTGGTTAAAGTACTCTGTTGTTGATTTTTTTATTTGTGTATCCTTCTATTTCTGCATATCTTCCAAATTACATAGAAATTAAGAAATGCGGATTTAGGTTAAAATGCACAAGAATATTGATAATTATGATAGTATGTTATGTATGTGTTATGTTATTTATGTTATATTAAAACCTTCCTGAAAATGTTTTGATCATGTAAGTGAAATAGGTACTTATTGGATCATTTGTTTGTGAGAAATTGCAAACAAACATTATCTATACTAATATTATAAAGAGGAAACCTTTGTATTTTTGTATGTTTGTATTGAATAGGCTCAAAAACTACTGGACCGATTTCAAAATTTCTTTTACCATTACTTAGAGGGATTCTTCCGAATCCGTATAGGCTATATTTTATCCCGGAAAATAGATAGGATTTTTCGTGGTAGTGTCCACCCGTGCGAAGCCGGGGCGGGTCGCTAGTATGTAATATAATTCAAACACAGAACCTCATTATTTGAAATTGGTTGAAAATAACACATTTGTCTCATATGAAAAGTCTCATTTGTATAGTTTCTGAGAATAAAATAAGTACATATAAAGTAATTGTTCTTAATGTAATATGGAAGAACCAGTTTTAAACGAATTCTAAAAAGGAGGAGATTCTCAATTTGGTGCGTTTTTAAGTAACTCAAAATTTATTTTTTATACCATAAATTCTTTTCAAAACACCGATTTCCAAAGCCATTACAAAGTGAAAAAATATATTTTTGTTTCTACATTTACAATACAAGTATGTTGAAGTTGGGGTAGTGTACCAGTGTGACTTCAACTTGTAGAAACAACAATTTTTATTTTATTTTGTAGTGGCTTTGGGAGTCGGTTCATCTTACTTAGTACCTAGCAGGTACATAAATAAAACTTTTTCTTGTTTTAGAATTGCAAATCTGTGTTAGCAGTGTATATTACAGTAAACTCAGTGTGTTGGACACTCATCGATAAAGCCAATTATGAGGTACTAGAATGGAGGTACCATGGTATTGACTACCCAGACAGTAAGAAGATGCAAATCACTAATATATTGGATATTGTAAGTTTATTATTTTATAGATTCTGAAGGTACTCGAAGGGTCAGCGGTCTTTATCTCGTGAACCGTAAGGCCCGGTGTCCACCTAAGCGGAACGGAGAGATATGTACAATTAACCCATCATATCTTTTAAAGATGACGCGATAATTTTTTCAAACCTCTGTTATATGAATCTGACTGGTCGACTGAACACATCTCATCACTTTGGTGGATACCAGGCCTAATAGGTAGAGAGTAGAAATTTTCACAGAATTTGAAATGTGGAAGCTTAAATAGTTTTCGAATTTGGTTGATCTTCTGAATCTGTTTTTTTTTTTTTAATTTTTTATTGGCAAGGCATGGGACATCACAAACCAATTACCAACCGCCGATATCTACGTCATGAAGGCAGAGGCCACCAGCCTCCGAGCAGCTGGTAGCGACCCCAACAATCCCAAAGTTCTAGGTGTTAATTTACAAAAGGCTCAACTTATAGCTATGATCGTTGCACTTATTAATGCTAAAAACAGCTTCTACGTAGATGGGTAAGAATTTTTTTTAGATCTCGATAAATGAAAATCCATCCCAGACCTGACACACTGACATACTAACATTAACTTTGATCTATTTACTAAAATGGCTAAATAAAAACCAGTCAAGTGCGAGGCGGACTCGCACACGAAGGGTTCCGCACTATAGTACAAGAAATCTCAAACCAGTATAGTAATGCAAGTTAATGCGCACAGCGCCATCTTGATGTAATTTAGTTAACTAATTATTATTATTTGGTCAGAAACACAATTCTTTAATGTATCTTGTGATGTAACCAAAAATTCACGGTTTTCGAATTTTATTTGTTTTAATATCTTTTTTGTATCAGGGCAAATGAAGAGAGTAGTGAAAAATTGGAATTCAAACAGAAAGTCTATTTCCTGAGACCTTCGCTTCCGTTTCGGTAAGACTTTGTAAAGCCTAAAGCCTAGAGCGGATTACATTTGTATCTTAGTCGAGTAGCGAGTCTGAAGTCTGTAACTTTTGTTTTTGTCGAGTAGCGAGTTCCGTGCGTAAGACGACGTTTACTTTATTGCCTTGCAGGCTGTTCATCTTCCAAAATACCACTCACTTGTGAACTCTACTCTGAGCGAATGATTTTAATTGAGTAGCGAGTATTTTAACTACTAAATTACTCGCTGCTCGACTAAAATACTAAAGTAGTCCGATCTTAGATCCTTAAATGTAGCTTAAAATAATATACCCTAAAATACATTCATCAGTGGCGCCATCGTGCGAGCTAATCTTACATCACTGGTTACTCATTTCTTCACTAGATGGCGTTAATTTACTTTATAATCTACTGTTGAAACATTTTTTAGTTTTTCAAAATACTTACAAGTTTTGGTATGGTCATGATGGTAGACTGAAGCATCAGGTGTATTCAAAATTTTGAGTTATAATGACCATAAATCTAATCTACGTAAAGCCAGATGAGAGAGAAAAAATGACCATAACATTCCGATTTTGAACAATTTTATGTAAGCATTTTCTAAGGTTTTCTTAGGTCTCTTCAGTACTATTTTTAGTTTTAGTAGTAGCTATCTCTGCACCTTTAGTCAAAATCGGTCCAACGGATGCTCGGAAAAAGGTAGCCATTCATAATATTAATGGATTATGTATGGAAGAATTTCGTAAACATGGGCTGAGAAAAATAATTAGACAGCGTAAAGAGTTACATTCTAAGGTAACTATGCGAACTTAGTTTACGGAATGGTGTAATGTAAACACGGTTGGGTAGCAACTATGTATCCAGGTCAAAACTCTTGAGTTCTCAAGATTTTAATTGCCTCTTTTGTACGTCCCGTCTTTCCAAGGGTTATCATTGTGACGTACCTACACGCGACGCGATGCAGGTCCGTAATTTCAGGTCATGTCAAGTTGACTAATGTTGCTCCCACACAGATGTTTTTAAATGTTTTGGATCCCACAGATTCAAGTTAAAATCCAATGATTTTCCTAGAAACAAACGCTGCTGACTGTGTTTTTTTTGCTATCATGCGCAAAATTTTAAAAGGGTGTACTGCCGGCCATAACCGCTATAACCACCATATTTTGTTATTATTAAAAGAACATACAGTACACCCGGCAGAAAATTTTGCGCATCGAACTTTAGAAAGAGATAACGGTTTCATAGAGCGTTGTCTCTGTCGTTAAGGCCGACAAATTACCGGTATGAGTGACAGGAACGACACACTACGAAGCCGATATTTCTTTCTAAAGTTCGATGTGCAATTTTTCCTGCCGGGTACTGTACCTATGGGAACACATAGGTTAGAATATGTCCTTAGTGTTCCCATTGTTCCAAATATTTACTTCAATTCGTACCTTTCTTATGAGCACCATCCCGATCCTCAGCTTCTCTTAGCTAGCTATTTCCTTCTCGCCACTCTGCATATCGTTGGTCCATCATGCTGACGTCCCACTCAATATGCTTAGGTACCTATATAACTCGAAGAAAATCCAGCTCCTATGACCATCGTTTTTACAAGTATGGCCTGCCCACTGCTACTTAAACTTACTGATGATTGGCCAATGTCAGTAAACTTTTCCTTCTGCAATTCTTTTCATTTCTCCTCTTATCCTTCAAGCAATCCCTAACATAGGTATCCCTCTCCACAGCTCGCTGAGTGATTCCTAATCATCATGCCGTTAGTCAGTGAAGTTCGTATATTAAAACTTTTATTTTGTTATAGGTTGTACGGCACCCTAGTTGGCAACGAAAGAGTATCAACAGACCAAACAGTGGAAACTCTCCTACAAGAAGTAAAAAATAGAGAGTCGAATTCTCAAGTGTATGTCCCTGATAAACTGGTAACAATGTTTAGAAACCAAAAGGACCTACAGAAGGACATGTTGGGCCAATGTTTGTTGTTGGCCCTAACTTTCATGGATGTGTGCGTTTATTTGAACAAGGATAGTATAAACAAACTGTTGAAACGTGGCGAATGATTGTTGAAGAAATAAATGAAAATTGGGACCTCTTTGGCCATGGAATATGTGTGTGTATTGTACACTTAAATAGATTGTTGAAACAAGGTAAATGATTTTTGAAGAAATACAATTTGATGTATTTGATGAGATTTCCTGATGTATTTATTGTAAGCGATACAGAAGGATATGTTTGGCATATTATCCTATCTTTGTTATTGGCTGTTAAGTCTTGGCTACTATATGAATAAGGTTAGTACTAACAAACAATTTGTTAAAAAGCAGCGAATAATTGTTGATTTATTGATTATGAAATAGATTGTTTATGGAATTTACATGTTGTCTTTTGTTGATTATCCTTTGGCCATACTTAGTTTTTTAGATTGGGTAAAATAAGATTGTAGGCAATATTTAGCACCTTTCTAAATTGTCTTTCAGAGATGAATTCTGATTCAAATCTTAGCCTGTGTCTAGTTACTATCAATCTAGTATTGCTATGCGATTAAGCACTAATATAGCACGCGACCGGTCGTGATGGCAATCGGGGTATGAGGTGGGGGGACGCCCCGCAGTCCTGCGATATCCCGCGATTTACGCTAGCCGGGTTTGCGCTAGGGCTGTGCGGGTGTGTGGGGCGTCCCTACCCCGATTGCCATCTTGACCTGCCGCGTACTATTAGTCTTTTTTACAAAAAAGTTATACCTACAGGATATCAGTCTATAGATCAAAATCCCATATCTTTTCAAGCTAAGCGAAATTTCCATCTTCATCATCATCTCAACCCATCGCCAGTCCACTACTAAGTACGAGAAAGGCTTAGGCCACAGTCCAACACGCTGACCAAGTGCAGACTTTTAAACACCTTTGAAAACTCTCATGCTGGTTTCTTCACGATGTTTTCTGCACCGTTAAAGCAAGTGATATTTCATTGCTTGAAGCGCACCTAATGCAAAAAGTTAGAGTTGCGTGTCTAGGCTCAAACCTGTGCTCGAACCCTCTGTATAGGAGGCCGAGAATGGCTATCATCGCTACTATTACTCCATACTACCGTTCATATTTAGCATCTTTTTAAATTGTCTTACGGATGGATCCTAATTCAATAAAGCTAACCTGCATCTAGTTCCCAACCCAGTATCGCTATGCTATCAAAGGGTGTGGTTCTATAGAAAATATAAGCGACATAGGGTATGGGTCTATGTAAATTAATAGTCCCATATCTCTTCAAGCTTGGCGAAATTTGCATCTTTTGATTCCCATCCTCCATCTTAGATTTTCATACAAAATTGAAATAAAACTGCATTATATTGCTTCAGTTGGACTAAAAAGTGTTTATTTGATAAAATACAACGAGCTTACTTTTTACAACATTTTACTTCTATTAATGACAAAAAAAAACAAACAAAACCCTTAATACAATATACATAAATACGATGGTATCAACTTCAAAACGTATAATACGTAACTAACATAAATGCAAATCTAGGCAAGATCAATACAATTTAGTTTAAAATATATCGTAATGAAAATAATAATATTATAAGTAATTAAAAAAGTAATATTGTAATAATAATAATTATTATAAAAAATTACACCGAGAAGGTTCTAATAAAAACTTCCTATAGATCACACATACATTTTGGATCTAACCAAAGACAAATTTTGTATTTAATACTGATATCATTTTGGAAGAACTAGAAAAAATATTTACAATTTTTACTTTTTTTTAAATATGCCAACGTTTAAATTTTTCGCCTGGATCTTTGTGACCATATCGCAACCAACTGCTTTCGAAGAAATCATAATATGGATAAACGAAAATGAAAAATCTCTGCTTTGAACTGTTGTGTGTAAAAAGTTCGATCTTGTATTCTGGGATTGTCTAAAATCAATTTCATATAGTCTATTTCGGTGTCTTTGTATGTAAGAAAATATATTCTATTGTAACATGTGGGCGGGGCTGAGGGGAGACGATTGTTTAGGCTACTGGAAAATTTCAACACAAAACTAATGTATATTAACGATCATATTAAATCATTAGTTTTGATATTGAAGGTTTATTTAGTAACCTAAATGATTAACTAAATTGTTCGTTTCATTTAATACCTACTACATTATTAAGTATATTTGTTTGAATTGTAAACTGCAAGGACATTTGAAGAGTGTGTGTTGATCAAGTTAAGAAATGTATGGATTTTCAATTTTTTTTGGGGTATGGTTTTCAATACCGATGTGCCAAATCTTATCGACTTGGGGTACCTATTGTGTTTTGAAATGCATCGTTGCTATACAAAAAATTGAATCTTAGTAAAGCGGAAACTTATCAAAAGTATGTTGCTAGCAGCGTTCAATCAATTACGTTATGCTAATATTTTACCGTGCCTATTCTAATAACCTCATCATAGGGATGGGTTAACAATTGATGTAGCCGAAATATCGTCTCTAAATAAAATTATGTGATAAAATTCGTGCTTCAAAGCTTACAATAATATTCACTTATGAAAATTATATCGATGGAAGACAGTAAACACAATCGTGTTGTCGTTCAGCAAAAAGCGAACAAAACAACATCGAATCCCGCCAGCCCCGGTGGATACATCTGTAGAAACCTAACAACATTGTAAAATTACCAGTCTATTGTCGTATATTACAATAAATATGTACAAGTAATAATATAACAGCACCCATTTCACTGAAACCGTACATCCGAAAACCTACGCCGCCTATTACGCTCCTTGTAAAAAAAAATCTTTGTAATAAGTATATCACGGCTTTGTTGTATAAAAATCTATTGTATATCTTGTAAAATCTGTATATCTATTGTACTATATCGGTATAAGTAAACATTTATTGTTAGTAAATAAGTATTGTAGCAAAAATAAGCTGAATAGGCGACGCGCGTTTTGGACGCTATGAATACTACGTAATAAAATCTTTTACAAAAAAATCAATCCAGACTACAAGATCATTATATTCTAATATGTTTTATCTTTTATAAAAAATTCAACAACTTCTTATTTTTATCGTGGAACTGTTTCAACAAGTCTCTATTGTGATAAAAATTAATTATTTAATTATTATTTGTTTTTTTATAATATTTATGACAGCGGTTGGCGAGTGTGGCAGTGTAAGCTTGATGCGGTCGCACCCGAGTAAAAATAATAGGCCATCCATGTTGGCTACCAATTATTTTGTGAACCTACGACAACGTAAATCGTTACAAGTGCTAGTCTAGAAATGAATCTTCAAACAAACAAAATACATAGCTAATTTCAGAGAATTTTTTGTCATGAGAAAGCCCATATGCCTAGAACTCTTAGGTAGGTACCTAATTAACTGTGTTAATTAAAAGTGTTGGAAGAGTAACCAACTGTTTTCAAATAGCTAAATTCTCAAACATGACTCTAACTTTTCTTTAAGAAGTTTGTGTAAAGGTCCTATGAGTTTTTCGGAAAAAGCATGTATCTAGGTCGTTTGAGACTAAAAAGTAGTAGAGTAGCGATTGTCACGATTTTAGCAAAATTAATAAGTAGTTTAAGCAATAATTAATTATTATAAAATATAATACACAATAAAACGTTGAAACAAATGTGTATATTGCACTCAAACGCAGTGACTGCGTTATTTAATCCTTTTAAAAACTATATAATGTAGTGCAAATAACCGGAAACGATAACCGAAAAACATCTCAAACACATTGTAAAACCTCACAAGATAATAAAGACTACGTCAAATATGGAAGACAATTAAATAATTCGTAGCCAACTATCAAAAAAATACGTTCCATTTTACTTATCTACGCGTGGTTGGTTTGTATATTATACATAGAGATAGATTAAATTACATTCGATTTATTAAAGGGTTACCATGTAATAAATTGTGCATGTTTCGAAAAGGTATTGCCATGTTTAAAAATTTTAAACTCGCAAAATATTATTAATCTTTTCTCTAGATGTACATAAGAGTGGTTAACATAAAATATTATTTTATATACTTAACTATTAAGAGTTGTAAATGGTTGTCACTTATAACCGCATGCACAATTTCTGTATATTGTATGAACATTGAAAATTACTAATACATAGGAGGTTGACCGAATACTGTAAAAAAGATAACTCTGTTATACAGACCATTAATGAATCCAACATGCACAAAGCTACTTTTCTTTTCTGCAGAGAAAATTACGAAAAGGATAGTATCACTTTTAGTGTTATCACTAAAACATAAAAAGTTTTCTATACAGAATTTAAAATAAATTCAAGTTTAATTTTTCCATCGAAACTATACCAGACTCAATATGCAATAAAAATCATCCTTATAATAAATCTTATTACTTTTATAAAGTAATTTAAATTATTATTATTATTATAAAATATTCTGCAGCTGCCAAAAATAAATTTGTACTTAATTTGCCGGTAGATAATCAAACAAAAACATTAAATACTGTTCAAAATGATCGATCAACCTCGTTCAATTTATAGACTGCTTTTTATTTACAAGTGCAATATAGTCTTTATCTGTCTGTTATTCAAATAAAATCAGTTTTTAGAAGCAGCCCTGTTCACCATGGATCAATAAAATCAAAAACGTTTTTCAAAAATTAAACGCTACGTAATCGGTTCGGAAACACATTCATAAGGTTACAATTTTGCCAAATATTTCTTATATGTAGATTTTATATGCCTGAGATCACTAATAAATGCATTTTATTATAAAGGAATTTGAACTAGCCGGCTACCATTATGTGACATAATATTTTTTTTTATTAAATTTTGACTTTCAACATTTCAGACTTTTCAATTTTTTTCAACGGTTCCGTTTCTGTGTGCCTAATTTTTCAACATTTAGGACCTAAGTTCGTCATGGTAGGCGACTAGTTAGAAAAAATATTCCGCTACAGAATGAGTTTCAAATCATCTATACTCTTAACTTAAATTAATAAGGCTTAGATAAAAGAATTTGTAAGTTAATGGAAACCATTTATGGTCCCTAACAACCCGGACTATCAGTCTTTATGGCCAAGTGTGTCTTGTACTCGTACTACGTACATTGAGAGACCTAAAATTGGGGAAATTTTACATTTATTTAGTAAGCGTAATTTCCCCAATTTCAGCGAAAGTTTTTTCACTGAGACCTAAAATTGGGGAAATACATTTATTTAGTACGCGTAATTTCCCCTATTTCAGCGAAAGTTTTTACACTCTTTTTGCCGTGTAATACAGAGTTTTAACATTGCTCACAAATATAGCTGTCAGCGTTACGATCGTGTTTACTTTCAAGCCGAACTTTTACCCAAGCATTATTAATCTAAGACACTTAACTAAATTATTTTTTAAGCTTAGCACTGATTATTTTTATTTTTACTTAAACATTGTATTTGATACAATTGACGCTCTCTTGATAATATAAGTATTTAATGCAAAGTATATTTTTCACAATGCAATCTTAATCTCTCCTTTTATTTGTTAACAACTTAAACAATAAGTAAGTATACATAATCGGGTAGCACTCACTATTACTAGGTATAAAGAAAGATAACTTGCAGTTTTTTCCTATTAAGCACAGTTAACACATATTGCTTCGGAATTTGATTCCATTTGTTACAGAGAAGCGCAATAAAAATAGGATATAGCATAAATTATAATGGCCATATATCAAAAGCTTTAAAGAGTTGGCTAGTGGAGCTATAAATAAATATTACGTGTTTAATGCTAGGAACATGGTACGAACCTAACTAAATGTCAGTGGTAAAGACTGCAGCAAATTAGATAAGCATGTTTCAAAATGAATAATGATCTAGAGCCTAACAAAAATTGAGAAAAAAAACCAACGGACGGCAAATGCGTAATTTAGCATAAATATTGTAATATCGCTTTTTACTAGTAGAAAATGTTGCCAACGTTTTTAAACATTCTTTTAAATTTTCCTTCTACAGTATGTATATATAAATGT
This sequence comes from Maniola jurtina, assembly GCF_905333055.1. Taxonomy (NCBI): domain Eukaryota; kingdom Metazoa; phylum Arthropoda; class Insecta; order Lepidoptera; family Nymphalidae; genus Maniola; species Maniola jurtina. Next base: position 2,604,351 of record NC_060037.1, on the reverse strand, counting down.
CACTGACGAGAATAACTCAAGCTTAACAAATAGTATCAAAAGAAAAGCAAAACCGTGCTCTCTAATAATTATCATACAAAAATATTTACTGATACATAAATGACGATAAACTAAGACATGTAACTGTGGGTATAACGTGTCCCATACATGAGTAATTGAGCAAACAACATAACGAAATAGTGAGCAATGCCAACAAAATATTTACGGAATCATTATTTTTTAAATATAATTTTTAATTATAAATGAAATCTCTTTAAAAAAATATGCATATTCTGGTTTTAAAGGTCGTTTAAATAATGATTTCTTTCAACAAGGAAACGACCAATTGCAATAAAATAACCGCAATATTGACGTTTTGAGCTTGCAACACTGCCTGTTCAAATGTGATATGTATTTACAATAACCACAGTGGAAAAAATAACGTCGCTAAAATTAACGTACCCTTACTATTTTGTATGGAGACACAGGAAAAGTTGAGAAAAATTGACATAATAATGTTGATATTCAATTTTCCACCACTCGCGTCTCGCTTAACTTACAAAAACCTGTCTCCAAGATACTTAGGTACTTAGCACGTTGCAATACGACACTATAATTTAAGTCTATTCCACATTTTTACCTTTAATAATATTGTTTGTAATAAATGTATAAAATATCATCTTTAATCTCTGTATACTTAATCACCTTTGTTTATATTTAAAAATTAAATCCATTTGTATTCGGTATAAAAATCTAATAAGTATAAATTTGAGGTTATTTCTCGGCTATGGCACTGTGTTGTATTTATGTATTCAAACTTGCTACGGCCCCGAGCGCCGCTCCCGACGGCTTTTAACAGAAATATTTAACCGTAAACTGTATAAAAATACTTATAGCTATTATTGTTATAAGGCTGCTGTATTGTGGTAGGTATAATTAAAATATAATATAAGGTTGAATTTTTTTCGTCTGGCCACACTCGTTATTGGCGGTTACATTCGAACAGAGAACTTTTCTATTCAGATATTTTGTGCGATAGGATGGTACAGCTCTACATGCACAACTTTTCTAGAGAGGACGGCTATGTTTCTAGTATATTCTGCAATATTTTGATATTTAATTGCAAGATCAGTGCTTGAAATTCACTTCAAGAAATGTTGCGCATAAATAGCGTAGATATTATAACAGATATTGTCACGAAATAACTAAGACATTTTTTTCTTTTTCAATTCTTAGTCGAATGTCTCAACGCAGCCAGAGAAGAAAATTGGAACCTTTAAAAACTGATTCCTAGTCTATTGTATGTGTACATCGGGAGCGGTACATAGGCCCTTAGGAGGATCACATTATTATGCTGTGGAAAATTTTAGTCACGGAAGATAACTGTATCAAATTTTCTTCGATAATGGTGTTTTTTTCGTTTTTCATTTGTAAACCTCCAAAAGTTTGATAGGAAAAGTAATCAGAAACTTAAACTTGACGGAATTGCCTATCAGTTTTGAAGCCAGCTTTTTGAAAATGTCACGAACTTGTAGGTACCTTTTTGAACTTAGATATTCTAACCGTTCCTTTAAGTATGAGTTCTGTTGATAATTCGATCGAGAACATAGTTTTGGATTTTACTTTAACCATCGCCGAATGAAATCTTACTTTTGGCTCTGGTTCTATAACCAGCCAGAATTTGGTCTAAGCCGTTGTTTTGTAAGAATTCAGTGTTAATTTTCGGTTACGGTACAGAATATTATGGTAGCCAAATAATCGTTTTCGGCTTCGGCCAATAAACTTAATTTCGGTTCGATAAATATGCAACAACAAATATTAGAGATTTTTTCAAGTGTTGTAGTGTCGTCATTCTTAAAAAATTTGGCCTTCAAAACTGGTCGGCGTATAATTTTTCATAACTGTCCAATGAGCGCAAATTTGATAAGAGTTTAATTTACAGATTCCACTAAAAATAATATTGCGTGTCACCTTGATCTGTGACAAATCATAATAATTTTCATCCGAGTGTTTGTGACTCCAATACTCCCACTTGCACTCTATTACACTACTAGTTAATACGTAACATTCCTTATGCGGTAGGAAAACGAAACCATCACAATAATATCGTAAAAATAAGCTATATAAGTCGTCTATAGATGCAAATAGAGATGATAAAACGTCAAAGAGCCTGTCGGAGCTCCGCGTTCGCTGTTTCACAGTTTATAGTCACTGAAGACTTGAAGGATCGCTTAGGGCCTTCTCTCATTGGCGTTAGGCGAGCTTGTTCAAAGCGAGATGATCTGTGAATGTGCTAACGCCAGTGTGATAGAACCCTTAACAACGACATAACAACAAAGCTGATATATTTCATATATCATTTCTCTGCTCGAAACTTATATTACACTGTCATTCGTAATTAAATAAATGTGGAGTTCTAAGTCTACCTGTATCTATTGTGGACGCGAAATGACCGAGGCCTCGTTCAGCGACGCGGCGCTCCGACAAGCTCGCAAATTCATATATATCTTTATTCTTCCTATAATTAAGTTTATTTCGCGATGAATGATCGAATTGCTTGGTAATTCGAATGACGATAGTCTAAGCTAAAATTAAGTGAAACATTTAGCGCAGGCCCCACTGCGAGCTAAGCTAACTATGTTTAGCTTAGTTCATATAACTGCGGTATCTTTCATACCCCGGTTCACATCGCGAACTATAAAGCTAAACTAAGTGAGCTAACTGAACTATGTGAGCTGGCTAACCAGACGACGTCAGCTAAGCCAACTGTCGCCTGTCGCGCAAGGTTAAGGGTGCACCCCGGCCATTACATTCTTGGTACTTATTTAGTTTTCTTTGTTATTGTCATTAGCGCACACCTGCATGCGTACGCGTCGACTGGCAGCCCATCACGTCACTCGTACATCCTTAGATTTCCGATAAAATCCAGATAGTTAGCTTATCTAGCTTTGCTTTAGCTCATAAGTTGGGTATAGGTAAGCTACGCTACGTGAAGTAAGCTTAACTAAGTTAGCTTAGCTTGTTGTGTGGCGTGCGTTTTACTCTGGCATATCATCGCTCCGAGCCGGACTACGCGTATCAAAAAGCACTTGGCGACATCACACACGTTACTCAACTGGTAAAATTCTCTAATCTCACTCATTAATTACTTTACCCAATCAGTCAAGACGCCACGCCGGGGACTCCCCGGCTGGCTCCAAACAATTACTAAATTTCAATTTAGGAACATAAAAGTTTTTAAGTTTGGCAATTTCGAGTCGACATCAACAAAAGGAAGCTAAAACGAAAACTAAAGTTCAAACATTCACTCGACTCCAAAAGGATTCACAATCACGTTTCGTCACAATACACGAATTTCATTATGCTAAGTGAGCGAAATAGACGCTTATATCCTACCTTAGCTATCACAGTCCTTTCTCAGTCTGACCCTTTCCACGCCCTAAATGCATCTCGCCAAATGTCATGTCGTTGAAAAAACTGGTAACAACCTAAACTAGGCATATCTTTACACGCGGACAGAATAAATTCAAGTTATTTGGCACCTACAGTGTTACAAGATGCGATGGACCTCTTGCATCCTCTACAGAAGTAACAGAATATTCGTAAGCACTATTAAAATATGTATGATGGCAATAGGTAACCTACGTTTTTGGTTTACATTGTTGCTATAATTTTCTGCTGCAATTCACTGCACCGTTTCTCCAACACGTTCTGGGCTAAGTTTTAACGATTAACTATATTTAACTTAAGTGAAATTTTGAGCATCGTTTCTTCAATTTTCTCATCCTACTTTAACTGCCAGATTTCATAACCCTAATATTTCTAAATAAAATTAAAATAATATCTAAAAAATATGTATATTTATTACAAATAGGCACAACGATGTACCGAAAGCATTCATCGCGAAATACTGTTGTAATGTGGTAAAAGAGCAAATCTTATTTCTTTATATTTCAACGAAGAGTTTTATATCTAATCTCTGGTTCGATTCGCTTAGATTTTGACGGACATTTCGACCGTGTCGACCGAAGAATCGCCGAGAAACCTAACTCTTACGTGGTAACTTAATATTACGGGGCAAAAATGCTATCTATACTCGCTTTCTGAACGGTAACACTATTAAGGACGTCTTTGCAAAATGAATAGGTATCAAAATTGCACTACTACATAAGTACACTGCCCACACGCACACAGCTGCGTCAAAATGAGTGAATCGACTTGATTTTGATACTTTGATATTTTTATTTTATTTTATATTTGGTCATCTATTTTTTTTAACAGTTTTTTTTTTAAATATGTATCTTGACAATAATACAGTAAGTAGAACAGTGCCTACAGACTAAGGGTCTGATGATGAAATATTTCACCATGACTTCTTGGCAATGAACAACATTTCCATGCTTATGAAATTATGAGCTCCTACTATGACTAAAATAATCTGAGAAGGATAGCATTACATTACCTCCCGACTTGATGAAATTGCATACTTTGGAACCTACTACTGGAACTCAGAGACGAATAGAGCTAGGTGTTTCGAGTTTGGGCTCATTTTCTTAGTCATGATGAGATCTTACCTCCGGATTTGTGGAGTGACCTGATGGTATACCTCGGAAGTCACTATTGGAACTCGGAGACGAATAGAGCTAGGTGTTTCGAGTTTGGGCTCATTTTCTTAGTAATGATGAGATCTTACCTCCGGATTTGTGGAGTGACCTGATGGTATACCTCGGAAGTCACTATTGGAACTCGGAGACGAATAGAGCTAGGTGTTTCGAGTTTGGGCTCATTTTCTTAGTCATGATGAGATCTTACCTCCGGATTTGTGGAGTGACCTGATGGTATACTTTGGAAGTCACTATTGGAACTCGAAGACGAATAGAGCTAGGTGTTTCGAGTTTGGACTAATTTTCTTAGTCATGATGAGATCTTACCTCCGGATTTGTGGAGTGACCTGATGGTATCATCGGAAGTCACTATTGGAACTCGGAGACGAATAGAGCTAGGTGTTTCGAGTTTGGGCTCATTTTCTTAGTCATGAAGAGATCTTACCTCCGGATTTGTGGAGTGACCTGATGGTATACCTCGGAAGTCACTATTGGAACTCGGAGACGAATAGAGCTAGGTGTTTCGAGTTAGGGCTCATTTTCTTAGTCATGATGAGATCTTACCTCCGGATTTGTGGAGTGACCTGATGGTATACCTCGGAAGTCACTATTGGAACTCGGAGACGAATAGAGCTAGGTGTTTCGAGTTTGGGCTCATTTTCTTAGTCATGATGAGATCTTACCTCCGGATTTGTGGAGTGACCTGATGGTATACCTCGAAAGTCACTATTGGAACTCGGAGACGAATAGAGCTAGGTGTTTCGAGTTTGGGCTCGTTTTCTTAGTCATGACGAGATCTTACCTCCGGATTTGTGGAGTGACCTGATGGTATACCTCGAAAGTCACTATTGGAACTCGGAGACGAATAGAGCTAGGTGTTTCGAGTTTGGGCTCGTTTTCTTAGTCATGACGAGATCTTACCTCCGGATTTGTGGAGTGACCTGATGGTATACCTCGGAAGTCACTATTGGAACTCGGAGACGAATAGAGCTAGGTGTTTCGAGTTTGGGCTCGTTTTCTTAGTCATGACGAGATCTTACCTCCGGATTTGTGGAGTGACCTGATGGTATACCTCGAAAGTCACTATTGGAACTCGGAGACGAATAGAGCTAGGTGTTTCGAGTTTGGGCTCATTTTCTTAGTCATGATGAGATCTTACCTCCGGATTTGTGGAGTGACCTGATGGTATACCTCGGAAGTCACTATTGGAACTCGGAGACGAATAGAGCTAGGTGTTTCGAGTTTGGGCTCATTTTCTTAGTAATGATGAGATCTTACCTCCGGATTTGTGGAGTGACCTGATGGTATACCTCGGAAGTCACTATTGGAACTCAGAGACGAATAGAGCAAGGTGTTTCGAGTTTGGGCTCATTTTCTTAGTCATGATGAGATCTTACCTCCGGATTTGTGGAGTGACCTGATGGTATACCTCGGAAGTCACTATTGGAACTCGGAGACGAATAGAGTTAGGTGTTTCGAGTTTGGGCTCATTTTCTTAGTCATGATGAGATCTTACCTCCGGATTTGTGGAGTGACCTGATGGTATACTTTGGAAGTCACTATTAGAACTCGAAGACGAATAGAGCTAGGTGTTTCGAGTTTGGACTCATTTTCTTAGTCACGATGAGATCTTACCTCCGGATTTGTGGAGTGACCTGATGGTATCATCGGAAGTCACTATTGGAACTCGGAGACGAATAGAGGTAGGTGTTTCGAGTTTGGGCTCATTTTCTTAGTCATGAAGAGATCTTACCTCCGGATTTGTGGAGTGACCTGATGGTATACCTCGGAAGTCACTATTGGAACTCGGAGACGAATAGAGCTAGGTGTTTCGAGTTAGGGCTCATTTTCTTAGTCATGATGAGATCTTACCTCCGGATTTGTGGAGTGACCTGATGGTATACCTCGGAAGTCACTATTGGAACTCGGAGACGAATAGAGCTAGGTGTTTCGAGTTTGGGCTCATTTTCTTAGTCATGATGAGATCTTACCTCCGGATTTGTGGAGTGACCTGATGGTATACCTCGAAAGTCACTATTGGAACTCGGAGACGAATAGAGCTAGGTGTTTCGAGTTTGGGCTCATTTTATTAGTCATGATGAGATCTTACCTCCGGATTTGTGGAGTGACCTGATGGTATACCTCGGAAGTCACTATTGGAACTCGGAGACGAATAGAGCTAGGTGTTTCGAGTTTGGGCTCATTTTCTTAGTCATGATGAGATCTTACCTCCGGATTTGTGGAGTGACCTGATGGTATACCTCGGAAGTCACTATTGGAACTCGGAGACGAATAGAGCTAGGTGTTTCGAGTTTGGGCTCATTTTCTTAGTCATGATGAGATCTTACCTCCGGATTTGTGGAGTGACCTGATGTTATACCTCGGAAGCCACTATTGGAACTCGGAGACGAATAGAGCTAGGTTTTTCGAGTTTGAGCTCATTTTCTTAGTCATGATGAGATCTTACCTCCGGATTTGTGGAGTGACCTGATGGTATACCTCGGAAGTCACTATTGGAACTCGGAGACGAATAGAGCTAGGTGTTTCGAGTTTGGGCTCGTTTTGTTAGTTATGACGAGATTATACCTTGAAACTTGTTGGAGTGCTCTGAAGGTATACTTCAAAAGCCACTATTGGACTTTCGAGTCGAGTAGAGTTAGATGTTATGAGTTTGAGCTCGTTTTGTAAGTTCCAATAGTGACTTCCGAGGTATACCATCAGGTCACTCCACAAATCCGGAGGTAAGATCTCATCATGACTAAGAAAATGAGCCCGAACTCGAAACAGCTAGCTTTATTCGTCTCCGAGTTCCAATAGTGACATCCGAGGTATACCATCAGGTCACTTCACGAATCCGGAGGTAACATCTCATCATGACTAAGAAAATGAGCCCAAACTCGAAACACCTAGCTCTATTCGTCTCCGAGTTCCAATAGTGACTTCCGAGGTATACCATCAGGTCACTCCACAAATCCGGAGGTAAGATCTCATCATAACTAAGAAAATGAGCCCAAACTCGAAACACCTAGCTCTATTCGTCTCCGAGTTCCAATAGTGACTTCCGAGGTATACCATCAGGTCACTCCACAAATCCGGAGGTAAGATCTCATCATGACTAAGAAAATGAGCCCAAACTCGAAACACCTTGCTCTATTCGTCTCTGAGTTCCAATAGTGACTTCCGAGGTATACCATCAGGTCACTCCACAAATCCGGAGGTAAGATCTCATCATTACTAAGAAAATGAGCCCAAACTCGAAACACCTAGCTCTATTCGTCTCCGAGTTCCAATAGTGACTTCCGAGGTATACCATCAGGTCACTCCACAAATCCGGAGGTAAGATCTCATCATGACTAAGAAAATGAGCCCAAACTCGAAACACCTAGCTCTATTCGTCTCCGAGTTCCAATAGTGACTTTCGAGGTATACCATCAGGTCACTCCACAAATCCGGAGGTAAGATCTCTTCATGACTAAGAAAACGAGCCCAAACTCGAAACACCTAGCTCTATTCGTCTCCGAGTTCCAATAGTGACTTCCGAGGTATACCATCAGGTCACTCCACAAATCCGGAGGTAAGATCTCATCATTACTAAGAAAATGAGCCCAAACTCGAAACACCTAGCTCTATTCGTCTCCGAGTTCCAATAGTGACTTCCGAGGTATACCATCAGGTCACTCCACAAATCCGGAGGTAAGATCTCATCATGACTAAGAAAATGAGCCCAAACTCGAAACACCTAGCTCTATTCGTCTCCGAGTTCCAATAGTGACTTCCGAGGTATACCATCAGGTCACTCCACAAATCCGGAGGTAAGATCTCATCATGACTAAGAAAATGAGCCCAAACTCGAAACACCTAGATCTATTCGTCTCCGAGTTCCAATAGTGACTTCCGAGGTATACCATCAGGTCACTCCACAAATCCGGAGGTAAGATCTCATCATGACTAAGAAAATGAGCCCAAACTCGAAACACCTAGCTCTATTCGTCTCCGAGTTCCAATAGTGACTTCCGAGGTATACCATCAGGTCACTCCACAAATCCGGAGGTAAGATCTCATCATGACTAAGAAAATGAGCCCAAACTCGAAACACCTAGCTCTATTCGTCTCCGAGTTCCAATAGTGACTTTCGAGGTATACCATCAGGTCACTCCACAAATCCGGAGGTAAGATCTCGTCATGACTAAGAAAACGAGCCCAAACTGGACACATCTAGTTCTTCTAGTCTTCAAGTTCCTGTCGCAGCCTTGAGAGTTCACTATCAGATCACTATCATGCTCAAGAAAAAATCCAGCTAACGATAAAATGTGATAATAGGTACATAATATTATCATTATTATCTTACCTTGCCAAAATATCAGCACAATCACGGAATAAGTACCTATAAATATCAGTTAGGGTTTTGTCGAACTATTTTGTGTTCGTACAGCGATCTTTTCCACATCAAAAAATTATAGCAACCGACGCAGAGACCACCCACGAAGGCGGCTGGCCGCTGACTGATATAATTTTGAAATCATACCATTGCCTGCCCAATATCAAAATAACCCTTAGTGCACTGTATTAAGGTTTGCGGTTGAAGCAAAATACGTGAAAAATTTATACACGATGTTTTTATTTATTTTTATACTATTATTAATATAATAATCCTATTTTTTGAGGTGCACATTATGTGCTAACGGAAAATATTTATTAGAAGAATAAAATCCGTACGTAAACTGAGAAAAATGTACCTAAACTTGACCCTAAATCGTTAATTCTGCGTGGAAGAGGTGAAGGAAAATCGTTCTTATAGTATCAAAATTAATGATTTTATCAAAAAATTACTCGATCTCTGGAGATAAAGGACCAATCTATTTTTAGCAATCTGTAGTTCCAATTTACTTAGTATATTTTAGCCACAAAGCGTACCGAAAATCTATACAAGTGTGCAAATACGTCCTTAATGGTGTACACAGTCTTCAACTGTACATTCGCGACAGACCTTCGATAGAGTATAAAGAATATCGTTATTTACAGACCGAAGCGTGTTTTACAGCGATCCTTCGTTTGTATGTAGCAAAGCTCGCGGGTGCGAGTCGTATACTGAGCGCGCGTCGTATAGGGCGCCGCCGCCGCCTAGTTGTAGAGGCGGTCGCTGATGTAGAGGTCGTGGTGCGGCGTGTGCGGCGCGTGCGGCGGGTGCGGCCACCGCGGGGGCGCGGGTCACTGCGCGGGCAGGCACGCCACGCCCGGCCCCACGGCCGGCTTGAAGTCCGCGCCGGCGGCGGGGAACTGCTGGAAGGGCGGCGCGTAGCACTGCGGGAAGTACAGCTCCGGCTTGACGACGGCGGCGGCGGGCGGCAGCGGCCGCGGCGTCTTGGCGTCCGCGCGCCGCGCCTTGGCCGCGTGCGGGTTCATGTGGTTGTCGATGTGCTTCTTCACCTCGGGCTCGGTGGCGAAGCGCCGCCGGCAGTTGGGCATGGGGCAGCAGAAGGGCCGGTCGCCCTGGTGCGTCCGCGTGTGCTGGTCCAGGATCGCCTTCTGCCTGAAGTCCTTCCCGCACTGCGTGCACTTGTACGGCTTCTCGCCGGTGTGGATTCGCAAGTGCTGGTTGAGAATCGTCCGTTGCCGGAAGAATCGCGGACAGTACACGCACCCGTAAGGTTTCTCGTTCGTGTGAATGCGGAGGTGTTGCGTCAAATGTGACTGTTGCCGGAAGCGCTTGCCGCACTCCGGACACGGGTAGGGCCGCGATTCTATATGTATGCAACCGTGTTGGAGCAACGTCGATTTCTGCTTGAATTCCTTTTGACAGATCGGACAGCGGACGTACAGCGGCATCGCTCGGCCGCCTAGCACGTCAGGGAGTTTCCCGCCTTTTAGATACTGAAGCGACAGACTGGAGCCGAAGACGGCGTGGTTGAGGCCCTTCGTGTCCTTGAAGTAGGCGGGGTACTGCGCCGTGTCCCCGGGCGAGAAGCACGAGCCGCGCTGGTCGCCGTTGGGCCCGTCGTCGCCGAAGGTGGACTGCACCTCCTCCTTGTTCTCGTCGGGCGGGAACGGCACGTCCTGCGGCCACAGCGTGGGCGTCGTCCCGTTCTTGAAGATGAGGTGCGGTGACACGTCTGCAACATTGAACATTTCGGTCAGTCACTAGTCTGATTCGTCCTCATGAGGATAATCGACGAGTGGGTTAATCGAGCTGAGGACGGTTACGGGAGCGTCCGGCGATCGGTTCCGCGTCTCGCGAGCGTCCTCCGCGAAGCGGGCGACGAGGGGACCGAGAATTTGTCTGATAGGAAGGCCAATGGATGCGAGACCGAGTCGAACGGGTTCGGGGCGGCGGGGAGCGCGCGCGGCGCCGGCAGGGACGCGCGTCGCTGCGGGCGCCGCGCGCGGGGAGCGGGGCGGGGCATATATGTGTGAATAGCGCTCGCCTTGGTGTGTGCGGACGTGCTGGTTCAGGATGGCCTTCTGGCGGAAATGTTTGCCGCACTCGCCGCACGTATATGGCTTCTCACCGGAATGGATGCGCAGGTGCTGGTTGAGGATGGCGCGCTGGCGGAACGAGCGCGGGCAGTACACGCACGCGTACGGTTTCTCGTTGGCGTGGATGCGCAGGTGCTGCGTGAGGTGCGACTGCTGCCGGAACCGCTTGCCGCACTCCGGGCACCCGTACGGTCGCGAGTCCGTGTGGATACGTTCGTGCTGCAGCAGCGTGGACTTCTGCTTGAAGTCCTTGCCGCAAGTCAGGCACTTGAACAGGCGGAGTTCGGAATTGGGGTTGTGTTTCCGCGGCTTGGGCTGCTCCGGCTGGACGATGTCTGGCAAGTGGCGCAGGTCGGGCGTCGCGTACTGATCCAGCGGGCCTTCTAAGGAGAGCACTCCCCCGTTTTGCTTCAAATAGTGTAAGGGGAAGCCTCCGGTTCCGAGCATATGGCTCGTGGGTCTGGTCTCCTTGAAATAGGGCGTGTACTGCTGTTGTAGATCCGGTTGGGGGACGAAGCAGGGTGTTCTGTCGAGATGGTCCTGTGAAGGCGGTTGCGGCTGTGACTGGTTCTGGAGCTGCTGCTCGACCTGCATATGGTCGGGGGAGGTCTGCTGCTGCGCCTGCTGCTGGGCCTGTTGCTGGGCTTGTTGCTGCGCGAGTTGCTGCGCGGCCTCGTCCGCCGCGGGGTCGGTGGAGGGCGCGGGCGGGTAGGGCGAGGGCGCGGGCGACGCGAGCTGCGGCTCCGGCTGCGGGCTGGGGCCGCCGGGGCTCTGGTGCTGCATGGGCTGGTAGCCGCCGTCCAGCACGGCGCCGCCCCACTGCGTGCCCGGCGGAGCGCGCTCCACTCCATCCTTGTACAGCACGTAAGGCGCTGTCGTATCTGCAAACAAAAAAAAAGATATTTACCACTGATTTATTGATTGTGATGACGACCATTATGTCGCGGCGGTTAATACTGTGCTGTTAGTGAGGGAGTTCCCGGCTAGGCTGTTAATTTGGGAACTTAAAATTTCCAAATTGATTCAGTTTTATACTTGGCCATAGTCAATTACAGCTCTACCGTCGCATTCGCGTTAAAACCGAGTACGGATCTAGGTTAAGTAAAAGCCACCCCCCTTCTAGGCAACCACAAATTCACGGTGTAAATTCACGGTTTTCGGATTTTTTCCTTTACTTGTGCTATAAGACCTACCTACCTGCCAAACATGATTCTAGGCACAACGGGAAGTAACTTATAGGTTTTCTTGAGAGACACGACAGACAACAAAGTGATCCTATAAGGGTTTCGTTTTTCCTTTTGAGGTACGGAACCCTAAAAAAATATTCCTTGACGTTAGATAAAACTATAGGCAGTCGTAACTCGTAAATCAGCGGAATGTGATTTTAAATCGGCAGAAGCTATAAGCGAGGCTGGCGTGCAGTCGCCGCGACGTCGCGTGCCGCCGCCGCTTCAACACTCGCTGCCAAATAAGAATTTAATAAAATGTCACATTGCACACCGGGCGAGACATTGTTGATGGTTACATCGCTTCGTTTTATGATATACCTACTTGTGAAATACGAAATCGTACATAGGTACGATTTAAGCCGCATTTTTTATTCAGATACAAGTCATCCCTGGACTGCTATCTCACCTAGTGGTAAATGACAGGATAAAAGTGGGTTAATATTAAGCTAGTAAATTTTGCACGCCATTTCATGGCAGATTGTGATATGTACCTACTTAATAATATATGTAACATCTTTTTTGTACTTACAATCTTGCAATAAATGAATGAATATGAATATGAATAACATAATGGTAGGAGTTTTCTTGGTATCCCAAGAAACCATCACATTGATCCATCGCATCACTATCGTGATGCGATGGGTTACCGAATCCTTCCGCACAAAACACGACTAAAAGAACGAGATTTTGGTTTTTACAGTTATTACATTTTATACAATAACTTTAGCATGATTTTAAAACCTAAAATTACGCGGACTTTAATGGCAAACCTTAATTTCTGTTATGAAGTACAGTGATAAAAAATTGTTGCAAAACAATCATAAGCATTTTGAACACGAACACAAAAAAGGAAATACGAAATGATTACGATTTCTAATGATTACTTTCTCAATAGATTACATAAAAACGCGGGAAAAGGCGACAATTTTCTTTTACCGCCTAAAAGAAAATGCAAATGGCGAGCGATAGACCGGCCATTAGATATCGCTCTGACGTTCTGATTTTACATACTGCATTATTACCTACTCGGTTAAATCTGATTTTGAAATATTATGGAAATTCTTGTACCTAACGGAAGGAAACAAAGAAAGTAACGTGTGTTTAAAAAAATAAAGTATGAATAGCGAATGTAGGCTTGTGCTGTGGTTTAATTTTGCCCACCTATCTATCTTGTGAAGACAAATTAAATGTTTTAATTATTATTACTAGCAACAGGGACTTCGTCCTCGTGGATTTTGATTTTCAAAAATCCCGTGGGAACTTTTTGATTTTCCGGGATAAAAAGTAACTTATGTCACTCTCCAGTTATGTCAACTATATCCATGTAAAAAATCAGGTAGATCCGTTGATCTGTTGTGGCGTGATTGAAGGTCAAACCAGTAAACCAACAAACTAACAAACAACTACACTTTTGCATTTATAATATGGGTAGTGATATCAACGTATTATATGCGATTTTAATAAAAAGCTTTATAAAAATACAAACTATTAAGTAGGTATACTTATGTACTGCGAATGAATTCGTTTTCGTTAAAAAATTTCATACAGAAAGATTCAACAAACGTGTCAGTCCTTACTTACTATTTAGTAGTGCGTAGTAGCTACATTGAGCTCCGTAATAAGATTATTTATTACTTCCCATAATTTTTAAAGTCGATATACTTAAACTTAGATATATTATAACACGATTAACGTTTTAAAGGACTATATTAGAAAACTTAAAAAAAAAAACAAGAAAGCAAGAAGCCAGAAAAGCGCGCCAACTCCATCCGAGAACGTTATAAAACCGTTTCATCCATCGTGGCCTGGCGTTCGTTAATAACTTCTTGGATGGGCTAAGCGGGCGATAAAATCGTGCTACTATACCCTTATCGCGGCCACTATCGATTAGTCGATATCTTGATTCGAGATGATCGTGACCAAACTCTTTGGCAGTATAAAATATCCAATTAGTTTACAAGCCTCGTTTAATCTTGCAGCCATCGCTTACTTTGACTTTATTCAACTTTATTATCGAACTAGCTGTGCCCGCGACTTCGTTCGCGTGGAATAGTGACTTTTCGGGCAGCATGTACGTTAAAAATGTTCGCCGTGATTCTTTTAATTGACATAACTTTTTTATTTATGAACCGATTGACATGAAATAAACACTAAATGTTAAGTGAAGCTTACTAACATATATTAGTGAAAACCGTATCTAAATCGAATAAGCCGTTTCTGATATTAGCGTGCACAAACACACAGACAAACAGACAAACAGACAAAAAAAAATTAATTACATTTTCGGGTTTGGCATCGATATAATAACAACCCCTGCTACTTTTTTTATATATTTCCATTGTACAGACACCACTTTTCTATAATTTTATTATATGTATAGATTTCATGATATGAACGCTCTATTACCCGACTCCCGAATACAAAAGTGCGTTATGACTAACTCAGCCGCCCCGGATTCGCTATGGATTTTCGGGAAATCCTTTCGTTTTATAGTATCGGTAATAAGGTAATCATCATGATCAACCCATCACCGGCCCACTACTGAGCACCGATCTCCCCTCAGAATGAGAAGGATTTGGGTCATAGACCGCTGGCCTAGTGCGGATTGGCGGACTTCACACATTTTTGAGAACATAATAGAGGACTCTCAAGCAGGTTTCCTCACGATGTTTTACTTAAAACACATATAACTTTGGAAAGTTAGAGGTGCGTGCTCGGAATCGAACACCTGACCTCCCGAAAAAAAGGCTGACATAAGCCCGACGACGTAATAAGATAAATTGGTGATAAGTAATAACTATTTTCGCCAACTTAAACTAAAACTCCGAGGGTTATAAATGCTCTGTGGGCTGGGAGTATATGGTACAGAAAAAAATGTTTAATTGCACTTCTTAAAAGTTAAAACAATAGGATCTAAATAAACCGTGGACTCTCGATGTACTTTAGCAATATTTACGATCATAGCGAAACCTGACGCATAAAGCTCGGTGCATACATTACCGTGCACGATACATCTTTTCATGTGCCATGAGACAAAGATTTATAGTCGAATAACATCTGTTTATAATCTCCGGATAAATAATACGGGAGGAAACGCGAGAGCAACCAAATGATTTCTTCACTTGACAGCGATGTTTTAATGACGTGTAGTACGGCTTTAAATCTTGTATCTTTGGCCGGATGCCTCCACATGTGGGGTGTCATTTCGAATTAAGATTTTTTGTCTTAACCCTTTTTAAATTATAGCGTTCGAATGACGTAGGATCTTATGGGAATGCATTTACCCCTTTCCTACGTCTCGTAAGTTAGTATAACGAACTTTCCCGCGTTAATTTTTTTTTTTCAATTAAAGATGTGACGCAAACGGCTTTTTATTTATTTTCATTTTAGTGATGCAATGAGTGACAGCACTCTTTAATGTTTCGAGTTTGTGGGTTACACATGGTGAGAATGTTTCGTATTCAAAGTTTATTGTCAGAATGCTAGGTACAATTTTTATATGTTTAAGGCATAGGTCTATGGTTTAAGAATTATAATTATTTTATGGCTCATTAACCCCCGACCCAAAAAGAGGGGTGTTATAAGTTTGACGTGTGTATCTGTGTATCTGTGTATCTGTCTGTGGCATCGTAGCGCCTAAACGAATGAACCGATTTTAATTTAGTTTTTTTTGTTTGAAAGGTGGCTTGATCGAGAGTGTTCTTAGCTATAATCCAAAAAAATTGGTTCAGCCGTTTAAAAGTTATCAGCTATTTTCTAGTTTTCTTGTAGAAAAGAAGGTTAGATAACCCTTAGGTTCATAATATTCAAGTGTCAATTGACAAATGTCAAGCTGTCAAGATGGACGTTGCCTAGATATACATAATTATTTATTTGAAAATGATTTGTCGGGGGTGTTGAAATTTTTTAATTTACACTTGTTTTTTAAATGATAATAAAAGCCGTAAGTAGAGTCGTACGTACATCACTACCCATATTATAAATGCGAAAGTATGTCTGTTTGTTGGTTTATCCATCAATCGCGTCGCAACGGAGAGACTAGTCTACGTGGTTTTTTGTATAGGTATAGTTGAAGACCTGCAGAATGACATAAGCTACTTCATATCCCGGAAAATCAAACCAAAAACCTAAACCCACATATGAAGTAGCGGGCAATAGCTAGTCTATTATATGCGTCGTTTAAAAAGCGGCATTATAATTATTTGATAAATGCGAATGGTGCTACGTTTTACGGCCCATCCGTTTAGCCTATTTTTCAGACATTATTATTCAGACATAATAGGCTTTGTCTCGGAAAATCGGAGTTTCTATGGGGTTACGGCCCGTTCACACATGGGAGTCCGTTTTACTGGTCCGTTTTACTGGATACGTCATAAATTCATGCTCTGTTCACACATAGGCACCATATAACGTTCAACGGATCCGTCATTACTGGATGCAATGTGTGAACAGAAAACTCGCAGTATGCCGCCGCTATTCTACAAGGATGGACGCTGTCGTGTTGTATTGGTAAAATTCTACGTATCCGTATATTTCCGTTCCGTCCGTCCAGTATTCGAAGACAAAACGGAATGTCACTTTTTTACGGAACGATATTTTTTACTGTATGCAGAATACTGTGCCATGTGTGAAGTCGCTCATACAACTACATACGCCATCGACGAAAAAAAAACGTACACGATAAAACGAAACAGTAAAACGGAGACATGTGTGAACCGGCCGTAAAAACCTAACGGACGAAGTGATGGGTGTTACCGTATATTTTTACTGTTCCGTCGTCCAGTATTCGATGACAAAACGGAATGTCATTTTTTTACGGAACGATATTGTTTACTGTATACAGAATACTGTGCCATGTGTGAAGTCGCTCATACAACTACATACGCCATCGACGAAAAAAAAACGTACACGATAAAACGGAACAGTAAAACGGAGACATGTGTGAACCGGCCGTTAGGGTATCTAGTAAGTTATACATATAAAGCGAGGTGTTCAATTTATCGTCTTCAGGAGAGCGATTCGCTAAGTGTCTAACACTGAACGATAGCCACCGAGCTCATTTGACACTTATTGGTTCTAAATTACTGCTTTATTGAGTGACATTAAAATAATCTTTCGTAGAAAACCTTCAATGGATTAAAAATACGGAACCCTAATAAATGTCAAATGAGCTCGGGAACTCAGTGTTAGACACTGAGTTAGCGAATCAGTAGGCAGAACAGGCAAAGATCGTAGACCATACTGCCTGGTAAATCGTAGAGCTAGAAGATGAATCTTTAGTAAAAGATTAAATTAAAGAAAAAACTATTTATGAAATGTATGCTTATAATGATAAGTTATGGAATTTTTATAGTTTATTGCAAACAGCGGGTAATTTCATATGGTTGTATTGTATAAAAAGCGGTAGGAATGTAAGTCAGTGAGGTGCGCGAGTCGCGAGGTGATCAAGTGCGGCCCAAACTGGTCCGAGACGAACCGCCCCTTCCTGCGTTTGATCCTGCAGCCAGTACGGACAGCAGCACAAGTTTCATAAATAAAAATATAATTCTACATACATTTTTAAAACTTACACAACCCTCGGTAACCTGGGCGGTTTACTTGGCTTCTGGAGCGAGCTTGGATGACTGGAGTGAAGACGTCAGCGGGGAGGGGCAACGCACACACAACAGACGGACACGGTTAAGTGCGGAAACCAGCCCAGAGAGAAGAAGAAGAAAGAAGAAATTAAATCAAAATGTATTTCATTTTATTTAGGACATCTAGTGTATAAAACTGCTATGTCTGTGACTCTACCACCCGGTTTGAAATGCAGTTTCTACCGAGAAGAGCCGGCAAGAAACTCAGCAGTTGCTCTTTTCAAATCATTAAAATTACAATATGTAACAATAGAACTACATCCAGTGGGCAACTGAAAGCTCAGCCGGGTGTTTTCATATTTTCTAATTAAATTACACAATTTAATTAACTTTACACAAGTTCAAAAATTCTATTCAGTATATTCTTAGAATAAGAAGGGTTCAGACCAAGTGGGGGTTAGCTTTCACACTTTGAGAACATTATGGAGAACTCTCAGGCATGCAGGTTTCCTCCTGGCGTTTTCGTTTACCGTTAAAGGAGTTAAATCTTGAAATTGGGAGGGTTTAGGCCACAGTTCACTAAGCTGGCCAAGTGCAGTGCGGTCAAAACAAGCAATATTATAACATCGAAAATTATGAAAAAAAAATAATTATAATACACATGCCGACCGTACTTAGGGTTCACGGATGGTCGATCCCGTCACCCGAAGAACAACGCGGCTCACTGGATTAAGCTCCGACAAAGTTACATTTACTACCCACAAAATTGAAAATAACGCTTATAATTTACAGTATAAAGCTTATTAACAATTTTTATAAATGTAATTTGTATGTTTGTCATCGAGATCGAGAATCGAACGGGTGAAATAACATAATCTACTTACATGAGTTTTTGTTATTTCGTGGTTTGTCCACTGGATTTTGGACAATTATTTTTGATGACTATAGTCGGACGGTTGGAGTGATGACTGGTATGTGATGAGTTGTGGTTAACTTTCGGGCTCTATGATAAACTTTCCTTTTTAGGGTTCCTTTGTACAACAAGCAATTCTTGTTGTAGTCTATAATCATCTAGTTGGGGGTCTTCCAATGCTGCGCTTCCGGTGCGAGGTTGTCATTCTAGAACTTTGGGACCCCAACGTCGACGGGGTTTTCGAATTATGTGTCCTGCCCATGCCACTTCAGCTTAACAACCCGCTAAGCGGATCATATTGACGATGAAAAAGCACTCATATTTATAAAATAGTCGATGCTTTGGCTTGTACAATTGGTAGGCGGTTGTTTTAGCGGGTGATTCACGGATCATGGAACTTGTTCACTTACTGCGATCACAATGAGAACAGGATGCTCCGAGCTGACTCATTGCAAACTTCGTTACGTTCAAAATATAAAAAGTGTTTCGGTAAGGGTGTATCGTTCAAGTAGACCTAAAAGCGTTTGTAGCTTTTGAATCAAGTTTATCCCGTGCAGGACTACCAAATCATAGATACTCTACCAATCATAGATAGTAGAATCCGTCTTTTGCTAGCAATCCGACATACCTATACAATATATAATAATCCTTAATTATCAATTAAGTCGACATGTACCTAATTATTATGATTTATGGTACAGTAAAATAACTACTAAGACTTTATTTTTTTATTTTATTTATTTAGACTAACACCATGTAGTCTAAGTCTAGGTCTAGGCTTGATAAGGGATACCTAATCAGGCCTTAAAAATACATCAGTTATCAAGATCCTTTCTCGTATTTTCTTATTAAATAAAAATCCACTTTGAAATAATCGCGCCTTATCTAGGTACTTAGTTAAAGGTATGGGGTATGTATTTGGATAAATCGAACAGAAGCGACTACACCGGAGTACCCACCCGCTGGAGTGTCCTAGAGGACATTAGCATTTGTCGAAGGGGCGTCGTGCACAGAAATAGCCATCGCGTCACCAGCGAGCTTAGAGTGGGCATACACGGGCAGTTTGAAGCAGTCACGACTGCCCGCTTCAAGCTGCGACTGCATAGCAAACTACTCATTTCATTGTCATATTATGAGACCGCTTAAGCGGTAGCTGTCGAGCAGTTGTATTACACGGTACCTATCTACACTGACTGCTCTCAGTTGCTCGAGCTGTCGACTGCTCTGGCGTAGTTATTCCCCATTGATTTCTTAAAAAGCTCACAACAAACTCAGCTGTGTTTTTCACAACATCATTTAAAAATTCTTACAATAGCTATCAAAACTGTAAAAGCAACTAATTCCCAAGCTTACTTATCATTCAAATAATCATTTACAGTTTATAGATATTTCAACAATTTACGTTTCGTATTTCGGTTATCCACCCGAGAAATCCACCCTTATTTCGGAAAATCCATCCTACAGCATGGATTCAATTGTCAGAAATAAATTCAGTTTATCCTCCCGGGTTTTAGGGTGAATTACTGCGGAATAACTGTTGCAGTTGTATTGCTTACTGTTCGGGCAGTTAAAAACGACTGCTCGAGCGGTGCGTGAACTGCTCATAAACTGCCCGTATATGGCCACCCTTAGGCCATCGCCGGTTATTGCGAGCCTCTCATTTTAATTGCGCCCAAACACCATTACGAAGATTTGTGCATTTGTGCCACGTCACATTTGCCGCGAGATATGACAAATCACCTGTCCTTTGCAGATTAAATACCCTACAGATCAACGATCTTTACACTAAATATCTATAGATAATCAAATTCACATGTATACCTACTAATGTTAGAAAGAGATAAAGTTGAAGTAGGGGAAAAGTAAGCTTATAGTGTTTAAGACGTCGTCGGCCTCCTAGTCGGGGCTCGGGGGTTGGATCCCTGGAACGCACCTTTAACTTTCCGGAGTTAAGTATGTTTTAAGCAATTAAACCGGCGAAGGAAAACATCGTGAGAAAACCTGCGTGCCTGAAAGCAAAACTTGTCCCGTTTGGCCTCTCCGACTCGCTTGTGATTGCTCGTTCTGTTTCTCAAACTGGGCGGAAACTGGGCGGTTTCTCAAGAGTACATTTTACTAAGCACGGTGGACATTCCAGTATCTTGAGCCCCAACGTTCATCCGTTCTACGAGTTATGTGAAGGAATTAGCGAAGATACTTTATAAGTAAATAGGTATATCTTTTGGGTATGAAATAATTCTTTTCCAATTACCAACTACAAAAGGACATTGAAATTTTATATCGCATTTTCTTTTATCAACAGTATGTTTGCCAACTGGATACCTAGTGCATTTTTAAATGTAAAAAAATACGAAATTCGCTAAAAACTGCGTACGCATATTGACCGTTTTTAATTAGCATGTGTTTAAATTGCTTTTCCGTGTCGCAGTACGATTTAGGGCGTACTGTACACTGTCCAGAGTCCGGTCCATTTATTTCAGGAATAACAAAGTGCATCCATGTTACATCGGGTGTTTTAAACTTTTATTGCCGTCGGTGCCATTCTTTAGTCGCTGCGACGGCCGCGGGTGCGAACGCGTCGTTAATTACAGCCAAATCCATTTAAAACGATTTATTATGTGTATTATAGATTTATGCTGAAGTTTTAAATGCGCAATGCTCTACAACCTTTTGGCTGTGCCAATATTGACAGCCAGCTATTATGCGTTAGCTTCTTTAGCAGCCATAGAGTTTAGGATAAGAAAGCACAGGTTTCTCTACATATACGTAGCGGCTATGAAATGCTTTCGTTCATAATCCATAGGAATAAAAAGAGATGGCTACATATAGCCATTTCTTGTTGTACCTAATCTTATACGTGTCATAAACCTTTTATAAGTATTGTAAATATTTATTGCAAAAGAAATTGAAGCCTGAAAATATTAATGTCCCAAAACATAGTTCTAAGTGAAATTTTTCAGTTAAACTTTCTGTGCGTTTGCCGAAATTGTATGGAGATGTCAAATGAGACGTTATTTGCTGCAATTTTAGTGCTAGTGAACATCACTGTTTGTTGCGCTATAGAAGTGGGGTAGTCTCATAATCCATCCATAATAATATTATAAATGTGAAAATGTGTTTGTCTGTCTGTCTACTAGGTACAGAGTTAGTTTACATCCCGAGGACGGACATAGGCTACATTTTATGTTAGAAAATTAAATATTTCCCACGGAATTCTTAAAGGCCCATCCGTTTAACCAATTTATACGTGCTACAGAGGTAGCTTGCCTCCCGAAAACTGACATAGGCAACTTTTTATCCCAGAAAGCAAATAGTTCCCACGGGATTTAAAAAACCTAAATCCTCTTTAAATCCCTGAAAGCAAATAGCTTCCACGGGATTCGGAAAAAACCCTAAATCCACGCGGACGAAGTCGTGGGCATCATCTATTTCTGCAAACATTATTGTAAACGCAAGGTGACTGTACTGAGGCGTAGACCTACCTACATAAGAAAGCACGGGCGAGTTGTTAAGTTCAAACAGCGCACGGTCTCCTTGCATGTCAACTAATTTTAATAGCCTTGATTTGTAGTTTGTTTTTTACTCCACCGTCCCATGTTTACTCTCGTTTATTCGCCACGATCTCAGGGCTGCGTGCGAAGTGCATTGCCCCGAACCGAAATAAATTGTCGCGACGCAGTGTCGTGCGTACAACCGGTACCGATGTCGATTGGATAAGGAATTAGGGATGGGTCGCCAAGGGATTTATGGGCTTTTATTTTTATCAATTAAACGCCTTTTTTGTCCATAGATAGTTTTATGCTTTACCTATATTACCAATTATTTTTATCAAGTACAATGTCTACGGTAGAACACATAAACGTGATAAGTGACCTTTGTACCATATTGTTTAGAAAGACGTTTGGTAGCTTATTCCTAATAGATTCATTCCAGCAATCAATGACTAAACCTTTCCAATCAGATGCATGAACAAATGCAAAATATTTTTCAAAATTGATTTTCAGGATCAAATCGGATTCAGAAATTACAACAGCCTTTCGGGCCACAAGACGTTGTGCCAGAGGTGTTCGAGCTAAAAAAATCAAATTGATACACATATGAAATTAATATTTAATTTTCGGAGCTTGACCTAAAAGCATCTAATCGAATTAATTTGTACCTAACTGCCACATTAAAAAACCCAATGCCAAAATGCCGTGTTGGCACGTTTCCCGCCAAAACGAGTTGTCACTTCGAACCTTCAAGCTGAAAGTTTGAAGCTGTAAGCTCCACGTACTTAGGTCGTAGCAGCACTTAAACTAGCTAACGCATTTTTAGTTGAAACAAACACATTCACATTAATAGTTCTCTGTCAGAAATCAACCTAAAAAGCACCTAATCGAATTAATTTATAACTGCCACGTTAAAGAACCCAATGCCAAAATGGCGTGTTGGCACGTTTCCCGCCAAAACGAGCTGTCACTTTGAACCATCAAGCTGAAAGTTTGGAGCTTCAAGCTGCACGTAGCAGCACTTAAACGAGCTAATGCATTCTAAATTGAAACAAATGCAGCAATGCTACCGGTACTTTTCTTATTGCCGTGTAATTGAATGCTGTTCCACTTATGTTCCACTTTTTGTGCACTGTTGACACTACTTGACTTTACAAAACGTCTTCATTTCACTCAGCTGAATTTTTGGTTATACTTGCTCACGTATTATTTATTTGCTCTTGAATGAAACGCTTGGGTTTCGGTATAATTTAAAGAAATAGGATAAAGTTTATTACCCTCGCACGACTCGTATGGTGAAGTGGTGAAATATCCTAGGTTTGATTTCCGGGCGGGGGCAACTTGGGAATTTTAAATGCGAAAGTGCGTTTGTTTGTTGGTTTGTCCTTCAATCACGTCGCAACGGAGCAATGGCTCGACCTGATTTTTTGCATGGGTATAGTCAAAGACCTGGAGAGTGACACAGGCTACATTTTATTCCGGAAAATCAAAGGATTTCCATGGGATTTCAAAACCTAAATCCACGCAGACGAAGTTGCTGGCATGAGCCACTAGGTAGGTACATAATAATTGTAATTTGTACATAGATTTCTAGAGTAAGCGGTGATATCGCCGTGGGTTACGACTTTGACCTGACTATTCGAGGGGTCCAGGGTTCGATCTCGATCGCCTTTACTTTTTGGAGTCAAGTAGGTAGGCATGTGGGTTTCAAGCAATTAAACACCACTTGCTTTACCGGTGAACAAAGGAAAACATCGTGAGGTAACCTGCATGCCTGAGAATACTTCATAATATTCTAAGAATAAATGTAAAGTCTGTCAATCTGCGCTTGGCCAGCATGGTGGACTATGACCTAAACCAGCATGCTCAGTAGAATGGCGATAGGTTTAGGTCATAATAATAAATTGTGATTTCTAAATAGACTCCTCAGGACATGTGACGCATTGTACCACTCATGCTAATTTAAGTTCTAGAATAGCATAAGGTAGCCGTCCGACCGCCGGCGATAAGCGAGGAACTAGTTGAGCTGAAAACTAGAAACGAGTTGCCGAGCACGAGAAACGAGTGTGTACTTGGGGTAATTTTAACTATGAGCGAGTGTGAGACTGCGGCGGGCGAGTGAATCCCTGCGCAAACTGCACGAGTGTTTTGACCACCAAAAGAGCTTTGCTGAGAGAGTTTTTCTTTGATAGCTCTTTTCGCTGCGACAAACTAGTGAAGAGAGAGTTCTCGCTGGTTGTTTGCACTGTCAGCCATCAACTCTTAATATATTTATCTTATTGATATGCAATATACATTGATTGTAAGTTTCTTGAGCTCAAAAATAGTCGGTAGTTACTAGCTTCCTCGTCGGCGGTGGGACAAGTGCCTAATAAAGGATATTTTATAACGTCTTCACTTTTTTTAGTAACTTGACTCACACTTTTTTAGTAACGGATTTTATTTTACTGTAGAGCATAGTTTTGGGACCTTGAAGTTAATGTCTTACTTTTAGGTATTCAAACCGGAAGGGTATAAGTGTTATTAAATACTTGTGGTTTTATACGAGCATTCTTAATTCTCATTAAATGTATTTTAGAGTTCAATGAACCTGACAGAAATGTTTATATTAATTAAATATTATCATGTCAAGATTTTCGACTTTCGGTTTCTACGGAAATAGCAAAAATTTAATTAATACCCAAATTGAAATTAAATGTCACGGTGGTTTAGTGGTTAGAATTCGTAATGCTTCTTAAGATATTGACCGCTAAACAGATTTTTTTGAAATTTTGACTTCTGCCTGCCTTTTTGTGCACTCTTCACGCTGAAACTTCTGAAAGGATTTGAACGCAACTCAGCAAACACTTCTGATTAACATACGCCTATAACTAAATGCCAAAAGACTTACACGTACACTTACTCTATCCCACACATTTTGTTTCTTAGAAAATAAGAAATGTCTGGCGATTATGGGACCCTGCTCTTCTGTAGAAAGTGGCGGTAGTTCAATCCTCAGAACTTTTAATAAATGATTTGGTTTCCAACCAGAATTCACCTTCATATTTTTTTTGTTGATGGGGGGGGGGGGGGAGACCTTCTCAAGATACCAAATCTCTTTGAGGAGGGATCGGGTTATGTGGGATTTCTACCCACTAAAACCCCCTCAGCGGCCATTCTCGGCTCCGGGAACTCTTACGAATATTATTATCTACTTATCACATCTATAGGTTACGACGCGTAAGGACAAAGCGAGTTACATTTAAATGACTCAGTCACGGTCACGGGCGGACTTCTCGGAAGGATAAATCGGTTATTAAATAAGGCACAGGACTGGTTTTTAGCTTCGAATGAGTGAATTAAACATTATGCTAAATGATTATATCTAATCAAATATTTTTACCTTGACATACCTATTATAAATACGAAATGTAAAATGACCGTATTTTGTAAACAATTTTAAAGCTTTGATAGAAAAAATCACCAATTTGTATTGAAGCAATTAATATATTATATCAATTCTTTAACGGTGAAGAAAAATGTTGTGAAGAAACATGCAAACCTGAAAATGTTGTCAAAGGTGTATGAAGTCTGCCAATATGCACTTGGTGGACTAAATCTTTCTCATTCTGAAAAGAGACCTGTGCTCAATTGGGCCAGTGATGGATCAATGGATGATGAATGATTGCTGTGTCCAAAGATAAGTTCAGTCATATAGGCATATTCTATGCTGTAGGCCAAAGATAGAGCAATAATAATTTTGCCGATTTGCAGCTGTTTCAATTGCTACTTTGAAGGTTACCATTCTACCTTCAAAGAAAGAGCGACAGAGTTATGAGGACGTCTAGAAGATAATGTTTCTTTTTGGTACGTAATTAGCCGTTATGAGGTGTGAGGGGATAGGCATGATGTAAATGCATCATGGCGGAGAGAGACAAATCTATTTTGGGCTAATTATGAAAGGAACGCCACCATAGCGGACGTCGCTGTGTATCGCTTGTCTGCATAACTATTCGATTACATTCCATGATTCGATCAAGACCTTCAAGATAACAGATTCTACATCAGTCAATTCCATCATTCATATTAAGAGGGCTCTCTCTTTCATACAAGGGTTTCATACAATCGTAGTTCCAATTTCATTTGAATATTAAGCAACCAAAGTCCATGAAATTTTGCAGACATATTCTAGAAACTAATATCTATGTCTGTGGTTTTCCAGATTTCTGTTAAAATATTCGGTTTCAAAGTTACGCGGTCTTAAAAATTTTCATACAAATCTTTGAGCCCCTGTAATTTTAAAACTACACATTTTTAGAAAAATCTAAAACACCACAGACACAGATATTAGTTTCTAGAATATGTCTGCAAAATTTCATGGACTTTGGTTGCTTAATATTCAAATTAAATTGGAACTACGATTGTATGAAACGAGTGACGGAGAGAGCCCTGTTAAGTGGTGAATATTATCATATTGATGCATCAAAGAATTCAATCAATCAATTTGTTTGTCATGCAAATGGAAGTCATTTATTTCAAGATCTTAACCCATGAGATGGGTTTAGGGCTATCCCTAAGCTGGCTAAGTGCACATTGACAGACCTCACATACCTTTGAGAACATTATGGAAAACTCTCAGGCATGCAGGTTTCCTAACGATGTTTTTATTCACTGTTAAAGCAAGTGAAATTTAATGCACATAGGTAGGTAACTTCGAAAAGTTAGAAGTATGTGCTTGGGATTTGAACATTTGAATTTATTCATAATGTAAATATAAAAGATATACTTACAGGTATAATAATAAGTTAAGGTATCAAAGCAAAATATCATCAAGCATCAATAGCACAAACTTATGAGCTTAGTTTCTTACATCGTACCTAAGTAGGTATATCATTCCGAGTGTTACGAGCTTTCAAGTAGTTCATAATGCTATCGGAAATCTGAAACACGACTTATAGTAGCAAAATACAGCGGTTGAGGAATTTATTTATTAAAAATCGTCTCAACAGCTTTCATATACTTTTACTCTTCATGTTTCGACATTGGAAAATTCTCAACAAAAAACCCGCTGCATCATTGTATTAGTTATCATGGCTGTATAATAAAGCATCATTGAGACGAAAAAAAAAAGATTGCAGCTTCGAAGCTTTTCAGTTCGGCGACGATGGTGCTTATGTGTTTCAAAATAAGGTTGAGAATAGACTGGAGAGAATGTCAACATGTGGTACCGTAGACAACGGCTCTCAACCAGAGACAAGGAGCTCTATTTTTAACAGATTATGCACGGGGCACGCTGACGAAGCGTGCTGAAGATTCGCTGGTCACAATAGCTGCAACTTGTTTTTCATGCGCTTGACTTATTTGATGAGAGAGGACTAATTTAGGCTGCCCTTATTAATGGCCCGTGCAGGAATTTAATTTGGAAATGTTTGTGTAACAACGTAGCTTATCAACACAATATTTTTTGCTTGTTTGTGTTTATTTAAAATGTTAATAAAAATAAAATATCTTTGTTTGTTTATCTCTAATGCATTTATATACTGTTCAAGCAATTGCAATGAAACTTTGTAGTCATTAACGTGACTTGTGGGATGGTTTCTGATATATAGATTTAGTACCATCAACGTACAATGTACGAGTAGTACGCGAGTCATTGCAATACAAAGAGGCATTTCAACGTATACCTACCGGGAAATAGCAAGTTTATAATTGTAATAAACCATTGTATAATAACATCTTTCTGTAGAAATGAAAAAAATGTCACCTCCTGCAAGTCACACAGCCGGGGCTAGAAATTTTGAGATTGTTCATGTAGGTTTCCTCATTGTCGTGGACAAACAATGGATTTTTCGAAATTTAACCTGAACGAAGCTGGAGTAGATAGATAATAGTTTAAGATTGTGTAAGAAAATTAGACTTTAATAGAGACTGCAAAGTTAAAGTTTTAGGCCAGCCGCTCAGATTAGGCTCAGAGCTGGCGAGATTTTTTGCACTCAATGTAAAGGCAGTGTAGAGCCATTCAGCATTTTATCTATGTCAGTCAAAAGCCAATACTTTTAGTTAAAAGTATCTTAGACAGGTTTTGCACACAAAAATTGTTTGGATCGGATAAGAGTTTTAACTGTACCACCTTTGATTGTAAACGATATATTTTTACCGGGCAGTTACTATAATGTGACCCGATGTCGCTAGCGATACTTGATCCCGATATCGCATCGGATAGCGTTAAAACGCTGTTACATTGTCGTCATAATTTCAGAAACAATTTTACTATCACCGTTTCAAAATCAAAGTAATGTTCACGGCGAAGAATGCATTTCCCGAATGTCAGACAAACTGCATTGCAGAGTCGAAGTTGGGCGAAGTTCGCGGTGCCATCGCATGTCCTACCGGCAATAAATTAAAAAGTAAAAGTAATAAATATGGCGGGATCAACGAACGAATTCGTTTGGCGCCTCGCACGCGATCCCGTGCATCGGTTAGGATACCAATATTGATATGAAACAACCAAGGATACACAGTCCTTTAGCTTCTTCAAAGATTATCATTTTATTAATCTGTATCTGTTGGTCTAATAACTAGCTTACATTTTGTTATTGATCAGGAAATCCCAGGTCAAAGTCTTAGGCTACAACATCACCTGCCACCAGGTCTGATTGCAGCCAAGCGCTAGTCTATAAATTAAAATTAAAAAAAGTCAAATAAGTCATTGAGTGTTTTCTATCGAGAAATTCTCAGCAGCAGCTTAAAGTTTAAAAGTTTGGGGTGTTACATCCCGTGCCTCTGAGTCACGGGCGTAAAGGTCAAAGTTTGGTTTTGCGTCTTATATCTCTCCGGTAACGTCAGATTGCTGGATGAGAGAGAGGAAATAGAGAGTGCCCCTGTGTTTGCGCACATACTTATGCATTAAAATAGTCTCCGTTTAGGTCGGCTACAATACCGATTCGGTCAGAAGAACATAATTCTTCGTTCTAACATTAAACTTAGGCATACTAAAGTTCTAAAAAAATCTGCAAATAAATTAAGTTATCTATGCCTACTTATAAAAAACTAATTATCTAGAAACATTATTTCTTTTTTAAACGCGGCGCAAATCTTACAATGAATTACGTACCTAAACAGTTGGTAACTTACTGTTCGGGTACCTAATTCATGTAAGATTAAGTAACATAAGGATTTTATTTTAATGTCGTTGACATATCTTGGGTTTTATATCAATGGGTACGAAGATCAATTATGTTAGTAAGAAAAGGGTGGTCTAACGTGCTTGTTGGGAAGGATTTATGGCTTATAGCGTTTTGAGCTAACCTTTGAACACGTGATTGGGTATCGATTTGATTCAAATTCATACTTTTTTACTTCTCTTCATTCAAGGAATTCTAAGGATCTTACTTTATGTAAGTAAAACTTAAAAAAGATTAATGTCAGCAAATCTAAATTTTGGTAAAGACCGATTTTCCAATCGGGAAATAATGCTTAATTCAGTAATAAATTAATGTTATGACGTTTTGACAGTTTTCATAATGGAAATCTGTAAAAACATCATTCGCCGGTTAAAGTTTACTAAGGATTTGAAAACCCACCGTGTAAACCCAAGAAAACCCCTAAATATGTTTTTAATGGAAAAAGGGTCCTTTAAAATAATGGCAATCAGTGGTTACTTCTGACAGAACCAAAAACTTCAGTGTTTTTTTTTTTTTGGATTTTAATAAATTGTACCTAGAATTTCATTTGCAAATTAAACCTATTAACATTAGTTTAATTTTTAGATCCATCGGCACTCGATGACGCAATCTTGAAGTTTTTACCCATCCCGAAATCGCGCAACGCGCCTAAAGAAGTTTTCGCTTAAAAAAAATCTATGCCCATCATTGGTTTAGCATAGCTCGTAGCAACAAAACTGCCTACTTGAGTTTCGTGCAATTCCATTTCGTAGCACTTATCCTCTACGAGCGATAAAATTTTGTAGTTTGCACTATTCAGCTTTAACTGAACATGTGTGAGAGGATGAAACTTACTTAAAATTGAATGATAGTGATTTAATTTACCGTTTATTATTTTTGTTTGACTAAGTGAGGCGCCCCGGTTTTACTCCGTTGGAATTTCTTAAAATCCTTTATTAGAGTTCCGTAGGTAGGTACTCGAAAGATGCCAACGTTACCCTCTTACTAAGCCTCCACTGTCTGTCCATCTGTCATTATTTGTTTTTGTCATTAACGTCGCGGCATTGTTATAGCGGCAATCAATAGAAATACCTACACAGTGTGTGAAAAATTCAACTTTCTAGTTCATGAGATACGGGCCGCTGACAAACAGGTCGATGGAGAGACGGACGGACAGCGGAGGCACATAAGTAGGTATGCGGAGACTTAGTTATAGGGTCCTGTTGGCACCTTCCGAGTACGGAACCCTATGAAGTAAAAACCTTCAGACTTTCACAGATGAAGAGAAAAATATTTATACAATAAGAATAAAATTACTCATTTTAGTGCAACTTGAGTCTTGACACTTTGTAGTCTCTAGAGTGTACAATAAACAATACAATGAAAAATTTACAAGAAAACAATGCAAATAATGCCCCTTAAATGTCGTTGACCATTCATTTTGAACTTAAAAAAAATCAGACACCAATTAAAACAAAGAGTTCGAAAACCGAGCATTTTCTTTCACTTCGAATACATTCTGTGGTATTTTCAAAAGAAATCCGTCAAAAGAAAAACCGAGGCGATTTCTTTACACTAAAAACTGTGATATGGAAAAACGAACTTTACTCCCTTTACTTAAATAACAATTGTGATGCATAACAATTTGTTTTCAGGCAAACTTTCAAGGGTAGTTGGGTTAAGTTAAAACGTACTTTGTGTCGATAACAATAAGGTGTATTATGGGTGTGGAAGTTAAGTTTGTAAGACGAGTGTCTGGGCGGGTGAATGGCCCCTGAAAGCGCGCGTTTCAGAAGTTTGAGACATGCCATCACTTCCTGAAACCCTGAGTAGGATTTTGTTTTATACTTTTAAACGTACTTTGGTTCGTAGTTGGTTTACAAAGTGTTAAGAATTGACCTTAGTGTAATTTATAACAACAAAAATAGTACCCAGCTATTTGTTGCAGGTTCTTTTCAGATCTATATCCTCGAAGCTTTTGTTTCAGCTGACTAAAATAGTAACCAGTACAATAAGAAAAATATGTAAGAGTCATTTATCAAAGGTGATTTGAATAAAATAAGTTTCAATTTCGTCTACATGGTATTATAAATCACATCGATTTTAAGTTATCGGAATACAATTTGGACTGAGTTTTGGATAAGCGAAGCCGAAAGCAAAGGCTAGTCAAGTAATTAAAATTATTAAATTTTAATTAAGTATTAAATTTTTTTGTACTATCAAACCTTTCTCACTTTCTCATCGACCGTGAAACTAAATTGCCTTACCCGTGGAGTTATAATATAAACAACGAGTAGCTATAGAGAGAGTAGGGCGCTTAAGCAACCATATTAAATGTAAGTTAATATTTCAATACCAGTCCATTTCGAATCAATCACGAAAAAAACGTCAAAATGTGCCAGTATTACAAAAACTAAACCGGCTTAAGGAGTTTGCTGCAAGTGAGCCTTTGAACCGTAAACTACCATTTTAATTCTCATTGTTGTAGTAATCTCAAGGCTCAAAAACTTTCTGACAAAAACTCAAAGTTAAAATTATTCGACTACGACAACTTTACTGATGTAACTTCATGCTAACATTATGGAGCAACTCTGTCTTATTAACCCTCGACCCAAAAAGAGGGGTGTTATAAGTTTGACGTGTGTATCTGTCTGTGACATCGTAGCTCCTAAACTAATGAACCGATTTTAATTTAGTTTTTTTTGTTTGAAAGGTGGCTTGATCGAGAGCGTTCTTAGCTATAATCCAAGAAAATCGGTTCTGCCGTTCGAAAGTTATCAGCTCTTATCTAGTTACTGTAACCTTCACGTGTCGGGGCTGTTATAAATTTTTAATTTACACTTGTCGTGACAGATATAAGTTAGTAAGCACATTCGCATTATTATTTTAAGAAAATCCCTGTAATCAATATCAACCTTGATTTATTTGTAGTAATAAAGTTTAGTTTAAGTTAGTAATAAATTTTTTATGAGCAAAACTATTTCATGTGGTGGGAAATTTTTGCCTTTACTTGTGGAAAGGAATTACAGACCTCAGAAATAAGGCAGAGAGATCGGTATAATAGCTTATGAGTGGTGTGAGTACTCTATAGCTTCTTTTCGTAAACTCTAAGGTTCTACCAAATTGAGTGGACGCCAAGTAACTTCTGTTATCTACTGACAAACCGGTTACACATTAGATTAATTAAATGATAACACGTAATCAATAGTGATCTAATTTGAAAGAAGCTTTTTTTATCATACCAATGTTTATCCATACCAATGTGTCGGCTGTAATAGTCATCATCATCATTAATTTCTTTTTCGGAATGGGAAGGGTTCTACGTATCGAATTTCTAGCTTGTGTCCGCGACTTCATTCACGTGGACTACATAAATTTCAAACCCCTATTTCACCCTCTTAGGGAATGAATTTTCAAAAATCCTGCCTTAGCTATCTTCATAGCTTTGAGCCCGATCCGTCCAGTAGTTTGAGCTGCGCGTTGATAGATCAGTTATTCGGTCACTCAGTCACCTTTTCCTTTTACATAGTCACACTAATATTATAAAGGCGAAAGTTTGTTTGTGTGTGTATGTGTGTGTGTGTGTGTGTGTGTGTGTGTGTGTGTGTGTGTGTGTGTGTGTGTGTGTGTGTGTGTGTGTTTGTTACTCCTTCACGCAAAAACCACTGGACCGATTTGGCTGAAATTCGGAATGGAGATAGATAATATCCTGGATTAGCACATAGGCTACTTTTTATCCCGAAAAATCAAAGAGTTCCCACGGGATTTCGAAAAACCTAAATCCACGCAGACGAAGTCGCGGGCGTCAGCTAGTTACATATAATATTAGCCCTTTGCTTTGCGGTTGTTACAAATGATACAAATCTTTGTAAGGTTCATTTGTAACCGTCAGGTATGATGATGTATCATGGCAAAAGTGAGTGGTCAAAAACTAGTAATTGGCGGCCATTTTGATAATTATTTGTTTTCATCTAATTGTAGCGGTAATAGAAGTATACATAAAAGTTTAACCCTCCATCTATTATAGTTCCCAACAACCCGACAGACGGACAGACAGCGGAGGCTTAGGTTGAAATCTATAGAGCGCACTATAACTTTGCTTAGACTTAAGTTTCAGTTAAAACGAGACAGACTTATGCCAGCGATATAACGCTGTCTCGTTTTACCAGTGTCTTAAATCTGAGCTGAGCAAAGTCAAAGTGCGCTCTGTCGATCTCAGCCTTAGTCTATTACCACCCAGTCTATTGGCACCCTGGTAGGGTCCCTTTGGGTACAAAACCCTAAAAATCACTAGAATGTTCAAAATATCATTATTTACATTTTCCTGTCGACAACCCTGAAACTAATGCAACTCTCGCTTTCAGGATACAAAATTACAAACTATTTAAAGTCGCGTCACAGTAAAGTTGTGAAACAGAGTCGCCAACATAGCGGCATTGACTATTTACATCACGTTCGGACTCCATTAAAATAGATAGCTGTTTAAAAATCTACTGCTTTTGTTCTTATATATAGGTAAAACGATTATCGGACCAAATAAAACATCTCGGAACAAATCCCTACTAATTATAAATGCGAAAGTGTATCTGTCTGTCTGTCTGCTAGCTGTTCACAGGCCTTCCGTTTAATCGATGGCTGGCATGCGTCCCTATAATGGACATAGGGTATTTTTGTCCTGGAAAATTAAAGAGTTCCCTCTGGATACTTAATAAAAACCAGTTAATCTGGTGAGAGGCTTGGGCCGTGGTTAGTTACCAATACACCGACAAAGCCGTAGCCCAGCGACTTAGCGTTCCGATACGACACCGCATATTAGGAGTATGATAAATATTATATGGCACTTTTATTAATGCAGGTTAGCCTAGGGCTATTTAACGATCTCTATGGATTATAATAATAACATAATACTTAATGACTACTTAAGTGGGTAACTACCTACATAATCAAAAGAACATAATTTGAAAGCGGAACGCAGAACTCTGAACTCTACAACTCAGGCTATGGGATCAACTCTTTTTAAATTGAAACTAAGTAAGTTATAGGTATTTTAATAACGTAGAATGTAAACTGTGAAACATAATAATTTAACGTTTTATCTTGTCATATAAACGAAGCCCCGACTGTCATATTTGACAGTTTGTCGGCAGTCGTCTCCTGCACTTCCTCTTCCTACTGGTAATTTAAGAAAAACACGCGCAAGAAACTGTAACGTTAATGCTTTATGTTACTTGGAAATGTATTACTATCTGAGTCGTTTACATTTATCAGATACTAGCGGCTACCCGGGACTTCGCCAGGTGAAAAAAATGACATCCTTTTAATTCCCTATCCCGTGGGAATTTTGAGAATTCCTTGCCTACATTATAAAGGGAACCTCTGTGCAAATCAGCCTGTTTGGCCAGTTCGGACTGGACATTGATGTCAGTCAGTGAGTGAGATGCAACTTTTCTGTTTTTCGATTTCATTCGGGATCCATATTCTAATTAGAACCATATGCACTAAGGGATAGAGTTATCTATCAGTGAAAGAAGTTTTGAAATCGGATGAGTAGATTTGGAAATATTCTCCTGGATTCAAACTTATAAACTTTGCCTCTTTATAACAAGTAAGTATTAATGTATACTAACAGCTACGAGTATCTTTTTGCATCTCGACTTTTTGATTGGAGCTTTAAAATCAGCCTGGGATAGGTATTTTTTATAGGTTTATAAAAACTCTTTTATTTTCCGGTATAGAAATAGCCTATGTCCAATGAAAGCTACTCGTATCTCCGTACCCGTCAAGAAAAGGTAAGTAACAGACAGATATTATTTAGCTATTTCCTGGATTTGCATATTGCAGATACAAGTAGATACTAGACCTGTCGCGTCCTATACCTACGTAACGCAGCTTGAGTACCTTCATATCGTCGATAGCTCAACGGTTAAAGGAGCGGACTGAAATCCAAAGGTTGCCGGTTCAAACCCCATCCGCTGCGCTATTGTCGTAACCTACTCCTAGCACAAGCTTTACACTTAGTTCGAGGGGAAAGAAGATTATTAGTCATCATGATAAACTTGGCCAATATTCTTAAAAAAAATCCAATTTCAACACGCATCTTCAGTCAAGCGCGTTCCAACATAGACCTCATTATTACTTTCCATCAAACTTTAGTGTCATCAAACACAAGCCTATCTTACTTAAAAGTATATGCACTATGTAGTTATAATGTACCTATGTGTCTAGGCATGTATTGATTGACTTTCCGAGCGTTGCCAAAAAAAGGTCCTTTCATCGCTCGCATATAATTTTTTGGATGCACCCTCCCACGTCACGATAAGCTATAAATGTTCCGATACATTTTCCGTTTACAAATTAAACACACCCCCCGTACATGCGCTCGCAGCGCCCTCTCGCGCCACATATGTGCATGATTTATATACGGCACATACATTTCGCATAATTGAAAAATGGCCGAGTGCGTTAATGGCGTAGCATCGTCCGACAAAGCAAATAGCGCTTTTCGCCCGTTACGTCCACTCGTATGAATATGGATGTTGTCACCTCAATATATTTGTCGTGCTCGGTAATGATAATGTACCTACTCGAATCATATGTACTTACCTACTGGAATAATTATAGAAGTGAATGGATCAGCGTTAAAAGTTTAATTTGAAATTCTAATTTCTGGTACGTATGCGGAAGTAGCACCCGAAAGGTGCCAAAAACCTGATAAGTATCTAACCAACACTAACATTGTATTCATCATAACGCATCATTATCAAGCAATCGCCGGCTCACTACTAAACACTGAAGTCTCCTCAGAATGATGGGTTTGTCTATAGACACACTGACCAAGTGCGGATTGGCAGAGTTCTTACTTTTGAGAACATTAATGTAGGTTTTATCACGATGTTTTCATTCACCGTTGAAGTAACTAATATTAAATTGGTTAGATACACATTACCCTGAAAAGTTCTCAGTCTCAACCACTGGGCCATCCACCTCAACCGTCTCTGCCGCTATTTAAATTGCATTAAAACAAGAGTGCCATGAATCATGCACTATATTATGCATGGTTTCCTACTAGTATTTTGTGTCAGCAAGCTTCTTACCCTGTAGGGTCACGGAAGTTGTGATCTTATATTTCGATATCCACCATTGTAGTAATTGGTAATTCCTAAGATCTTTTCGTAAAATGCGGTTTAGAAATCCAAAATAATGTAAGTATAATGGAGCGTTTTCTATAAATACATATAGTGAGTTGAAAATACTTATATTTACACAGGAAGAATCGAAGATCGAAGAAGGATTACCTCGCACCTAATACTAAACTTGTTAGTTCATCGTCAACCGACGGTCGTGCAATGGAAGAGTTTCCAAACTCTATAGAATTGAGCCGCTTATGTCCACCGACTCTTTAGACATAAGGTCAGCCGTCTTTGTCAGGGGTTTTCCAAGTTAATCTAATATGAACGCTATAGTAATTGTATAGTAATAGTATAGGTTAGCTTTTCACAGCCTATCCGTTTAACGAATTTTGACGAGAGGCACAGAGATAACTCGCATCTCAAACTCTGAAGACGCACATTGGTACTCAGCTATTATATCCCGGGAAACCAAAGAGTTCTCTCGGGAATTTTAAAACCTATATCCACGCACACGTAGGCGTGCGCATCACCTAATTTTCTTAAAAAACTTCAATGCCTTTTCATAACGTAGCGAATAGTTTTAACCCGAAAGAAAAATACAGAATACGCTCCAGCATTCGAAATTCAGATCGTCTAGGTGGCCAGTACCATCGCCCGTTAATTCCATCGATCATTACAGCTTGCAATCCGCCAATCGAAAAATAAAAACACTGGCAACCCCACCTGCATCACCCACTTCCCCCTTTCCCCCCTCCAGTGGCCCGCAATGCCCCCCACTCGGCGGGGAGATGTGATTTTTTCGAGCGTCACCCCCGGCACTGACTACTGTCGGTACCTATTAAAATAATGATCGGTATTATACCGGTTTCACGTGTTGGTTATAATTTGTAATGGGATATTTCCAGGTGATTCTTCTTTTACAGGACGTCTGGAGTCTGTGCCTAGGCTAGATGTTAAATGTACCAAGTACCTATGCTAGTGTCCACTTAAAAGAGCAACTGCCGAGTTTCTTGCTGGTTCTTCTCGGTAGGAAAGGCATTTCGAATCAGTGGTAGGTGTATTTGATGATTCAAAAGTACTTGTAAAAGTTTAATTGAATATTTATTATATATTTTGATTTTTTTAACGTGAGCGGAACGAAAATGTGTTTAGTCGACCAATCAGATTTTAGAGAGATGACGTGATATTTTTTCACGTCATCTATTAAGAATCTGATTGGTCATATCTCCATTCATATCTCCTCTTTAAATGCCTGAGCTTAGGAATTGTTTCTTGAATTTAAAACGTTTTTAATGTTACGCAAGCAAAAGCTACCGATGATTGCTAATCGGCTGGACAGCATTCGATAAGCTTCGAGATGTCTTCTCGTCCTAATTAGCAGTTCCTCAGTCGAATAGTACGTGTTGCCAATAATACGACTCTGAGACATGATCGCTAACTATAAGTCATTCAAAAGGCACACAGGCAGTACATAGCTCCATTGCCTGATTAAATGACTGTCTGTCTATTTAATAGTCTATAGTACAGGTAGAATAGTCAAAACTAACCTTCATTGCATTGCAGTACCTACCTGCCTAGTTTACAGTGCTTTACAGTAAGTTCCTAGTTTATTTTCACAAAGTTGTTTTGTTCTTTTACATTTTACCATCATTTTACATTTAAATAACGATATAAAATAACAATAGATAGTTTGCATTAAAACAGAGTAAGAATAGTTTTTTAACCCCCGACCTAAAAAGAGGGGTGTTATAAGTTTGACGTGTGTATCTGTGTATCTGTCTGTGGCATCGTAGCGCCTAAACGAATGAACCGATTTTAATTTAGTTTTATTTTGTTTGAAAGGTGGCTTGATCGAGTGTTCTTAGCTATCATCCAAGAAAATCGGTTCAGCGTTTGAAAGTTATCAGCTTTTTAGTTACTGTATGTAACCTTCACTATATATTACTTATACATTTAATTACCTTCACTTATAAATTTTTAATTTACATTTGTTCTTCAACTAAACTTAAGTGCTTTGAAATCGTCAAATGAATGTACCACACTGGTTCGTAACTCACTTTTGCTCTTTTCTTTGGGTAAACAATGGCTGACGCAGTGCTACGGTCTACTACGCTATCGGTAGCGGTTCTACGCCTCTACGTAATCAAAGATTAGCTTGACTTGTACTACGAGTTTCAAATTAGAATTACTTAAGTACTAATAATAATTACGTATAATGCAACTACTGTCGTATTTGAAATGTAATATTGAACTAAAAAGAAGTAATAAGTTTCAGTTATCTTATTTAGAGCCGATTTTTCAATCACCAAACAGTTTATTTGAGAAACAAATTGGACATTTTCATAATAATAATTTTTATATTGGGTCAAAATGTCACTTTTATTCGTCAGTAAAGTTCATTTTCGTAATTTTGAACTTTATACTAATATTTTCTTTATCTTTTAAACGTGGCTACTTTCGACCCTCTTTAATAAAGTAGGTAACTCGCTTTTTTCGGGCGAAACTTCTGAAAATACTTTCTTAATGGGGGTTTACTTTATCGAGAAAACACATGCATAATCTTCGATTCCCAGACTTTATTTGTTTGAACATATCTTTGCCACGAATTTTTACACCATGCAACCAATTCTACAAGAATTTACGGAAGACCTTAAAGCATGAAACTTCCGAGTGAACAACTAGTGTACATTTTGGTACACAATAAATAATATTCTATCCATCTAACCCAAACACCCTAAATCCATCTGCATCAGTGTGCGTGTGTACTGTGTAGCTATGAGTGCACAGCGTCAATGTGTGCACGCCTGCAGAATCGAGCTCGAGCTAAGCCTCATCGCGTGCAAAACGCCATGCAAAAATGTGCATTATACCTACACGCCAGTATCTATGACCTCCCACCCCTCCCTCAACGTTCGAACAAATAGATCATTCGGAGGAACTTTTGTTTTATTTACAGGTCAAGTTATACTGTTCAATACTGAATAGGGAGTAGCACAGTCCCCTTTTGTGTCATGTATAGTTTTAAATTTCGAATTATCTGCATGATTGTTTCGTATGCCATTTAGATTTCAAATGTGGAACGTGCTTTCTGAACTGTAATTCTATCTTTTTTTTATAGCATTAAAAAATTATAACTTTAAGTTCTTGTCATTTTAATTTCATTTCCTTTTTGTCCAGCTAGTTTAATTATTTGCTGGTTTCTTTTTGCGATTCAAAAACTTGTTAGAATAGTTACACACTGCTGTCTTTTTAATTGTACTCACTTTTTATTTATCCAGTGTATAAATAAATGTTCTTTAATTAAAAATGCGATGTAACTACATCCCATTTTACATGTATGTACCCAGTAGGTTAATTCAAAATCTGCCTTTTTAACCCCCGACCCAAAAAGAGGGGTGTTATAAGTTTGACGTGTGTATCTGTGTATCTGTGTGTCTGTGTATCTGTGTATCTGTGTATCTGTGTATCTGTCTGTGGCATCGTAGCGCCTAAACGAATGAACCGATTTTAATTTAGTTTTTTTTGTTTGAAAGGTGGCTTGATCGAGAGTGTTCTTAGCTATAATCTAAAAAAATTGGTTCAGCCGTTTAAGAGTTATCAGCTCTTTTCTAGTTTTCTTGTAGAAAATAAGGTTAGATAACCGTTAGGTTCATAATATCATGTCAATAGACAAATGTCAAGCTGTCAAGATGGACGTTGCCTAAATACATAATTATTTATTTGAAAATGATGTTTTGGAAAACTCAAATACTTTGGATCGTCGGGGGTGTTATAAATTTTTAATTTACACTTGTTATTTCATTATATAAAAGGCTCAGTTTAATTGAAAAACACCAGTGTTTATGCTTTTATATTAAAAACGCTATATGGAGCAGTTCAAATATTATGTCCGTGCCTGCGAAATATGCGCAGCTCAAAGTGTACCTGAGAAAAAAGTTCATATAGGAAGGAGCTCACTTTTATAAACCCCATTCAGTGGGCATTACACTATGTTCTGAAAGTCAATTAAGAAACGTATTTTTAAGCTCCGTTTTCAATTTTAAAACCGTCCTTTCAAAGCGCCTTTTACTTTACTCAGCAAAGTATAGAATTTAACGAAGCCGTAATTATAATGCTCAAAAGAAATTTCCTTTTTTACAGCAATTTAATGAATTGCCGGTTTTTTCTTGAGACTGGAATGTACACATTTACTTATAATAAATCCGGTAATTGACCAAAAAGTTTTTAATGAAAGTTTGTCCGATTGTCTATGGTCGTTATTTCCCGGTGTCGCTCGCGACTCTCCCCCAGGCTTCTCTAGAAACCACAAATTTGCTAATTTAAAGCTTTAAAATAAGAGGGTGCCAATTTTTCCGCGGAGTGAGTATTCAACAGATTTGAATGAAACTTTTTTTACTCGGATACAAGTTAGCCCTTGAGTGCAATCTCAATCAAGCTGAGTGATGATGCATTCAGCATACCTACACAGTGTGTATACGCACGTGTTCATACGCGCCAAGGAATTTTTATTCTTTACCTTTGAGTTTAAGAAAACTTCTCAAAGATAAAGAATAAAAATTCCTAATAAATTAACCCAGGAAACTAAGAAGTGTTCTAATTAATTAGATTAATATTTATTAAAATATGAGAGCCAAATTATGCTTCTAGTAAAGTTCTTTTAAGCAGTATATTTTTGTGCACTAAGTATAAAATCCGGCGCACTATGTTTCAATAGTACTATTTAACATCGTTCGTGTATGATCACGCTTCATGTTTATATGCAACAAGAAAATAAATGTTGCTTTATTAATAGCAAATTAGAACTTATAAAGAAAATCAGGAAAACTAGGACACGCACGGCTGAAAAGAAACAAAAAAAAAGTTAAAATGGAGGGAAAGAGAAACTGTGTAACAAGGTAAAGTCTAAAGACTCGGCCATGGGCACAGATGCAATAAGACGACGCGAAAATCTGAGGCGGGAACTTTTATGGACAATCATTTCGATATGGGGGAAAATGTGGAGAGGAAAGTCTGTGAACTTCTAATGATAATTATATAAGGGTTGCAAAACTAAAAATAAAACAAAGTTGCGAACAAGTGAGAAATCAATCTGACACTAATTACTGCATTATAAAGAGGTAGGTAAGTTTGTAAGTGTGGATGTGGGGAGTAATCTCCGAAACCAATGATCTCATTAGGTAATCTTAGTTATACTTATGCTTTTTAAGCAATTTAACACTACTTGCTTTAACGGTGAAGGAAATCTGCATGCCTATGAATTCTCCATAGTGCTCTTCAAGATGTGTGAAGTCTGCCAATCCGCACTTTACCAGACTTTGTAAACAATGACCAAAACCCTTCTCATTCTGAGAGGAGACCCGTACTCAGTAGTGAGACGGTAACATGTTGATGACGACCCCTTACATGGATTATAGCTACCCATGGTAAAGGGATTATTATGTTTTTTACGAAGGTTTTAGAAATGAAAAGAAAACTTTTTAAAAATTATGAGGTAATATAACAAAAGAAACAAAGTTAACTACCAACTCGCAATAAAACGAAGTTGCGAAGGTCGGAAATAACAACTTTTTATGGAAAATGTGTAGCAAATGTTCCTGAAAGATTTTGCTGTGGTGATTCAACCATATCAAGAGTACCTACTTAAAAACACTTTATCTATCACACTAATATTATAAAGGCGAAAGTTTACGTGTATGTATGTGTGTATGTTTGGCTGAATTCGGAATTGACGTAGATTATACCATGGATTAACACATAGGCTACTTTTTATTCCGGAAAAGGAGTTCCCACGGGATTTTTAAAGACCTATATCCACGCGAATGAAGCCACAGGCATCAGCTGACTGACTGACTGATTGATCTATCAACGCACTGCTCAAACCACTAGATAGATCGGGCTGAAATTTGACATGCAGATATTATGGCGTAGAAATCTGCTAAGGAAGATTTTTTGAAAATTCAACCCTTAACGGGGTAAAATAGGGGATTGAAATTTTTATAGTCTACACTGACGAAGTCACGGGAATATGCTAGTTTAATCATAAAAGAAAATTATTCGATAACATTTTTTGTGTAGTAAAAGTTTTGAATTTTTCAGTATTTTCAGAGCCATTTATACATTTACGTATATTTAATGTAAGAAACACTTATAGAATAATGGATTTTTTTTTGTAGGCATGTAAGACTAAAAGACGATATAACAAGTGTAAATTAAAAATTTATAACACCCCCGACAAGTGAAGGTTACAATAACTAGAAAAGAGCTGATAACTTTTAAACGGCTGAATCGATTTTCTTGGATGATAGCTAAGAACACTCTCGATCAAGCCACCTTTCAAACAAAAAAACCTAAATTAAAATCGGTTCAATAGTTTAGGAGCTACGATGCCACAGACAGATACACAGATACACACGTCAAACTTATAACACCCCTCTTTTTGGGTCAGGGGTTAAAAAGAAAAGAAAAAGCAAGAAAAACTGTGTTATAAGGTAAGGAGTCGGCTGTGAGTGCGACGCGATCGCAATAAAAAGAAACTGCGTAAGCTGCGAGACCGGAACTTTTAATGGACACTTTTTCTGTACGAGGGACCACGTGGGGAAATAAACTTCTTGCTCGATTATGTTATTATTAACCCCCGACCCAAAAAGAGGGGTGTTAGAAGTTTGACGTGTGTATCTGTGTATTTGTCTGTGGCATCGTAGCTCCTAAACTAATGAACCGATTTTAATTTAGTTTTTTTTTTATTCGAAAGGTGGCTTGATCGAGAGTGTTCTTAGCTATAGTTATTAGCTCTTTTCTAGTTACTGTAACCTTCACTTGTCGGGGGTGTTATAAATTTTTAATGTACACTTGTTTTTACTCTGTATTTCACTGCCAAACAAATTACAAGTTCGTATATATTAATTACAGGTGATGCCCGCGATTTCGTCTGCGTGGATTTGGTTTTTTTTTAAAAACCCGTGAGTTCTCACGGGTTTGATTTTCCAGGATAAAAAGTTGCCTATGTTAATTTCCCGGATTATATTATATTTTTTTAGGTTTTTAGTTTTAGGTTCATTATTTTAATAATTATTATTTAGTTATTTAGTTTAGTTGTTTAGTTTATTAATTTTTTATTTTCAATAAATATTATTAAGCACAATCGAAAAAAATAATTCCCGGATGCAAACTATATCCGTACCACAATTCATATAAATCGATTAAACGGATTAATTAGCCTTTAAGAATCCCGTGGGAACTCTTTGATTTTCCGGGTTATAAAATAGCCTATGTGCGTTCCGGTATGATGCCGTGTAGAAACCCGACTATTATATATGGGTTTTATATATCCGCCATACCTTTGCCAAGTTAGTCTGCGTACATCTTAGACTGCATCATCACTTACCACCAGGTGAAAACTTGTAAGACCTCCTTAGCTCTGATAGTCATCCTTTTAATTTTGCTATGTACTTAATATGCTACTATATCCAAAAACAACAATTTAGCTTGCAGCAAGGTTAGCAAAATATAAAAAAATGAAAAAGAGAAGTGCAAAGAACACAAACGGTTAGAGCGAGAAGAAAAAGGATAAAAATAGAAAGCTCCGGAAACTATGTTACGAGGTAAGGAGAGGACCACGCTTCATCGAGATAATACGATACTA
Organism: Maniola jurtina; assembly: GCF_905333055.1. NCBI lineage: Eukaryota > Metazoa > Arthropoda > Insecta > Lepidoptera > Nymphalidae > Maniola > Maniola jurtina. The sequence goes on along the minus strand of NC_060037.1, from coordinate 2,560,171 downwards.
GAGAGGAACTTTTTCCACGTGTACAATCATAAGCCATGTACGATTTCGTTCGCAGTTTATCTGAAGAGGAGCAGCAATTTTTTTTTAAAAAACTATCGCAGTCAAGGGAAGCTGTTTTTTTTCTCGTCTAGCTTTACACAGATTAGCCAATGTCAAGTTTGTAGTTATTTACAAGTTAGGGAAACTGTATGAGTATAGACTTCGTCTGTGCCGGCGCTCGCCGACACCCGCGGCGCCCTTTTAGAGCGCTTCCCAGTCAGTTCCACCACCAAAAAACACCAGTAAAACACAAAAACCGGCCACTTTTAAGAACAAAAAAAAAACACTCTGAAAAGGCCAAACGCCAACACAGACGAAGCCAGGGAAGCTTTTACATCGCTGTATTAATTTTTGTCAGCTTTATTGTACTCTTAAATATAATACTTGATTAGTTTACACTTTACAGCATTTTACTTACTAGTAGCTGAGCAAATTAAATTTGTAATCTGAACATAATATGGCAAGCTCCGTCAAAGTTTCAGTTGACTAACAAGTGTAAATTAAAAATTTATAACACCCCCGACGAGTGAAGGTTACAGTAACTAGAAAATAGCTGATAACTTTCAAAAGGCTGAACCGATTTTCTTGGATTATAGCTAAGAACACTCTCGATCAAGCCACCTTTCAAACAAAAAAAACTAAATTAAAATCGGTTCATTCGTTTAGGCGCTACGATGCCACAGACAGATACACAGATGCACACGTCAAACTTATAACACCCCTCTTTTTGGGGTCGGGGGTTAAAAAACTGTGAAAGACCCCCAACTTGTAATCTGTTAAAATGTAAACATTCAATCAAAAGGTCTCTTCAATTAACTTGTGATCAAAAATATAGGATTAACATAGTAAGCACACTTACTAAGGAAGAAAAACAGTTAAGTTAAAGCAAGCGGAGAAGAAAAGAGTAAAACAGGAAAAGGGAATCTGTGTTATGAGGTAAGGAGTCGGCCGAGCACGATCGCAATAAAACGATACTGCGTGAGGTCGCCGGGGAGCGAAACTTTTTGTGGACACTTTTTTCTATGTGGGGAAAGATGCCGAGAAGAAAACCTATACCGTAAACGTTGTTCTATCGTGCGAATATTTATTATTTTAACTTTTTTTACTTTTATTAAGAAAATATTACAATAAAACTTAAAGCTAGCCTTATCTAATTACTACACAAATCATGCCCGCGTGGAATGGTGCCAAGAATACTGGCTGCATTTCCACGCTGGACAGCCAGGCTGATTCGTTGTGCAAAAAATGAGCCAGCCCTTCTGTCAACCGATGAAAAAAAAAAATTTTTACAAATAGAATATAAACTCAATATAAACTGTACGATGCGTTGATCATGATAATTATAAAGAGGTATTTGACTGTTACCTTATCAACAAGATTTCCAACTTTAGCGTTTTTAACCCCCGACCCAAAAAGAGGGGTGCTATAAGTTTGACGTGTGTATCTGTGTATCTGTGTGTCTGTGTATCTGTGTATCTGTCTGTGGCATCGTAGCGCCTAAACGAATGAACCGATTGAAAGGTGGCTTGATCGAGAGTGTTCTTAGCTATAATCCAAAAAAATTGGTTCAGCCGTTTAAAAGTTATCAGCTATTTTCTAGTTTTCTTGTAGAAAAGAAGGTTAAATAACCGTTAGGTTCATAATATTATGTCAATTGACAAATGTCAAGCTGTCAAGATGGACGTTGCCTAAATAAATAATTATTTATTTGAAAATGATGTTTTGAAAAACTCAGATACTTTGGATCGTAGGCGCGGAATAGTCCAAGAAAATCAGTTCAGGCGTTTGAAAGTTATCAGCTCTTTTCTAGTTACTGTAACCTTCACTTGTCGGGGGTGTTATAAATTTTTAATTTACACTTGTACAAATAACTACCTTTTACCCACCTATCAAGTATCGAGTGGCTATAATAAAATGACTAACTCATGTATGAACCAGTGCGTAGAAGTGCGACCGGACATCTATTACGTGAATGCCTTCATCAGACGAATGATAATAACCGGAAAGGCATTATTGCTCTCTTGAGCACGGATGGTAATGACTTAATTACCCGTATTTAAATGAAGATTAAAATGATGTTTGCTTTTTGATTTATTACGAGATTTGCGTATCTTGATCATTTCATCGTGAAGAACCTGCTTGTTCGAGAGTTCTCCATAATGTTCTCCAAGGTGTCTGAAGTCTTTCTTTTCTGAGAGGAGACTCTCCCTCAATGGGTTGATCATGTCAATGATTATGAATAGGTATGAACGTAACATGTCTATTGTTCTATGAAAGTATGTATTGTGGAACCCAAACTTGCCTTAAAACCCCATGTTTACATACATGTAAACGAAAGTGTTACAAGTAAACGAAAAAAGATGGAACTGTATTTAGTTTGTAAGCAAATTGTACTTAAAAAGTCACGAATAAGTAGCTACTTTTTACTAAATGTAAGCAATTCATCCCTAACCTACCTCAATACTTTAACTGTCATCAGGGGGCACGGCAGTGCCCCCGCCAAGACGAGCCAAACGCGGCGGCCGGGGCGCTACGTACCTTTTTCTCGAAGTGTTTCGCCGTATTTTCGACCCGTCATAACTTCGGCCTGGATGACGCTAGAAAGCTGAAATTTTCAGTATAAGGTGTCCTCAGCAAATTTACCAAATATACCAAATATCAAATATCTAGCTTTTATGGTTACAGATTTATTGATACCTAAAATACGCCGATTTCGTCCCTCACTGATGATCATCAAAACCTCTACTCAAAACCTCTAAGGTACTTCCCGAAGTCCTAGAAGACTGAAATTTGGTATGTAGACTAGAAATTGCATACAAACTACAGGAAAATTAAGACTTTGGAAATGCCCCCCCTCTACGCCTCTTATGAGAAAAGCAAATCTGTAAATTCTGTCGCTAGAATGCTGATATTTTCAGGATAAGATGTCCTTGGCAGACTTATTACACGCACTGAGTATCAATTGTCTAGCTTTTATAGTTTCAGATTTATTGACAGTCAAACTTCTAGTCTGTAATTCTAGGGCACTTCCCGAAGTCCTAGAAGACTGAAATTTGATATGTAGACTAGAAATTGTATACAAACTACAGGAAAATTAAGACTTTGGAAATTCCCCCCCTCTACGCCTCTTATGAGAAAAGCAAATTTGTAAATTCTGTCGCTAGAATGCTGATATTTTCAGGATAAGATGTCCTTGGCAGACTTATTAAACGCACTGAGTATCAATTGCCTAGCTTTTATAGTTTCAGATTTATTGACAGTCAAACTTCTAGTCTGTAATTCTAGGGCACTTCCCGAAGTCCTAGAAGACTGAAATTTGGTATGTAGACTATAAATTGCATACAAACAACAGGGAAATTAAGACTTTGGAAATTTCCCCCCTCTACGCCTCTTATGAGAAAAGCAAATCTGTAAATTCTGTCGCTAGAATGCTGATATTTTCAGGATAAGATGTCCTTGGCAGATTTATTAGGGAGTGGGCCATGAAAATGATGTACCTACAAAAAATAGATCCAAAAAAATCTAGGGCACCTGCCAAAAAGAAATGAAATCCCACCAAAAACATTTCATGTAAAAATGTAGCCAAGACTCACAAGTTCATAATGTTTTCACTGTTAAAAAGTTATGAGATCTCTAGTAGAGCCAAGCCCCTAGCTGAGCTTAGATTTGTGCTGGCCATGGGACCTATCCCAAGTCCAAAGTAATATATAGCTCTTAAATGTTCTTGACTGTATCAAATTTATAACAATAAATAACAAATCACTCTACTTACAAGCTCTGATTCTACAAACCCTATATCTTGGTAAAAAAAGTACGGCTTGGCCGTTTACAGTTCGTGGATTTTTTATCTGAAATGACATCTAAGCCCGGAATTGCTTCTGCGACCATCACGAAGTACAATACAAATTAGTAATTGTCGAACAAACTATTCCTTAAGGCCTTAAAATATGTTATGTCATGTAATAGTTTTACGAACATTAAACGGCCAAGCCGTCCTTTTTTTACCAAGATATAGGGTTTGTAGAATCAGAGCTTGTAAGTAGAGTGATTTGTTATTTATTGTTATAAATTTGATACAGTCAAGAACATTTAAGAGCTATATATTACTTTGGACTTGGGATAGGTCCCATGGCCAGCACAAATCTAAGCTCAGCTAGGGGCTTGGCTCTACTAGAGATCTCATAACTTTTTAACAGTGAAAACATTATGAACTTGTGAGTCTTGGCTACATTTTTACATGAAATGTTTTTGGTGGGATATGTGTTACTAGTTTTTACAGACGGCGAGGGAAGCCACTGGAACCAGTTCCATTGTGTTACTTTATTTTTAACCGACTTCCAAAAAAGGAGGAGGTTCTCAATTCGTCGGGATCTTTTTTTTTTATTTTTTATTTTATTTTTAACCCCCGACCCAAAAAGAGGGGTGTTATAAGTTTGACGTGTGTATTTGTGTATCTGTGTATCTGTCTGTGGCATCGTAGCGCCTAAACGAATGAACCGATTTTAATTTAGTTTTTTTTGTTTGAAAGGTGGCTTGATCGAGAGTGTTCTTAGCTATCATCCAAAAAAATTGGTTCAGCCGTTTAAGAGTTATTAGCTCTTTTCTAGTTTTCTTGTAGAAAAAAAGGTTACATAACCGTTAGGTTCATAATATTATGTCAATTGACAAATGTCAAGCTGTCAAGATGGACGTTGCCTACATAATTATTTATTTGAAAATGATTTGTCGGGGGTGTTGAAAATTTTTAATTTACACTTGTTTATGTATGTTCCCCGATTACTCAAAGACCCCTGGACCGATTTGGAAATTTTTTTTTTGTTTGAAAGGGTATACTGTGCAGGTGGTCCCATATAAATTTGGTGAAGATCTGATGAATATCTTCGGAGATGGAGAACAGAACTCCTCAATGGATAAGAGCAAATTGCTCGCGATCAGTGTAATAGCTTAGTAAACAGTAGGGTTTTAACTGGGCATAGCATATTATAGTACAGTGCGGCCACTAAAAATTGTGAAATAAAAAATTTTCAAATGAAAAATAAAACCGACTTCAAAAACCAAAAACACTAAAAAGTAGAAAATAATTTTTGTTTAGCTACACATGTAATGTACCTAGGTATGAAGTCGGGCGAGCTTCACTCTTGGATTTCTAATTTTGTTTTAATATGCTCGCTCGACTTCATACCTAGGTACATTACATGTGTAGCTAAACAAAAATTATTTTCTACTTTTTAGTGTTTTTGGTTTTTGAAGTCGGTTTTATTTTTCTTTTGAAAATTTTTTATAATCAAGTTTGCGCATGGACCTATAAATGTTGAGCGCTTCAATTTTATTTTAACTTTATTTCGGAGTGATACTTTTAAAGTTACTTTCAAACTTATCAAGTTCTGTAAGTAATCCAAGACTGCCAACGAGACCCTATACTAAGTCTCCGCTGTCCATCCGTCCGTCCATCTGACTGTCAGCGGACTGTATCTTGTGAACCATTATGTAGAGAGTTGAAATTTTTGCAGAATGTGTATTTCCATTGCTGCTAAATAATAAAAATTTAAAAATGGCTGCCATGAAAAAAATTGTAATTACCTTAACTTCACTAGTAAGGAACCCTTCGTGTGCGAGTACGAGTCGCGCTTGACCAAAAATTTTTTTAAAGAACGCGATGGAAGTCACTGTAACTATAGTTCATTTGTCTACCTATAGTAGGTTACTTTGCTCGTAGCTAGGTGTAGGGAGCTTTGCTTCAATTTTTTTTAACCTCAGGTATATCGATGCGATATTTTAAAAAGGTAGAAGTAGTCGGTTTTTATCAGTTTTCAGTTTAAAGTACCAAACAATCTCAGACCCGTATACTTTAATGTTTGTGTTTTCTGCATAATGTGTTAACTTTGCAGAAATCGCAAAAATAAAGTAACAAATCAAAAAATCGCGTCGGAAGCAAATCGACTGTATAACATACTCCTTAGTCATTGAAATAAATGAAAAGATCATTGTCCTAAATATACATATATCCCGTCTATGTATACACGCAAGCTTGCACGATCTGATGACGTTCTATCGTAGTTTCTTTTGAGTTTTGTGTGGGTCTAAGCCCTCAATAGATAGGTACTATACCTAGGTAGAGCTGAAAATGAGGGAAGTTGGTAATCCCTGTTTTATTAATATAAATTCGAAAGTTCGCATAATTGTTGATTTGTCTTTCAATTATGTGACAATAGAGCAACGGATCGATATAATTTTTCGCATAGATATACTTAAGTAGTTAAAGACCTGGGGGAGTGGCTCAGGTTACTTTTATCTCGAAAAATCAAAGAGTTCCCACGGGATTTCTGGAAAACCGTTGCGTTGAGGGCATCATGTAGTGAATTATATAATTATTAGGATTACTTATTTAAGTTGAAGCAACATCCTTGATCAAAAGATGATCTAGATAGGTAAGTGTCTGTAATATTGAGTAATCATTGTTGATGACCATTTCATCTATAAAATAAACATCTAGGTGTGGCAACATCAGCAACTACAGAATTATTAATGTTTGATAAGCACGAACACATTATAAACTTTTTGCATATTTTTAGGGTTCCATTAGTAAAACAAGAACCCTTACAGCTTCGAACAGTCTGTCAATAAGGTTGAAAAAAGTATAGTTATAGAAACCTATTCTTCTTCACACTCATAGAGGCTTTGAAAATATTTTTTCAAGATAACTTCTGAACATGAAAAATGAAAATCGAAATAAAAAAATTCCGGCTGTCGTCCACGTTAAGGGTATCAAAACTAGGTTTTAAGTAACTAGTTTTGACTAAGTTAACTGGGTTAGGTATTTCCCGTTGACCTAGAATCGTGAAATTTGGTAGGCAACAATGTCTTATAGTCCAAGTGAAGGGAAAATCCTAAAACCGTGAATTATTGGTTACAGTCACCAAAAGATTAAAAAGTGTTATATCTTGTAAGACGCTACGGATTCCTTCGTGTGTGAATCCAACTCGCACTTGGTTTTTTGTATGGCAACACGAATCAGCAGCGCAGTAGCTATACACTATACGTACATTGATCTTGTTACGCTCAATTTGGATTAACCAAAAAAAAAACTAGCCACCTGTTACTCTATGATTAACAGAGCGCTAATCGTAGACAGGTGAAAGGTGTAGAGAAAGGCGCCGTTTTATAAGGTTTTGTATCATCTAACGCACAGAATATGTTTATTTAGTGTCATTTTGATGATGCACTTTTTTTTAGGACGCAGACTATATTCTAATTAGACTTCAGAGTCTAGAGGTACTTGAATAGATAAGGCTTGGAAAGATGCAACGAGGAACGGCGCATCCAACGCGAAATTCCAATGTCTATAATAATAATTACTCTCAATACACAACATTATTATAAAGATAATATAATAAATTTTAAATAAGTATAATACTTATATCAATTTATGTAGAAATTTCCTTGAAGTGTAGGTCAAAACAATATTGAAAAATTCATAGTCACTGGTAAGATCGAAGGAAAGAGACCCCGCGGACTTAGCCCAATACTTTGGTCAGACCAAATAAAAGAAGCGGTCGTCATATCTATCTGCGATACAATCCACGCGGCAAGAAATAGAGAGCAATGGAGGAACATCGTAGCAAAGACTGCATCGAAGGGGAGCCACGATCCTCAAAATTGAGGAAACGATGCAAGAAGAGTAGGTGAAACACTATCATAAAAATTATAAATATTATTATGAAGGTGTTCACGCCGAAAATATATTTCTATACTCCATTAAGTTGAATGCGATCTCATGCGACCTAATATGACGAACATGCCTTGATTTTTATACGCTTGTATGGTACTGGAACGCTTAATCGCTTGGCGACACGTCTTTGTCGATAAGGTGGTAGCTAACCATGGCCAAAACCTGTATCAAAACCACGCTCAGTAAATAATAATAATTTGAGTTGCTTTCAGTTCCTTGTACATGTAAAGTGTGAAATACTGTTGCGCTGCTACATTCGCGCGTCGCTGTCGTAGCGCTTTGTATTTGACCAAGCCTTTAAGTTCTTAGTTAGATACGTTTCTTTTCTTGTATAACCAAATATATGTTTACTTAGCCTGCAATAATATTTCTGATATCAAAATAAATAGGTATGAAATTTAGTATGGGTACTTGAGAGTTACGAAATTTTACGTTAACGTTTAAGTAGTCAATATCGAAAGAACTTTTGTGCAACATAGGTAAGTACCTTATTAATACGGAGGTGAACGTTAAAACAATCTCTTATGCATAATTCAAGTGCAGCATTTAAGAGTCTTAACTGAAAGCGTAATAATTTCCTGTTTATACAACATTTCGGTGCCCTAATACCTAGGTATATTGACTTATGATCGGGCAACTCTAAAACAACGATTATGACACACACAACTGCAGTGTACCACGGGACCACCCCCACCCGAATCGGCGTTTTTATATTTTTGCACATTCAAAAAAAGCACGCCAGACAAAGATGGACTGATGACGAGATCCGGGCCCGTGCGCCGAGCAACAATGGGGTGCAAGCGGGACGGAGCCTCTTCTGACACGGCCGATGCGAAATAAAAATGTGCAAAGCGTTTCTTTTTTAGAATGTGATGCTTTTTTATGGTAGTCTGCGTTCGCAATTAGTGATGTGCGGTCGTCGAGTATTGAGCATTAGGAATACATGCAAATGGAGTACTTTACCTACCCACTGCGTATACACAATCCGTTGGGGCTTAAAAAGCTTTTGTCTGATATTTATTCAGCGGACTCAAAGGATTGCGGAAGCGCGTCCAAGGTCGCCAGTTCTTTGGCTCTTTATGAATTAACTTGAGTCTTGAACCAATATCGCTCGTAGATAATGACGTCAGTTCTTTCAACGAATCAGTTCCTCATTTTACTGCAATCCTTTTAGCGGAGCGCGATATAGCCGTCTTTACTCTTTAAAAATAAATACGAACAAAAGGCTTGCGATAAAATGTTTTTAAATTGTTTCATTTTGTGAAATTGGAGTAGATATGGCTATGCTTTAAATATAATGAGAGTATTGTTTCAGGCTCGGAACTAAGAAATAAATAAAAATTCGCCGGGACTTCTTACATTCAACGTTGGCGTGTAATTAAGATAAAAGCACGTCCAAATCTTGCATCAAGAAATGGACTCTTTAGATTGTTTGTTTAGTACATTTTCTTACATGCATCTGCGAATACAAAATTATGCACTAGCATTATGTCATTGTTTTAAAAGTCTGTTGCAAATACACTAACGTCTACATAACATCTCTCTTCTATATAAATGCCTAATCTAAGTGATTCTATTTTAAAGTTGCAATTGTGTTTTAATAGTATTAACGAATATTTGCCAAAATTATCTACTGAGCTATATTTTAACGGTCGGTTTTATAGTCCACTCTTCTGGATACGTGACATTTTCTGTTCGCGTGCAGAAATAAAAATATATTGTTTTTCTCCACAGCCGAAGCGCGTAGGGTTCATCAAGTAGAGTATATTAGTCGCGAATTCTCGATTGTTCCCCGCATACGTCGGTAACTGAAAGCCTCGCCGGCCGTGGCAACCACTCCGAGCCCCCGGAACATGAAAATGGCTCCCATATTGCGTCGGCTTCAGGTGCATCCTAATCAAAGCCTCGTACTCGTAACGTTAGGAAACGGCGCAACAAATTTTAATGCCAAAAGAAAAAAATACTGACAGCCCAATGCAGCGCATCGATGTGTGCGTGCAGCACTCACACATCGGCGGCGCCGTGTCGGTGCATGCTTTACGCGCGGAAAAAAGTGCTGCGTTATTGATTTTTCTCTACAGCTCTGTAGGGGGGTAGAGCGCCCGCCCGCGGCCTGAAAAAGTGTCTGCTGAAAAAACCGAGACGAAAAAGCACCCCTCCCTTTTTAATTGGTAACGTAGTGTCAATAGGGCTAATCCTGGGGCCGTAATAGCCTGCTTTTGTCTCCCGAATGCATTTTTCAGTGTTGCCAGGCGACGGTTTCGGATCGCGGGTGAGCTCCTTTTGGGCTTTTAATGAAGACTTTCAATTGTAATGCGAGCGCTCCGCTCCTTTGCATTGTTTGGACTACTTTATTATTTTAAACAAACTCAGTACTTATTAATCTTAATCGCGAAGTATGACTTGAATTCTTACTCGTATTGTAGGTAGGTATTTATAAAGATGTATTGTAATTGTTCTTACATGTATCGATAATTATAAAAAATGAAACTGATTGACTAACATATCAACGTAGGTACATTTTATACTGCTGGGTCTGAAGAAGATATTATATGTAGAGAGAAGAGAAAGAAGTGTGGATTGGTAGACTTCACACCTTTCAGAACATAACTCTCAGGCATGCAGGTTTCCTTACGATGTTTTCCTTATTTATTGCATCACACAAATTATTCCGAAAAGTTGTTTAGACTTTACTAATTATTTTAATAACTTAGTATTATTCTTAAAGCAGTCATGAAGATTGATTTGACTTCTTATTTATTTACTTACCTCGTTCTTAATTTATCGAGATGAATTAAAATAAATTGAAAAAAAAAACTTCTTTTGGATTCGGGAGAATTCTTTTTTCAGTGTTGCCAGGCGACGGTTTCGTATCGCGGGTTCCTTTTGGGCTTTTTTAATTAAGAGTTTCAATTGTAATTCCCTTGCATTGTTTCGGCAAGTCCGATGGTCTTTAGTTGTTTTGAATAATCTAGCTTATTACAAGTGTAAATTAAAAATTTATAACACCCCCGACGATCCAAAGTATTTGAGTTTTCCAAAACATCATTTTCAAATAAATAATTATGTAGTTAGGCAACGTCCATCTTGACAGCTTGACATTTGTCTATTGACATAATATTAAGAACCTAACGGTTATATAACCTTCTTTTCTACAAGAAAACTAGAAAAAAGCTGATAACTCTTAAACGGCTGAACCAATTTTTTTAGATTATAGTTAAGAACACTCTCGATCAAGCCACCTTTCAAACAAAAAAAAGTAAATTAAAATCGGTGCATTCGTTTAGGCGCTACGATGCCACAGACAGATACACAGATACACAGATACACAGACACACAGATACACAGATACACAGACACACAGATACACAGATACACACGTCAAACTTATAACACCCCTCTTTTTGGGTCGGGGGTTAAAAAATAAGTACAGGCACCTTATAACTACCTGACAGCTACCTGATTACTAGAGGATATTTACAAGTGTAAATTAAAAATTTATAACACCCCCGACAAGTGAGCTTGACAGCTTGACAATTGACATAATAATATTATGAACCTAACGGTTATCTAACCTTCTTTTCTACAAGAAAACTAGAAAAGAGCTGATAACTCTTAAACGGCTGAACCAATTTTTTTTGGATTATAGCTAAGAACACTCTCGATCAAGCCACCTTTCAAACAAAAAAAAATAAATTAAAATCGGTTCATTCGTTTAGGCGCTACGATGCCACAGACAGATACACAGATACACAGACACACAGATACACAGATACACACGTCAAACTTATAACACCCCTCTTTTTGGGTCGGGGGTTAAAAAATAGTAAGTTGTGAAGGTAACCAATTGTTAGAGAATATCAATTATTATTGTAAATGATAGGAGTAGGCACCCAAAAGAAGTTGAATGAAACAAGTGTAAATTAAAAATTTATAACACCCCCGACAAATGAAGGTTACAGTAACTAGAGAAGAGGTGATAACTTTTCAGCCGTTAAGACCACTCTCGATCAAGTCACCTTTCGAACAAAAAAACAACTAAATTAAAATCGGTTCATTAGTTTAGGAGCTACGATGCCACAGACAGATACACAGATACATAGATACACACGTTAAACTTATAACACCCCGCTTTTTGGGTCGGGGGTTAATAAAATGAGTTCAACGGGGCTATACTGATTCGCTAACTCAGTGTCTATAGCACTGAATGATAAGCCACCGAGCTTATTTGACATTTAATTCATTGAAGGTTTTCTAAGATAATCAATTTTTAATCTGAATGATGAAGGTTACAGTAACTAGAAAAGAGCTGATAACTTTCAACGGCTGAACCGATTTTCTTGAATTATAGCTAAGAACACTCTCGATCAAGCCACCTTTCAAACAAAAAAAAAACTAAATTAAAATCGGTTCATTAGTTTAGGAGCTACGATGCCACAGACAGGTACACAGATACACAAGTCAAATTTATAATACCCCTCTTTTTGGGCCGGGGGTTAAAAACATAAATAAACACCCAATTCATGTCAACTATTTAAAGGTTATAACACACCAAACATTAGTCATTCTAGTGATAAAACTATGGCACATTTAGTTGATTGGTTATAGCATCATTATTTCAAACAAAACGATCACTAAGCACGTATCAAACACATAAACACATAAATAAGCCATAACCGGCTGCCGTTTACAAGTTTTGTCTACACACCATTGATATACAAAGCCAAGATACACACAGTTCCTTATAAAATAGCAGTAAGTACCGCGGTTTTCGTAAAGATAAATATGAAAGTTCCTTGGTCTAGCACAAATAAAACTATCTCCCTTCTCATGTGATCTTTTTATCTTAACGAATTTGTATCATGCTTACAAACAAATTAAAGAAAATAAGAGAAGAAAATATAACTGCGTTTTGCCACCCATCACGAAAACGGGATTTGAATGGAAATAATATAATGGTTAACGGTTTTCCTTGAAAGTAGGCACTAAAACGAGTAGTAATGCACGTTAATGGAAACGTTAATAAAATAACAACTAAATAATCGGTCAAGTGTGAAACTAACGACCTCTGATTTTAATTCAGCTTTTGCACTTTATCACTTGATATGGGTGTATGATTTCTAGTTTTGAGATCACTAAAAGACTTAGTAGACAATTTTTTCACCAAAACTTTTACACAAAACTCTACAACTACAATTTTGTATGTCTAAAGTTATGTATATCAATGTTATCAATGCTCGTACAACGAGGCTGAGCTACCATTGAGCTACGATAGCTCTTATAAAAGCCTCTATGTAAAGAGCATAGGAGCTATCGGTGAGGTTTGCGCGTCTACGAGTAAGTACCGAGGACCAAGTCGCGTGAACACGAAAAGCCATGGAAAATGCTATTTTAAGTATGGTACGAGTGACAGCGATTAAATCATACTTAACTAGCCACCCGCTCCGCTATTGCACGGGTAGCTTGAGAGAAACTATTCTACTACTTATCCATTGTATTTGTGTAACTTTAACTCTTTATACAGCGCACGCCAGAAAAGCTCTCAAGTGGGACGATTTTTTCCGACTTAATTCACAATATTTTCATCAAACCAGCGGTGGCTTGCTTTCGTAAAATGTTCATAATTTATAATCTATAACCTTCTTAGATAATGAATTCCTCTTTCTATTACTGAAAATCGTATTAAAATCCGCGTAGTAATTTCTGAGAACACAAACGGACGACCACGGTCTAATAAGGAATTCGAGTTAAAAAAAACTTCAGATGTTTGAACTCATTTGAATGGCTTTACAATTAGTTATTGAAATCGATTAACCCGCTAGAGTATAAAATAGTATGGAATTCAGAGGTTACTAAAATTTAATATTTGTTGTAAGTACTCGTACATTATTTCATTATCATTTACTTACCTAGTCCTACAACTTAAGATGTAAAAAAATGCTAAGGTTTCGTATGTGTAAATAATATTTCGTCAATGCTTTAGCGTTAAAAACGAGCAAAAAGTGTAGAAAAAGCACCCCACCGCGTTATAGACTTCTTATTTTGCGGCTATGGTTACCGTTCCCGCTCGCACTGACACTGAACACGTTTCCCTGAAATCTGCCGCTAAATTAGTGCTTACGATGCAACTTTAGTGAGTTGTACCTTACTCGACTACATGCAATTAATGGCAAGGTTATTATTTTAGCAGACTTGTTTAGAGTTAATCACTACCCATATTTTAAAATAATGTTAAAATGTGTTTGTTTGTCGGTTTGTTCTTCAATCTCGTCGCAACGGAGCAACGGAACTAGATCGACGTGATTTTTTGCAAGGAGATAGTTAAGGACGGGAAGCACGGGATTCTTAATAATCGGTCAAGTGCGAATTGGATTCGTACACGAAGGATTCCGTACCATCATGCAAGAAATAATACCTTCTAAATTATTTTTTTAAATTTCATGGCGGTCATTTTGAAATTTTTATTACTCACTAGCTGATGCCCGTGACTATGTTCGCGTGGAAACTTATTGGTTTTTTAAAAATACATATCTCTTACTATTTAATTTTCCGGGATAAAAAGTAGCCTATGTGTTATGTTGTCATCCAGGGTATAATCGATCTGCATTCTAAGCAGCCAAATCCGCCCAGTAGTCTTTGCGTCAATGAGTAACAAACATACACACATACACACTTAGGTACATACACACAAACATTCGCGTTTATAATATACAGTGTGATTTATTATTATAGCGGTAATAGAATTACACATTTTGTGAAAATTTTAACTGTCTACCTATTACGGCTCACGAGATACAGACGTACGAAAATCTAAATCGTAAAACACTTTGCCGCGACTCCAATGCACTCTGCCGATGTGCGTTGCGCCTGAAAGTTAGTTAATGGATACAAACAATGACCGATGCAAGTCCATTGCACATATCGCATAACAAGCAATGAACTTGGTCACTTACCCCGCCGTCTGTCTGTCCGTCTGCGCTCATTGATGTCAAGTAGTTGCGTAATGCGCGGTCAATGCCGCGGCGACGCTTTACCGGCAGCTATAAAACATACTAGCGACATTTTCTCCGTGTTCTATAGGAATAGGAATGTTGCTTACTGAACAGATCAACAACTCTTTATTAAAATTGTATTACTTTAGGTTAGTGTTATTTTCTTTCAGAAGTGCACCTGTAATGGTCAACCATACTGTAGTGAATTTGTATATTTTATAGTTATAATTGTATGGAAGTTGTTGGTGCAAATAAATTAAAAATAACCGGCCAAGTGCGAGTCGGACTCGCGCACCGAGGGTTCCGTGCTCGGGTATTTTTTTCGACATTTTGCACTATAAATCAAAAACTATTATACATAAAAATAAACAAAAATCCGTTTTAGAATGTACAGATAAAGCCCTTTCATATGATACCCCACTTGGTATAGTTATCTTACTTTGAAAATTTAAACACCTTTTAATTTTTTTTTATGATGTCGCAAATTCACGGTTTGGATTTATTCCTTTACTCGTGCTATAAGACGTATAAGACCTACCTACACTCATGTAATTTTTCGCAACATCAATATCAATTAAAATAAAACCGTCTTAACATGTTAATTAACTACAGGCGACAGAATAAAAAATCATGAGACAAATTCTCTAGTGTGGTCTTACACTTATTGTAATAAACGTATATATTTGCATACATACATAAATACAGCGTGCGTGGTTTACAGTCGGTGCTAAGTTTATGAACGAATTGACCTTGAAAAGTAAACCGGCCAAGTGCAATTTCAATTCACACGTAGAAGTTTCTTTTGTATGTAAAAAGAAAATAATACAGATGTAAATTAAAAATTGATAACACCCCCGACAAGTGAAGGTTACAGTAACTAGAAAAGAGCTGATAACTTTCAAACGGCTGAACCGTTTTTCTTGGATTATTTTAGCTAAGAACTCTCTCGATCAAGCCACCTTTCAAACAAAAAAAAACTAAATTAAAATCGATTCATACGTCAAACTGATAACACCCCTCTTTTTGGGTCAATGGTTAAAAAGGGAGAAAACTGATCAAAAGTGTGCGGCGCGGCGACGGCGGGTTAAATGTGAGTGACCGTCATACTAAATCGACCAATTGCAACATAAAGTGCACATGAAATAATTCGCCAATCGGCGGGCAAACCCTGACCTCGCTAATAGCTGCAAGTGGCTCAATTGCCCCGGACGTGACGTCACGCACTTCCGCTCCTAATTACGCACAACTTGGAAACGGCGCGGGCGAACTTATCGCTTCCAACTGCGGGAGCCTAAAGGGAAGTATTTTGTTTCTTAGTTCGATAGGTTAGGACTACGATTGCTCTTTTGGTCTATTTCAGTAACTTAACTTATTCGGTTGCGATCTATAACATCGACGGCGATCTCCCTTTCAGGACCAAGTATAAATTTAATAATCTTTACAAAAATGAATCCCTATTTCCCTTAGTCACGCCTTAACTTGAGAACGATTGGTCCAAATTGGATAATTCTCTTTTTATTGTGTTTGTTATGGTTAGGACAAGGTTTATTTCATATTTAAAAAAAAAAAAAAAACCACTGGAAGAGATAGTTCCCGTGGGACACGGACGAAGTCGCGGGCAACAGCTAGTATATAACAAGTATTCTGTGATATTTTTTTATTAAAAGTTGACATCAAACTTTAAAAGTTAGTACGTCTATAAATAGTCAACAAAGCATATTATTATCTCTCTTAATTCTATTTCCTGAAGCTCTCCACTCTCTGTACGCATTTTTTAAGGTTTATTTGTGAAGAAAACTTAGTAGGAAGAAGTAGATATATAGTAAAGCAGAAAAATTAGGCTAGAAACTTGTATATGTTTTCACAGGTAGAAAAAGCTCGCGTGGGAAAAAAGTAAGTTCATCCAAAAGTTAAGTCATGCAACATATAACAAAAAATCTAGAGTAAAACATACGTGTAGCAAAAAAGACATGATTTGACTTATTTTTAAGGGTCACTCAAACGCTAATAAAGATTTGCGTAACATATTGTGACATACCATAGCCAATAGAGGGTAATTCTATGAGGGTTTTCTATTCCGAGGGGTGATCTATTTGCTATTGGTACTAGGCATTGTAAACTAATGCTATGCATATGTTGGATGGGTATAATACTCGTAAGCGTAGGTTATGCTTTGATGCGCTGAATTAGGTTAAAGTTAATCGACTTACATTTTTGTTTGTTAGATTAAAAAGTTATTTAATTTTGTAATTTGACATGAAATATTTAGAAGCGAAGATTCTTAATTAACGAAGGATGGTTAATTAACTATTATTAGGTGATGTCCGCGACTTTGCCCGCAGAGGATTAGGTTTATTAAAACTCTTTGATTTTCCGGGATAAAATTTAGGCTATATCCGTTTCCAGGATGTAAGCTGTCTTTGTACCAAGTAAGTGGTGCCCGCAACTACGTCTATATTCATTCAGAACTATTTGATTTATCGGGATCAAAAGTACCTTAGTAATTCATACTAATAGGTATTAAGTACTTTGATAGAATGTCATAGTTTAAGCAACGTGTGCAAGATTAACAAGTGTAAATTAAAAATTTATAACACCCCCGACAAAGTATTTGAGTTTTCCAAAACATCATTTTCAAATAAATAACTATGTATCTAGGCAACGTCCATATTGATAGCTTGACATTTGTCAATTGACATAATATTATGAACCTAACGGTTATGTAACCTTCTTTTCTACAAGAAAACTAGAAAAGGGCTGATAACTCTCAAACGGCTGAACCAATTTTTTTGGATTATAGCTAAGAACACTCTCGATCAAGCTACCTTTCAAACAAAAAAAAGTAAATTAAAATCGGTTCATTCGTTTAGGCGCTACGATGCCACAGACAGATACACAGATACACAGATACACACGTCAAACTTATAACTCCCCTCTTTTTGGGTCGGGGGTTAAAAAAAATAGGACGCACTCCCTTGATTATGGTCCCTCATTATTTTGTTGAATAGAACGATATTAAAAATCACTAAGGTTACTTACTGTAAGAGATTTTCGAAAGTAATTACCTAATATTTGAAAGAAAAAAAAACTACTAAAACTTACGACAGAAACTTTTATAAAGCAGTATACACACTCACGCATTTATCACCATCCAATGTACATGGAAAAAGAAAACTGAAAGTAAGCAAGACAAGTTTTGGTAACGAGGGTAAAGTCCACCTGTAGGCCCTGTACAGACCCCGCCCTTGAACTTGGCTTGGCCGTGACCTTGGCGGGTCAATACACACGGTAGTGTGCCACCCCCTTTATTTACGCGTTACAAACACAATACAATGAGGAGGGTGGATCGAGCGTGCGTTGCGTTGTTTAGGGCTTGACTCATTTTTAGTGACTTAAAAAAAGGGTTTATCTTTGAACTCTACCTATTCAAGTCAAAACTCAAAAAGTATTTTAATGCTAAGTTATTTTTAATCGTACCTATTTTATTAATATTTTTCACTATCGTCAATCGTCATGATCAACTACTTAGCACTACTGAGCAAGGAAAACATTGTGGGGAAACTTACACGGCTGAAAGTTTTTTTTTATTAATAAAATAGCGAGCAAATGATCAGGTGGGTCACCTGATGTTAAGTGATCACCGCCGCCCATGAACATTTGCAGCACCAGAGGTACCTGGGATTTGGGAGTTCAGGGATTTGTTCGAGTTCTCCATAACGTTCTCAAAAGTGTGTGCAGTCTGCCAATCCGCACTTGGCCAGCGTGGCAAATAATGGCCTAAGCCCTTCTTCAAATGAGACCTGTGCTCAGTAGTAGAACAGGTAGTAGGCAATAGGCTCGACGGTTCATTGGTATCACTATCGAGAATCATAAGCCCCTAATCAGCGTCACGTGCGTGGTCGCGCTTCGCAAGTTTACAAACATCACGTGTGTCATCGCGTTACAAGGTAGTTTACAAACCTGCGCACAAGTGCGTCCGGCTGCGATAACGCCGCTGTTTCACGTTTACGGATTTTACTGCTAAAGGGTTGAAAGTAGTTGAAACAAACTCTAACTCATAATCCATATTCCATATTTGTATTATACACGTGAAAGTTTGTCTGTCTGTATGCTAGCTTTTCACGGCCTATCTGTTTAACCGATTTTGATGTTTGGTGCAGAGATACAGACATACCTAGACTACTTTTCATCCCGGAAAATCAAAGAGAAAATAAATGTGAATGTGTGTCTATCTTCTACCTTTTAATGGCCCATACGTATAATTAATTTTAATGAGCATTATCTGAATCTCATTAAAAAAATTCATTAAACTATGGGTGAAACACTACCATAACAAGTGTAAATTAAAAATTTATAACACCCCCGACAAGTGAAGGTTACAGTAACTAGACAAGAGCTGATAACTTTCAAACGGCTGAACCGATTTTCTTGGATTATAGCTAAGAACACTCTCATTCAAGCCATCTTTCAAACAAAAAAAAAAACTAAATTAAAATCGGTTCATTAGTTTAGGAGCTACGATGCCACAGACAGATATACGAATACACAGATACACACGTCAAACTTATAACACCCTTTTTTTAGGTCGGGGGTTAAAAATTGAAAATTTACATCATTTCATCATCCAATGAAAAAAAAAATCGCAATAAACTCTATACTGGAAAAGGTAGGCTTTGCAAAAGATTTTCCCAGGCGAGGTGAATGACACCGGAAGGGACATTTTCGTGGAATGGTCCACTTAGTACCCGCTACTACTTATTGGATTGAGATCGTCGGATAAGTGCGTCACGCTGGTTGAAATCCTATTGATATTTGGTACGGATGTCGCTTATCTCGTGGTTATCTCCAAATCTTTTGAGTTTGATTTTAATGTGTTTGTTTGAGAACTAGCTTTAGGCCGTGACTTTGTCCTAATATGTAATAATCCATTCATACTATACATGCTTAATATTATAAATTTGAAAATGTGTCTGTCAGTCTGTCTGCTGGCTTTTCATCTTCCAAAAGTTTAACCGATTTTGGTGAAATTTAGTAAGTATAGAGTTAGCTTATTTAGCGTTAGCTTATAGTTAGCGTATGCCTCGGGGACGGGCATATAGAGTACTTTTCATCCCGGATTTTAACTGCCTAATGGCATACGACAGGGTTTTTGACTAGTGTTTCGACTACTTACGGATATTTTTAACCCCCGACCCAAAAAGAGGGGTGTTATAAGTTTGACGTGTGTATCTGTGTATCTGTCTGTGTCATCGTAGCTCCTAAACGAATTAACCAATTTTAATTTAGCTTTTTTTGTTTGAAAGGTGGCTTGATCGAGAGTGTTCTTAGCTATAATCAAAGAAAATCGGTTCAGTCGTTTGAAAGTTATCAGCTCTTTTCTAGTTTTCTTATAGAGGTTTTTGTGTCGGGGGTTTTTAAATTTTGAGTAATACTTTTATGAGAAGATAAGTTTCAACTCTTTTGTAGGACTTACATTTTAAAAAGTTTTTTAAGTTAGTACTTTTAATTTATGTTGCAACCTAATCTCATTGAATGTGCTTAGCTGAATTCAACCAAAATCTAGTAATACAGAAATAATTTGCAACAGCCAGTCGGTTTACAGTTGTTGCGGCGTGTGGTTAGCGTCAAACCGGAGCATGTAGATTAGGGCATGTTCCGCTCCACGGTGCCACGGTAATCAGATGTTAACACTTGCTCCGCCCAATTACCCGCTAGGAACGGGCCCGGGACGTGGTGCGGCGAACTAAACCTTTTCTAGGAAAATAATAATAATAATCATTAAATTATTTGGCAATGGGCAAAATGATTCTCATTCTCTGCGACGATTTCGGAAACAGGTTTACACCAGATAATAATAATCAATAATAATTACTTCCAATTGTCTGATAAAGTTAAAATCATCGATGTGAATCTTCGAATTTACTTCTAACTTGCATTGTAATCTTATTGATGTGCTTAGCTGAATTCAACCGAAATAACAGATTATTTCGGTCAGCCAGTCGGTTTACAGTTGTTGCGCGTGTGGTTAGCGCTAAACCGGAGCATGTAGATTAACTAAACTTTTTCTAGAAAAGTTATATAAGTAATATTCAACCCATTGCCAGCCCGGTGCTATTCAACATGGGTCTCCTCTCAGAATGAGAAGGGTTTGGCTATAGGCGGATTAGCAGACTTCACACACCTTTGAGCATATTATGGTGAACTCTCAGGCATACATGCTTTCTCTCGATGTTTTCCTTCATCGCTAAGCAAGTGTTATTTAATTTCTTTAAAACGCACAATAACTACGAAAAGTTAGAGGTGCAACACCCGATCTCGTGAATAGAAGGCGAATGTTAACCACTAGGCCATCACGGCTCAGCTTCTCAATCATTTATTAATATTACTATTTATTTTCTCAAAGAAAAATGGGTACAATGGTCCTCATTGCAGCTATTTGGGAAACTGGTTAATAGGTAGGCAATATTATAATCTATGACTATATCCTGTCCGACTGACTGCTCTATCCGCATAGCCTAACCAGCTGGGATATTTTGAAAGTATGTTTCATTTGCCACGTAGGCATTCACAGAAACCATTATTGGAAATACTACCCTTAATGGGGGCTAAATAGAGGATAAAGTTTGTATCTATTCACTACATTTTTCTTAGTTTTTCTATTGTTAATCGATGACACGTTAGTCCTTGATTACGATTTAGTTGACTAGGTACGTTACCTCAACCCTCAAATCAAATTACGCTACCCCAAAAGCAAATGATCAAGATTGTCGAACGCTTGTTCATAGAACTATGTGACATTGCAAATACTGAATAAATAATAATAGTTCGTAAGCAAAAGTGTCCTCTGTGACCTTGACCTTTAGGCGGGATGCACTGCATTTGCATATAAACTCAGCCGACGGCGATGCGATTATGTTGAACTGGTTTCTTCGACGCGACTGGTTCTGACTTCTGAGACACTCGTAGCGAAAAGTGTTATTGCCTATTGGTTACGAAGAAAATTACGACCCATCCTGCTCCACGCGGTCGGAAATTCTGGAATCCTTTCTTATGTCTTCTACAATATAGGAGAGCCTACATGCAAAATATTAAGTTTCTAAATCCCACGATTTAAGCTATAGGTACGTGATATTATATTGTAAATAGACGTCCACTTCTGGACGTAGGTCTCTTGTAGGGACTTCCACTCGCCACGGTCTTGCACCACTAGAATCAAGGTCCTCCCTGCGTCTGGTTTGATGTAGCCTGTCCGCCTAGTAGGGAGTCTTCCAACGCTGCGCTTTCTGGTACGAGATCGCCATTCTAGCATCTCGGGGAACCAACGTCTATAAGTTTTTCAGTGTAACCTGCCCATTGCCACTTCAGCCTCGCTACCTGTTGAGCTATGGTGGATACCCTAGTTTTGCAGAGAAACTCTACAGCATAGCTCTCTCCATTGGACGCTGAGTGACTCTAAGCTTTCTTATGAGGCTCATATTTAGCGACCATATCTTTGGATTCTATCAGTCAGTCTGTCTATGCTCAAACTACCTCAGTGAGCCCTTCTACTCCTAAATATCTACGCATAAGTAGTAAGCACTAAATAAATAATAGTTTGCAAGCCAAAGTGTCCTTGTGACCTTGACCTTTAGGCGGGATGCACTGCATTTGCATATAAACTCTACCGACGGCGATGCGATTATGTCAAACTGGTTCTTTGACGCGGCTGGTTCTGACTTCTAAGACGCGCGTCGCGAAGTGTTATTGTTTGTGAGTCAAAATAACTTTAAAATTGCATAAGTATATACAAATCCGTGTACGCATCTGACCTTGACCTTAAGGATGCAGGCAGCTTTCAGCTCTGCATATATGTACCTAAGGTCTAAATACGACCGCGTGTCATTACCGCCAAACCAGTCCATAGACGCAATTGGTTTTCAAGACGCTCAGGGCGAAAAGTGTTGTCGTTTACGATTTATCGAAGAACGTAGAGGCGTTTTAGTATTCCGTAGTAAAACAAGAAACCCCTATGGTTTTTGCCAGACCTTCTGTGCACGTCCATCTGTCTGTGTAAGTTTCGTTTGTTTTAAAATAGGAGAAAATCGTAAGCGTGCTGTGGAATTGCCTCCGGGTTGATTCTAAAATATTTTGACTGAATTTGATTTAATTGAAATAGAGTTAGTAAAATGTTTTTTTTTTTTTTAAATTTTAAAGAAATTTCAATATTAAGAAGTTTTAGTTACTATAATGCATCTATCTATATTTTCTATACTAGGCAGTATTGTTAATATCCACCTATAAGAAATATTAGAGCATACAACTTTAAGAGTTTACAATATACACGTAATTTAAGTTAATAAGCAACTTATTACATACCTATAGTATTTAATTTATTTTAGTTTTTAATTTAATCATCATTTTTTTTAGTTTTAATTTAGATTTAAGTTTATTTTGTACAATTGTTAACTTAAATTAATTTACTTAACATGGAAAAAATAAAGCGTTATATGAATGTGTACGTTTGTTAATATGTAAGTACATAAAGATCTAAGTAGGTACCTACGTATAGTTATCTAACTGCGGTCTTAATCTCTAGTCAGGACTCAGGAGTAAGATTATCTTGATTTTAATGGCATGTGAAATGTATTATTATTATTAATAAAATGTACTTATATGAAATATTTTAGTTAGCTATTAAATTAGCAGTTATATTAGTCTGTAAAATAGGTAATTTTTATATATATTACACTGTACAAGTCTTTGGTAGGTAGGTATTATTGTCCAAAGTTTTAAATGGTAGCTAAAGGCTAAAAAAACAGTCAATGATTAATTGAGCTATTAAAATTAACTATATTTATTCGATACGTTTGTGTAATATACATTTTATTGATAAGTATCAGTATTAATAATGTTATACGTATATGAAAGGGTGAACTGACTGACTGACATCATCTAATCATAGTTTAAACCATAAGTCAAGATAGGGTAAGGGAACCGGATACCGTCCAATTAGAGGAGTTGCAAAGTTTGACAGGGTGACAATATATGTTCTTGTAAAAACCTAAAATGATAAATTGTTAGAATATACTTCTAATATAGTCTTTTTTTATAAAATGTGAGATTTAAAATAAAAAGTATACTTATTTATTTTTATTCTATTTAAAATACTAAAAATGCTGATTTCACCGGTTGCCGTCCACTAAACCCAGGTGCCGTCCACGTGTGCACCGGTTCCCATGCACTTATTTTGTGTGAATAAAACTATGTAAACGTGCATAATTTTGCACATCTATGTGTGAAATAAAAAGGCAACAATTATAGCATAATATTTACTAAGTATTTATTTTTAACCGTCATCAGAAAAAGGAGGAAGTGCTTAATTTGACGCGTATTTTCATTTTTGGCAATTTTACTTCATAGCTCCGTCTAATCTGAACCGATTTAAAAATTCTTATTCTGCCTCTTTCTTTTCTTTTAATACCTTTTAAACTTTCTAAACTGCTGAACGAACTGATTTTGACCACATGGGGTCAAAATCAGCTTTCTGGAGGCCCATAGTTTTTAATACATTTAAAATATAGTGGACGTAAACTAGTCCCTAACGTATATGTATGTGTATAAAAATCGAATTAATATAACAGATTCAATTTTTTTGCAAACCAGCTTAAAACTTGTTTGCACTGTTCTGAAGAATCTTATGCGTAGTTAAGATTAAAGATAAAAGATGAGATGAGTTGTTATGATGTTCAAGTTGGGACATAGATGCATATTTTTTGAAAGCGTGTTGTAATAATCCTATTTTTTAGCATTATCTAACAGTAGTCGGTTAGGTGGACGGCAAACGGGGGCCTGTCCAGTAACAGGAGCCCGGACCCTACTTGAAATGTGGCATCGAAAGTATTAAGTATTATGATATGTATAAATTATACGAGACAAATGTAAATGATATTTAAGTAAAAATGACTATAGTATTAATATGTATAACAATATAGTATACTTATGTTTGTTTTATTGTATGAGTAAATCTTTATTCATTTTACAAAACATATTACTACTACTGTGAGGCCCTGCCTCCCGAGGAAGTAAAAACGGTATTACAAGAGGCTTTGTTCTCTTAATACTTGTATGTATATGTTTTAGTTTTAAGTTATTGGTACACGAATAAATAAATAAGTACCTAAGTAGTATTATTCCAATTAATCATATTTATTCAAAAAATCAACGCGCTACGGTTTAAGTATAACGTGATCGTAAATATGTTACAAAAAAGCTCTAAAAAGGCTGTAAAGTTATTTTCGCTTCCAGCTTAAACTTGAGATAGCAATCTGTATTATGTATTTGTTTTATAGTCTTTAATGTAATAAAATTTAAGGGGAATATTTTTAACCCCCGACCCAAAAAGAGGGGTGTTATAAGTTTGACGTGTGTATCTGTGTATCGTAGCTCCTAAACTAATGAACCGATTTTAATTTAGTTTTTTTGTTTGAAAGGTGGCTTGATCGAGAGTGTTCGTAGCTATAATCTAAGAAAATCGGTTCAGCCCATCAGCTCTCTTCTAATTACTGTAACTTTCACTTGTCGGGGGTGTTATAAATTTTTTAATTTACACTTGTTATTATTTTGTAAGTATAAGGCTAAAACGTGATGTCGACTTTTGTGAAGAATTTTTGCAGGAGAGGTGACTTGGTGTAGATAGAAATAAAAGATATAATGTATATAATATACAAATATCTACATAACAAAGCTTGCGCAGTAATTAACATCAAACTCAGCAATTGTATTTTTTTCTATATAAAATATACTTCGCAAGTTTATAATATTTCTTAAAGGGCGGTAGAGTTATTGCTTATTTCGATGATTCAAAATTACATGGTCAGTCTATGCAATGTAACACTTGCTATGCATTTAATTTTTAATTACATAGTTTGTGATAGTGAAGAATGATCCAAAAGTCGATGTTTTAGTCTGATAAATAAAAGAGAAGTTGGAACTTAAAACCCGTCGCTATACCTAATCATAGTAAACAGTGGAAGTTATATATCAATTTATAAAAAAGTTTTACATAAAAATAATTCATCCAATAAGATTGCCCCTTGCATTTGTTAAAAATTTAAAAGTGGTTAAGTGAGATTAATCACCTATTTTCACCTATAAGGAGGTAACAAATTATTTAATTTATAAATAAAAACAAAGTGATTATTATGAATATTTTATTTGATATTCACCTTTGATTTAACCTTTATAAAAACTATTGGAAAAACTAGTTTGCAATTTTACCACCTACACGTCATGTAGGTTTTAGAGAAGTTAGGTCATTCCTTAATATGAAACCTACCATTATTTATTATTACTTATCCTTTATTAGATATCTATTTAGATTAATTATATTGGAAGATCTTTCCAGTCATTTGATAATTGTGTCTTTTTACTATGAGAACTCTACTGTTTATTCAAATTAGATCAACTCTAGATTTTTTTATTACCGTAGGAATTATTATGTGGTTTATTTATTTCATAAACTGCATTACTGTTTAATAATAGAGTGATCAGTGATTCTTCTTTAACATAAGCTGATGTCAATAAATGGATTAAGATTTATTGCTTGGTGATAAAAGTTATTCTTTGTACAATTTGATTTAGTTTTATTTTTCAAATTTAATTTTAAACGTTATTAATAACTTTTATTTTTGTGTTCAAATACAGAATGATATAAACCTTAATAATTATTACTGAAAGAAAAATATTTCTGAAATAATTCATATTAGAATTAAATTTTTATACTGTAACGAGAAAAACGCTCATTAATATGTCCTTTTTTAGCATTTTAAACGATTTGCTCGTTATTAGAAAAAGCGCGCGCTGTTTTCCAGAAATTCTTATTAGCCTGAAAAGAAAAATGGAAAATGGTGGCATTTTTAATTTAGAACGAGATACGCACCTGTATGACAATAATCTTCTAGATAGTGCCTCGCCGCCCGCTGCACGATGGAGTAGTACAAGCTCACAGAAGAAGCAAGCGCCATCTCGACTTCTGCCGCCTTCTGTCTACTTCTATCCGTCTGTCGGTGCTACAGTTTCTTGGTTGTGTGTTACAGTTTCATTTAGAAACGAAAAGAACTCATAAGAATCAACTTAAACCGTTTCAACTGCATTAGTTTGTGAAAAACTGAGGTGTAAAAAAATCAACGAACGTAATAAAAAATGAACCTAGTTTTGAACTGCGTTTAGTTGCGGTTGACGGAAATTTTGCCGAAAAATGTTTTTTGTTGTCGAAAAGTACCACGGTGTTCCATTTTGTTTAGGGTCCGAAATCACAATTTGGTGCACATGGCGCGAAGTTGAACCGCCGTCCGAATGTGTACGCGAAACGAAACACGTGAACAAATGTAATAAAATTAAATAACGTGGGTGATGCGGGCGGCGCGCGCCGCGTAGTCAGCGAGACTGCCGGCCGAAGCTGTTTTTTTGCTTCCCCTGCGAGCGGGATGCTGAAACATGTACGGATAAGCCGATCCAATTTATTAACCGATTTTTTTAATCAAAAAATTAATTTTATTAAAAAGTCTATGAATAACTCAACTTTTTGACTAATTTTTTACTCCTGCACTCTTATGTGAAAATTGCATAAATTTTGTGGAATAACCCTGATCCTTTTCTACAACTTAATAGGTACTTACATTAAATATACAAAATATTTAGATAAAATATTTTTACTGTTAAAAATAAGTTAAACTGGCAAAGGAATACTATAAGGGTAAACAAGAAACATAATTAGATAATATTCTAATTAGATTCGTATTAGCAAAACAATTCGCATTATGGCGGCGAGTTGAAAAGGCGGGAAAATAAGTTTCCCGCCGAGTCGTACCGTCGTACCCTGCTCTCGAGACATGCGTACAAAAGTCTACGGCCACTTTGATAAGGAAAACCGTTTTTTTTCTTCACGTTACTAAGACAGTAGAGTAGAGAACTTTTTAATGGTGACTCACATCTTAGTTTACAGGAAAATGTGGTGTTGCGTTTATCATTTTTTGTAGAGTAAGGTAACTATGATGGTTTTCGTTATTAAATGGATTTGCTCGGCTAAGATGCTGGGAAAAAACTTAACATGAGAGGGTTTTCCCTATTCTTTGTCTGCATTTTGAACGTACCTACACTTTTATGTAGCAAAATAATAATTAAAGTGAAAATATCATATAGAGTCGTTATAAATAAATAAGTTTATTAAGTAGATATAAAAAACATGCAGTTGCAAAGATGCATGCATGTACAGTTCAAATACAAAGTTCATAAAAAATATCTCAATTTTTTTTGCGTCCGTTATTTCAAAATCAAAAATCAAAATCAAAAAATAGAATTATTGTACAGTTTTTGTTTGTCCGATTTGTTAGATTTGAAAGATGATATAGTGGTGATAATTAATTACGTGAACTTAAAACTAAAGCTACGAGGGTTCCAGGGTTCGAGGGTTTGGAAAGATTACCTAATTATTTATCATAACAGTCTCAAGATTAAGGAAAGGCTTATCGGTCGTCAACATAATCGGACGCTTCGCAATTATGATGAAACCCTTTAAAAACGATTCGCGTAAAAATAAGGAAAAAAAATGAGAAAAATGTTCATCAACGCGACACGACACCCCTCTACCCTCCGACCCTCTCCCCCGCCCCGGGCGGCGGGAGGTGCGAGCGGAACAGAGATATACACACATATACCCATACCCTTCGCTGCATCTCGCGCCGCAACTTTAGTACGGAAACTACCCGCGCTGCGCATCATAATCCTCAAAATCCAAAAGTAACATCCCATAAATTGTTTAAAGGAATTTCAAATTTATTTCAATCGCATACGGTTAATATTTGTGTACTTAAAATGTTGCACGTTGCGTGTTGTCGCGCTGAAGTTTCGGATTCTTGCAACTGTAGGCACACCCACACGCAAACGCTAAGTTTAGCCCTTATAGGGACGAGGTGCACTCACGCACACATACAAAACTTCGTTGTGACTTATGCTGGTGTGGGTGATTCGTCGGTGTTTGCGTACAAAAGTTCGTATAGAAGTTTTCGGTAGACCTTCTTTGTGTCGGTGATTTTTTTCGTGGAGTTTTCTATGTGTGCGCGGGTCAGTCGGTATTTTTTTCAAGTTTTTCTCTACGCACACACCCGTGTTGTGTTTGTATGGTTGTGGTTCTATGTGTGGGTAGGACCGCCGTCCTTTGTGCCGGGGATTGTAAAAAATGTCGTATTGGATTCTAGCTGTGCTAATGAATGATAGATAGAAATGGTATTGGTACTTCTACACTCGAAAATCTGATGCGGAATATTCAAGTATGATGTTTTTTTGTGCATACGCCGGCTGCTCTTTTTGAATATAGAAATTTTCAGATTGAATTTGCGCTCCGGCGTGCATTTTTCCCAATGGAAGTGATTACTATTTGAGTGGGGTTTTTTAATTTGATTAAAAATTCGAGTGCCTTTCATATGCGCCATACATGTTCCGTGATCAATTTTTTAAATGAACCAAAATTATTAATAAATGAGACGGCTCTACGTAGGCAGAGATCTAGATACCTAGATATTTGTTTTTGTTACAGTTAAAATCCATTCTCTTCAGGTAAATTGTTCTACAACAAGTTCTAACTGAAAGCTTTTGCAACAACTACTTAAAAACCATATTAGTGCAAAAAATAAGCACGTACCTAGGTAGTAGGTAGGTACTTATTGATAGATGCAGTCTAAGGTGTCTATGACTGGACTGCATAGCCAACTGCAAAATTGCAATTGGGATGCAGTTGTATGCAGTTGACAGAACTGTCTCGCAACTGCCGATCTACTGCGCACAGCTGCAGTCATAGCCTCCCACGAGAGAAAGTGGCAAAGTGAGAGTTGGCAGACAAGGACTTAGGATTTTATTACCCGTAGGATAATTACATCCGTACTAATATTATTAATGCCAAAGTGTCTAGTCTTAGATCATGTGCAGTTCTAGTTAATCAAAATATAAGAAGCGGGGATACCTTAGACCATCATAATTTCAGCCCATCCATCGTCGCCGTGCGGGGCCACTACTAAGTAGGTAACCATAAGTTATGAAATTAAGAAAGTAAATAAATATAACGCCAAAAACTTTAGGGTGGAGCACTTTTTTGCAATTATTTAGGTAGGTACTTATTAGATGAACAAAAAAGTGTCAGTTATAATTTAATTCAATAACTGAAAAAAGACAAGACCAAATATTGTAAGTACCTACTGCGTACCTAAGCATCTTATTCTTGGACAAAATAAGACATATTTAATACCTTAATTGAATGCAGACCCGATTTCGTACGGACAACAACAAAATAATAGAGCCTATAATAGATGCATACCTACTACATTATATTATGTACTAGAGGATGCCTGCGGCTTCGCCCGCGTGGAGTTCGGTTTTTTGAAATCCCGTAGGAACTCTTTGATTTTCCGGGATAGAAAGTAGCCTATGTCCTTCCTCGGGATGTATGCCAAGTCTGTACCAAATTTCATTAAAATCGGTTCAGCGGTTGGGCCGTGAAAACGTAGCAGACAGATAGACACACTTTCGCATTTATAATATTAGTATTGATAAGTTTGAGCGAATACATTTTTAACCGACTTCCAAAAAAGGAGGAGGTTCTCAATTCGTCGGGATCTTTTTTTTTTTTTTTATGTATGTTCCCCGATTACTCAAAGACCCCTGGACCGATTTGGAAAATATTTTTTTTGTTTGAAAGGGTATACTGTGCAGGTGGTCCCATATAAATTTGGTGAAGATCTGATGAATATCTTCGGAGATGGAGAACAGAACTCCTCAATGGATAGGAGCAAATTGCTCGCGATCAGTGTAATAGCTTAGTAAACAGTAGGGTTTTAACTGGGCACAGCATATTATAGTACAGTAGGGCCACTAAAAATTGT
The DNA here is from genome assembly GCF_905333055.1 of Maniola jurtina. NCBI lineage: Eukaryota > Metazoa > Arthropoda > Insecta > Lepidoptera > Nymphalidae > Maniola > Maniola jurtina. The sequence continues at coordinate 2,529,500 of NC_060037.1, read as the reverse complement.
GAAATAAAAAAATTTCAAAAGAAAAATAAAACCGACTTCAAAAACGACAAACACTAAAAAGTAAAAAATAACTTTAGTTTAGCTACACGTGTAATGCACCTAGGTATGAAGTCGGGCGAGCTTCACTCTTGGATTTCTAATTTTGTTTTAATATGCTCGCTCGACTTCATACCTAGGTGCATTACACGTGTAGCTAAACAAAAGTTATTTTTTACTTTTTAGTGTTTGTCGTTTTTGAAGTCGGTTTTATTTTTCTTTTGAAATTTTTAATAATAATTAAATACATTGGTAAGTATAGTTATTTTGTTCAAATACAACTTTCTGTAACTTTTAGCTTAAAGGGAAAATGTCGGTGTTTTACAAATTTTCATTGATTTTTATTATTATTGGCACCTAAGCCTTTATGGATTCCAGTCCAACCCCTTGCCCATTTATACTAATATTATTAATAAGTGAAGTTTGTTAGTTTGTATGTAGGAATATAGGTAATCCACAGAACTAATGGTGCTTCCAAAATCAATGAATGTACCGATTCTACAAATTCTTGGATCTTTAATCCGTTGATCTATTAGAGCTTTTATTCGAATATCTTTATATCGAGACATGTCTAGACAAAATCATCACTTCAAGCACCACAAACGTAATGTTAACCACATGATTAAAAAGAACAAAATCTCGCGCTTTTTTTTTTGCCGACACTACATGTCCAGTTTAATTTAAATTGGATAGCAACCTTCGAATGCACTTCCTCAATTCTCTCCGCTCTCTTTGGCAAAGCTTTAGCAGGTAAGGCTCTAACAAACAGAACGCGTGATAGTAACATGTACGCAGCTCCAAGCCTAGAAATTGGAATGGTATAAATAAAGGCGTAATCCACGTCACACGCTGTATTTGAGAGCTTTTCTGAAAAAAGCAGTGTTGCAGAATTTAGGTACTGTAGATAGAACGACAACAAGTTGCAGCAGCAGTTAAGGAGGTGGTCCATTGACCAGACATATTTCTATGGTTCCGTAGTAAAACAAGGGACCCTTACAGTTTTATTCAATCCGTCTACCGGTCTGTCTGTTGCCTTTTTACAGCCTATCTGCTTAATCGATTTTTACGCAATTTAGTACACAAATAGCTTGCATCCCGGAGACGGACAAAGATTTTTTTATCCCGGAAAATCAAAAATTCGCATATGATTTTTGAAAACCTAAATTCACACAAACGAAGACAGCATCGTCTAATAATCATCTAATAAACATCAAAATGAATCCTGCCATGCAGCACAGATTTACACAATACTGAATAGTACCTTACTGGTACAAAAGGCTTACTCTACAAAGAAGTTTAAATAAATAGCGACTCTTGTTACGACACAATAAAGTACAATTCAGCGCGCACAGAACTGCGATCTAAAGTTTAACAAACGGATCACTTTCTATCTTACAAACTATTATCTCTTATATCTCTCTTTCTTATGAGATCGAAGGAGATAGGGAGCCACAGTAGACATAGGGTCCCGTGACAAAGTGAGCCTGGCCTGCTTGCAGGGCTATCACGTCACGCAGCCGCCTCGCGTTCAATATGTTGCAGCCTTTACACGCGTTATATAAACGTCACAACTCACAAGCCACAATCTATGGCGACCACAGGCAGATTCGGGCAAATCACCATGGCTCTACATTCGACCACACTATTTACTTTTCACTTTTATTGACCAGTGTAACTTGACACTTGAATGTAATACGTCATGCTTTCTTTACACGGTTGAATTGAAGTCAATTCAAACCAGAATCATCAAAGAACCAAAAGCCAATATGCCACCGGCATTTGAGTTTTGTTTCATTGAAGCAAAGATAATTTTTTATGATCTTTTAGGCCTTCCCTTACCCTCCTTAGAAAATCGAAAACTACCTACTGACTAAAACAGGTAGTAACTCTATAAAAACTAGGAAATTATAAAGTCCCCAGATATGTTCATCCTCGGAATGCAAGATATCTGATGCGTACCAAGTTTTGTCAAAATCGGTCAAACGGATGGGCCGTGAAAGCTAGCAGACAACAAGTGTAAATTAAAAATTTATAACACCCCCGACAAGTGAAGGTTACAGTAACTAGAAAAGAGCTGATAACTCTTAAACGGCTGAACCGATTTTCTTGGACTATTTCGCGCCTACGATCCAAAGTATCTGAGTTTTCCAAAACATCATTTTCAAATAAATAGTCAGTATGTAATAAATACATCAGTTTGTAATAAAAACATCAGTTTCAAATTTCATGCAAATCGGGTATTTAGGAATCCCGTGGGATCTCTTTGATTTTCCGGGATAAAAAGTAGCCTATGTCCATCCCCGGGATATAAGCTAACTCAAAATCGGTTAAACTGTTGTAACTGCCGTGAAAAGGTAGCAGACAGACAGACAGACGGACACACTTTCGCATTTATAATATTAAGTATGGAAGTATGGATTTAAATCAAGGCATCCTTTTCTGCATGAAACTTTGTAAAAAGTAGGTATTTTTTTTAAAGTTCTTTCACTTTGTACACAACTTTGCATAATATTATTATTGGTAAAGGTGGATTGTGGTTGACTATTTATTCGGCGGCTGCAGAAGCTCGCTTGCTTGGCGACCGAGTGGTCGGACCTGTTGATATGTAAATAGATACTGTATGGAAATCCCGCGCCAAGGTCGCTTTAAGCCAAATCAGAAAAGCTCTGCATTTATTAGTAATTGTAATACTTTTTTGAAGTAAAACTTTAGGTGCACTTTGACTCGTTTTTAAAAAAAAGTGTTCATGAGCAAAATTAGTATATTTTCAACTTTCAAAGTAAGATTACTATACCAAGTGGGGTAATTATGAAAGGGCTTTACCTGTACATTCTAAAACAGATTTTTATTTATTTTTATGCACAATAGCGTGCAAAATGTCGAAAAAAATACGACTGTAGTACGGAACCTTCGTTACGCGAATCTGACTCGTACCTAACCGGTTTTATAGGTATAGGGAGATAGAATAGATCAATATTATGCGATTGATTTCACGGGCGCGTTTTCCACACTAATATTATAAGGGCGAAAGTTTGTGTATATGTGTGTATGTGTGTGTGCACTAAAGAGCTCCCACGGGATTTCGAAAAACCTAAATCCACGCGGGCGAAGTCGCGGGCATCGGCTAGTTATCTATAAAAGCCTATATCAATTTGCCTACATGGATGGCCAAAAGTACAGGTCTGGTGATGTTGGTTATAAAACTTGGTTAGTCGTGCTTGGTTACGCCGTCACTACATATCGTAAGCTAGTTCGAGAGGGCCCACTCTAACTAATGATATGCATTAGCCTTGGTATATTAATCTTCCAAATACTATGTTATTACGTCGAAGCGAAAAATAGAAAAAAGGGGTCAGTAACTGGACCGAAAGTTCAGTAGCGAGCTTCGAATTGTTTAGTAATAAGTACCTACGTTTATACGTAAGCCGTGATAGGCTAGTGGTTAGGACGTCCGCCTTCTAATCTTAGGTCGGGGGTTCGATTCCGTGTACGCCCATCTCTAACTTGTCAAAGATTATGAGCGTTTTAAGTAATTAAATATCACTTACTTTAAGGGTGAAGGAAAATGAAACGAATGTCTTTAGTAGAATTTTGCATTTACTTTCTTTTCAAGTAGGTATTACACTTTGACTTAATAAATATGAAAACAACTTGTTTAAAAAAATATAAAAACAGGACTGCACTGACAAAAACGAATTTAAAAGTAGCTTTTTTCACATTTGAAAATATGGTGCCATGCAGCCACCATACTGAATTTTTTTTTTGCAGTCAGTGTCACTTGGAATGGTGTAAGGAATGATTTTTATCTGTTCAGGCATTTAGAAGTTATGGTGGAATACAGAAATTGACTAAAACATTATATTTCTTTTTTTACGCAGCCGTATACTAAATAATATCAAAAAGAGTTTACAGGGTTTTCCGAACCTTTCTCGGTATCCTAATTTTGATAAATCTCCCTACGTACGTCGATAGGATAGCCTACACGGACTTTTAGATCGTCTAAGTTTTATTTTGGTGCCTGTTAGCTATTAGGCAGAGTAGTTTGTGTTATTATTGGCCGTACTTTTTAATTACTCCTATACGATCCATCCTTCTTTTGTAAAACCGTGGGAAAACTATTACCTTAACTAGTTTTCATATTTTCCTGATATTTTTGACACATCTATTTAAAAGCACTGGAGTCGTTTATCATTTTCATAGTAAGTGAGAAAATATTAATTAATATCCGAAGCACAGAGTAAAGATACGATAACTATACTACTTAGCTACGTCGTAGCTTAGCAGTTAGAGCGTCGGGCGCGAACTCAGAAGACGCAGGTTCGATTCCTGCCGGTTTTGTAATTTTTGATATGTAAGTATTTAAAAGTTATTTTGAAATTTCCTTGTAGTGTAGGTAAAAACATTAATATAAAAATTATAAAGATACAGAATTCTTACTCAAAAAAAGTCACTATCCATAGCTATATATTAGTAAAATACAGAAACGTTGCCTGCAATTTAATTTATGAAAAGTAAAATTACTCTTTGCTTTACATCAAACGGTTTAACACGCTCGTTTTTTTTCTGACGTATTTTTTCAAGCTAGTGGGTTTAAGTTTCTCTAGACATCAACGTATCTATAATGCAGGAGCGCGCACACACTATAGACTTTTTTTTTCAACAGGTACATATTTTATTGTTATGTGATTAGTCTCACTTGCCTCATTTTTTGTTTTTTTTTCCCCAATCTAACTTATAGTCATATTTATTTTATCACAAGCTGATAACTTTAGTAAAATGCCTTGAATTGTAACCTGTTAGGTGTCCTAAATAAATACTTTTTTTTTTCTCTCTCGTCTGGCTTTACAAAGATTAGCCAATGTCAAGTTTGTAGTTATTTGTAACAAGTTAGTTAAACTATACAAGTATGAACCCCGTCTGTGCCGGCGCTCGCCGACATTCGCACTGCACCCCCTTAGAGCGCTTCCCAAAAAAAAAAAACACTCCAAAAAGGAAGAGCACGCCCGCCGGCTAACACCAACACAGACGAAATCCAGATAAATACTTACGACTCAACGAGTATTATTTTTTATAATTAGTATAATTGACTTCATGTCCATACAACAAATCTCAAAAACTCACGATAAAGGCATGAGTTCCCTCCAATATGTAAATATTCTACCAAGATACCTAATGTACAGAATAGTTATTACTATAGAGGAATCAGCGGATTGTTTTTTTCTACCCAGGTGTTTATCTTAGAGTGCTTGAAAAAAGAGGAATCTAATTCATAGCTTTTACGTTAGGATGGTCCATAATAAACTCATCTGGTTGTCTTAATAATATAATAAAATAATAATAATATATTATGTTCTTTCCTATCGGTCGATGTGACAAATATAGGCACATAAGGCAAAGTGTTTTGTGGTCTTATCCACAAATGTTTGCTGCCCCAAATTCACTTTAGGTTCCTTTACAATACCGAAAAACACACAGACTTCTGACATAATTGTCATATGTACTTAATTTTCCGCAAGTGTGCGCACTTCTTAAGTGCAAGACGTAGTTCCGAAAGCGCAATTATTCTGTCTATTGTACGCGCGCGGCACTGAAATAGACACATTATACACCTAGTACTAGGTACGCTGGAAGAGTAGTGTCATAAAAAATCACAGTTTTCAGGGTTCTGTACTTGAAGGGTGCCTAAGCTACGGGTCCCTATTACTAAGACTCCATTATCCGTCCGTCTATCTCCTGTATCTCGTGAACCGTAATAGGTAGAGAGTTAAAATTTTCATAGTCGGTACTTATGTGTATTTCTATAACCAACAAATACTAAAAATTTCTAAATGACAAGCCATAAAAAAGTGTTATTTCTTACATGATGGTACGGAACCCTTCGTGTGCAAGTCCAACTCACACTCGACCGATATTTTTTTGTGCCGATTTGACGTGCCCCACCGAGCGTAGGTACAGCCTATCTACTTTGTGTGATGGTGTTCGTGTTGCCACTATGTTGATAGATGTCTCATCAGTAACATTTAGTTCCGAGTACGTTCACATGACGCTCACTGCTGCTATCAGCGCCAAAATATCGAAAATCAAGTTGCATTAAACAGTTGGGCAATTTCAATTCTAGCGTACTTGTTTTAGTGAAGGTCAGTGGCGCGCGGTCATTAGGCGAGTGTTTTTGTTTAGTCACTAAGCTCATACTCGTGTATAGTTAGACTTTAGTTTAGTGCTCTAGAATCCACACCGTGACGATATAATTTGTGTTTACTTTAAAAGTTCCAGATATCTATGTAATTGGGGATTTTGATCTGCATATACAATATTATACATTATTTTATCTAACTACCTGTCTATGTTACTTATATTTTTTTAATTAACTATTTCTTTGATAAATAATAAAGTACATAATATAATATAACGTATATATTTATTATTTATGCCTACATATTATATACGTTTTTAATGAAACAAAATTCCCAAAATGATATGACTAGTCATATTATAATAGCAAAAATATCCACAAAATTAAAAAAAAAAACTTTGTACCTGTTCCTCTTTTGAAATAATTGTCAGAAATTCCAATCGAAGTCCGGGCGGATCAGCTTGTTGGTAGATTATTTGTTTAAGAATGTAAATATCGTAGTATAAGATTCTATTTAATGAAGCATGTCTTACTACAATTTGGCTGTCTTGATGATAGACTGCAGTCAAGCGTAACCTTGAGAACAATAAAAATCTATCCATGACCTCTAAAAAAAAGGTTAAAGCACATAAAAAGCTTTAAAGAACGAATAAAAATATTCGGGACTACACTCTGGTTACAGCTAAGTAAAGTTCATCTATTGAAAGGCTACGGAGGAGTAGAAACCGAGAGTGGAAACCCAAGGACGCCTGGTTCTACCCCGATGCTTTCTCACTTGGTTTAAAATTTATTTTCCCTTCATCATCATCGTTTCAGCCTATGGAAGTCCACTGCTTGCAAAACCACCCCACTATGCCCTCAAAGTTTTTGATCCGGTCAGTGCCTTAGCTGACATCGTAAGAGCATTAATCGGAGAAGCTTCTCGGAGAAAAGCGTAAACGACGAACTTCCCAACGCTGACGTTCTTAAGTTCTTAAGTTTTTCACTTGTCTCTTGTCTCACTATAAAGCTCGCCTATTGATAGGCTACGAAGGCGTAGAAACTGAGAGTGGTCCCCTCAAGGACGCCCGCTCCTACCCAATGCTTCCTGACGCGATGTAAGCCTCATATTTTGTTCTCTAAGCCTCGTGTAGTAATTTTTTGTGGAATTTGTACGGTCTCTTTCACGAGACCTATAGAAAATTTGATTGGGGTATGCAATCGTTAATTCAGCTTGCTACTACAACTGTTTAACTGTGGCTTCTTCATTTTTCTGTTAGTAAAATTAAGAGACCAGTATTTCCACACTTACGTGGTCACAGCCTCGTTTAGATATACAAAATAAATAAATAACTTCTACTAAAAACACTTAATTTTAATAAGTTAAATAATAATGAGGGCTTCGGATCTTATAAATTTCAGAACTTAGAAAATAATTAAATCTACGATATTAGGCCTGGAATCATCTGTTAGAAATTTTATTCCAATTAATATGAATAAAATGTTAGTAAAAAGTTAATTGGGCTAGAAAATAATCAAGCTTGTAAAGAGAACGTGCGTGTTGAAATATTTGTATTTGTTAGAAAATAAATCTCTTATTTACTTAGGTACTAAATACCTACGTTAAATAACAATCCAAACAAATCCTTTCAGCCTGTCGACTCGTATAGTCGACTAGGAGAGTTGACCGCCGCTAGGCTACGCGGGCGTAGAAACCGAGAGTGGACCTGCAAGGACGCCCGGTCCTAAAGCGCTTCCACGCATGGTCCAAGTCATGCTTGTTAGTAACAGCGTTTTTCCAATTTTCTTTCTAAACAAGTAGTACAAATATCTTCAGTCTACCGATTCATAATACAGTCGGCTAATAGAGTTGACCGCCGCTAGGCTAAGCGGGCGTAGAAACCGAGAGTGGACCTGCAAGGACGCCCGGTCCTAAAGCGCTTCCACGCATGGTCCAAGTCATGCTTGTTAGTAACAGCGTTTTTCCAATTTTCTTTCTAAACAAGTAGTACAAATATCTTCAGTCTACCGATTCATAATACAGTCGGCTAATAGAGTTGACCGCCGCTAGGCTAAGCGGGCGTAGAAACCGAGAGTGGACCTGCAAGGACGCCCGGTCCTAAAGCGGTTCCACGCATGGTCCAAGTCATGCTTGTAAGTAACAGGGTTTTTCCCAATTTCTTTCTAAACGAGCAGGTACAAATATCTTCAGTCTACCGACTCATACAGTCGGCTAGTAGAGTTGACCGCCGCTAGGCTACGCGGGCGTAGAAACCGAGAGTGGACCTGCAAGGACGCCCGGTCCTAAAGCGCTTCCACGCATGGTCCAAGTCATGCTTGTTAGTAACAGCGTTTTTCCAATTTTTTTTTCTAAACAAGCAGGTACAAATATCTTCAGTCTATCGACTTGTACAGTCGGCTATGAGAGTTGACTGAACCAGAAGTGAGCAAGGACATCCGATTCAAGCTCAACCATACAACATTATGACATGAGTCACATTAATTTTGCATAATTACGTGATTATACTTAATTTATTCTCGGGTTAGGCTAATAAGCTAGCGCTAGTTAGGCTATGCTACAGGGGCGTAGAAACCGAGAGTGGTCGTGCGAGGACGTCTTATCTTAGTCCAGTATGTGGAATACGTGTGTGGTTTTTGTGGCGCTGAATATAACAAAAACTCTCTGTATATTTTTTAATGTCAATAATAATAAATAAATAAAATAAATAAATAAAAAATAAATAGGTAGGATTTAAATCATATTTAGTAGGTATTTGTTATAACTACAGATTTATAAAATACAAGACTCGCGACTTCGTTCGCGTGGATTTAGGTTTTTAAAAATATCGTAGGAACTCTTTGATTCCCGGGTAAAAAGTTGCCTAGATGTCAATTTGCGCGGGATTTTTAAAAAACCTAAATCCACGCGGACGAAGTCGTGGGCATCATCTAGTCACAAAACAAGTCTACAGCAAGTTTTTACATACATAGTACATTTTTATGTAGCTAGTTTACATAAAACCATAACCCCCATATTCTGAAATGATCTGCCTCCAACAAATATTGTCCCAGCATGAATTCGCGGTGCGTGTCCGATGTTCACACTTTCTCAGCAAACAGCGACCCCTGAGCTGCTAAACAGTAACCTTCACACCATCTCGAAGACGCCTGTCTCTGTTTGTGCAGTTTTTGTTCACGTTTCCCGGAATTGTGTGTAAACATTTATCCAATAAATATTCGTAAGAGTAAAATTACTGAGCTCATAACCCACAGAACAGCTGCAGATAGGTACTAAGTTGCTATCTGTCAACATTTCAGTTCAGTAACGGCCGAAATTAATAATAATCAATCTATCTGTAATCTGTCGATAAGTTGCTTAGCAATGTTGTTACTCGACAAAATTCTTTTTGACAATAACAGCGTTGCTAAACTTATCGACTAGGTAAAGATAGATTGAGCATTAATTTTGGCCGTAAGTCGTATTCGATAGACAGGTGCAAAAATAGATAAACTAGCGACAGCCCGCGGCTTTGCTCCCATAAGAACTTCAAAAAATCATGCCTTATTCCTTGCTTACATTATAATGCATACCATAAAATTGAAAAGTAAAGCCATGGAGGTCTGCTTACTGCCGTGCCTTATATACGGTTGCCAGACAGGGAACCTCCTTGCAAATACCTGTTCAAAGGTTTCCTCCTCAGTACACTCATGATCGTACTGGGTGTTATTATGATCCTCAATTGATAAATTGGATAAACATATTATATCGCTGTACTCTCGCTTCTTGGACCAAGACACAAACTTTGCGAGAGTGTGTCTCGCTTTCTTACAACGCTTTGCCTCCCCAATGCATACTTACTCGTATGTATATGCGTAAGGAGCATACAGGCTGTTATTAGCATATTCCTCATTAGCAATGTAGTGGCTGTAATGTAGCTTGTCAAAATTTTTATCACTAGAATAAGCTCAATTCTAGATTATTTTTGCTACTTTTATTTTGTTGTATAGAAGCAGGCGTTACTTTGCCGAAATCCATGATGTACAAGCAACCAAAAGTTTAATTTGCTATCTTCAGCTGAAACATAAAATGAAACTGAAACGGTTTTGTTAGCTGACAAATTTTTGTTGTTTCAATCAATAATTATTCTAAATCAATAAATTGTTGTCAATTGGATCTCGGGTAGAATAAACTAAGGACAGTTGTTATTGGACTGTCAATTAGATTTAGAAATTAATCATAAGTAGAAGTTAAAGCTAGAATAATATTACTTATTAGCCCATACGCTAAATGGTAATAGCAATAAAGCTTGTATTATATGATGGTGCTTTATAGTAGGAAAAAAGTTAGATCTCGGTATTCTTGCTCCTTGGACCAAGACACAAAGTGTGTGAGAGTGTGTCTCGCTTTCTTTCAACTTTTTGCCTCCTTTGCGCACACATGAGAGCACAGGCTGTTATTAGCATATTTCCTCATTAGAATGCAGCGTCTTAATCAAGTTTTGTAATTGGGAATTATGAATTTTAATCTCCATAATGGATGTGTTAATGTATTGTTTGAAGATGTCTGAAAAGTCTTTAAAAAATAACTCTTTTATTGTAGTAGACAAAAGATTTATATAATCTGGTATTTTTAAAATTAAGCTTTGCTTACATTCTTTATGGCTTGTATTGAATTCAACTCCCCCTTTGGTTTAGTGGCTAGCTTTTTAGCAGCGAATCTTGGAGTGCTAGGTTCAATTTCTGGTTCATATCAGAAAAATTAATAAGTTTTTCTATCAATAAATTCTGAAAAACAACCCAGAATTTAGAAGTTGGCATGTTATGCCCTTGTGCATCGAAGAGCACGTAAAGCCGTTTGATGTCTCTCCGGACATGTCGAATTGTTGTCCTATCCGATTATGAGGTGAGATAGATAATGTACATAATATGTTTGCATATAGACTTATGCACATAACCTAGTCTGGTATAATTAGTTCCGGAGATTACCTTCTACATCCAAATTCCAAACTTTACCTATTTATAAGATTAGTGTAGAATATATTATATATAAAATTTTAGTACTTATGTATCTAGCTATTTAGATTGCAATGAGAACGGGTTTTATTTCCGAAGAATATCTATTCACAGTCAACGAAATCTTAAAATCTATCTTGCCTACAACCTCGGATTTATCTTATCTAGATTCTAGGTACAGATTCGATTCTTAGGTCTAATTTCAAAGTTAATTACCCTTTATCCTTCCTCAGTCATCTCATTCAACTGCTAAGGAGAACCCATCCATCTTCGTCAGTGGCAAGACGCAGCTTGCATTAGCCAGACGTTCGGAGTAGCAACAAAAAAAGACATAGCCATCTCGCTTTTATCTATGTGAAATATGCTGATTTATACCTCCCTCTCTGTCTACCACTGAAATGATTCAGCAAGTTACAAAGAATGCAAGCTGGATACAATTTAATGGATTTTACACTTTAGTGTTTGGTTTTTAGGGTTGATATTAATTTGTATTGGTTGGTTGGAATTGAATTTCCTAAGCGTTAATGCTGAGTGCAACAATCTTTTTCTTATAAGATTTCTGCTGAAAGTGATCATTTATTATTATTATTAGGGATATTCTAATCACATAATTTCAATTTGATAATTTCCCGTAGCCAGACGAGGCGATGATAAATTTTCACAATAGCTTTTTAATTAAAAAAAAATCCCAATTCTGCGTTCAAAACGGTCTCCTGAAAAATTACCTATGTTTTTGTAGAGTAAGTATTTGTTCTTAACCAACCTACGTTTACGACCATCGAATTGATGGTTGATAATGGTGCTAAGTTGTAACCCTCAGACCACAAATGAGAGAAACTAAATTACTCATCTATGCCTCAGACAGACAAACACGACGAAACGATCGAACACATTTTTTTTGCACATTTCGCAGACTTAGGACACAAAGTTTTAGTAAGGTCATAACGCTTATAACAACAATATCCTTTCTAAGTACAAGTCGTCGCTCGAGTCGCCCTCGCCGTGACCGAGTCGAACCGTGGTCATATATTAAGGTTTCACGCGGAACAGGGATTAATGCATCATTCTAAACGCGTGTGCCCTAACTACTAGCGGGAATTTCGTAGAATAAACGCTTATAATAATAACAAGCTCATAAGCGTAAGTCTTCGCTCGAGTTGCCTTCGCCTTGACCGAGTCATAATAATATGATATTAACATTTCACGCGGAACAACTGTAGAGTACCTACTAGACAAAATGGTACAATTTTTTGATTGCTGATCGAAAATTGATGGGAGGGATAAGGAGGATGCTCTATTCATCTCAACGTTGCCACTAAGTATATTATAACTTTATCCAACTAGAATAGATACTTATTACGTAGGGTCACAAAATGAAAGGTCTGTTTAGCTTATGACCTGTAGTCTGTGGGACTGTTTTCTTACGCCCTGTAGTATGTGGGTTTGTGTATTTTATTTAATTTGATCGTTGCAAGCTTTACATCACGAAAGCTTCCGAGAATAACTTTGCAACACATTTTAAATTTCAATGATGGATTTTAATTGCTATATTTTCCTGTCTTCTTTTGCTACTGAGACAGTTACTGGTATTCTACATTTTTACGCTAACACTGCGGCCACGCGTCGAGTGCACTCGTCCCTCCCAGCGCGTCGCTGTGAAGTAGATGGATTACAGTCTTGAACATCGTCTGTATAACCATATTACACTTGTACTACCACCACTAGGTAATACATATAATATAAAGAATATAAGTAGGATGTACTCGTATATTATAATGGTAAATAATTTCAGTTACTTCAGTAAGTTAATTAAATGATTAAATAGCTTTCATCCCACGAACATAACAAAACATATTATTATTGAACTCATTACATACATTTTTATCCCAGAAAATCATTTTACTAGTAAATAAATATAAGATACCTTGATTCAACATAGTTTGTGCTTCGATGTAATAATTTATTGTCAGTCTGTTTATTCTTTTATACTCACTCGTTGTCGTTAATTATTATTTTATTAAATTTTAATTGATATAATATTATATGACAAACAGACAGACAACGAAATGATCCTATAAGGTTTCCTTTTTTCTCTGGAGATACGGTACGCTAAAAATCACCTGTAAATACTAGTAGTACCTACTAGTTACTACAAGTTGTACTAGTTTACTACAAGTATTGCCCAACAGTGGGACAAAACCCCGGCGCGGGGGTGGGACCAAGAACCTGTCACCAAAGCTGGAGTTGGAATAACCTTTTCAATGACATATTCGATACTTTTGTTTAGGTAGGTAGGTATACTTGGTACCTAATTGTAAAGGTCAAATTTCAAATTTATTTATTTCAACAAAGTCATACATCTTAATAACTTAGGTACCTACACCTATAATACTTATTTGTACACACAATACACAGTATGATACTGTGCACACAACTATTTAAACAAATAGTTGTGTGCTCACAGTTATAATTCTCCTATTCATTCCATTGTACACGAAACTAAAACTAAAATTTTTACTAAACTGAAATTAATAATAATACCTATTTTATCTAGGATATAAGTTTCGTGTACAACAGAGATAGATAGAATTGTAAAGGTGTCTTTAAATTAATTAATTAAAATGTCACTTTAGATAATATACTACAAGCATTTTAAGAGTGCGATCGACTAACTGGTTTTTATCAAGTTATTTGTTTTTAGGGTTCCGTACTTCAAAGGAAAAACGGAACCCTTATAGGATCACTATGTTGTCTGTCTGTCTGTCCGTCCGTCCGTCGTGTCTGTCAAGAAAACCTATAGGGTACTTCCCATTGACCTAAAATCATGAAAGGTAGGTAGGTAGGTTTATCCGTTCGTTTCGTTTTTCCTTTTGTGGTACGGAACCCCAAAAATTATTTAACTAAAAGATTTATTTACTTTCTGTAAAAGAGCAATTTTGTAATTTGTAACATGGATACCAGGGGTAGTTTGCCCAAAACACCCTTCAAGAAACTTAAAAGAAAATTATGGAATCGGTACCCTGGGACGTCATCCATTTCAAAAATTTCATCAAATCATCATAACAATATCATAAAATTAAATATTTTCCAAACTTGTACTTTTTCGACGGATTATAATAATGTGGCTGAAAGTAATACAGCACTATCTATTAGTGCTTTATGAAGATTTAAATTTCTGAAAGACCTGCATAGGTAGTAGATAGTATAATAGACAATGGTGTATATTAGACTAAGTTATATTTTTAAACAGATTAAGATAGATTATTTGGCTCGGGTACCCTAAGGTATCCATGTCCATGTCAAAAATTGCAATTCAACGGAATTGCGAAGCTGATAACGTTTAGGAAATGTTTTCTAATCTTGTACTCTTGTAGATGTAGTATAATAACGCGGCTGAAAGTGGTTCAACACCATCTGTTGAAGGTTAATGGTATTAGGTTTAGATTTCTGAAGATTTTTGCTTCACATTATAGCATCAGTGATAACATGGTGATAGCATGGTAGGTGCCTATAATAAACATCTTAACAAAGAATGGATTATGCCATCAATATTTTTGATACTTAAGTAGATACCAGTAGGGACACCGATATCCCAACAAAAAACTCAGCCGAGTATTCTTTTTAACCCCCGACCCAAAAAGAGGGGTGTTATAAGTTTGACGTGTGTATCTGTGTATCTGTGTGTCTGTGTATCTGTGTATCTGTGTATCTGTGTATCTGTCTGTGGCATCGTAGCGCCTAAACGAATGAACCGATTTTAATTTACTTTTTTTTGTTTGAAAGGTGGCTTGATCGAGAGTGTTCTTAGCTATAATCCAAAAAAATTGGTTCAGCCGTTTAAGAGTTATCAGCTCTTTTCTAGTTTTCTTGTAGAAAAGAAGGTTAGATAACCCTTAGGTTCATAATATTCAAGTGTCAATTGACAAATGTCAAGCTGTCAAGATAGACGTTGCCTAGATATACATAATTATTTATTTGAAAATGATTTGTCGGGGGTGTTGAAAATTTTTAATTTACACTTGTTGATATCACATTTTCAAAATATCACTTGGATTTATTAGAACTATCAAAGCTGTTAAACCTTTACATTGTACCTAATTTAATTTTGTAATTGGATTTTTCAATAGTTTACTTGCGTTTTTTGGAAAATTGGAACTTATTGAGAGATATCTCCAATGTACATATTAAATGTCTAGGGAACTTATTTTAAAAACATAAACAGTTGCCTATAAATGAATTACTAACACTGTATGCCTATCGCTGATTGCTACTCATAAGTTTACTTACTAGCCTTATTAAATTTTATAACTTGGTAAAAACTGTTAATTTTTGCAAAGGTGACCTAATTTTTTACGTAAAAATACTTGACTTCTGTGCTTTAGACGGAAATTTAGGTGAGGACGGGATTTCTAGGTTGGATTGAGATATTTATTTACTACCACCCATTCCAGTGCTGCCTTCTCAAATACCTTCCGCGAAAAACTGAAATGAAGCTTACATGTTTTTTTTCATACACAACTCTTTTTGGCTTTGAATATAGTAGCACTATACTAATCAAGAATTGGAGCCTACACAGAACAAATGGATACTAATATAATAAGCTAACCTGATTCCTAACAATGAGAGCAATGATAGCCCAGTGGTTAAGGCGTTGGCCTCCTAGTCAGGGGTCCAGGGTTTGATCCCGGGCACCCATCTCTACCTTTACGGAGCAATGTGTGTTTTAAGCAATTGATGAAGGAAAACAAACCTGAATGTACCTGAGACTTCTCCATAATGTTTTTAAACATGTGTGAACACACCATATAGGTACACCTTCGCTACAGTCCCCGTTGAATAGGAATAGATAATGGGGACAACGGGACTGATTTTTAATAATTTTATTCTAATCCCGCTGGCCCCATTAATGGGGACACGGTTAATGGGGCCAACGGGACTACACCAAATGCTGAACCGATTTTGATACAGAGACAGCTTGCATCCCATTAAAAGACATGGACTACTTTTGTCCCGGAAAATCAAAGAGTTCTAAATGCACATCATTATTTGTTTGGTACAGAGATAATTACCATCTTGGCGATGGACGACTGGACGTAGGCTATAACTTTTTGCCCTGGGTAATAAAAGAGTTCCTACAGGATTTTTGCAAAATCTAAATCCACGCAGACATCATCTAGTACTTAATAAGAGTAAAGTCTCCTTTCTCCAAAGAAGTAGAGATTCTAGACCCACCCGCTCCGCAGAAGAAGACAGGGGAGTAGAAGGAGGCATTATGTTCACCATCTCCCGCACTAGGAATTCGGTGTAAACCTGTGCCAGTTCAACGTCGGGACGTCTCAGTCGCTTGACGCTTACGATACGTGAATACCTGACGCGGACGGTACCGCTGGGTTTTTGTGGGTATGCTGTAGTATGCCAGTGAGTCCCACATACCCGCTTTTGTGCGGGATGCGTAACTGCATTTGTATCAGCGGAAAAAAGGTACTTAATAACCCTCAACCCAAAGAGAGGGGTGTTATAAATTTGACGTGTGTATCTGTGTATCTGTCTGTGGCATCGTAGCTCCTAAACTAATGAACCGATTTTAATTTACTTTTTTTTTGTTTGAAAGGTGGCTTGATCGAGAGTGTTCTTAGCTATAATCTAAGAAGATCGGTTCAGCCGTTTGAAAGTTATCAGCTCTTTTCTAGTTACTGTAACCTTCACTTGTCGGGGATGTTATAAATTATTAATTTACAGTTGTCAATAATCAATAAACGCTTGCAGTGTGTTGTTCCATGTTTGGGCTGCAACGCATAGATTTGCATCGACCTTGCCGCGTCCGGCCGACCGCTGATCTTGCTCTCTCGTAGCTTCTAATGAATATGTATCGAGGTGTTACTACTGATACTAGAGAGTTCACGAGTTTTCTTTCTTTACATTTTTTCTTTCCGCGACTTCGTTCGTGTGGATTTATGTTTGCCCGCGGGAACTCAGTAATTTTCCACGGTAAAAAGTAGCCTATGTTACTCTCCGTCCTTCCAACTAACTCTATGCCAAAAACCAAGTCGATTGGTTGCTTAGTGGAAGTGGCAATAGGCTGGGTACAGAGTTCGCAAGACCGATAGACGTTGGGAATTGGGATCCCAAGGTGCTATAATATAATGGTAATCTTACACTCGAAAGCGCAGTGTTGGAAGATCCGCCACTAGGTGGACAGACGATTTCAAACGAGTCGCAATGAGTCGCTGGATTCAGGCGACGCAATATCGAGGTGTATGGAAGTCCCTACAAAAGACCAATGCCCAGCTGCAGTAGACGTCTATCGGCTGATGATAATGGCGAAAGTCAGCTGTAGTACGCGACAGGTTGAGATGGCCATCGGGGTATGAGGCGGGGGGACGGCCTGCATACCCTTACGTCACCCGCACTATCCTGCATCGGGTTATCGCGGGGGCTGTGCGGGGCGTCCCCATCCCGATTGCGGTCTTGACTCTCGACCTGTCGCGCACCATAGTTCGATGTACTTAAGTACCTATTGAGCGGCCGAACAGAGACTAACTTCTAACTTTTGGTATCCAAATTGATATTTGTATAAATTATAGGCGATTGTGTGACTTCACCCGCTCGCGCGGCGGTACGTGGCGGCGCCGCGGGCGAAGCCGTGCGTCATACTTGCATTATAGACATGTCTGTCGCCGTATTGGACTAAAGGAAAACCTGCTTTTTGTTTGTCAACATTTCATATTATAAATACATATATTAGTATGCACCTTCACACAGCCTTGAGAATATTATGCAGAATTCTCATCAGGTTTCCTCATGATGTTATCCTTCACTATTAAAATAAGTGATATATTTTAACTCTGAAAAATAAGAGGTGCGTGCCCGAGATCTAAACAAACACCTTTTCGTTATAGGTGTCACCGACAGTCCTCTGTGTAAGGCCTGCAATTGCATGGAGGTCGATGAAGCACAAACGCATGTGCTCCTGGAGTGCACTGGCGTGGCAGAACAATACAGCACTACTTGGGATCCTCAAACTCAATCCATGAAGCCCTCGGCAATCTGGGCGGCTACTGAGCTTCTGGAGCGACCTTTGATGGCTGGATTGAAGACTTCGGCGGGGAGGAGCAACGCACGCACAACAGACGGAACCGTTTACTTGCGGAAACCAGCCCAGAGAGAAAAAAGAAAGAAAGAAGTGTCCGGGATCGTTACCCCGACTAGATGGATAGAAGGCCCGACGTCTTAACCACTAAGCTATCACCGCTTTATAATGTTATAGTATAGAAGTATGGATGTGGGCGTTATGAGCTGCGTGTACGTACATAGGTAGTAGGTAGGTACAATACCTACGTTGTGCTGTAGTACTATTGGGATATAGGAAATCGGCAGCGTGTTGATTTTGCCGATTAAGCGCAATGCGGATCTGAGGAGGGTTCCGTCGGGAAATAATTGATATTTTTTCATTAACAAACTAGTACAGCCAGAAAATGATTACTAGAGTCCTATCAGAGAAAGGTGTGCTAAATGTCAAGTTTGTAAAGCCCGCAGTTTAAGCTGACCTACGTAGTTTTATGTCGGTCGGTAGGCGAAAAGCACACAACAGTGTGCCTGTTAGTCACACCTACCTAACTATATAGATAACATTATAGGTAGGTATGTGTAGATAGAACAATATAAGCGTAGCAAGCCTATGTCAGCTCTATGCGAATAATAGGTTCGTGTACCTATTAAAATAAAGCTAGCCCAAGGAAGTAAGAGCAGAGTTTCAATTTGAGTTTAGAACATAATGAGTACGAAAACCGATTATGGGTAAGTAGTACAAGTAGGTACTATCAATCATGTGGCTTAGAGAAAACACAAATCTGTTTATGTTTCATGAAATAAATAGCCACGGAACCAGTAAGTACGTATACACTCACGCTTAGCGTTCGGTAATTTTTTTCGTCAATTGATTGGCTTCCGCAAACAGAGCAAATGAAGTCCGATTGAATTCGCGATGAGCTCTCACCAATTTATTTATGCCCATTCTGTGTATGTTATTACATAAGTATACGCACAGCCACGCTGTCAACGCTGATCCAGCGACGAATTGACACAAGTTTGATCCAGATAAATCACTAAACCAACGTACTTACCGACGACGGCAAACACGTTAAAAAAGAGTAATATTTCAATCAAAACATACTTTTTACAGATAATCTTTTATTAATTTTTCATGCCAATTTTCATGAAAGTCTAAGATTCGTTCAAAATACGTGAATAAATGGTAAAGGAGCGTGAGATTATCACCGTGCAGATGTATTGTATAGTCAAACATCAGTACATGTTATTGTAATTCCCGTTATGTCCCGGAATGCTTGAGATATTATGTTGAACTTAGTAGCCATCGATGAGTTTGAATCCTATTGTACAACTGTTTCGACAGCCGTGCGAGCTCAACGTCGAGTACAGCGTTTTAGAGGATAACACGGTCGCCTGCGAATTTGTTTACCCTGCAATCTGATTTACTACAAATGTTACAAAGGTTGGCTAAAGCAAATAGATTTAAATTCATGAAATTTACACGCTACAGCGTATCATTGGAATGGGACTGGATAAAAAGAATTAGCGTTTTAATAATTAACGCAACCAGCGTTTTGGGCTCAGGCAAGGGCCTGATTGTTTTTTTTTTATATATTTATTTATTTATTTTAAAATTTAATTCCTTTAATTTAATAAATAATAACTCATTAGAAAGAGATGTAGTAGTACTAGGTACCCATTTATCGGTAGGTACCAGCATTTTAGTATTTTTCTGGCGCAGTTTTTGCGCGCTCTCGCCAACTTGCAAGTTGCGTCATCAGTCTTCGTAGGATGCATGGGAAAAGTTAGTGATGGATCATTACACTGCGGGACATTCGATTCGGTTAAGAACAACTTTATACCCGGCTGAGTTGTGGGCTCGTCCCAGTTGGAAGCTTTAGTTTTAAGTTTACGTAATTAATTATAACCATGACATCATGATCTTACAAATTCAACAATTTACAATAAATAAAAAGGTACCCAATTTTAATAAATAATTTGAATTTGAATATTAATTTTATTTGCAAGTGTACCCATCCTGCATTTCTAAGGTGCTTATTCGGTTGTACTTACACATATGTCTAGTTCTAAACTTAACTGACAGGTCTAAAAGTGGTGTCACTCTTTTCCTCAAAGGGCCACATGCCCTTTGAGGAAAAGATTGACACCACTTTTAGGAAAAGGATGGCACTATAAGACCTGTCAATAAAGTTTAGTTTGGAGATATTTTTTTTGCAACAGAAATAGGTAACCTCGATTTGAAT
Source organism: Maniola jurtina (assembly GCF_905333055.1). Taxonomy (NCBI): domain Eukaryota; kingdom Metazoa; phylum Arthropoda; class Insecta; order Lepidoptera; family Nymphalidae; genus Maniola; species Maniola jurtina. The sequence continues at coordinate 2,509,025 of NC_060037.1, read as the reverse complement.
CTCTTTTATAGTATAAGATATTGAATTTCGTTGTTTATATAAAAGTCTTTTAATATAATTTGCTAAGATAATACCTAGATCCTAAATATTGCCAATATCTATCAATTAGAGCCCGGTTAACCTGCTTCAAAGGTAAACCTTAGACTGCATGGTCCATGGTCCACCAGATCGTCATCTTCTTCTTTGTCGTTACGCTCTTGACAGAGCGGTCTGTTACAACCCTATCCTTGGCCACATATTACTGAATTGATATTTCCGAGATTAATATTAATAATAAACTGTTAATCAGCAGTATGAGCGCTATAAAAACATTTTGACCAAATAAGTCGACTTCTATTCTTCAGTTCTAACTGCTCTAGCTACGGACTGGTATTTTTCCCCGACGAATTTCGAAAAACTAAAGAAGAGACTCCAGGCCGAATAAACCCCTCACTAGAGTTCCGCGAGTGGTCTAATCCAAGTACTCTAACTTTGTGAAGTGTGGACAGTGAACTAAATAAACGGGGTCTATAGAACCAAACACCTTCACCTAACAGGTCATAGTTATAACTGTGGCACGTCTCCATCTGATGACGTCTAGACTAGGTTATATTTCACAGTTGAAACAAAACAAACACAAGTGTAAATTAAAAATTTATAACACCCCCGACGATCAAATTATTTGAGTTTTCCAAAACATCATTTTCAAATAAATAATTATGTATTTAGGCAACGTCCATCTTGGCAGCTTGACATTAATTGTCAATTGACATAATATTAAGAACCTAACGGTTATCTAACCTTCTTTTCTACAAGAAAACTAGAAAAGAGCTGATAACCCTTAAACGGCTGAACCAATTTTTTTGGATTATAGCTAAGAACACTCTCGATCAAGCCACCTTTCAAACAAAAAAAACTAAATTAAAATCGGTTCATTCGTTTAGGCGCTACGATGCCACAGACAGATACACAGATACACAGATACACAGATACACAGATACACAGACACACAGATACACAGATACACATGTCAAACTTATAACACCCCTCTTTTTGGGTCGGGGGTTAAAAATGAAAATTGTATGGGTGTGCATTTATTTTGGTCCGCGGTGTACAGACGCGCGTGTACTGACGTCCGCTAATTTATGGAAATCTCGGAAAGTCACCGCGTCTGGCTTCAGCGCAGACCGTAGATACTTGCCTCAAGTGGCTTCCATGTCATGGTCGAAAAATAAGACAAAAATTAATTAAATGCCACTTTTCTTACATTTTGACTTCGCTTTTGAAGGTAGACCCGTTACGAAGATGGTCTGAAAATCTCTAGCTTTACAAGAGCTTTACCTAAAATTTTAAGTAAGTAAATAAAAAACCGGCCAAGTGCGAGTCAGGATTTGATGCGAGGATTCTGTACTCGGGTATTTATTCCGACATTTTTTTATTTTCGACGAATAATCAAAAATTATTATGCATAAAAATAAATAAAAATCTGTTTTAGAATGTACAGGTAAAACCTTTTCATATTATGCCCCACTTGCTATAGTTATCTTACTTTAAAAATTGAAAATACTAATTATTTTTTTATGAACACCTTTTAATTTTTTTTTGTGAAGTAACTACAAATTTACGGTTTTGGATGTTTTCCTTACTAGTGCTATAAGACCTACCTACCTACCAAATTTCATAATTCTAGCTCAACGGGAAGTAGGTACCCTACAGGTTTTCTTGACAGACACGACAGAAGGATAGACGAAGTGACCCTGTAAGGGTTCCTTTTCCTTTTGAGGTACTGAACCCTAACAAAGGTATTAAGTATTAATAAATGTAGTTTGTGGTCTCATTATTCCTCTCGGTCTCTTCGACGATTTTCAAAATACCACTCGAGCGAAGCCGGGTTGCATTTATAAACACGAATATTTAAATTAAGAAAACGTTCCAATTTCAAAATTCAAAAATCCTATTGTAATGGCATACGTCACAATCACCTTGCGCGCGACCTGCCTCAATGAGGCGGACATAAATGTACGAGTAGGTAGGTTTGCTCCGCTGGGCCGGTTAGCATTTCTAATTTGCATTCTGACGGACATTCGCGCTGCGATTAGATATTCCGTCTTTTCAATACGTGAACGATACCTACCTATATTTTTTAACACAAGTGTCAATGAAAATGTTCCGAGAAACGTGTGAACAGATTTACACTGAACATAGCTAACAAGTGTAAATTAAAAATTTATAACACCCCCGACGATCCAAAGTATTTGAGTTTCCCAAAACATTATTTTCAAATAAATAATTATGTATTTAGGCAACGTCCATCTTGACAGCTTGACATTTGTCAATTGACATAATATTAAGAACCTAACGGTTATCTAACCTTCTTTTCAACAAGAAAACTAGAAAATAGCTGATAACTTTTAAACGGCTGAACCAATTTTTTTGGATTATAGCTAAGAACACTCTCGATCAAGCCACCTTTCAAACAAAAAAAAGTAAATTAAAATCGGTTCATTCGTTTAGGCGCTACGATGCCACAGACAGATACACAGATACACAGATACACAGACACACAGATACACACGTCAAACTTATAACACCCCTCTTTTTGGGTCGGGGGTTAAAAACATCTCGATTGTCAAAAGCTTTCGAATAAGTTTCGGATAAGTTCTGGCAAAGAGACAAAATTAACCGTTCACCCATTCGAACACTACGATGCCACAGACAAACAAATAGGTCAAACTTATACTTAAGTAATTTTTTTTCCTCTTTTATGTTTTGATATCCCACTCGATACAAAAGCAAAAAAAAAAAAATTGGAGATCCCTACTTTTTTGGATAAGTATGTACCTAACATACGTCAGGCCGATTGTTTTCGTATAAAATGTAGCCCATGCCACCCGGACCATCACCACCTATTCATCAAAATCGACTCAGTAGTTTAGGCGCTACGATCACATAAATACGAACATACAGATTACTAAATCATAACCCTTCCTTTTGGCTTTGCCGTAGTCGGGTAAAAAAAGCAAAGGAAAGTTTCTTGCTGGTTCTTCTCGGTAGGGAGAGCATTCCGACTTCCGACCCAGTGCGTGATAGATTGACTTGACAACTCTCGCGAGCTCTTAGTAAAAGTAGATTTGAATATAAAACTATTCTAAGTATTCTATTCTATTCAATTCTCGGCTAGGGGTCGCCACAGTGACTCGCGCGACCTTCACCGGGTCAATAGCAAGGTATATCGTTCACCCGCTGCAGCGCGCGGACACGGAACCCGTTTTTTGCATAAACAGTCCACTCTAGGCTGCACTGCTCGTTGCAACACATTATTGTAGAGTTTCGTGGTACAGGAATAAAGTCTAAGGCGCAACGCACACCTGCGGAGGGAAATGGAGCCAAAAGGCAGTGGACATTGAAAGCTATTTATTAGTTTGACTTGCTCGTATGTTGTCATTTCGTCGAAATCGGTAACTGATTTTTTGGCTTCTTGCAAACTTTTTCTTTTTAGAACACGTATTTGGGTGGAAAATATAATATTATGGTTATAATAATGGAGATGGAAGTTTGTTTACTTTCAATTTAGGTATTTTTGGTAATAACTTACTCAAACTTAACACTTTATTAAAGTTTAAAGGTGCCTGGTAGGGGGTTGTCGCGATACTAAGTGTCTGGCAATGCATAAATACTTTGACGAAAGATTTTAGACACCTTTGTTATCTGTGATTTGCCAAAGCCATGATGACCGTTCCTCCTTGTGTTGGGGACAATGCGCACAGAAACTTTCAGCTTATATAAAATAACAAAGACCTGGCCCTCACAGGCTCTTTCTCTATTACTCGTTATCAAAAAATACCGCGTGCGTCGACTCCACTTGACTTTGTATGTGGGTATTGCGCCTAATTTTTAATCATTGATATATAATATTGATAATTAATAGGCCTAGAAAAATGAAATTATGAAGAAAAAGAATTCCATGCATACGGTCTAATGAAAAATCCAAATTCATGTAGAGTCGCGATTATCAAATAGATTGATTAAAAATGTAAATTACAGTACTGAAGTACGTTTTATGTAATAATTTATCATATAAATGAAATATACTCAATAGTCGCGGTAAAAAACCTTGATTTTGAACTGTAGAAGGTTGATGGAAAAGTGAATTGTATTGCCCTTGCCTTTTCCGTTTACAATTGTCACTAGAGTACATTGCACCCAACATCGAAATATAATTTATACTCAATGGCACCCAAAGACATACATTCCCTCTCGATGTCTGCTTCGCCTAGCTTATTCGGATCCTTCAGGTCGAAAATGTTGAATTTGCAAAATGTTGAATCCCAAAAAGTTGGATTCGCAAACAGAAAAAAACAGCCAAGTGCGAGTTGGATTCGTGCACCGAGGGTTCCGTACAAAGTTGTAGGTATGTATTCGGATATAGAAGGTCCCTGGTTTGACTTCTGGAGAAAAAGTTTTTTGTTTTTTCTGTAATTCTCCGTTGTAGTATTGGGATGTTACATCGGTACATACTGCGACAGATATGGCCTGCCAACTGCCACTTCAGCATGCTAATTCGTTGTTCTACGAGTATGTCGGTAACTTTGCTTCTGTTATGGATTTCCTTGTTACGGATTTTATACCGAGTGGTCCAACGCATTGGGTTTTAATGTGTACTGGATCAAACTGTATAATCTAATTATTAATGCTTTTTCATAAACTTTTTTATGAATACTTTCTATCTTTGTTGTACCTATTCTACTACCTTTACAATCTCTCACGCTGCCAAGGATCACTGGTAGCGATATCTTATAGAGATAAGTGCTTCCCTGTCCAGTTTTTCTTTCTTTTTCTCTTTATTGTTATTGTCAAAACTTTCTAGTACAAATAAAAAAAAAAGATTCGTCCAAAAGATAAAAAGATTTCAGTGCATACTCATTTTTCATCACAAAGCTCGTTACTAAGATGTTTTCAGAACATTTTCAGGAGTATAAGTACTTAGCTTAGTATAGTATAGGTTTCCTCATTAGAAATTTCGCTTAGTGTTCAGTTTTTACCTGGCCCCGCGCAAACACTTATCGCTTTTCTTAGGGTTTAAAAGGTGACCTAGATGTTTTATAACCAGACCCAGAGCTTTAACAAGTACCAAGGTACAACCGGCTATATTTTAAGAGAAAATTTAGCTTTTTAGCTCCCATGTAAAAATACTTGTAAATTAAAGTACTCAAATGTTTCTTGCTTGTACAAATCGCCTTTACCGAATTTCGGCCACGACAGCCAAGTTCAACGGAAACTAATTAACTAAGTAGGCACGTAGGAGATCTTCTTCATCTTCTTTATCTTTATCTGAGTCTTTTTTCCCCAAAATGGCCGCCATGACATTAAAAAAAAATGTTTTTCCTGTACGATGGTACGGAAACCTTCGTGTGCGAATCTGACTCGCACTCGACCTAGTTTTTCATAAGGACATAGGTACGGTAGTAGGTACGGGTACCTACCCTAATGAGAGATAGGTCCTCCTAAGTAGATAGGTATCCAGACTCCATGCCGGTATGGTGATCATCATCATCATCAACAACTGATAGACGTCCACTGCTGGACATAGGTCTCTTGGACTTCCACACGCCCAGGAGTCCAGCGGCTTCCTGCGACTCGCCTGATGACATCAGTGAGTGACCTAGTGAGGGTTCTTCCAACGCTGCACTTTCCATTGTGGTCGCATTCGAGCACCGTGGGACTCCAACGTCTATCGGCTTTTCGATCTATGTGACCTGCCCATTGCATTTTCAGCTTCGCTACCCGCTGAGATGATATGTCGGTCACTTTGGTTCTCCTACTGATCTTCTCATTTCTGATTTGATCACGTAGAGTAACTCCAAGCATAGCTCTCTACATCGCTCGCTAAGTAACTGAGCTTTCTTATGAGCCATAGGTATGGTGACATCAGTGTTCAACTTTTCTGGTACAGTCCAAATATCACTTGTGTTACACGATCAAAGTTTCGATTATTATCTGTTGTATTTCAAAAATCGACTTATAAAATATTTTGATGGTAACTTTTTTAATACCAACATTTTTTGATGCCAACTGTACACGTAATTAAAACCAGGAAAAATTTTAAAAATGTGAAAAGATATCAAACATTTTATGCATGACCCCACCGGGAATCGAACTCGGTATTGAAAAGGGAGTGAGTTCGCACTGCTGTACTAGGGGGTCAAAAATATTATAACCAAATTACTTTATCACGTATCCCAAATAACTATTTAATCGCCATCCAAGCATTCCCAGGACATTCGACATGACGGGTCAAGTGAACGATAAAAATCTAAGGAGTTATTCATCTCAACAGATCCATACAAAAACGACCTTAACAGATTTAAAATACAGTTTAAAATTCAATCATTTAGATTCATCCTAACATTATCCTTCTTCGCAGGTTGTGGCTGTCAAATCTAAATTGAATAATTAGAATTTAAATTCTATAGTCGCAATAATAAGGTGGGTTTTTGTTTGTGAGGTTAAGAAGAAGCCAGGTCCTCAGATGAGGGTGGAATCTCACAAAAAGCCGTCTGACCGGTTGCCGCGGTCGGTTCGCGACCGATTCCAAACGATTCATGTATAGAATCGAATACCCCCGCTAAGATATTCATATTTTTTTCCGATTCGAAATTCAAATTTTGGACGAGGGAGGACGTTTGGACGGTAATTAAGTATGAGGTAAGACAACTGCCTCTTTGGTCTAGTGGTTAGCATGTTCGACTGTGGATGAAGAGGTTCTGAATTCAATTCCCGGGTCTGGCCAAAAATAGTTAATATACTCTGTATAAATTCTGTTTATCTCAAAACTGAAATTTACGTAATTTATAATGATTATTCATGATCTCTTTCTGTTTGATCTCTCGCCGTTCGTGCCGAATCGCCGTCCCATCGGACTATGAGGTGAGGAAGTAAAGAACACACCTGAATCCACATTGTTTTTAAAGTTTACAAAGTTCTACTTATCTAGGTTACATAAAAATAGAACATCCAAGAAATCTAGAATCTAGAGCAACTAACTCACATGTAATTAATTAACCTAAAAACAAGACATCAGATCACATGCGTGGCTCCCGATCTGTAAATTAGCAATTAATGAATGCGCCAGGGAAGGGCGCCCCCAGGGGGTGCATTTTTTGCAGCTATAGGTAGCCTGTGCTGGACCAGGCGATATACGGGCTGAAGCTCTAGATGATACGTCTGAAGATAATATATTTTTAGACATTTCGAATATTTCTTTGATAGGTTTTAGCTTCCCAAGGTAGTTAAAGCATAGTTCACGACAGTTATCAAACTATAAAAAAACCTGCAAGTGCGAGTCAGACTCGCGCACCGAGGGTTCCGTACTTCGACATTCTGGGTAATTTTTCTGACATTTTGCATGATAAATCAAAAACTAAATAAATAAAAATCTGCTTTAGAATATACAGGTAAAGCCCTTTCATATAATACCCTACTTGGTATAGTTATGTTACTTTGAAAATTGAAACACATTTTTAATTTTTTTTTAATGATGTAACCACAAATTCACGGTTTTCGGATTTATTCCTTTACTTGTGCTATAAGACCTACCTACCTGCCAAATTTCATGATTCTAGGTCAACGGGAAGTGCCCTATAGGTTTTCTTGACAGAAACGACGGACGGACGGACGGACAGAGCGACAGAGAACAAAGTGATCCTATGAGGGTCCCTTTTTTCCTTTTGAGGTACGGAACCCCAAACTATGAACTGCGCGTGGACTAGTTCCACTTTTAATCATAGGCATTCGCGGCCAGTGCCCTCTGGTTATCCGTCTAGGTCAACTGAGGGCCAGAACATGTGTATTTATTTCAAACAATTTTGCTTCTACGACAGTTATGATTCAAGCAAATAGCATATTCTGTAGATCCTAAATTAAACTTTTTAACTAGCTGCCTTTCACCACGGATATAAAAATAAAAACATAAATATTTACGGAAAAACTATATTACTCTTAATGATTACATTAATAATAGTTTTTATTTAAAAACTGTATTGACGTAAATTCATAATATTGTCCTTACATTTCCGTATTCGGATTCTTCGCTTATTAAGATATGATATTTAAAAAAAATATTGTAATTAAATAATGAATTGATTTTATGTCTTATATTTTAAAATTTTAACTTTTCTACTAGTAATCTAGGGTTCAGTAAAATAATGAATCTTGTCTATCTGACCCCCTTCCAGCCATTTAATTAAAATGTGTGTTCTAAAATTACTCTATAATGCATTGAAATATTATCACAGGCGTAACGCATATTTTAGTACATTTTCGGCCTGAAGGTTTCGGTAGTAGAGCTGGTGGAGCGTTGCGGGAGGTGTGTGATGACGTGATGCGAGAGCTCGGTGATTCTTCAACTTGTGACAACAGCTATCACTCCTCTTATCCGCTATCACTCCACTACCCCAGGAGCCTCCTAATAATATTAGTTCTGTCAAGGTTTAAACTTAAATTGAAACAAGTGTAAATTAAAAATTTATAACACCCCCGACGATCCAAAGTATCTGAGTTTTCCAAAACATCATTTTCAAATAAATAATTATGTATTTAGGCAACGTCCATCTTAACAGCTTGACATTTGTCTATTGACATAATATTATGAACCAAACGGTTATCTAACCTTCTTTTCTACAAGAAAACTAGAAAAGAGCTGATAACTCTTAAACGGCTGAACCAATTTTTTTAGATTATAGCTAAGAACACTCTCGATCAAGCCATCTTTCAAACAAAAAAAACTAAATTAAAATCGGTTCATTCGTTTAGGCGCTACGATGCCACAGACAGATACACAGATACACACGTCAAACTTAGAACACCCCTCTTTTTGGGTCGGGGGTTAAAAATAAATTAAGAGACACGTAATTATTAGTAGTAGATTTTTATAATTGATAGAGTTCAAGTTTTTCGGATATCTCCAGACTTACTCGAGCTTTATCATGCATGTGCAGCTGTCATTTTCAGGTTTTTTCGCAGCGAGCCCGCAGCACTCGTTTTTCTCATCCCCCCACTGCCCGGTGCCCCCCCCCCCGCGCCCCGCACTCCCCCGCCCCCGATAGCACCGTGCGCGGAATTTGATTAATGCAATGTTCACGATAATTATTCCTGTTACTATTTTTTGACAGGATAAAGTTTTTTCGCTCAACGTTGATTTTTGTATACGTTTTTTGGACGTGCGCTGTGTTGCAATGCGAGTATGTAATAACGCTCGGTTTTTAGTTTTATTCGCTATGCGGAAAAGTGCGTTTCGTTGTTTTTTCGAGAGCCAATTTGCGTTCGTATTAAGCGCTTTCGCAAATCTGGGCGGGCGTTTTTAATATCGATTTTAAAGGCTTAAAAATACTTCGCCACCAAAAACCATTGGTTTAGAAGCTTTATACTGAAGCATTGCACCCTCAAAGTCGAATTTTGATTTTTTTTATTAAAGGCCACACAAACACACCGTATGAATATGAAAAAACTAGCTTTTTACCGCGATTTCTTCGGCGTCGATTCTTGATGAATCTCAGAATTCTTTATAAAACTATGGATGTAGGAATTGATAATGGTTACAGAACCTTATAGCTTTTATGTTCCAAAGATTATTCTAAATTTCATTCAATATTACTTTGACAGACTCCAAATTTTTATATCACGCAATCGTCATCAGTCATCCGGATTAAAAAATATCCGAAACCGGTGCCCAATCGGAACTAAACTTCCGGTTTTTTAGTTTGCATTTTAGCAGTCTGAAATTAAATCGTATTTTCGCAAATATTCATCGCCGGTAAGTAAAAGGTAGCCAATGTCAGGTCCAGGTCTTTAACTATTACTTATCCATGCAAAATCCCGTCGATCCGTTTGCAATACAATTGAAGGACAAACTAACAAACCAACAAATAAACATTATTAACACAATAATTCGTAGGATGAGAGATGAAAGGTTTGAACATAACTTACCTTACTTAAAAATGCATTTTTAATTATTATTATTCACAATATAATAAACTAAGCAGCTTTCGTTGATGCGTCTATATCAGAAGCGCTTCGAGTTTTCCAAATGTTTGACTAATCTATTCTTGAACTGGTTCTCTTTCTTTCTCTGGTTCTCTGGTGGTTGGTTCTTAATCAACCAATTAATTTATGTAATAAAATTAGTATAACAATACGGTCCAACAAACTGCATGTACCAGGGTAGCATAGCGCATCAGGAGCGGTAAGATTGATGCGATGGCGGTGATGGATGAGCTCGCCTTCGTGGTGTAAGAGATGACGACTCATTTCATAGGCTTATTGGTATCTAGTATCTACTAGGTAATACCGGCTACTTCACCGGCATGGATTTAGGTTTTCACAAATCTTTGATTTTCTAGATAAATGTACCTACCTACCTATGTCCGTCTCCAGGGTGTAAGCTAACTATAGACCAAATAGATGATGCCCGCAACTTCATCTACATGGATTGAGGTTTTTTTAACTCCCATGGGAACTTTTTCATTTTCTAGAAAAAAGTTGTCATGTCTAATGAAAATATGGACGTCAATGCTGTTGTTTCTTTATGAAGTTCTCTCTCCAGTCGTGATGGGTTTCCGGTTCATCAGAATAGAGTGACACACACTCGTGCATTATAATTTATCTGATAGTTGGCTACTCTCCGTTGAGCTATGTCGGTTATTCTGGTTCTCCTATGGATCACCTCATTTCTAATTTGATCAGGTACAGAACCTCCAAGCCATAGCTCTCTCTGTCAACCGCTGATAAGATAAGAAACCTCATCAGATTCACATCTGAGGCGCCCATAGTTCCTGGTATGTCCTGGCAGGGTCACCAGGTGGGCATTGTGGTTGGTTGAAGAGGTGAGAAATGAGAATACGTCCAGTACTTTACTAAGTGTATTAAGTAATGACATCAAGACAATCATTTAAAATACAATAATGTAACTTTAATATAAGCTGGTGTCACAACGAGAATACAAACCAAATTTGTTAGCACACCAAGTCACACTACACAATACACATGTCTTGGATCCATAGTCATCACTGGCAACACGCACTGTTCGTGTGAATGAGCCCGTCATGATGATATTTTAGCCTCCGACTCTTAGACTGTGAACACTCAGGCTGTGCGGTTTAAAATGCATTGTTTTCGCTCAAAGCTAAACGACTGTATAATCGTTCAAGAAACTAATTAAAATCATTCCGAATGAATACTACCATGACTTTGATGGTTTTAGGGTCCCGTAGCAAAACAAGGAAGATCTTTATGCTTTCGTCCAGCCCGTCTGTCTTTGCTTTTTAATAATAAACAGCTATGACAGCTGTAAGGTAATCTAATATAATATCCAATCTAAATGAAGATTAACGTGGTGATGACCTAGTGGCTAAGACGTCGGCCTCTTCATCCAGAACGTCCGGGGCTCGATCCCGGGTACGCACCTATAACTTTTCGGACTTCTGAGCTGGAAGGCTGCTCTCCCACGGAGAAGTTTGTTTGACGAAACCAAGGCTATGGAGATTTGCTGATGATGACAAAGGGCACAAAAACAAACAATATTTTTTTTCACTTAATGAGTTATCGATAGGTGGGAGATAAAAAGAAATATTAACGCCTGCCCGCCCCTTTGTTATATTAATTTTTCTGTTGTATTGGGCTACTATTCTTTATCAATAGCTGTGCTATCGAACCATAATATGAGTGATTAATAAAAAGTGAACCTGTGCTTGCACGCCCATTTGTGTTCTACTGCAAAGTTGACTAGTCTCCATTGTCTTCATTTTGACTGGCGTGACCGAAGTTCTGTCAGGAGAACTAGAAGAGGTATGGCAGTTTAATTAAACCGATCATCATCATGATCAACCCATTTCCGCCCCACTACTGAGTACGGGTCTCCTCTCAGAATGAGAAGGGTTTAGGCTACAGTCTGCCACGCCAACTCAATGCAGATTGGCAGATTTCACACACCTTTGAGATCATGGAGAACTCTCAGGCATGCAGGTTTCCTCACGATGTTTTCCTTCACCGTTAAAGCAAGTGATATTTAATTGCTTAAAACGCACATAACTGAAAAGTTAGTGGAGCGTGCCCGGGATCGAACACCCGACCTCCGATTAGGAGGCGGACGTTATAATCACTAGGCTATCACAGCTGCAATTAAACCGATACTTACTCCTAATCGGTGTACATACAGACACACATATTAGTCTCTTTTGTGAAGTTGGCTATTCTTCATTGAGTTTGAATGCCGTGTCCGACGTTCTATTACAGCAATCTCTCCTGGTGGCGCGTGATGATACAGTCTATTATACAAGCGGGCTAACCTGGAAAAGGTCTGTCAGTTTAATTAAATCCATATCCCTAATCAGTTTGTACGCATCGCATCGGAACGCTATTCGCATAAAGCACGTACGCTGGTCTTCATAAAGAGATGCATGTATGTAAATACAGTACTCATAATATTATGTCGGTGGGAATGCACAATGGTATAATATGATAGTCACACACACCCCCTGACGGACGGATCGATGGAGGCCGCGCGATCGGCGGCGCGCGTGTGTGCGCCCAAATAAACGAAACATGCGGCCGGGGAAAAATCGCCACGTCAAAATGGACGCGAGTGTTGTCCACCCACAGTACGTTGGTCGTTTATGATAAAGATAGACTAGTATGCGTCCACTGCTGGACATAGGCCTGTCCAAGAGCGCGCCACCACACACGGTCCTCCGCCTTCCTCATCCACCCGCTCCCCGCCATCTTCTTCAGGTCATCGGTCCAGCGGCTGTAGGTCTATACTGCGCTGCAACCCCATGGTTCCTGTAACATTACATTGCACATTTTGATAATAAGAAAAATTGGGAAGGAGTTGTTTTAACACTTTCATAGTTCTAATTAGTTTTATGGGATATTGTGAAATGGTAATAAAGATAAAATCGATATAACAAACAAACTAATATAGGCTGATGAATGCATACTCCTTTGCGTTGCACAATCGGGTAAAAAGGCGTTACAATAAGAAATGTTCTACAAGGGACCAATATACGCTAGTCCTATAATGTAGGTGCAACCGTCACCAAACAGTCTGATGGGGGGTGCCCCCTTAAAAAAATTGCACTGGCGGGGGGGGGGCTCAACTTTGACGCGGCATTTCGGCCCCCGATGGCCCCTGTTTGTCCCTAATTGGTACCGTTGTGAGCGTATTAGAATTTGATTTGTGGACCTGTTGGATAAATTAGGCGTTATGCGTTATGGTCGTTGGGTCGATGCGCTTTGAAAATAATTACGTCATGGGTCAGGTACTAAAATGTTATACTGTAGATTATAGCCTTGTTGTGCCTACCCTTGGTTTGTGTTGTGTGTAGTAGATTTAAGAGATCTTTGAGAGTAACAAAACTACGTATGTCTGAATGTCCCTTTTGGGATGCACCCTCATAACTAAATACTAAATAGCTAAACGGTGGAAGAAATTTACAGAAATCTGATAGTAGGCGCAAACTGTTCTGACTAAAATCACTGGTTTGTTTAAAAATCCCCTTACATAAAATACTAGATGAGTCACCCGAGCTTCGCTCGCGTGGAATTTCTGAAAAGCCTTTCTTAGAGTGCGTGAGCTAAGGAGATAACTTACAGCCAAAATCACAAGTTTGTAAGATCTACAGGTGTAAGTTGGTATAAGATCTCCAGTTCTCAGTTTTTGTTTGACTTTTCAATTCATACCACTTAAATGACTTCTGATTCAAAATCAGGAGTCAAAGTGGTAGATTTTCGACGTACAAAGGGTGTCCCTCAAGGCTTTCCCTTGGGGCCAGCGGCATATTTATATTTTTTTTGATAAAACAGATGCAAACATAGAATATAACACCCATAAGCTACACTATGCTAGTGAAATAAAAAAGTTAGAAGAAGCATGAATAAAACGCGATTCTAAGGTGCTAAGTGCGTGCTGGCAACGCGCCAGCGTTGGACGGATTTATGCTCTAGGATATGAGTTGCGTGGCTATAAGCAGATACTATTGTTACCGTTATGCAAATAAAAGAAGAAAATTTTATTCCACTTACAATTGAAGGAAGATTACAGACAAACAATTCAACAAGTTGCTACTTTTTAACCCCCGACCCAAAAAGAGGGGGTGTTATACGTTTGACGTGTGTATCTGTGTATCTGTCTCTGGCATCGTAGCTCCTAAACGAATAAACCGATTTTAATTTAGTTTGTTTTGTTTGAAAGGTGGCTTGATCGAGAGTGTTCTTAGCTATAAATGAAGAAAATCGGTTCAGCCGTTTGAAAGTTATCAGCTCTTTTCTAGTTTTCTTATAGAGGTTTTTGTGTCAGGGGTTTTTTGAATTTTGTGTTATTCAGAGGCTCTATTTAAACTTTTCATGACTTGACTACCTAGTATGGACGGAAAAATGTATGAAAATCCCTACAGCAGTTTCTAAGATCAGCCAGAACAAACACGAACTCAGCGTAGCAATAGTACTTACTTATGTATGACTTATTTTTAACATGTTTTTATTAACTCGCTTTCTTGTCGATCTGTTTGTCTGTTTGGCAATTTTTTTTAATTTCCCGATGAGCTAGGGACTGGTTGGAACTGGATGACATGACAATGCAACATTATCTTGCTTTTTTGTACGTTTGTTAGTTCTCCGTGTCAATCAGTTTGACGAAAAAAGTTTACAATACAAGTTTTTTATACGTTTTAGTCTGTTTTGAAAACCTTAAAAAAGTACTTATTTCGGAAGATTTTATTTTCTGGACAGCAAGTAATTAAATTATTTAATTTACAGGCGTACTATATTATTTCAGATTTTCAATGAATTAAAAAATATGACGTTTCAGGTGTGACGAGATTGTACTTACACTTAATTACTTTATTTTGTGTCGTTTCTGTTTTTTTATTTTTTATTGTTTCTGTTAATTTGTTTTCTTTGTTATTTTATCTTTGTAAGCTTTTTAAAATATGGTAAAAATGAGCTGATTTGTAAAAAAAATGAGTGACAGAGTGTCCTATTCTAGTTCTAATCTGGTCTGTAACAGTTACCCGAATCACAGGAACCCTATAATTAGAGTACGGAGTAATTTCTAAGGTCCTACAAAGTGTAGTACAATGCAATAAAACAAAATATTAAAGTTAGAAGCGCTAAGTGTATGCGTAGCCTGGCGTGGCGCCAACCATTGACGGATTTATAGTTCTTTGCTGTGACTCTCCAAGCTATTATCAGATACGCAATTGTTCCTTATAAATCTACGATGCGAAATTCAGAGCTTTAAAGTATTAATATTATAGACTAGCTTACCCGCCCCGGCTTTGCTCGGCAATAAACCTGGAAATCCCTTTATAGCGGTTGTCTTGTTATTGAGTGGACCCACACACCAAATCTTATCGAATTAATACAGGTAAGTACGTCTATGTGTAGAATCGCTCATCAGAACACCAGGAGCCCTATATTATGTACAACGCACGGGCTGAGAGAGGAGTGCAACAAAATTTAGAATAACATGGGACCTGCTAGGTTTTCCGGGACAGAAAGTATCCTATGTCCATCCCTGGGATCCAAGCTTTTTCTGTACCAAATTTACTCAAAATGGATTTAACGCCGTGAAAAGCTAGAAATAGACGGACACACTTTTGCAATTTTATAATTATTTATATGGATTTTATAATGGCTGTGACTCACAGACA
Source organism: Maniola jurtina (assembly GCF_905333055.1). Classification (NCBI taxonomy): domain Eukaryota; kingdom Metazoa; phylum Arthropoda; class Insecta; order Lepidoptera; family Nymphalidae; genus Maniola; species Maniola jurtina. The sequence continues at coordinate 2,493,342 of NC_060037.1, read as the reverse complement.
GAGGGAAAAGCGGACTGGAAGACCTACATCTGCCAATGAAAATGCAACTTAAAGAGATAGGTAACTATGAGATGTAGTCTACGCTCATATTCATTATGATCATCATCATCATCATCATGATCAACCCATCGCCAACTCCCTACATAGTACGGGTCTCCTCTCATAATCAGAAGGGTCTATATCCGTAGTCCATCACGCGGGCCACGTGCGGATTGGCAGACACACACCTCTGAAAATGGAGAACTCTCAGATATTACAGGTTTTCTCACGAAGTTTTCCTTTACGATTATAGCAAGTGATATCTAATTGCTTATACGAGTAACTCTGCAAAATCAGAGGTGCCCGGGATAAAACACCCGACCTCCCAAATAAGAGGACGAGGTTTTAACCACTAGGCTATCACGGCTCATATAGTAAAAGTTAACAAGTATGGGCATTTAATTGTAACTATGATTGCCACTAACAACACCCAACCTGTTCTGAGGAACAATTTGTATCAAAGTAATAATAAAGCCATTCGGGCGTCGAATGAAGCACTATTCTATCGCTAATGAATTGTAACACTTTAACACCTATCCAAAAAAATTGCCTCGGTACATAAACAACCACAGAGTTGTTGAGTTATTAGAGAAATAAACTCATACATTAGCAAAAAGCGCAGCTACTTATTGATACATAATAAATAAAATTGATTACGATTACAAAAACGTAACCTTGATACCCAGTGATAGCTAAGTGGTTAAGACTCCGGCGTCGTCCGGAGAAATTGAGGTTGGAACTTAGGCACACACCTCTAACTATTGAGTCATGTGCGTTAAAAGTCACATGATACCTACATTGCGAAAAACATTTTGTTTCACAAATTAACTAACTCACTAACATGTTAACTAACTAGGGAACGCTCAGTTTGATCCTAAAATCGACATTTGTCAAATATTGGCTAGGGGTGACGTGAATGGTACCTAGTAAACGACATAGCCTGCGTAGCGTCAAATGCAGGTAACATTTGACGCCTGCCACTGTAGGCTTTGACGTTTTGTTACAAGTTCCTTAAATGTTTGGTTAGTTAAACTGCAAATCTGCAGCCTATGAGACCGAGAGGAGTGATTGGGGGAGGGAGCGAGCGAAGCGGGCCCTCGGCATCGAAAGCGAAAATCTAAATCCACGTAAACCAATAGCTTGTTGATAGAATACCTTCATCTACGAGCACATCCAACGCTTATTTAATGAACATACCTTCATCTACACGCACATCCATTTTTTTTTTTATTCACTATAGGTAAGCGCTTGACCACAATCACACCTGATGGAAAGTGATGATGTGGTCTAAGATGGGACACGTTTACCTAGAAAGTGCCTATTCACTCTTGTTTTAAAGATACCCGGATTGTAATTGGTAGGAAACACAGATCGCGGAAGAGTATTCCAAACCTTAGCCATGCGTATGAGGAATGAAGACGCTAATTTACTGAACATACCTTCATCTATGAGCTCATGCAAGAGCCCAACCGGTGAAATCGAATATTCGTCAAATGGAGTGCATCGTGCGGGGCATAGCAGCTCTAAAGCATGACATCTCTCTGTAAATATCCATCTAGTTACAAAAAATAACCCCAAAACTGGGCACTGTCGATCAAGACAACCGTTACTTTGAAACTGCTTTTTAGATGTTTTGTAATTCGTTCTGCTACTTTTATTTCCACGTGAAAAGCTTCTAAAAAGCTCCGTTCTACCAAATCGGGTACAGCCGATGTGTATAGAAATATCCAATAAGATTTTCTCGTGAATAAATCAAGATAAATCTACCAACTAATCCACTAACTATACTAGTAAAAATCGCGGTTAATTTCTCGGTCGTGGCACGACTTAAAGGCTGGCTCATTTTTTGCGCAAAGATCAGCCTGGCTATTAAGGGCGAAAGTACATTCAATACCTATATTAGCACTGTTCCACGCGGGCATGGTTTGAAGAGCCGGTAACTATGATGGCTTTAGTCTTCAAGTTATGTTTAAGTTATTAATTAGGAGAGCTTTAAATTTCATCTAAACTAATTCAGTTGAATAACAGTAACTTTGACAGAACGAGTATATTTGCTTGTAATTCGCAAAGAATTGCAGGCTTAAAAACTGTAACCAATTTGAAAATAAATAAAATATGAATTACACGGAAAATCACCATTGAGAAGACGTGACATCTCACCAGGTAAGATTGCAGTCAAGGGCTAACTTGAATCAGATTTTTTTTACATATTTTTTTTAATAGTTGGGATTTTCTATTCAAACAGACCTTCTAGCGTTGTGACATGTTGTTTTTAACCCCCGACCCAAAAAGAGGGGTGTTATAAGTTTGACGTGTGTATCTGTGTATCTGTGTGTCTGTGTATCTGTGTATCTGTGTATCTGTCTGTGGCATCGTAGCGCCTAAACGAATGAACCGATTTTAATTTAGTTTTTTTTGTTTGAAAGGTGGCTTGATCGAGAGTGTTCTTAGCTATAATCTAAAAAAAATGGTTCAGCCGTTTAAGAGTTATCAGCTCTTTTATAGTTTTCTTGTAGGAAAGAAGGTTAGATAACCGTTAGGTTCATAATATTATGTCAATAGACAAATGTCAAGCTGTCAAGATGGACGTTGCCTAAATACATAATTATTTATTTGAAAATGATGTTTTGGAAAACTCAAATACTTTGGATCGTCGGGGGTGTTATAAATTTTTAATTTACACTTGTATACAATTTAATTTGGCAGTGCAAAGTGGTGCAATAAAACACGGAGGCGATGAATGTGTCGTTCACTCATTCGATCGATTATAATATGGTTTGCATTATATTTTATCACCAAGAAACATTTTTAACCGACTTCCAAAAAAGGAGGAGGTTTTAAATTCGTCGGAATCTTTTTAATAACTTTGTCCTTTGCTCCGCGGCATATTTTTTTTTTTTTTGTTTTTGCTCATTTCATAAATTTTACACTAAGTAGAAATTAAAGAAGTTGATATTTTCAGATCCATAAAAATCATAACTTTTTTATTCGTTGTAGACCAGCTTATCCATATTGTGTGTGTCTGTCTGTCTGCTATTTCACGGTCAAACCGATCATCCAATTTTGACATTTGGTACAAATATAGCAAGCAAAGAGACATCCCGGGATCGGACATCTAGGCTCCTTTTTTGTCCCGATGATCCTCTCAGTAGAATCTTTATTCCGAATCAGTTATAGAAGAGTCACAGATGTAGCATAAGAGACACTAGTTGCCGCAAATGATATAGATAAAGGATTTTGGTTTTGATTTTTACAGATTTTAATTGATTATGATGTCAATCGATTTTTAGGGGCTAGGGGCTAGAAGGGCTCTTGACTACAATCTCATCCGGTGGTAAGTGATGAACAATGTAAGATGGAAGGGGGCTAATCTGGAAGGGGTATGGCAGTTTTCATTGAAACCCTTACTCTTTTGGTTTCTACACGGCATCGTACTGGATCGCTAAATCGCTTAGCGGCACGGCTTTTTCGGCAGGGTCATGTTCTTACCAGACCAGACCAAAAATTTTAAAATTTTCAAAAGAAAAATAAAACCGACTTCAAAAACCACAAACACTAAAAAGTAAAAAATAACTTTTATTTAGCTACACATGTAATGTACCTAGGTATGAAGTCGAGCGAGCATATTAAAACAAAATTAGAAATCCAAGAGTGAAGCTCGCCCGACTTCATACCTAGGTACATTACATGTGTAGCTAAATAAAAGTTATTTTTTACTTTTTAGTGTTTGTGGTTTTTGAAGTCGGTTTTATTTTTCTTTTGAAAATTTTTTATTTCACAATTTTTAGTGGCCCCACTACACTATAATATGCTATGCCCAGTTAAAACCCTACTGTTTACTAAGCTATTGCACTGATCGCGAGCAATTTGCTCCTATCTATTGAGGAGTTCTGTTCTCCATCTCCGAAGATATTCATCAGATCTTCACCAAATTTATATGGGACCACCTGCACAGTATACCCTTTCAAACAAAAAAAAAATTCCAAATCGGTCCAGGGGTCTTTGAGTAATCGGGGAACATACATAAAAAAAAAAAAAATAAAAAAAAAAAAAAAAGATTCCGACGAATTGAGAACCTCCTCCTTTTTTGGAAGTCGGTTAAAAATTATAGAATTCCCAACCCCTGCCAGGTATCGAATCCGGGACCTCCCACTAATAAGACCACAGCTCTTGCCACTGCGCCAGGGAGGCCATCAAAATTTTTGATTTTTTATGGTTTAAGTTTTTATGGTTCAAGTTGTTGGCTTAATCCTTTTATTGGCACGTTACCGGCCACAGCGGCAGTGGCGCGTTGGCTGCGTTGGCACGCTGCCATTGCTCATGATGAATTTATGTGCGTGAACCAATCTTGTACACCGAAACAGCATGTTCGCTTTCTTACCGTTAAAATATAAAGCACAAAACTTGGCTGCTTTGATTTATTCGTTAATGCAACACCCTAAATTCGATTGTGAACGAAATCTTTTGTTTTCTCTAAGGGATGATACGTTAAATGGTGAATGAACGAATTCAGTTTCAGTGTATACGAATATTTTTGATCCTATACGATGAATCGGAAATTTCCTAGGCACTGTGGTTTGAGTTGTATTGTTCATATGCCACCAACCAGAGGGCGAAGAAAGTACTAAAGGACGGAGAAGAAGGCAATAAGAGGCCCATGTGATAGACTGGTTAAATTAGAACCGTTGTGGGCGGTCCCTTGCACGAGTATACCAGGCTGTCGGCTAGCAGGGAGAAGTGGCAAAGGTTCGTGGACACATAACATCTGCCCTCAAAGACGTAATTTTCTGATGACCACAACCATTCTGCCAGGAATGTTATGACGAAGAAGATGCCAAGAGGCTCGCGTGGATTAAAGATTTTAAAAATCCCGTGGAAACTCTTTGATTTTCCGGGACAAAAATTAGCCTATGTCCGTCTCCGAGATCAAGCCATCACTGTGTGTCAAAATTGGTTAACCGGATGGGCCGTGAAAAGTTAGTAAATATACCGTCATACTCTCACATTTATACTAATAGTGTGGATCAGTAGTATTGGAAGTATAGATTCTCGTAATCTAAATAATGACGATAATCTTTCAGTTCTCTTAGCTCGCAGTCGCATTGGCAAGTAACCGGCCGGCTGGCGGCGTGCCAGCGTGACGCGCGCGTGACGAATTTATGTTTGTGAACGAGCACTGAAGACTGAAACTGCTTGTTAGCTTTCTTTTCATTCACAAATTATAAGTTACTAGCTGATGCCCGCGACTTCATTCACGTGGATTTGGGTTTTTGACGTGACAACTTCTTATAATTCGATAGAGCCGGCTGCACGCACGAAAAAACATGACTCATGCGGCGTTACCTCGCTCTGAGGCGTTCCATGTAAGGCTTGAAGTGCAAGCGAGAGCGCGGAACGAGCGACAAAGAAGCACAATCGGCCTTTGTTGTCACGTTCAACTATCGTCAGTAAACCGACTTTACAGACAACCAATTTTTTTAAAATCCCGTGGGAACTCATGGATTTTCCGGGATAAAAAGTAGCCTATGTGTTAATCCAGGGCATAATCTATCTCCATTCCAAGCAGCCAAATCGGTCCAGAAATTTTTGGGTGAAAGAGTAACAAACATACACACATACCTACACACAAACTTTTACTTTTATAATATTAGTGTGATTCATAAATTACTTCAGTTTCAGTAGGTAGGTCCTACTACAACTAATCAATGGAAATGAAAATCAGTCATGATTTCGATTCATCGCCGGCCCACTATTGCGCACAGGTCTCCTATCAGAAGAAGGGTGTATGTAGACTTTAGACCATAATTTGTCATGCTAAACGCCAATGCGGATTGGTAGACTTGACACATCTTTGAGAAAATTACATACAGCTAATTATACTACCTTATACGGTAAAGGAAAAACATCGTGAGGAAACCTGAGAGTTCTCCACAAGAATTCATCGTTATTTTTTATATGTTTTTAATTGTTTCAAACGGTAATATACTTACTTAATATTTATTACACAGTTTTTAATGGATCAGGTGCATAATGTTAGGGCAGTCGATAAAATTACAAAGTTTATGGAACTTTAAACAGTCTTTCATGTCTGCAATAACAAGTGTAAATTAAAAATTTGTAACACCCCCGACAAGTCAAGGTTACAGTACTAGTCCAAAGTATCTGAGTTTTCCAAAACAGCATTTTCAAATAAATAATCATGTATCTAGGCAACGTCGATCTTGACAGCTTGACATTTGTCAATTGACATAATATTATGAACCTAACGGTTCTTTTCTACAAGAAAACTAGAAAAGAGCTGATAACTCTTAAACGGCTGAACCAATTTTTTTGGATTATAGCTAACAACACTCTCGATCAAGCCACCTTTCAAACAAAAAAAACTAAATTAAAATCGGTTCATTCGTTTAGGCGCTACGAGGCCACAGACAGATACACAGATACACAGATACACAGATACACAGATACACACGTCAAACTTATAACACCCCTCTTTTTGGGTCGGGGGTTAAAAAGGAACACTTTTATTGCATAAAATATATTAATTAAAAATACGTTACGATTTCTATCCTCACATGGAAATTGATTAATTTACAATTTAATTGAGCTACCGACGATAAAATCAATAGTTTACGATAAAAATTTATAACACTCCCGACAAGTGCAGGTTACAGTAATAACTAGAAAAGAACTAATAAAACGGCTGAACTGATTTTCTTGGATTATAGTTAAGAACACTCCCGATCAAGCCACTTTTCAAACAAAAAAACTCAATTAAAATTGGTTCATTAGTTTAGGAGCTACGATGCCACAGACAGATACACACGTCAAACTTATAACACCCCTTTTTTTGGGTCGGGGGTTAAATACGATATTCTGTCAGTTCAATCCTAATAAAATTTAAAATTACCAGCAAAAATAGATGGTGTTAAAAACACATTCACATTCGAGGATATCAAGTTTCCAAATATAGTATAAATAGGCATATTGCATAAGCACATGTACGTATGTACCTACTCGTATGCCTTCACTTTGCACTTCCTAGTAGGTATGTCTTACGTTTTGTACTTCTTACAGTAATATTACGTAGATTTTTAATTTTAAGTTAGCTAGAAATAAGATGAACAAATATTAAAGTTAGATCACCTATCCAAAGTGCATAAACCGTTACACAGTTGCGTTTCTCTATAGATCTTTTTAATTTTCTGGGACAAAAAGTAGCCAAGTCCGCTCCCGGGATGTTAGCTAACTTGGAAAACCAATAGCTTAAACTAAATATTCTTAATTAGATAACTTAAAGATAGTAACAGGTCAAATCTAACAGCACAGTTAGATTGCATTTATAATAATAATTTAGTATGGATTTTTATCCAATGTTTTTTTTTCTTTCCTTCCGTTACTTTAGTTTTCTGTTGTTTCTGTTATTTTATTTCTCTTTTGTTTCTGTTATTTATTTATATTTATTTAGTATGGATTGGATTATGTAAAGTCGGGCAAGTGCGAGGCTTGCACACGAAGAAGTTTCCGCTGTCTTTCGGTCTGTCTGTCAGCGGGTTATATGTATCTTGTAAACCATAATAGGTAGAGAATCGAAATTTTCCCAGAATGTGTATTTCTATTGTCGCAACAAATTGGTAATAAAAAATTCAAAATGGCCGCCATGAAAATTAAAAAGTGTTTGTTGCACTATGTGGTACGGAACCCTTCCTGTGCGAGTCCGACTCACACTTGACCGATTTTTTTATAATACGTTTTACCAGTGTGGTCTTAGGTCCAATTATATCTCCCTACAAGAATAATCAACAATATTTTAGTTTGACAGAGTCGAACGAAATTGCAGCGGAACGCCATTAATACAGCTAAAACACTTATAAGGGCAATAAATAACACCTCTATGTGTACAGAGGGGCATTTAGAGTCGTATATTTAGACAGAGGAGCATAAATATTGCGCGTGCTAATAACCGCTTGGAATAATTGCGAAATTAATTTTCTTGCGCGTGCGCAGGCTTCCGAGCTTCGGTCATTATAGGGTAAATGCGACGGAAGAATGGCAATAATTGTGGAGATTTAATTAGGTGCTCTTTTATTCCTTAATAAGTTAGCCCTTAACTGCAGTCTCACCTGGTGATAAGTGATAATGCAGTCTAAGATGGAAGCGGCCAACCTGGAATGGGATGCGAGTTACTATTAAACCCATACCCCTTTGGTTTCTATGTGGCATCGTAACGAAATGGTAAATCGCGTGGCGGTATGTAGTTGCCGGTAAGGTGGTAACTACCCGCGGCCGAAGCCTTCCACCAGACCAGACCAGAGAAAATGTCGAAATTATAAAATTCCAAATTTTCCATGCCGGTATTCGAACCCGAGACCTCCCGCTTATAAGACACAGCACTCTCCACTACGCCAGGAAGGTTATTTGGTAGAGAGATAGCTTTGTATAGGCTACCTATAGGATTTGTATCCGGAAAATCAAAGAGGTCCCACGAAATTTTTAAGGTCCATTCGTTTAACCGATTTTGTTTGTTAACCGACTTCCAAAAAAGGAGGAGGTTCTCAATTCGTCGGGATCTTTTTTTTTATTTTTTTTTTTATTTTTTATGTATGTTCCCCGATTACTCAAAGACCCCTGGACCGATTTGGAAAATTTTTTTTTTGTTTGAAAGTGTATACTGTGCAGGTGGTCCCATATAAATTTGGTGAAGATCTGATGAATATCTTCGGAGATGGAGAACAGAACTCCTCAATGGATAAGAGCAAATTGCTCGCGATCACTGTAATAGCTTAGTAAACAGTAGGGTTTTAACTGGGCATAGCATATTATAGTACAGTGGGGCCACTAAAAATTGTGAAATAAAAAATTTTCAAAAGAAAAATAAAACCGACTTCAAAAACCAAAAACACTAAAAAGTAGAAAATAATTTTTGTTTAGCTACACATGTAATGTACCTAGGTATGAAGTCGGGCGAGCTTCACTCTTGGATTTCTAATTTTGTTTTAATATGCTCGCTCGACTTCATACCTAGGTACATTACATGTGTAGCTAAACAAAAATTATTTTCTACTTTTTAGTGTTTTTGGTTTTTGAAGTCGGTTTTTTTAATATGCTCGCTCGACTTCATACCTAGGTACATTACACGTGTAGCTAAACAAAAGTTATTTTTGTTTGGTACAAAGATAGCTTGAATCTATAATCATCCAGTCCCAGCTATGCTATAAAGATACTTAAATGTTACGTCTAGGTTGCTTTTGAAGATTAGATAAATAATATGATGCCATTAATCAAAATATTTACTTTCGAAAATCTTAGAAAATATTATTAAAAGTTTAGCACTAATAGCCATTAGGTGGTTTATATAAAAAAAAGTTAAACCAATATTCAAATATGATTCAGATGTTACAATTACGCGCAGTCACGGATTTTAATAATGTAGACTAAAAAATAATATGGGTTTAAATCATTGATATACATAACCAAAGATAAGACTGCCTTTGCAGGAAACAGGAGTATTTTCTTTTGTCTTATATTTGTTTTTCTATGTACTAAATTATAGAAAAATTGAAAATATTCTGGCCTGAATAGACCTTCGATTGGAAAAACTTCTCCCAAAAAACTCTGCTTTATTCCTTAATAAATAAAATAATTCATAATTCTGCTTAGTTCCATATGTATGGAAAAATAAAAATCGATACAATTAATTGACAAAATAAATGAGATAATAATTTATTAATACACATTACACAATTTAACTTTTATCTTTGTGTAATATAAGACATAATGAAAGTGCAGTTTTATTAATTTTGAAAATTACACGATGGCATAAACAGGGTAGTTGAATCATGAGGATTTTAGGTGCAAAGCAAGGCAAGCTTTTTATAGTTCTAAATATATTTCTTTTTAATTTTAACTTGCAATATTGCCAAGTTAGTAGGTATGTACTTTTACAGTCTTATTGGTATTGTTATGTTTATCTCCACAAGAAAATAGGGGTATTGTTCAGAATTGTTAGCAATTGTGTATCTTCAGTACCTTTTGATATCGTTGTTTGAAAAAAGGTTTTTAGATTGATCAATCTAGAATAAGAAATCGTATTGATGGTGCGCACGAACGCGAAATTATTTGCGCTTGTAGCTCGCAGCGCGGCGCGTGCAAGCGTGTGTAACAGTAGTCGAAGCGTCTATTAGTGGTAGGAATATTGCAAACGGTCATTTTATACTATTTACATTAGATAGCTATGATAAGAATCTCCATGGAGCGAGCTATCGGGCTATGTTGGAAATCTCTCTGAGGGACAAAATCGGTAAGGAGGAAATCCATAGGAGAACCAGAGCGACCGACATAGCTCAACGAATTAGCCAGCTGAAGTGGCAGTGGGCAGGCCACGTCTGTCGCAGAACTGATGGCCGCTGTGGCAGACGTGTTCTGGAGTGGAGACCGCGTATCAGCAAGCGCAGTGTAGGATAACCTCCAACCCGCTGGACTGACGACCTCAAGAAGATAGCGAGAAGTGGATGAATGAGGAAGGCGAAGGATCGTGTATGGTGGCGTGCTCTTGGGAAGGCCTATGTCCAGCTGTGTACACAATGTGGACGAAAAAATCGGTCAAGTGGGAGTCGTATTCGGACATGTAGGGTTTCATTTTATTTTTTATCTTTAATGGAGACACACAGTACTAAAACTAAACAATAGGTAATACAAACATAAATGCACACACACCACAACAGTGTCCAACGAAAAGTTCACATTAAACACACCAAATAGTAATCGGGTATAAAAAGGTACGGGTAGGTTCCGTACCATCGTAAAAGAAATAACACTTTTTAATTTTTATAAGTTTTCTCGGTGGCCTTTTTGACATTTTTTGGATACCGGAGTCTTAATAATAGGTTCCCGTTGGTACCCTTTGACTACGGAAACCTAAAAACGAAAAGTAAGGCTACCTAAGAAAAATCGGTCAAGGGTCAGGAGTTGTCGCGATTGAAAATTCAGGAAATATTTACACTCATCCGTTTCAAACGAATCCAGTGTCAATCGAGAGCTAAGAAAGCATAAGTTACAAGTAACAGTAAGGTTGCTTGATAAAATTTCTAATGATCGAAATTACAAAGTTTATAGTGTGCAAGAGCCCTTCCAAAAGTGTGCTCTCATAACAGTACCTCTGGCTTGACATAATCGCGAATTAATGACCGGGTTTACCAGACGCGAAAAAAAGATCACTAATGCCACTTGACTCATGTTTAGGATACACCAAGAGACCACCGTAAAATACGCGATCACAGCAAAATATTCTAGAAGAGCGCGACAACTTAAGACCTCATCATTTTTGGGGTTCCGTACCGAAGTGTGCCACCGGGACCCTATTACTAACCGTCCGCTGTCCGTCCACCTGTCCGTCTGTCCGTCAGCTGGTGAATCTCATGCACCGTCTAATTGGTAGAGAATCGTAATTTTCTCAGAATGCGTATTTCTATTACCGCTAAGTACAACAAATAATAAGAAACCAAGATCGCGAATTTCAAACTGGCTGCCATGCCGCAAATTACCAAAATGAAATGAAAAGTACATAGTGTTATATTTTCTTGTATGATGGTACGGAACCCTTCGTCTGCGAGTCTGATTTGTGCTTGGCCGGTTTTATTACCGGAGCTATATGACCTACCTACCTGACATGATTCTACGTCAACGATAAGTACCCCACAGGTTTTCTTGACAGACACGACAGACGGACAGACAGACATACAGACAGCAATGTGATCCTATAAGGGTTCCATTATTCTTTTTGGGGTACAGAACCCTAAAAAGTTACAAAATGTAATAACTCCAACAACATAACGTTAAGCCTCTCTTAGTCTAGGAGTCAAAGCCTGGAGCCCGCGCGTGTCTAATGTCTACTCTTGTACTATGTTGTAATTATCACTATTGATTATCATCGTGATTAGTTGTAGTATCATAAAATGAATAGTTTGCTACATCTTTTTTTTTAGTTTTTAGTGCTTTAACCGCAGACTAATTTGGACTTTCAGCTGTACATGATGAATAGGGTACTTAGCTATTCAAACTTTTAATACTAGTATTCACCTATGGCTATAATCTCAGAATAATAAAACCTACTCTTTTTTATTTGGAAAACAAACAGCTATACATTTTATTTACTTAATTTTAACCTTAATCTAGATAATTACAATAAGCCAGTAAAGTTTTCACAATTAACTGGATTCATAATTTACTAGTACATTTCCCGATCGGGTAGATATATCCCACTTATTTAATTACTCTTCCAACATCAATGGCTATTAAATCCTCGCAAAGGTAAAATTCGTCGTCATCGTCCTAGGTCCTAGGTCCATGGACCTAGGTTTCTTGTAGGGAAACTCCGAGCATACTTAGTTATCCGTGGCCCGCTGAGTGACACAGCTTTCTCAGGAGATCCATGACGATCTTGATTGTATGTCACCATGTCTTAGATTCTTAAATCCTTATCCTTACTTACCATTATAAAAGCGAAAGTGTATCAGTCTGTCTGCCTTTTCACAGCTCTTCTGCTAAACCTATTTTGACGGGTACAGAGTATAGCCTGCGTCCTAGATATACTTATATCCCGGCAAATCAAAGGCTCCCTAAGGAATTTTTAAAAATCTTGAATCTACGCGAAAGACGTCTAGCAATCGAGTTAAGAATATATTGAGAAAATCTCTACATGCAGTGAGTATTTATATTATAAAGAGTTTAATATTGTTTATCGTCAATAATAATAATTAATTGATTACTTATATAGATTGCTCGCCTTAATTCGTAGCACGAAACCTAAAATAACTTCCAGCAAAATGGCAAACTTTTTGCTCTTTTTTTTTTGTAATGTTTACAATCAAGTCGGGGGCAATAACTCGTTTGTCTGCCCACCAAGGCTGTTTGTCGTATGACAGTAGATAATATAGAATGCAACTAATTCGAGGCACCGAATATCTTACTCTATATGCACAGAGAAAGGATATTATGATATTATATACAGAGGTTCGACGAATCCATCTAGAGTCTAGACATAAGCTTTTTTATCCTGGAGCTTAAGAGTTCCCATGGGATATATATTGAACCTAAATCCACGCTGATGAAATCGTGGGCATTTGGGCATCCTATATACAGAGATATGGTACAGATATTGCTTGCATCCCAGAGACGGATATAGGTCACTCTTTATCCCTGAAAATGAAAGAGTTACGCGGATGAAGTCGATGGACAAAATAATCAAAATATACGCCCATATAAATCTTCTACCATTTTGAATTTATCATGACGTCATTTATATGATTTTCGGACCTTAAAGAAAAAGCAGCGATGCCTATTTATCAAAATCTGAATCTTGTTGCATATAAATATTAGGTGTGTGGCGCAACCCGGCACCGAACCGGCGACCGTGCGCGGAAGCGAGTTGGCAGCTACCCTCCAACGCTTGCCAACCGCCTTGCCAGCATACTGCGGAGATTTATTACTAGAGCATCACAGTGTAAGGATATGATATTACATACAGAGGTTCGACGAAGCCTTCTACACTCTATCCTAGTTGTTGTACCTAGATTTTAAGTGTTATACCACTAGATTAATATGTTAAGTACGTGTAATACCTAATCTCAACGGTACTTGAGACGAAGGAGCGACCCCAATTGGCCTAGGTATAATCACAGAAAGGTTAACTGTGGGTATAATTAATTAGGGTTCTATGTTGACGTATTGTCGGACTACCTACTGTATTTCTTTATACTGTGGTAGCACCTTGTAACCAGAGATTGTGTTTTACACTTTGATGTAAAATTACAAGATGAGATTGTTTTCTTGATCGTATTTTTGCGGTGATGGCCTAGTGGTTAAGACGTCGGTCTACTAATTGGCGGGTTCGAGGTTCAATCCCGGTCTCACACCTATAACTTTTCGGATTGATGTGCATTTTAACAGCTCGTTCACACATGCTGCGTAAGCGTAGACGTAGCGCGTACCATTGCGTTGTAACTTGTAATGTATGGAACTGTATGAAACATAGCATACCGCTTGCGTGGCGTGAACCTTGGCGTAGACGTAATGCGTGCAGTTACGTCTACGGGTTACGTACAGTACGCGTCACTATACGCACGTGTCACGTGTACGTGCTGCATACTCAATTGGTGTGAATCAGCCTTAAGTAGTTACTTAATTACTAATTAATAACACTTGCTTTAATGTTGAAGAAAACCGTACGGAAACTTTCATGGCCGAGAGTTCTCCATCATGTTCTCAAAGATGTGTAAAGTCTGAAAATCATTTGACCTTAGCCAAGATAAAGAACTCACTCGACTGAGCCGAGAATTGAACCCGGGACCTCTCACTAGTCACGCTACTTGTCAAATATCCATTAAGAAAAGAACTTTACGAATCTATTTCTTGGAACTGTTTACATATTAGCGTTACGTTCAAAAAACAACCTTTCAGACCTTTCGACGCACTTCCTTACTTTATTCTTATCTTATTACTTAAAAATAAATTGACTTCCGATTTGAGAAGAAGTGACCGGCTCATCTCTTTCGTCAAAATTTTAGCAACAACGCAACCTAATTTAAACTTTGTGCTTATGTAAATTAAGTCCTTCTTTTATTACACTGTTACTTACAGTCATTTTTAACTGAGTTTTTAGTGATATTAGAATTTGGACTCGAAAACTAATACGTTTAAAGCTTCTTTTTACATTTCAGATTGCATTAATACTACATCCAGGTTCTGCGTAACCACTATCTCTTTGTTATAAGAATCCGAACTTTAATTACAATACACTTAGAGTTGTTTATAGAATGTCTTTGGTTTGTTGTTGGTAGTTACAGGCTAATACGGGTGGAGAATGCTTCCGTTAATAGAATTTTAATGAAGAAATGTCAGGCCCGGCGGCGGTTGTGCATGTCATGCCCATCTTACGTGTTCTCGGCACTTGCGTCCACTGCAGGTACTGTCGACAAAAGAAATTAGAGCTAAAAAAAGTAAATTATATTGCAACATTCACTCTAGAACGGAATAAATTTTAACCAAGTTGGGCCTTCTAAAGAGGAGGACTGGTTTCAATTCCTGTCTATGAAAATGAGACCTATTCTCAATCAAGTGATTAAGTTTTAGTGATGTGATACGATTCAATGAAATATCAGTATTCCGTAGGTATACCTAGGATCTATAAATGTTGATCAAGCGCATACCTACTTAAAGCAAAAAAAAAACTGACTTCCCATCAAGTGACAAAGTACTAAAGTATCAGAATGTGCTTAAACATCGAATCAGGAAAATCGATTGGATTGAATATTTTAATCGATTATTTTCTATATACTCTCTCACTGACTCCGTCACTCATTTGGGCAATAATACGTTGCCCAGCGACTTTCATCATATTTTTTATCACCGTGTTAATTTTACGCGTTTCCCTTTTTGCGGGTCCGATCTCCATCCCTTCGCTTCAAAAAAGGTCCTGAAAAACTTATTTTTCATATTTTTTTGCCGACCGTCCTTCGGAATGTGAGTGGCCTGCTATATTTGGCGAATCTATTCCATCAAAGAGAGTATAATAATTACAGCGGTACAGTTATGAGATGGTGGCGATACGTAATACGATGAGCTCCCGAACTGGCACATTCAAATTGACTTTCATGTAGGTACCTACTGGAATTCATATTAGCTCCCTGCATAGTACTTTTCTTCATTTCTGAGGGTCGCTGCTGAGCACGGGTCGCTTCTCAGAATGAGAAAGATTTGGGCATAATCTACTACGCCGCGCTGGCCAAGTGCAGATTAACAGACTTCACACACCTTTGAGAACATTATGGAGAACTCTCAGGCACGCAGATTTCCTTACGATGTTTGCCTTCACAGTTGGAGCAAGTAATATTCTGCTTAAAACGCGTATTTAACTCCGAAAATTTCCGAACGTGTCCGGAATCGAACACAAGACCTCCCAACTAGGCTTATCCACTAGCTATCACAGCTTGGGGTGCCAGCCAGGTAACCTCCTAATGTGCCCATATGCTACTGGCCCCTTTTGAATACGTCCGAGAAGAAGAGCAGTATTCGGGCCGGTGTGTTCCGATAACATGGCTAATAATTTTTCTTCTGGGATATTTTTAGCTATGGCTAGCGACCTGGTATAGGGGGAGGTTTCTCCGCTTACTCTCCCTTAGACTAGCAGTGGGCACAGTGGACGAAACGCGGAAGAACGGGGAATAGATGGAGGGTCCGCCTCGGCTGACGTCACTGGCCAGATCGCGGTACATTGCTTCGGTGTTCCCGTGGTCCAGTCGCCAGGCGATGCGCAGGAGCGCCGTTGGATTTAGTGGGTGTTCCGGCCGCCTCTCGGTCGGCGAGTCCCACATGCCCTCCCCGTTTCCGAGAGAGATGCGTATACGCATTTCCCAGTGTAAAAAAACGCTACCACCGCTTCACAATTATAGTAGCTATATTAATTGATGGAAAACTAAACATTATAAATGCAAAGGGTTTTTATAATCTATTAATTTCGGACGTTAGATGTCAAGAATCGATTAACTAAAATTTGGTAGCTCACTTTGACGCCCCGGTCACGTCTTTACAGCGCGTACTTTTACTTGAGATGTCTCTGTTAGGTCTGCTATCTATTGCTTGCGATGAAATGGCACAAACTAGTGTTTCTTAAAATTTGTAAGCGATTCTCTAAAATTGTTATTCCATTCCATTCTATCAGCCTGTATGCGTCCACTGCTGGACATAGGCCTTTCCAAGAGCGCGCCACCAAACATAGTCCTCCGCCTTCCTCATCCACCAGCTTCCCGCCACTTTTATTATAGCTTTATATATTTTAGATAGATTTTTATTTATCTTATAACGAAGCATGATACACCTACTTGTAAAAAACATCAGATAAAAAAAATCTGACTTAGAACTTTGCGCTATACGTCAATCAGTCAATTTCTCGATAGTTAGGGTTTCGTATCGGGTAGGTAAATAAAAGCACAGCTATTAGTGGTTGCGTGCCTTCGCCTGGTCACGCACAGCCGGACAGAAGCTGTGCACAGATGTTAAGTGCCTTCAATCACAACCCGTGGTAATTGCTCACTTGACTATGTACGAGTATGTACTCGTAAGTAGTGGGCACATCTTTCATTTTTAAGCCCAGACCCAAAAAGAGGGGTGTTATAAGTTTGACGTGTGTATCTGTGTATCTGTCTATGGCATCGTAGCTCCTAAACTAATGAACCTATTTTAATTTCGTTCTTTTGTTTGAAAGGTGGCTTGATCGATAGTGTAATTAGCTATAATCCAAGAAAGTCGGTTGAGCTGTTTGAAAGTTATCAGCTCTTTTCTAGTTACTGTAACCTTCACTTGTCGGGGGTGTTATAAATTTTTAATTTACACTTGTCAAGTCATGTGTTTTCAAGTTGTGTAAAAAAGTCAGTTCATACTATTCGATTTACTTTACCTATTACTTACTACCAGAGTAACTGTTAATTTTTTATTGTGTATAGAAAGCCTGACCACAATCTCACTTGACGGAAAGCCATGATGTGGTCGAAGATAGAACGTGTCAGTCTAGAATCTAGATAAGTATGAACAGACATCTTGGCTTGGCATGATTGCAGTCATTGCAACTGTGCATTATGGGGTAAATAGGAGTGGTGACAGCCTAATGGTTAAGACATTCCTTCGGGGGGTCCGCCGAGATTCGATCCCTGGCATGAACCTCTAACTTTTTGGAGTTAATTAAGTATCATTGGCTTTTAACGGTAAGAGAAAACATCGTGAGGAAACCTGTGTGCCTCAGAGTTTTTTTTAATATTCTCAAAGGTGTGTGAAGTTTGCTATACCACATTTGGCTAGCGTGGTAGACTATGTTCAAATCCTTCTCAATCTGAGAAAAGGCCAGTACCTACTCAGTAATCTTCTGAGAATCTTCATTCATTTACAGCTATGAAATCAATACATTTTCGTCAGACAGCTTCCTATTCTACTTCCATAATCATCTCGCCATATTACTTAACCAAGAGAGTTCATTGACAAAAAGTCGTCCAATTTTTTTGAGTTAACGGTAAACGCATTACCTAACCACATAACGCGAAAGGAGTTAACAGATAATATATAAATACCGGGCAGTCATTGCTCGTCCACTAACAATGGGTAGCTGCAAAAACGAGCACCACGAAGATTGGCCCGACAGCGCTGGGGTTAGCACGTTTGAGGGATTTCCCGGGACTTTCTGTCCAAAAGGGGTAGTCCATTGTAGGAAAAAGTGTCAACGATGAATCATCATCATCGTCTAGTACAAGGAATCAAAAGCTTAATTTGCTAAAATCCGCTAAAAATGGCTAATTTGTATGGTACAACATGCAGCATGCGACATGTACCGCCAGCCTTCCCTTTGCTAAGCATGCTGGAAAAGCCAGCAACCAAGCAAGCCCCAAGTAGCAACACACAACCGATTTTTTTACTCCGACACCGGAGCATCCTCAGGAGATGTAAACCTTACAATGCACAATTGCGTGCAATTTTTAACTGGCTTTTCCTAGTCGCTTAGGAGTGGGAGGGCGGGTGGTGCATGTCCCGTGCTTCATGTTTGTAAGGTTATTTTTAAAAATTGATTTGAGTTGTCAAAAATAATATAAAATTATTAATTTATCTAATGCAGGTAGTTTGATAAAATCGATATTTGGCTCATTCGATGTCATACAATCTGTTACTAGGAGGCCGACAAGATTGAACTTGCATAAATACGGGTGTTTCGAAGGTTTTAGTTCAGTCTCCTTCTGAGATTCGGAGCGATATCGCATATTTTCGGTATTCGGATTGTGAACTGAATAATTAGATGTTGTGATAGCAATCACGCTCTAATTAAATTATTTATTTTGGCATTAGTTTCTTTAGATTAAAACTCTCGGATAACCTTACACATTGAACTTGTGTTTTTTTGTGTTGGTTTTGGAGAGGACATTCCAATAATTCGATAAAAATATATAAATAATACCTGTTTTTCTGAGTGACGCCAATATGTTGTACTATACAGATTCGCCTTTTTCGGCGGATTATAGCAAATTAAGCTTTACCATAAACTAGCTACAGTCTTCCAAAGTTTATTTTAAAAATGGCTGTGACACTCAGATAGACAGACAGACATACGGATTTTATTTATTTAATTTAAAATAACAGGCAATACACACATAAAACACACAAACCACAACTGTCTCCAATGAAACGTTCATACCCATTAAACAACTCATGCTCTCAAGTACTCATGACTTGCCGAAACTAAAAGGTTCTGTCAGAAAAATCCCAAATAAACTTCTCACACAGTGTCTCTAGCATAAGCCGCACCAAAAAACCGTTCGGAAAAAACGAATGATGAAGGAAAAAATCGATATCAAGTGATCGAGATCGGAGCGTGCGTGACACGACTCGCGGCGAATCGACGAGGCGCGTGGCGTCGATGCTAAATCGATTATTGAAATGTCACCTGAGCGACCGAGCTGTTCAAGTTTTGATCTAGTACTTTTCGAGCACCAGGTAGTTCCCTAGTCACTTTTTTGCTACACTACACAGTTATACTTTTTAAAATAATTGCGATTGAAATGCACGAAATCGTCCGCGTGGATTTAGTTTTGAAAAATCCCGTTGAGACTCTTTTCTTTTCCGGGATAAAAAGTAGCAAAAACAACAAATTTCATCGAAATCGGTTATGCGGATGGGCCGTGAAAATCTAGCAGACAAACAGACCCAGTTTTGCATTTATGATATTGGCTTAGCGACTGCCCTCGGCTTCTTTGGGGATTATGAAAAATCCTACATTATAAAAGAAAGCTTTCTCAGTGCCTTGGACATGGATTGGGCTAGGCGTTGATGATTCCACTAAATAGGTAAATTTACCCATTCAGTGGATGAGTCAGTGAGTCAGGATTGTTTTTATCCATATGCCATATTTGAATGATGCAGCTTTTTTTGAACCTTGTTGGCGAAACTTCAAAGTCTCGATCACCGCCGTAAGGTCGCCGGCTTATCGGTATTTTATAGGATATATTTCGGAGAGTGTGCACAGGAACTTTTCGATCTTGTCCCCCCTTCACCATTTTACCACCGAACCGCAAGACGTCGGGCGAGTTTCCATCCTTATGTCGTCGACATTCCATCTACACGCACAAAACGTTTTGCGTCTTCATTCCTCATACGCATGGCTAAGGTTTGGAATACTCTTCCGCGATCTGTGTTTCCTACCAATTACAATCCGGGTATCTTTAAAACAAGAGTGAATAGGCACCTTCTAGGTAAACGCGTCCCATCTTAGATCACATCATCACTTTCCATCAGGTGTGATTGTGGTCAAGCGCTTACCTATAGTGAATAAAAAAAAAAAAAAAAAAAAAAAAAAAAAAAAAAAAAAAAAAAAAAAAAAACTTACGCATGCAGGTTTCTTTACGATGTAAAGCATCCATCCGTCGCTAAAGCAAGAAATGTTGCATTGTTTAACTCGCACATTGCCGTAGAGGTTAGGTAGAGTTAGAGATGCCCGGGATCAAACCTGGGACCCTGCGAATAGGGTGCCGGTGAATTAAAGAGCTTCTTAATCATTATTGACTCATCGCCGGCTCTCTTTCGAGTACAGGTCTCTTCTCAGAATAGTAGCGTGGTATACTAAGGCCAAACCCTTCTTGGGTTTGGCCTTAGTCCACCACGCTACCCAAGTGCGGACTGGCAGACAAGTACTTTCACGGTCTTGCGTCGCGGTCGCCTTATCCAGCGGCTTCCTGCAACTCATTAGAAAGAGATCTTTTACGTAGGCAAAGAATTCTCGTATCTACCTAGTACGTACATTTGAGTTTCGAGTATCCCTTAGGTCGACATCGTAAAGGGGGGTTGTCACCCCCCCAGTGCGCACACGCCATTGTTATTCTTCGCTTAGCGGGCTCAATATTTTCGCAGCGCCTAAAACAACAGACAGGGAGGATTTTTGCGATGTTTTGCGAACGCACCGTTCATTTGACGACGTTATTATCTTTGTAAGCTCCCGGAGAGATGAAATTTTATTATTTTATAGAATTGGGGATAATAAGTAGGTGTAATTTTATTGAGGTGGAATAAATCTTTATATTTAAAAGGATAAGCTGACTGACAGACATACCTAATATCAACGTACCGAAGGCGCGGCAGGGTCGAGAAACTTAGCATAGTTTTCTTTATTAACCCCCGACCCAAAAAGAGGGGTGTTATAAGTTTGACGTGTGTATCTGTGTATCTGTCTGTGGCATCGTAGCTCCTAAACTAAATGAACCGATTTTAATTTAGTTTTTTTGTTTGAAAGGTGGCTTGATCGAAAGTGTTCTTAGCTATAATCCAAGAAAATCGGTTGAGCCGTTTGAAAGTTATAAGCTCTCTTCTAGTTATTGTAACCTTCACTTGTCGGGAGTGTTATAAATTTTTTATTTACACTTGTAACTATAACGATCTATGTTATAGACAAACGTAAAGTAAAGTAATACCTAAAGTATTTAAATTCATGAAAAAACGTTCTAACTCTACTAAGACATGATTTAGAGAAAATAAAACCCGAGTCCAATCAGATGAAGTTTTTTTAACCCCCGACCCAAAAAGAGGGGTGTTATAAGTTTGACGTGTGTATCTGTGTATCTGTGTGTCTGTGTATCTGTGTATCTGTCTGTGGCATCGTAGCGCCTAAACGAATGAACCGATTTTAATTTAGTTTTTTTTGTTTGAAAGGTGGCTTGATCGAGAGTGTTCTTAATCTAAAAAAAATGGTTCAGCCGTTTAAGAGTTATCAGCTCTTTTCTAGTTTTCTTGTAGAAAAGAAGGTTAGATAACCGTTAGGTTCATAATATTATGTCAATAGACAAATGTCAAGCTGTCAAGATGGACGTTGCCTAAATACATAATTATTTATTTGGAAATGATGTTTTGGAAAACTCAGATACTTTGGATCGTCGGGGGTGTTATAAATTTTTAATTTACACTTGTTAATTCAATATAAGCACACGTTTCTTTGACCACACTCACACCTGATGGAAAATGATGATGTGGCCTCAGATAGGACGCGTTTACCTAGAAGATGCCTTTTCACCACTCCTAGTTTTGAAGATACCCGGATTTAATCGGTAGGAAACACAGATCACGGACGAGTATTCCAAACTTTATCCATGCGTATGAG
Organism: Maniola jurtina; assembly: GCF_905333055.1. Lineage (NCBI taxonomy): Eukaryota > Metazoa > Arthropoda > Insecta > Lepidoptera > Nymphalidae > Maniola > Maniola jurtina. The sequence continues at coordinate 2,471,126 of NC_060037.1, read as the reverse complement.
GAATCACACAAAAAAAAACTAGTAAGTAAGAGCAATAGGTACTTAATGTAAATATATATTGTATTTGAAAGGTTTCTAATTTTTTACAAAGGAGGCGTTACGTTTCGGTACCGGGATGAAAATGTAAAATTTAGGTACATTTGATGGAGTGTAGTTTATCTTACAACTGGGAAAACACACTGAAAAAATATCGTGTGCCAAGGAAAATATTCGTAAATGAAAAAACAGCAGCGTCCCTACACATCCAGGGATGAACACCGTTTTAATTTTTTCTGATTTTTTTTTTACACTTAATATCGTATATTTTTCTAACTACACATATTGGTGTATGTAATTGAATAAATATTTCAAAAAGATTTTTATTATCATATGTGAGTACTTTTTTTTTTTTTTTTGTTGACGCTGGGGAATGCATTTACGCATCCCCCCCGGAAGCTAGCCAGCCAGCCGTGAGGCAGCCAGCCAGCTGAGGGAGGGTATGTGGGACTCGCCGGCCGAGAGGCGACCGGAATACCCACTAAACCCCAGCGGCGCTACTGCGCGTCGCCTGGCGACTGGGTCACGGGAACGGCCGAAGCAAACAACCGCGACCCAGCCAGCGACGTCTGCCGAGGCAGACCCTCCACCGGGGACCTGCTCGGTCCCCACCACCGCATCTCCGGGACGCACCAACGAAGTGCGTCCCCCGACCCTGGGACGCGCACGTCGCCCGCGTCCCATCCTCCGCTTCGTCCACTGTGCCCTCTGCTAGTCAGAGGGACACGCGGAGAAACCTCCACCCCTGCCAGGTCATTAGCCATAGCCAACAATATCTCCGAAGAGAAATTATTAGCCATGTTACCGGGACGCACCGGCCCGAACACTGCTCTTCCCCTCGGACGCATCCAAAAGGGACCAGCAGCATCCAGGCACACTGGGAGGTTACCTGGCTGGCGCCCAACTAATCTTTACTCGTATATGTATAATAATAGCATACATAAAATATTATATGTTACTATTTTATTTATTTATTTATTTTCATTTTTTCTATCTAGCAGTATCACTGATTCTTATTCTGGAACATTACATTAAGCATACTTATTACTTATACTTAATTGAAAAATCTAGATTATACATACCTGTATTATGTTATCTATTAAACGGCAGCGTGTCTAATGTTTATGTCCATATTTCTGTATACCTAGCATTTTTGTCTCTAGACTCTAGTATTATCTTAAGCGTGTCTTAAGCTTACAAAACAAAAAAAAAGCTAAAATAGCGCAGCTTTTGCCAGTTAAACTCTCAATTTTACACTGGTATTTAACTGAGTCAGCGTCTAATTAGGTTTTTATTTACCTCATTGTAAAAATTAAATTTAAGTCTATTATAAAAAAAATCGGCATCTAAGTGCTTAATTAAGGATTTTGTGTGTATCTGAATTAGTGACTTTATATTACTCAATTTTTATTTAACCTTCTGCCAGCCCTGGCAGCTCTGTCTGAGCGTTGGTCTGTGTGAGACGACACGCCAACGCTAAATGAGAGCCAGCAGTTTACTTTCCTTTAAATAATAAATGTATTAGGTACAGGCATATAACCTTATTATGTGGGTAGGCAGGCTGAACAATAATGATGCTAGGTTTATTGAATGTAAGTACTATTTATGTCTGCTGTATAACTCTTGCTGTTTCTACTTTGAGAATAAAGTGGTTTGATTTCCGTATACTTATTAGAGTGTTAGGTATATGTTTTCTTTCTAGTAAAAATACGAATTAGTTTTTCAGTTCATAATATTTTTCATTTCTTTGACCTTTTTCATACGACCTTTCTCTGTTATTAACTACTAGATAATACCCTCGGCTTTACCCACGTGGATTAAACTTTTTATAATCCCTTGAGAACTCTTTAATTTTCCGGGATAAAAATTAGCCTATCTCCTTCCCCGGGATGCAAGCTATCTCTGTACCAAATTTCGTCAAAATCAGTTGAATGGCTGAGCCGTAAAAAGCTAGCAGACAGACTGACAGACAGACAGACACACTTTCCAATTTTCACTCCTATGCCTCGGAAGCGTCCGAAGGCACATAAAGCCGTTGTTCCTGCGCCTGATTTATCTTTCAATTACTTATTAGGTACAGCGCCAGGCAGCATTCCGAACCAGTGGTAGATTATTTTGACGATTCAAAAGCACTTGTAAAAGTTTAATTGAATAAAAATAATTTGAATTTGAATTTAAAACAACTTGAGCGTTGACGCGATTGGCTGGCGAATGGCGCGTGCATGGTTGTTGATCAGTCAAGTCCAAGTTATTTTTCGGGCACTATTAGGTAAGTATAAATGTCGTTCACTCTGGTTAAACTACAGATTTTCTCATTTTAGATTTGATATCATCAAGATATCCTGAGCATACCTCTCGCCCACTGATTGACTCGGAGCTTTCATCAAGCCACAATCAGCGAACGTGTTTTGGCGCAGTAAGTCATCAAGCAGTTGGAGCAGTAACGGTGTTTGGGGGCAACATCACTTTTCCTTCAGGCACTGAGCGATTAATTAATTACTATACCTATCCAAAGCCACTGGCTTAAGCATCAGCTAACCAATTTAATCCGTAAATAATCGTGGTTTGTGCGCGCGTCGAATGCGCCCGCGCAGCCGCTGGCCCGTGACGTCACGCCGCCGCCATTGTCTTTTTGTCAACCACAACGCTCCCGGCTAACGGGCTGGCGACAATAATTCAGTACTCCGACTTTACTGCAAAAAGCTATTTTGTTGGATTCTATTTTTAACCGACTTCCAAAAAAGGAGGAGGTTCTCAATTCGTCGGAATCTTTTTTTTTTTTTTTTTTTTTTTTATATTTTTTATGTATGTTCCCTGATTACTCAAAAACCCCTGGACCGATTTGGAAAATTTTTTTTTTGTTTGAAAGGGTATACTGTGCAGGTGGTCCCATATAAATTTGGTGAAGATCTGATGAATATCTTCGGAGATGGAGAACAGAACTCCTCAATGGATAGGAGCAAATTGCTCGCGATCAGTGTAATAGCTTAGTAAACAGTAGGGTTTTAACTGGGCACAGCATATTATAGTACAGTGGGGCCACTAAAAATTGTGAAATAAAAAATTTTCAAAAGAAAAATAAAACCGACTTCAAAAACGACAAACACTAAAAAGTAAAAAATAACTTTTGTTTAGCTACACGTGTAATGTACCTAGGTATGAAGTCGGGCGAGCTTCACTCTTGGATTTCTAATTTTGTTTTAATATGCTCGCTCGACTTCATACCTAGGTACATTACACGTGTAGCTAAACAAAAGTTATTTTTTACTTTTTAGTGTTTGTCGTTTTTGAAGTCGGTTTTATTTTTCTTTTGAAAATTTTTTTTGTATCACAGTTTTAGACTTGACCAAAATCTTATTACAGCCAGCCTTAATAGTAAAGCCTTATCGCTAACTACGGACCTCATAAGCGGACGATGGAGAGCGCTATGTTTGGAGTTGCTCTACGTGATCAAATCAGAAATGAGTAGAGTAGATCCTTAGGAGAACCAGAGTAACCGACACAGCTCAGCGAGTTGGGAAGCTGAAGAGCGATAAACCTAATGAGGCCTACCTGGGCCTACCTCATACTTATTATAAATGCGAAAGTGTGTCAGTCTATCGGTCTACCTTTCCATAGCCCATCACCTTAACCGAATTTTATTTTTGGTATAGGTTTCATCCTGGAGACGGAGATAAGCAACTTTTTATCCAGGGAAATCAAAATGTTCCCACGGGATACCTATTTAAAAATCTGAGTCCATGTGGACGAAGTCGCGGGCTAAGTACTTGGTCTAATGATAAAATTATTGTCCGAAATAAAATATTGTTTCTACCATATTTAACCTAAAATAACCTGGAAAGGAAGTATTATTTCCTAGAGGGGTTCAGTTTTTACGTAATATGGATGAAGGTGTAATTATTCGGAGTCCGGGACCAAAGCGGTGTAAATATTATAATGCGCTTATCCCGGCACAGATACAACAGCCTCCGACATTCTTTATTAACCCTCCGATCGCGTATCCAGGTGTGATGTGTAGTGGGATGAACAACACTTGATACTTTGACTATTATAATTTTTTTTTATTGCGTGTTAAGGAAAGCAATGATGAGGCCTAAGTTGGAGCACGCTTGCCTAGAAAATCCCGATTCATTCTTGCCTTGAAAGTACAGTCGGCTTGAAAAGTCCATATAGAATAAGCAAACAAGTTGCCTTGCATGCAGTCTGTCACCCACACACTTACACTGTAATATAATACAAGTCATTCAATTGTTAGCCTACTTAAGTAAAAGTGTAGGTACTATTGTTATTTAAGGAATAGATAACTTTGTAACGCGTGTACCTGTAAACTTTACTACAAACAACAATAGGCACTGTAGTCTTGACAGACTGGTCGTGGTCGTCATTTCAACCCTGGTTCGCTTGATCCGTCCATCTCATAGGCAATCTACCGCGTGCACAGGCAATGTTCGACTTTCCTTTGCACCACTAGTTGTTCTTTAGATGATTAATCATGTGAGCGAAAAAAGTAAGGATGACAGCTCGAACAGTAGAGTATGCTTGATGCCAAGTTTGAGAGTGAACTTGTTCGTTACCTATTAACATACACCTATACAATACTTGTTCACACTCAAGCTATTTCAACGATATTTAGCCATCTTCGGAATCCTTTACCACGTCGGATGTACATACTATATTCTTGCCAGTTTCAACCCTATAAATGTATGATAATTGACCTGAAATCAGCATGAAAATAAAAGTATTAGTAAAATAAATGAAAAATATAAAAGTATCAAGATAAGCTACGCCGTGTGTAAGAGCGTCCGGTCATCACAAGATGGGTAGAGCACCTGTTCGCGCTGCGGGCGCTCGGGATCCTTCGGCGATGTTCGGCCATCTTCGGAACCCTTACCAAAGGAGGTGTGTTCTAGAGGAAGTTTTGGGCTTGTATACTCACACGACTTTAATTAAAGCAATGTAAATAGGTACGTAAATAATAAAAAATCGACCGAATTGAGATCCACCTCTTTTTATGAAATCGGTTAAAAACAAAACTGACATGGCTTAGAATCATTATCCTATTATTCTCATCCCATCGCCAGCCCACTACTGAACACGGGATAGATATTATTCAAAAATCCTAAGGGAACTCTTCGATTTCCTGGGATAAAAAGTAGTTTGTGTCCATCCCCGACATGCTCGATATCTGTGTTCTAAACATCAAAATCGTATAAACGAATGGGCCGTGAAAAGCTAGCAGACAGACAGACAAACAGACCCACTTTCACATTTTGGATTCTATGAGAAATTGATGAGTGACAAAAAAATGTAATGCGAACCGGCAGGCACTCTGCTCTATGCTCATACATTTCGTACTATCCATCAGACTCATAGACATAATGGTCAGACTTCATAATTTTACCAGATCGGTTGTCCTTTTCAGTACGAATTCAGTTTGGACTTCGCCACTTTAAATGCCTATACATGCTATGCTATGTACACACAGATTTACATATTTCGGCCAAAATCCTAAAATATATTCTAAAAATGGTTTTCGAAACCAAACAAATGGTAATTAACTCTTTCTAAACGATCTATTCTTCTGTCCGCTTAGTAAAATATCTGCATTCGAAAATAAATAAATAAAAAAAATGTTCCTCACGAAGAATTTTTGATCGGACCCCGTTGACACCGGGAATATATGTCAACCGATTATACAGGATGCTTTTCTGAGCATATTATAATTATTGTACTTTTCTTAAAAAACCGAACAAGTACGGACCGATCTCGGGTGGAGAGGGTTCCGTATGATAAAAATGGTTAGTTAGATCTGATACCTAGATTAAAAATTTCAAACTGTTATCTATACTTACTTACCTACTTAATTCTTATACATAAAGTAATAGATACTAAGGAGTACAGAAAACTAAATCCGAAGAGAATTCAATAATAGATAAATAAACAATACTTGGCCCAAAAATAAAGGTTATTATTTACAATTTACAATCAATAACTACTTTGCCTTTCAATAACTTGTCGCTGACATTATAGCGTAGGTTCACTTGAGCATTAATAAAAATAAACCCAAAGTATATTATGTTGTACTACAATCACAAGGAATAAGAGCAAAAAGTGCGCGCGTCGGCAACGGTACACCAGTTCTCTATAAATAGAGGACAACTTCGATCATGCCCTGCGCATTCCGTGCTGCAAAACATCGTCTCCCTCTTGTAAATCCTGTAATAACTGTTGTACAATTATGTTATTATCCACTTATTTTTAACCCCCGACCCAAAAAGAGGGGTGTTATAAGTTTGACGTGTGTATCTGTCTGTGGCATCGTAGCTCCTAAACTAATGAACCGATTTTAATTTAGTTTTTTTTTTGTTTGAAAGATGGCTTGAATGAGAGTGTTCTTAGCTATAATCCAAGAAAATCGGTTCAGCCGTTTGAAAGTTATCAGCTCTTTTCTAGTTACTGTAACCTTCTCTTGTCGGGGAAGTTATAAATTTTTGGTTTACACTTGTTAAAATTCTGACTGTAAGACGATCAGAGCTTACAGTATAGCTGTGTTATTTACATTCAAGCTATGTAGTTAAATAGTAAACTAATTCCCTTCTCATTCAAAAATCTGTTCTCAGTAATGGTCTGGGTTGATATGATAGTGGTGATGATGATGACATAAAGAAATTTTTTTATGAAATTAGAAAATGAAAAATATAAAATTGAGTTCACTCACTTTCTCTCAATACGAGTACCCATACCTACCTATCATCTTTATCTATTTTTTTGGTTTTCATTCTTCAGTTCTGGTAATTTCAATATTGACATAGACATGCTATAGAACGCCACTATGGAAATAAATAATGACACACTTTTATTTAGTTACAAGTTTTTATTGAAAAACAAAAAAATACGGAATAGTAGCCACCTGTAGCTGTCGAACCCTTTCTTCGACGTGTCCTTTTTTGTATTATTTGGTTTTTTCCCGTATCAATACTTTTTCTTTTTCGTGGCCATTAGGTTTTTTACTCGTTTGGCTATCTTCGTTTTTTGTGGGGATCCCAAATTAATATAATGTTTTTTTGTGGATGCTATCAGAACAGGTTCGGAGGTCCGAAGTATGGTGGGAAAGATTTAATGAAAGTTACGGGCGTTTTTTGGTCGTTCGATAGTTTTAGATGTTACTTTCGATTTTCTTTACGATTTGAATCAATGGTGGTAGAATACCTTTTGGCAGTTGTATCCTGTTTGACGATCTATATTTTTAACCCCCGACCCAAAAAGAGGGGTGTTATAAGTTTGACGTGTGTATCTGTGTATCTGTGTGTCTGTGTATCTGTGTATCTGTGTATCTGTGTATCTGTGTATCTGTGTATCTGTCTGTGGCATCGTAGCGCCTAAACGAATGAACCGATTTTAATTTACTTTTTTTTGTTTGAAAGGTGGCTTGATCGAGAGTGTTCTTAGCTATAATCCAAAAAAATTGGTTCAGCCGTTTAAAAGTTATCAGCTATTTTCTAGTTTTCTTGTAGAAAAGAAGGTTAGATAACCCTTAGGTTCATAATATTCAAGTGTCAATTGACAAATGTCAAGCTGTCAAGATGGACGTTGCCTAGATATACATAATTATTTATTTGAAAATGATTTGTCGGGGGTGTTGAAAATTTTTAATTTACACTTGTGTTAGAGAGATTCGGGTGCGTGATTATTTGGTGGGATTGTATTTAATTATAAAAGTAGATTTATTGTTTGTTTCTTCACATAAAAAAGATCTAAATCGAAGGCAGCTTAGTCACCTGTAGTAATCATATCTACGCGAAATTGTGTCTGTGGCTATCTTTTCGCAGCCCATCCGTTTAACTGACGCAACTGCCGGTTTTTTCACTTCCTTTAATAACGTCAATCAATGTGCCAAATTATATATATAGCTTTTCAACCATTGAGCTAATAAGGCTCCTTTAACTACTTACTCATCATTTTTTTTCAGTCTCCCAGACTGAAAGGCCGTAGTCCATCAAGAGTGTAGATTGGCCGACTTCACTCGCCTTTGAGAGCATTATGGATAACTCTCAGATATGTAGTTAGTTAGGTTAGGTATCACCCCTTTAGGACTTTTTATTGGTAAATGGCATGGTAACATTATGCACAAACGCATATAAAATTATAATAGGTAGGATATATGAAGTAAATTCTGGAACCAGTCTCAAGGTTGTAATAACTCATTGGAGCCAGCACCATTGTGGGTCCAAAATCTATGGACAGATCTCGCGTTTTTAATCCTCTACGATTCTTTATCCACGAATCTCGCCAAAATGCCAGACACAACGCATAAATCCTTATTTAAATATAACTGACCCTACCAAACACATTCGGTCTTAACCACATAAACATACACAAAGAAAAATACACCTTAATTTCCCTTGTTTAAAGTTAAAATTTAAATAAATTATACGCGATTGTAGACAACTGAATAAGGGTGTAAGATTTTTAAATGACAATCGAATTGAAACTTTTCCATTAAGTAGATAAGGTTTTAAATGGTTTAAGGGTTAGTTAAAGGGTTTTTATAGCAATAAATAAAGGAATATCGAAGTTGGCTGTGTCAACAACGCGTTGCATTCTTGTGCAGTGTGTACGACACACCCACACATGTTTAGAGTCGCGAGATGATTGTGTATGTGTGTGTGGACGCAAATACTTATTGGTAAATGTTGACTTGAGAACATAGATAGCGGGAACTGTGGAGTTTCTTTAGTACTTTCATCATGAATTACATGATCATCCCATCGTTCGGCCCACTACTGAGCACGGGTCGCCCCCAGAATGAGAAGGGTTAAGGCTATCCTAATCTGTCACGCTAGCCCAGTACCAGCCCAGTGCAGTGCAGATTAGCAGACTTCCCAGACCTTTCAGAACATTAGGGAGAACTCTCAGGCATGTAGGTTTCCTCACGATATTTTCCTTCACCGTTAAAGCCAGAGATTTTTATTTAATTGCTTCAATCAATCAATCAGCCTGTTTGCGTCCACTGCTAGTCATAGGCCTTCAAAAAAGCTCGCCACCACACAAGATCCTCCACCTTCCTCATCCACCCTCTTCCCGGTATCTTCTTGAGGTCGTCAGTCCAGCGGGTTGGAGGTCATCCTACACTGCGCTTGCTGATACGCGGTCTCCACTCCAGAACACGACTGCTCCAGCGGCCATCAGTTCTTCGGCAAACGTGGCCTGCTCACTGCCACTTCAGCTGGCTAATTCGTTGAGCTATGTCGGTCATTCCGGTTCTCCCACGGATTTCCTCGTTACGGATTATTAATTGCAGTTAAAAGTTGCCTCGTTATATTTTAATGCGAAAAGTTGAGGTGTGTGCCAGGAATTGAACCTACCGAATAGAAGATTGACATCTTAACCACTGGGCTATCACCACTCGTTGATGTATCTTTAGTACTTTAAAGGATTTTAATTAATGGGGCCAGAGTGCCCCGTTCTTTTGTTACGAAACCTCCCCATTACCTTTGCTTCCCTTCAAGTTTTAACAAGTTTGCCAACTTTAATTGCTGGTCTCGTTACTTTTCACTAAACTAAGGTTTTTTTAGTTCCCATCTCGGAGGAAATGAATGGCGGTGGTGATATTTTTTTAACTTTTGACTCTCTCCCTCTAATTATGGAATGAAGTGGTAAGCAGATACTTGCGAAGTATCGCATATTTGGATGGACACGCATTTGATGTTCCTTTTAATTAATTTGATGTCGAAAACTCAAAGGTGTTAAAAATATTAGCATTTCAAATAACACAGCTTTGGAACATGCGTGGTGCATATTCAAGAGTTGCATAAGTGTGACGAAATACCGAACTGTAGGAGATACCTTTGATAAAAATTTTAATGATAGAGTTCAAAGGAAAGGGAAGAAGGGGGTTTTTAAAAGGGTGTTCTTTATTTGAATAGTAGAAATGCTTGTAACAGTCTTTTTGAGGACTATTTTATTAACCCCCGACCCAAAAAGAGGGGTGTTATAAGTTTGACGTGTGTATCTGTGTATCTGTGTGTCTGTGTATCTGTGTATCTGTGTATCTGTCTGTGGCATCGTAGCGCCTAAACGAATGAACCGATTTTAATTTAGTTTTTTTTGTTTGAAAGGTGGCTTGATCGAGAGTGTTCTTAGCTATAATCCAAAAAAATTGGTTCAGCCGTTTAAACGTTATCAGCTATTTTCTAGTTTTCTTGTAGAAAAGAAGGTTAGATACCTAAGAACCCTTAGGTTCATAATATTCAAGTGTCAATTGACAAATGTCAAGCTGTCAAGATGGACGTTGCCTAGATATACATAATTATTTATTTGAAAATGATTTGTCGGGGGTGTTGAAAATTTTTAATTTACACTTGTAGACTTACATGCTTGCTTTTTCTGTATATTGTGTAGAAGTGGGAGGGCGGGCGGTGAATAGAACATCTAGCATTTATTTGATTGATTTTGAAAATTGATTTCATAATTAAATTTATTTTTTCCTTTTGTAGACTTCCGCAAAGTGACGCCTGCTTCTATCTATTTTATTAGGATTTGAGTTTCGATTTCATATCTTGCCAAGGTATGATATGGTTGGGTGTTGGATTAGCACTGGAAAAATCCAGAAGATTAACCGAATGCCGCGAATCAGTGAGTTTTATTGACTAAGTAGGTATAGATACACTCTTTGGGATGCGGTTGCTAGTAGCTGGTAGTTTATTATTACTTCTATGACTCTATATGCAGCTCCATAAGTCCCCTGTTCCAGCCTCCCTGACCTTGAGCTGGGCTGACCCGATGCCGCGAATCGGCGAGTTTTGTACACTCCGCGGGATGTTTCTCGCTGGTGTTGAAGTAGGTTTAATACTAATTTTCACAATTACCAATGTGAAGAGAGAGTTTATTTTTATTCTTATACAAGTAGAATCAATGTAGAATCAAATAATTATCATGTAGAAGAAAGGATCTCTACAAGAAACTTAGGTATGTTTACTGTGGAGTGGACGTCTACCTATCGGTTGCGACAATTGTGCACTCAGCTCTTATGTACCTACTTTTTAAAAGAAAGAAGAACTTCATTTTTAACCCCCGACCCAAAAAGAGGAGTGTTATAAGATTGACGTGTGTATCTGTGTATCTGTCTGTGACATCGTAGCTCCTAAACGAATGAACCGATTTTGATTTAGTTTGTTGTTGTTTGAAAGTTGGCTTGATCGAGAGTGTTCTTAGCTATAATCGAAGAAAATAGGTTCAGTCGTTTTAAAGTTATCATCTCTTTTCTAGTTTTCTTATAGAGGTTTTTGTGTCGGGGGTTTTTAAATTTTGAGTTATGAATGGATGTTGTTAATGACTAACATAGGCTACTTTTTATCCCGGTAAATCAAAAAGTTCCCAAGGAGTATTTTAACTAGGTATCTGAAAACGTAAATCCACTCGGATGAAGTTGCAGGCATCATTTAGTATCTACCTACCTACCTATGTAAAAGACCGGTCAAGAGCAATTCGGACTCTCACACGAAGGGTTCCGTACCATCGTAGGTACTAAAAATAACAATTTTTAGTGATGTATGTACAAATTCAATTTTTCTCCTTAAGTGTGTTATAAGACCTACCTACCTGACCATGATTCTAGGTCAACGGGAAGTACCTACCCTATAGGTTTCTTGACAGACACGATAGATAGACGGATAGACACAACGAAGTGAAAAGGAAAATAGAACCATTATTGGATACAAGGGTTTTTTTTTTCCTTTTGAGGTAGGGAACCCTAAAAATCATAGTATGTTTCTTGAGAATTATGCTGAGCTGGAAGTTTTGTAGCAGTTTTGTAACACGTGTTTGACACATAATACAACTGTCCCGATCTGAGGAATCCTTTAGCTATCTCTCAAGTCACGCATAAAAAAGTTTTATTCGGCAAGAACTGCCAAAAAAAATTACAGAATAGACCAATGTGAACCTTGACCAGTGACCTAGCAACACAAACCTTGCTTCTTTGTCCAACCAGACCATAACTCAGTTGGAATCAATACATAATCATAAACATCAAGTCCTAGCAGCATCAGCGTGGACCGCGAGCCCTTCAAAATTAACCGGTTCCTATCTTCCATCCCTTACCCACCTACGCTTATTAATAACACCCATCCCTTTTTGCCCTTCGGACATTTTTTCATCTCACTCTCGCCAGTGGTTCAACTACCACTTTCCCTTTTCAAAGGACGAAGATACTATATTTTCTGTCCTCGTCTTGCTTATAGTAGTTTTGTACAGTTGTCTCGGTCTCCAGGAGTCAGGATTTGGCCTTGAGACTGAGATGCAGAGTCTGGTCAAAGTTATTTTTACTTTTTACTGGGAACGATGACTAAATGCGTTAAGCAGTGGCGAGTTGTTTGGTGCTTGAGAATTATGTGAATTTACGAGTACATAACAAGTATATGCCTAAGTAGAAGGAATATTTCCAACGCAACTATGTTTGTATGATCCACAAATTCAAATTTCGAACGTAACGTTCGGAAATGTAGGTAGCTACCTACCTACCTGCGTAACGCTTTTCGGAAAATAGCATCGCTTACGTTTGATAACTTTTCTGTTAGGGTATTAGCCTAGGTACATACTCTTCTCTTAATTATTACCTAGGTACTTGCCGAAATCATAGTTTATGACAGTTATGAAACTGGTAACAAAACGTCGAGGCTTCATCTACTATGGCAGGCATCACATGTAGGTAGGCCAGGTAGGTAACTATAGTACGCGAAAGGTCGAGATGGCAATCGGGTGGGGACGCCTCACACACCTGCACATCTAACGCGCTAACCCGGTACGGGATAACGCGAGTGACGTGTGGGTGTGCGGGGCGACACCACACCTCATACCCCGATTGCCATGTCGACCTGTCGCGTACCTACTATAGATATGGTATGTTTTACTTCACGTGACCCCTAATATTTGACAGCTGATATAGATTCAGGATCAAACAGAGTTCCCACATTCCAGTCCACTCTACCGAAACTGCCTCGTTTGTCTTGTGGTTAGCTTGTTCGACTGTGGATGACGAGGTCCTGGATTCGATTCCCGGGTCGGATCAAAAATGGATAGGTACCTACTTGTTGGGGTTTCCTGTTATGAAAATTCTCAACACTAGTCCGGAGTTAGGGAGCTGTTGGTGTTTCACCGCCGTGCCTCGGAGAGCACGTAAAGATATCCCGTGGGATTTTTTTCGATTTTCCAGATGTTCTATATCCAAGTGTATTCCCGGGATGTACGCTAACTCTGTAGCCATCAAGTGTTTTACAGATGGGTCAATGCCGGGAATCGAACCCGGGACCTCCCATTTATAAGAAAGAACACAGCGCTCAACACTGCCCTCTCAGAAAGGCTACCAACAAGAAGCGAAAGAAGCGGTGATAGCCTAGGGGTTAAGAAGTCCAGGGTTCGATCTCAGGCACGCATATCTAACTTTTCGCAGTTATGCGCTTTTTAATTAACTAATCAAGAAAAACATCGCGAGGAAACCTACGTATACTTGAGAGTGGTGCATAATGTTAGATGTTGTTTAGAGCCTTGATAGCTCAACCGTTGAGGAGCGGACTGAATTCCGAAAGGTCGGCGGCTCAAATCCCACCCGTTGTACTATTTTTGTATCCACTCCTGGCACAAGCTTTATGCTTAAATGGAGGGGAAAGGGGAGTATTATTCATGATTAGCATGGCTAATATTCTTTAAAAAAAATCTCCAATGTGTGTGAGGTCTGCCACTCCGCACTTGGCCAGCGTGGCAGACGATGGCCCAAACCCTTCTCATTCTGAGAGGGAGCCAGTGTTCAGTAGTACTGAACTCAATGCCCCTGCTGGGCTGGCTCACTTTCACTACTGAGTCAATAGTGACTGATGACATTAACGAGTAGGTATGTACCTGTAGTGTAAACTAGACGCTCTCTCTGGCCTTATGGGCTATGGAGTATGGGAAAACCCTTCTTATTGTGAAAGACCAGTTTTTCACCTAATTCTGAGATATGGAAATTGTAATTAAGCCTTTCGCGCGTATTTTTTTCGCAAGTGCGTGCGGCTCCATACAATTTCCATATTATGTAAGTGAAAACTGGCGGGGCGGGCTTACCCTTTCTACTTATAAAATTGGCTAATATTTTCAGTTGCAACAAGTATCCCATGATTATTTTTAATTTTTTTTTAAATCCTATACAATTTAACCCTTGACTGCGATCGCAGTTAAGATGGTAGCGGGCTAATTTGGTAGGGGTATGGCAGTTTCATTAAAGCCTATACCCCTTGGTCGGTTTCGTACCAGAAAGATAAATCGGCTTGGTGTCCCGCACCGGGTTAGCATACACCGCGCATAACTCCGAAAAATTAGAAGTGCGTGTCTAAGATCGAATCCTGGAGTTTTTAACCACAGGGCTATCACCGCTTCTTTCGCTTCTTATTGATAGCATGGCATTTAAAAGCTATTTATTGACAAGTGTAAATTAAAAATTTATAACACCCCCGACGATCCAAAGTATTTGAGTTTTCCAAAACATCATTTTCAAATAAATAATTATGTATTTAGGCAACGTCCATCTTGACAGCTTGACATTTGTCACTCTATTGACATAATATTATGAACCTAACGGTTATCTAACCTTCTTTTCTACAAGAAAACTAGAAAAGAGCTCATAACTCTTAAACGGCTGAACCAATTTTTTTAGATTATAGCTAAGAACACTCTCGATCAAGCCACCTTTCAAACAAAAAAAACTAAATTAAAATCGGTTCATTCGTTTAGGCGCTACAATGCCACAGACAGATACACAGATACACAGATACACAGATACACAGACACACAGATACACAGATACACACGTCAAACTTATAACACCCCTCTTTTTGGGTCGGGGGTTAATAAAAGAAGGCAATTAGATCTACATTCCGATGTACCTATGTATCTATTGTTGATGTCGTATTAAACTAATTTAAGCTGAGCTACTGAACTTATTTGTATTGTATCGATTCTTCTCAAGTTTGAATTTTAATGATATCTTTTTGTTATCTGTAACTACTTACCTATAAGTAATGGAAAAGAAATTGTTTAATTTATTTTGACTATTAAAATAAAATATACCTAAATAGATACTTGAGTAACCTACTAATGCGTTACAATCTATTTTCCTTTGCTTGAAGAAACGCGAAGTTTCAATCGCCAAAATATATCTACTTACTCGTAGTAATCTTTTTCATTATTTCGCGGTTGAAAAATTGGAAGTTGGAACTTTTAGTAGAATCATGAAATTGAGAATCAGCTTCATTTGTTCTGTGATAAGTATCAAAGATAGTAGTAAAAGAAAGAAGTCACAAGTGTAAATTAAAAATTTATAACACCCCCGACGTGAAGGTTACAGTAACTAGAAAAGAGCTGATAACTTTCAAACGGCTGAACCGATTTTCTTGGATTATATAAGAACACTCTTGATCAAAGCCACCTTTCAAACAAAAAAAACTAAATTAAAATCAGTTCATTACTTTAGGAGCTACGATGCCACAGACAGATACACAGATACAAACGACAAACTTATAACACCCCTCTTTTTGGATCGGGGGATAAAAATGAAATAAAGATAATTAATTTATTTGTCAACGCAGGTAGTTTGTAGCGTGAGGGTGAAAATTAGCAGTTCATTTTCACCAATAACGTGTCTCTGTATACATATTACCCACTAGGATTAAATGGTTTAATCCGAACAAATACTGCACTCTAAGAAGCTTTCAAAATTAGTATGGCCCTGGCCATCAAGTTATAAGCAAAAGCGACTCACAGCCCGCAAACATTTATATTTTGCATCTGTATCTCGCTTAATTTTCCGGGACAAAAGTAGCGTTTGTTCCGGTAAAAAGCTAGCAGACAGACAGATACATTTTCGCATTTATAATATAATACTAGTATGAAAGTATGGATACTGGATAGTAGTAGTTATTAGCTGGTCTTTGTTGAGGCTGACTACACCGTGGCCAAAATTTAGCCCGCGGGAATATTATGACCACAAACTCAGCCAATAACAACAATCGCGATTGAAAGGAACATTATTATCATCAGCTGATAAGATTGAAGCACCGCGCAAACCTGAGGATAAGAAGAAAGTGTAAGTAATTCAGCCCACAGTAATTACCTTACGATACGCATCTCGCCGCAAAACAAGCAAACGCCGCGGCCTTGCGACGAAAAACCAAAAAATCCACACCTCCTGACCTACATACGACGCACCATAAACGAATAAAATAACAGAAATAATAATAAGACGAATAAGACGAAATAATAATAAAAAAAAGTTATACTGGCAGTCGAAAAATAAAAATAATAACGTTCAGATTACGGTTACGCGGTCGTAGCGGCCGCGTTTTTCATTCACGCTCCGGTAGGATAGTTCTCTTTTTAAACGAGACGCGGTACGTGCCGCGAACTTGGTCTCGTTCCTTTTCTCCGTTCGTTCTTTTTTAATCATTTCTCGAATATGGAGCGTCGTTTTTATCGTTTTCCCGGCCGTTTGGGCTGTCCCATTCATGCGAGCGGGTTGATTCGAGTTTTAAAGTGTTTTTGTTGTTTTCGAACAATTACGATGTCTCGTAAGCTTCGTCGAGTGTGTTGTTTATGTTTTTTAAACCATTACGCAACCCGAGTTACTGTTCGGACTTCGGAATGATGACCCGCTCTAAACCGTTCGTCCGCTCCGTCCGAACTCCGGGCTCGTTTGCGTGCGATGAATTTTAAATTAATTTAAAATATCTGGCGCAAATTCTCAACTAAAGTATTTAAAGTTAATTAGACCTACAGATTTAACTAATGTTAGTAGCTTTACACTAGCTTCATAATTTTCCTGAAAACTCTAAAGTTTATAAAAACATAGCACACTAGAATCTTTACTCAACTGCGTATAGTGCGCCTCTTACGCATTTCAGCGAGAAGCCACTTTCACAATATAAGGAGAGGTAATAACATAGCATCCTTACTTTGCTACTAAGCAAAACTTAAGCATGTACCTACCTATAAGTACATATACAGGTAATTTCTAAAAAAATCGATTCTTTCACGAACGAACATGCAACTCTAATTTCAAAATAAAAAACCCCTGTTTACAATATCAGTATCATAAATGTGAAAATGTGTCTGTAGACTTTTCACTGAACCGATCTTAACAAAATTTAGCAGAGATATATTAAGTATAGCTTCCATCTAAAAAATCAAAGAGTTGTGATTTTGAAATTCGCCAGCATGAATTTTTTTATTATTAATTGTTGTTATACGGCATTAGAAATGCAGACCCTGTGAAAACTTCATCACTCTATCTATGACGGACCATGAGTTATGTAGATACAGCCCGCTGACGGACGGACATGACGGGCTGATAAACGGACGGACAACGGAGGCTTAGTAGTTAGGGTTCCGTTAGCACCCTTCGAGTACGAAAGCCTAAAAATTACAACTGAAAATCTGTGGCACTCGTACATCAATGTGTGGAAATGGTGTACAGGCAGGAAAACCCTTTAGAAATGTTCTTATTTGAAAAGAGCTTTTCCAAAAGCCGGCGTCGATACAAATAGATTTTTAGTACCATTTATTTAGCGGTAGAACTATTTTTGGTTGGAATCTTATTAAATCCAATTTAATTCTTTCCGGGTTCCGGATGGTCGGGCAGCTAGAAAGTGCTGGTCTAGGCAATAATGGCGATCTTTTTATCTTTTTAGTGTTCCGTAATTGAAAGTGAAAACGCACACTTATGGAATCACCACGATACAGCGAAGTATGTCTGTCAGACGTTTTATTCAAAAACTTGATGGGTGACAAGTAGAATTTTTGAAAATCACCCCCAAGCTGTTAGTTTATTCTTTACATGTATAGACTAGTAGATGATCCCCGCGCGTTTGTCCGCGTGGATTTAGCTTTTTTTTTCAAATCCCGTGGGAACTCTTTGATTTTCCGGGATAAAAAGTACCTAACCTATCTCCGAGATGCACGGTATCGCTGTTTTAAATAGATGCTGCCTGCGACTTTTGTCCACTTGGATTTAGGTATTTAAAACATCCCGTGAAAACTCTTTGCTTTTCCGGGATAAAAAGTAGCCGTCCCCGGGATGTAAGCTATTTCTATACCAAATCGTGAAAATCGGTTAAACGGTTGGACCGTGAAAAGCTAGACACATAGACAGACTTCCGCATTTAAAATATTAATTAGTAGGTATCGGTATGGATAAACTACAATTAAGCTAAGCTTTGAAGCTGATATGAACGGACGATTGTGGGTTAGAAACTTGTTAGTGAGTTTTCTATTTTGAAATAAAAAATGAGTAGGTAATTAGGTACTTAGCACATGAAAGTCGAAAATAAATACGAAAAGGGAATTTTATTTTATTTATTATAGGAAAATCTAAGAACATTACGATTATTATTTTATTACGGAACACTGATTGTGCGAGAACAACTGCCACTTGTCGGGCTTTTTTATCTTTTTTCGTATCGCCAGCATCTTTTTCTTTCTTTTTTCTATCTGTTCTCGAACGCTTTAACACTTGTCGCGCGTGGCGGCTTATTAAAGTGGAAATCCTTTGAAAAGGCGTCGTGATTTTTTTTGTACCGACTTCAAAAAGCACTTGTGCGATTAATCTATTTGGTCTTAATTCCTCTAAATAATGCAAAATACTCAAATGAGTTTCTACCGGTAAAAAAACTACAAAAGAAAATTTTTCCTTCATCGTCGGCTCCATCACTCATCCGATCATCACCATTCATCATCAGATTGATGATTTTAATGGTGTCTATTCCAGATAAGCAGTCGCAAAACTGAAAACCTGAAAAATCTCACAGATTCGGGAAATAAATAGAACGGTGGGAGTTATTACAAGTAAATATTGTCAAAATAATCTCTTTTTAACCCCCGACCCAAAAAGAGGGGTGTTATAAGTTTGACGTGTGTATCTGTGTATCTGTGTGTCTGTGTATCTGTGTATCTGTGTATCTGTGTATCTGTGTATCTGTGTATCTGTGTATCTGTCTGTGGCATCGTAGCGCCTAAACGAATGAACCGATTTTAATTTAGTTTTTTTTGTTTGAAAGGTGGCTTGATCGAGAGTGTTCTTAGCTATAATCCAAAAAAATTGGTTCAGCCGTTTAAGAGTTATCAGCTCTTTTCTAGTTTTCTCGTAGAAAAGAAGGTTACATAACCGTTAGGTTCATAATATTATATCAATTGACAAATGTCAAGCTGTCAAGATGGACGTTGCCTAGATATACATAATTATTTATTTGAAAATGATTTGTCGGGGGTGTTGAAAATTTTTAATTTACACTTGTAACTAACTTGTTAATACAGTTGCTCAAAAAGTGGCGTATTGCAGGGACGTATAGCGTTCGGGATGTGGGCTATTACATAATCGTGCTTTTTTTTACCTTTCCCGCACTCGTGCTTTTTCTTTCCCAACTGTCAAAATATTAAAAAGAAAAACCAACCATGAAGTTTTTACTAAAAAAATTCATAGAAGGTTTTATGATTCATGAAAATACGTATATTTCTAAGAAGAAGCTACTAATTTGTTTCAATATCAGATTTAATGATTTGATTGAATGAGTTTGGTTAGGTTTCATTTCATTTCATCTCATTAAATTTCATTTTCATTTCATATCAATAAAAAACTTCTACTGAATACTTGGCTGTATGGGCATAGTTCCCTTTGCCTACCAGAATGGGTGAAAAAAAAAAACTCTACTTATAGTCTACGGTTGGCGCCATTTTTCAGAAATTTTCTTTGCAAGTTTAGTTGTTGGTTGCCTAAAATGAGTAATTTCGACCCTAGTTTTTTATATCTATCACACTTAATATTATAAAGGCGAAAGTTTGTATGTGTGTGTGTGTGTGTGTGTGTGTGTGTGTGTGTATGTTTGTTACTCCTTCACGCAAAAACTACTGGACGGATTTGGCTGAAATTTGGAATGAAGATAGATAATATCCTGGATTAGCACATAGGCTACTTTTTATCCCGGAAAATCAAAGAGTTCCCACGGGATTTCGAAAAGCTAAATCCACGCGGGCGAAGTCGCGGGCATCGGCTAGTTAACAATAAAGTTGTTTTAAATTAAATTAAATTAAGTTAGTTGAGTTTATTGTGTTTTTATTATTTTATTAAATTGCTTCATTTTTTCGCAACTGTATTAAAAATAGTCGTTCAGTACACGTGCGGAACCGTCATTGCAACTCGTTCCGACTGTCAACCCTCGCCTTCAGCTACGCCTCGGCTCGGGTAGACATTTGTCGGAACTCTTTGCAATGACAGCCTTTCCGCACTTGTAATGAAATATACTATTGAAGGAGAAGTGTCTTCTAATTGCAGATAGGTCCTATAGGTAAGTAAGAAATTAGGTAAGTATGTAGATATTTTGAGAAATTTCACTCAAGTGAACCTGTCTGTCTGTCGCGGAACCGTAGGCCTCTGGGGCAGACGTTCTAGAGTCGAGACCGCATACCAATAAGTGCGGTGTGGGATGACCTCCAACCCGCTGGACTCACGGCATTAAGAAGGTAGTGGGAAGTGGGTGGATGAGAAAGGCGGAGGACCGTGTGGTGGCGCACTCTCGGGAAGGCCTTTGTCCAGCAGCTGGGCATTGACTAATTGATTGATTGAACGTAGATTCTCTATTTTAAAGAAGATCCTTATATTATCCTAAGCATCTAGCGAACTTTTCTTTCCCGAGGAAACAACAAAACGAACCTACTAACGCCATCTAGCGACAGCTTTACAAACTATTCTTTGGAAAATAAAAAATTGACTATATTTTTTATCAAAAGACTTTTAAGTTTTTAAACGAATGCTCGAATAGAGAATTAGTTGAACCACCCGACTTCGCTCGGGTGCAATCTGAAATTCTTTCTTGAGAGTCTATTTTACAGGAAAAACCTATGCAAAATCTCAGAATAGACCCAGTAGTTTGAGCTGTGCGTTGATACATCACTACAACAGCCAGTCAGTCAGTCAGTCAGTCGGTCAGTCAGTTTTGATTTTTATATTAGTATTTAAAAGTATTTATAGAATCCATTATAGCTGATATCCAAGACATATTTTAGGCTTTGCCATGACCTTAAATGTGGCCTAATAAGGAGACCCTGGTATAGTTCTCGACAGGTCGACATGGCAATCGGGGTGGGGACGCCCCGCACACCCGCACAGCCCCCGCGCTAAAGTAGTGGTGCGGCATATCCCCGCCTTATACCCCGATAGCCAAATCGACCTACCGCGTAGGTAGGTCCTATACGTATCTATTATTTTATCAGATTTGGCATTCTTTCATTCCCCACTCAGGTCGCTACCACTTAACGAGACGTGAAATAAAAATCAATTACATACTACTAGTTACCTATAATTTGAGAGTACTTATTTACAATTGCCCCGTCCGTCCGTCCATCTGTCTAAATGGTCTTATCGCGTGTGAAGTGGGTAACGTGTGTGATTTTGGACTAGAACGTTAATTTTACATTAGGTTAGTAGGTATTTTTGGCTAGCATTTTATTTTAAGGTAGTAATAGTAGTCTAAAATATATACAAGTCTAAATTAAAAATTTATAACACCCCCGACAAGTGAAGGTTACAGTAACTAGAAAAGCGATGATAATTTTCAAACGGCTGAACCGATTTTCTTGGATTATAGTTAAGAACACTCTCGATCAAGACACCTTTCAAACAAAAAAAAACAAAATAAAATCGGTTCATTAGTTTAGGAGCTACGATGCTACAGACAGATACACAGATAGACACGTCAAACTTATAACACCCCTCTTTTTGGGTCTGGGGTTAAAAATGAAAAGGTAAAGCTGCCTGACTGATCTATCAACGCACAGCTAAAACTACGAGTACTGCACGGATAGGGCTGAAAGGCATGCAGATAGCTATTATGACGTGAACATCCGCTTAGAAAAGATTTTTGAAAATTCAATCCCTTAGGGGGTATCTTTCATGAATACCGTTTTTAAATTATTGGGCAGCGTAAGGTAGTGGACAGACAGACACTTTCGCATTAATCCGTGTCGGACAAAAGTCCCAAAAAAATAAAGATTAAAAAAAATAAAAATAATAATATCAGTACTAGGTACCTATGGATTAACGTTTTATCAATCTATACTAATAAATAAAATTGGAGTGTCTGTCTGTAATTTCGAAATAACTACCGCATATTAAGATCATATGGTTATTTGAACGATACCATAACTGAATCACACTTTTTTAAAGTTTTTGTCTGTCTGTCTATCTGTCTGTCTGTCTGTCTGTCTGTCTGTCTGTTTGAAAAGGCTAATCTTCGGAACGGCTGAACCGATTTTGACGGGATTTTCGCAGACAAGTAGAGAATTGACCAGGGAGTAACATAGGCTACTTTTTTAACCGACTTTCAAAAAGGGAGTTGTGTTTTTCTAGCTATGTACACCGAAATATCCGAGATTTCTGAACCGATTTGCGTCGTTTCTTTTTTAATCGATAGAGGAACTTTGCGACATTGTTTCATAAAAAATTTGGAGTCCAACTCCTCAATCCTGATGCTGCAGGGGATCTGACCAATCCACGCGGGCGAAGCTGCGGGCATCAGCTAGTTTATTAGTATATAGATAAACATTTGATCTTTTTCGCGGAATTAAAGGCTACCCGTAAATTCTATCTCTAACGTCCGATCAAAGACATCCTAAATGTGCGCAGCTTGTATACCTACACAACATTAAATAAATGGCAAAGCGCTAAGACATACCTACCTGATTCTTAGAACGTCTGTAGGTCGAATGTTCAGCATAATTCTCAAAAGCTCATAAAAAGCTAAAGGTCACAGCGTCCCTATGGTTACGTCAGATGCTTCTAATTTGTACCTCTGTGGCTCATTAATAAACCACATCATCGCTTGGTAGTAAGTACCAAGTTCAAGTAGCACAGGACGGTGGCGTGTGTCAGTTCCTACAAAATCAGAAAAATGGTCAAGGGTTCCGTAACATCGTACAAGAATAATAACACTTTTTTTTAATGATCTATCAACGCACAGCTCAAACTACTGAAAGGAGAAGGCTCAAATTTAGCATGCAGGTAAGTAGTTATTGGCATCTGGTAAGAATTTTTGAAAATTCAAGCCCAAAGGGGGTAAAATAGGGGTTTGAAATTTGAGTAGTCCACGCGGATGAAGTCGCGGGCGTAAGCTAGTTTTGAAAAATAAATCGTAAGTAATTCACGCTACCGACGCGACGTTACAAACAAGCTTTTGAACCGCTTTACTTTTAACAGTTCTGCTATCAGACATCAGACTGGATAATAACAATATGCTTTCTAAAAAACCCAATTTTGGTTGCATTGTCGTGAACGGCGCCTGCTTTGAGAGTTTAATTTCTTATCAATGGTGCCACTAGGTGCCGTTATCTAATTTTTCTGAGACCCAACCGTGGCCAATCGCCTTCGGTGATTGGTCTTCGAGACGTTTAGAAATGGACCGATTAAACTTTTCTTTCAATTTCACATGGCATGCACCTACTTTGTAGTGTAATCTTACTAATTACATCAAAGATATTTAATATTATAGTCTACAAATTATATGGGCATCATCATCATAGGGTCTCCTTTTTAGGGTTCCGTAGTTGAATTATAAGGAGATACCAACGCTAGGTGGAGCGATGGCATGGCATCGAATCGACTAGGTGCGAAAGGCTGAGGGTAGGAAACATAGGCGCTACTTATATTAAAAGAGGCCTACGTTCAGCAATGGATGCATTGGCCGTACAATCAGTAACTTTAAATCAGGTCATAGCCATCCACAGCTGGATATTAGGTCTCTTGTAGGGATTTCCACGTGACTTTGTGGTTACATCATCAAAAAAAAAAAAAATTAAAATGTGTTTCAATTTTCAATGTAAGATAACTATATCAAGTGGGATATCATATTGTGGCTTTACCTGTACATTTTAAAACAGATTTTTATTTATTTTTATGCATAATAGTTTATAATTTGTCGTGCAAAATGTCGGAAAAATTACCCAAGTACGGAACCCTCGGTGCGCGAGTCTGACTCGCACTTGGCCGGTTTTTTTTTTAATTTGATTAAGTAGTAGACCTTAGTAAGTGCTTAGAGCTTAATAGTACTAGGTAGTCGTAACACTTCACTACTAGCTAGTAGCTACGAGTGCGAGTGCGGCAGTTGCCATAACAACCACTTCGTTGTTTTGCCAATTCTGTCTATTCATTTGACTCGTTTTCCATTTTTAGCGGAACTAGGCATAGGCGAGCGCATTCAGAAATACCTTTTATATCCACCGGGTTAACGTTTAGAAGCGAAAGTCAATAGCGCTTTATTAAGAGACCTCACGTTATGGTTCGTTTTTTAAAAAGAAAGTTTTTTATTGGTTCTACTTGTGCCAGGTTGGTTTGGAAAAAAAACTTATATGCATGAATGCTATTAGGCTGTATTGCTCATACTCTGTGCGTTGTTTTGAGATTTCATAAAAATATAAAATCCAGACTCATGTTGTAGTTCGCAATAGGCTTAGGCATGTTCTTTTTTTAAAAAAAGCTCACTTAAAAAGTTTTCGAATAAATTTTTTGACGAAAGCTCTGCCGAAGCAGTTCTGAAACCTCGTTTGAAGGTCTTGAGTTGAAATCACTGTTAAATTGCAGTTGATTTCACATAGAAACACCGCTGACTTTGTAATATCGATTTATATCAATACATAGTTACCTATTATTGTAAATGCGATAATGTGTCTGTCTGTCTGCTAGCTTTTCACTTGCTATCAGTTAAATCGAGTAGGTACAGTACAAAGATAGTTCGCATTCCGAGGTCAGAAAGTTTCAAAGAGTTGACACGGGATTTTTAAAACCGCCGCGGGCGAATCATCTACCAATTAATAAATTATACATATATGGCGGTACTTATAAAGTGAGGGGTAACGGTGGTGAAGACATTTACACGGCCGCGCATTGGTTCGTTAGACCTTTCGTTTCGCAGACTGATATGTAAAAGCACTAATGAAAGCAGTAGTAAGTGACAAGAACTACCTATAGTTATAGTTACATAGTTGTCTTATGTAGAGACACCGTCTGGAGTTTGTTGTAATTGCGTATAGCCAACGCGACGGCTTAGTTTATTTTCTACTAGCTGATGCCCGCAGCTTCGCCCGCGTGGATTGGTCAGATCCCTGCAGCATCAGGATTGAGGAGTTGGACTCCAAATTTTTTATGAAACAATGTCGCGAAGTTCCTCTATCGATTAAAAAAGAAATGACGCAAATCGGTTCAGAAATCTCGGAGATTTCGGTGTACATAGGTAGAAAAACACAACTCCCTTTTTGAAAGTCGGTTAAAAAAGTAGCCTATTTTACTCCCTGGTCAATTCTCTACTTGTCTGTGAAAACCCCGTCAAAATCGGTCCAGCCGTTCCGAAGATTAGCCTTTTCAAACAGACAGACAGACAGACAGACAGACAGACAGACAGACAGACAGACAGACAGACAGACAGACAGACAGACAGACAGACAGACAGACAAAAATTTTAAAAACGTGTGATTCAGTGTTGGCATCGTTCAAATAACCATATGAGCTTAATATGAGGTAGTTATTTCGAAATTACAGACAGACACTCCAATTTTATTTATTAGTATAGATTGTACCAAACAAGTACTTACCTACCGCAAATACCAAATTATAACTATTTGCTATTATAAACTGCAGGCGTTTTCAATTTTAATCATAATCCACTGATGAATTAATCGCTACGTAATCAAGTTTATCTAGAAGCAAGCAGTTACAAAAATAAACTTAAGAAAAAACAAATGGCTTTTTTAAAGATAACAGTACAAGTGTAAATTAAAAATTTATAACACCCCCGACAAAGTATCTGAGTTTTCCAAAACATCATTTTCAAATAAATAATTATGTATCAAGGCAACGTCCATCTTGACAGCTTGACATATTTTGTCAATTGACATAATATTATGAACCTAACGGTTATGTAACCTTCTTTTCTACAAGAAAACTAGAAAAGAGCTGATAACTCTTAAACGGCTGCACCAATTTTTTTGGATTATAGCTAAGAACACTCTCGATCAAGCCACCTTTCAAACAAAAAAAAGTAAATTAAAATCGGTTCATTCGTTTAGGCGCTACGATGCCACAGACAGATACACAGATACACAGATACACAGATACACAGATACACAGACACACAGATACACAGATACACAGATACACACGTCAAACTTATAACACCCCTCTTTTTGGGTCGGGGGTTAAAAATAAGACTGCCTTAAAACCCCAAAGAAGCTGATTGATAATTAATCATACTCTATGGTTGATTTTTCGAACGTTAACGAAACGTCATCCTAGTGCTATTACTAAACGAATGTTCGAACTTCAAAAAATTGGAAAATACTCGAGTGGTGCACTGCCCGTTCTTGAACAGTGTTTCGCAATAAAATAATATTAAATTAAACAATAACCATGTTATCCAGCCTCAGGACTGGAGTTCAAGGTTTGGTACGTTTAACCTAAAAACCTCAAAATGTATCAAGTTCGAAATGTTATTGAATTGCGTTACATAATAACAAAGTGACATCGGAATCGTAAGGTGAAGTTGAATTTGTGATTTTTTCAGTGGAAAGTGTCCTCTAGGGCTCTTCAG
The DNA here is from genome assembly GCF_905333055.1 of Maniola jurtina. Lineage (NCBI taxonomy): Eukaryota > Metazoa > Arthropoda > Insecta > Lepidoptera > Nymphalidae > Maniola > Maniola jurtina. The sequence continues at coordinate 2,444,436 of NC_060037.1, read as the reverse complement.
ACCACTGCAAACCTTCAGCATGATAGCCTGTTCGTGCACCGAGACACTCCAGAAGACAACCCTAGTATACCTTTCGAATTTACGGCCGAAAATAAAAAGGTATTTTTGACAGGCGTTTGTTTTGAATCTAATTTCCTCCATTCTCTTTTTAAATTTAATATCAGCCATCAGCCAATTTTAATTTAGAACATAGTCAATGCGTATTAATTAATGTGAGTAATGTATAATTTAGAATAGAAAGATGAAGCTAACCTCTAACTTTAACCAAAAAAAAGCTAGTCTTCCCTTATCTTCAAGTCTTAAATCTTCTATCAACAAAATGTCTATATTTAGTTGCTTAGTATTTAAGATGAGATACTCTTAAACATATTTGTGGTAGGTAGCTCTTATATTTTATACTGTACTTACACATAAATTCTTACAATTTGCTCTCACACTTAGCATGTTCACCATATTGCAAAATATCTAACCAAGATACCTAACTCACAAGCCTAGTCCAGTCTGTCCCCTCCTAACTAGTTCGCACTGGCACTGGCCCATTTATTCCACTTCCTGGATGACAGTGAAAAGAGTATCTGCCGTATAATATTCTCATACTGACAAACAGACCAGTTCTATACTAGCAAGATATTCTTTTCACACCACCAAACAGATCAATAAATTGCCTACTCGCTCCAGCAATATAAGGCGGTGCAATTGCTTGTATACAGTATGGCATATTATTGTAAATTGAATATCTACTTGAAAAGAGCAACCGCCGAGTTTCTTGCTGGTTCTTCTCGGTAGGAACGGCATTCCGAACCAGTGGTAGATTTTTTTGACGATTCAAAAGCACTTGTAAAAGTTTAATTGAATAAAAACATTTTGAATTTTGTTTTTTTTTTTTACTGAACAGGTAGAAAGTTGGCAGTTGTTTTACATTCAAACAAACTTGCTTTGCTTGCCTCTATCCCACCCACACACTATCCACTTAGATATTATGAATATCCTTTTTCATACAATCCATCCATCTCTTCCTTGGTCTTCCTCTACTACTTAGTCCTTTCACATGCATTTACATAAAACAAATTGGTAGAAACTCGTAGAGATCTCTCGTGCTTCCCTGTCCACTTTTTCTTTTTAACCCCCGACCCAAAAAGAGGGGTGTTATAAGTTTGACGTGTGTATCTGTGTATCTGTGTATCTGTGTATCTGTGTATCTGTCTGTGGCATCGTAGCGCCTAAACGAATGAACCGATTTTAATTTAGTTTTTTTTGTTTGAAAGGTGGCTTGATCGAGAGTGTTCTTAGCTATAATCTAAAAAAATTGGTTCAGCCGTTTAAGAGTTATCAGCTCTTTTCTAGTTTTCTTGTAGAAAAGAAGGTTAGATAACCGTTAGGTTCATAATATTATGTCAATAGACAAATGTCAAGCTGTCAAGATGGACGTTGCCATAATTATTTATTTGAAAATGATGTTTTGGAAAACTCAAATACTTTGGATCGTTGGGGTCGTTATAAATTTTTAATTTACACTTGTTCTCTTTATTATTACAACTTTCTGGTACAAATTAAAAAAAAATGGTATAATTCCAGCGTGCAGATGCCCTCCTGAACATATACCCTGAAGGTCACAAGAGGGGGGCAATGATCCCACTCTTGGACCTGGCTCAGCGTCAGAACGGAGGCTGGCTTCCTATCTCAGCCATGCATAAGGTGGCTGACATGCTCAACCTGCCGAGGATGAGGGTGTATGAAGTCGCTACTTTTTATACTATGTTCATCAGGTAAATTGAAAAATTATGATAATTTATTTGTATACAGTATGAGCCCTTGTCAGAAAACATGTGATTGTAGCAATGCAGCAACATGACTCATTCCTTATACGCATGGCTAAGGTTTGGAATACTCTTCCGCAATCTGTGTTTCCTACCAATTACAATCCAGGTATCTTTAAAAAAAGAATGAAAAGGAATCTAGGCTAACGTGTCCCATGTTAGGCCACATCATCACTTTCCATCAGGTGTGATGCGCTTGCCTATGATGAATTAAAAAAAAACTCACACTGAACATAATATACACTGAAACAGTTAAGTGGTTAAGAGATCTTTTCTTTTTTCTCTTTTCATTCAGTTTGCCCATGGGCATAGGCCTCCTTCAGGGTTCTCCATATAGTTCTTTCTTTGGCTTTTCTTCGCCAAGTCTTCCCTGCCATTTCTGGCTGGGCAGCACTTTGTTGGGTGTGTCACATATCTTAGAGAGATTATCACTTTTTAAAATAATTCTGATATGGTTTATTTGTAAATTTCAGACGACCAATTGGCAAGTATCATCTACAAGTATGCACCACAACACCCTGCTGGTTGAGAGGATCCGACACAGTTCTGAAGACTATCACTGAGGCCACCAACTGCCAAGTTGGCGGGAACAGTCCTTGTGGGAAATTCTCTGTTTCTGAGGTTAGTTATTCAGCTGTTTTTATTATACACATAAAAAGTTAACTTACTGTCATGTCAATCATGTCAGCTAAACTGCTGGACCAGTCACAGTCTGCTGATCAGACAGTCAATTAGACAATAGCAATCAACTGGTCAGATAATCAGAGCATCAAACAGTCACAGACAGTTTGTTAGTCACAGTCACAACAGCAATCAACTGGTCAGACAGTCGCATTTAGCAGGTCAGAAGTTGCAATCAGTTATTTGGTCACAGTCAGTCTCAATCTCAACTAGTCAGTTAAATAGTGGCATTTAACCAGTCAGACAGGCACAGTCAGCTGGTCAGATAGTTGCAGTTAGACAGTAGCAGTAAGTATATGAGTTGGTCAGACAGTATTCAGTCGGTTTGACCGACTGAATACTGTCTGTTTGACCGTTTGTATAAAATAAATTCCCACTTAGAAAGGATTTTCTGGCAGGTCAGCTACTTTTCAATGCATACTTCCATATCCATATCCATACTAATATTATAAATGGGAGAGTTTGTCTGTCTGTCTGTCTGCTACCTTTTCACAGCCCAACAGTTTAACCGATTCTAACTAAATTTGGTACAGCTTACATCCCGGGGAAGGTCATAGGCTACTTTTTGTCCCGGAAAATCAAAAAGTTCCCACAGGATCCTTAAAGGTCCATCCGTTTAAACAATTTATATATGAAATTTGGTACCAAGGTAGCTTGCGCCCGCCTCCGTAATTGACAGGCAATTTTTTTATCCCATAAAATCAAACGGTTCCCACAGAATCGTTTAAAACCTAAATCCACGCGGATGAAGTCGCGGGCATCCTCTAGTAATATAATAAGAGATCTTTGTTTCTATTTTCAGGTGGAGTGTTTGGGCGCGTGTGTGAATGCTCCGATGCTTCAAGTCAATGATGACTACTATGTAAGCTATTTTTAACCGACTTCCAAAAAAGGAGGAGGTTCTCAATTCGTCGGGATCTTTTTTTTTTTTATTTTTTTTATTTTTTATGTATGTTCCCCGATTACTCAAAGACCCCTGGACCGATTTGGAAAATTTTTTTTTGTTTGAAAGGGTATACTGTGCAGGTGGTCCCATATAAATTTGGTGAAGATCTGATGAATATCTTCGGAGATGGAGAACAGAACTCCTCAATGGATAAGAGCAAATTGCTCGCGATCACTGTAATAGCTTAGTAAACAGTAGGGTTTTAACTGGGCATAGCATATTATAGTACAGTGGGGCCACTAAAAATAAAAAAAATTTCAAAAGAAAAATAAAACCGACTTCAAAAACCAAAAACACTAAAAAGTAGAAAATAATTTTTGTTTAGCTACACATGTAATGTACCTAGGTATGAAGTCGGGCGAGCTTCACTCTTGGATTTCTAATTTTGTTTTAATATGCTCGCTCGACTTCGTACCTAGGTACATTACATGTGTAGCGAAACAAAAATTATTTTCTACTTTTTAGTGTTTTTGGTTTTTGAAGTCGGTTTTATTTACTTAATTTAAATCTAAACTAAAACTAAATTACTAAAATAAACCAAAAGAAATCTCATCATCTCATTGATTTCACACCAGCGAAACATTGTACCAAAGAAGCTGGCAGCAATGCTCTTTTGGATAACCAAACATATTCTTTGGCAATCTCTTTGATCCTTGGTGAAAATAAACCTAAAGAGCTGTCAAGTTGAAAGGAACCACTACACAGAAGGAAAATATTAAAATTTAAAAAAAAAAAGTGTTCAGGGTATTTCTTGAATATGAAAAGCGTGATTTGAAAAAATTTGGTTTAACAAATTTTTGCCAAGTGTGAACGTTTGAAAGTAGTAAAAGCCCTTTTTTGCCTTTTTTCAGGAAGATCTAACGGTTGAGGACACAAAAGAAATTATTGAAAAACTAAAAAAAGATGAGAAACCGAAACCTGGACCAAGGTACAAATCAATCCTTACATATTCATTTAGTTTTTAGGGTTCTGTACCTCAAAAGGAAAAAGAAATTCTTATAGGATTACTTCGTTATCTGTCAAGACCCTCCAAGGGAATCAAATTCTATAGAGTACTTCCCGTTGATGAAATGTGGCAGCTAATAATGTTTTATTAGACAAGTAAAGAGATAAATACGAAAACCGTGAATTTGTGATCACATTACAAAAAATTTAAAAAGTGATATTTCTTGTATGATTGTACAGAACAATAATATACAACAGAATTTGCAACAATTTGTTTTGAAATGCGGCCAGCCTAAATTGTTTATAATTTGTCTTAGGAATGGCAGATTCGCCGCTGAGCCTCTGGGAGGGCTGACATCTCTGACGGAGGAGCCGACCGGGCCTGGATACGGTCTCCAAGACGCGCTCAAAGCGTAGACCGACTTGTGTAATTATTGTTAGGAATATTTAAATAAAATCATGTATAGAACTGATTTGTTTGTTTTTTTTTTTTTAATTTTTACTCAGGTTATAAACTAAACGCACACTGTTTTGTTGTGAGTTGGGTTGGGTGCTAGGTGTAAGCAATGTGCGTTCGTCTTAAAAGTATGGGTGCATTCAAATCAACATAGATATTGCATAAGTGTATGCACAGTATAATGATTGGTTTATAAAGTACTAGTTGATGCCCGTGACTTCGTCCGCGTGGATTGAGGTTTTTGAAAAATCCCGTGGGAATTCTGCTTTTCCGGGATAAACAGTTGCCTATGTCAATTTCCGGGACGCAAGCTACCTACCTCTGTACCAAATTTCATATAAATCGGTTAAATGGATGGGCTTTTAAGAATCCTGTGGTGAACTCTGATTTTCCGACATAAAAAGTAGCCTATGTGCCCAGCCTTCCTCAGGGTGTAAGCTAGCTCTGTACTTTTTATCAAGCAAGCATTCAGCGGTTAAGCTGTAAAAAGGTAACAGAGAGACAATCGCATAGTCCTATATCAGGAGTATAGGGTGCCCGCGGCTTCGTCCGCGTGGATGTAGGTTTTTGAAGATCCCGTGGGAACTGTTTGGATTTTCGGGATAAAAAGTTATATATGTCAATAACATGACGCATGCTATCTCGGTACCAAACGTACAAATCGGTTGAGCGGATGGGTCTTTAGGAATCCTGTGGGAACTCTGATTTTCCGGGATAAAAAGTAGCCTAGGTCCGTCCCCGGGATATAAGCTAACTCTGTACCTTTCGTCAGAATCGGTTAAACTATTGGGCCGTGAAAAGGTAGCAGACAGACGGACACACTTTCGCATTTATAATATTAGTATGGATTAATTAGTAATTAAGTGTTCTATGGTATTCATACCTCTAATGGCGTACGCAATTAAGTAAATTGAATATCAACTTATTGAATTAGAAAATCGCATTCAAAAGCATTTGCGTAAGGTCAAAACGAACAGATAAGGCATATCGAATACATTATGTTTAGATAACACGAACGCTAAACACGTTTTAGTCACGATTTATACATACGAGTGAGTGTTCATAGATAGTAGCTAGTTGGTAACTATTGAGGTAAATGAAATAACAATAAATCAGTATTTTATATTGGATACGACACGTCGGACCATAAAAATTAATTTAATTTGATTTTTATTTATAATTCGTGAACAGACCTATCTGTGTTTAAAATTAAGTGGTGTGAACAACTAGTCACCAAATTACCAGAAAATGAAGTGTTTTATATTAATTATGTGCAATTTTCCGCAAACTTTGCAAAAAAGTGAAGGTTGTTAGTGTCAACGTCAACGTGTATGAGTGAGACACGCGATGTGTTCAAATGTTTCGACGTAGCAGAAACGATAAAGATGGATATAGGGAATACACGAAAATTCAACTGTGGGAGGATGAACCGGCTAACTGGGATGTAAGTGCCAATTATATGAAATTGTATCTATGTAGATCAATGATCACCAAATCAAGTTTTTTTCTTGTAGTATCTAGCTAGCTAAGTATAACAAAAGTACCTGTGTAGCTATTATGAAATGCATTACCACACCAATGTGCTCGATGATGCATTAGTATGTACCTATCTACCTGTAAGTATGCGAATGCGAGTTCCGTTTGAAACTGGTGGAAGCTTTAGTTGGTGATTAGTTATTGAAGAAAAGTTTAGAATTTAATTACATTCACATAAGTAGGTACGTAGGTACTACAACGAACGAGCCTCGAGTTATTTAAAACTCAATTATATTTGTTTTTTTGAACTGTACAACTATTTCAAGCATTGTTAAAAAAGCGCGCCCATTTTTATATTAACGATTCCTGATTAATTTATTTATCATTTTAAAAACTTTTATTGTTAACTTGAACGCATAATTTGTTGTGATGTGACATTTGCGTTTGACATTGATTGAAAAACGTCATCTTCTTGCTTGTCAAATTGTCGACTGTTGAGTCAGCTGTCATTTTGTTAGCACTTTGTTAGTGAATTCGCGATCTTTCGTGGTTTGTGTTGTCTTTTCGGTGAAATAGAAAAAATGTCTTTCGAGTCCTAAGCTCCAAGACATTTTTCGTGAAAGATGAGAAGTAGCCCTACACGCAAATATGAGAATTTCTCCGACCACCAAGCAAGAGAGACCGACAAATACTCCTTAGACAGCCAAGACACGGCCAGTCTGGTATGCATAGTGCAAAACAGTTGTTAAAATTATTGATTTTGTTTGTGTACCATCCAGATGTTATTGATTCATTAAATGCTTTGTGTTAGTTAGTCATTGCTGGTCGTTCGGGAGCCATGGTAATTTAAAATTGTCGTTTAATTCATAGCAGTAGCGAGCGTTTACGTACGCCTCCCAATGCAGTTCAATGTGGAAGGGACTAGGGAGTGATTTTAGCGGTCTACGGTCTAGATTTTTCTCTCAAATCGTAGTTATAGTTTAGAGTGCACCGTATAAGATTATTCGCGTGTAGAAAAACGTCGATGCAATTTTTATTAGGCCGCCAACACGACTTTGCCTCATTGCAATTCTACTTACTTTCACTATGTGCGACTTATCGGCGAAAGTGGTAAAATAAACAATTTCCTTGTTGGTGAAGACACTCGCGCTCTTTATGTGTCTTCCTCCAAATTCCAGAAAATATTTTCAGCCAGCTGTAATATGTTTTTTGCCAGGCTTTTCAGAGCTCTTCAAGACTTCAAGTGACTGCTAACCTAAATTCTCATTCATTAAGCTCTTCACATTATTAAATAGGACACTGGTTGTTTAGGATAAAAGGCTTATTCTTGTTTTTTTATCTTTTAACTAAAAATTTTAGTTTACTCTTGTTTACTAAAATCTAACTGTTTGCTAAAATATTCAAACAATATCAATACACATTTTAATTCTAACACAAGTAATAATAACTGCATTAATATACAATTTAAAAAACTAGTCATATGAATAACAATGTCAGACATTTTATTCGTTAAGGGGACATTTTTGTCTTATTAGATAAGACTAACTTTGTTTGCATAGATTTAGGCTTTTAAAAATCCTGTGGGGACTCTTTACTTTCTGGAATAAAAAGTTGCCTATGTCCATCCCCAGGAAGCAAGCTGTACTAAACTTTTAATCAAATGTAAGCAGATGTGTCGTGTAAAGGTAACAGACCAAGTGGCAGACAGACAGATAGATTGAGAGACCCACTTATAGTATGAATTTAATCAAAATAATTCACAATAGTTACTGCCCTTTTGACTTTCTCACTGAGACATACAATTTCACAGAAAAGCCTATTACTAATGCACACAGAAGCAATGTGGCTTCTGGCCAACAGGTGCACAAGTAATAAGTATTGGTAAATGTGACTGTTGGTATTAAAGTTATATAAATAACTTTAATACATGAAACTGGAACATGAAAATGGAACCCATATAGGTTCAGTTGTCTATCTGTCTGTATGTCTGTCTAGCCAATTTGCTCCAAATCTACTGGACTGATTAAGTTGATATTTGGTTTACATATATGCATGATGGGTAATGTAAATAAATGAATTTTGAATATACTTTTGGGTGGCAAATTATAAAAAAGGTTTTGCAAACTGTTATATGTGATATATCAAATAAAAGGACTTGCTTGTTGTGAGGGTCTCATATAAAGACCTCAATAATATCCTGTGTCTTTTATAATTTTAAAATAATTATCTCAGAAACTACTGAGCCTAAACTTCAAAAAAAAAAAAGGGCTTTACTTATAGATTTCAGGAAAACCTATAAGAAGTCTATAGTCTTAAAATAACATGGCAAATCTCATTCAAGTGAATCTACCACTGGCTCGGAATGCCCAGTGATAGATTCCATTGGTTTAAACCAGAAATTACATTTTTCATAGGTAGTCACAACTTCTTAAGTACTTTATCTTATTAAGTAGGTACTTCTTTTAACTAAGTAGAGTAAGCCATACAAATATGTACATTAGACAATGATAGTTCATTATTTAAATGAGTTTATGTAAATAAGGAACAAACTTATTACAAGAGCTATTAAATGATGTGTTCATATGAATTGTATACCCTACTTTGTACTAAATATTTGTAGGTAAATAAATTAACTTATCTATAAATCTCATGCCGATGGAGCCACAGGCAAAAACTGGTTGTATAATAAATGCGAAAGTGTGTCTGTCTGTCTGTAATCTGTATCTTTTCTTTTCTCGGTTCAACTGCTGAACCAATCTTGATGTTTGGCATAGTGATAACTTATATCCCGGAAATGGGCTTATTCTTTTTATCCTGGAGTTTTAATTCTTTTTAAAAACCTAATCCACGCAAACAAAGTCGTGGGCATCAGCTGGTTTCAAAAATATTTGAGTTATCAAAAAAGATGGTACCTTAGCTATAATCCAAGAAAATCGGTTCAGCCGTTTGAAAGTTATCAGCTCTTTTCTAGTTACTGTAACCTTCACTTGTCGGGGGTGTTATGAATTTTTAATTTACACTTGTATTGATGATGATTAACGGGTTCACTATAATTGTTGCAGCATTCGAACACGGAGGAGGGCGGGCGGCGGGGTGCGGGGGACGTGAGCGCGGGCGCCGGCGACATGTGGATCAGTGCGGTCGAGAGTTCCATCCTCAGTTGGGAGGAGGTTGGTACAATCATACTTCCTTATATCCTGGTTTAATGATTCAAAAGAGACTCTCTGACTTATGGATGATCCCAAGCTATTGCCAATTTGTTGGTAAACCTGGAGCACCGCAGAGACGTAAGCTCGCTTTGCGTGTTCTATCGCTTATATATTGGTCTGAGGAGTTGTTTGATTTGATTCTATCCTCCTTTTTCTACAACCGCACTGCACGTCATCGTAAGAAATTTCATCAGTGCACTGCCTGGGTGTTTGGTGCACTTCGACCACCCGTTGTTTTATTCCATGCACAAGTAAACTGTGGGACCACCTCCCTTAGGCGGTGTTCCCACTAGATTTCAACATGGGATTATTGAATAAATTCCTGAAAGGCCGGCAACGCATTGGGGGTTCCTTTGGTGCTCCAAATGTTCATGGGCCGCGGTAATCACTTAATATTACGTGACCCGCCTGCTCGTTTGTTCGCAATTTATATAAAATCATTCACATAAGCCTCCTTTCGAGCTTCGCTGTAGTCTGGTGAAAAAATATGCTCCTGTAACTCTCTCTGAATGAGCTGTGTCGTTTACTCGATTCTTTCACGAATACTAAGATAACCAGAGTAACCAACACGACATAGCTCCACGCTGAGGTGGCAACAGTTCGAAAAGCAGATAGACATTGGGAGCCCATGATGCTAAAATGGCGATTTCGCACCAGAAAGTGCAACGTTGGAAGACTTTGAAGAACCCTACTAGGTGGACAGACAACATGAAACGAGTCTATCGGTTGATAATGGTGATGATGATATTTTCTGAATAATTTGAATGCTCAAACTGCCTGTTTTGATCCAGTCGCTAATAAGCTTAAAACGGCGCAAATAGGATAAATAGGGCAGTTGCGTGACACTAGTGTTAGACTGATTTGACGTGAAACTTAGTGAATAGTGGGCGTAAGCAAATTATCCGCTTACGGTTATCACCACTTTTTTTTTCCTCTCTCGTCTGGCTTTACAAATATTAGCCAATGTCAAGTTTGTAGTTATTTGTAACAAGTTAGTTAAACTATACAAGTATGGACCCCGTATGTGCCAGCGCTCGCCGGCACCCCCTTAGAGCGCTTTCCAGTCAGTTTTAACAAAAAAAAAACACTCCAAAAAGGCAGAACACGCCCGCCAGCTAACACCAACACAGACGAAGTCCTATCACCACTTTGACATAACGTAAGTCATAACATGACTTGAAATTATCAAATGATAGATCTGGTACTTGTAGGGTTCCGTATGTCTAAATGAAAAACCGTAAAAATACGAAAACCGTGAATTTCTGGTTACATCACAAAAAAAATTAAAATGTGTGTGTGGTGTCTTCTCGACAAACTAACGTTTATCGGGGTACGGGCCTCGAGGCCGAGCCTCCTTGCCCGGGCGTGTCCTCACAGGTTCTTAGCTACCTGGATTATTAATTTCAGTCCTTTCTAAAGGACTGAGGTCGCGCCTAAATTCGGCGTCGGCCTTGAGGCAATTAAAATGTGTTCGCGAAAAAAATAATTTATTAAATCAAATATAGATCCCGCAATCCGTTATTAACTTGCAGTATGCTACATAAAAGTGTTGGGTATTTTTTTGTCGCGAATCCTTCGCGTGCAAGTCCGACTCGCACTTGACCGGTTTTTTAAAATCTAAATCCACGCGGACGAGGCCGCGGGTACCTATCAGCTCTTCACTTAGACAGGCATACAAACACAACACGTGCTTCACTGTTCTGTCCCAGATTTGAGTAATCCTACCCCCAAAAGGGACGTGCTTTTGTTTTGTCTACTGTAGGGCCTCGACCCAGATTTTCCGTGATGTCCCATTTGTGAAGAAAATTTGAATCATCCAAAAATTTTTTTCTGAATTTTCGAAAAACGGAATTTGTTTTTCCTTTAACCAATTTTTATTATTGTTTATTGTTCGGATTCTCTTAATTTTTAGGATTCTCAAAAGGACAAAAGGAACTCCTATAGGATCACTTCTTGAATGTCTGTCAAGACATGTCAAGGGAATCAAAACCTATTGACCGGGTTTCTTTAAATCGTTTCTAGACTTATTTCTTTTAATTTAAAGTTGATATAACTTTCGCATAATTTTAGCTCCTTAAGACTGCCAAATAATACGGTATTTGCCTATGCCAAAATTATATTGTTTCTCAGTAATTATTATGAAATAGAGGGTCTTCCAAAATCCGTTGTTAGTTTTAAGTGTAATAACCATTTTAAATTAATTATCGATTAAACTAAAAAAGCTCGTCAAATCATTGTGATGTCACATGCCAGTATTTTATAGAAGCTCGCATACTAAGCGCGTTTTGATGTTTGATAAAAAAATACTGATTTGAATAGTTGTCAAATACCGGATTAGCTAGAAGGGCTTTAGTGTCAAAGTCAAAGTCAAAATCAATAAATTATTGTCATTTTGACCATCAAAATGAAAACTATTGTTTTCATTTTGAGCTAACTATTTTGATATATTTTGATTTGAACTATTGTTTTGATTTTGTTTTGAGAATTGTTATACATATTTGTATGATATAATAATTCCTCTAAACACTACATCCTAATACACCCTACCTAGGTAAACTAGGTACAAGATACGAAATTACTTCAGGTAAATTTGACCACTGCTATATAGGAGGACAATAGCATAGTTTTGTAATTTGTTCTATTGACATAAAAATTTTAATTAACACGTTCGTATGAAAGTTTGCTTCGCTGAATAGTTTTATAAAACCTATACCCAAACGATTTCGTAAATACAAAATAAATAATAGTACTATGTACGCGTAACTTTAATTGCTATTTGAAATAGCAATAGATTCAATTCATATTTGACCGCACAAACTACAAGTTCAAAGCAATCTAGCGGTCGAAAACCTTTTTCGAAATCGAGGTCGTTGTCTCGTGTCTGTCTTATGTCTATTGATATAGCGTAGTAATAATAATTATATTATTGGAATTATACCTAATAAGTTTTCCAGATTAGTCGTATAATCTAATAAATAAATACTAATTCTATAAGTCCAAAGGCCCAAAAAGAGGGGTGTTAACTTATAAGTTTGACGTGTGGATCTTTGTATGTGTGTATCTGTCTGTGGCATCGTAGCTCCTAAACTAATGAACCGATTTTAATTTTTTTTTTTTTTTTTTTTGTTTGAAAGGTGGCTTGATCGAGTGTGTGCTAAGCTATAATCCAAGAAAATCGGTTCAGCCGTTTGAAAGTTATCAGCTCTTTTCTAGTTATTGTAACCTTCACTTGTCGGGGGTGATATAAATTTTTAATTTACACTTGTTATTTCGTATAACTTGGTATTAAATAATTTATGGCAAAATGATAGAGCAAAATTGAATGTTCGAATGAGTAGGCACTGACAACACAACCGTTAAACTGTGACGATCATCTGCTTGTATAGAACAAAAACTCGTTCAATAACTAGTCATCTGTCCAAATATTTGCAAGTAATAAATTATCACATATTATTATACTATGTTTATTCACATTGTATAGACGTAGAATTACTGTCACACCCATTTATCATCGGGAAAATTTACGTCCCTTTCATTCAGTCAAGTTATACCACGACTTCAAAATAACAGAATGAAGTTCAAAGATTGTTTGACTCCAACTGACAATGCGAAAAATACCAAAATTTACAGGGTCCCGTAGCTGAAGGGTAACAAAGGGGTTGTATTATCCTCTGTTGTCCGTCTCTCCGTCTGTCTGTCTGTCAGGGGACTGTATTTCATGCACCGTAAAAGGCAGAGTTGAAATTTTCACAAAGTGTGAATTTTTATTACCGCTGTAATAACAAATGGTAAAAATTTCTTGCGCTGCCTAAATCCATTGGTACTTTGCTACTCGTTTGATGTCATCTACCCACCTAGTAGGGGGTTATCCAACGCTGCACTTTCCATTGCAAGGTCGTCACTCTAGCATCTTGCGACTGCAACGTCTATCGGGTTTTCGAACTATGTGCCTTGCCCATTGCCACTTCAGCTTCGCATCTCGTCGAGTTATTCCGGTTACTCTGGTTCTCCTTCTGAATTTCCGAAGGAACTCCATTTTACTATACTAGGTGCGTATTTTGTCTTGTAAGAAACGGGGCATTTAGTGCCCTGTTTATTAATACCAATCAGGTATTTGCCGTTGAGCTAGTTTGGTGGCATTATTAATTATAATCAGAATCACATATTATTATTTATCGTCTCAATTAATAAGCTCTTTATTATTTTTAAATTAATTATTCAGCATCACCTTTACATTTTGTTGTAGGCTAAAAGGAATTTTCCAAGTAAACAGGTGTCTAAATCATTGAATATCACTTGCTTTAACGGTGAAGGAGAACATCGTGTGGAAACCTGCATGCCGAGTTTTCTATAATGTTCTCAAAGGTGTATGAAAGCCGCCAATCCGCACTTGGCCTTGGAATTTGGCCTAACCCTTCTTATTCTGAGAAGAAGCCTGTTCTCTGTAGTAGGCCAGTGCGGCGATGGGTTAAATTAAAATGATAAGTTATCTAAAGTAATTTTCAAGTACAACTTCATGGCTAAACCGCTGAATCGACCTCAGTGCTTAAACATGTGCAGAGCGTGCAGAGATGGTTTGCGTTCTGGAGGATTAACATGTTAGGCTATTTTTCGTGTGAAACCTACCAATCACCACTTGACCAGCGTGCTGGACTATAGCTTAAATCCTTCTCATTCTGAGAGGAGACCCGTGGTATTGGGCCGGCGATGAGTTGACACTTGACATAATGGTAATGACTATTTTCGTCAACCATGTTGACATATACATATTACTACTTACTTGTTTATAAATTAGAATATCTCTCTGAGGTTGACTAAAACGTAAAATCCAACAGATTAATTTTAATATAGATACAGCTTAGCTATCACGAGAGGTATAATCTCAGACAGACAGACATTTCAGACAATACAGATCATTTGAGACAATGGCTAAGCTCTGACGCTTAGCGCATCTCATTACTGCAGACAATATTTACACTAACCTCCGTTCTCTCGATATTATACAAGGGTGAAGAATGAACGGGTTTATTATTTCTATTTCTATAACTGAAAACTGTAACAAGTGGATGTAGACAGAGAATGTATAATGCATACATTTTGAGAACTCACTCGCCATATTTCCTCTATTGTGTCAACTGTCATGTCAAAGGTACAGCTTACCAGGGTTTACCTTTAGATTAAGGACTAAAATCGTCACTATAGAGATCTTTTTCTTCTGAAGTTCATAATTCAGAGTGCGGACTGTTCCAAATTTCATAAAAATCGGTTAACCTGTTGGGCCGTGAAAAGCTAGCAGACAGACAGACAGACACACTTTCGGATTTATAATATTAGTATGGATAAGTATAATATAAGTATGGATGTTTACGACATTACGGTATTAAAATGTGAAAATTCGTTACCAACGTGGGATGGTTTCCAGGTCAGCTTTGATTTGCGGTTAAACGAATTCTGGTATTTTTGGTTCGAAAAGTCCGAGGCGCCAAAAAGGTCGACAAATAATATCATGACGTGCTGTTTGATGGAAAACGATTGAGAATTGAGATCCTTTTTCCTCCTTTTGCTTTTGCATATAAAGTACTTAAGTACCTAAACTAAGACTGTGCCAAAATGGTGACCTTACTGCAAGGCTAAACAATTAAGGAAAATTCATTTTCAGTTCTTGTCATTTAAAATTGAAGTCGAGAATATAGAAATAACTACCATACCTAACTGCAATTTGCGTCATCTCAGCACGCGATGGTTGACATACACATTATTAGATGTCTTTGTAATGCACAAATAATACAGGTTTGGATAAGTTAAGTATAATGTTTTGCTTCGGAATTATGCCCTGTGAAAGAAACTGAGTATAGTTCGCTCCATCATCCGGTGTGTGACTTTGAGCTTTCGTATATGAGGGGTTTCGGCTGTGGCTATTATCACTCTTTCAGTGCGTGCCGCGTAAAATCCGATTATGGGTATGGGTGTTAAAAATCGAACTACTGAGAGTAACTGTAGGGTGCCGCTGGATTCAGGCCGCACATAGCCGTGGCGTGTGAAGTTCTTAAAGAGACGTACCTATGTTCGGCAGTGGATGTCTATCGGTTGACGATGAAAATCATGACTGAGAATAAAGTGGGCTCAGGGATATGGTACTGGACAAAATAATCGAACATTTGAGACTAGGATGTTTCCATATTTTTTTTTGTCGTAGGTGGCGGAACGTCTCCAAGTAGACGTGCGTCGGGGACTATCATGGCGCGAAGCAAACGACCGGATGAACTTTGTGGGTCCAAACGAGTTTCAAGTCAAAGAAGAGGAACCGTTGTGGAAGAAGTACATCGAGCAGTTCCAGAACCCGCTCATACTTCTGTTGCTAGGTAAGTTAATGTTACTGCTAAGGATCTTTTGAACAGCGTTGTGGGTAAAAATTGACGCCTTAAACTTTGTGGGGCCAAATGAGTTTCAAGTCAAGGAAGGAGAACCGTTGAGGAAGAAAAACATAGTTGTAGAATCTATTTATTATTTTTAACCCCCGACCCAAAAAGAGGGGTGTTATAAGTTTGACGTGTGTATCTGTGTGTCTGTGTATCTGTGTGTCTGTGTATCTGTGTATCTGTGTGTGGCATCGTAGCGTCTAAACGAATGAACTGATTTTAATTTAGTTTTTTTTGTTTGCAAGGTGGCTTGATCGAGAGTGTTCTTAGCTATAATCTAAAAAAATTGGTTCAGCCGTTTAAGAGTTATCAGCTCTTTTCTAGTTTTCTTGTAGAAAAGAAGGTTAGATAACCGTTAGGTTCATAATAATATTATGTCAATAGACAAATGTCAAGCTGTCAAAATGGACGTTGCCTAAATACATAATTATTTATTTGAAAATGATGTTTTGGAAAACTCAAATACTTTGGATCGTCGGGGGTGTTATAAATTTTTATTTACACTTGTGTAACTTGTAAACTGGAAAGGTTTTTAAAGAATCTATACTAATAAATAAAATTGGAGTGTCTGTCTGTAATTTCGAAATGACTACCACATATTAAGGTCATATGGTTATTTGAACGATACCATGACTGAATCACACGTTTTTAAAATTTTTGTCTGTCTGTCTGTCTGTCTGTCTGTCTGTCTGTCTGTCTGTCTGTCTGTCTGTCTGTCTGTCTGTTTGAAAAGGCTAATCTTCGGAACGGCTGAACCGATTTTAACGGGATTTTCACATACAAGTAGAGGATTGACCAGGGTGTAACATAGGCTACTTTTTTAACCGACTTTCAAGAAGGGAGTTGTGTTTTTCTACCTATGTACACCGAAATCTCCGAGATTTCTGAACCGATTTGCGTCATTTCTTTTTTAATCGATAGAGGAACTTTGCGACATTGTTTCAAAAAAAATTTGGATTCAAACTCCTCAATCCTGATGCTGCAGAGGATCTGACCAAGCCACGCGGGCGAAGCTGCGGGCATCAGCTAGTTGTTTCATAAAAAAGGAGTCCCAACTCCTCAATCCTGATGCTGCAGGGGATCTGACCAATTCACGCGGGCGAAGCTGCGGGCATCAGCTAGTTTATGAATATGATAGGAATTGAACCCCGGACTTCTTACTTATAAAAACCACAGCGCTCACAACGGGAGGTCGTCGGTAGACGGAATTTATGTAAACAAACTGCAAGATTGGTTCAAAAGTCCAAGTTAACCAAAATGACACATAAATTACACGGTCTAGCTAGTTTTTGACTCAAAACGGATTACTGCTGCTTAAAATATCTTAAATCACGAGTTGGTTAAGTAAAATATGTGGTTCAACTAGTATAAGTACCTATAAAAACTAGGAAAACTTAGTACCAAATTAGGTACCTATGTATATTTGCATTTATACGTGCAACTCCTTGCAATCATCCGATATTCGAGAACGAATAAATTACGCAGATTGTTATCAAATTTATAACTCCAACAGACCAACAATTTTCGTGAAAATCGGGGTGGGGACGCCCCTACACCCGCACGGGTCTGTGGGGCGTCTCCCTGTCTCATACCGCGATTGCCATCTCGACTTGTCGTGTACTATACATATAATTCGCAACAGATTGGGCATAACAGTCAGGGTTTGAGGCAGGGGGACGCCCCCAATGCCATGTCGACCTGTCGCGTACTACACTTTTGTCCCAATAAAATCAAAGACTTTTTAAAATACTGCGGGATTTTTGCAGTCACTTAAATCCGCAGTATGAAGTCTGGGGCATACTCTACTTCAATATTTAAATTTTTGTCCACCTTTTAGGCGCCGCGCCGCTTTCATGTTAATGTAGTATGACCGGTACTACTTACTCCATATTATCTTGAGTACCTACGTTTTTATTGGAGACCTGATTTTGAACGAATTAATTGATATCGATCGATAAAGAAAGTCGTATTACAAATCGTTTGTGTAGATATTATCTATTACAGGTTTGTGGTTGATAACGATCTTAAATGGTAGGTAATGATTACTTACCAGTTAAGGATCTCCCTCCATCCATCCATCTGGGGCCGCGTCATCACTTGTCATAAGATGAGATTGCGGGAAAACTGTATCAATCATTATTACAATCGCAATCGTTGTGATTGGCTGAATTTATGGTATTCTTGTTGCAACAATACATTGTAGCCAATAGTAAGCGAGCATCAACCAATCAGAGGTGATTGCGATCGTGACATTGTAGCTGTCACTCTACCGCAATCGAGCCGCAGCTCAAAAATTCACATTATCTGAATAAGTAAGTTTTATAATGCAACTAGAGGATGCCCGCGACTTCGTTCGCGTGGATTTAGGTTTTTAAAGATCCCGTGGGAATTGTTTGATTTTCCGGGTTCGGAAACTATAAAGTCGAAGCGACACTTTTCTGTCACATTTTTTGTGTGACAACTTATCTTTTTAACCCCCGACCCAAAAAGAGGGGTGTTATAAGTTTGATGTGTGTATCTGTGTATCTGTCTGTGGCATCGTAGCTCCTAAACTAATGAACCGATTTTAATTTAGTTTTTTTTGTTTGAAAGGTGGCTTGATCGAGAGTGTTCTTAGCTATAGTAGAAGAAAATCGGTTCAGCCGTTTGAAAGTTATCAGCTCTTTTCTAGTTACTGTAACCTTCACTTGTCGGGGGTGATATAAATTTTTAATTTACACTTGTCACAAAGTGGCGTAGGTACTTTATCTAAGTACCATTACCTACTTTACCTACTCAAGTATCCATTTCCTGGGCACGTAATGGGTATGCATTAGTGATGATTGCAGCTCTCGCGTTTGCTCCCCGGGCGCGACAAACGGGCTTAATTAAGTTGCGTTAATGGAATTAAACTTTAATGGATTTTCCGTTTGTGAATGCTGTTTACACGAGCTTTGTTTGACTTGGCGAGATGGATAACTTCCGGGCACATATACATTGTATACAAGTGTAAATTAAAAATTTATAACACCCCCGACAAAGTATTTGAGTTTTCCAAAACATCATTTTCAAATAAATAATTATGTATCTAGGCAACGTCCATCTTGACAGCTTGACATTTGTCAATTGACATAATATTATGAACCTAACGGTTATCTAACCTTCTTTTCTACAAGAAAACTAGAAAAGAGCTGATAACTCTTAAACGGGTAAACCAATTTTTTTGGATTATAGCTAAGAGCACTCTCGATCAAGCCACCTTTCAAACAAAAAAAAGTAAATTAAAATCGGTTCATTCGTTTAGGCGCTACGATGCCACAGACAGATACACAGATACACAGATACACAAATACACAGATACACAGACACACAGATACACAGATGCACACGTCAAACTTATAACTCCCCTCTTTTTGGGTCGGGGGTTAAAAACAGCTGCCTATCTCAGCATCTTTATTCTTTAGGTCTTCGCACGTTACACTGACTGATGCCAACACCACTCAAACTCGACTCACAGTAAAGCATGGAAATATATCGTATTCCTTAGGCCCGGTTTCCACCTAAGCGGAGCGGAGAGAAATGTTCAGTAGACGAATCACATTACTGATAAGTATATGACGCGAAAAAATTATCACGTCATTTAACAATAATCTGCTTGGTCTGCTAAACACATCTGCGTCCATCTCCACTCTGGTGGACTCCACTCCGACTCGACTCACAGTAAAGCATGAAAATGTGAGCTTTATATGGCGTTTCTGACGGTGAAATTTTCAATGTTTAATTATTCAGCATGGTCTAATTTAATTACACACTTCAATATTGACAAGTGTAAATGAAAAAAAAGGTTACAGTAACTAGAAAAGAGCTGATAACTTTCAAACGGCTGAACCGATTTTTTCTTCGATTAAAGCTAAGAACACTCTCGATCAAGCCACCTTCAAAACAAAAAATAAGTAAATTAAATCGGTTCATTACTTTAGGAGCTACGATGCCACAGACAGATACCTACACAGATAAACACGTCAAACTTATAACACCTCTTATACGAGGGCGGCACTGAAAATTTCGGGAATCAAGGAAGTGACACAACATTACTATTTAAAAATGTATTTATTGCTTTTCGAAGTATTCTCCGCGAAATTTGACACATTTTTCCATACGATGGAACCAATATTGAAGCAACCATTCCATTCGGAAGTTGGGGTCTCCAAAATGGCCGTTTTGTAGGCGTCCACAGCTTCTTCAGGTGATGAAAATCTCTGACCACGCAATGTATTCTTTATTTTAGGGAAAGTACAGAAATCATTAGGGCTTAGGTCGGGGCTGTACGGCGGATGGTCTAATAATTCTATGTTTTCTTGCTCTAAAAACTCTTTTGTTCTGTGCGCGGTGTGAGAACTCGCATTGTCGTGATGGAGGATGATGTGGCGGTTGCAGTTCTCTTTACGGAGTTCAGAAACGACCTGTGGCAAACAAATGCTAGCATACCATTCTGCATTAACCGTTCTTTGTCCCTCAAGAGGAATAGTCGCAACATGGCCGGTTTTGGAGACAAACGTGGCCACCATTTTTTTGCAACACTTCGTGAACGAACAATTTTTGTTGGCTTTAACTCATTTTCGAACACCCAAACTCGTGACTGGTTTTTTGTTTCGAGTTTGTACGCGTATATCCAGGATTCGTCACCTGATACGATGTTGTATACAGCATTTGAGGATCCTGCGTGGAATCTTTCGAGAGTTCTGACGCACCAAGTAACGCGAGCCGCTTTTTGCTCTTCACAGAGCATATGCGGTATCCATCGGGAAAACAACTTTTTTACACCTAATTGTTCATGCAAGATTATTTGTATTTGACTCATGCCAATGTCTAAAGTTGCCTGAATTTCGCGGTATGTCACATGTCGATCTTCCTCAATCAGCTTACGCACAGCATCAACGTTTTCTTGGGTGACTGCAGTTTTTGGACGACCTTGACGGGGATCATCACTGAGCTTGACACGTCCACGTTGAAATTCAGCAAACCAGCGATAAACTGTGGTTTTAGATGGGGCTTCATCACCAAATGCAGAAATCATCCGGTCGACACACTCTTTTTGTGTTAAACCACTTCGAAAGTCATAATAAATCATCGCTCTAGAATTTTCTCGAGTCAATTCCATTTTCTCAACGACTAAACAAGTTTGACAAGACCTTGTGACAAGACCGAGAATCTTTTTCTAAATAAATAAATGGTATTCGATTTTTAAAACCTAGGAGTTTTCAATTAAAAAGATTTTAATATAACAGGGACAGTGGAAATATTCCATTCCCGATACTTTCAGTGCAGCCTATGTAAAGAGAAAAGAAACTGTCAGATCGAAATGGTGACTTTGGTATGAAATCAGCCTGTAGCTAGTTAGAAGGCGATTTGGTAAATATAAACATCCGGCATTTACAAATTAATAAACATATTATAAGCTGTAAGTAATTACCTACCTTATACCTAGGTAGCAGTCAGTTCCCTGCTATTTATATGTAAATAAAAATATGTTAATACAAGTGTAAATTAAAAATTTATAAACCCCCGACAAGTGAAGTTTACAGTAACTAGAAAAAAGCTGATAACATTCCACCGGCTGAACCGATTTTCTTGAATTATAGCTAAGATCACTCTCGATCAAGCCACCTTTCAAACAAAATAAAACTAAATTAAAATCGGTTCATTAGTTTAGGAGCTACGATGCCACAGACAGATACACAGATACACACGTCAAACTTATAACACACCTCTTTTTAGGTCGGGGATTAAAAATAATTTACTTACCTACCTTTAGAAACCTAGGAGGGCTATTTAAAATATGGAAAAAGTAATTGTTCTCGTTAAAAAATCGGAAACTCGGGATGATAGTTGATACGGTCTATGGGCGTTAATAGAAGTTCAAACCGTTCAAGACTAGATAATAAATTATGTATTATCATTCTAGAGTTAGCGCAGAAAACAAGTCAATAAAAGTAGCTCAAGCGTGTCTGGTTGTAAGAAACGGTTGCGCAAAACTCGTTTTACTTTTAAATGCACGACATGAGAACGCGCACCGTAAAAATTTGCGTTCTGTTAGGGTGCGTTCATACATGCTCTTTTTGCTAATCATGATCAGTGTTAACAGGGCTCTCTCCGTCACTTACTCCATACAATCGTAGTCCCAATTTCATTTGAATACTAAGCAACCAAAGTCCATGAAATTTTTCAGACATATTCTAGAAACTAATATCTGTGCCCGTGGTGTTTTAGATTTTTCTAAAAATATGTAGTTTTAAAATTACAGGGGCTCAAAGATTAGTATGTGAATTTTTAAGACCGCGTAACTTTGAAACCGAATATTTCAACGGAAATCTGGAAAACCACAGGCATAGATATTAGTTCCCGGAACGTTTCTATAAAATTCCATTGAGTATGATTGGTCAGTATTCCAATGAGAGACGAACTACGTTTGTATGGAGTGAGTGACGGAGAGACCCCTCTTAAGATATCGTCGCTAAGATCCAAGATCTTAGATCCAAAGAACTCACTTTGACTTTGCTACTACCGAATCTGATCCTTGATATGGAGTGTGGTCGACAAAAAAATCAGGTGTGAACCTACCCTAAGTTGTTGTAATGACGATGCATACTATGTATTTAACATCCTTTAGACATATCGTTAAAAAAGTTCAACAAACTTTATATAACCTGGCTACTTAAGTCTATTTCGAACTCAAGGTTTTGTGATCTACATATTTGGATAAAATGACTTAGTACCAATATACAACAAAATATGCTTTATAGTTTTGCGTACCCCACTAAGAAGGGATTTTACACAAATTCCACGAGTGACTTGGTTAAAATCTACCATAAGTATTTTTCATTATCCAATTCACAGAATTAAAAGTATCTAAATAAGATTATTTTTAAGTAAATCGGAGCATTTTCTGGCGGGTCACCTATTACAATAAAATATATTAAACGTTTTATTTTCCTTATATTATTTTACTGAAGAATTAGTTATTTAAGTTTTTTTGCGTTGGAAAAATTATAATAATCTTGAAGATAAAAAAATGGCAATAACTTCGGTGATGATTCGCGTGTTTTTCAAGGCAACTGAAATTTACAATTTTAAACTTGCAGGCAAAAAATCAAGTGATTTGTTAAAGAAAACAATAAGTTATAATTTTTACTAAATGAAGTCTAATTAGGTATAAAAGACTAGCTGAAGCCTGCGAGTTCGTTCGCGTTTAGGTTATAATAAATCCTGTGGGAACTCTCATTTTCCGGCATAAAAGTCTTATGTTCGTTTCAAGTGTTTAAATGATGGATTTCCAGCTATCTTTTTGACAGACAGACACACTTTCGCATTTACATTCATTTTTAGGGTTCCGTACCTCAAAGAGAAAAAGGAACTCTTGTAGGATCACTTTATTGACAGTCTGCCTGACCGTCCGTCCGTCGTGTCTGTCTAGAAAGCCAATAGGGTACTTCCCATTGACCTAGAATCATGGGCAGGTAGGTAGGCCTTATAGCACAAGTAAAGAAAAAATTCCGAAAACCGTTAAAAAGGTTTTCCGAAAAAAATAATTCCGAAAAAAAATTACATAATATGTCGTGTAGATTGTGCAGTATTTTTTGTACGATGGTATGGAACCCTTCGTGAGCGAGTCCGACTCGCACTTGACGGGTTTTTCTTATTTTTGTGGATGCAAGCTTTGAGTCAAAGTCAAAGTCAAAATCATTCATTCAAAGTAGGAACTATTGTACTCATTTTGATGGTCGAAATTGTTGTACGATATAACGGTGATAATTAATAACTTAAACGGGCGGGTTCCAAACGCGCCCAAGTCTGAGAAGAGCCCACAACAAACTCAGCCGGGTATTCTTTTTTTATTATCACCACTTTACAAAATCACATAGACTTGTTTCTATAATGCTTTGAACTTTTCATTTCTCATAGTTTATTTGTAAAATGACTGACGTACAGACAAACTGGACGAAACTCTAACTCCTTGTTTTACTAAGGACCCCGTAAAGTTTAAAAAAAATGTAAAAATTATAAGAATACAATATAATTTGGTTTAAATAATACTACAATTTCGAGCTGTTGGCGCGAGTCTTACACAACATCTTCACTTGCCACGAAGCGTGAAGGTCAAGCGCAAATCTGTTATCATTAGAATAAATAATTCAAGTTCAAGAATAATTTAATTATAACTATCCACTAGATAAAATTTGTACCATATTTTCCAAACGCGGGATTTTGCCTAAATTCTATCTTGACTCATCGTCTACATTACAGCTGTTATCTATCTCTCTTTGGGTTTTCGTGAAATCCTCTGTTTGCGGAGGAATTATTAAAATTGGGTTTTATATTATTTCCTGAGATTCTGTGACTTTATCTGTATTTATAACTCTGTGTTATCCTACTTAATATTATAAATTTGAAAGTGTGGATGTTCGGATGTTTGTTACTTAATCACGCAACGTTTTTGAGTGATTTGGATGAAATTTGGCATGGAGATAGATTATAACCTGGATTAAGACATAGGCTAATTTGTATTCCGAAAAATCAATGAGTACCCACGGGATTTCAAAAAAGCCTATATCCACGCGGACGAAGTCGCGGGCATCAGCTAGTAAGTTATAACTCTGAAATAGGTACTAACTAGTTCAGGATAGCTTAGTCTGAAGACAAAATTGAGTTTCGAAATCGGATTCAAAATTTTGACAGCCTCTCTGGCGCTGCTAAGCGCTGTGGTCTTATTAGTAGGCGGCCCCGGGTTCGATTCCCGGCAGGGGCTTAGAAATTTCTAAATTTCTGGCCTGGTCTGGTTGGAGGCTTCGGCCGTGGCTGTTTCCACCCTACCGGCAAAGCCGTGTCGCCAAGCGATTTAGCATTCCGGTACAATGCCGTGTAGAAACCAAAGAAGTTTCGGTTTAATAAAAACTGCCCTACCCCTTCCAGGTTAGCCCGTTTCCATCTTAGACTGCATCATCACTTACCACCAGGTGAGATTGCAGTCAAGGGCTAACTTGTATCTGAACGAGTGGAAATTAAAAAATTTATAACGCCCCCGACAAGTGAAGGTTACAGTAACTAGAAAAGAGCTAATAACTTTCAAACGGCTGAACCGATTTTTTCGGATTATAGCTAAGAACACTCTCGATCAAGCCACCTTTCAAACAAAAAAAAACTAAATTAAAATCGGTTCATTAGTTTAGGAGCTACGAAGTCACAGACAGATACACAGATACACACGACAAACTTATAACACCCCTCTTTTTGGGTCGGGGGTTAATAAAAAAAATAGGCAATCATAAGCACCTCCTCCTAGGGAGGTAGGCAGATTAAGCCGAAAGTTTACATTTTGACTAATACTCGGCGTTCCTGAGGATTGCCTAAGGTCAAATGTAGGCAACATTTGACGCCTGCCAGTTACGTCGAAGCCTCGAAGTTTTGATACAAGTTCCCTAACTGTCGTGAACTGTGGCTTCGTTCAGTTCAGTCAATGAAAGCAATGTTTGGATTGCATTTTGAGTGATAACTTTGTTCTGCATAGGTCTGAGGCTGTCCTAAACGTCGCGTGTATTCAGATACTCTATAAAACTATTATACCATTGTTATCAATCAAAAGTCACCTTGACCAGTCGCATAAATTAATGCGCGTCTAGTATTTGCAATACTAACTCAACTGTGAGTTGGTCATTGATGAAATTATATTAAGTGTTGATGATGCGCTTGGATTCATTAATCACATCCGCGTGGATTTAGGTTTTTTTAAATCCCATAGGACCTCTTCGATTTTCCAGAAAAAAAACCGGCCAAGTGCGAGTCGGACTCGCACACGCAGGGTTCCGTAACATCGTACAAGATATACATAACACCTTTATGTAGAACTCTGCAAGTTAATAACGGTCTGTGCCATCTATATGTGATTTAGTGAATTAAATTTTTCGTGAACTTATTAAAATTATTTTTATGTGTGATATAACCACAAATTCACAGACTCCTACCTGCCAAATATCATGATTCTAGGTCAACGGGAAGTATCCTATAGGTTTTCTTGAAAGACACAGACGGACAGACAGACAACAAAGTGATTCTATAAGGGTCCGTTTTTCCGTTTGAGGTAAGGAACCCTAAAAATAACCTATGCTATGCTATGCTAGGCCCCGGGATGCAAGCTATCTCTATCCCAAATACCAAACTTCTTGAGTAAAACCTAAACCCATCAATATTATTAATCTAAAAATATGTACTCGTTTTCCGCAGGTTCGGCGGTCGTCAGCGTCTGTATGCGGCAATTCGACGATGCCTTGTCGATCACGATTGCGATTATGATCGTGGTGACTGTCGCCTTCGTTCAGGAGTATCGATCGGAGAAGTCGCTTGAAGAGCTGAACAAACTGGTACCACCGACATGCAACTGGTAATTATTTTTATTATGCTAAATTGCTTCCAATGGCCAACGTAACAAGTTTAAATTAAAAATTTATAACACCCCCGACAAAGTATTTGAGTTTTCCAAAACATCATTTTCAAATAAATAATTATGTATCTAGGCAACGTCCATCTTGACAGCTTGACATTAATTGTCAATTGACATAATATTATGAACCTAACGGTTATCTAACCTTCTTTTCTACAAGAAAACTAGAAAAGAGCTGATAACTCTTAAACGGCTGAACCAATTTTTTTGGATTATAGCTAAGAACACTCTCGATCAAGCCACC
Organism: Maniola jurtina; assembly: GCF_905333055.1. Classification (NCBI taxonomy): domain Eukaryota; kingdom Metazoa; phylum Arthropoda; class Insecta; order Lepidoptera; family Nymphalidae; genus Maniola; species Maniola jurtina. The sequence goes on along the minus strand of NC_060037.1, from coordinate 2,417,768 downwards.
TTTCAAACAAAAAAAAGTAAATTAAAATCGGTTCATTCGTTTAGGCGCTACGATGCCACAGACAGATACACAGATACACAGATACACAGATACACAGATACACAGACACACAGATACACAGATACACACGTCAAACTTATAACTCCCCTCTTTTTGGGTCGGGGGTTAAAAAGAGCAAGAGTTAAGATGTACAGTGCAAGACGTGCCGATATGCCATCGTTGGCGTAAAGTATTAATTCGACAAGCTAATAATAAATTATATTTTATTTAGTTCTACAAATTGTTGAAATAACCAAGATAATATGATCGAGTTATCGATATGACTTCATTTTGCTAGCAAAATTGCATATCGAATTTATTTAACCTGCAACGTGTAACCTTCAAATGGTGGTTACATTATTGGCAAGCCAAGGCTTTTTCTAGGGTTCCGTACCAAAATGTTATTAAAGCGGTCAAGTGCGAGTCGGCACTTCCGTAGCATCGTACTTACCAGATATTATACTCGTAACATCGTAACACTGAACTCTTTAATTGTTTTTAATTAGCATGGCGTCCATTTTGGAATTTTTCAGTGTATTATTTTAGGGTTCCGTATCCGAAGAGTGCCAACAGCCAACGGCATTCTTTACTAAGGCTCCGCTGTAGTTCGTCTGTCCGTCCATTTGTCGATATGTCTGTCAGCGGGTTGTATCTCCTGAACCGTAATAGGTAGAGAGTTGAAATTTTCACCGAATATCTATTGCCGCCTTTTATAGCGATGTTTTTTTTAACGATTTTTGTTCTATTACAAGTAAGCCCTTAACTGCGAGCTTACCTAATGGTAAGTGATGCTGCAGTCTAATAGGTATTAACGAAAATACTTTATTTTCTATTCTAGTTTACGAGAAGGCAGCGTCGAGCACTTCCTAGCAAGAAATCTAGTTCCGGGCGACATAATCCATCTTAACGTCGGCGATCGGGTCCCCGCAGACTTGCGACTCTACGACGCGACCGACCTCGCGATAGACGAGTCGTCGTTCACCGGCGAAACGGAACCCGCCTCGAAGAGCGTTTTACCGAACAAAGCTGCAGCTGGAAGGGTTAATAAGGATAACATCGCTTTTCTCGGCACGCTTGTGCGATGTGGAAACGCGAAGGTTAGTATTTTCATCGCCGACTAGGTATGTTTAGTTCGCGACAGGTTGACATGGCAATCGGGGTGGGGACGCATCGCCCGCAGGCGCTGGCGGGGTGTCTCCCCTCCACGACTCGTCCCATACCCCGATTGCCATGTATTATAATATGTATGCCATGTATTATAATCGTAAAAACACTATTTTGACAGATCCGTCAAAATACAGATCTGTAAAAACACGAATGAGAGCACACGCGTACGTACATTTTATATGACGGACATTTCGGATCGCATTTTCACGAATCACGAAAACGAATTGAATACGAACGAGTACAAACCACAGTCGGGGGTTTTTTGAAAACTTTAAATTACTAGTTGCTTGGTTTTACTAGCGGAACTCTTTAGGTATTAAACTAAGCCTCTTAGTTGTGCCTGTTATTCTAATCCCTTATTTGATACACTTCTAGTTACGACACGAACCAATTGCCTTTTGACCTTTGCAGTTACAAGTTAAACGAGCAGCTCAGATTATAGAATAATTTCCACTCGGGTTAACGTTGATCCCATTCAGTAATGGATTCGTAATAGGATTCTGGAAGTACTTAAACCCCCGAAGATGAGTGGTAGAGCACTTATAGCTTGTCAGTCATCTGAATATACAGTTCGATTTTTTAACTGGAAAAGTATGGGGAAATCCAAAACCATAGGAGATAGGGAAACTGTCTCAGGAAACTTTAGGTCCTTTTTGTGAAAACAATTTTGGCATAGTTAATTGTTTGGTCAAGCGTGAGTTGCCAATAAAAATCAATGAAATTGACAATTTTTTTTTTAATTCGGATCGACTCAGTTTAATGTAAGAATGATTTCATTGTATCTAAGGAAAAAAATTGGGCAGCAGAAGTCAATATTTTTATTGACAATGTACCTGCGCTGAAATCTTGTCGAATAGCGCGAAAATAACATAGTACGGGTCCGTCGGCTACTGGTTGCATGCCTACACGCCATGTTTTCAACATTTTTTTTTAGTAGGCTCTGCTAAAAGACAAATCTAGGTACAATAGGCGAAGTGGAGCTATTGTACTATGTAATTTTTGTTAGACAATTAAAATAAAATATTTTTCCTTTATGCTAGCATTTTGCTTTTTGTTCACGTTATTTTTTGTTGCTTTGTAAAAAATGTTTCAAACGTACTACGAAAAGTATTTGTGCCTGTTTTATGGAACATTAAGGTACACAATTGAAATAAAAGGAAGTAATTTTTCAGATTTATTCTAATTTAGAGGAAGTTAATCTAAATTGAGTATCATTATTACATTTTTTAAAATACGCGAAATAACTTATTTTATTATTATAAACGTTTTCATGATATTTTGTGAATGTCTAAGTTCTCAGATAAAACGTTTTTATTCCCTGATTAAAGTACAGTCGGTAATTTACAAAGTAAACGCATTTGCGTAGAATATGATTACAACTAACAGATAGCCTTGACCCGACCTCGAACTTATAACTAGTTGAATCCCCAATGAAATCAATAGTTTTCTGTAAAGGCCGATGAAAATTATAAAAAGCTATGTATATTATTGAGCGTAAATATTAAATGCCCATACTTACATAGTAGTTGTTGCGTGAACGAGTAACAAAAATACACACACACACACATACAAACTTTCGCCTTTATAATATTAGTGTGATTAGTGTGATGGGAATTGGGATATGTTCGTGCAATTTTTTGGTTTATTAAATTATTGACCGCTTGACCACGATTCTCACTTGATGGAAAGTGATGATGTCGCCTAAGATAGGACGCGTTTACCTAAAAGATGCCTAATCACTCCTGTTTTAAATACCTAGTTCATAATCGTTGAGTTGATAGTTTGAAACTTTGTGCAGTTGTTGGCACTTGCGGGAATGTTGCTGACAGTAATGTGCGTGGTACCATCAACATAGTTACAATAGATGACAAAAATTACCTTGACTGCGATTTCACCTGGTAGTACGTGTCAAGGCGGTCTAAGGCTAAGATCTATAAAATACTAGCTGATGTCCGCGACTTCGTCCGCGTGGATTTAGGTTTTTTTAAAATCCCGTGGGATCCCTTTGATTTTCCGGGATAAAAGTTGCCTATGACAATTTCCGGGTCGCAAGCTAACTCTGTACTTACCTTTAATCAAAATCGGTTTAACTGTTGGGCCGTGAAAAGCTAGCAAACATACAGCCAGACAGATACACTTTCGCATTTATAATATTAAGTATGAATTATTATTTCACCAGGGTATCGTAGTGAGCACAGGCGAGCGGTCAGAATTCGGTGACATCTTCCGCATGATGCAAGCCGAGGAAGCTCCGAAGACGCCTCTCCAGAAATCCATGGACACTCTTGGAGCTCAGCTGTCGTTGTATTCCTTCTGCATCATCGGTTTTATCATGGTCACGGGCTGGCTGCAAGGCAAGCAGCTGCAGGAGATGTTCACCATCGGCGTCAGTTTGGCTGTAGCTGCTATTCCTGAGGGTAAGGGCTACTGCTGGACATATTGTCTTGTATAGATATCCATAGCTTTCAGCATACCTTCAAGTCAAGAGTGAAACGGCATCTTCTAGGCAAGCGCGTTCCATCGTAGGATGCATCATCACTTGCCAGCAAGTCTGATTGCAGCCAAGCGCTGGTCTCTAATTAAAAAAAAAATCCACTGAATTGTTGCGCCTCAAGCGAGAAACAGAGAGAAGCGTGTTTTGTCCGCGAGCTCCTACGTCCTTCGTCAATGTCGTTTCCCAACTTATTAATCAGAAGAACCAACTTTTTATGCTGGCTTAGTGGCCCAAAGTCGATCTTGGCTTACGATAGTAGAAGTTGCTACTCATGCCTATTCGAATAGCTGTTCTCCGACTGTTTTTACGCCAGTCTACTCCCTTAGTTACGTAGCGATTCTCATTCTCACTCTTCAGCACATGCACACTGAGCACTCTTTCTCATTCAACTGCTGGTCTAATTTAAATCAACAATCGCTTTTCTCTTGTCTACAGGTTTGCCAATCGTGGTGACGGTGACTCTAGCGCTCGGGGTGATGCGAATGGCCAAGAGGAATGCCATCGTCAAGAAGCTGCCCACTGTTGAAACTCTAGGATGCGTCAATGTCATATGCAGTGATAAAACTGGTGAGTCAAGTATACATAGTATGTCATTTTTAGGTTTCAATCCGGACCTTATCTTTTCAAAGATTTTGAAGTGTGATATATTTTGTTGTTAACGCAAATAAATATTTTGCTTTTCTTTTTATGTTGTTCATCGGCATTTATTAACACTCATGTCTTATTTCTTACTTCGATTTGAGCAAAGTCAATGTTCGCTCTATATACTTCAGACAAGGGTTAGCTAATAACGTGTCATCGAATAAATTGATCTAATTTATCTGTTGACAGGGACGTTAACTAAAAACGAGATGACAGTAACAACGCTGTCAACCTCTGGCGGCCATATAGCGGAGGTGACGGGCGCCGGGTACAGTGCTAGAGGCGATATTCAGTTGAGGGCTTACAAGGGACGGGACCTCGATGTGGCGAGGATGGGAGTCAACAGTATGCTAGAGGTAGGAGGATACTTAGGATTTGCAGTTTTGTTATAGAACTGATGAGGAGGCATTACAGTTCCAAGAAGCTTGAATGGCAACGTTGAAAAATTCCTCATTAGGTTCTCCTCCTTGGTCCTACGTAGCATTTTTTTAGAAACTTTTGATTTTGAAAGTGAATGATTTTTGGCGATAGCTCTGAAACAATTTGATTTATAGGATCACTTTGTTGTCTGTCCCTCCGTCCGTCCGTCTGTCCGTCCGTCTGTCTGTCGTGTCTGTCAAAAAACCTATAGGGTACTTCCCGTTGACCCTAGAATCATGAAATTTGGCGGGTAGGTCTTATAGCACAAGTACAGGAATAAATCTGACTAGTGTAAATTAAAAATTTATAACACCCCCGACAAGTGAAGTTACAGTAACTAGAAAAGACCGAAAATACCTGATAACTTTCAAACGGCTGAACCGATTTTCTTGGACTATTCCGCGCCTACGATCCAAAGTATCAGAGTTTTCCAAAACATCATTTTCAAATAAATAATTATGTATCAAGGCAACGTCCATCTTAACAGCATGACACTTGTCAATTGACATAATATTATGAACCTAACGGTTATGTAACCTTCTTTTCTACAAGAAAACTAGAAAAGAGCTGATAACTCTTAAACGGCTGAACCAATTTTTTTGGATTATAGCTAAGAACACTCTCGATCAAGCCACCTTTCAAACAAAAAAAACTAAATTAAAATCGGTTCATTCGTTTAGGCGCTACGATGCCACAGACAGATACACAGATACACAGATACACAGATACACAGACACACAGATACACAGATACACACGTCAAACTTATAACACCCCTCTTTTTGGGTCGGGGGTTAAAAACCGCGAATTTGTGGTTACATAATTAAAAAAAAAATGTGTTTCAATTTTCAAAGTAAGATAACTATACCAAGTGCGGTATCATATAAATTTTATTTATTTTTATGTGTAATAGTTTTTGAGTTATCATGCAAAATGTTGGAAAAAATACCTGAGTACGGAACCCCTCGGTGCGCGAGTCTGACTCGCACTTGGCCGGTTTTTTAAGTTAACTACTTATAGAAATAGGGTGGCAGAATTTTCTCTAATAGACCGCTTTTTGCTCAAGATCTTTGGTGGGCACTGTAACTAAATTTCTCAAACCAGGTGGGTGTAATCTGCAACAACGCTGTGATCCGAGACGACGTCCTGTACGGCCAGCCTACAGAGGGCGCCTTGCTGGCTTGTGCTATGAAGAACAACATGCATGAGGTTCGCGACCAGTACACGAGGCTCAATGAAATACCTTTCAGGTAAATATCTTCATCAAGGCACACCGGAAAACGATTTTTTCAAAATTATCGAAAATTATCGATTAAAATTTAAATCGAATATTGGCTGGGCAGCGCGTATTCGTGCCTAACAATGAGTGACCGAGACAGATTACTGCTTCTGCTTTTGTTGGATATCTCACAACACCTCAAAGCTTTTTGAAATTAAACTTATTTAAGGGCACTTCTAGCGTTAGATCTTTTCTCAGACGGAATTAATGTTTGCGTTACTTCCATTCGTATTTAAAATGGCCGCCAAACAGAAGAGCTATTTTGAGGCCGACATCTTTTACTGAAAGTTTTTTCTAAGAACGATGTACTTCTTGTCTTAGATTAAAATCTCTGTCTTTTACTTGCTAAGTTACTACATGATTATGTTAAAATCATCGTTTAGTTCTTACAAATCAATTTCTTCACCAACAGTTCGGAAACCAAGATGATGGTAGTGAAATGCGCGCCAAAGTTCAACGATGGCAATCTGAAGGAAGAGGTATTCGTGAAAGGCGCCATCGAGAAAGTGTTGCCATTATGCACTCAGTACATAGACAGTGCGGGCAACTATGCGCCTATAACTAAGGAGAAGCAAGCGGATTTCCTCAACGAGGCTTATAACATTGGACGGATGGGTAAGAACTTTTTTGACTAGTTTTTGCCCGCACGGCAACAAAATTCAAATTCAAAAAAATTGAATTTGAATTTGAATTTTGAATTTGATTTACGGTCGAAAATTCAATACCACCGATTTTAATTTCGCATCGTTTATGCCTGGAGCGGTGACTGTAGATGTATTAACAAACTTAAGCTTTAAATAAAAGCAGTTAAAGCCTGTTTTACTTTAACGTGTTTTGACGCTCGAATTCTATCGACGTTGGGGAGATATAAAATCTTAAGTTTCTAGATACCGAAGTTTGAGTTTTATATTGATAAGTACGTCAATCAAGTGCTAGTTTCTCCTTAGTTTCATTCTTATAAAAATAGATTCAGCCCACAAGCTCTCACGAATTTTTACTTTTTTGTTTAAGGTTTGCGCATAATAGCCCTCTGTCGCGGCCCAAGCCTAGAATCCCTCACATACACGGGCGTATGCGGCGTGTGCGACCCTCCCAGAGAGTCAGCAAGGGACGCCATCGCCGCGTTGCGAAGGGCCCAAGTCCAAGTCAAAATGGTCACTGGCGACGCGAGACCCACTGCTTTGGCTGTTGGTACGTGTTCTTGTACGGTCGGCCTCAGAATTCGAATAGCAATTCTGCGAAACTATTGCATCAAAAACCTGTCATGTTTATGATCTTTTCTATAAACACGCCACACACACACCTAACGCTTGTGCATAACTGTGCCACACGAATATGATCATTAAGGTGCTAAACGACTTACGACTTTTGACTGTACATCATCGTCATCTTTGTCGTAACATTGTTGGCATAGTAGTCGTGGTCATCACGAAGCGAGGACTTTGTGGTAGATATCATATGCCTCACGAGCATTCGCCACTCTTCCCTGCTGGCCGATAGCCTGGTCCATCGCATGGGTGACCTTTCTCGCCCTCTGGTGCCCTCCACCTTCTCTGGCACGACAAGACGCTCGTTGGAGTCACTCTCATGCCAGGAGACGTCTCCGAAGAATCAGGGTAGAACTAAAAAACCTTCTTTTTTAGTTCTACCCTGATTCTACATGGGTACTACATCTATTCCCGATGCGTACATGAACACCGCGCTATCAAAATACGCTTCTGGACTATCACCACCTTTACTTGCCACGCAAAATGATTGACTCTGACGTATTTTCCAACAGCACAAATGGTTGGACTGGACGTCTTACATTCTCAGTCTCTGTCGGGAGAGCAGCTGGAAGCGATGTCTGATGACGAATTGGACGCCGTTATCGATAACGTGAGTATCTCTCTCTCCCCTCTCCATCTCTCTCTCTCCCTCCCCTCCCCCACCATCTTTCCTTAGCTCTACTCTCCTCCCGATCTCTCTCTCCCTCGATCTCTCTCTCCCCCTTTCACCATCTCCACCTCTCGCCCTCTCTCTCCCCTCTCTATCTCCATATTTCAAGGCTCTATTTCTCAAAAACGGCTTTTCCGACCTAAGGTAACAAGTTGTTCTGAATACTAAGGTCAAGCAGGTTTTAGCGGAGTGGAGTATGAGCTAAATCCTTCTAATTCTGAGAAGAGACTCATGCATAGTTATTCTATTATGCTATTTATAGTTCATCATTAATAGTTGATATATACTTTTAGGTAACGGTATTTTACCGAGTGACTCCTAAGCATAAACTGTCGATTGTTAAATCGCTACAGAGGCTCGGCAACATCGTTGGAATGACAGGTGAGAAAGGCCATGGCGAAAATGGACCCACAAAATTTAAAACTAACGAAGCATAGCACATAATATGCAGTTATATTAATAAATAGGTTAAGCCCGCAATTTCATCCGCGTGGACTACACTTTCTAACCCCTATTTTACCCTCTTAGGTAGGGGTTGAATTTTCAAAAATTGTCTTAGTGGATGTCTGCATTATAATAATATCTGCAAGTCTTTCAGCACTATCCATCCAGTAGTTTATATGCGTTGATCAGTCAGTCAATCAGACTAACCTTTTCGTTAATATATATTTAGACTCAATGATGACTACATTATTAAGAATCTTTGTTTTTTGAAAATCTAACTCCATTTCGATTTTCATGTTACCCTAAGAAGGATTGCTTTAATATGTAAAATCGCAGGCGATGGTGTGAACGACGGGGTGGCGCTAAAGCGCGCGGACATCGGCATCGCAATGGGGCGTAATGGCACCGACGTGTGCAAGGAGGCCGCCGATATGATCCTGGTGGATGACGACTTCGCTACTATCATGTAAGAATCGTTTTGACTGCATGTCGTATCACCTGACGGCATGCCATCGTATCACCCGACGACATATCGCATCACACGGTGGTGTGCCGTCTGTTCACTCGTCGGCATATCGTCGTATGATCTGACGGCTTGGATATTGTCTCACCGACGACATGCATGTCGTCGTCTCACCCGACGGTACTTCATCATTTTACTCGATGGCATGTCGTCTCGCCCGATGGCATGTCGTCTTATTCGACGGCATGTCGTCTCACCCGACGACATGTCATCTTACCCGACGGCATGGCGTCGTATCACCCGACGGCATGTCATCCCACCCGACGGCACGTCGTCGTAAAAGCGTAGGCTGTTCGCTTAGTAAAATCTTCCGTCTTGTTGATTGCAGTTCCGCAATCGAGGAGGGCAAGTGCATATTCTACAACATCCGCAACTTCGTGCGCTTCCAACTGTCCACGTCTATCGCGGCGCTGTCGCTCATCGCGCTCGCTACGCTCATGGGCGTGCCCAATCCGCTCAACGCGATGCAGATACTGTGGATCAACATCATTATGGACGGTTAGTATATTATATTTATATGGTAAACTAGCTGACGCCCGCGACTTCGTCCGCGTGGATTTAGGTTTTTCGAAATCCCGTGGGAACTCTTTGGTTTTTCGGGATAAAAAGTAGCCTACGTGTTAATCCCTGGATTAACATGTAATAACCCTGGTATAATCTATCTTCGTCCTAAACAGCGAAATCCGTCCAGTAGTTTTTGCGTGAAAGAGTAACAAACATACATTTCGCCTTTATAATGACAATGACTTATTGGTTTTACAGGCCCCCCCGCGCAATCGCTAGGCGTGGAGCCGGTGGACCACGAGGTGCTTCGACGGCGGCCGCGCGACACCAAGCGACGCATCATATCGAGATCGTTGCTGCTATCCGTGCTGCTTTCCGCCGCCATCATCATTGCTGGCACGCTCTGGGTGTTTAATAGAGAGGTAAGATTTTTTTTTTGATATTCAAAAATAAAATCTTAAGGATAGTAGACCCTTAAGAATTAGATACGCCGGTTGCATTCGTACTGCATAACTGCAAAATTGCAGTTTGGACGCGGTTATTGTGTAGTTGAATCTTCGTAATTGTTTGTTTGTAATTTTTAAATATAAAGACAGTTAACTTGTTGAGCTTTTACTGTTTTTACATGCAAAAGTATTGAAAAAACGTATGAAATCTCGATGTTTTTTAAAACGCTCGCCTCCGGCTCGGGTGTTAAATTTTGCCCCTCATTTAACTTACGGCACTTGTAACATAATAACTATTTTGAGCTTGCATGTTGTTGCCAGATGTCGGACAACAAGATAACGCCGCGCGACACCACGATGACGTTCACTTGCTTCGTGCTGTACGACATGTTCAACGCGCTGTCGTGTCGCTCGCAGACCAAGTCCGTGTTCCAAGTTGGATTCTTCTCTAACAAGTGAGTAATATGTCTGTCGGATATCGGGTAACCAACAACGTCGTGCGACACCACGATGACGTTCACTTGCTTCGTGCTGTTCGACGGTAAACTGTAAAGCAGACGTGTAGGATCAAAATATAACTGCGAATTGGGCCAAATAAAGAGACGGTCCTACACAAGTGTGATAATAAAATATTGTAGCACTGTCCTCTGTATTATTTTACTGTGCTCTGCCGTTTGCGTCTTCGCTTTTTTCGTTAATACGTGGCCAATATAGCACATAGCAATGGTGATACTGGTTGTTATATTTTATTGTTTTAACCTATTAAAAACATTGTATAAGACACATGTGCAACTCTCGTTGATATTTAAAATTCTCGTCTGCGGCTTGGGTATTATAACATGGGCCTTGTCTGTAATTTTGTGTTTTGCGCACTAGGGACTAAAATAGCTGTTTCTTTATGTTTTCTATCTGTTTGATACCATCGGGTCTGTGGTTTAACTGCGCATGATATTTTGCAGGATGTTCCTGATAGCGGTGACTCTGAGCCTGGTGGGGCAGATGCTGGTCATCTACTTCCCGCCGCTGCAGCGAGTCTTTCAGACCGAGGCGCTGACTGGACATGGTATATTATTTTACTATTAGCGGATACCGAGCGTGTGCTACTATTAATAAGAAGTAATGTTAAAAAGTAAAACCCGACTACGATCATCTTGATAAACGCTGAAATATTATAGTAAAATTGTTTTTCTGTCACTTGGTATATTTTAATGTTGTAGTAGGCACATTGATATTCATGAACTCAGAATTTTCTCCTTTTTAATTTGACATCCCACTCGATAGAATAGCAAAAAAAATTTTTGGAAACTTCCCACTTTTTTGATGTAACATCTGTTATGTCAATTTTTTTCTATAAAATATAGCCTATGTCACCCGGGTCTTTACAACGAATTCATTCATCAAAATCGGCCCAGTAGTTTAGGCGCTACGGGGGGAACTCACAGAATCTGGATACAAACATACATACATACTTACATACAGAGACTGCTAAAATCATATCCCTTCCTTTTTACTTTGCCGTAGTCGGGTAATATCGTTCGCCCTTGCAGCGTGGTTGAAGGACAAACCAACAAACATATTTTCGCTTTTATGAAGTAGTGATTATTATTATTTTTGTTTCAGATCTCATATTCCTAGTCTGTCTAACATCAAGCGTATTCATAGTGAGCGAAATCAAGAAACTCATAGAACGCACCCTCAAGAGACGGTCCTTTGGAAAGTTCTCGACGAAGGCTCACGACGCGTTGGACTTTGTATGACACGAGTCCGACAGGAAAACGCAGTAAGCACCGCGTCGTGTCATTGTGACGTCATGCAGCATGACAGTGGAATTCACTGTGTCATAGACCAACATGACATGAGGGAATTCATCAAAAGTTGCGTTTATGACACTGAAATTCACTGTGCCATAGATATTACAAACAACAGAGTTAAAAATCAAGTTTATGACAGTGGAATTCATTGTGTCATAGACCGACACCACAACAGAAAAGTTGTCAAAAATAGTGATTATGACATCGGAATTCATTGTGCCACTGACCAATATGACACAAACAGAGTCAAAAGTGACGTTTATGACACTGAAATTCATTGTCTCATAGACCAACATAACACGAAGAAATTCGTCAAAAATTACATTTATGACACCGAAACTCAGTGTATTACTGATCAACACGACACAATGAACTATCATATCAAAAATTATGACAATGGAATTCAGGGTGTCATAGACAAATGTGACACAAACACGTGCAGTAGCAAAAGTGGAGTTTACGATGTGTTGAATTGTATAGAGATGGAACACAGTGAAAATCAATCTGTCATATTGCAACGTAACACAAGTAAGAACTACAGAACCAAAAGTGGTGTTGGCGAAGTGTCATATAGGCCAGAAATGGGACACAGTGAAAACCGATATGTCATAGAACAAAATAACACAAGAAAACACTGTGAAAGTGAAAATGACTTGGGTGTAATAAATTGTACAGATGAAAAAGTGAAAGTGACACAGTGTTTCTTTGACAGAATGGGTCGCGTTGCATCCCAAAGTGAGGGAAAGGAAAGTGAAAGTAAAGTGAATCTGTTTAGTAAAAATTTTAGTGAAGTATTGCAAGATGGGACACCATTTGCTATTTATGATGGTAAAATCGATATTCCTATTCGTTTATAATTTTCCTTCTGTACTGCGGAGTAATAATCGATTAATTCAGGTAAAGCAATAATATTACGAGTCATGTAAGTTGAAAATGTATGCGTTATAGTGTCCTGCACCTAGGTTCATAATCAACAACTATACTAACATATTATTTTATTACTCTGTAAAGTACAGAATACCAGTTGTGTTGTCTCAGTATTGAATGAACTATGATAATTATTTGTTTTTAATTTAGTTTCTAGTGTGAAGTATGTTAAGTGAAGTTTAATAGTTTAATGTTTACGCTTATATTTGTGTTTTTGGGTGCTTTGATGGTGTACTTTCAAAAGCTGATTGCATATTACAATTTAGGATGGTGAATGTGCCTTATTTAATTATTTTTTACGAATTATTAAATAGGGGGTCTTCCAAAATTCTTAAAATCCGCGTCTGCTTTTAGTTTTAAGTTTGCTAACCATTTTGAATTATCGATTTATCTAAAAAAGTACGTCGAATAACGTCAAATGTTTATGACGTCAAAGTCATTTATTCAAATTGGGTACTATTGTACACTTTCTGATTGTCAAACAATGATTTAGTGGTGATAATTTGATTGCTTTAACTTAAAATTAACATCACATCTATGTATTTCATACAAGCTATACCTATACCTATACCTATATAACTATACTAAGCGAGCGTTTTGACGTTTGATAAAATGTCGATGATTTGACTAGTAGTCATCATCCCTATTGTGTGTGTTTCGAATAACACCCTGGCAAGAAAGTCATGTCTCAAGACATCTTCTTCACTTGACCTAGGTCAAGACCCGACTTAACCTAGGTCAAGTAAAGAAGACAGAAGATCTCGCTGCTGCTGGTTTTGTGATTAGGTACTGTAGTTTAGGATATTTTACACCAAGCGAGGAAAATCTAAAATATAAAAAAGAGATAGTATTTGTATTACACAATTATATAATGAATTTTAAAGATTTCACTTTTATATCTTAACAAATATTCGAAACTCAAGTAGCTGTAGTCGCCATGATGGATTTCGACTGTGACGTCACATGGATTGTAGTTGTAATGTCACAAAGAAAATGCCATTGTTTATCCGTGTGACGTCATGACAGCTCATGACCTAACATGATGGCAGCTAGGGTTTTCGCGGGGAAATTTAAAATGAAAAATTTTAATGCATTTTTACTGTCGTTATCGATCGAATTGAATTTTTGTGAATTTTTTGGTAGTTTATTATCATCTTAGGATCAAATTAAGATACTTTTCATAAAAGAGTAAATTATCTTATGCGTGATTGCTGTAGAATTCTTTCATATGAGTATGAGCATACTGCTAGATACACCCAGTATCTATTGGCCACGTGCGGTTCTTACGGTAATATGCGCTCAGCTTTATTAATTCGCATTTTTGTTGTATTATTTATTTTTTGTGTGGTAATCATAGTTCTTAAATAGATAGCTATACTCTTTGGAACCAGTACATTGAATTGTCTCCAGTGTTCCAATAGGCAATTTATTTGTAGCACTTTTTTAAGTTGAAATAAATTATTTTGCATGGACTTATTTCACACTCCATTTATGAAACGTATTAAAACATTTTATTTTTGACATGTTAAGTAAAATGTATTCTAAAATATTAAATTGTAATATCAAATGTCATTGTGTATAAAATATAAACTATACTCTATCCACGGAAAGAAGTTAGTATAGGGATCTCTCTGTTACGTAATTCCATACAAATGATAGAGACACATATCTCAGTGGGCGTTAACCATTTTGAGCCACCAACCAATCGCTAACATGCTTTCAAAAAAACTCGAAATTCAATTCGAAAACATGTTCACAAATATAATATATAGAGTATGTATGATTGGTTGGTGGCTCAAAATGGTTAACGCCCACTGAGATATTTGTCTCTATCATTTGTATGGGATTACGTAATAGAGATCTCTGTGCTATTTTATTTTCGAGGATAGAGTATAGTAACTACAACTTGTTGGTTGGTGTAAACATGACGTCACATCTTTTGGTTGAATGGCTTGAAGTAAGATATTGTGAGCTGTGATGAGGCCTAGCCTCAAGACTGGATTGGTTCATCTTTAATGAGTAACTCTTACAATTAAAATTATCATTAAACATATGACACAAGTAGAAAATCGTGTAAAAATAACGTCTTTATAGTCAAAATAATGGGATGACATGATAAAATTATTTATGTTACATTTTATAAAAGTATACTTAAAATTTCTTTTCTTCCAAAACTATATTGTGATGTGCATGTGTAATTTATTAACTATTCGAATAATTAATTATTACAATTATATAATTTATTTATAATTATTATAATAGCCACAAGAAATTACCACATGATATTTTATTTTTCAATTCAATAAAATTTAATTTATCATCAAAGTTTTATTTCATTTTCCAATTTTTTTTTTAATTAGTTTATTTAAAATAATTATTATATTCTACACCTACATTTAAGTATTATCATGGATGTAATTTATTACACCCAGTGCAATTTAATTTAAGTAAAAAAAAAAAATCAAAAACACCTTTACGCCCGAAATTAATAATATTTAATCTGTTTGTAATCTATCGAAAAGTCGCTGAGAACCGCGGTTGTAATCTAGATACTCAAAAAGAAAAATCCTACAGGGATCTCTCTGTTATGTAATCCCATACAAATGATAGAGACAAGTATCTCAGTGGGTGTTAACCATTTTGAATCATCAACCAATTACAAACGAAACTATGTTTTCTAATTGAATTTTTGAAACATTTCCGTATTGCATTTCTTTTTTTTTTTTAAACATGTTTATATAGCGGCCGCCCGCTCAGCGAAAATATAGATCGTTGTTAGTTGCTTGGTGCCTCAACATAGTTAGCGCCCACTGAAATTTTTGCCTCTATCATTTGTATGGGAATAAAGTAAATTATTTCCGCCGATAGAGTAGGTATATTTTGTCAAAAAAGACGGTATAATTTTTGACAAAAAACAACGTCGCTTAAGTAACTTATTGACAGATTACAAATAGACTAATTATTGATGGCCTTTAGAAATAAACTGGTGCTAATTCTGGTGTATGCTAAACTGTAATCTTAGTTATTTATTGACACAACTAATATTACTGTCTCTTTTTGAATGGTCTCTGAAGAAAAGGACGCTCATCGTTTAATCCTTATGAGTAATTCTTAAAACAGTTATCTTTAAAATATATACTTGAATATATATTGTGATGAAATCATATCTATGTTAATAACAATATTGGCATAAAAATTAAAATATTCTAAAATGTATTTACAGTCATGGTTATAGACAGTATAATAGACATAAAATGTCAAATACAATTCTGAATATTAATGTTCTAAATGTTAAACTTAATTTTAATGGCGGTTATCGACCGAAATTAATAATCCTATCTACAATCTGTCAAGCCGGAGATACGATTGCACATCGCTTGTTCACTATTGTCACAGCTTAGCAATAATACAGTTTGGAAACAAAATTATTTAGTATTTACACAGAGTGACGGTGGGACCCTTGTATGGATATTGGCGCAACATCTCACAAACTTAAAGGGCTGATGTCTATTGATGATTCCATCTCACTCCTACACTAATCCTGTGTAAGTGTGGGAGTGAGACGGAATGATTTACGCCAATTCGTTACGAGTCCCTTCTTTATGGCACGCGTTCGCTAGATACCTATGTATAATTAATCATAATTAGGGATCTTTACATGAAATTTCCAATAGTTATTTAATAATCAAAAATATAAATAAATCAATTTTGTAACTTCAATAGACTATTTGAATATTTATATTGTTTTCTTAGCTAGTTAGCTAGATCTGAAGCTAGTACTTTAGATAAAGTCATGTAAAAATTAAAGTTGAATAATGTAACTACTACCCATGCTACTCGTTAAGGTAAAGGACAGCGGAATTCCGCGCGCGGAAATTATCTACGGTGTTTTGTCCGCACAAATACGGCGCTCATGTTTCATTTCTATGCGACACATTGCATTGCATTGGAGTGAAATTCCGCGCGTTTATTCGCATGCGGAATTCCGCTACATATTTAAGGTTGCCTGTCCACTGAAGCGGAGATGTCTCAAACAACCGATCAGATTATTAATTATGTAGATTATAAAATGCGGGGCGAGGGGCACACTGCATGGTCAATCCTGAACTGAATTAAGGTTAAGGTTACCGATTAATCGGCTTGGGCTTTAGCTAGAAATCGATTTTCAGTCGGTCACTCTCTGATCTACACTCTACTGATCACATCTCCACTCCGCTTTGGTTGACCGGCACCTTAAGAGCTTAGAGTTTGTCTCTCTATTGTTAAGATATCAAATATCTCTGATGTAGACTAAATAATAAAGTTAAATATTCGCGAGTTTACACAATTTAATATTAGAAGGGTATTGAGAAAAAAACCTTCAGATTTTCTCCATCTATAAAGGGAGAAGTTTTCCGAAATCGAAAAACTGTGAAATTCCTATCGAAATCGGAAAAACTTCCTTTTCAAAGTAGGTAGACTACACGTTTGGAAGGTGAAAATCCGAAGGCACGTCAGGAAGTTTCTCTCAGTGATATTTGTAAGTAGTATTTTATAAAGTCTACACCATATGTAATACTTTTCATTGCAATGTTCTGTGTACACTCAGGTCGAAATCTATAGACCGCACTTTGACTTTGCTTAGACTTAAGTTTGAGTTAAAATGACACAGATTTATGCCAGTGGTATAACGCTGTAATTTGGCAGGTAGGTAGGTCTTACAGCACAAGTACAGGAATAAATCTGAAAACCGCGAATTTGTGGTCACATCATTTAAAAAAAATTAAAATATGTTTTAATTTTCAAAGTAAGATAACTATGTCAAGTGTGGTATCATATGAAAGGGCTTTACCTGTACATTCTAAAACAGACTTTTATTTATTTTTATGCATAATAGTTTTGTTGGAAAAAATACCCGAGTACGGAACCTTCAGTGCGCAAATCTGACTCGCACTTGGCCGGTTTTTATTCAAGTTGAGCCTTATATAACTTAGAAGTGTAAATTAAAAATTTATAACTCCCCCGACAAGTGAAGGTTACAGTAGGTAACTAGAAAAGAGCTGATAACTTTCAAACGGCTGGACCGATTTTCTTGGATTTAAGAATTATAGCTAAGAACACTATCTATCAAGCCACCTTTCGAACAAAAAAAACTAAATAAAAATCGGTTCATTAGTTTAAGAGCTACGATGCCACAGACAGATACATACGTCAAACTTATAACACCCCTCTTTTTGGGTCGGGGGTTAAAAAGGCGTGTTTTGTAACACTTTTGTTATAAAACACGCCTTTTTAGTTATATAAGGCTCAACTTTATGAAATTGTTACATAATCTGGACGCGCCTTTAGTAGGTACCGAGAACATTTGGATAAAAAGTATTACAGTACGTCGAGACTCCTTTTATTAATGAAATCTTCATACAAGTCTTTATTGTACTGTTTTCATATCTGTACCTACGTAATAAATATCTGATTAGGGAACATCGTGTGAGAAATATACATGTTAGATATTGTATGTTTTGTTTTATTCGACATCCTGTACTATAAAGGGTTATTCCGTTTATCCACCCTGAAGCAACTAACGTCTGTTTTCAAAATTACATCTATCTGTAATCTACAGATAAGATACTTAGCAACGTTGTTATTTGTCAAAAATTGTATGGTGTTTTTGCCAAATAACAACGTCTCTAAGTAACTTATCTACAGCTTACAGCTTACAGATTGAATATTGAAAACGGATATAAGAGGGCCAGACCTTCGTTATTTTATAAAAGCTGAAAGTTTCTCTGCGCTTTGTCCCCAATACGGGGAGGCACTATCGGCGACTGTCTTTTTTTTCTTTCGTCTGGCTTTACAAAGATTAGCCAATGTCAAGTTTGTAGTTATTTGTAACAAGTTAGTTAAACTATACAAGTATGGACCCCCTCTGTGCCGGCGCTCGCCGACATACGCCGGCGACTGTCATAACTTTGGCAGGGTAACAGGTAACAAAGACGTATAAAATCTCGTCAAAGTATACCTGTTTTTTATATTTTCTTCCGAATAGTATTAGAAATCACGTGTCATGCATGGCCAGACACCCAAAATTTTAACCATTTATTAACACGACAGCTTTTTAACGTCCGTTAAAAAAACGTCCAAATAGAACAAAATATGTATTCCCAAGTATAATATTATGTTCACATGTCAACGCTTTTTAACGTGTGAACAGATACTTGGGAATACATGTGTTTTATTTGGACGCTTTTTTTAACGTCCGTTAAACGCTTTTTTAACGGAAATTAAAAAAGCTCTCGTGTAAATGGAGCTTTTGGGTGTCTGTCCAACACCATTGATATAGAATAAGAAATACACAGATGGTAAAGTAATACAACGGTAATTCATTGTAGGTAGGTATACCTATTATTTTCCTCGTGCTGGTCATTAACCTGGCATAGTAACCTACCTACCTAGATTTTTAGGGTATCTACATAATGGAATAAACGAAACTGCTTTATGATCACTATAATACTGAAGCCTCAGAACTCTGACTTAACTTGCGCAGTGGGAGCATTTATCGCTCTTTGTACGTCATTCATACGAAGTGAGGTGAGGCTGTCTGTTTCACCGCGCGATTGATTCTCCTGTAGGTAAACCTTAGGCTTCGTACGTAGTAAGAATGAACAGTACCGATGCGCAGACATATCCCTTCCACCTGTTGTACACAGTACTATTTAAAAGAAAAAAATAGCGAGCAGGCGGGTCACCTGATGTTAAGTGATTACCGCCACCCATGAACATTTGCAGCACAAAGGTGCTTACCGCCGATGCGTTGCCTGTCTTTCAGGAATTTGTTTGTCCGCTCCTTGAATACCACATTGTACCTAATCTAGTGGGAACACCGCTAATGGGAGTTGATTCCACAGTTCACAACGGGCGGTCGAAGTGCACTAGGTACCCAGGTGCAGTGCTGAGCTCTTTACTGAGTTAAAACCAAGTCAATTAAAAGAAAAGAACGGGTAATTCCCTAGTCCAAGACAGTCTTCCGAGTATTTGATTGACTTGTGCGATCGTTAGGTGCATATACCTACTTAGTTCGCACGGGGAGCCAAATTATGCTAATATTATCATAAATTATTTTGGTGCCTATTTGGGACAATTCCACACTACAATATATATTATCAGCTACCTACCTATCCAAATTATTGGCTTGAGCAGTGTTCACCAGGAAAGTTAAGCTTTTTAGGCACCCAAGTAAGTAGCTAGATAAATAGAAAACTTTATTGCACACAAAAAATGAAATAACCAAGACAAAACAAAGAAACTAAAAACAATTGTATGCAAAGGCGGCCTTATTGTAGCTAGATTTTACGGAATAAGGCCGGCTGCATTTTATCAAAAATCGGTCAAGTGCGAGACGAATTAATCGCACACGACCGTACCACTACCATCGTACAAGAAATTAACTTTTTCATTAGATTCCCTTCAGAGTTCAAACAGTGCGTACTGACTACAGACGGACAAACCGGCCCGAGGGACTTTACAGGCCGCTATATTAAGTAAATATCGACTTAGGTATAAACAAACCAGTCTAGTCAGTATCAAAATGGCTTCACGAGCGATTGGTCGCGTCATCTTCCTATATTTAGTTAGTGTAGAATTAGTGAGTGCACAATATACCATTCCGGATGTAACAATACAGGCTTTGAAACCAAAAGGAATCAGAGTTTCTATACCAGGTAACCCCAAAGAATATACTACTCTTGTGCTTGTGACAGACCCAACCCGGCTTTGTGGTTTTCTGAAAAACTTTTCTTAGTGAGTTATTAAAGGAGGCAAGTAGCCAAGTAGCAAATAGCAATGTTATAGTATAGCACAAGTAAAGGGAAAAATTGAAAAACCGGATTTTATTTAAAGTGTTATTTCTTGTAATATGGAACGGAACCCTTCCGTGCGAGTCCGACTCGCACTTGACGGGTTTTTAACCAAGGTATTACAATTATCGCCATTAAAAGTGATGTTTCTTACCCGTTGAGTAAAAGAAAGACATTTGACCGATTCAGATGAAACTTTCACAGTTCAAATGAGGTAGGACCAGAGCCAGACCTATCTAGACACAAGTGTAAATTAAAAATTTATAACACCCCCGACGATCCAAAGTATTTGAGTTTTCCAAAACATCATTTTCAAATAAATAATTATGTATTTAGGCAACGCCCATCTTGACAGCTTGACATTTGTCAATTGACATAATATTATGAACCTAACGGTTATGTAACCTTCTTTTCTACAAGAAAACTAGAAAAGAGCTGATAATTCTTAAACGGCTGAACCATTTTTTTTGGATTATAGCTAAGAACACTCTCGATCAAGCCACCTTTCAAACAAAAAAAACTAAATTAAAATCGGTTCATTCGTTTAGGCGCTACGATGCCACAGACAGATACACAGATACACACGTCAAACTTATAACACCCCTCTTTTTGGGTCGGGGGTTAAAAAAAACAATGATCGAAATCAGTAAATAATTACTGAACCGTGCGAAACAGGGGATAAACAAAAGCTAGATAGATATTTTAATCTTTAAAGATGAAAGGTCATTATTTCTGTATTGCAATAAAATTAAATAATACAGATAACAAGTGTAAATTAAAAATTTTCAACACCCCCGACCAATCATTTTCAAATAAATAATTATGTATATCTAGGCAACGTCCATCTTGACAGCTTGACATTTGTCAATTGACACTTGAATATTATGAACCTAAGGGTTATCTAACCTTCTTTCCTACAAGAAAACTAGAAAAGAGCTGATAACTTTTAAACGGCTGAACCAATTTTTTTGGATTAGGATAGCTAAGAACACTCTCGATCAAGCCACCTTTCAAACAAAAAAAAGTAAATTAAAATCGGTTCATTCGTTTAAGCGCTACGATGCCACAGACAGATACACAGATACACAGATACACAGACACACAGATACACAGATACACACGTCAAACTTATAACACCCCTCTTTTTGGGTCGGGGGTTAAAAACGGTGGTCGATTCATTACCTACTCTAAATTAAGAGGTTGTTTTCGCACGTTCTTTCATAACTATTGATACAGAGGGCGGTATACTTACGTAGGTAAATCGAGCGGGACAAGGACAATGTTTTATATAGTATACTACTAGCAGTGGCGTGCACAGGTCTATAGTTAGGGTAGGCATAAGGTAGGTAATTACAAGCGGTCACGATGAAAAATGAGCATTGAACTATTTCGGTCAGGGTAAGCAGCGCTTTTATGCCTCTCTGCACGCCGCTGACTACTAGGTACCCGCAGTTGCGGACGCGGGGAGAGCCTTCTTTACGTAATTAGTATTCTTTGGTACTACTATAATATTTTTTACTCGTTTCAGATTCTCCAGGAGTGACCTTGTTTGTTTTCCAAGGAAATGTCAATAAGAACATAGCAAACAAGGACGTTGGTCTCATAACGGGAGAAATAACCAACCCCACGAATGGAAGATGGCTATTCGAGGATTTGGACGTGGAACTGAAAATTGGGGATGTGGTCAACTACTATGTATTCGTTGTGAGCGATAAGAAGGGTTACATGAAGGATTCTTTGACCTTTACTGTGAAAGGTACTTAATTATAGATACCTACAGTAAGATTTTAATGATTTATTCAGGTACAAGTTAGCCCTTGACTGCAATCTTATCTGGTGGTATGTGATGATGCAGTCTAAGACAGAAACGGGCTAATGGAAGCGGTATGGCAGTTTTTATTAAACCCATACCCATTTGGTTTCTTCACGGCATCAAACCGGAACGCTAAATCGCTTGGCGGCAAAGCTTTGCCGGTAGGGTGGTAACTAGCCACGGCCAAAGCATCCCACCATTCTGTGTTCTATTTTAAGAAGCTTATATTTTTCTTGCAGTTTTAGAGGACCCTTCTTCTATACCTACCGCGGAAGGAAACTGCGAGCCTACTCAGACGCTAGTGAGAAATGGTCAAGCGTGCGCCGGCAAGATCATATTCGAAGATAAGTTCGACTCGCTACGGGAAGATGTGTGGCAAATTGAGCAATACATACCTGATGAACCTGTATGTGTATTATATATATGTAATCTGTATGTATGTATAGTAAAGAAAGAAAGAAAAAAAAGGTTTACTTTTGAAAGCTGTGCCACACATTACCAGTTATATCTACGGGTTAGGTTATCCCGGCGCCTCTAATACCTGAGCGCTTCAGCGGTTGGGCGGTGAAAACGTAGCAGACAGACAGACAGACCCACTTTCGCATTTATAATATTAGTATGGATTTTAAAAGAAACTCCAGTTCTATAGCCTTTGGTATTTGATCTCCTCATAAGATTAACTTGTGTTTCCAGGATTACCCATTCGTTTCATACCAACGTCCTTTCAACGCGCAAACGGTGTCGGTTCAAGGTGGAAATCTACGCATTGAACCCAAGCTACAACAAAACATACCAGGCTTTAGCAACTCGTCTATAGAGATGGGCGTATTGGATCTATTTAGTGGGTAAGTCACATCCATCATCATGATCATCCCATTGCCGGCTCACTACTGAGTGGGGGTCTCCTCTCAGAATGAAAAGGTTGTAGGAAACCAGTTCTCAGTAGTGGGCTGGCGATGGGGTCATGATGGTGATGACGCAATGGTAGTTTAGTAGTTGGCAAGCGCCCTCCCAGTCAGAGCCACTGATGTTCGATCCCGGGCACCTCTAACTTTTCAGAATTACCTATGTCACTTGCTATAACGGTGAAGGAAAACATCGGGAGGAAACCTGTATGCCTGACAGTTCTCCATAATGTTCTCAAATACCTATTCGCATTTGGACAGCGTGGTGGACTATGACCTATTCCCTTGTCATTTTGAGAAGAGACCGTGCCCATTGGTGGGCTGGTGGGTGGCGATGAGTTGATCATCATCATCATCACTTTTTACATGCTTTGCTCCATAATGCCTCATAAGGTCGCTTCATTTAGAACCAGGGTCTAACACCCGTGCTCTGTAGTAGTACCTAGTGAGAAGAGACCCGTGCTCAATGGTGAGCTGGTGATGGGTTGATTATAATGATGATGATGGGCGCAGACCTCGACGAAGGCTAGCCTTGCCATGTCTGAAGTTTTTGATTTATATACAGCTGTACGGCTACTTCGACGAAATGCCGCGCAGAGGCGTGGGGTGCAAGTATTCTACCGCCCATAGTCAGTGGCAGGCTGACGTCAAAGACGTTTGCTTTTACATACGGCGTTGTGGAAATACGCGCTAAACTACCACAAGGAGATTGGTTGTATCCAGGTAATTCAATTTTTTTTAGAAGGATACTAGAGTTGTCCGTCCGTCTGTCTATCGGGTGCTGTATCTCATGAACCGTAATAGAATAGGTAATTTTCATACTGTGTTGCTTAATTTATATTGCCGCTATAACAACAAATGATAAAAGTTTCAAAATGGCTGCCATGCAAATGAAAAAAATGTGTTATCATGAATCATGTACGATGATGGTACGGAATCCTTTGTGTGCGAGTCAACAATTAATTTCGTAAATAAATCATTTTCAAGTTAATCATTCCAATATTTTGTAGATATACTTCTGGAGTCTTTCCTGAAGAAATATGGCGTTCTTAACTACGCATCAGGGGTTGTGAGGATCGCCGGAGCTCGGGGCAATGGACAGCTGTCGGATCGAAGCTTTGATATTGGAAACAAAGTGAGATTAACTATCACTATTAGATACTATTAGATTTTTACGGGATATAAAGTAGCCTGTGTTTGTCCAGGGTATATTCTATCTACATTATGTCGTTTTTAGCCAAATCAGTTCAATAGTTTTTGCGTGTTGCAAAGAGTAACAAACGTATACACACACACACACAAGCATGGACCCCACATACAAACTTTCGCCTTTATAATAATACTAGATGATGCCCGCGACTTCATCCGCTTGGATTGAGGTTTTTTAGTGATCCCGTGAGAACCCTTCGATTTTCCGGGATAAAAGTTGCCTATGTCAGTTTTCGGGATGCAAGCTACCTCTGTACCCATCAAAATCGATTAAACTGTTGGGCCGTTAAAAGCCAGCAGACAGACAGACACACTTTCGCGTTTATAATATTAATTAGTATTAGTTTCGCATTTATAATATAAATTATATGGATTAGTGTGATGTGATCGAAGGCCATTATCGCCCACAGGCCGCAACCTTGCAAAATGGTGCTAAAGTGATAGCTTCTATCTCTACAGATGCTGTATGGTGGTGTATTGATGGATGCCAAATGTCGAGATGTTCTACAAGGAAGCCGACCCTCCAGTCGGCCGTGGGGTGACGAATTCCATGTTTACACTGTTCGATGGACACCAGGTACCTTCATTGAAACGTTGTATACAAGCAGGCGTTACCTACTTTGCGGAAGTCCATGATATACAAAGAACCAAAACCTCAATTTGTTATAATACGCTGAAACAGACAAATCCACTTTTAATATGGGTACCTTCAAGTCAAGAGTGAATAGGCAACTTCTAGGTAAGCATCACATAAATCCCGTCACCGGAGCATACTCAGGAGATGAAGAATGCACATTGTGACAACTGCAACGATGGACGGTGTATTTGTCACGATCGTCACTTAGCAATTGTGCATTGTATGGTCTACACCTACAGGTCTACAGGTGGTAGTGATGCTTGGTGGCTGGCTTTCCTGCATGTTTAGCAGTGGGAGGGCGGGTGAATATTGCATGCTGCATGGTGTATAGTGTGTCCATTTCAGCGGATTATAGCAAATTAAACTTTTGGTTCCATTTATAAATATCTATGGTTTTTTGTAGATGAAATAACGTTATCGGTAGACGGCGAGGAATGGGCCAGGTTCGCTCCAACTGGGGAAGGTTTGAGAGATTCCTTCTCTACCTCGTGCGACGTCCCTCGAAGCGTGCTCGCCACTGGCTCCAAGTTAGCGCCATTCGACGATCATGTAAGTGTACGAATGTACTTACTATACTATACCTACTATACCTACCTGTACTGTACCTAAGCCGAACTTGGTCCCGTGACTCGATAAATTATACCTAAAGCGGCGCACCCCTTCCACACCACTTATCTCTTATGAGATACTAGCTTATATGCCCACAACTACATAAATTTTTAGGGTTCCGTGTAGCGTATTCCGTATAAAGGAACCCTTATAGATCACAAAAAAATTAAAATGCATTCATGAAAAAATTAATTTACTAAATCACATATCGATGACGCTGTTGTCATTAACTTGCAGTGTTGCACATAAAAATGTAAAAAAATATCTTGTGCGACGGTACGGAACCCTTCGTATGCGTGTTCGACTCGCACTTGACCGGTTTTAATGTATGGTGGCAAATATTTCAATTCTACCCATTACGGCTCATGAGATACAGCCCGATGACAGACTGACTGACGGAATGACAGCGGAGGCTTAGTAACAGAGTCCTATTGGCACCAATCGGGTACTGAAACCTGAAAGAGCGAGGCCCGACTTCGCACTTGATCGGGTTTTTACACTACTGTGACATTATTATCGAATAATTGCGGTTTTTTCTTATCTTTCAGTTCGTGATAACTCTAGGAGTGGCAGCAGGAGGCATCACGGAGTTTCCAGATGATGTGACCTCAGGAGGGAAACCAAAGCCTTGGAGAAACACAAGTAGGAAGGCTAGTCTTCTGTTTTGGCAAGACATGGCCTCGTGGATAGAAACATGGAGGCAACCTGCCCTTCTTGTCGACTATGTGACTGTCCGAGCTTTGTGAACATCGAAAAATATTTTCTAAAGCCCGCTCTACACTCGCGCCATGACTTACCGCGAACGCCGCGATAGCAGCCGATGGTGCCGGTAGTTCGCGTTCACGCTTTACAGTGTTTCCGTATCCGGAGGGTGCGAATGGGACCAAGCCTCCGATGTCCATTTGTTTGTCTGTCAGTGGGTTGTATATCGTAAACCATAATAGGTAGAGAGTTGAAATTTTCACAGAGTTTGAAGTTCTATTGCCGCTATAGCAACAAATGATAAAAATTTCAAAATGGTCGATACGATACGATAGTAAGGAACCCTTCGTGTGCGAGTTCAACTCGCAGTTGACCGTTTTTTCTGCTTTGTAGAACTGACTGACGCGAAAAGTGCGCGATGGTAGAACGGGCTTAAGTATAATGAGTCTAATTAATTATATTATCGGTTTGAAAGAATAAAGGATAAAACATAGAAGTATTCCGTACGCTCCATTATGTCGTATCGAAACTCCACCTTAGAGGGC
This sequence comes from Maniola jurtina, assembly GCF_905333055.1. NCBI lineage: Eukaryota > Metazoa > Arthropoda > Insecta > Lepidoptera > Nymphalidae > Maniola > Maniola jurtina. Next base: position 2,390,883 of record NC_060037.1, on the reverse strand, counting down.
ATGCATTTATACTTTACGCAACGTGTCTTTAATTCGATTATAACTCCGTAACTGTTACTTCGAGTCGGCCAACCAAGCCATTATAAACATCAATAGCTCAACAGTTAAAGGTTGGAATCCCATCAGTTGCACTATTTTGTAGTGCCTACCTGTCCTAGCACAACACGGTCTCTATTTTCAAATGGTGTGACACATGCGTCTTCTATGTTTTATCCTTCTTTATTTTATATCTTGATAAGAATTTTATTGATAAGATAAGGATATAATATTTTATACTATTGATGTCTAGTCGTAAAAATAAATATGTTTTATATTTTGTGGTAATGTTTTTTCGTGAACCTAGCTTTTCACTGTCGGTTACTCTGGTTCTCCTCCGGATCTCCTCATTTTTGACCCCCGACCAAAAAAGAGGGGTGTTATAAGTTTGATGTGTGTATCTATATCTCCTAAACTAATGAACCGATTTTAATTTAGTTTTTTATGTTTGAAAAGTGGCTTAATCAAGAGTGTACTTAGCTATAATCCAAGAAAATCGGTTCAGCCGTTTGAAAGTTATCAGCACTTTTCTAGTTACTGTAACCTTCACTTGTCGGAATTGTTATAAATTTTTATTTTCCCTTGTTGACTTGATCACGTAGAGAAACTCCACGCATAGGTAGTTCTCTCCATCGCCCGATGGGTGACTCTGAGCTTTCTCATGGGCCCATACTTAAATAGCGACCACGTCTCGGATCCATACTATACCAACACTAGCAACATGATTATGATGATGATGATGATGATGAAGAACCTATGGCAGGTACTTATATTAAATGAGTTTTTGACGCTATCTTTAGTAAGATAGAGCAGATAGGTACCTACGTGGTACTACTCGGGAATCGGGATTTCCATTCGATTTTCACAAATACACATAGACATTGTTAGGGAGAAGGTTTGTGTGTAAGTGACTAGTGTTCATAGATATCTAGGAAAACTAGTGTTCACCACCGGAGTGGAGTGGCTACCGTTACGGTTAAGTGTGAATCGGCTGAACTATGACGAATCATTTATTGTCGGTAAAAATATTGATATATCTGACACAAATACTGCGCACGTAAACCATTAAAATGAGAAAAATACACTGTGAACTTGTTTCTCTTCTATAGATTTTGCGTCGCTAATCTCATAATTTTCAAAAATCAAAAATATTTGAACCGATATTTCAGTAGGTAAGGTAGGCGAAGCCGAAAAGTCAGTAGTCTAGAATAAACGCATATATTATGGAGTCGGAGTTCATTGAGATAATTAGGTATGGTTATCGGGTCATTGTAACCTTTGAGAGTAGAGACAGATAAGTACTAAAACATTATCAACCTAACAAAATGATTTCATTATACTGGTAAGTGTGTTTTAATGTAAATGTTTTAGGATTCCGTACCCAAAGGATGCCAATCACTAAACCTCCCCTGTCCATCCGTCAGTCTGTCCGTCCGTCTATCCTGTATTCTGATAACGAACTGTATCTCATTTAAAATTTTCTGTCTATTGCCGTTATTTAACAAATATTCAAAAAAAGTGTCAAGTGCGAGTTGGATTCGCACACGAAGAGTTCCGTATCGTCTTCCAAAAAATTACACCTTTGATTATTTTTGTGCTGTAATCACAAATTCACGGTTTTCGAATTTTTCCATTTACTTGTGCTATAAGACATTACTATTTGCCTTCTAGGTCAACGGGAAGTAGGTAGGTACTAGGTACCTTATAGGTATTGATTCCTTGACGAGTCTTGACAGACACGACTGACAGACAGACAGACAACGAAGTGATCCTATAAGAATTTCTTTTTCCTTTTGAGGTACGGAACCCTAAGAACTAAGATGGCTAATTTCAAAATGGCCGCCATGTAAATTAAAAATAACTAAAAAATATATAGTGTACCAACGGTTGCCTGTAAAAGATTGCTATAGCAATAAGGCCGCCTTTGCACCATCTAGTATAGTTTTTTCTAATATTTTTCTGTAGGTATATGTTTGTGTGTGCAATAAAATTTTCCAAATAAAATAAACAGTGTTATATGTCTTGTACGATGGTATGGAACCCTTAGTGTGCGAGTCCGACTCATACTTGGCTGATTTTTAGGGTTCCGTACCTCAAAAAGAAAAATGGAACCCTTATAGGATCACTTTGTTATCTGTCTGTCTGTCGTGTCTGTCAAGAAAACCTATAGGGTACCTACTTCCCATTTACCTAGAATCATTGTAGGTCTCATAGCACAAGTAACGAAAAAAAAAATGGAAACCGTGAATTTGTGGTTACATCACAAAAAAAAATTAAAGTGTGGTTCAATTTTCGAAGTAAGATAACTATAACAAGTGAGGTACCATATGAAAGGGCTTAAAACCTGTACATTCTAAAACAGATTTTTATTTATTTTTATGCATAATAATTTTTGATTTATCGTGCAAAATGTTGGAAAAAATACCCGAGTACGGAACCCTCGATGCGCGAGTCTGACTTGCACTTGGCCGATTTTATTTTAAACTAGCTGATGCCCGCGACTTCGTTCGTGTGGATGTAGTTTTTTAAAAATCCCGTGGGAACTCTTTGATTTTCCGGGATAAAAAGTAGCCTATGTGCTAATCCAGAGTATAATCTATCTTCATTCTAAATTTCAGCCCAATCCGTCCAGTAGTTTTTGCGTGAAGGAGTAACAAACATACACACACACACACACACACACACACACATACAAACTTTCGCCTTTATAATATTAGTGTGATAATAAAATATAAAAGAGGCAGTCAATACGATACACTTTAAGTAGATACACGACGTAAAGTGTGTACATATTAGTTACTATTATTTGTGGTAAAGGGCACACCAAATGACGAATCCGCATATAATACGAAAATAAACTATTTTAATATCAATAGAGGAAAAAATTGTAAAAACCAGACGCAGAGATGTTTGTCAGTAAAGTTGTGTTCTGTATAGTGCTCGTGGAAATAATAAATGGACAAAATATTGGAACAAGAAAACCGAACGTCACCGCAACTTTAAGAGCGCTACATCCAAGAGGATTACGCGTTTATATAACTGGTACGTATATATTATTAGCTGTTAACTCTTTCTCTTCTTAATACTTCGAACTCAAAAAAATTAAGAGCCTCATCTACAAACTTACGACTTACGAAAGATAATAATCGATGAAGATAATCCGATAATTATGATTAAATAATATATATTTAATTGCAATAATTCAAAAAAAACCGGCCAAGTGCAAGCCAGACTTGCGCACCGAGGATTCCGTACTCGGGTATTTTTTCCGTCATTTTGCACGATTTATCAAAAACTGGTAGGTACGCATAAAAATAAATAAAAATCTGTTTTAGAATGTACAGGTTAAGTCCTTTCATATGATACCCCACTTGTTATGAGTTATCTTACTTTGAAAATTGAATCGCATTTTTAAACGATTTTTGGAGGTACGGAACTCTTAAAATATGAATACCTATAACATATTATCTATAGAAATGTACCATACATACACACATACTTACCTGTTATTTTTTCAAGGGGATGTGGACACAAACGTTGTAATTTTTAATGGGAAGCTGTATGGATTAATGGAAAATGGGATAAAGCAAGTATGGGGAACTGCGATAAAGCAAGCTAGTGGTGGATGGTTATTTGAAGATCCAAATTTGACTTTGAATGTAGGAAGTATGATAAGCTATCGGATATTTTTACCGGATCAGTTTACTCAATTTTTAAAGGAAAACGATAAAAATTCTTATAAATTGAAGGGATTTGAAACGGATATTTTGACCTTTCAAGTGTCAGGTGAGTTAGTCAAGTCAGGCTGTTTTATGATAGCGCATCAAGCCAGGCTGTTTTATGCCAGCGCATCAAGCCAGGCTGTTTTATGCCAGCGCATCAAGCCAGGCTGTTTTATGCCAGCGCATCAAGCCAGGCTGTTTTATGCCAGCGCATCAAGCCAGGCTGTTTTATGCCAGCGCATCAAGCCAGGCTGTTTTATGCCAGCGCATCAAGCCAGGCTGTTTTATGCCAGCGCATCAAGCCAGGCTGTTTTATGCCAGCGCATCAAGCCAGGCTGTTTTATGCCAGCGCATCAAGTCAGGCTGTTTTATGCCAGCGCATCAAGTCAGGCTGTTTTATGCGAGCGCATCAAGTCAGGCTGTTTTATGCCAGCGCATCAAGTCAGGCTGTTTTATGCCAGCGCATCCAGTCAGGCTGTTTTATGCGAGCGCATCAAGTCAGGCTGTTTTATGCCAGCGCATCAAGCCAGGCTGTTTTATGCCAGCGCATCAAGCCAGGCTGTTTTATGCCAGCGCATCAAGTCAGGCTGTTTTATGCCAGCGCATCAAGTCAGGCTGTTTTATGCGAGCGCATCAAGTCAGGCTGTTTTATGCCAGCGCATCAAGTCAGGCTGTTTTATGCCAGCGCATCCAGTCAGGCTGTTTTATGCGAGCGCATCAAGTCAGGCTGTTTTATGCCAGCGCATCAAGTCAGGCTGTTTTATGCCAGCGCATCAAGTCAGGCTGTTTTATGCGAGCGCATCAAGTCAGGCTGTTTTATGCCAGCGCATCAAGTCAGGCTGTTTTATGCCAGCGCATCCAGTCAGGCTGTTTTATGCGAGCGCATCAAGTCAGGCTGTTTTATGCCAGCGCATCAAGTCAGGCTGTTTTATGCCAGCGCATCAAGTCAGGCTGTTTTATGCGAGCGCATCAAGTCAGGCTGTTTTATGCCAGCGCATCAAGTCAGGCTGTTTTATGCCAGCGCATCCAGTCAGGCTGTTTTATGCGAGCGCATCAAGTCAGGCTGTTTTATGCCAGCGCATCAAGTCAGGCTGTTTTATGCCAGCGCATCAAGTCAGGCTGTTTTATGCCAGCGCATCAAGTCAGGCTGTTTTATACTGAATTATGAACATCTTCTAGTTCTGGAAGACCCTTCGGCACCTGAACCGAATTGTGTACCAACTAGGACCAGGGTTCGAGGTAGACAATACGTATGTGGCGGTGAGGTCATTTTTGAAGACAATTTTGACACGTTGCGAGAAGATTTATGGCAGGTCGAGCAGTATATACCTGTCGATCACCCTGTAAGTATTTAACCAATTATTTAATTTGTTATAAAATTATTTAACAAATTAGTAATTTACGCGAACCAGAGTTATGAGGAGTGTAAAAACAGCGCGAAATGTTTCGTGTAAAATATACACACTGCATGCTTAGGCCTGAACTGCCCTAAGTACGCACTCCTGACTGATCGTGCGTCTCATTTCATGTTCATCATCATCAACACTCATCGCCGGCTAACTACTGAGCACGGGTCTTCTCTCAGAATGAGAAGGGGCTGGCCATAATCCACGATGCTGGTCAATTGCGGATTGGCGACTTCACACACCTTTCGAGAATATTATGGAGAACTCTCAAGCATGCCAGATTCCTCACGATGTAGTAGGTACTTACATGTTGAAAACTAGACACCTCTCACTTTTATTATACCTACTTATTACAGGATCACCCATTCGTATCGTTTCAAAGGCTAACCTCAGATCCAAATGTGTTCGTGGAAAACGGGACTTTGCACATTGTTCCCAAACTACAGGAGAACTTACTAAGAGGACAGGAATCCATTTTATCCGGGAATCTAGATCTAAGTGATGGGTTAGTACACATGTTTTGATAAAATCATACGTTATTTTGTTTGAAACCTAGATAGAAAAAAATTGGCTTAGTGCGAGTCAGACTCGCGCACCGTGGGTTCCCTACTCGGGTATTTTCCCCGACATTTTGCACGATAAATCAAAAACTATTAAGTATGCTTAAAAATAAATAAAAATCTGTTTTAGAATATACAGGTAAAGCCCTTTCATATGACACCCCAATTGGTAGGTATAGTTATCTAACTTTACCAATAAATAGTAGGTATTATTTGGCTCATGAACACATTTAATTTTCTTTTTGTGATGTAACCACAAATTCACTTTATTTTACTCTACTTGTGCAATAAAACCTACCTACCTGCCACATTTCATGATCTTAAGTCAACGGGTATATACCTATAGGGTTTCTTGACAGAAACGACAGACGGGCAGACGGACAGACAGACAGACACCGCATCGACAGCGGCACAAGACTACTATTCAACGCCAGAACGTCAGACCTAATATATCTCATAATCGTCATCATCAACAATATAGGTATAGCAATCCGTTAATAGTCCGGGCCTGCTAAAACAACTCCACCAAACTCTATCCTGACTACCTTAGCTACTGACTTCCATTGAGGTGAGAGATCCCTTGGCATAATTGAAGTCGGTTTTTCAAAGAATTATAATGCCTCTTTTATTTTTCAAGTTGTACAAGAAAAATGTGCTCAAAAAAAGCTTTTGGACCGGATATTCTACCGCCGATTGTGAGCGGACGCTTGACCAGCTATCTCTTTTCCTTCAAATATGGGATCGTTTATGTGAGGGCCAAGGTACCAAAAGGAGATTGGTTGTATCCAGGTAGGTACGTTATTAAATATAATTCAACACTGTTTCAAACATTAAGGCTTTGTACAGATAAATGTACCTACATATAGGTTTGCCTGATCCGAACACCATATCATTCACCATATCGTATTAAGCTTCGTATCTCAATGTGGACGCTTTTCAGTTTGATCGTAATATCATGATTGGGTAATAAATAGTGCCAAAAATACTAGCTACATTTCCGCGTTGGGCTGGATTTATCCCTTGTACAAAAAAATAAGTCAACTTTTCTGTTACCAGTTGAGAAATTATCCGTGGTGTAAGAATTTTAGCAATAATACTCCATGGCCCCAGGATCTCCATGGCATACGGAATAACAATGTAACTCTCGATAAGAGAGACATAGGTAGGTACCTACTGGCGCCGCTTACCGGTTCCAGCTATGTCTACTATGGCTCTTGGTGTTTTCTAATGTTATATTTTACTTTATCTGGGGGTCAGTTAAGCATGAGCCATTTCATTTACAGAAATTCTTCTTGAGCCACTGTTAACAAAATACGGTGGTACATTCGGCGGTAAATTTTCTTTGCCTGAAATTTTAAAAATTGCGTTAGCTGATGGAAATCGAGTGAATAACGAGGACTACGCCCTGGTGTACCAGGTAATTAATTAATTGCCCAACTAAATAGCCTCATAACATACGAATATTCCTTAGTAAGAGTCCTACCTTAAGGTCGCTAACTATGGGCCTCATAAAAAAAGCTCAGAAACGCTCGGCGGGCAATGGAGTTGCCCGCCGAGCGTTTCTGCTTGAAGCGAGCAGAAACGCGTGAAGAGCGAGTTTCGAGCGTAAATGCTTGAAGTTCCTCTACGTGATCAAATCAGAAATGAGGAGATCCGTAGGAGAACCACAGTAATTGACACAGCTCAACGGGCTGTGAAACTGCAGTGGCAAAGGGCAGATCACATAGTTTGAAAAACCAATAGACGTTGCGGCCCCACGGTGCTAGAATGGTGACCTCAACAGCGTTGGAAGATTTCCCTACTAGGTAGACAGATGATATCAAACGAGTCGCAGGCAGCCACTGGATTCGGGTAGTGCAAGACCATGGCATGTAGAACTCCCTACATTAAGAGACCTATGTCCAGCAGTGCACGTCTAGTGATCAATAATAATGATGATGAGTGGAAGATACCCTGCCAGCAGGCATAAGACCGTAGGGATTTCTACCTCATTCTCCGAAAGAAAATGTCTTACGATGAAGACTGTTCTTACTTAGTTGGACAGAGGTTAGTCAGGGGCATCCTACGGTCATCCATAACACCCAAATTATGACGTTTCAAGTGACTTTCACTTGAATCGTCTCAGTAAAATTTGTTTTTTTTTTGCCCATAGATATTTAACAGATCGAAGTTAGGGCTTGGAAATTGCGGTGCCACTAAGACGGAGTCGACCACTCGATTCAATCATGACTTTTGGGGTGACGATTTTCACGAGTTTGCACTCCGATGGACGCCAGGTAAGGTCATTTCATAATAGAGGATTCCCGCGGCTTCGCCCGCGTGGATATCGGTTTTTTACTCCCTTTGATTTTCCGGATAAAAGTAGCCTATGTCCTTCCCCGGGATGTATCCCAAGTCTGTACCAAATTTCATTAAAATCGGTTCGGCAGTGAAAACGTACCAGACAGACAGACACACTTTCGCACTTATAATATCAGTATGAATTATTCAACAGACAGCAGACCAGTTATATACCTTCTATTAATATAATTCGTTAACCAGCATCTTCAAGGTATGAAGGTAACATCTAAGCAAGCGCACTCCATCTTAGGCTGCATTATCACTTGCTAGCAGGACTGATTGCAGCCAAGCGCTAGTCTGTAGAAAAAAAAACTAAGCTGTTAAGAAGATCATCAGCTCTTTTCTAGTTGATGAAGGGATATGAGCAATGAACATATTCCACGGGTCTGATCGATTCGAAATTTAGTGTCTAGTTACTTCAATGATATTGCAAAAACCTTTACTATCATGTTGTTTCAGACGAAATAATGCTTACTGTGGATGGGGATAAATACTTCTACTGGGAACGTCCATCCCTTTGCGAAGACATCACGTCTGCTTTCGACTACGTAAGCATTATTCTGATTTATTTCCCATTTTTAGGGATTCTTTACTTTTACTCTATCTATAAGTACATTAATCACGTCAAAAAGACAAAATTCAACTACACAGACCAAGTGCGAGAAGGTTCAGTACCTTGGAAGGATACGTGTTGCTTAAATTATCTCTAACTGCAAATGTAACTTTGTTATCGCAATAAGTCAAACTAGCCAAAGACGGCGTCCTCATTTATCTAATCTAATCTAATAGAATAATATTGTAAAGCGGGTATACTTTAGTTTTCTTTAGCTCTTACAAAGCGTAGAAACCTTCTCGAAGAAATGCGTACCTGAGCGATGCGATTTGCCCAGTGTTTTAAACCTTTTGGAGTTAGTGTTTTCACTTCTATCATGATTTCATTATTAGTTCGAGGTAACGAGGTCCTATGGGCCGCGTATAGTGCGCCTACGCATTTCAGCGAGAAGCTACTTGTTTACCATTTAAGTCAGAGGAAAAATAGATCGTTTGGGTCCACTGACCATTCGCTGACCACTGTCCATGACCACTTCCCGATATGACCAGTTTCCAATATAACCACTTCCCGGTATGTCCATTACCTGTATAACCACTTCCCGTTATGACCACTTCACGTTATGACCACTTCCCGTTATTACCACTTCCCATTATGACCACTTCCCGATATGGCCACTTCCCGGTATGACCATACGTATATAATATATTATTGTTATTACTCTTCTAGCTCCATCTAACTTTGGGCGTGGCTGTCGGGGGTGCTGGCGAGTTCCCTGATAACTCGAGCACTGACAACGGCAAGCCCAAGCCTTGGCGTAACGGTGACCCTAAGGCGAGTCTCCGGTTTTGGGAGGAACGACACTCCTGGTTACCAACATGGACGCAGCCAAGCTTGATCGTTGACTATATTAAAGTTGTTGCTTTATAAAGCTATCGCAATTTAAAAGATCGGTCAAGTGCGAGCTGGATTCGCATACGAAGGACAAACCGACACGTTTTCGATTTATAATGCGGGTAGTTATGCCTACTCTGTATGATACTGATTCAGGCCAGGTTTAAATAAAGCAACAAAGAAAACATTAAGTAACTTGTATTTTATTTACACTTATCTAGAAATTATTGCTAGATATTAAGCCGGTCCATGATCTGAGACAAATAAATATATTATTGACGCTAAGTATATTAATTTTTACATAACGGAACAGAACGCTAAACCGATTGCGGCACGGCTTTGCCAGTAGGGTGGCAACTAGCCACGGCGTAGTCTACTACTATAGATCAGTGACAATTCTAGAAATTGTATATCCCGATACTGCCGCTGCAGTTAATCGAACACCTCGCTTATAGGGCCACAGCGCTACTACTGCGCCAGGGAGGTTGTCGAAATATTTTATCATAGAACCCTAACAAACCCTGTTTAATTTTTTTTCCTTTTTATGAGTGCTACTCAATTCTACTATGATCTAGCCTAATTTATGACTAATAAGTAGTTTAACTTTAGCCTAAGTTCACGAAGAACCCGGAAGAAGAAGTAATCCTGTTTCATGAAGAAGAAAATGTACAACAACTCACCTTTCAAAGTGCATACACTCTCACATAGTCGACAAGCAAAGCGCTCATGTCCTCGTACCAAGTAGGCATCCACTGGTCCTTCGCCTCCCAGAATTTGAGCATCGCGTCCGTGGCATTGTTGGTCCAGGGTTTGTTGGGGTTATCCGGGAACTCGTGGGCACCACCCACGGACAGGCCCAGAGAAATGTAGAACTGGAAATTCAAATATCTTGGTTCAAGACATGTTTTTAGCCGACCACGACAAGCCAAAAGGAAGGCTCATGATTTGAGCAGTCTATGTATGTGTGTCTGTATTTACGCATGCTCCACTATAGTGCCTAAACAACACCGCTGGTTTTGATAAAATATAAAGTGTCATTCGATTCGTTATTGTGATCCTGGTGTCATGGCTACCTTTTATACGAACAACATGAAGCAGCAATGTAAAGAAACAAAATGTAGAACCAACCAATGTCAAATGAGTTTGATGATGATGCAAGTTTTCCAGAAATCAATCTGCAGTATTCTCTAAGGGCGGCGATATATTAATTCTCAGTTAATAGTCGCCCCCCGTGTCACGGAATCCGCCACGTGTCCACCACAACATGTGTGTGTGTGTGTGTGGGGACAGTGTGGTTTTTGTTTTTATGCAGCCGGCCCTCAGACAGGAGTGGTCCTGGATGTTTCTCCACGGACCGCAATGTGCGTTCGAAATGTCGATGTTCAAATGTGTCCTGCAGTTCACACTATGACGCGCAGTTAACTGCGTTCTTCATCGACCCGCGAGCCAAGTGATCCACCGTCCAGGGTAATAGTTTATTATTTAATAACAATAATAATAATAATAATATATTTTGTATTTGTATTGATATCAATAATTGTTGTTCGTGGTGGGGGTGTCGAGAGTGAGGACCGCCCGCGCGACACGCCCGCCCGCACGGGGCGGGCCACGCGCGGCCGGTCGCAAGTCTCATGTTGTGTGAGAATATTTGCGTGTAATTAATATTGTGTGTTGGTTGGTTGGTGGTGTCTTTAACAACATATACTACTATGTACGCGCGCGCGATGTACGTGTGCGTTTAGTGTACGTGTACGTTAATGATCCTTCCGCAGGTTCCCCTACGGAAACCTTGTTACGACTTTTACTTCCTCTAAATGATCAAGTTTGGTCAACTTCCCAGCAACGCCGACGGCCGTGAAGCCACCGCGTGTCGGTCCGAAGACCTCACTAAATCATTCAATCGGTAGTAGCGACGGGCGGTGTGTACAAAGGGCAGGGACGTAATCAACGCGAGCTTATGACTCGCGCTTACTAGGAATTCCTCGTTTATGGGGGATAATTGCAAACCCCAATCCCCAGCACGAAGGAGTTTCAACGGGTTGCCCGGGCCTCTAGGCCAGGGAGAACATGCTGATTCCTTCAGTGTAGCGCGCGTGCGGCCCAGGACATCTAAGGGCATCACAGACCTGTTATTGCTCAATCTCGTGCGCCTCGAAGACGCCGGTCCCTCTAAGAAGAATTTTAATACGCCGCCAGTGAGTTGCTCGACCGAAATCGTGCACACCTAAATGACGACGCCTATTTAGCAGGCTAGAGTCTCGTTCGTTACCGGAATTAACCAGACAAATCGCTCCACCAACTAAGAACGGCCATGCACCACCACCCACCGAATCAAGAAAGAGCTGTTAATCTGTCAATCCTTCCGGTGTCCGGGCCTGGTGAGATTTCCCGTGTTGAGTCAAATTAAGCCGCAGGCTCCACTCCTGGTGGTGCCCTTCCGTCAATTCCTTTAAGTTTCAGCTTTGCAACCATACTCCCCCCGGAGTCCAAAATCTTTGGTTTCCCGGAAGCTGCCCGCCGAGCCATTGTAGTAACGTCGGCGGATCGCTAGATGACATATTTACGGTTAGAACTAGGGCGGTATCTAATCGCCTTCGAACCTCTAACTTTCGTTCTTGATTGATGAAAACACCTTTGGCAAATGCTTTCGCTGATGTTCGTCTTGCGACGATCCAAGAATTTCACCTCTAACGTCGCAATACGAATGCCCCCAGTTATCCCTATTAATCATTACCTCGGAGTTCTGAAAACCAACAAAATAGAACCGAGATCATATTCTATTATTCCATGCACGAAATATTCAAGCGGCATTTTGAGCCCGCTTTGAGCACTCTAATTTGTTCAAAGTAAAATTGTCGGCCCACCTCGACACTCAATAAAGAGCACCGCGATAGGATTTTGATATTGAACCGGCGTGTTACCGCCGGCTCACCGACGATATGCTCCGCAAACGTGTCAGTATCACCGCGGATGCGGTGCACCGACAGCGCGGCGCACAAATGCAACTACGAGCTTTTTAACCGCAACAATTTTAGTATACGCTATTGGAGCTGGAATTACCGCGGCTGCTGGCACCAGACTTGCCCTCCAATTGTTCCTCGTTAAAATATTTAAAGTGTACTCATTCCGATTACGAGGCCTCGTAAGAGTCCCGTATCGTTATTTTTCGTCACTACCTCCCCGTGCCGGGAGTGGGTAATTTGCGCGCCTGCTGCCTTCCTTGGATGTGGTAGCCGTTTCTCAGGCTCCCTCTCCGGAATCGAACCCTGATTCCCCGTTACCCGTGACAACCATGGTAGTCGCAGAAACTACCATCGAAAGTTGATAAGGCAGACATTTGAAAGATGCGTCGCCGGTACTGGACCGTGCGATCGGCAAAAGTTATCCAGATTCATCAAAAGTAACGACTTCGGACGCGAGGCCCTCCGTCGATTGGTTTTGATCTAATAAAAGCACTCGTCCCATCACTGGTCGGAGTTCTGATTGCATGTATTAGCTCTAGAATTACCACAGTTATCCAAGTAACTGAGTAAGATCTAAGGAACCAAAACTGATATATTGAGCCATTCGCGGTATCGCCTTAATACGGCTTGCACTGAGACATGCATGGCTTAATCTTTGAGACAAGCATATAACTACTGGCAGGATCAACCAGGGAGCTACTCAGAGTACTATACTCCGGCGGGCGTCTCGCGTTGCGCGTTGCGTGTGCGCGCGCGCACTCGCACGCGAGCTCACGACGACGACGCACGACGCACGACGGAGATCGAAGCGACTCGCGTGCGCTCCAATGACGGAAGCGACGCGGTGCCCGAGAGACATATAAGTAGTAGTATAGTAGGAGAAGACAATATTCGGCTCCGGCGGAGAGGCGAAGCGTGAGGAGGATCGCGATATCGCTCCCTCCGACGGCCCCTCTTATTGTTTAAAGGACACTCGAGGTCCACATGTTCCGAACGTTCATAAACAAGACGATATCTGTTGAAATACACACGCGCACGTTTAGTGCTGCAAATGCTTTTCGTCCGCTGAAACAACAGAAACGGGAAAGACATTGCTTATCGTCGCTCGGTGTAAGAGAGCCCAGACGTACAGAGTTCCCCCGCGCGTTCTACACACGAACGACAACTACACACCTTATGTATGTAGTTGTCGTTGTTGTGCGGTAACGTCCATCTTGTGGAAGGGGATAACTGTGTGTGCGCCACACGGTCGGTGAAAACCGACCGAGTTTTAGGCACGCTTTGGACTTTCACATTTCGGCCGTTATATCAACTACATATATTTTGTATATATATTAGTTGTTACCACGAAAAACACCGCCGCTTTGTAGAGAGAACTCCTTCGCGCAGAGCGGCGCGTCGCGTCGTTACCGTCTCAGAGCGATAAGGGGGACGGCGCTGCTAACTTTTTTTTTTTTCCGTTAGCGAGTATGCCGCCTCCCCCCCCGTTCGGCTCCGGACCGAAACGCTGGCTGCCACCATAGCGTTGGAGTTCGCCCTCAGATGCGGTCTCGTCGGTCGACACAGTGGATTGGATGAAAAATTCAAATATAATTATTAATAACATTTGCTCTACTGACACTTCTACTAAAGGTCCTTCTTTTTTTCACCAATATATTTATTTCTTAATATATTTATTTATTACCAAGTATATAACAACCCCAGAAAAGACCCCACCACACACACAATATGTTCAAACACAAGTTTTTCAAACTTATTTTATTATTATTTATAAGTTTTATTTCCATGAGTACAAAACATATCTGGGGCGCCTGTTCGTTCAATATAGTTGGTGAAAAATTTGAACTTATAATATAATGTGAAGCGCAACTATTGCCACACCTACTCTAATATCCTCCGACACACAAACGATGCAGCGGTTCATAACGCAACGTATTATGAACTACAACAGCTAAACTATATGCTGAGCTGAACACAATCACGTTTCGTTTACCACTGAATCCTCTGTGGGGAGACTGGCGACAACCCATTTGTCTCTTTTCGAAAATAAAGAAGATAATGATGAATAATGAATATAATAATGATGATGATAATGATAATATGGTGTGCCCGTCCCCAAAAAAAAAAAAAAAATTATTTATAATAATAAAATAATTAATATAACACCACAGTTAATTATAATTTTTAACCCCGGGGAGAGGCTACACAGCGATTTGCACCAAAATAAACAATGCCTTTTATCCGAATATGAGATAATTAATTTATTATGACGCTCCATTACACTGTTGCTTAGGTGTGCCAACATAATTTATACAGCATCATTAATTATATTACTCTCAAATCATCACTGGGCTTTGATCTACTTTATTGTTAATTAAAAATAAAATTCTTGGATCGTCGCAACACGAACGTCAAGCGAAAGCATTCATTTATTTGCCAAAAGTGTTTTAACCATCAATCAAGAACGAAAGTCCCTACAACTACATATTGTATACCACCGCCCTAGTTGTGACCGTAAAATATGAGCCATCTCGCAGATTCGCAGACGTTGCTCTCGGCGGGCGGCTGCCGTTTTCACCACCAAACATTTTTCACCACGGGTAGAGTAGAGTAGAGTAGAGTAGAGTAGAGTAGAGTAGAGTAGAGTAGAGTAGAGTAGAGTAGAGTATGGTTGCAATTGTTGAAACTAAGAGGGATCGACAGAAGGAGGGCACCACCATGAGTGGAGCCTGTGGCTTAATTTGACTCATCATGGGGAAACTACTTCGTGTGCTGGGGATATTGGGGTTTGCAATTATATCAGCTTACGTATGTTGTCCTTGTCCTGCCCTTACTTACTAGCTGTAAAAGCTGCGCTTACTACGCGGGCAATAAAATTGAAACTTATCAATTCGCATAATGTTGTTGAAAATTTTAACGTGGTAGTGACGTCACAATTGACTAAATTCAGTAGCCCGTGTAATTATCCCGTGTCGATATTTAAGTGTGTGTACATGTGTGTTTCAGTGTGAGTTGAGTGACCCTGGACGGGTGACCGACTGCATATACATACTGGCGGCATACTGGTTACGGATACCTTAAATAATGGTTCCAATCGTTCATGTGGTACAATTCATAGCGGTCGGATAGGTATGTTAGTCAGGTGGGACACAAACAATCTTAGAACCACCCCAATCTCTTTGTATGTAGGTACGGATTCGTACTGACTATTGTCTATATCTAATCTATCTATAGGATAGGTGCTTAGGCATAATTATACCCGCTTACGTTACGGCAGCTAAGCTAGCGTGGCCGGTGACCGTCGCCCGTGGACCTGTGGAGTTGTTCCCGTAGAGTTCTCAGATGTGACCCTTTGACCTTTGAACAAAAGAGAAAAAAATAAAATAATTATCAATAGGAGAAAATAATTACTATCTGAAACAGCAAATTTTTGAAAGTAGGGGAGATGAAAATGTTTACTTGCATGAAAGCTTCACAACTTATACAATATATCTTCTATAATAAATCGACCGAAAGTGAAAAAATTGCAACCTAATGACTGGACAGCGCCATCTATGATTTGTATTAGTAATAAACGCTAACTTTATGCGGTCGTGAACGCAATTCTCCAATTCACGGTTTCTCGGATTTTATCCTTCACTTGTGCTATATATAGGACATTGCTACCTGTCAAATTTTTTTTTTTTTTTTTGTAACAATCGCAAGGGCTATATTCTATGGGCATATGAAAAAACAGATGCAAAAAAAAAAGACATTCTAATAAAAACGGGCGTAACGAAAAAAAAAAAATGCAATTTTTCTGTTACACTTGAGACATTCGAAAGACGGACGACAATATACTTTTATAATGACAAAAATTATAAAGAATCCAACCTGTTATAAAAAAAACTACAAAAAGTTACAAAAACAAAAATTACCTATAAAGAGTCGCACTTTTTAACCCCCGACCCAAAAAGAGGGGTGTTATAAGTTTGACGTGTGTATATGTGTATCTGTCTGTGGCATCGTAGCGCCTAAACGAATGAACAGATTTTAATGTTTGCAAGGTGGCTTGATCGAGTGTGTTCTTAGCTTATAATCTTATTATATATCTAATATCTATTAGAAATAAAATATATAATCATAATGATATTGTGTCAATTGACAAATGTCAAGCTGTCAAGATGGACGTTGCCTGTATACATAATTATTTATTTGAAAATTATGTTTTGGAAAACTCAGATACTTTAGATCGTAGGCGCGGAATAGTCCAAGAAAATCAGTTCAGCCGTTTGAAAGTTATCAGGTCTTTTCGGTCTTTTCTAGTTACTGTAACCTTCACTTGTCGGGGGTGTTATAAATTTTTAATTTACACTTGTCTACAAGAAAACTAGAAAAGAGCTGATAACTCTTAAACGGCTGAACCAATTTTTTTGGATTATAGCTAAGAACACTCTCGATCAAGCCACCTTTCAAACAAAAAAAACTAAATTAAAATCGGTTCATTCGTTTAGGCGCTACGATGCCACAGACAGATACACAGATACACAGACACACAGATACACAGATACACAGATACACACGTCAAACTTATAACACCCCTCTTTTTGGGTCGGGGGTTAAAAATTAAAAGAAGCCCTTATAATCTTCACAAACTGAAGTTTTTAATTGCATGTATTTAATAGCTGTTAATGCTTTAGAAAAATAAACAATTTACTTCAAAGTACAGCATTTTTGCGATTAGTCAAATAGCTATGGTCTAAGAGTGAAGCTCGCCCGACTTCATACCTAGGTACATTACATGTGTAGCTAAACAAAAATTATTTTCTACTTTTTAGTGTTTTTGGTTTTTGAAGTCGGTTTTATTTTTCTTTTGAAATTTTTTATTTCACATTTTTTAGTGGCCCCACTGTACTATAATATGCTATGCCCAGTTAAAACCCTACTGTTTACTAAGCTATTACAGTGATCGCGAGCAATTTGCTCTTATCCATTGAGGAGTTCTGTTCTCCATCTCCGAAGATATTCATCAGATCTTCACCAAATTTATATGGGACCACTTGCACAGTATACCCTTTCAAACAAAAAAAAAATTCCAAATCGGTCCAGGGATCTTTGAGTAATCGGGGAACATACATAAAAAAAAAAAAGATCCCGACGAATTGAGAACCTCCTCCTTTTTTGGAAGTCGGTTAAAAATTTAAGTACACAGATCAAGTTCGAGAAGGTTCAGTACCTTGGAAGGATACGTGTTGCTTAAATTATCTCCAACTGCAAATGTAACTTTGCTATCGCAATAAGTCAAAGTACGCTCTATAAGATTTCACCCTTAAACTAGCCAACGACGGCGTCCTCATTAATCTAATCTAATCTAATAGAATAATATTGTAAAGCGGGTATACTTTAGTTTTCTTTAGCTCTTACAAAGCGTAGAAACCTTCTCGAAGAAATGCGTACCTAAGCGATGTGATTTGCCCGACGTTTTAAACCTTTTGGAGTTAGTGTTTTCACTCCTATCATGATTTCATTATTAGTTAGAGGTAACGAGGTCCTATGGGCCGCGTATAGTGCGCCTACGCATTTCAGCGAGAAGCTACTTGTTTACCATTTAAGTCAGAGGAAAAATAGATCGTTTGGGTCCACTGACCATTCACTGACCACTGTCCATGACCACTTCCCGATATGACCAGTTTCCAATATAACCACTTCCCGATATGTCCATTACCCGTATAACCACTTCCCGTTATGACCACTTCGCGTTATGACCACTTCCCGTTATTACCACTTCCCATTATGACCACTTCCCGATATGACCATACGTATCAGGGGGCACGGTAGTGCCCCCGCCAAGACGAGCCAAACGCGGCGGTCGGGGCGCTACGTACCTTTTTCTCGAAGTGTTTCGCCGTATTTTCGACCCGTCATAACTTCGGTCTGGATGACGCTAGAAAGCTGAAATTTTCAGTATAAGGTGTCCTCAGCAAATTTACCAAATATACCAAGTATCAAATATCTAGCTTTTATGGTTACAGATTTATTGATACCTAAAATACGCCGTTTTCGTCCCTCACTGATGATCATCACAATTCAAAGTCTGTAATTCTAGGGTACTTCCCGAAGTCCTAGAAGGCTGAAATTTGGTATGTAGACTAGAAATTGCATACAAACTACAGGAAAATTAAGACTTTGGAAATTCCCCCCCTCTACGCCTCTTATGAGAAAAGCAAATCTGTAAATTCTGTCGCTAGAATGCTGATATTTTCAGGATAAGATGTCCTTGGCAGATTTATTAAACGCACTGAGTATCAATTGTCTAGCTTTTATAGTTTCAGATTTATTGACAGTCAAACTTCTAGTCTGTAATTCTAGGGCACTTCCCGAAGTCCTAGAAGACTGAAATTTGGTATGTAGACTAGAAATTGCATACAAACTACAAGAAAATTAAGACTTTGGAAATTTCCCCCCTCTACGCCTCTTATGAGAAAAGCAAATCTGTAAATTCTGTCGCTAGAATGCTGATATTTTCAGGATAAGATGTCCTTGGCAGATTTATTAAACGCATTGAGTATCAATTGTCTAGCTTTTATAGTTTCAGATTTATTGACAGTCAAAACTTCTAGTCACAAATTCTAGGGTACTTTCTGAAGTTCTAGAAGACTGAAATTTGGCATTAAGTAGGAATTTCAACAATTATGAACAACAGATAAATTAAGAAATCGGGCCCCCCTTCATCCCCTCGTATATGAGATGCATATCTGTAAAATCTGTTGCTCGAATTCTAAAGTTTTCAGGATAAGATGTCCGTGGCAGATTTATCAAACGTACCAAGTATCTGTGTTTCCTGAAGTCCTAAAAGACTGAAATTTGGTATATCTGCTTCAAAATTGAGTTGCAAGATTCCACCCGAACAAACATATTTACATACGAGTACATTGCAAGTTGAATAAAAGCTTTTAAAAAAAGAGGTAACGATAGAGAGTGGGCCATGAAAATGATGTACCTACAAAAAATAGATCCAAAAAAATCTAGGGCACCTGCCAAAAAGAAATGAAATCCCACCAAAAACATTTCATGTAAAAATGTAGCCAAGACTCACAAGTTCATAATGTTTTCACTGTTAAAAAGTTATGAGATCTCTAGTAGAGCCAAGCCCCTAACTGAGCTTAGATTTGTGCTGGCCATGGGACCTATCCCAAGTCCAAAGTAATATAGCTCTTAAATGTTCTTGACTGTATCAAATTTATAACAATAAACAACAAATCACTCTACTTAGAAGCTCTGATTCTACAAACCCTATATCTTGGTAAAAAAAGTACGGCTTGGCCGTTTACAGTTCGTGGATTTTTTATCTGAAATGACATCTAAGCCCGGAATTGCTTCTGCGACCATCACGAAGTACAATACAAATTAGTAATTGTCGAACAAACTATTCCTTAAGGCCTTAAAATATGTTATGTCATGTAATAGTTTTTTTACGAACATTAAACGGCCAATCCGTCCTTTTTTAACCCCCGACCCAAAAAGAGGGGTGTTATAAGTTTGACGTGTGTATCTGTGTATCTGTGTATCTGTGTATCTGTGTATCTGTGTATCTGTGTATCTGTGTATCTGTGTATCTGTGTATCTGTGTATCGGTGTATCTGTGTATCTGTCTGTGGCCTCGTAGCGCCTAAACGAATGAACCGATTTTAATTTAGTTTTTTTTGTTTGAAAGGTGGCTTGATCGAGAGTGTTCTTAGCTATAATCCAAAAAAATCGGTTCAGCCGTTTGGAAGTTATCAGCTCTTTTCTGGTTTTCTTATTACTTTTATCCCAGGACCACCAGAGGTTACGTATTTTCTGACACAGGAAATATGTACGATTGAGTAGAGTTAGTAAGTACTAAGAAAGCATGCCTAGCCTACGTGCTAGCTTGCTTAGACGGCCAATTTTCAGGTATCTGATAATCAAGGTACATAAAACCATTACTTACCTCACGTAAATTCTCCAAACTGATTTTTACGTATATTTTAGGCAATATCCATAAAAATATGTCGCCAATACTTCCAGACACTTCCCGCATCGGCCGTATTGCTTTGCAGACGCTTTAAAGCTCCCAAAATAAGTAATTACTTAACTGCACGTAAATTCTGATGCTCCATTTTTATATATGTCCACCAGACAACTATTTTAAAACCTTTTACAAGAAGACAGACCGATCCAGATCCAATTATCCCCTAAATTCAATTTTAACGCCTCTGTGGTTTTATATACGCGCATGAGACTGAGTAAGACATGTATTAGGATATATTGACTTCTCTCTCACTCTCTTATAGTTTACTTATGTCAATTAATTATTAATATAAAAAAAATCAGCTAAAAATTAAAAAAATTGGAGAATTTACATGAGGTAAGTAATGTTTTTATGTACCTTGATTACCTGATACCTGAAAATTGGCCGTCTAAGCAAGCTAGCAGGTCTGTAGGCATGCGTTCTTAGTACATACTAACACTACTCAATCGTCCACATTTCGTTCGTCAGAAAATACGTGACGGCTGGTGGCCCTGGGATCTTTCACTATTGTAACAGAGGTTCATAATATTATGTCAATTGGCAAATGTCAAGCTGTCAAGATGGACGTTGCTTAGATACATAATTATTTATTTGAAAATAATGTTTTGGAAAACTCCGATACTTTGGATCGTAGGCGCGGAGTTTCTAATTTATAAAATATTATAATTGATGATTAAACGAACTTACCTGAAGTGAAGTTCTATCCCAATTATACGAGTTGCTTCGTCCGAAGAGATTAGGTATACATTGTAGTAATACGTCAAAGTATTGCCTTTCTACCACTTGTTTGAAAGCAGAAAATCTGCACTTCTATTTTTTGTATTTTTTGTTGGTACCACTGGAGCGTTCCCATCTCATTTAGTTGAAAGCCTGCCTGGAACATTAATATTTCACTTATCAGGGGTCCTAGGGCTGGGAGGGACCTAATCTCTTCGGACGAAGCAACTCGTATAATTGGGATAGAACTTCACTTCAGGTAAGTTCGTTTAATCATCAATTATACCTCATTGCTTCGTCCTTTGAGATTAGGTATACATTGTAGATTTTGAAAGATAGTGAAATATTAAAACACTTCTAGGTTTAATAATATTGTATTTATATTATCAATTTTGACAAGCAAAATAAAGCCAAAAATAAATAAAAGATATTATCATAATTACGGTTACTTCATCCGTATTTAAGTAGATACTTAGTGATTTTTATAATCACTGTATTATAAGTAAAAATAAAATACTTTTAAAGCTGCTGATTCAAATTTATTTTACTTAAAATAAATTTTAATCAGCTGCTCAGTGTTCCAGATTGATTTATGAATAATAAATAATAATAAATAATAGGAGTGATAGAGCAATCTGATTAGATTGATCACATTGAATACCTCTACGATAAACTCTGGCACACAGCATAGAGTTGCCCACGCTAAGGCCGCTGTATTTCGTATTAGGTATATCAATATTGATACCTTTACTGTGAGCTGCGGAGGTAGCTGCATGCCTGACGGAATAAGCGAAAAAAAAAAATATAGAAGTATTATATTTTTATCCACTGACTGATACTGTTCGTAGATACCGATTTATGCGGACTCTTAAATCTTACTATTGTAATGGGGCATTTTTTTTTTTTTTTTTTCGTAGGGGTTACATTCTATCGATGTATTCTAACAATGTTTCTGCTGGATAAAGTTATCTTCGGTGAATGTTTATTAGAAAGGAACATTTAGGCAAGGTTGAGCTGAATCTGGGTATGACGATCTTGTTAGGACATGTATTTCGACTGATGTTTGTTAAATTAATATTATTATTAACAATTACACTACGTATCTAAATTAATTTTCAAAATATGGTTTGCACCTTATGTGTAATTATACCAGCATGAGTAATGTGACGTCAATCAAATATTCTAAATTCAAATTGTTATTTGGATTCCAATTAACAAAAATTCTAAAACTATGGACAGATCTCATGGTATAACAACATCAAATCTTGAGACTGGAGGACGATGAAAAAACAGACGTTACTCTCGAACCTAGGATCAACGATAGAGCTGAGCCATGGCTGTGTTTTATGAACCCATCAAGCTTATAGCCTGACCGGCTAATTCAGATAGACATTTTCATCGGAGTTGACGCTTCATAATATACAATATACCTTTATTTCAGGACACAGAGTTCGTTCTGTCGTGTGCACCTATTTTTTTTTTTTTTTTTTTTTTTACAAAAAACTAACCCAACACCATCTTGCGAAGTTGATCATAATATATACAAAGATGACGGTGCTACGCTCCTCTCTACCTAGTAGTACCGTCTTGATAACTTCCATGCAACCAACATAATATGCAATCAACAGGGTGGCTGAAACAGATAATGCATTATCATTATGTCTAAATTGAATTTAGAACCGAACAGAGAAGGCTCTGAAATGGTGGAAACCAGGGTTTTTTTTTTTTTTTTTGCCAAAACCAACATGTGGTTGCCCTAAGGCTGGTACTATTTATTTAAATACATGTTCTTCTAGTTCCCGTTTCCCTTGATAAGATCTTCGTGACTCCGCATTTCGTTGTTTTTTAAACTAATGTATGAAGCGAACACAAATCTCCTGTGAGCTTCACAGCATAATTATAGATTTTGATATTCTCGTAAGAAGTGGACATCTAACTCCATCTATATAGTTAAATAGGAAAGAGAGCACTTTATTGTCTTACGCAATAAAATGCCTTTTTTTTTTTTTTTTAATAGATTCCATTTTCTGAAAACCTGAAAGTCCAAAAAAAAAAAACAGTCAGTAATTTTAGCTACTTCATATGTTTGACAGATTCAAAACTAAACTCAGAATCCACTGGCCATCGGTGGTCTTCTCACAACGTGTCGCCCCTACCCTATATCGTTAGCATCCGAAAAAAAAAAAATAATTCTAGACAGTCTATTTTGTCAAATAGGATTGACTGTCACTTCGATAGATTTTTACCATTATGTAAATAATCCTGCAAAGACTGTGCTGAATGCTGATGTGTCAATGCTGAGCTATCTTAGTGATTTGCATTACACAACAAGATATTTAAAACATCTTTCTGTCCGTTTTTGTAGGTGTACCGTATCTACTTACTAAATCGCGGGTAAGTCGCAGTAAGTCATTAACAACGAGTTTTGTATGTAAATTTAGCTCTTGATTGATTAAATATCATTTTTCTTCAGACGGGTCAACGTATTTTTTATTTTTTTTTAATCAGGTAATTGCAATATTTGCGCACAGTAGGTACTCGGGCTGTACAGCTCTTTTTAACCCCCGACCCAAAAAGAGGGGTGTTATAAGTTTGACGTGTGTATCTGTGTATCTGTGTATCTGTGTATCTGTGTATCTGTGTATCTGTGTATCTGTCTGTGGCCTCGTAGCGCCTAAACGAATGAACCGATTTTAATTTAGTTTTTTTTGTTTGAAAGGTGGCTTGATCGAGAATGTTCTTAGCTATAATCCAAAAAAATTGGTTCAGCCGTTTGGAAGTTATCAGCTCTTTTCTGGTTTTCATATTACTTTTATCCCAGGACCACCAGAGGTTACGTATTTTCTGACACAGGAAATATGTACGATTGAGTAGTGTTAGTAAGTACTAAGAAAGCATGCCTAGCCTACGTGCTAGCTTGCTTAGACGGCCAATTTTCAGGTATCTGATATTCAAGGTACATAAAAATATTACTTACCTCTCGTGAATTCTCCAAACTGATTTTTACGTATATTTTAGGCAATATCCTTTAAAATGTGTCGCTTATACTCCCAGACACTTCCCGCGTCGGCCGTATTGCTTTGCAGACGCTTTAAAGCTCCCAAAATAAGTAATTACTTATCTGCACGTAAATTCTGATGCTCCATTTTTATATATGTCTACCAGACAACTATTTTAAAACCTTTTACAAGAAGACAGACCGATCCAGAGGGCCAATCATCCCCTAAATTAAATTTTAATGCCTCTGTGGGTTTGAGCGCGAGGGCATCATTATCTACGCGCATGAGACTGAGTAAGACATGTATTAGGATATATTGATTTCTCTCTCACTCTCTTATAGTTTACTTATGTCAATTAATTATTAATATTAAAAAAAAACAGCTAAAAATAAAAAAAAATGGAGAATTTACGCGAGGTAAGTAATGTTTTTATGTACCTTGATTACCTGATACCTGAAAATTGGCCGTCTAAGCAAGCTAGCAGGTCTGTAGGCATGCGTTCTTAGTACATACTAACACTACTCAATCGTCCACATTTCATTCGTCAGAAAATACGTGACGGCTGGTGGCCCTGGGATCTTTCACTATTGTAACAGAGGTTCATAATATTATGTCAATTGGCAAATGTCAAGCTGTCAAGATGGACGTTGCCTAGATACATAATTATTTATTTGAAAATAATGTTTTGGAAAACTCCGATACTTTGGATCGTAGGCGCGGAGTTTCTAATTTATAAAATATTATAATCACAGTTAAACGAGAAAACATCAATTCAATTATAATATCCAACAGTCAACCAAAGGCCACGAACAATCAACCCAAACCCAAACCATAGTCAAACTATTTTTAGGGTTCAGTAGGTATCTGTAGAAAAAAAAAACATGTTGTAGTCTCGACTGTTGTAGACGCGTAGGTGTGCATGGCACCATTAAATATCGTAGGAGGCGATGACCCTCCGCGCGGCTGAGGTTCCCGCATCGTAGTCGCTTTGTCGCGCAGGTTTGGATGATGCATTAGACATTGACGCATTTTTATCGTAAAATGAGTGGGAAAGAAGTTATCGTGAAAAAACTGTTTTTGGGCGCCATTTTTCCAAGATGGCGGCGCGAGCGGCAAAGGTACGAGGTGGCAAAATAAAAATTCGGAAAGAGCACATCAAAATTTATAAAACCACCAATTTGCATAACATTCTGAAAACTTTCCAGATAAGCCCCTTTTTGACGCCCAAATTACTGGGCTAATTATAGAAATTGGGTTTTAGAATGGCACAAATAAACGGTAATTTATGAATAAAAGTTTAAAAAGCGTGAAATAAAAATTAAATTAAAAATTTAAAAAACCCCCGACACATAAACCTCTAAAAAGTAAAAAAATAATAGGTAAGTATGTATGGGCCCTTTAAGAATAGTATAAATCATAAACTATGAAAGTCATCTGTTGTAGAAAGAATAGTCTTTAGCGGTCCCCCGACGCAACGAACGCTTGGATAAAAACTTTACTATTTATACTATTCTTAAAGGGCCCATACATACTTACCTATTATTTTTTTACTTTTTAGAGGTTTATGTGTCGGGGGTTTTTTAAATTTTTAATTTAATTTTTATTTACATTGATGATAAATCTTAAGAACTCTAAAGTATTTATTGTTTGTAAAATAATTTTAGATAACCCTGATAACTTTTAAAAATCAACTATATCTTGTAAATATATGTTATGTATATACCTAGTTGACAAGTAACCCAAAAATCTGAGTAAATACATAAATCACCGGCTTTAGTACTCGTAGTTTTGTAAAGACGAGAGGCGGAAAGTATATTCAGACCAAAATAGTAAACCATTAAATTGGAATAATTCTCGTTCATTTTAAATCGTAGATACTTTCTATAGATAGGTAGTAAAATCTTTTATAACTCCTAAGAAATAAATCTAACGTGGCCATCCAACTATTCATTGATGTAGTTGTAATTGACCTTAATGTTGTTATGTAAGCACCCACTTTAAGAATTTTTCGTTTAAGAATTTTAGACTTATTATAAGTCTGTTATTTCCATTGGATTTATAATAAAAAATGAAAAGAAGGAAACGATCCTTCACACGAATCACATTGTGATAAGTATAACTTCACTAAACATAAAGTCTATGATATTATATTCAGATGATAGGAGACATGCTGGGTCGTGAGATTAAGATACTGGTTTTAGAAATGGAATCCCGTATCCTCTTACCCACAATAGTATGACTGGGTCATAAATTAATTGCCATTAGTCCTAAAAGTAGAATGAACGTTCCTGCGGAACGTACCGGGTGCAGCGACGAGGGTCCCCGGTGACACTGCCAGAGCCAGCGGCGCGGCGACTGTCACAGCTGCCGTGAGCGCGGTGACTTCGTGGGTTCGTACTTCGTATATAATCGTTGCTCCCGCTTGTTGTATTGCCGGGAGCGGATGCTCCTGGTTTAAAGTCTGGATAGGAGCCGGTTTCGGCTTCTGCGTTGCAGGAGGTTTTCTTGCGGGTGGGATTATTCATATCTTGGCACCGGATCATAATATTACAAGCCCGAATGTATCGGCTAGCTTCACGCTGTATAAGACACAGTCTATTTCTGTATGAGCTGATCTTTAATATTTTTCTTTATTAAAAAAGAATATGAAGTTTTTTCTTGTCATAGATTCGTTGTGCTGGGTATCGCACATCAGTCTGGCTGGATCTTTAATAATAATTAATTTACGGACTGATCACTTTATTCTAAAGAGAAAAAATGAGTGAGAGCTTCCTCATGAGCATATCCGATAAAGCGAAGCGAAGACTAGTTTTTTCTTGACGATGGCTTAATTTTATGGTTGACGTGCTTGGCTGCGTTTCGACAACAATCATTGGCACTAACTCAGGTTCGAGTTGTAATCCGTCTGTACAATGGTATTTTAAACCATCTACCCTTAACTTTTCTATCAGTAGCGAAAGGGTACATCCTTATTAGAAGACCGCAACATAAATGTATAAACTATATGAAGGTATGAAGAAGGTATTTAATATGTGTAAATCTCAAATGATCTCATTTTTACTCGATAATAGCACTTGATATCTCATGATTCATGTAGACACATTTCATTCACAAATAATAATCAAAGTAAAGGTAATAATATTCCTTTTTAAATGTATTCCATCACGATAATATTTTCAAAGCTTTCGGAATTCCAAATGATGTGAAGGTAACATCCCCATGAGATGTACACAACACCGATTGGAAATTGATATCATTCCATTAGTCTGATACGGAAATAGTCCTAATAACTATTCACAATATCATTAGTAATAGGTAATGTTTTACTGTAAATACCTTCATGGTCTGGGCTTCCAAATGACGTGAAGGTTACATCCCCATGAGATGTACACAGCACTATTGGAAAGTGATGTCATATCATCACCAGTGTGATACGGAAATATCAGCATTTCACTGTTAAATACCTTCATGTTCCGGGATTCCAATTAACGTGAAGGTCACATCCCCACAAGATGTACACAACACAATAGGAAAGTGATGTCATATTCTCAGTGTGATACGGAAATAGTCCTTGCAACTATTCACAATATCCTAAGAAATAAATAACATTTCACTGTAAACACCTTCATGTTCCGGGATTCTAATTGATGTGAAGGTCACATCCCCACAAGATGTACACAACACAATAGGAAAGTAATGTCGTATTTTATTAGTGTGATATGGAAATAATCCTAGCAAATTTTCACAATATCCTTAGAAGTAGGCAACATTTCACTGTAAATACCTTTTTATTTCGGGATTCCAAGTGACGTATCATATATATCATATCACTAGTTTGATTCGTAAACAGTCCCAGAAGCTATTCATAATATGTTTAGAATTAGGTAACACGTCTTCACTGAAATACCTTATGGTCCGGAATTCCAAATCACGTGAAAGTAACATCGCCATGTTGTCATATGTCAAGGTAACATCGCAATGCACAAAACATTAATTGCATAGTGATATCATATCACCAGACACTATTATAATAAAACCTTATAACATAAAAATATGTAACAAATAAATAAATAAATAAATCACTATCGTTTTGGTGACTACGCTTTTGTAACGTTTTTTAAAACTTGAATAACGTGGTGATCGGCGAGGCACTAAAACGCGAATGAGATGGGAACGCTCCAGTGGTACCAACAAAAAATACAAAAAATAGAAGTGCAGATTTTCTGCTTTCAAACAAGTGGTAGAAAGGCAATACTTTGACGTATTACTACAATGTATACCTAATCTCAAAGGACGAAGCAATGAGGTATAATCACAGTTAAACGAGAAAACATCAATTCAATTATAATATCCAACAGTCAACCAAAGGCCACGAACAATCAACCCAAACCCAAACCATAGTCAAACTATTTTTAGGGTTCAGTAGGTATCTGTAGAAAAAAAAAAGATGTAGTCGCGTAGGTGTGCATGGCACCATTAAATATCGTAGGAGGCGATGACCCTCCGCGCGGCTGAGGTTCCCGCATCGTAGTCGCTTTGTCGCGCAGGTTTGGATGATGCATTAGGCGCACCTTCTTTATATTTTATCTGCTTGAACTCAGCTTATTTACTTTGACAAAATACGTTTAAAATTCATCATCATCAGGATCAACCCATCGCCGGCTCACTACTAAGCACAAGTCTCCTCTCAGAATGAGAAGCTACCACACTGGCCAAGCACGTATTGGCAGACCTCACGCACCTTTGAGGGAGCATTATGGCCAACTCTTAAGCTTGTAGGTTTCCTGACGATGTTTTCCTTCACCACTTCGTTGTCTGTCTGTGTGTCATCTTTCAAGAGAATCAAAACTTATAAATTGGGTACTTCCCGTTTACGTAGAATCATGAAAGGCAGGTAGCAATATCTTATAGCCCAAGCACTCTACTCCTGTGGCCCAAGTAAACAGAAAAATCCGACAACTGAATTGTCATTACATAAAAAAAAACTTGTACGGGACTCTTCATGTGTGAGGCAGACTCGCACTTGACCGGTTTTTGAAAGTTATGTCAAATAAAAATTTGACATGCAATAACAAACAAAATGACATACAAGCCACTTTATTCCTTATTTCATCGGATGAAAGTCGATTTCAATTTAATCGTATATCTTAAAAAAGCGAACTATTATACGACTACGTAAAATGGGTACATTTTTAAAGCAACGACATGTTAGAAAGAGATATTTCGTTTTGGTCATGTTAAACTATGTGAGTCATTCAGATAATTCTTGATTTAGTGATGTTCGGTCAAAAATATTTCATGGAACGTATAATTAACATAACATTGATGTTACTTTTGAAGAGATATTAGCTGCCTTATTGGATTTATATTATTATAGAAATTGGGTTTTAGAATGGCACAAATAAACGGTAATTTATGAATAAAAGTTTAAAAAGCGTGAAATAAAAATTAAATTAAAAATTTAAAAAACCCCCGACACATAAACCTCTAAAAAGTAAAAAAATAATAGGTAAGTATGTATGGGCCCTTTAAGAATAGTATAAATAGTAAAGTTTTTATCCAAGCGTTCGTTGCGTCGGGGGACCGCTAAAGACTATTCTTTCTACAACAGATGACTTTCATAGTTTATGATAGGTAGCGGTCCCCTGGCGCAACGAGCGCTTGGATAAAAACTTTACTATTTATACTATTCTTAAAGGGCCCATACATACTTACCTATTATTTTTTTACTTTTTAGAGGTTTATGTGTCGGGGGTTTTTTAAATTTTTAATTTAATTTTTATTTACCAAGATGTAGGGTTTGTAGAATCAGAGCTTGTAAGTAGAGTGATTTGTTATTTATTGTTATAAATTTGATACAGTCAAGAACATTTAAGAGCTATATTACTTTGGACTTGGGATAGGTCCCATGGCCAGCACAAATCTAAGCTCAGTTAGGGGCTTGGCTCTACTAGAGATCTCATAACTTTTTAACAGTGAAAACATTATGAACTTGTGAGTCTTGGCTACATTTTTACATGAAATGTTTTTGGTGGGTATATTATTGTTATTACTCTTCTAGCTCCATCTAACATTGGGCGTGGCTGCCGGGGGTGCTGGTGAGTTCCCTGATAACTCGAGCACTGACAACGGCAAGCCCAAGCCTTGGCGTAACGGTGACCCTAAGACGAGTCTCCGGTTTTGGGAGGAACGACACTCCTGGTTACCAACATGGACGCAGCCAAGCTTGATTGTTGACTATATTAAAGTTGTTGCTTTATAAAGCTATCGCAATTTAAAAGATCGGTCAAGTGCGAGCTGGATTCGCATACGAAGGACAAACCGACACGTTTTCGATTTATTATGCAGGTAGTTATGCCCACTCTGTATGATACTGATTCAGGCCAGGTTTAAATAAAGCGACAAAGAAAACATTGAGTAATTTGTATTTTTTTTACACTTATCTAGAAATTATTGCTAGATATTAAGCCGGTCCATGATCTGAAACAAATAAATATATTATTGACGCTAAGTATATTAATTTTTACATAACGGAACAGAACGCTAAACCGATTGCGGCACGGCTTTGCCAGTAGGGTGGCAACTAGCCACGGCGTAGTCTCCTACTATAGATCAGTGACAATTCTAGAAATTATATATCCCGATACTGCCGCTGCAGTTAATCGAACACCTCGCTTATAGGGCCACAGCGCCAGGGAAATATTTTATCATAGAACCCTAACAAACCCTGTTAAATTTTTTTTTTCCTTTTTATGAGTGCTACTCAATTCTACTACGATCTAGCCTAATTTATGACTAATAAGTAGTTTAACTTTAGCCTAAGTTCACGAAGAACACGGAAGAAGAAGTAATCCTGTTTCATGAAGAAGAAAATGTACAATGCAATAATTAATAATAATTTGACATGTTTGTTACATTAAATAAATTCAATAAATTTTGCACGCCATGCTTGGCAGAATATGAGATTCCACATAATATTTAAGACCAATGTACTCGTATATCATACCATATTCTAGCAAATAAACTCTTCTTATTCTTATTCTTAACAACTCACCTTTCAAAGTGCATAGACTCTCACATAGTCGACAAGCAAAGCGCTCATGTCCTCGTACCAAGTAGGCATCCACTGGTCCTTCGCCTCCCAGAATTTGAGCATCGCGTCCGTGGCATTGTTGGTCCAGGGTTTGTTGGGGTTATCCGGGAACTCGTGGGCACCACCCACTGAGAGGCCCAGGGAAATGTAGAACTGGAAATTCAAATATCTTGGTTGAAGACATGTTTTTAGCCGACCACGACAAAGCCAAAAGGAAAGCTCATGATTTGAGCAGTCTATGTATGTGTGTCTGTATTTACGCATGCTCTACCGTAGTGCCTAAACAACTCCGCTGGTTTTGATAAAATATAGTGTCACTCGATTCGTTATTGTGATCCTGGTGTCATGGCTACCTTTTTAACCGACTTCCAAAAAAGGAGGAGGTTCTCAATTCGTCGGGATCTTTGGATTTGGAAAATTTTTTTTTGTTTGAAAGGGTATACTGTGCAGGTGGTCCCATATAAATTTGGTGAAGATCTGATGAATATCTTCGGAGATGGAGAACAGAACTCCTCAATGGATAAGAGCAAATTGCTCGCGATCACTGTAATAGCTTAGTAAACAGTAGGGTTTTAACTGGGCATAGCATATTATAGTACAGTGGGGCCACTAAAAATTGTGAAATAAAAAATTTTCAAAAGAAAAATAAAACCGACTTCAAAAACCAAAACACTAAAAAGTAGAAAATAATTTTTGTTTAGCTACACATGTAATGTACCTAGGTATGAAGTCGGGCGAGCTTCACTCTTGGATTTCTAATTTTGTTTTAATATGCTCGCTCGACTTCATACCTAGGTACATTACATGTGTAGCTAAACAAAAATTATTTTCTACTTTTTAGTGTTTTTGGTTTTTGAAGTCGGTTTTATTTTTCTTTTATACGAACAACATGAAGCAGCAATGTAAAGAAACAAAATGTAGAACCAACCAATGTCAAATGAGTTTGATGACTATCATGATGATGCAAGTTTTCCAGAAATCAATCTGCAGTATTCTCTAAAGCTATGGTTTCCTCCAACAGCGGTGCCGTTTTTAAACGGATGCAATGTAATGACCGCAAAAAGACGGCCGTAAACATGTGGAATGTTCGAGACTGCGTTGACCGTTTTATTACGGTGAACAGTCCACAAAGTAAGTATCAATGGTTGAAAATGGACGAACTTGATTTAGCGTTACTCGTATATTTGGAAGATGAACAATCATCAGAAGACGAAAATAGTCTAATCTTTATGTTTTACATTATATAGCACATCATGAACCCGCACAAAATCAATTAAAATTTCATCATCCTCGCTGGTCCAGTTGATGAAACTCATTTTGAACAATAGATATTTTAAAATGGCACGCAAATTAATATTTCGCTTGAAAATACCTTCACCGCTATGAAAAAAACGTTGACAGACACTTTAACACCGACAAGACGACCGTCATGCAAATGGCGGTACCGCTTTTTGACGTTACGGTGTCAATTGCCGTTATCTAGGAAACCGCGCCATATTGTTTACATAGTCAACGTTCTAGTGACGTCATTCACCGCTGTATTACGGCCGCTACATGATGGCACCGCTTTTGGAGGAAACCAGAGCTTAAGGGCGGTTACGCACTCATCCGATCCGAATCCGTGAAAATTCGTTCCGAAGTAGTCATAGAACTATTTCTATGATAGCTTACTCACTAGATCCGACTTCCGTCATCCGATTCCTCTCCGTCATCCGTGTGAATATCCCGGATGTGACTCGAATTCAAATCGGACGTATGACTTACATAATATGACAAAGATCTACACTGAATAGCAAAGATTTGGATCAAAGATCGGATTAGTGCGTAAGCAATTATATATCCGTCCGAGGTTTTAATATCCGTATTTTCACGGATTCGGTTCGGATGAGTGCGTAACCGTTCTTAGAATAAAGTAAAAGCAAGCTATAAAGCAATTAATTAGATTGCTTATGGGTTTAGTGATTTTAAGGAAGCAGTGGTACCATTTGGTCAAAAGGCGCCATGGGAGTGCCTTGAAGCCACCTTGTAGCGGCTTGCACGTCATTCTTCTTGCCGTCCTCAGCAAAACCTCCAGGGCTTACTTCTCCATAGTTTTCTCCATCGACGTAAAGAGATATGCCATCTACACAAATAAATAAAATTGGTAGCAATGGGCTGATGATGATAATGATGCACGCCACGGAAGCTCTCAGAATTTTCCCGGCTTAATTCACAGTTATCACTCCGGTAGCTTAATATCACAAGATGTTCATAAGTTATAGCCTATAACCTTCTTAGTTAATCCTTATTTCTATTGGTGAAAACCGTATGAAAATCTGTACAGTAGTTTCTGAGATTAGCCCGAACAACCACGAATTCAACGCGGCGCGGCAGGGGACTTAATTTAAGTACCTATAATGATAAGTATAAAGTTAATATAGGTAGTGATCATAGAATCCAGATACAGGATGTAATTAGAGCGCTAGCGAAAACTTAGCGCTATTATTATAATACTAGCTAAGCAAAACCCAATACCATTGATAACCATTAGCTTTATACTTCTAGTTTTAGTAATTTAGTAGGTACTTTTCAAACCCGCAATGTTAATATTACTACAGCGTGCAAAACTCGGGCATGAGGCACCATTGACCCCACGGTTGACGGTACCTATCTATCGGCACCACGTGTAACTATTATATTTGATAAGTTACCTGGTTTCCATACTAAAGTGTAGTTATGAAAAACTTTGCTCCAGTGGTCGAAACCAATCTTCTCTTTTATATACTGCGTCCTGAAAATAAAGAAAAAGAATAATATAAAATATGTACTTAAAAATATTTGTTATATTTCAAAAGAATAAGAAAGCATTTTCGACGAAAGTTCTCAGTCGGTTTGGACATTTTTAACCCCCGACCAAAAAAGAGGGGTGTTATAAGTTTGACGTGTGTATCTGTGTATCTGTGTATCTGTGTGTCTGTGTATCTGTGTATCTGTGTATCTGTGTATCTGTGTATCTGTCTGTGGCATCGTAGCGCCTAAACGAATGAACCGATTTCAATTTACTTTTTTTTGTTTGAAAGGTGGCTTGATCGAGAGTGTTCTTAGCTATAATCCAAAAAAATTGGTTAAGCCATTTAAGAGTTATCAGCTCTTTTCTAGTTTTCTTGTAGAAAAGAAGGTTAGATAACCGTTAGGTTCATAATATTATGTCAATTGACAAATGTCAAGCTGTCAAGATGGACGTTGCCTAAATACATAATTATTTATTTGTGAAAATGATGTTTTGGAAAACTCAGATACTTTAGATCGGAGGCGCGGAATAGTTCAAGAAAATCAGTTCAGCCGTTTGAAAGTTATCAGGTCTTTTCGGTCTTTTCTAGTTACTGTAACCTTCACTCGTCGGGGGTGTTTTAAATTTTTAATTTACACTTGTGTACACTTTTGAACAATTATTTATTTATCGTCATATTTCAACAAATTAACACACAAGTGTAAATTAAAAATTTATAACACCTCCGACGATCCAAAGTATTTGAGTTTTCCAAAACATCAATTTCAAATAAATAATTATGTATTTAGGCAACGTCCATCTGGACAGCTTGACATTTGTCTATTGACATAATATTATGAACCTAACGGTTATCTAACCTTCTTTTCTACAAGAAAACTAGAAAAGAGCTGATAACTCTTAAACGGCTGAACCATTTTTTTTAGATTATAGCTAAGAACACTCTCGATCAAGCCACCTTTCAAACAAAAAAAACTAAATTAAAATCGGTTCATTCGTTTAGGCGCTACGATGCCACAGACAGATACACAGATACACAGATACACAGATACACAGATACACAGATACACAGACACACAGATACACACGTCAAACTTATAACACCCCTCTTTTTGGGTCGCACACAGATACACAGACACACAGATACACACGTCAAACTTATAACACCCCTCTTTTTGGGTCGGGGGTTAAAAACAATAGTAACGTTTACGGATAAACCTTTCTCTTGAATTGTTTTTAACCCCCGACCCAAAAAGAGGGGTGTTATAAGTTTGACGTGTGTATCTGTGTATCTGTCTGTGGCATCGTAGCGCCTAAACGAATGAACCGATTTTAATTTAGTTTTTTTTAAATATTGGATAGAATCAGGCGTTACTTTGCGGAAGTTCATGTTTAGCAAGAAACAGTTAAAAATTATTTTGCTATAATCCGCCAACAGGATAAATCTGTATGGTCAAACATGCAGTTACAAGCTAAGCACCGCTTACCTTCCCAACCAAGCAATAAAGCCAAGTTCCCAAGCAAGCACTGCCACCACCATTCACATGCAACACCACACAAGACTTTTCCACTACTCTCGACGCACGTTTCGCCCCGACACCGGAGCAGCCTCAGGAGATTTTGACTTTACAATGCTGTATTGTCAAGTGAAGACTTCACTTCCGGTCCGGTTTGCCGGTGTCGGGGCGAAACGTGCGTCGAGAGTAGTGGAAAAGTCTTGTGTGGTGTTGCATGTGAATGGTGGTGGCAGTGCTTGCTTGGGAACTTGGCTTTATTGCTTGGTTGGGAAGGTAAGCGGTGCTTAGCTTGTAACTGCATGTTTGACCATACAGATTTATCCTGTTGGCGGATTATAGCAAAATAATTTTTAACTGTTTCTTGTTAGTTTTTTTTGTTTGAAAGGTGGCTTGATCGAGAGTGTTCTTAACTATAATCTAAAAAAATTGGTTCAGCCGTTTAAGAGTTATCAGCTCTTTTCTAGTTTTCTTGTAGAAAAGAAGGTTAGATAACCGTTAGGTTCTTAGTATTATGTCAATAGACAAATGTCAAGCTGTCAAGATGGACGTTGCCTAAATACATAATTATTTATTTGAAAATGATGTTTTGGAAAACTCAAATACTTTGGATCGTCGGGGGTGTTATAAATTTGTAATTTACACTTGTGTCTATTGATGAAAACCGCATTAAAATCCGTTGCGTAGTTTAAAGGTCGTAGCTGACTTACACGATACAGCTCCCCACGGTAAAAGAATAAACATTCAAATATGGGCTTAAAGTCGTATTCTGTACATACATTTTACATTGACAGTATACAATTGCAAACATCGAGCAGCAAGCAAGCTTACCGCAATTTAGCCACTTGATGGTTGACGTCTTGCTCACCACACGCTTCAAGCAAGCGGCACACGGCCACGCGTCTACACTCACCAGGCCACTCGAGCAAGTTGTAAGGTGCACAGTAGGGAGACGCCGCCGTAGGTACTGACTACTGCTAGCTGTCATCGCGTGGGCAGCAAGCTTTCTGCTTGCTGTCGGCGCGTGGCCAACCTAGCGGTCAATTCGATTTGAGGCGGAGCCGTGCTTATGTTGTGTAGGAACGGTGTCGTGCAAATGAGCTACGACCTTAAAAGTCTTTAGCGTACAGAGAGAGGGATAGCCGGCGGGACGCGACTTGGTTTTTACTATGAGTATGTAGAGAAGTTACCTAAAAGGTGGTGCGTCATTTAAGATAGGTCCACCGTACAAGTGTTTGGAATCTTCCACGTTTCCCTTGACCAAAGCGACTCGTAGAAGTCCGGAGGCGTAGTTTTGATCTCCGTAGAGATTGTCTCGGGGTTCCAATTGTAGTTCTGTAAAAAAATACAATGAGACCTACAACATTTTGATTTTTGAGTTCAATAAAAGCGGCCGAAAGCGAGTCGGGACTCGCTCTTTTATAGTTCCGTACATAAACTTGTACAACGTATTTTTAACCCCCGACCCAAAAAGAGGGGTGTTATAAGTTTGACGTGTGTATCTGTGTATCTGTGTATCTGTCTGTGGCATCGTAGCGCCTAAACGAATGAACCGATTTTAATTTAGTTTTTTTGTTTGAAAGGTGGCTTGATCGAGAGTGTTCTTAGCTATAATCTAAAAAAATTGGTTCAGCCGTTTAAGAGTTATCAGCCCTTTTCTAGTTTTCTTGTAGAAAAGAAGGTTAGATATCCGTTAGGTTCATAATATTATGTCAATTGACAAATGTCAAGCTGTCAAGATGGACGTTGCCTAAATAAATAATTATTAATTATTTATTTGAAAATGATGTTTTAGAAAACTCAGATACTTTGGATCGTCGGGGGTGTTATAAATTTTTAATTTACACTTGTGTATGGAATATTTCATTTCCGAGCTAGACATCGCAACAAACTGTGAAAGTAAACTCAAAAAATGTTCGTTTGTTTTGGTCACATCAAACAAACCTCTTATTGTTTATGTTATTAACCCCCGACCCAAAAAGAGGGGAGTTATAAGTTTGACGTGTGTATCTGTGTATCTGTGTGTCTGTGTATCTGTGTATCTGTCTGTGGCATCGTAGCGGCTAAACGAATGAACCGATTTTAATTTACTTTTTTTGTTTGAAAGGTGGCTTGATCGAGA
Source organism: Maniola jurtina (assembly GCF_905333055.1). Lineage (NCBI taxonomy): Eukaryota > Metazoa > Arthropoda > Insecta > Lepidoptera > Nymphalidae > Maniola > Maniola jurtina. Next base: position 2,353,168 of record NC_060037.1, on the reverse strand, counting down.
GTGTTCTTAGCTATAATCCAAAAAAATTGGTTCAGCCGTTTAAGAGTTATCAGCTCTTTTCTAGTTTTCTTGTAGAAAAGAAGGTTAGATAACGGTTAGGTTCATAATATTATGTCAATTGACAAATGTCAAGCTTTCAAGATGGACGTTGCCTAGATACATAATTATTTATTTGAAAATGATGTTTTGGAAAACTCAAATACTTTGTCGGGGGTGTTATAAATTTTTAATTTACACTTGTTTTCATTTTGTTCTATATAGTACCTAGATCAGGGGGCACGGCAGTGCCCCCGCCAAGACGAGCCAAACGGCGGCCGGGGCGCTACGTACCTTTTTCTCGAAGTGTTTCGCCGTATTTTCGACCCGTCATAACTTCGGTCTGGATGACGCTAGAAAGCTGAAATTTTCAGTATAAGGTGTCCTCAGCAAATTTACCAAATATACTAAGTATCAAATATCTAGCTTTTATGGTTACAGATTTATTGATACCTAAAATACGCCGATTTCGTCCCTCACTGATGATCATCAAAACCTATAAGGTACTTCCCGAAGTCCTAGAAGACTGAAATTTGGTATGTAGACTAGAAATTGCATACAAACTACAGGAAAATTAAGAAATTGGAAATGTCCCCCCTCTACGCCTCTTGTGAGAAAAGCAAATCTGTAAATTCTGTCGCTAGAACGCTGATATTTTCAGGATAAGATGTCCTTGGCAGATTTATTAAACACACTGAGTATCAATTGTCTAGCTTTTATAGTTTCAGATTTATTGACAGTCAAAACTCCTAGTCTGTAATTCTAGGGTACTTCCCGAAGTCATTAAGTAGGAATTTCAAGAATTATAAACAACAGATAAATTAAGAAATCGGGTCCCCCTTCATCCCCTCGTATATGAGATGCATATCTGTAAAATCTGTTGCTCGAATACTAAAGTTTTCAGGATAAGATGTCTGTGGCAGATTTATCAAACGTACCAAGTATCTGTGTTTGTAGAAGTTCTAAAAGACTGAAATTTGGTATATCTGCTTCAAAATTGAGTTGCAAGATTCCACCCGAACAAACATACTTACATAACTACGCGTACATTGCAAGTTGAATAAAAGCTTTTAAAAAGAGGTAACGATAGAGAGTGGGCCATGAAAATGATGTACCTACAAGAAATATATCCAAAAAAATCTAGGGCACCTGCCAAAAAGAAATGAAATCCCACCAAAAACATTTCATGTAAAAAAGTGGCCAAGACTCACAAGTTCATAATGTTTTCACTGTTAAAAAGTTATGAGATCTCTAGTAGAGCCAAGCCCCTAGCTGAGCTTAGATTTGTGCTGGCCATGGGACCTATCCGAAGTCCAAAGTAATATAGCTCTTAAATACTCCTGACTATATCACATTTATAACAATAAATAACAAATCACTCTACTTACAAGCTCTGATTCTACAAACCCTACATCTTGGTAAAAAAAGTACGGCTTGGCCGTTTACAGTTCGTGGATTTTTTATCTGAAATGACATTTAAGCCCGGAATAGCTTCTGCGACCATCACGAAGTACAATACAAATTAGTAATTGACGAACAAACTATTCCTTATGGCCTTAAAATATGTTATGTCATGTAATAATTATACGAACATTAAACGGCCAAGCCGTACTTTTTTAACCAAGACGTAGGGTTTGTAGAATCAGAGCTTGTAAGTGGAGTGATTTGTTATTTATTGTTATAAATGTGATATAGTCAAGAGCATTTAAGAGCTATATTACTTTGGACTTGGGATAGATCCCATGGCCAGCACAAATCTAAGCTCAGCTAGGGGCTTGGCTCTACTAGAGATCTCATAACTTTTTAACAGTGAAAACATTATGAACTTGTGAGTCTTGGCCACTTTTTTACATGAATAATATTATACCAAACATATTCTTAAAACTGTTTGGTTTTGTTTTTGAGATATAGCAACAAGTACAAGTGTAAATTAAAAATTTATAACACCCCCGACGATCCAAAGTATTTGAGTTTTCCAAAACATCATTTTCAAATAAATAATTATGTATTTTGGCAACGTCCATCTTGACAGCTTGACATTTGTCTATTGACATAATATTATGAACCTAACGGTTATCTAACCTTCTTTTCTACAACAAAACTAGAAAAGAGCTGATAACTCTTAAACGGCTGAACCAATTTTTTTAGATTATAGCTAAGAACACTCTCGATCAAGCCACCTTTCAAACAAAAAAAACTAAATTAAAATCGGTTCATTCGTTTAGGCGCTACGATGCCACAGATAGATACACAGATACACAGATACACAGATACACAGATACACAGACACACAGATACACAGACACACAGATACACACGTCAACCTTATAACACCCCTCTGTTTGGGTCGGGGGTTAAAAATGGTCTAAAACTGACAACTTTGTCCCCCTTTGTGAAAAAAAATAAACAAGTGTAAATTAAAAATTTATAACACCCCCGACAAAGTATCTGAGTTTTCCAAAACATCATTTTCAAATAAATAATTATGTATCAAGGCAACGTCCATCTTGACAGCTTGACATTTGTCAATTGACATAATATTATGAACCTAACGGTTATCTAACCTTCTTTTCTACAAGAAAACTAGAAAAGAGCTGATAACTCTTAAACGGCTGAACCAATTTTTTTTTATTATAGCTAAGAACACTCTCGATCAAGCCACCTTTCAAACAAAAAAAAGTACATTAAAATCGGTTCATTCGTTTAGGCGCTACGATGCCACAGACAGATACACAGATACACAGACACACAGATACACAGATACACACGTCAAACTTATAACACCCCTCTTTTTCGGTCGGGGGTTAAAAACTTATTCGTGCTCTACTCAAGGAGCTGTAGACAGAATGATATTCCACGTATTGTCGTATCCCACGAATCCCACGTATCATCTTTTCATTGAGTAGAGTAAAAAAACAGCCTTTTAATCTGGGGGCACGGTAGTGCCCCCGGGCCAAGTCGAGCTAGAGGCACACCGTAACATCCTTTTCTCGAACCCATTCGTGTCACTTTCGACCCCCCTGTAACTTCGTTGCAGATAAAGCTAGAAGTCTGAATTTTCAGTGACCAAGAGGACATAGTAAAACCAGGTATATGCCCAAATTACATTTAATTTGAGAACTATTACAAGTCAAAGTTCCTTGATTCTGTAAGTGACACACTCACCGATCATCAAAATTCTAAGGTACTTCTAGCAGACCTACAAGTTTCAAATTTTGCACACAGTAAGTGTTTAGAGTACAAAGCAAGGAAAAATTTAAAAATATCTGAATTTCAGTCCCGTTTTCAAGATATACTTATTTTTCATTATTACTGTATAAGTAACTTTGTAAACCTATATAAAAAGACTAGTGTTTTGCTCGGTGCGCGAGCTGCTAAAGCAGCTCGCGTGACGTGGTTGGGTTAACTTTATTATACTAAACCAAATTTATTTATTAAGATACAAAATTCACCGCGAAAACACCATAAAACGACACCCATAACGATTTTTTTCTTAAAAAATGCATGTCCGCCATCTTGGATTTCAAAATAAATGTCATTATCATAATCAGCACCCTACAAAACCCTGAAAACGACATTCACATTATTATTTGTAAAAACAGGGTAGTTGAGGTTAATAAAGTAGGGTGCGTGGGTGCGCGGACCACTAAAGTGGCCCGCGAGCATGCAGAATTTATTCCGCCGAGTAGACCTTTGGACCCTGATCATCTTTTGCCAAGAAACCACTCATCCATCTTTTATAGCCTCCGAGATAGACACCGACGAAATTTGTACGGCGGCCATCTTGTTTTTCCAAAATTTTCCATTTTTTCTATTAATCGTTTACTACTTTCTTCAAAGATTGCGAGTTTCAACGAAATCGGTTGGAAAACAAAAGAGTTGCAAAAATCACGTCGGTCGCCATCTTGTTTTTCTGAAATGTCATAATTTTTCCCTACTCGCCTCCCCCACCCAAACATATCTCCCCTACATTATTGTATCGTTTTCCGTATCTTTCTAGGAGAATGAGACATTCAATATTCGCCATACAAAATGTATGGAAAAATAAATTCCGCCATTTTGATTTTTTTTTCTATTCATCGAGTAGACCTTCGGATCCTGATCCTCTTTCGCCACGAAACCACACTTCCATCTTTTATACCCTCCGAGCTGGACACCGGCGAAATTTGTATGGCGGCCATCTTTTCTTCGCCATTTTGATTTTTTTTTCAGCTTTTTGGCAATTGCATGACGTCATGAATGACATTTGCTCGAGCACCCCCCACCTATCTTCAATACCTTAAGCGGGCCCTCCACCCGTCTCCGAAACCCTCAATCATCAGCTCTCTCCATAATTTTGGCTTACTAACTTTTTGTTTTCTATACGACACCATCAGTGAAAAAAAAATTTTTCATACAAAATTTTACAGGAGTTTCTTAGTTGAAAATCTCGAAAATCTCCCCAAAAGTGGCAACACCAGTTGTATATCTCCATACTGCCAGCCGAGATACACAATCGATTCATACATACTGACTTTCCAAAATGTTGCCAACTGCCTCAAAAACGTGGTCAAAATTTCGAAAAATAAAAAAAAATACAAAATGGCCGCCAACTCGTTTCACAGAAAGATTTTACACGGTTTCATAATTTTCCTATTAACTACAGGATATACCGCGCCCGATGACGTTTCAATCTTTCCTCTCGCTCGCACCCACGCGAAAGGGGATACCGTGAAAAAGACCGTGTCGAAAATCACTTTTACTTTGATAAATTCCAGTGTTGCCAGTCTCTGGTAACAAAAGTACCTAAATGTCATTTGCACGAGCAAAACACATAATCGCTTATACTCGGATTTTGCTAAAAGTGCGTATTTCGATTTTTTACAATTTCCCGAAAATCTTGAATTTTCCCTAAAAATGGGGTAATTATTTCACACCGATCTATACCTCCAGTCTATACGTACAACCGCTACATAGAATCTGAACCGCTCCGATGTTGCCAACTTTGAGATATTCGAATTTTAAAATTGCGTTTTTTCGTACCTCTAACAAAACGGCCGCCATGACAGTCGCCATCTTGAATTTTTAAAAACCACTCCCTTTCTGTCAAAATACAGGATAATCGTGGGCGAAATAGGAAAAAATAATTATCCTCGACTACCCCGTCTTGGATCTGTGGCGCCGCGGTTCGGGGTCGAAAAATCAAAATTTTGAAAACGCTACGGTTCGGCCGCCATCTTGTTTTTTCAATTTTTTCGACATTTCCCATTAATCGTTTACTACATTCTTTAATAGTTGCGAGTTTGAACGGAGTCCCTTAAAAAACAACGGAGCTGCAAAAATCACCTCGGCCGCCATCTTGTTTTTCCGAAATGTCATAATTTTTCCCCAGAGGGTTCCCGAAATCGAACATAACTCCCCTACATCATTATAACATTTTCCGTCTCTTTCTAGGAGAACAATTATGTCAATGAGTGAGTCAGTCAGTGAGTGGTAATCGAGCTATATATAGTATAATAACTAGTGTTTTGCTCGGTGCGCGAGCTGCTAAAGCAGCTCTCGTGACGTGGTTAGGTTTATGAGTTGTGTTAAACCGATTTTTTTTATTAAGATACACAAATTACCCCGAAAACCCCATAAAACGACACCTATATATTGAGGTTAATAAAGTAGGGTGCGTGGGTGCGCGGACCACTAAAGTGGTCCGCGAGCATGCAGAGTTTGTTCCACCGAGTAGACCTTCGGATCCTGATCATCTTTTGCCAAGAAACCACTCTTCCATCTTTTATAGCCTCCGAGATAGACACCGACGAAATTTGTACGGCGGCCATCTTGTTTTTCCAAAATTTTCCACTTTTTCTATTAATTATTTAATACATTCTTCAAAGATTGCGAGTTTCAACGAAATCGGTTGGAAAACAAAAGAGTTGCAAAAATCATATAGGCCGCCATCTTGTTTTTCTGAAATGTCATAATTTTTCCCTACTCATATTGCGCATCCGAACATATCTCCCATACATCAATGTATCGTTTTCTGTCTCTTTCTAGGAGAATGAGACATTCATAATCGCCATACAAAATGTATGGAAAAATAAATTCCGCCATTTTGAATTTTTTTTCTATTCATCGAGTAGACCTTCGGATCCTAATCATCTCTTGCCAAGAAACCTCACTTCCATCTTTTATACCCTCCGAGCTGGACACCGGCGAAATATGTATGGCGGCCATCTTTTCTTCGCCATTTTGAATTTTTTTTCAGCTTTTTGGCAATTGGATGACGTCATGAATGACATTTGCTCGAGCACCCCCCGCCTATCTTCAATACCTTAAGCGGGCCCTCCACCCGTCTCCGAAACCCTCAATCATCAGCTCTCTCCATAATTTTGGCTTACTAAGTTTTTGTTCTCTATACGACACCATCAGTGAAAAAAAAATTTTTCATACAAAATTTTACAGGAGTTTCTTAGTTGAAATTCTCGAAAATCTCCCCAAAAGTGGCAACACCGGTTGCATATCTCCATACTGCCAGCCGAGATACACAATCGATTCATACATATTGACTTTCCAAAATGTTGCCAACTGCCTCAAAAACGTGATCAAAATTTCGAAAAATTCAAAAAATTACAAAATGGCCGCCAACTCGTTTTGAAGAAATAAATTACATCGTTGTACAACTTTTCCAATAACTACAGGATATACCGCTCCCGATGACGTTTCAATCTCCCATCTCGCTCGCACCCACGCGAAACGATCGCCCCTGGAAAAAGACCATGTCGAAAATCACTTTTTCTTTGATAAATTCCAGTGTTGCCAGTCTCCGGCGACAAAAATATCCAAATGTCATTGTTACGAGCAAAACACATAATCGCTCATACTCGGATTTTGCAAAAAGTCCTTATTTCGTTTTTTTACAATTTCCCGAAAATCTTGAAATTTCCCTAAAAATGGGGTAATTTTTTCCCACCGATCTATACCTCGAGTCTATACGTACAACCGCTTCATAGAAGCCGAATCGCTCCGATGTTGCCAACTTTGAGATATTTAACTTTTAAAATTGCGTTTTTTCGTACCTTGAACAAAACGGCCGCCATGACAGCCGCCATCTTGAATTTTTAAAAATCACTCCCGTTCTGTCAAAATACAGGATAATTGTGGGCGAAACACGAAAAAATAATTATCCTCGATTTCCCCGTTTCGGATCTGTGGCGCCGCGGTTCGGGGTCGAAAAATCAAAATTTTGAAAACGCTGCGGTTCGGCCGCCATCTTGTTTTTTCAATTTTTTCGACATTTCCTATTAATCGTTTACTACTTTCTTTAAAGTTTACAAAATTCAACAAAATCGGTTGGAAAACAACGGAGCTGCAAAAATCACGTCGGCCGCCATCTTGTTTTTCTGAAATGTCATAATTTTTCCCCAGAGGGTTTCCGAATCCAACCACATCTCCCCTACATCATTATATCATTTTCCGTCTCTTTCTAGGAGAACAATTATGTCAATGAGTCAGTCAGTGAGTGAGTGGTAATCGAGCTATATATAGTATAACTAGTGTTTTGCTCGGTGCGCGAGCTGCTAAAGCAGCTCACGTGACGTGGTTATGTTAACTTTATTATATTTAACCAAATTTATTTATTAAAGATACACAATTCACCACAAAAACCCACAAAACGACACCCATATCAATTTTTTTCTTAAAAAGTGCATGTCCGCCATCTTGGATTTCAAAATCAGTGTCGTTATCAAAATCAGCACGCCGGAAAACTCTGAAAACGACATCCATATCATTTTTTGTAAAAACGGGGTAGTTGAGGTTAATAAAGTAGGGTGCGTGGGTGCGCGGACCACTAAAGTGGTCCGCGAGCATGCAGAGTTTGTTCCACCGAGTAGACCTTCGGATCCTGATCATCTTTTGCCGAGAAACCAGTCTTCCATCTTTTATACCCTCCGAGATAGACACCGACGAAGTTTGTGTGGCGGCCATCTTGTTTTTCCAAATTTTTCCACTATTTCCATTAATCGTTTACTACTTTCTTCCAAGATTGCGAGTTTCAACGAAATCGGTCGAAAAACAATAGAGTTGCAAAAATCATATAGGCCGCCATCTTGTTTTTCTGAAATATCATAATTTTCCCCTACTCATATCGCGCATCCGAACATATCTCCCATACATCAATGTATCGTTTTCTGTCTCTTTCTAGGAGAATGAGGCATTCAATATTCGCCATACAAAATGTATGGAAAAAAAAATTCCGCCATTTTGGATTTTTTTTCTATTCATCGAGTAGACCTTCGGATCCTGATCATCTCTTGCCAAGAAACCTCACTTCCATCTTTTATACCCTCCGAGCTGGACACCAGCGAAATTTGTATGGCGGCCATCTTTTCTTCGCCATTTTGAATTTTTTTTCAGCTTTTTGGCAATTGGATGACGTCATGAATGACATTTGCTCGAGCACCCCCCACCTATCTTCAATACCTTAAGCGGGCCCTCCACGCGTCTCCGAAACCCTCAATCATCAGCTCTCTCCATAATTTTGGCTTACTAACTTTTTGTTTTCAATACGACACCATCAGTGAAAAAAAAAATTTTCATACAAAATTTTACAGGAGTTTCTTAGTTGAAAATCTCGAAAATCTCCCCAAAACTGGCAACACCGGTTGCATATTTCTATACTGCCAGCCGAGATACACAATCGATTCATACATATTGACTTTCCAAAATGTTGCCAACTGCCTCAAAAACTTGATCAAAATTTCGAAAAGTTAAAAAAAATACAAAATGGCCGCCAGCTCGTTTCACAGAAAGATTTTACACGGTTTCATAATTTTCCTATTAACTACAGGATATACCGCTCCCGATGACGTTTCAATCTTGCCTCTCGCTCGCACCCACGCGAAAGGAGATACCGTGAAAAAGACCGTGTCGAAAATCACTTTTACTTTGATAAATTCCAGTGTTGCGAGTCTCTGGTAACAAAAGTACCTAAATGTCATTTGCACGAGCAAAACACATAATCGCTCATACTCGGATTTTGCTAAAAGTGCGTATTTCGATTTTTTACAATTTCCCGAAAATCTTGAAATTTCCCTAAAAATTGGGTAATTTTTTTCCTGCAAACTATACCTCGAGCCTGTACGTACAATCGCTTCATAGAAGCCGAATCGCTCTGATGTTGCCAACTTTGAGATATTTGAATTTTAAAATTGCGTTTTTTCGTACCTGTAACATAATGGTTGCCACGACAGCCGCCATCTTGAATTTTTAATAACCACTCCCGTTCTGTCAAAATACAGGATAATCGTGGGCGAAACCAGAAAAAATAATTATCCTCTATTACCCCGTCTCGGATCTGTGGCGCTGCGGTTAGGGGTCGAAAAATGAAAATTTTGAAAACGCTCCATCTCGGCCGCCATTTTGTTTTTCCAATTTTTTCTACATTTTCTGGTAACCGTTTACTACTTTCTACAAAGTTTGCAAAATTCAAAAAAATCGGTTGGAAAAGAACGGAGCTGCAAAAATCACCTCGGCCGCCATCTTGTTTTTCCGAAATGTCATAATTTTTCCCCAGAGGACTCCCGAATCCGACCACATCTCCCCTACATCATTATATCATTTTCCGTCTCTTTCTAGGAGAACAATTATGTCAATGAGTGAGTGGTAATCGAGCTATATATAGTATAACTAGTGTTTTGCTCGGTGCGCGAGCTGCTAAAGCAGCTCGCGTGACGTGGTTGGGTTAACTTTATTATACTAAACCAAATTTATTTATTAAGATACACAATTCACCACAAAAACCCACAAAACGACACCCATATCAATTTTTTTCTTAAAAAGTGCATGTCCGCCATCTTGGATTTCAAAATAAATGTCGTTATCAAAATCAGCACGCTAGAAAACTCTGAAAACGACATCCATATCATTTTTTGTAAAAACGGGGTAGTTGAGGTTAATAAAGTAGGGTGCGTGGGTGCGCGGACCACTAAAGTGGTCCGCGAGCATGCAGAGTTTGTTCCACCGAGTAGACCTTCGGACCCTGATCATCTTTTGCCAAGAAACCACTCTTCCATCTTTTATAGCCTCCGAGATAGACACCGACGAAATTTGTACGGCGGCCATCTTGTTTTTCCAAAATTTTCCACTTTTTCTGTTAATCGTTTCCTACATTCTTTAAAGATTGCGAGTTTCAACGAAATCGGTTGGAAAACAAAAGAGTTGCAAAAATCATATAGGCCGCCATCTTGTTTTTCTGAAATGTCATAATTTTTCCCTACTCGCCTCCCCCACCCGAACACATCTCCCCTACATTATTGTATCGTTTTCTGTCTCTTTCTAGGAGAATGAGACATTCAATATTCGCCATACAAAATGTATGGGAAAATAAATTCCGCCATTTTGAATTTTTTTTCTATTCATCGAGTAGACCTTTGGATCCTGATCCTCTTTTGCCAAGAAACCGCACCTCCATCTTTTATACCCTCCGAGCTGGACGCCGGCGAAATTTGTATGGCGGCCATCTTTTCTTCGCCATTTTGAATTTTTTTTCAGCTTTTTGGCAATTGGATGATGTCATGAATGACATTTGGTCGAGCACCCCCCACCTATCTTCAATACCTTGAGCGGACCCTTCACCCGTCTCCGACATCCTCGATCATCAGCTATTTCCAAATTTTTCCTCGATTTTTTTTTTGTTTCCTATACGAAACCATCAGTGAAAAAAAAAAATTTCATACAAAATTTTACAGGAGGAGTTTTTGGGGAAAATCTCGAAAATCTCCCCAAATGTGGCAACACTGTGTACATATTTCGATACTGCTGGTTGAGTCACACAATCGATTGATACATGTTGACTTTCCAAAATGTTGCCAACTGCCTCAAAAACGTGGTCAAAATTTCGAAAAATAAAAAAAAATACAAAATGGCCGCCAACTCGTTTCACAGAAAGATTTTACACGGTTTCATAATTTTCCTATTAACTACAGGATATACCGCGCCCGATGACGTTTCAATCTTTCCTCTCGCTCGCACCCACGCGAAAGGGGATACCGTGAAAAAGACCGTGTCGAAAATCACTTTTACTTTGATAAATTCCAGTGTTGCCAGTCTCCGGCGACAAAAATACCCAAATGTCATTTGTACGAGCAAAACACATAATCGCTCATACTCGGATTTTGCGAAAAGTCCGTATTTCGATTTTTTACATTTTCCCCAAAATCTTGAAATTTCCCGAAAAATGGGGTAATTTTTCCCGACCAATCTATACCTCAAGTTCATACGTACAATCGCTTCATAGAAGCTGAACCGCTCCGATGTTGCCAACTTTGAGATATTTAACTTTTAAAATTGCGTTTTTTCATACCTCTAACATAACGGCCACCATGACAGCCGCCATCTTGAATTTTTAAAAATCACTCCCGTTCTGTCAAAATACAGGATAATCGTGGGCGAAACACGAAAAAATAATTATCCTCGACTGCCCCGTCTCGGATCTGTGGCGCCGCGGTTCCGGGTCGAAAAATGAAAATTTTGAAAACGCTCCATCTCGGCCGCCATCTTGTTTTTCCAATTTTTTCCACATTTTCTGTTAATCGTTTACTACTTTCTTCAAAGTTTGCAAAATTCAACAAAATCGTTTGGAAAACAACGGAGCTGCAAAAATCACGTCGGCCGCCATCTTGTTTTTCTAAAATGTCATAATTTTTCCCCAGAGGGTTCCCGAATCCGAACACATCTCCCCTACATCATTATATCATTTTCTGTCTCCTTCTAGGAGAACAATTATGTCAATGAGTCAGTGAGTCAGTGAGTGGTAATCGAGCTATATATAGTATAATATAACTAGTGTTTTGCTCGGTGCGCGAGCTGCTAAAGCAGCTCACGTGACGTGGTTATGTTAACTTTATTATATTTAACCAAATTTATTTATTAAAGATACACAATTCACCACAAAAACCCACAAAACGACACCCATATCAATTTTTTTCTTAAAAAGTGCATGTCCGCCATCTTGGATTTCAAAATAAATGTCGTTATCAAAATCAGCACGCCGGAAAACTCTGAAAACGACATCCATATCATTTTTTGTAAAAACGGGGTAGTTGAGGTTAATAAAGTAGGGTGCGTGGGTGCGCGGACCACTAAAGTGGTCCGCGAGCATGCAGAGTTTGTTCCACCGAGTAGACCTTCGGACCCTGATCATCTTTTGCCAAGAAACCACTCTTCCATCTTTTATAGCCTCCGAGATAGACACCGACGAAATTTGTACGGCGGCCATTTTGTTTTTCCAAAATTTTCCACTTTTTCTATTAATTGTTTACTATATTCTTCAAAGATTGCGAGTTTCAACGAAATCGGTTGGAAAACAAAAGAGTTGCAAAAATCACGTCGGTCGCCATCTTGTTTTTCTGAAATTTCATAATTTTCCCCTACTCATATCGCGCATCCGAACATATCTTCCAAACATCAATGTATCGTTTTCCGTCTCTTTCTAGGAGAATGAGACATTCATAATCGCCATACAAAATGTATGGATAAATAAATTCCGCCATTTTGAATTTTTTTTCTATTCATCGAGTAGACCTTCGGACCCTGATTATCTCTTGCCAAGAAACCTCACTTCTATCTTTTATACCCTCCGAGCTGGACACCGGCGAAATATGTATGGCGGCCATCTTTTCTTTGCCATTTTGAATTTTTTTTCAGCTTTTTGGCAATTGGATGACGTCATGAATGACATTTGCTCGAGCACCCCCCACCTATCTTCAATACCTTAAGCGGGCCCTCCACCCGTCTCCGAAACCCTCATACATCAGCTCTCTCCATAATTTTGGCTTACTAAGTTTTTGTTTCCTATACGACACCATCAGTGAAAAAAAAAATTTTCATACAAAATTTTACAGGAGTTTCTTAGTTGAAAATCTCGAAAATCTCCCCAAAAGTGGCAACACCGGTTGCATATCTCCATACTGCCAGCCGAGATACACAATCGATTCATACATATTGACTTTCCAAAATGTTGCCAACTGCCTCAAAAACGTGATCAAAATTTCGAAAAATTCAAAAAATTACAAAATGGCCGCCAACTCGTTTCGCAGAAATAAATTACATCGTTGTACAACTTTCCCAATAACTACAGGATATACCGCTCCCGGTGACGTTTCAATCTCTCCTCTCGCTCGCACCCACGCGAAACGATCGCCCCTAAAAAAAGACTACGTCGAAAATCACTTTTTCTTTGATAAATTCCAGTGTTGCCAGTCTCCGGCAACAAAAATACCCAAATGTCATTTGTATGATCAAAACACATAATCGCTCATACTCGGATTTTGCGAAAAGTCCGTATTTCGTTTTTTTTCAATTTCCCGAAAATCTTGAAATTTTCCCCAAAAAATGGGGTAATTTTTTTCCTCCAATCTATACCTCGAGCCTATACGTACAATTGCTTCATAGAAGCCGAATCGCTCCGATGTTGCCAACTTTGCGATATTTAACTTTTAAAATTGCGTTTTTTCGTACCTCTAACATAACGGCCGCCATGACAGCCGCCATCTTGAAATTTTGAAAACCACTCCCATTCCGTCAAAATTCAGGATAATCATAGACGAAACCAGAAAAAAATAATTATAATCGATTTCCCGTTTCGGATCTGTGGCGCCGCGGTTCGGGGTCGAAAAATCAAAATTTTGAAAACGCTACGGTTCGGCCGCCATCTTGTTTTTTCAATTTTTTCGACATTTCCCATTAATCGTTTACCATTTTCTTCAAATATTACAAAATTCAACGAAATCGGTTGGAAAACAACGGAGCTGCAAAAATCACGTCGGCCGCCATCTTGTTTTTCCGAAATGTCATAATTTTTCCCCAGTCGAATCCCCCACCCGAACACATTTCTCCTACATCATTATATCATTTTCCTTCTCTTTCTAGGAGAACAATTATGTCAATGAGTCAGTGAGTGAGTGAGTGGTAATCGAGCTATATATAGTATAATAACTAGTGTTTCGCTCGGTGCGCGAGCTGCTAAAGCAGCTCACGTGACGTGGTTAGGTTTATGAGTTGTATTGAACCGATTTTTTTTATTAAGATACACAAATTACCCCGAAAACCCCATAAAACGACACCTATATCAATTTTTTTCTTATAAAGTGCACGCTCGCCATCTTGGATTTCAAAATAAATGTCGTTATCAAAATCAGCGCTCTGGAAAACTCTGAAAACGACATCCATATTATTTTTTGTAGATTAGGATTATAATTTAGTAGGGTGCGTGGGTGCGCGGACCACTAAAGTGGTCCGCGAGCATGCAGAGTTTGTTCCACCGAGTAGACCTTCGGACCCTGATCATCTTTTGCCAAGAAACCACTCTTCCATCTTTTATAGCCTCCGAGATAGACATCGACGAAATTTATACGGCGGCCATCTTGTTTTTCCAAAATTTTCCACTTTTTCTATTAATCGTTTACTACATTCTTCAAAGATTGCGAGTTTCAACGAAATCGGTTGGAAAACAAAAGATTTGCAAAAATCACGTCAGTCGCCATCTTGTTTTTCTGAGATGTCATAATTTTTCCCTACTCGCCTCCTCCACCCGAACACATCTCCCCTACATTATTGTATCGTTTTCCGTCTCTTTCTAGGAGAATGAGACATTCAATATTCACCATACATTTTCTATGGGAAAATAAATTCCGCCATTTTGAATTTTTTTTCCATTCATCGAGTAGACCTTCGGACCCTGATCGTCTCTTGCCACGAAACCACACTTCCATCTTTTATACCCTCCGAGCTGGACGCCGGCAAAATTTGTATGGCGGCCATCTTTTTTTCGCCATTTTGAATTTTTTTTCAGCTTTTTGGCAATTGGATGACGTCATGAATGACATTTGGTCGAGCACCCCCCACCTATCTTCAATACCTTGAGCGGACCCTTCACCCGTCTCCGACATCCTCGATCATCAGCTATTTCCAAATTTTTCCTCGATTTTTTTTTTGTTTTCTATACGAAACCATCAGTGGAAAAAAAAATTTCATACAAAATTTTACAGGAGGAGTTTTTGGGGAGAATCTCGAAAATCTCCCCAAATGTGGCAACACTGTTTACATATTTTGATACTGCTGGTTGAGTCACACAATCGATTGATATATGTCGACTTTCCAAAATGTTGCCAACTGCCTCAAAAACGTGGTCAAAATTTCGAAAAATAAAAAAAAATACAAAATGGCCGCCAACTCGTTTCACAGAAAGATTTTACACGGTTTCATAATTTTCCTATTAACTACAGGATATACCGCGCCCGATGACGTTTCAATCTTTCCTCTCGCTCGCACCCACGCGAAAGGGGATACCGTGAAAAAGACCGTGTCGAAAATCACTTTTACTTTGATAAATTCCAGTGTTGCCAGTCTCCGGCAACAAAAATACCCAAATGTCATTTGTACGAGCAAAACACGTAATCGCTTATACTCGGATTTTGCGAAAAGTCCGTATTTCGATTTTTTACAATTTCCCGAAAATCTTGAAATTCCCCCAAAAATGGGGTAATTTTTCCCCACCAATCTATACCTCAAGTTCATACGTACAATCGCTTCATAGAAGCCAAATCGCTCCGATGTTGCCAACTTTGAGATATTTAACTTTTAAAATTGCATTTTTTCGTACCTCAAACAAAACTGCCGCCATGACAGCCGCCATCTTGAACTTTTTAAAACCACTCCCGTTCTGTAAAAATACAGAATAATCATGGGCGAAACACGAAAAAATAGTTATCCTCGACTACCCCGTTTCGGATCTGTGGCGCCGCGGTTCGAGGTCGAAAAATCAAAATTTTTAAAACGCTACGGCTCGGCCGCCATCTTGTTTTTTCAATTTTTTCGACATTTCCCATTAATCGTTTACTACTTTCTTCAAAGTTTGCAAAATTCAACGAAATCGGTAGAAAAACAACGGAGCTGCAAAAATCATGTCGGCCGCCATCTTGTTTTTCTGAAATGTCATAATTTTTCCCCAGTCGATTCCCCCACCCGAACACAACTCCCCTACATCACTATATCATTTTCCGTCTCCTTCTAGGAGAACAATTATGTCAATGAGTGAGTGAGTCAGTGGTAATTGAGCTATATATAGTATAACTAGTGTTTTGCTCGGTGCGCGAGCTGCTAAAGCAGCTCACGTGACGTGGTAAGGTTAACTTTTATTATATAAAACCAAATTGATTTATTAAGATAATTCACCCCGAAAAACCCCATAAAATGACAGGCATTTCTATTTTTTGTAGAAAATGTAAGTCCGCCATCTTGGATTTGAAAATAAATGTCATTATCAAAATCAGCACCCTGGAAACCCTGAAAACGATATCCATATTATTTTTTGTAAATTAGGATAATAAGTTAGTAGGGTGCGTGGGTGCGCGGACCACTAAAGTGGTCCGCGAGCATGCAGCGTTTGTTCCACCGAGTAGACCTTCGGACTCTGATCATCTTTTGCCAAGAAACCACTCTTCCATCTTTTATAGCCTCCGAGATAGACACCGACGAAATTTGTACGGCGGCCATTTTGTTTTTCCAAAATTTTCCACTTTTTCTATTAATCGTTTAGTACATTCTTCAAAGATTGCGAGTTTCAACGAAATCGGTTGGAAAACAAAAGAGTTGCAAAAATCACGTCGGTCGCCATCTTGTTTTTCTGAAATTTCATAATTTTCCCCTACTCATATCGCGCATCCGAACATATCTCCCAAACATCAATGTATCGTTTTCCGTCTCTTTCTAGGAGAATGAGACATTCATAATCGCCATACAAAATGTATGGAAAAATAAATTCCGCCATTTTGAATTTTTTTTCTATTCATCGAGTAGACCTTCGGATCTTGATTCTCTTTTGCCAAGAAACCACACTTCCATCTTTTATACCTTCCGAGCTGGACACCGGCGAAATTTGTATGGCGGCCATCTTTTCTTCGCCATTTTGAATTTTTTTTCAGCTTTTTGGCAATTGGATGACGTCATGAATGACATTTGCTCGAGCACCCCCCACCTATCTTCAATACCTTAAGCGGACCCTTCACCCGTCTCCGATGTCCTCAATCATCAGCTTTCTCCATAATTTTGGCTTACTAAGTTTTTGTTTTCTATATAACACCATCAGTGAAAAAAAAATTTTTCATACAAAATTTTACAGGAGTTTCTTAGTTGAAAATCTCGAAAATCTCCCCAAAACTGGCAACACCGGTTGCATATCTCCATACTGCCAGCCGAGATACACAATCGATTCATACATACTGACTTTCCAAAATGTTGCCAACTGCCTCAAAAACGTGATCAAAATTTCGAAAAATTAAAAAAAATACAAAATGGCTGCCAACTCGTTTCACAGAAAGATTTTGCACGGTTTCATAATTTTCCTATTAACTACAGGATATACCGCGCCCGATGACGTTTCAATCTCTCCTCTCGCTCACACCCACGCGAAACGATCGCCCCTAAAAAAAGACCACGTCGAAAATCACTTTTACTTTGATAAATTCCAGTGTTGCCAGTCTCCGGTGACAAAAATACCCAAATGTCATTTGTACGAGCAAAACACGTAATCACTCATACTCGGATTTTGCTAAAAGTGCGTATTTCGATTTTTTACAATTTCCCGAAAATCTTGAAATTTCCCTAAAAATGGGGTAATTTTTTCCCACCGATCTATACCTCGAGCCTATACGTACAACCGCTTTATGGAAGCAGAATCGCTCCGATGTTGCCAACTTTGAGATATTTAACTTTTAAAATTGCGTTTTTTCGTACCTCGAACAAAACGGCCGCCATGACAGCCGCCATCTTGAATTTTTAAAAACCACTCCCGTTCTGTCAAAATACAGGATAGTCGTGGGAGAAACCAAGAAAAATAATTATCCTCGATTACCCCGTTTCGGATCTGTGGCGCCGCGGTTCGGGGTCGAAAAATGAAAATTTTGAAAACGCTACGGCTCGGCCGCCATCTTGTTTTTCCAATTTTTTCCACATTTCCCATTAATCGTTTACTATTTTCTTCAAATATTGCAAAATTCAATGAAATCGGTTGGAAAACAACAGAGCTGCAAAAATCACCTCAGCCGCCATCTTGTTTTTCTGAAATGTCATAATTTTTCCCCAGAGGACTCCCGAATCCGAACACAACTCCCCAGCATCATTATATCATTTTCCGTCTCTTTCTAGGAGAACAATTATGTCAATGAGTCAGTCAGTGAGTGAGTGGTAATCGAGCTATATATAGTATAATAATAATAACTAGTGTTTTGCTCGGTGCGCGAGCTGCTAAAGCAGCTCACGTGACGTGGTAAGGTTAACTTTTATTATATAAAACCAAATTGATTTATTAAGATAATTCACCCCGAAAAACCCCATAAAATGACAGGCATTTCTATTTTTTGTAGAAAATGTAAGCCCGCAATCTTGGATTTGAAAATAAATGTCATTATCAAAATCAGCACCCTGGAAACCCTGAAAACGATATCCATATTATTTTTTGTAAATTAGGATAATAAGTTAGTAGGGTGCGTGGGTGCGCGGACCACTAAAGTGGTCCGCGAGCATGCAGCGTTTGTTCCACCGAGTAGACCTTCGGACTCTGATCATCTTTTGCCAAGAAACCACTCTTCCATCTTTTATAGCCTCCGAGATAGACACCGACGAAATTTGTACGGCGGCCATTTTGTTTTTCCAAAATTTTCCACTTTTTCTATTAATCGTTTAGTACATTCTTCAAAGATTGCGAGTTTCAACGAAATCGGTTGGAAAACAAAAGAGTTGCAAAAATCACGTCGGCCGCCATCTTGTTTTTCTGAAATATCATAATCTTTCCCTACTCATATCGTGCACCCGAACATATCTCCCGAACATCATCGTATCGTTTATTGTTTCTTTCTAGGAGAATAAAACATAAAATATTCGCCATACAAAATGTATGGAAAAATAAATTCCGCCATTTTGAATTTTTTTTCTATTCATCGAGTAGACCTTTGGATCCTGATCCTCTTTTGCCAAGATACCACACCTCCATCTTTTATACCCTCCGAGCTGGACGCCGGCGAAATTCGTATGGCGGCCATCTTTTCTTCGCCATTTTGAATTTTTTTTCAGCTTTTTGGCAATTGGATGACGTCATGAATGACATTTGGTCGAGCACCCCCCACCTATCTTCAATACCTTGAGCGGACCCTTCACCCGTCTCCGACATCCTCAATCATCAGCTTTCTCCATAATTTTGGCTTACTAAGTTTTTGTTTTCTATATAACACCATCAGTGAAAAAAAAATTTTTCATACAAAATTTTACAGGAGTTTCTTAGTTGAAAATCTCGAAAATCTCCCCAAAACTGGCAACACCGGTTGCATATCTCCATACTGCCAGCCGAGATACACAATCGATTCATACATACTGACTTTCCAAAATGTTGCCAACTGCCTCAAAAACGTGATCAAAATTTCGAAAAATTAAAAAAAATACAAAATGGCCGCCAACTCGTTTCACAGAAAGATTTTACACGGTTTCATAATTTTCCTATTAACTACAGGATATACCGCGCCCGATGACGTTTCAATCTTTCCTCTCGCTCGCACCCACGCGAAAGGGGATACCGTGAAAAAGACCGTGTCGAAAATCACTTTTACTTTGATAAATTCCAGTGTTGCCAGTCTCCGGCAACAAAAATACCCAAATGTCATTTGTACGAGCAAAACACGTAATCGCTCATACTCGGATTTTTCAAAAAGCCCGTATTTCGATTTTTTACAATTTCCCGAAAATCTTGAAATTTCCCCAAAAAATGGGGTAATTTTTTTCCTCCAATCTATACCTCGAGCCTATACGTACAATCGCTTCATAGAAGCCGAATCGCTCCGATGTTGCCAACTTTGAGATATTTAACTTTTAAAATTGCGTTTTTTCATACCTCTAACATAACGGCCGCCATGACAGCCGCCATCTTGAATTTTTAAAAATCACTCCCATTCTGTCAAAATACAGGATAATTGTGGGCGAAACACGAAAAAATAATTATCCTCGACTACCCCGTCTCGGATCTGTGGCGCCGCGGTTCGGGGTCGAAAAATCAAAATTTTCAAAACGCTGCGGCTCGGCCGCCATCTTGTTTTTCCAATTTTTTCTACATTTTCTATTAACCGTTTACTACTTTCTTCAAAGTTTGCAAAATTCGACGAAATCGGTTGGAAAACAACGGAGCTGCAAAAATCACGTCGGCCGCCATCTTGTTTTTCTGAAATGTCATAATTTTTCCCCAGAGGGTTCCCGAAACCAAACACAACTCCCCTACATCATTATATCATTTTCCGTCTCTTTCTAGGAGAACAATTATGTCAATGAGTGAGTGAGTCAGTGAGTGGTAATCGAGCTATATATAGTATAATATAATAATAATAATAATTGCAAACTTGCGTGATTACAAAGTTACATTTGCAGTGAATTTCGAATAACTTAAGCGCCTATCTTACTTGAAAATAGACAATAATGAACCCTACTACAAAGTAATAAAAAGGTATATTTGAAAATAGACAATAATGAACCCTATTACACAGTACTAATATGGTGTATTTGAAAATAGAAAATAATAATAGACCCTTTTACAGAGCAGGTAGGCAGTGGGAGTAGGTATGGCATATTTGAAATAGACAATAATGAACCCTATTACATAGTACTAATATGGTACAGAATATGGTATATTTACTTCGAAAGCAACTTATACGCTACAATAGAAATATACAATAGAAAGCGTGAGTCGGAGTCGCACACAAAGGGTTTCATACCATCGCACAAAATTGAAAATTATGTACTTTTAAATAGGTATTTTGGTTTAAAAAATAAAAGAGACACTTTAAAAATATCACATTTCTTGTATGGCCTCTATATTTATTTATTTTATTTTCATTATTTACTTTTATAGCGGCAATATAAATACACAATCTTTCAAAATTTCAATTATCTACCTTCTTTCTACATTTCATGAGATACTGCCCACTGACAGACAGACGGACAGGCGGACGGCGGGAGCTTAGTAATAGGGTCCTGTTGGCACTCGTTGGATTCGGTCTTCGGAAAAAAAGCTTGTTTCTTTTCAATCAATGCTATGCATTGTTTTTACAGACTCAGTCGTTTAGAGTTATTTGTCAATTTTGCCAGATGTGATATGTCAGTAGGGTTGCCAGTTGCCACCTATTAAATATATTTTCTTTTCTTAAATATCACCCGATTTCATATAAGGATATAAAATACTTAGGGGAAAAACTCACGTTAGTAGTGAACTTAGAAAAATATAATAAGAATAAGAATAAGAAGTGTTTATTTATTTTATTTATGATGTATTGTGATTACTTGGTAGATGGTCTTGTTTGCCAATACACAGTCAAATTTTTTATTATATTACCAAGTCCTGATGCCAATATTATGGCCTTATGGCATAAAGCTATGTGGCTGAACTAAAAAAGCAATATTTAAATGACAATACAATGGTTTCAAAACAAAGTACTTTGGAATATTGTTAATATAAACCACGGCACATTAGAAATGACGTTATTAATAATCGGGACCTCATTAACAGCATCTTTAAATTCCAAGATATGTAAACAATCTGTTCTTGTTGAGTTTAAGATTACACTTAATTTCATCCCGCCACTTATTATATAGCATTTATTTGGATTTAATTTGGAAAAGTATAGCAGAAAAATTTACTGCAACAATCAACAACTGGTGGAAAGCCAAAATAAGCAAAAAAAAATTTATTGCTCTCATACCTACGTTACGTTTGCCCGAAATAAAGTAACACGTTATTATAAAGTATGGTTGGCAGCCCTAAACGTCGAGGTCCATTTATGGGCTACCTCTGATGAACATTTGGTACTCATAAAATATAATTCAATTGTTAGTTAGTAGTACCAAGTTTTAAGTAAAATAGACGAGTTTGTGAACTCTACGAAAGAGCTTGCGTTGTATTATTTTTCCCGGATTGTGGTGTTATCTTATAAAATAATACTGTAGTAAAATAATTGTAAAATCAATACCAAAAAGTTCGTGTAGCGAAGTTTTATTATTTTGGTGTTTTTAAAATGGACTATACTCAATAATCGTTAAATTAAATGACTGATACACTACTGTGCGTCAAGATTTTAAAACCCCGATAGTCTAAATTCTGTGACGTAATAGAGTGATATCCTGTGTTCCAGTAGCTGCACGTTGGGAAGTATTAGATATTAAGCTTATACGATAAATTATACATACATAGTTTTACCTAAAAGTTATATTGTATTGTACCTTTATGCTTTTATCGGCGAAGCTTACTATCCCTTATTTTTTTAATATAAACTTTTCACATTAATGGGATTAACATTTCCTAAATCTTCACAGTTGAATTTAAAATAACCGTTAAATTAACCGTACATTACTACTTACAACACACTACATACAACCTACTACTTACGCTGCACAAATATATGTAAATGTAGTTAAACTCATTTTAAGTAAATGCCTATCGTATTCCTTCACTCAAAACCATTTTTAACCCCCGACCCAAAAAGAGGGGTGTTATAAGTTTGACGTGTGTATCTGTGTGTCTGTGTATCTGTGTGTCTGTGTATCTGTGTGTCTGTGTATCTGTGTATCTGTGTATCTGTGTATCTGTGTATCTGTCTGTGGCATCGTAGCGCCTAAACGAATGAACCGATTTTAATTTAGTTTTTTTTGTTTGAAAGGTGGCTTGATCGAGAGTGTTCTTAGCTATAATCTAAAAAAATTGATTCAGCCGTTTAAGAGTTATCAGCTCTTTTCTAGTTTTCTTGTAGAAAAGAAGGTTAGATAACCGTTAGGTTCATAATATTATGTCAATAGACAAATGTCAAGCTGTCAAGATGGACGTTGCCTAAATACATAATTATTTATTTGAAAATGATGTTTTGGAAAACTCAAAAAATACTTTGGATCGTCGGGGGTGTTATAAATTTTTAATTTACACTTGTATCTAATGTTACCATTTGTAGCGAATAGTTAGTTATAGTAAAACAAACAACGTATTTAATTTACTGTTAAAATGAATGATGCAACGGAATCTGATAGTTAGGCTACGCTAGTATTTTAGGTTATAGTAGCTCATCGGTGATGAGCAGTATCCGCGGTAGTTCCAATGGCATTCTGAAGACATTGGCTGAAAAGCTAGATAATCCATTTATGAGACACTGGATTGGTTTGCACATGCACTCTTAGTGTCTCATGTTCAAATTCAAATTCAAATTCAAAATGTTTTTATTCAATTAGACTTTTACAAGTTCTTTCGAATCGTCAAAAGCATCTACCACTGGTGGGTCATCTACCACAGGCATCTACATGGGTGGGTATCTAGTCAAATAAAATTATATTATAATAAATAAACAAACCTACTTACTAACATAGTCATAAGCAATTATCAGGGGGCACGGCAGTGCCTCCGCCAAGACGAGCCAAACGGCGGCCGGGGCGCTACGTACCTTTTTCTCGAAGTGTTTCGCCGTATTTTCGACCCGTCATAACTTCGGTCTGGATGACGCTAGAAAGCTGAAATTTTCAGTCTAAGGTGTCCTTAGCAAATTTACCAAATGTACTAAGTATCAAATATCTAGCTTTTATGGTTACAGATTTATTGATACCTAAAATACGCCGATTTCGTCCCTCACTGATGATCATCAAAACCTCTAAGGTACTTCCCGAAGTCCTAGAAGACGGAAATTTGGTATGTAGACTAGAAATTGCATACAAACTACAGGAAAATTAAGAAATTGGAAATGTCCTCCCTCTACGCCTCTTATGGGAAAAGCAAATCTGTAAATTCTGTTGCTAGAATGCTGATTTTTTCAGAGTAAGATGTTCTTGGCAGATTTATTAAACGCATTGAGTATCAATTGTCTAGCTTTTATAGTTTCAGATTTATTGATAGTCAAAACTTCTAGTCTGTAATTCTAGGGTACTTCCCGAAGCCTTAGAAGACTGAAATTTGGTATTTAGACTAGAAATTGCATACAAACTACAGGAAAATTAAAAAATTGGAAATTTCCCCCCCTCTACGCCTCTTATGAGAAAAGCAAATCTGTAAATTCTGTCGCTAGAACGCTGATATTTTCAGGATAATATGTCCTTGGCAGATTTATTAAACACACTGAGTATCAATTGTCTAGCTTTTATAGTTTCAGATTTATTGACAGTCAAAACTCCTAGTCTGTAATTCTAGGGTACTTCCCGAAGTCATTAAGTAGGAATTTCAAGAATTATGAACAACAGATAAATTAAGAAATCGGGTCCTCCTTCATCCCCTCGTATATGAGATGCATATCTGTAAAATCTGTTGCTCGAATACTAAAGTTTTCAGGATAAGATGTCTGTGGCAGATTTATCAAACGTACCAAGTATCTGTGTTTGTAGAAGTCCTTAAAGACTGAAATTTGGTATATCTGCTTCAAAATTGAGTTGCAAGATTCCACCCGAACAAACATACTTACATACGAGTACATTGCAAGTTGAATAAAAGCTTTTAAAAAAGAGGTAACGATAGAGAGTGGGCCATGAAAATGATGTACCTACAAGAAATATATCCAAAAAAATCTAGGGCACCTGCCAAAAAGAAATGAAATCCCACCAAAAACATTTCATGTAAAAAAGTGGCCAAGACTCACAAGTTCATAATGTTTTCACTGTTAAAAAGTTATGAGATCTCTAGTAGAGCCAAGCCCCTAGCTGAGCTTAGATTTGTGCTGGCCATGGGATCTATCCCAAGTCCAAAGTAATATAGCTCTTAAATGCTCTTGAGTATATCACATTTATAACAATAAATAACAAATCACTCTACTTACAAGCTCTGATTCTACAAACCCTACATCTTGGTAAAAAAAGTACGGCTTGGCCGTTTACAGTTCGTGGATTTTTTATCTGAAATGACATTTAAGCCCGGAATAGCTTCTGCGACCATCACGAAGTACAATACAAATTAGTAATTGACGAACAAACTATTCCTTAAAATATGTTATGTCATGTAATAGTTATACGAACATTAAACGGCCAAGCCGTACTTTTTTAACCAAGACGTAGGGTTTGTAGAATCAGAGCTTGTAAGTGGAGTGATTTGTTATTTATTG
This sequence comes from Maniola jurtina, assembly GCF_905333055.1. Lineage (NCBI taxonomy): Eukaryota > Metazoa > Arthropoda > Insecta > Lepidoptera > Nymphalidae > Maniola > Maniola jurtina. The sequence goes on along the minus strand of NC_060037.1, from coordinate 2,328,005 downwards.
TTATAAATGTGATATACTCAAGAGCATTTAAGAGCTATATTACTTTGGACTTGGGATAGATCCCATGGCCAGCACAAATCTAAGCTCAGCTAGGGGCTTGGCTCTACTAGAGATCTCATAACTTTTTAACAGTGAAAACATTATGAACTTGTGAGTCTTGGCCACTTTTTTACATGAAATGTTTTTGGTGGGTTCTCATATTCCTCACTTAGTTACATGTAGATTAGTTTTGTAGGTTATTACATTTTCCTTATTTTCTTATGTTAGTATGGTTAGTAAGTGAACAATTTTTGCTATGAACATGAGCCCCTACGCGGGTAAAGGCTCTACTCAAAGAAATTTAAGTAGGGTAAGAATACAAATATAGTTACCTACATAGAGTAAGTATACACCCATTTATCTTAATTTTTTTCTTGGCTCACGTAATAGGACCTATTCCTGATGGGCGTATGATTACCTGGTAGAAGCCAGTTCCCTAAAGGCATCCGAGCACCGATTTCGATCCTGCCATACTTGAAACTGAAACTCTTCTTTGTAGTCAACTTGGCGGTAATGATTGGCGGTAAGATGTCATCCTGAAAAGCTTCTCTATGACATTCTCTGGTCCCAATCACTCCTGTACAACTGGAAAGGCAAGATGATGAGTGGCTGAGATCTTCTTTGATATTACAATTGAATTTGAATTTAATTTTTTTTTTGTAAGTAAATTTTAATAAATAATACGTCATTAAATTTTTCTTCTTTCCTTCATTATTATTATTGAGACTGCTCGTGCAGATTTAGGCACAAGATCTCAATCTTGTGCCTAAATCTGCACGAGATCCCACGCATGATTTTGTTTTTAACCCCCGACCCAAAAAGAGGGGTGTTATAAGTTTGACGTGTGTATCTGTGTATCTGTGTGTCTGTGTATCTGTGTATCTGTGTGTCTGTGTATCTGTGTATCTGTGTATCTGTCTGTGGCATCGTAGCGCCGAAACGAATGAACCGATTTTAATTTAGTTTTTTTTGTTTGAAAGGTGGCTTGATCGAGAGTGTTCTTAGCTATAATCTGAAAAAAATTGGTTCAGCCGTTTAAGAGTTATCAGCTCTTTTCTAGTTTTCTTGTAGAAAAGAAGGTTAGATATCCGTTAGGTTCATAATATTATGTCAATAGACAAATGTCAAGCTGTCAAGATGGACGTTGCCTAAATACATAATTATTTATTTGAAAATAATGTTTTGGAAAACTCAAATACTTTGGATCGTCGGGGGTGTTATAAATTTTTAATTTACACTTGTATTGTAAAGTAATAATTAATCGAAGTAGTGGCGATTCTTGTCGATGAATATTCATCAATGGCAAGGTGATGACCTAATAATAACTCCGTTAAATTTTGTATACATCAAAAAAATAATCATTGCGTGCCTATAGACAATGGGATTCCCAAAGCTTGAAATCGAAGTTTTTTTTTAGTTATTTCTATTAAAACTCCTCACGAACTTTGCGGTAAAAAAAATATGTTTGTGGTTTTGTCCGAGTACATTGTTGGATATCCTCAATATTACGTGATAAAATTATACTGTATTTCTCCCTTTATTTCAATGCATCATCGTACTGTATTACTGTAGGCTTAGTACTAGTTTAGGAGCTACGATGCCACACACAGATGACAGATACACAGGTCAAACTTATAACACCCCTCTTTTTGGGTTAGGGGTCAAAAACTTATCCGAAAAAAACCTTACCTTTGAGTTAGATCTAAAGACTCATACACAAATTCATCTCCAAATTTCGACTCCAGGGTAATAGGTTTGATGACCAGTTTTCCATCGTTCACTCGAACATTTTTTCCAAACAAGTAAACGTTGAATGGGTATTCCTAAAAGGCAGATAGAATTAGACATTTCATTTTCTTGTTGTTCCTATTTTGTTTGTAATATCCGACATATTGAATTTGCCATGACGTCATTTTATTATACCTATCATCATCATGCTCAACCCACTGCCTGCTCGCTTTCAGCCCGCTCCATCCAGTAGGTAGGGCAGTTCGTTAATTGATCAGTTAGTCAATCAGTAACCTTATACTTTCCTTTTACTTATACATTACTAGTTTACGTCCGCAACTTCTTTCACGTGGGATACACAAATTTCCTACCCCTATTTACCTCATCAGGGGTTGAATTTCCAAAAATCCTCTTTTAACGGATGTCAACGTCACAATAGCTCTACAGCCCGATCCGTCCAGTAGTTTGAGCTGTGCGTTGATAGATCAATCAGTCCGTCAGTTAGTCACCTTTTCCTTTTATATATATTTAGACTAGCTTATATGTCCATGACTTCGTTCGCATAGAGTACACAAATTTTAAACCCTTATGGATTGGATTTTCTCAAATCTTGTCTTACCGGACGTCATAATAACTGTCTGCCTAATCCATTCATTAGTTTGAGCTGTATGTTGTTAAATCAGTCAGTCAGTTCTTTTATAATATACCTTATATAGATTCAGATATCGCCTCACTCTATATGTATTACTTACTGGAGGACCAGGAAACTTGGTTTCAGGCGTCCATACATTCCCCTTTTTGACGCCTGCATTGAAATTGTCTTCAAACAAAAGTTGGCCACTGCAGACAAATCCAGGTACTGACGTTTTAGACGCTGATATTTGACATGGATAGATGTTGCTTTCTTGGATTGGAGTTACTGGTTTTGCAGCTTCAGGGCTTAGTGCTGGAGGGTTTGGGGTGATCCCTGGGAGTGTACAAATTGGAGTATTCCCGGGTGATGATGTTTCAGGCGTTGGGAGAGGTGATGATGATTCTATGGCACTACCATCAGGCCCAACTGGATTGCCTTCTTCATCAACGTATCCTAGAAAAATTAGCACAATAAGTCATGACTGAGCCTACGTATGCAACGTATGTGATAATAACGTTTCGTGTTGGTGCACTTATACCACGTATGTACTCGTAACCTAGGTTTTGTCAAGAAAGGATTTTCAGAAATCGATCAAAGCGATTTACCATGGCTTCGTTCGATATCCAAAAGTCCTTTGTTTGATTGATGCCTGAGTATAAAATGTCTATCTCCCACTTGTAAGATTACATCGCTAACCATGGCGTCAAAGACGTAGGTATAGCCGCGTGCCCGATGTAGGTACTCATTGGTAAGATGAGAATTATACAGGGTAAGGTTAGAATCAGTGAGGTAGAAGGCGACAGGAAGAACGTTAAAATCGTCCTTGAAAATTTTATGATGGTATCGTATGTTGATTCAAGGAATTTACCTGTAACAGTCCATTCCCCATTATCCTGCCGATATCCAAGGCCATCTTTCAGAACATAAGTCCAGAAATAAATTTTATCGCCAATAACCAAATGCGCGTCTCGGTCTCTGAAGAACCAGCGTCCGTTTTTGGGCTTGGTGATATCGCGCGACCACTGGCCCGCTTCCAGGCCCTCCATTTCCTCGTTCAGTTTGCCGTGGAAGGCGAATAGGGTGTATCCATCATCTGTAATAATAAAATATGTTTGTATGTATGTACATTATTGCACCACATAACACAAATGACAGATTATAAACAAGTGTAAATTAAAAATTTTCAACACCCCCGACAAATCATTTTCAAATAAATAATTATGTATATCTAGGCAACGTCCATCTTGACAGCTTGACATTTGTCAATTGACACTTGAATATTATGAACCTAAGGGTTATCTAACCTTCTTTTCTACAAGAAAACTAGAAAATAGCTGATAACTTTTAAACGGCTGAACCAATTATTTTGGATTATAGCTAAGAACACTCTCGATCAAGCCACCTTTCAAACAAAAAAAAGTAAATTAAAATCGGTTCATTCGTTTAGGCGCTACGATGCCACAGACAGATACACAGATACACAGATACACAGATACACAGATACACAGATACACAGACACACAGATACACAGATACATACGTCAAACTTATAACACCCCTCTTTTTGGGTCGGGGGTTTAAAAGAAAACTTAAAATGTAGGTACAAAAATGCGGTCTTCTCACTAAATAGCGATCTCTTCCAGAGAAAACGAACAAATGGACAAATATATGTGCAAAATATTGTAAGTACCTTTTACAGAATGGATATGTTTATGGGCTTTACCTTATATGTATAAATTGTTACGGCTATACTCACGTATTTAGTCGTACTATACTTATAATGGAAATCACTCACGACAGTTTAAAGGTATTATACCTTACTTTATATATTTCAGTAGGTAGATTATTATTTTTAACCCCCGACCCAAAAAGAGGGGTGTTATAAGTTTGTCGTGTGTATCTGTGTATCTGTGTATCTGTGTGTCTGTGTATCTGTGTATCTGTGTATCTGTGTATCTGTGTATCTGTGTATCTGTCTGTGGCATCGTAGCGCCTAAACGAATGAACCGATTTTAATTTAGTTTTTTTTGTTTGAAAGGTGGCTTGATCGAGAGTGTTCTTAGCTATAATCTAAAAAAATTGGTTCAGCCGTTTAAGAGTTATCAGCTCTTTTCTAGTTTTCTTGTAGAAAAGAAGGTTAGATAACCGTTAGGTTCATAATATTATGTCAATAGACAAATGTCAAGCTGTCAAGATGGACGTTGCCTAAATACATAATTATTTATTTGAAAATGTCTGTTTTGGAAAACTCAAATACTTTGGATCGTCGGGGGTGTTATAAATTTTTAATTTACACTTGTTACTCTATGATTATGGAGTTCTGAAAACTATGTATCTAAACATTATATAAGCATTAGTTGAAATGTTTAGTACCTATTCAAAAAGAAATAAAAATAGTTTTTTCATCTCACTAGCTCGGAAAATAGAGCGATGATAGCCAAGTGGTTAAGACGTTGGCTTTCTATTCTTGCGGTCGGTAGTTCGATCCCCGGCTTTCAACTTCTCGGAGCATTTTAGTAATTAAATATTACTTTTAACGGTGAAGGAAAACATTAAAGGTTGCCTGGTAGAGATTGCTCCAAGCAATAAGGCCGCCTTTGCACACAATTGTTTTTTTCTGTTTTCTTCTTACTGTGTTGTTATCCTTTACATGTGTTTTTGTGTGCAATAAAGAGTTTCTATCTATCTATCATTGTGAGGAAACCTACATGTCTGAGAGAGATCTCCATAATTTCTTCAAAGTCTGCTAAGTCGCCTTTGGCTAATTATTAACTATCGCCATATCCTTCTCATACTAACGAGAGACTCGTTCTCAAAAGTGAGCCGGCGATAGGTTGATGATAATGATGATGACGAAAATCTCTACATAGTAGGTATCTATAAAAATACATACAGGTCAAACACATAACCCTCCTTTGCGCTTCGCCGCAGTCGGATAAAAAGTCGCTGTCTGTACGTAGGTACGCTTACATCTTTTAAAATACGCAAAGCATTTCAATGCGGTTTTTAACCCCCGACCCAAAAAGAGGGGTGTTATAAGTTTGACGTGTGTATTTGTGTATCTGTGTGTCTGTGTATCTGTGTATCTGTGTATCTGTGTATCTGTCTGTGGCATCGTAGCGCCTAAACGAATGAACCGATTTTAATTTACTTTTTTTTGTTTGAAAGGTGGCTTGATCGAGAGTGTTCTTAGCTATAATCCAAAAAAATTGGTTCAGCCGTTTGAAAGTTATCAGCTCTTTTCTAGTTTTCTTGTAGAAAAGAAGGTTAGATAACCCTTAGGTTCATAATATTCAAGTGTCAATTGACAAATGTCAAGCTGTCAAGATGGACGTTGCCTAGATAAACATAATTATTTATTTGAAAATGATTTGTCGGGGGTGTTGAAAATTTTTAATTTACACTTGTCCCTAATAGGTAGAGTGATTCAACAGGAAGATTTGTATGTACAGTTCAAAGCAGTTCCCGCGGGATTTTAAAACCTAAATCAACACGTATGAAGACGCGGGCACCAGTTAGTAATATAATATGGATTAAGTTAAAATCAAACCTGGAACGGAAACTCGTAATCCTTTAGGATAAACAGCTTCCAATTTGGCTTCTGGCACTTCATGACACTGCACTATTACAGATAGTCCTAACAAAAACAGTAAAAATCTAAATTTTGACGTCATAGTAACACTAACTGCTATTTTACATACGTGAAGGTGCTCAATGCGAAATATTATGATCGTATTTAATTTATTATATCATAGGTCTGACGTTTCCCATTCGATATAATGCACTAACGATTCGCGGTCTCTCCGCGGTTTTATGTACACACATAAGAGCCGGCTGCCCAAAGTGATCCATCCGTACTTCCGTACTGGCGATACACGATCAAGTATACTGTCAAGTTTGCAGCAGACTTGAAGCGGCGTTCAGTCACACTTAATGTTATAAAACCGACTTCAAAAACCACAAACACTAAAAAGTAAAAAATGACTTTTATTTAGCTACACATGTAATGTACCTAGGTATGAAGTTGAGCGAGCATATTAAAACATAAAAAAATAAAACCGACTTCAAAAACCACAAACACTAAAAAGTAAAAAATAACTTTTATTTAGCTACACATGTAATGTACCTAGGTATGAAGTCGAGCGAGCATATTAAAACAAAATTAGAAATCCAAGAGTGAAGCTCGCCCGACTTCATACTGAGATGGCCTTGCCATCCGTCATACGGTTTTATGACTGTCGGAAATTTGAAGCCTTGCTCTTAAAAACAAAAATCTCGCACGAAAAGAAATAAATTAGTTAAGTTTCTGAGTAATTGTAGGAAAGGAAGTAAAAAAAATAAAAGGGCAAAATAAATTGCTCTAAAGCTAAATTGCGTTAGGGTCGGTCATAAATTAGATAAAAGTCGTAAATTTTAACTTAGAAATCTCTACAAGTGTACAAAATTGTAATCACGTGTTATGCGAGTGGTCTAGACAAGGCAAGAGCGTGAGAAAGCAAAAGGTACGGCCCATTAAGGGATGTTCGAAATACATTTTATTTTCAGCCAATTAGCCATCAGCCAGGGTAATTCTGTGCGCAAGAGTGAACCAATCAGAAACCGAAATTTCGCTGGTTTTTTTTTCATTTCAGATCATGGGCGTGAACAAAAGATATCCGTGTGGACGTTTTAAGTCTACACTGGGGGACCGAGAGGGACATTCGATTGAGGTCTGGCTCAACGTGCAGTAGAGCCTAACAGTGAATATTAATTAAGTGTAGAAATATATTGCAATTGTATAGTTAATAATAGAAAAATTATAAATAGAATAAAATAGTGTGTATCCGGGCCAGCAGAAGCTGATATATGGTGATGTACTAATTTACATTTAATTTTAAACTAGATTATTTGAAAATCAGTTCCAAAAATCTTGAGTAAAGAATTATTTTACAAACTAAATTAGAGATGATATTATTATTTGGATATTAGGAGGTGTTACAATATTGTGTATAACTATTAGATTTGCATCCAAAATTATAGAAATGGGACATTTCTCTTTGTGGAACTAGGATTCAAATATATCTAGAATAAATAATGAATATATTATAATTTACGCATAATGTGTGTCCTTAAAATTTACTTTATTATGGAAGTAAGAATTATAGATAATATCTCTATTGATTATGTGGGCATGTGTGTATTTTAGATAAAATGGTGTACATAATATTATATAAAGCCGAAAGGGTTTTTTTGTTTGAATATTTGCTTTTCCCTTTCAATAATTAGTATGGCTTAGGAAGCAAATATTCGGCCGGGAATTAATTAATGTAATAAAGTTACTTAATTCCCAGTCTAAATAATAAATTCAGTTTCTCTTCTTTTTTTCTAAATACTCAACTGTATGAGTAAATAAACAATTATTTACCAGAAATAAATGCACTTGGGTATAACTATCATCTTTTATTTGCTATATTTAGATACATTTTCCTAGACATTTAATAATGGAGATTCAATTTGTTTGGAGGCTAGACTATCGTATTGTAATATTAACAAAGCCAAAGATACGAAGAAACCATGTATCGAACTAACTTGAGCTCCAATATTAAGATTTTCTCATATGACCTATTTACCAATCACAATTCCTATTATTAAGTAAAAATTAGGTTAGGTTTTTTTTCAGCAGTGCACCTATTTATAATACTAGCTCTTATTCAGCATTAAATAGGGAATAAAATTGAATTAGCAGTCTAATGCAGTCTGATGGAATGACACTTGTCGTTACAATTATAGATTTGGTAGAAAAATTACTCAATAGCTAAAATAAGGTGGTGTGCTATAAACTACTAGCTACCGCGGTATAAACATCGTCTTCATCAACATGAACAGCTTTCACCGGCTCACTACTGAGCGCGGACTTCATAGAGAACTCTCGATCAAGTTTACCTTCATCATATGGTATTTTATACCATTATGTGAAATTCTCACGATGGTTTTTCCTTATACTTTTATTATCACAAAACGATTAGTACTAATATACCAAGAATGCTCTCCACTACTAAAGATAATAGGGTTGGCTGGGTTCGAATCCCAGGCTAAAGACACCTTAAAGGGACCTTGTCGAGGATACTTTCGAGTAACAGCTAAATTTCATCTACCTACTAAAATACCCTGAACGAGACAATGGAATACACGCTGCCTCCGGAGGACAGATGGCGAGGCAGGTAGGTACCTTTTTTTTTATGGTGTACCGATCTTTCCCAAACAGCATTTTAGGTAACATTATCTGTTAAAACCGACGCCAGCTGAATTTGTGAATCACCGAGTTTTTGAATAGATAAAAATACTAGTTTTGCTGTACTTTGTAATTCCTTTGCTTGATATTATATGGTACATGGTTGATTGGTGACGTACCAGCAGCGAGATTCCGGCACAAAGCAAACACGTCATGTCTTTATACAGCTGGACTCTCCGAACTAATAAATTGGCCAATTTATTGACAATCAATCAAACAAATATATATATATATACAAAAATACCATGGTTTTGGGGCGAGCCCAGAGCTCATTGAAAAGAACCTAGGTTTCCGTACCTAGGCAAATTGAAACCGCTTCGCAGCGAAATAGGAGAGTCCAAGTGCTGTGCCCCGATAACAATGCTAAAAGACTGAGATTTCAGTGTAGGGCTCCCCCCGTGCTTGAGGAATGCCGGTTGGTCTCAAACCGATGGCCTAAATAAGGCAAATACACGTATCAACTGATTTTCCACACTAACAGGACGTTCTAAATTAGCAAATCTCTCCACTCATTATATCTATTTTGAGGAGTTGAAATTTTACATTAATTTTTTATAATTCAATCCGTGTAAACCTGTTAGCTGGTCGAGAAGTCTACGTGTTCACCCAACGTACTGTACCAATTAATTACTTGTAAATAACTCATGACTTAAATACCTAGGTGTTTCTATAATTCAGCTGAGTTCATTTCTTATTTTATCTCTTCATAATGCCTAATCTTAACCACTAGTATAGACGATCACAGCGTACCATCACAGAAATTTGATGCCGAGTGACCAGGGATCTATGTACGTATTCGAAATAACGATATGACTAGATTTACATTAACATAAAAATAACACAACGTAGAAATTGTGATTGGGTATTTGAGAGAGAAAAATTTATAAACTTACATTGCTATTTATAAATTATAAGTTTTAAGGACACACTGCATGTTGTTTTATATTTATATGTTGTACATTTACATTTATTTATGTATAGGGGGAGCAGGAGAGCAGAAATAAGCTGTATGTCTTATAAATGTAAAATTTACAGGTTTTCAGAAGATACTACAGAGATCGAGCTATTATTCCTTGCTTATTTCTCAGACTTAATTTTTTTCAAACTCTGAGAATACATATAATCGAAGCAGACCCAAACATGTGATTGCAATTAGTAACAGTAATATATTAGTATTAAAAATACGGCTTCGCGACTTATGAAAGTTATTCAAATAAAATTTAAGTTGGCACTTGGGTAGGTAAAAGAAATAGGGTCAAATTGAAAAAAAAAAGATGTCTTCAGGTAGAAAAGGACGTAGAACAAAGCAAGTAGGTGCGGGGCAAAGCGATGTTAGTACCGTAGAATCGAGCGAGCAAACAACGACCTTAGGGAATGCTACATTAGAGTTGATTTTGAAAAAAATCACCGAATTCGAAGCAAAATTACAACAGTTAAATTCAAATACCGGTTCAAATGAAATCGCGAGCATTTCTTCACACGAGTCGAACGGGATTAATGAAAATGAAAAATCTGATAGGCAGGGGTCGAATCTTGAAACCGCGAGCACAAGTACATTATCTGAGACCCGGAATTTATATGTTGTACAGCCGTCAGTAACTAAACCAAATTTCGACGGAAAACCATTCACTAACCCCATCGTTTTTCTTAAACGATTAAAGAAATATATAAGGGCGGTAAATGGATTAGATCGCGAAATAGATATAGCGTTAGGTTGCATCTCGGGGCATGCTCGGAAGGTTATGGACTTGTATTCGAAGGGCTGGACTACGTTCGCTGACTTCGAGATTGATTTTAGACGAAATTATTGGACCGAACAAATTCAGGAATCTATAAGATATAAATTGATTAATGCGGTATATTCAAGCGATTCGGGAATGTCGATGTCCGAACATTTTGCTGAGCAAGCAGAATCAATGCAGTCATTAACTATTGCGTTTAGTGAGAGAGATTTGGTCAATTCTATTATGCGACATTATGCTATAGATATACAGCGATTATGGTTTACTAGAACAGAAGAAGTTAACATCATGAACGGAGCGAAATTTCTTCGAAACATAGAGCAAAATATTGTTGAAAAACCTAGGCAAATTACGAGAGGTACTGTTAGTAATAATTACAGAGGTAGACGATACAATGAGTCATCATCGAGACGACCTATTGTAGCAACAATGTCAACAAGAAGTTGGAGAGCTAGGGGAAATTCGACGAGGGGACGCGGCTATCGTGGTCGATTAGGTTCTAGGGTTAACTTTAACAGGCCTACGGTATCCGAATCTAAACAAATTAGGCCGGCTATCACGTTCGTGAAAGAGGGCGAGAATCTTACTGTGTCTAAGAATGTGGGGGAGGGTTCATCAAAAAACTAGAATGCCCAACACAAACGAGGTCAAGTCAGTTAGTCTTGTGTGGCACGGGCGTCAGAAAGACCTCAGATCACGAAAGGACAGGTGTAGTCTATAGGATCTTAATTAATAGTGGATGGAAGCCAGGACAGAGTTTGGGGACCGGAGATAAGGGACTTAAACGGTTATTAAGAGGCGGCGTTGATTATAACGAGTATAGTAGTCAATTTGAAATTAGGAGTATAGGAATCTTATTGGAAAACCAGTTTGAAAATGTAACAGAGTGTAATGAGTTAGGCGTGACTTGTGAAACTTGTATGAGGAGAGGTTTGAATGTGTACACAATGTATCATGAATTAGATGAACAAACCGATGTGAGTGTTGATTATTCTTTACCTAGGTTACCTGAAGTATGTGTTAGACTGTATGGAAGGAGTATGAGTGCACTCATAGATACGGGAAGTCAGATTAGTGGAATAACTAGGGAATTGTACGACTCTATTCTAAGAGAACATGGGACATTGCCAGAGATCGCTATTCCAGCAATTCAAATACAAGGCGCGTTTGGATCGCGAAGTGAAAGCACAAATCGGTTAGTACTAATAGAGTTTCAGTTAGGTAGTACTTTAGTTGAAGCACCTGTACTAGTTATGCGACGTCTTCCTAGGTCATTGATACTAGGATACGATTGGTTAGAGCGGGTAAAAGGAATAGTGAACTGTAATGGTGAACACACTTTGACTATTGAACATATGGGCGTTAGGTCTTGTGTTAGGCTGAATTCGGACTGCAAAATCGAAAGGTTAGGGGGAGAGACGAACGCAGCCACGATTAATTTAATATTAAATCAAAACTCTAGGCCAGTGGAACAAAGTGTATCAGACATGAATTTAGATAATGAGAAATTTAAGGGATTAAAATTAGATGACGCGAACTTAAGTAATGAACAAAAGGAATTATTACTACCTGTGTTAAACAAACACTGTAAGGTATTTACGGTAGGTTTAGGTTTGACAAACAAGTACGAACACGTTATTGAGCTATTAGACGAAACACCTTTTGTAAAACACAGTTATCCGGTACCTTTGGCGTATAGAGAACAGGTAAAAACCGAATTAGAAGAGTTAGAAAAACTAGGCGTGATCAGACAGGAAGCGACTCCTTACTGTAGTCCTCTCACTTTCACTAAGAAGCGAGATGGGTCAATAAGACTCTTATTGGACGCACGAGAGTTGAATAAGAAAATGGTAGGTGACGCGGGCGCGCCTCCACTCACATCTGAGATTTTACAATCCTTTCATGGAGTAAATTATATCAGTTTAATTGATTTGAATAATGCCTATTTTCAAATACCTTTGCATAAAGATTCTAGGAAGTATACTGGGTTCTCGTTCATGGGGAAGACGTATACTTATAATGTTTTACCTCAAGGTTTAAAGACTTCTGTAGCAGGGTTTTCGAGAGCAATGGATTATATCCTAGTAGGAGTACGAGAGTTTTGCGTAAACTATTTAGACGACATAGTCATATTCACTACCGGGGACATGAAGTTACACTTAGAACATTTAGATCGAGTGTTAGATAAATTAGAAACCGCAGGTTTAACTGGAAGGTTAGAGAAGTGTCGGTTCTTATGTGTAGAGGTAAAGTTGTTAGGACACATAGTAAATACTAACGGGGTACGTATGGATCCTGAACGGGTTAAAGCCATATTAGACTTCCCTATACCTCGGACTATAAAACAATTACGAGGATTTCTGGGATTAATAAATTATTTCAGAAGATTTATCTCAAAATACAGCGAAGAGGTTAAACCACTGTGCGACCTATTAAAACAAAATACGAAATGGTCATGGACAGAGGAAATTAATGATTGTTTTGAAAGGGTCAAGAAATTGTTTATAGATACGATACTTCTTGTACACCCAAATCCTAAGGGAACTTATTATTTACAAACCGATAGCAGTAATTTGGGGGTTTCGGGTTATGTCTATCAATTGAATGAAGCAGGTGAAGAACAAATATTAGGGTTCTGTAGTAAAGCATTGACAGAGACAGAACGCAAATGGACAGTTACTGAACAAGAACTATGGGCCATCATTTTCAGTTTGTCAAAGTTTGAAACATATTTGAGAGGAGCGAATTTAGTCATTAGGACTGATCATAAAAGTCTGATTTTCTTGCAGACGTGCAAACTATTGAGTGCTAGGATGATACGTTGGGTACATTATATAGGGCGATTTAATTACACAGTCGAACATGTGAAAGGTAAACTAAACATTGTAGCAGACGTATTGTCTCGACACTTAAAGGGGACCACTGATGTATTAACTAACAAGGTCACGGGGCCTGAAATGAATCTATTTAAAACATCATTAGGACGATTAGTGCGGGAGCGATGGAGAGAGATAGGTAGTTATCAAAGTCGCGACAAGACTGCTAGTGAGATAATTAGACGCGTGCAAACAGCAAACACTTCTGAATCAAAGTACTACGTGCTTAAAGAAGGGATTCTTTATAGAACAGACATAAAAGGGGATATCTTAAGATTATATGTTCCCGAGAACATACTAAGGGATTTGATAGTTAGCATACATGAAGAAGTAGGTCATTTCGGGCGATACAAGGTTTATGCTCTGATGAAACGTCAATATTATTTCCCAAATATGTCTCGTATAATAGGTCGTGTTGTAAGAGCTTGCGAGGCATGTCAAAAGTCAAAGCATGCTTTGGAAACGCACACGGGGCCAATAAAAACTGTAATAGCGAAGGAAATAGGAGAGAGAGTTTTTTGCGATATTTTTGGACCTTTACCGGCAGGACGATTTGGTTTTAAATACATATTCGTAATGCAAGATGCTTATAGTAAGTTAATCAGACTATACCCACTACGCCAGGCTAGTGGGAAGGCTACTTTAACTTGTGTAAAAAAGTTTCATAAGCAGGTCACAATTAAGACATTATGTTCAGACAGAGGCGCGAACTTTACTTCAAAAGTTTTCGAGTTAGGTATTCGCCAACTAGGTATCGAGTTAACGCACACATCTGTTAGAAATCCACGGCCAAATTCAACAGAGAGAGTTAATAAAGAGTTAGGTAGATTATTCAGGACGTATTGCGACGAATCACATCGTTCATGGGTAGATCTATTATCGGATATAGAAGATTGTTACAATCAGGTAATACATACTACAACGGGATATTCGCCAAACGAGATTATATATGGAAAACGTACTCTGCTATCGACTGATTTCAACACTGACTCATCGGTGAGGGCAGACTTACAGGGTGAACCGTTAGAACAGATTCGACAGCAGGCACGGCAAAACATAGATAAGGCGGCCGAAAGTAGGCAATTACATTATAACAAAAATCATAAGTTAATACAATTCGAAATCGGAGATTTAGTGAAACTTAAGACTTTTACGAAGTCAGATGCGGATAAAAAGTTGACAAAAAAATTCATGCGCTTATATGAAGGACCGTACATAATAGGGGCAGTTCCATATAATAATGTATATACATTAATAGACGTTCATACTGGTAAAGTTAAGGGTAACTACAATGCCATTCATTTGTTTAGGTACTATGTAGATAACTAGAAAGATAGGTAAAACTAGAGTATTGAAAGGAACAGAAGACAGGTAGTTTGGGGTACGCTAAACAAAGAGATACCTGAGTTAAGTAGTTATGGTCATGCCCGAGGGTATAATAGATAGGCGTGGGAGGTTTAAGACTAGCGCTCGAATACAGATAAGAAAAAAAAAAAATAGATTTTGAAACGACTAGTACAGCTGCAATGAAAATAGGGGATTACTGCGTGTATTAAAAATCTATTTTGGGGGAGCGTGAGATGGCCTTGCCATCCGTCATACGGTTTTATGACTGTCGGAAATTTGAAGCCTTGCTCTTAAAAACAAAAATCTCGCACGAAAAGAAATAAATTAGTTAAGTTTCTGAGTAATTGTAGGAAAGGAAGTAAAAAAAATAAAAGGGCAAAATAAATTGCTCTAAAGCTAAATTGCGTTAGGGTCGGTCATAAATTAGATAAAAGTCGTAAATTTTAACTTAGAAATCTCTACAAGTGTACAAAATTGTAATCACGTGTTATGCGAGTGGTCTAGACAAGGCAAGAGCGTGAGAAAGCAAAAGGTACGGCCCATTAAGGGATGTTCGAAATACATTTTATTTTCAGCCAATTAGCCATCAGCCAGGGTAATTCTGTGCGCAAGAGTGAACCAATCAGAAACCGAAATTTCGCTGGTTTTTTTTTCATTTCAGATCATGGGCGTGAACAAAAGATATCCGTGTGGACGTTTTAAGTCTACACTGGGGGACCGAGAGGGACATTCGATTGAGGTCTGGCTCAACGTGCAGTAGAGCCTAACAGTGAATATTAATTAAGTGTAGAAATATATTGCAATTGTATAGTTAATAATAGAAAAATTATAAATAGAATAAAATAGTGTGTATCCGGGCCAGCAGAAGCTGATATATGGTGATGTACTAATTTACATTTAATTTTAAACTAGATTATTTGAAAATCAGTTCCAAAAATCTTGAGTAAAGAATTATTTTACAAACTAAATTAGAGATGATATTATTATTTGGATATTAGGAGGTGTTACAATATTGTGTATAACTATTAGATTTGCATCCAAAATTATAGAAATGGGACATTTCTCTTTGTGGAACTAGGATTCAAATATATCTAGAATAAATAATGAATATATTATAATTTACGCATAATGTGTGTCCTTAAAATTTACTTTATTATGGAAGTAAGAATTATAGATAATATCTCTATTGATTATGTGGGCATGTGTGTATTTTAGATAAAATGGTGTACATAATATTATATAAAGCCGAAAGGGTTTTTTTGTTTGAATATTTGCTTTTCCCTTTCAATAATTAGTATGGCTTAGGAAGCAAATATTCGGCCGGGAATTAATTAATGTAATAAAGTTACTTAATTCCCAGTCTAAATAATAAATTCAGTTTCTCTTCTTTTTTTCTAAATACTCAACTGTATGAGTAAATAAACAATTATTTACCAGAAATAAATGCACTTGGGTATAACTATCATCTTTTATTTGCTATATTTAGATACATTTTCCTAGACATTTAATAATGGAGATTCAATTTGTTTGGAGGCTAGACTATCGTATTGTAATATTAACAAAGCCAAAGATACGAAGAAACCATGTATCGAACTAACTTGAGCTCCAATATTAAGATTTTCTCATATGACCTATTTACCAATCACAATTCCTATTATTAAGTAAAAATTAGGTTAGGTTTTTTTTCAGCAGTGCACCTATTTATAATACTAGCTCTTATTCAGCATTAAATAGGGAATAAAATTGAATTAGCAGTCTAATGCAGTCTGATGGAATGACACTTGTCGTTACAATTATAGATTTGGTAGAAAAATTACTCAATAGCTAAAATAAGGTGGTGTGCTATAAACTACTAGCTACCGCGGTATAAACATCGTCTTCATCAACATGAACAGCTTTCACCGGCTCACTACTGAGCGCGGACTTCATAGAGAACTCTCGATCAAGTTTACCTTCATCATATGGTATTTTATACCATTATGTGAAATTCTCACGATGGTTTTTCCTTATACTTTTATTATCACAAAACGATTAGTACTAATATACCAAGAATGCTCTCCACTACTAAAGATAATAGGGTTGGCTGGGTTCGAATCCCAGGCTAAAGACACCTTAAAGGGACCTTGTCGAGGATACTTTCGAGTAACAGCTAAATTTCATCTACCTACTAAAATACCCTGAACGAGACAATGGAATACACGCTGCCTCCGGAGGACAGATGGCGAGGCAGGTAGGTACCTTTTTTTTTATGGTGTACCGATCTTTCCCAAACAGCATTTTAGGTAACATTATCTGTTAAAACCGACGCCAGCTGAATTTGTGAATCACCGAGTTTTTGAATAGATAAAAATACTAGTTTTGCTGTACTTTGTAATTCCTTTGCTTGATATTATATGGTACATGGTTGATTGGTGACGTACCAGCAGCGAGATTCCGGCACAAAGCAAACACGTCATGTCTTTATACAGCTGGACTCTCCGAACTAATAAATTGGCCAATTTATTGACAATCAATCAAACAAATATATATATATATACAAAAATACCATGGTTTTGGGGCGAGCCCAGAGCTCATTGAAAAGAACCTAGGTTTCCGTACCTAGGCAAATTGAAACCGCTTCGCAGCGAAATAGGAGAGTCCAAGTGCTGTGCCCCGATAACAATGCTAAAAGACTGAGATTTCAGTGTAGGGCTCCCCCCGTGCTTGAGGAATGCCGGTTGGTCTCAAACCGATGGCCTAAATAAGGCAAATACACGTATCAACTGATTTTCCACACTAACAGGACGTTCTAAATTAGCAAATCTCTCCACTCATTATATCTATTTTGAGGAGTTGAAATTTTACATTAATTTTTTATAATTCAATCCGTGTAAACCTGTTAGCTGGTCGAGAAGTCTACGTGTTCACCCAACGTACTGTACCAATTAATTACTTGTAAATAACTCATGACTTAAATACCTAGGTGTTTCTATAATTCAGCTGAGTTCATTTCTTATTTTATCTCTTCATAATGCCTAATCTTAACCACTAGTATAGACGATCACAGCGTACCATCACAATACCTAGGTACATTACATGTGTAGCTAAATAAAAGTTATTTTTTACTTTTTAGTGTTTGTGGTTTTTGAAGTCGGTTTTATTTTTCTTTTGAAAATTTTTTATTTCACAATTTTTAGTGGCCCCACTGTACTATAATATGCTATGCCCAGTTAAAACCCTACTGTTTACTAAGCTATTGCACTGATCGCGAGAAATTTGCTCCTATCTATTGAGGAGTTCTGTTCTCCATCTCCGAAGATATTCATCAAATCTTCACCAAATTTATATGAGACCACCTGCACAGTATACCCTTTCAAACAAAAAAAAAATTCCAAATCGGTCCAGGGGTCTTTGAGTAATCGGGGAACATACATAAAAACAAAAAAAAAAAAAAAAAGATTCCGACGAATTGAGAACCTCCTCCTTTTTTGGAAGTCGGTTAATAAAGGCGAAAGTTTGTGTGTATGTGTGTATGTATGTTTGTTACTCCTTCACGCAAAAACCACGGAAACTAATGTGTCAGAATTAGTCGATACTACAGCTAATTTCTTAACCTGGACCCTTTCAAGAAAAGATTTTTATATAAATCTGTGAGGATGATACTGCCATTGTCGCAATTGAAAATGCCATAAGCCTATGTTGTCGTATTAGTTTAAAAAATTCAAAAAACCAAATTAAATTTGAATTTCGCGGGCAGGCCCGTCTCATGCCCCTTAACCACAAATTGATTATTGAAATATTTCTGCATAGGCAGTTCTTCTTCAGTTGCATTCTATTGCATTCTGACCTGGCGTGTGCCTAGGTGTAGAAAATTAAGATAAAACAAAAAAAGTCAGTTAAAAATCGACTATAAAATGTTTACGAGTTGTATTCATTACCATACATAAATTAACTATCTAACATTGACATTTTTATTCTTCACACTACCTAATATTATAAAATTTCGAAAAACCTAAATCCACGCGGACGAAGTCGCGGGCGTCAGCTAGTTAATTAATAAATTATTGAAATTTTTATACTTTGAATAAATATTAATGGATCACTCGTATAAAATATATGATAATAGATCTTTATGATGACACATAAAAAAAAAATTCTGTATAGTTACTTGATAAGTGACGTTTGTCTCTTGTACTATTATTAGGTGTTATCGCTATTTTCTGAGAAATAAGTACCTAACATTTTGAAGATCGGATCGAATTAATAACATAATAATCATTATGTTCAGATTATAGATCTATTATTTATAATAAATAACAGCATTCCGAGTTGGTATAATTAATAACAAGAGTGAGGAAATATAATGAGATTTCATTTTTTATATGCCTTATCTACTAAAGGTATAAGTGTAAGAAAAACAAGAAAACCGGTGAAGTGCGAGGCGGGCTTCGATCGTTAGTGGTTCCGTCCATTATTATTTCGGGTGTATGAAATATAGATAAAAGATTAAACCGTGAAAGAACAACCCAAATAATGTTCGTTTGCGTTGGTCAGAGCTTACAAACAATTTTTAACCGACTTCAAAAAAAGGAGGAGGTTCTAAATCGACTGTGTGTCTTTTCAAATTTTTCTTGTATGTTTGTTACGCGATTACTCTGCCAAATATGAACCGATTTTTTTTTGGTAGATCATACTTGCGAGGTGGAGAGAACAGAACTCCTCAATGGATACGAGTAAATTGCTCGTGATCAGTGTAATAGCATGGTAAACAGTAGGTAAGTTTTTACCAGGTATAGCATATTTTAATACAGTGGGGCCACTAAAAATAGTGATATTTAACAAAATAAAAGCCGACTTCAATAACCACAATCACTAAAAAGCATTGCTAAAAAGTAAAAATCATATCATCGCATATCCTACGCTCCGCCTCAGGAAAGTGGGAAAATCGTTTGTGGGAATGAGTGTAATATTTTATAATAAAATTCCACAATCAATTTTAGACTTGCCTTTACACAAGTTTAAAAAATCTATTAAAAGTATGCTCCTGGAAAAAGCTTATTATACAATCGAAGATTATGTAAATGACAAAAAAGCTTGGATTTGATTCGCTCCAGCAATATACGGCGCTGCAATTGCTTGTATACAGTATGGCATATTATTGTAAATTGTACATTTGAAAAGAGCAACCGCCGAGTTTCTTGCTGGTTCTTCTCGGTAGGAACAGCATTCCGAACCAGTGGTAGATTATTTTGACGATTCAAAAGCACTTGTAAAAGTTTAATTGAATAAAAATAATTTGAATTTGAATTTGAATTTGAAAAAATAATTCAATTTCTCTATTTTCCGAGAGGTAAAAACTATTTATTTCTTTTTAACCGACTTCCAAAAAAGGAGGAGGTTCTCAATTCATCGGGATCTTTTTTTTTTTTTATGTATGTTCCCCGATTACTCAAAGACCCCTGGACCGATTTGGAAAATTTTTTTTTTGTTTGAAAGGGTATACTGTGCAAGTGGTCCCATATAAATTTGGTGAAGATCTGATGAATATCTTCGGAGATGGAGAACAGAACTCCTCAATGGATAAGAGCAAATTGCTCGCGATCACTGTAATAGCTTAGTAAACAGTAGGGTTTTAACTGGGCATAGCATATTATAGCACAGTGGGGCCACTAAAAATTGTGAAATAAAAAATTTTCAAAATAAAAATAAAACCGACTTCAAAAACCAAAAACACTAAAAAAGTAGAAAATAATTTTTGTTTAGCTACACATGTAATGTACCTAGGTATGAAGTCGGGCGAGCTTCACTCTTGGATTTCAAATTTTGTTTTAATATGCTCGCTCGACTTCATACCTAGGTACATTACATGTGTAGCTAAACAAAAATTATTTTCTACTTTTTAGTGTTTTTGGTTTTTGAAGTCGGTTTTATTTTTCTTTTGAAAATTTTTGAATACTTAGGTATATACAACTATTAACAAGAAATCCTTTACAGTCAAGGCCATCGACACAAAGATCGGCTGATATTATTTGACCTTCTAAGGTCAACATAGAGATGATTGGAGCTGTATTTTTATCAAAGTTTTTCAACATAGATATCTCAGTTCAGTTGACCGCAGGCTACGACAAAACCGGTTTTGTATATTGGGCAAGCAAAAAAACAACAAAATTGTTTGCATACAATTAGATACACATAGCGATGGCGTGAGTTCCTCGTATGGAATTAACGGCAGTTTCTCCATCATTCGCTGCATACAAACGTTAGTTTCGTTCTCATTAATTAAATATTAATGAAACAAACGCAATCAGGGGGCACGGCAGTGCCCCCGCCAAGACGAGCCAAACGGCGGCCGGGGCACTACGTACCTTTTTCTCGAAGTGTTTCGCCGTATTTTCGACCCGTCATAACTTCGGTCTGGATGACGCTAGAAAGCTGAAATTTTCAGTATAAGGTGTCCTCAGCAAATTTACCAAATATACTAAGTATCAAATATCTAGCTTTTATGGTTACAGATTTATTGATACCTAAAATACGCCGATTTCGTCCCTCACTGATGATCATCAAAACCTCTACTCAAAACCTCTAAGGTACTTCCCGAAGTCCTAGAAGACTGAAATTCGGTATGTAGACTAGAAATTGCATACAAACTACAGGAAAATTAAGAAATTGGAAATTTCCCCCCTCTACTCCTCTTATGAGAAAAGCAAATCTGTAAATTTTGTCGCTAGAATGCTGATATTTTCAGGATAAGATGTCCTTGGCAGATTTATTAAACGCACTGAGTATCAATTGTCTAGCTTTAATAGTTTCAGATTTATTGACAGTCAAAACTTCTAGTCACAAATTCTAGGGTACTTTCTGAAGTCCTAGAAGACTGAAATTTGGCATTAAGCAGGAATTTCAAGAATTATAAACAACAGATAAATTAAGAAATCGGGTCCCCCTTCATCCCCTCGTATATGAGATGCATATCTGTAAAATCTGTTGCTCGAATACTAAAGTTTTCAAAATAAGATGTCCGTGGCAGATTTATCAAACGTACCAAGTATCTGTGTTTCCTGAAGTCCTAAAAGACTGAAGTTTGGTATATCTGCTTCAAAATTGAGTTGCAAGATTCCACCCGAACTAACATATTTACATACGAGTACATTGCAAGTTGAATAAAAGCTTTTAAAAAAAGAGGTAACGATAGAGAGTGGGCCATGAAAATGATGTACCTACAAGAAATAGATCCAAAAAAAATCTAGGGCACCTGCCAAAAAGAAATGAAATCCCACCAAAAACATTCCATGTAAAAAGGTAGCCAAGACTCACAAGTTCATAATGTTTTCACTGTTAAAAAGTTATGAGATCTCTAATAGAGCCAAGCCCCTAGCTGAGCTTAGATTTGTGCTGGCCATGGGACCTATCCGAAGTCCAAAGTAATATAGCTCTTAAATGTTCTTGAGTGTATCAAATTTATAACAATAAATAACAAATCACTCTACTTACAAGCTCTGATTCTACAAACCCTATATCTTGGTAAAAAAAGTACGGCTTGGCCGTTTACAGTTCGTGGATTTTTTATCTGAAATGACATTTAAGCCCGGAATAGCTTCTGTGACCATCACGAAGTACAATAGAAATTAGTAATTGTCGAACAAACTATTCCTTATAGCCTTAAAATATGTGATGTCATGTAATAGTTTTACGAACATTAAACGGCCAAGCCGACCTTTTTTTACCAAGATGTAGGGTTTGTAGAATCAGAGCTTGTAAGTAGAGTGATTTGTTATTTATTGTTATAAATGTGATATAGTCAAGAACATTTAAGAGCTATATTACTTTGGACTTGGGATAGGTCCCATGGCCAGCACAAATCTAAGCTCAGTTAGGGGCTTGGCTCTACTAGAGATCTCATAAATTTTTAACAGTGAAAACATTATGAACTTGTGAGTCTTGGCTACCTTTTTACATGAAATGTTTTTGGTGGTATAATTTTGTGGGCATGTTCTAGATCTGTGAATCTGTGGATTGCCAGAGACAGACAGAGAAAAAAAAACACGTGATTTTTATTCGCTGTGCGGGCTAGCTGCTATTTACGGGGCCGTTTATAATGGGTCTAAACGCTAAGATAATCTTATTAAGTCATCAATCAAACATAGATTTTTTTATTAATTAGAGTCTAAGAGTCTTTATTTCCAAAAAAACATCTAACATTAAAGAATCACAAAGCGTAAACGTTAACGGAGTCAACAATCAGCTCTGGTGATGTCCAGGTCCGGAACCAGGAGTCCTGCTGCTGGTAGAACCTGTACACTGCCTTGCTGGCTCCATTGCTCCACGGCTTGTCAGGGTTGTCTGCGAAGTCGTTGATGCCACCTGCGCGCACGCCGAGTGAGATGTAGAACTGAGGGAGAAGAAAGAAAAGAAAAATGAAAAAAATATAATGGAGCCAAGTATTTCTTGACATAAAATCCAAATAGTTTTTTTTGGCTCAATCTGTGACTCTAATCCTGCGCCCTATGATCATCAGCCGAGTAAATCAGTGTTTTTTAAATTCCTATACAAGTTAGCCCTTGATTACAATACCACCTGGTGATAAGTGAAAATGCAGTCTAAGATGGTAGCGGGCTAACCCGGAAGAGGTATGGCATATTCATTAAAGCGACTTGGGTAAGTTTGTAAGTTTGTAGATAATCTCTGGAACTGTTGAACCTATTTTGAAAATTCTATCACCAGTAGAAAGCTACATTACTCCTGAGTGATATATGCTATATTTTATTTTCAATTGAATTAGAGATGTCAACAAAAATTATAATAAGCTACCCCTGCGAAGCCGGGACGCCAGGTCCTCAACTTTACTGTTAAGCTCACCATTTGATCAAGTGGCGCCATAATGGATCCCTTCAGCCACATGGAAGCGTGTGGTACGGCGTGCTGTTTGGCTGTATAGTAGAAGCCTTCTCCAGGGTTTACGTCCCCATAGTGGACGCCGTCTACGAACAGCTGGATACCATCTGGAAACAAAGCAGTTATACAGTTTATTGAGTTTATTAACCAAGCGAAGCGAAATCTCCGAGTCTCCTTAAGTGAATTTGCCATGTTTCTTGCATTCTAACTTCTGAATGAACACACTTTCCTTGTGTTTCTATATAATATGTTTGTTTGTGTAGGTGTATGTGTGTGTGAGTGTACTCCATGCCCCTAAAATACGTGGCGCAAAGAAATAAAATAGCTGGTTTCGGGTAGGTATTGCAGTAATTTTGTTTTCATGTGGTTGTGAAATCATAATTGACTGAATTGCCCAGAATATGGTACTTGCCTATGTCAAAAATAAATTATTTCTCAGTGATTATTAAATAGAGGGTCTCCCAAAATATGTAAAATACACGTCCTTTGTTAATTTTAAGTGTAATAACCATTTTAAATTATCAATAATTGAACTAAAAAAGCGTTTCAAATCATTCTGACCTCACATGCCAGTATTTCATAGAAGCTCGCATACTAAATTTAAGCGCGTGTTTTTTTACGTTGGTAAAAATATACTGATTAACTCCCCACCCAAAAAAGGGTTGTTATAAGTTTGACGTGTGTATCTGTGTATCTATGTGTGGCATCGTAGCTCCTAAACTAATGAACCAATTTTAATTTAGTTTTTTTTGTTTGAAAGGTGGCTTAATCGAGAGTGCTCTTAGCTATAATCAACGAAAATCGGTTCAGCCGTTTGAAAGTTATCAGTTCTTTTCTAGTTACTGTAATCTTCACTTGTCGGGGTTGTTATAAATTTTTAATTTACACTTGTTTGACTAGTTGCCAAACTATTGAGTAATTCCAATTGCCCGAGTAAGCGAACTTTAAGACTGGTCAAATACTTACTTGGTTTCCAAATCATACTGTAGTTATGGAAATCCTTGTTCCAGTTATCGATGCCGAGGTGTTCTTTCAGGAGGAAGGTTCTGTAAGGCTCGGCATCCGTGAGGACTGGTCCACCATACAGCCTCTTGCTGAAGGGCGGATTTCCCCTTACAAAAGCTACTCGCATGAGGCCAGACTCATAACGTTGTTTGCCGTAGACGCTGTCGCGAGGTTCGAGGTTGATTTCTGGAATTGAATAGAATGTAAGATATTTGCTTTGCAATTCTCATTGTGCTAAGGGTCGTAATAATGGTTCGAGATCGTGATTCTTTTTTTTAATTTATAGATTGTGGCAAGTGATGATGTACTTAGCTTAAGATGGAGGAGGACGCTTGCCTAAAATATGCCTGTTCACTCTTGACTTGAAGGTACCCATATTAAAATTGGGGGAAAACAGAAGCTGGAAGAGCGTTCCAGAGTGAATAGGCATCTTCTAGGCAAGCACATTCTATCTAAGGTTGCGTTATGTCACTTGGCAGCATGTCTGATTGCAGCCAAGCGCTAATTAATTATTTTACCTGGTATAAGCCAGTTCCCAGCCGGTAATTTAGCTCTCACGTCGATCCTGCCGTACTTGAAGTTGAACCGATTGCGCGTTGTGATTTTGCCACTGGTGACTGGCGGCAGGATGTTGGCGCCAGATGACTGCAAGTAGCACTCCTGTGTGCCAACCTGGCCTGTGCACCTGGAATACCATGAGGGAAACGATTAATCAAGGTCTTCATCTCAATTGTTCACTCTTGGCAGAGTGGTCATAGCTATGAATTCTTCTTCACTGCTCGTGCGATCTCCCTCAAGCGATTTCTGTTGGTGGCATTACGTGCAAGTAATAATTAAAGTGAGTATCTACTCTTTGAAAGTTGTGTGGTCCAGTTGTCGGAAGTTCTAGGCAAGCGCGCTTCATCTTAGGCTGCATCCTCATTTCTCAGCTAAATTTGTCATTTGACTAAATAAAAACCGGTCAAGTGCGAGTCGGACTCGCATGCGAAGGGTTCCGTACCATAGTACAAGATATACCTAACACCTTTATATAGAGCTCTGCAACTTACAGTCTACGCCATCTATATGTGATTTAGTGAAGTAGTTTTTTTGTGAACACATTTAATTTTTTTTTGTGATATAACAAATACACGGTTTTCGGATTTTTCCCTTTACTTGGGCTATCTATACTACTAATAAATAAAATTGGAGTGTCTGTCTGTAATTTCGAAATAACTACCTCATATTAAGCTCATATGGTTATTTGAACGATACCAACACGGAATCACACGTTTTTAAAATTTTTGTCTGTCTGTCTGTCTGTCTGTCTGTCTGTTTGAAAAGGCTAATCTTCGGAACGGCTGGACCGATTTTGACGGGGTTTTCACAGACAAGTAGAGGATTGATCAGGGAGTAACATAGGCTACTTTTTTAACCGACTTTCAAAAAGGGAGTTGTGTTTTTCTTCCTATGTACACCGAAATCTCCGAGATTTCTGAACCGATTTGCGTAATTTTTTTTTTAATCGATAGAGGAACTTTGTGACAACTTTTCCACGGGATTTCAGACCCTAAATCCACGCGGGCGAAGCTGCGGGCATCAGCTAGTAAGACATATGTACCTGCCACATTTCATGATTCTAGATCAACGGGAAGTACCCTATAGGTTTTCTTGACAGACACGACAGACGGACTGACGGACAGACAGACAGACATACAGAGAGACAGTTTTTCCTTTTGAGGTACGGAACCCTAAAAAAAAGTTGCCGGAAAATGAGGCATTGGTCGCAGGTCCTGGCTACGCAACATCCGGGAGTGGACGGGAATCGCGAGTGACGCCGAATCATTTCGCCTCGCGAATAGGATTGCGATACATATTATTAATTATTTCTTTTTAACACAATATTATTATTGTATTTAACACCCAAGAACTCACAATAATTGAGGAAAATACCAAATATAGTAATTATATAAGGAACCTGTTTATGAATAATATTATAATAATAAGTATGTTTTTTTTTATTTTTTTGCTATTTTATAGTCTTTTTTTCTCAAAGTCACAGGTGTCTCATGTTTTTGAGGTCATTATCCAAATCGTAGAGTTCTGACGCTGACTTTAAACGTCTTTTAATAAATTGAAAACAAGTTTCTTTATAATATAAAACAAGATGATTCCCGCGACTTCGGCCGCGTGGATTGGTAATACAGTGGCTGAGACATTAATGCGTTCTGGTTTTTAGGGTTCCGTACCTCAAAAGAAAAAACCGGTCAAGTGTGAGTCAGTCATGAACATATTTTAATTTTTTTTTGTAATGCAACCGCAAATTTAAGAGATTCGGATTTTTTCCTTTACTTGTGCTATAAGACCTACCTACAAGCCAAATTTCATGATTCTAGATCAACGGGAAGTAGGTACGGCTTTTCTTGACAGACACGACAGACAGACCTGAAGTGATCCTATAAGAGTTTCGTTTTTCCTTTTGAGGTACGGAATATTAATAACGAGCACACATGATGCCACACAAAACATTTACTTACGAACTGGTCAAGTCCCATTCGCCGTCTATATAAGCATCACCAAACCGCGACTCGGTAAGCACGGGCTTGATCTTCAGGTCACCGCTATCCAACGTTACTGTGTCCTTTACGTACGCGTTGAATGGGTAATCCTAGAATACAAACAAAATAAAATAATTTTAATATAGCTTACCCAAGAAATATCTGCCTTATTTGAAATAGCAATGACTATCCTTTATGACTTGCCAGTAAATAGCTACCTACCCAACTACTGTTTACCCTGGCTTTGAACACTGTGCACGCCACTGTATATTATCCCCGTGTGCTATAAATTAAGCTAACGAAGTCGCGTGAAAAAACTAGTAAATAATAAAACGTACCGGCCCTCGAGGAAGCATAACCTCAGCGTCCCATTGGTTCAACTTATCCAAATTTGGTTTGTTGAAGTCCTCAGTGAAGATGAGAGCACCTTGGCATACGGATCTGAGACCTTGGACCTCTGTCTGTGACTTCTGGCAGACTGGTGGGGGATTGTAGGGGGTAGGGTCCGGACCGGGAGCAGGTGTTGGTCCAGGTTCTGGAAGATTGGCTGGGTCTACTGGTGTTCCATCTTCGTTGACAAATTCTGCAAAATAATCGTGCTATTGTAAGACCTCCCAGAATTAAACAAAATCTGTATTGCTCAGGATATTTGTGACATATTGATGCCAGCGAATAAGTTTTTTTTTTAAATTCTGTGGGAATTTTTGTGAAAAAACTAACTCCACTATCTCCGTCTCCGGAATACGCTAGATCTGTAGTTGTACCTATTGCATCAAAATCAGTTAAGCGGTTGGACTGTGAAAAGTACCTAGCGAAATTCTGAATCTCAATTTTATAACTTTAACTTATTGCCAACTGCTCAGCCAGTTGACAAACTGCTCAAGTGAGTGCGTTATTTAGTAATCAATTGCTTAACCTACCTGTCTATTACTGGTGGAAGACAGAATCGTCCCAAAACAGCTCCTATCAAACGAAAAAGCTCCAGGGCAAAAAGAAGTAAATTCCTTACCAGTGACAGTCCATTCTCCATTGTCCTGCCTATATCCCAGACCATTCTTGATGACATAGGTCCAGAAGTATATTTTGTCCCCTAGTTTTAATTGTGCGTTTTTGTCTCTGAAGGTCCATACCCCGTTCTTGGGCTTGGTAATATCTCGAGCCCATTGCCCCGCCTCCAGACCTTCCATCTCCTGGTTGAGGTTACCGTGGAAGGCCATGAGTGAGAAGCCATCGTCTGTGAAATGAGAAAAAGATCATAGAGTAGGTATTACAGCAACTTGTAATGTTTATGCTGAAGGGTGTATTACTAGCTTTCATGCAACTTGGTCCGCGTCAAATTACCTTTCTTTCGTACCCGAAGGATGCCAACGGGCAGTGGCGTGCACAGGGTTTAAAGCCAGGGTAAGCATTAAAGTAGGAACTTATTTTCTGGGAGGTCATAATGGAAAATCACACTAATATTATAAAGGCGAATAATATTAGTGTGATAAAGGCGAAAGTTTGTATGTGTGTGTGTGTGTGTGTGTGTGTGTGTGTGTGTGTGTGTGTGTGTATATGTTTGTTACTCCTTCACGCAAAAACTACTGGACGGATTGGGCTGAAATTTAGAATGGAGATAGATTGTACCCTAGATTAGCACAATCCGATCCCGGAAAATCAAAGAGTTCCCACGGGAATTTAAAAAACCTACATCCACGCGAACGAAGTCGCGGGTATCAGCTAGTAATTGATAATTTATTACAACTAGGGTAGGCAGTACTTTTATACCTCTATGAGGTGCACGCCACAGCCAACGGGACTTTATTACTAAGCCTCCGCTGTTCATCCATCCGACGCATCCGTCCGTCTTGATCTTATCAATTGTTTTTGCAGAGGTTTGAATACAAGTGTTATAAGCGGGTGATAATTCCGTCAACTGAGCAATTTCCATTAGATACCTACCTAAACAGGTGCCTAGGTCTTGACCATACTTTTAAAAAACTCCTTGATTTTCTGATTGAAAATGAGAAAGATAGGGCATGTGCCGCATAGAGGCAAAGGCGATCGCAAGCAATGATGTAGGTAGGTACTATAGGTACCTACATAGGTATAGGACAGGTACCTAATTTGAAAAACAAATAATTTACTTCAACCTACGCCCTAAATTATGTCAAAAACTAAATGGTATTTAAAAAAAATAAGAACGTTGCTGAGTAACTTATCCAGAGAGTCCATATAGAGAGATTATTACTAGCTAATTATATTTCGGCCATTAGCCTTTGTTAAGACAGGTTAACGACATTTGCTTTTAATCCACTCCAAAGTACATCGAACTACTGCTGCTATCTGACCATTTATTAATACTATGTATAGTAATAATCATAATAAATCAAACTGGTTTAATATTCCACAAAGAATAATTTAAGTATAAACTTGTATAGTTAAGTGGCATCTCTTTCATATTGATTGGTATTTTGCCCCGGCCTCGTGTTATTGATTCCTTTATTATTTATCATTAGTAATGACGTTTAAGTTTAGTTTGACTATTAAGTTATTTATTGAATATTAAGGTATATTAAGCTATATCATCGGTGTATATCGACGAGGCGGCTCAAGCCATCATTGCTTACTTGTAGATCCATAGCATTTAAAAAAAAATCTTCTCAAAAGGTCATTAGTAAGTCGACGATGCGTTGTTTGTTGATGATGATGATGATGATTATATTTTAAGACCTCAAGCTTTGGAGTTTCGTAATTAATCGCTAACACGGGAGCTCAAGTGAGATGATCCTGATTGCTTCGTGGCATATTCTACAGTATAGGAGTATCAATATCTGATACTGCAGTTAACTGATAGCTAGCAAGTTACCAATTAATTTCCAGTATTACTTTAATGACACAATCTTAGCCACGGTTCAGACTTCAGACAGTCCAATGTTCTGATACAAAACGTGGTAAAAACCGGTACATTTGATTAAAATACTGAAAATACCCAACTATATAAATAAATTCATGTCTGTAAAAATAATGTAATTCATGTTTGTGAGTAGTTTTCGCAAAAAAAAATTTAGTGAAGGTTTCTGTTAGAAAAACTTACGTCCTACCTACATGTAGTCTACGTCGTCGGTTCAATCATTTTGGTGTAAAGGGGTAAAAAACAAAACTTTCACATTAAATATAGAGATAAAAATATTAGTGGATCGGTTCTGGGTTACGGTGCTGGGTACAGCATAGAGTAAAGTAATCTATAACAGCGTACAGTATAACATCCCATAAAGCCAAAACAAATAATTAAACTTTTCCTACAAAGACAATAACAATACAAAGTAGTTTAACCTTGAACTGTGTGATAAAAATACCTTAATAATACAAGAACATACCTTTGACTGTGACTCGCAATCCTTTGGGATAGATCGCTTCAAGCTTGGCCGGTGGGACCGTGTATGCAGCACTAGCCTGTATCAGGCATAGACTGCATACTGTAGCGAATATAAAAAGTATTTTTTCCAACATAACGTCCGTCTTCCATGAACGCTTGTCACAGACTGAACTTAGGTTATATAAATATCAGATGAAGACTCCAAGCTCCAAGTTAGAGGTCTCGAGACGTGTTTATCAACTCAGGCGCATCTGGGAAAATGTAGATTTAAGTAAATTATAGACTTGGCAGTTACAAAATTGTTTTTTTTTAATACTAAAAAACCGACCAAGTGCGAGTCGGCCTCGCGCACCGCGGGTTCCGTACTCTGGTATTTTTTTTCGACATTTTGCACGATAAATCAAAAACTATTTGTATTTGTATTTATTTATTTCTTCGTTTCAGACTTATAAAAGCACTTACGAAAGTCACAATACACTGAAAAAATAAGTCTACCAAATATGTAGGATCTAAATAATATCAAAATAACAATAGTAACAATAGTAAACTATTATTTATGCATATAAAAATAAATGAACAACAAACCACTGAACGTGACGTGTTTGTTTGTTCCACATTTATAATATGGGTAGTAATCATTTCGTAATAGGTACCTACGTAATCCAAGAAAAATCAACATACCTACATAGATAATTCATGTAATTATTGGGAATTTCCCTACTTGTTTTCATTATGCTTATGAGTTTTGAGAACTATTAGGTACAAATTAGTAATTAAAATAATTGTTATTGTTTACATTTTAAGAATTTTACCAATTCCTATATTCGTGGTAGGTAGAAATGCGTAATTGGATTTCTCAGAAACAGTCATTTTTGGGTCGATTGTAACTAAGTAAATAAAAAATAACCTAGATAGAACTAATGATGAATGAGCAACCGGAAAGAACAAAAAAACTTTTTAAAACTGGCTGAACTATTCTAAACTGGCTGAAAAATTTAAAAAAAAAAAAAAAAAAAAAAAAAATCACTATACTTTAATGTGTGTTTGTTTGTTTGTCCTTCGCCATAACGGAGCAACGGATTGACCTGATTTTTAAAATAAATATACTTGAAGACCTGGAGAGTGGAGAGTGACATAGCCTATTTTTAGTCCCGGAGTATCAAAGAATTCCCACGGGATCTTTGAAAATCTAAATCACCGGCATCAGCTAGTAACTAATAATTCAAACTTTTGTAAACATTCCTGCCCTGTCTAAAAATAATTAAGTCTATGGAAAAGGCGAGTAGCGATGACCGCTGGAATTACCGGTTGGCAATATTACATAAGAGGTTGATATGGTTGATGGACAAATACCAACAGTTTTCCTCATCATCAGACTACTTTGTGTGGCTCGTAAACGAGCTATAGAAATTGCCGTGAACTTGCTGGCTACTCTAGCCCAGCCAGCAGCAAATAATATCATCATCATGATCATGTGCTTGTCAGAGCAGGTTTAAGGCAGGGCAAAAAAAACGTGTCGTCAACAGTGCGAGTCAATCCATCTTTGAAATTAATCATTTTTACGGAAATTTGGCAATCCACAGCCACATTTTAATTTCTAGAAATTATATTTAAAAAAATCAGTTCTACTGATGCCCGCGACTTCATCCGCGTGGATTTAGGTTTTCAAAAATCTCGAGGGAACTCTTTGATTTTCCGGGATAGAAGGTTGTGTACGGTATGGTTCCCAAGCTTTCTTATCATTTAAAACCCTTTAAAAACTGTAATAGGATTTTTCTATAGGTTTTACAAAAACTTCATCGCCGGCCCACCACTGAGAACGGGTCTCCTCTCAAAATGAGAAAGGTTCTATAGTCCGCTATGCTGGCCAAGTGCGACGATTTCATACACCTTCGAGAGCATTATGGCGAACTCTCAGGCTTCACTCACCGAATAAAAATTTTTTTTTGGAAATCGGTTAAAAGGCATAGATTTTCAAATCAGTTTATTCAGAAAAACTTGAGATAAATCATATTGCATAAACGTCGATGGAGTCAACAATCAGCTCTGGTGAAGTCCAGGTCCGGAACCAGGAGTCCTGCTGCTGGTAGAACCTGTACACTGCCTTGCTGGCTCCATTGCTCCACGGCTTGTCAGGGCTGTCCGCAAAGTCGTTGATCCCACCTGCGCGCACTCCGAGGGAGATGTAGAACTGAGGGCAAAAAACTGGTCAAGTGCGAGACTCGCATACGAAAGGTTCCGTACCATCGTACAAGATATTTTAATATTTTTATGTGCACAGCAAGTTAATTACAACAGCGCCATCTATATGTGATTTGGTAAATTAATTTTTTCGTGAATACAATTTTTTTTTTTGTGATGTAACCACAAATTTTCTGCTTTCGGATTTATTCCTTTACGTATGCTGTAAGACCCACCTTTCTACCAAATTTCATGATTCTAGATCAACGGGAAGTACCCTATAGGTGACGGACACGACGGACGGACAGACGACAGAGAACAAAGTGATCCTGTAAGGGTTCCGTTTTTCCTTTTGAAGTACGAAACCCTAAAAATCGGGCAAATGTCTTCCCACACCAAGGGTTCCGCACCATCGTACAAGTAATCTCAAACCTCCTCACCAGTTGGTCAAACGGTGCAATGTGGGATCCTTTCAACCAGTTAGAAGCGTAGGGTACATCATACTGCTTGGCTGTGTAGTAGAAACCTTCGCCGGGTTTCACAGTCCCGTAGCTAACTGAATCCACGAAGACTTCGATGCTGGCTGAAAAAACAACCATGGTATTTTATAAATCTAAATATACAGGGTGTAAACTAATGATTGTAAGCTTATTTCGACATTATAAAATTATTGATCAATGTTGACCTGAATAAACTTTTATTTTTTACCTATTTGTTTATTACTTCGGAACGGCTGAACCGATTTTGACGGGATTTACACAGACAAGTAGAGGATTGACCAGGGAGTAACATAGGCTACTTTTTTTAACTGACTTTCAAAAAGGAAGTTGTGTTTTGCTACCTATGTACACCGAAATCTCCGAGATTTCTGAACCGATTTGCGTCATTTCTTTTTTAATCGATAGAGGAACTTTGCGACATTGTTTCATAAAAAATTTGGAGTCCAACTCCTCAATCCTGATGCTGCAGAGGATCTGACCAATCCACGCGGGAGAAGCTGCGGGCATCAGCTAGTCGAAAAATAAAGTCAGAAAACTAATGGTATGCGTGGTATGTACCTACCCTTTATCCATACTAATAAAGTCCATACTTACTAATAAAATGCGAAAGTGTGTCTCTGTCTATCTTTCTGCTAACTTTTTACAGCCAAACAGATTGACCGATTTTGATGAAATTTGGTACAGGGTTAATTTACATCCCGGTGCCTGGGATCAAACCCCCGTCCCCCGAATAGAAGGCGAACGTCTGAACCACTAGGCTTACAATCGCAACCGCAATCACTAATAGTTGATTTGTATACGAAAAACTTACTTGGTTTCCAAACCAAAGTGAAGTCATGGAAGTCCTTATTCCAGTTCTCGATGCTGCGATTTTCTTTGAGATGGTAGGATCTGTAAGGCTCGGCATCGGAGAGGACTGGCCCGCTGTATAACTTGTTGCTAAAGAGCGGATTTCCTCGCACAAAGGCTACACGGATGAGGCCCGACTCATAACGTTGTTTGCCGTAGACGGTGTCGCGAGGTTCGAGGTTGATTTCTGGAATTGGAATAAACTTGCTTATTTAGATTTTTTTTAAGTTAAATGACATCATCATCATCACCATCATTGTCAACCGATAGACGTCCACCGCTGGACATACTCGTAGGTCTCTTGTAGGGACATCCACACGCCACGATCTTGCGCCGCCTACATCCAGTGGCTCCCTGAGACTCGTTTGATGTTGCCTGTCCACCTAGTGGGAGGATTTTTGAACTTTTAGTTGAATACCTTTTGCAATCAACAAATGAACAAGTGTAAATCAAAAATATATAACACACTCGACAAGTGAAGGTTATAGTAAATAGAAAAGAGCTGATAACTTTCAAACGGCTGAACCAATTTTCTTGGATTATAGCTAAGAACACTCTCGATCAAGCCACCTTTCAAACAAACAAAAAAACTAAATTAAAATCGGTTTAAAATCAGTTTATCTGTCTGTGGCATCGTAGCTCCTAAACTATTAAACCGATTTTAATTTAGTTTTTTTGTTTGTTGATACACAGATACGCAGATACACAGATACGCAGATACACAGATACACACGTCAAACTTATAACACCCCTCTTTTTGGGTCGGGGGTTAATAAAAAGGGGTTAAGCAAATCTTCACCTGGTATAAGCCAGTTCCCAGCAGGCAGTTTGGCTCTCACGTCTATCCTGCCGTACTTGAAGCTAAACCGATTGCGCGTGGTGATCTTGCCACTGGTGACTGGCGGCAGGATGTTGGCGCCAGACGACTGCAAGTAACACTCTTCTGAGCCCACCTGGCCTGTGCACCTGAAAATACCATTGAAAAGGATGGTGAAATCATCTTCGTGAGCTGATTGAGACGTACAGACAAACAGTAGAAAAATTCAGTACGTCGGTTCCGGAAAACTCGCATCAATCATTAATTACAATCGAAATTGTTGTGATTGGCTGAATTTATGGTATTCTTGTTAGTAGCCAATTAGTGAGCGAGTGCATGTCGGCCATCATCATTGATCAGAGATCATTGTGATCGTCACACCGTAGAGCTATCATTTTACCATAATCGAGTCCCAGGTGTCCATCGGCATTGATTCATTTTTTATTTACGTGTTGGTCATTTTGAAATTTTTATTATTTGTTCTTATAGCGGCAATAGAAATAGACACTGTAAAAATTTCAATTCTCTGCCTATTACGGTTCATGCAATACAGCCCGCTGACAGACAGACGGGCGGACGGACCGCGGAGGCTTTCTAATAGGGTCTCATTGGCCCCTTCGGTTACACAAACTTGAAAATATCTACAGATTTTACCTTCAACATTGACATATGTATTCTATTGTTTGAGCTCGATGATAAATATGGAGAAACCGGTTAGGTAGTTGAACTTACAGTGATATTTTAACTCTCACGTTTTCCTCAAATCTAAGTGCATAGGTATAGAGACAAAATCGATTCCTATAATATTTATAAGAAAATATTATCCGGGTAGTGCTAGAGGTATGGGTAAATGTAGATTTACCCGGGATCACTTAGCATACCCGAGCTTTGCAATAGTCAAAGGCAAAGTCAGAATATAAGTTTGAGTTCGGTATTGTACCTTTATCAAAAACGGTTAAACGGGCAGGACGGACAGACAAACTCGCATACTTATAGGTAATCATCGATGTAGGTAATATTAGTTGAAACTCTAGAGTATGGATAGTATGAACTATTCTAAACTTCAAATACATTGCATTGATAGAAGCTGACAAAGCAGGTGCGACAGGCGAATGGACAGACGGACGGACTGAGTCACGTCATGGTTGTACCAATTTTAGGGTTCCGTATAGGATCACTTGCCTGCCTGTCTGTCTGTCCGTCTGTCGTTTCTATCAAGAAAACCTATATGGTACTTCCCGTTCACCTAGAGTCATGAAATTTGGAAGGTAGGCAGGGTCTTATAGCACGAGTAAAGGGGAAAATCAGTAAATCGTGAATTTGTGATTCAAAACATATACTCACGAGCTGGTCAAGTCCCATTCACCACCTATATAAACATCTCCAAAGCGCGAATCAGTTAGTTCAGGTTTTATCTTTAGGTTACCATCCTCTACTTTTATTGTGTCCTTCACATATGCGTTGAACGGGTAATCCTTTAAACAAGTGTAAATTAAAAATTTTCAACACCCCCGACAAATCATTTTCAAATAAATAATTATGTATATCTAGGCAACGTCCATCTTGACAGCTTGACATTTGTCAATTGACACTTGAATATTATGAACCTAACCGTTATCTAACCTTCTTTTCTACAAGAAAACTAGAAAAGAGCTGATAACTCTTAAACGGCTGAACCAATTTTTTTGGATTATAGCTAAGAACACTCCCGATCAAGCCACGTTTCAAAAAAAAAAAACTAAATTAAAATCGGTTCATTCGTTTAGGCGCTACGGTGCCACAGACAGATACACAGATACACAGACACACAGATACACAGATACACAGACACACAGATACACAGATACACAGATACACAGATACACACGTCAAACTTATAACACCCCTCTTTTTGGGTCGGGGGTTAAAAATACGAAATTTAGAACCACGTGAAAACTTAGCCTAGAGCTTATGACATCGGGTTCCTAGGCAGGAGACTAGACTATAAAAACAAATAGTAAAAAATTTAAAATGATCTACATGAAAATTAAAGAAAAATATATATTGTACGATGGTACGGAACCCTTCGTGTGCGAGTCCGACTCGTACTTGACCGATGTTTTAAGTAAAACTTCTTTTAGTCGTGCCTTAAGACTTCAAGGTTAGGTAATTTTTCGCACCGAAGTAACGTTTTCTCGTACGTTCTTAAAATGGCCACCACGAGTTCTCTTCTACCACGAAAAAGAAGTTTTATTCTATAAACTCTCGTGGGAGGCTTCAGCCGTGGCTAGTTACCACCCTATTGCAGTCAAGGGCTAACTTGTATCTTAATAAAAAAAAAACTTACTGGACCTCGAGGAAACTTGTACTCAGCATCCCACTGGTTCAAATCATTCAATTTTTGTTTGCTAAAGTCCTCACTGAAGATGTGAGCACCTTGGCACACTGAGCTTAGACCAAGGACTTCTGTCTCCGACTTTCGACAGCTTGGAGATTGATAAATATATGAATACGGGTCCGGTTTGGGGTCAGGTTCAGGTTTTGGCAGATTCGCTGGATCCACTGGTCTCCCGTCTTCGCTGATGAACTCTGAAAAAAGGTATTATAGATTTAACTACTACTCGGTCAAGCTAAGTTTGCACCTCGCGTCAATTACGTCATACTACGGTATGCGAACCGTACTGATGCGACAAGGCGACCGCGGGGAGGTGAGCGGGGAGGTGGGAGAGGCGCCGCATTCCAACGAGGTGCAAACTCTGCACAGCATGAGAGATAGCTGTGATAGCCCAGTGGTTAGGACGTCCGCCTCCTAATCGGAGGTTGAAGGTTCGATACCGGGCATGAACCTGTAACTTTTAGGGAGTTATGTGCATTTTAAGTATAGAAAAAGTATCTCTTGCTTTAACGGTGAAGGAAAAGATCGTGAGGAAACTGCATGCCTGAGAGTTCTGATGATTCTTTGAAGATGTTCTCAAAGGTGTGTGAAGTCTACCCATCCGCAATTGGCTAGTGTGGTAGACTATAGCCAAAAACCTTCTCACTCTTAGAAGAGGTCCGTGCTCTGTAGTGAGCCGGCGATGGGTTGACCATTATGATGCCTGAGAGATCTCCATAATATTCTTGTGTTCAAAGTTGTGTGAAGTCTGCCAATCTGCACTCGGCCCACGTGGCAGACTATGGCCTAAAGTCCTAAACCCTTCTCATCCTGTGAGAAGACTAGTGATGTAGAGGACCAACGATGTGTTGATCATGATGGAGATGAAATGGATCAAAATTTCGAGTTTGAAACGGTTCTTACCAGTAATAGTCCATTCTCCCTCCTGCCTATAAGTCAGGTCATTCTTCATAACAACTAACCAGTAGTAAAATGTGTCACCAAGTTTAATTTTAATGCCTTGGCCGTGGAAGGTCCACGGGTCCCCATTCTTTGGCTTATGTAAAGTTTGGAAGATCCGGCCAGGCTCCAGCACTCCTATTTTTTTATTAATGTTGGCATGGAACTGCAGGAGGGAGTACCCGTCATCTACAAAATAAGAGATTTTTAGAGTTCCTTACCCGGAGGGTGCTGACGGGAACCTATTACAAAGCCAGTCCAAAAGTCAAAAGTCATAATGATTTATTCAAAGTAGGTACTATTGTACTCCTTTTCATGGACAGAATTGTTATATTAATTGTATGATATAGTGGTGATAATTAATCACGTGAACAATGTTCGTACGTCCGTCCGTCTATCTATCCGTCTGTCTGTCAACGGGTTGTATCGTGTATGTAAGTTGAAATTTTCACAGTAGCAAGTAGCCGAAATTTTTCCAAAAGTAACCAACTTCAATGGAATGTGAATGAAATTCATTGAGTTTGTTCTCTTACTACCTGTCTATAGGTAGTCCTCAAGGCACTTTGCACATTCCCTGCATTCGCTTTAATAACTCACATTTTGTTTAGTTTTCGTGAGTGTTTTTCAATACGCATTATAAAATGTTAACGTGAATTATACACCCAGACTAAACCAGGAGGAAATAAATATAAATAATTATTTATCTAGCGAATTAAACCGCATTTAACACAAACTATGAAGTAGTTTATCCTTAATGTATAGTACTTATTCATACTAATATTATAATTGCGGAAGTGTGTCTGTCTGTCTGTCTGTCTGTCTGTCTGCTACGTTTTCACGGCCCAATCGCTGAACCGATTTTAATGTTTGGTACAGTCTTGGGATACATCCCGGGGAAGGACATAGGCTACTTTTTATCCCGGAAAATGACAGAGTTCCTACGGGATTTAAAAAAAAAACCGAAATCCAGCCATCCATAAATTAGTGGACCGATTTCAAAATTTCTTTTACCTTTACTTAGAGGGATTCTTCCGAATCCGTATAGGCTATATTTTATCCCGGAAAATAGAAAAAATAAATATCCACCCGTGCGAAGCCGGGGCGGGTCGCTAGTAAATAATATAGAAAAACATACCCTTGACAGATAGTCGAAAGTATCCTGGAGGGTACACCGCTTCAAACTTTGCTGGCGGCACTTTGTATGCACTAGCCTTTATAAAGCATAGAGTCACAAATGTAGCGAATATTATATGTAATTTTCCCAACATAACGCCTATGCAATGTGAACGCTCCACGCAGACTGAGGTCTGACTTCTGAGTTTTGACTTCTGAGGTTATATGATTATTGACTACCTAGGTATATGTTATCATAGTTCAACTCAAAGATACATAATATCATCTCAATAAAGTGCCGTGAGCATCCAAAAAAAATATATGGTATGGCCAATACCCGTCTTGTTTGTTCGACTTGGCCGAGGGCACTACCGGGGCCTCAGATTATGTGATCATATTTTTTCCTGTCATCATTTTCTTGTATATCCGCTATAATATTTCTATCATTTTCAATATTTCTCAAAATACTCATACCTACGAAATAATTCAAACAAAACTATAATATTATAAATGCGAAAGTGTGTCTATCTGTCTGCCTATTACCTTTATACGGCTCAACCGCTGAACTAATCTTCACAAACCGACAGACCTTTTAAGTTTACCCCGTATAGATAGTAGGGGCTTCTTCATAACGTTTGGGCGCATATAGAACCTTCACAGCTTTATATTATGACGAATTTATAATATTACCTGCTGCAGTTTACAACAATGCTACCCTTTACTTATTATTAAAGCGGAACTTACGAAAAAACCCCATGATCTTAACTAAGAGCATGCAGAGAGTTTGCATCCCGGAGATTATCGTAGGCTACAATTTATCCCGGAAAATCAAAGAGTTCTCACGGGATTTAAAAAAAAATTTTAAGCCATGCAGATGAAGTCATCTTGTATTATTTAAACTAATAATATGTGAAGCCTGTCAAGACTTATTCGATCACCGATTTTGATGAACTTTAGTACAAGGATAGCTTGCATGCGGGAGACGGGCTATAGAATTATCATTTTTTTGTCTCGGAAAATCATATAATTTCCGCAGATTTTCAAAAACCCGAATCCACGCGTACGAATTCACGGGCAACAGCTAGTAATTTAATATTTTTTTTTTATTTAGTGCGTTGTTTGTAACTTGTAGTATATTTTTCATTTTCTTATTAAATAATATCTTGCCAGGACAAAGCGGAGGTTATTTTTCTTTTTAATAAATCAAAAAATAATTATATTACTTTGAGAAACATACAACCGTAGATACGGAAGTGCTAACATATTAATAGTTATGTTCATAATATGTTACGAGTGTCATGTAGAGTGAAAAAGATGTAAAATTCGTATAATTTATTATCTTAGAAACATGGTTTGGAAATTATATGAATTACTAGATGATGGCCGCGACTTGGACAGCGTGGATTCAGGTTTAAAGAAATCCCGTGAGAACTCTTTACCTTTAGTCAAAATTGGTAAAACGGAGAATTTAAATTCAGGAACTACCTCTGTCATCTATGTACTATCTTTTATCCATTAAGAGGGCTCTCTCCGTCACTCGTTTCATACAATCGTAGTTCCGATTTCATTTGAATATTAAGCAACCAAAGTCCATGAAATTTTGCAGACATATTCTAAAAACTAATATCTATGTCTGTGGTTTTCCAGATTTCTGTTAAAATATTCGGTTTCAAAGTTACGCGGTCTTAAAAATTTTCATACAAATCATTGAGCCCCTGTAATTTTAAAACTACATATTTTTAGAAAAATCTAAAACACCACAGACACAGATATTAGTTTCTAGAATATGTCTGCAAAATTTCATGGACTTTGGTTGCTTAATATTCAAATGAAATTGGAACTACGATTGTATGAAACGAGTGGAAACGAGTGACGGAGAGAGCCCTGTTAACTGCTCCAATACCAATTTGTCATACTTTAGTTTAGTTTTAACTTTTAGTGTAACAAAAGTGCAAAATATTGTTCAGGAGTTAAAGTTGGGAAACTTTCCGGTCTTCAATAGAACTCGTTTTCTTCACTCATTAATCACGGGCCAAAACTTTGCAGATTAAAGTCCATTCAGATATAGCGATATTACAGGAACGAATTATTTAATTATTATTGGATACACTCTTTTTTCCGAATTTTTTCGCGAAAAAGCTTCGAAGTGGAAATAAACAAAACTAAAATAAAAAAACCGGCCAAGTGCGAGTCAGACTTGCGCACCGAGGATTCCGTACTAGGGTACTTTTTCTGATATTTTTAACCGACTTCCAAAAAAGGAGGAGGTTCTCAATTCGTCGGGATCTTTTTTTTTTTTTTTATTTTTTTTTTTTTTATGTATGTTCCCCGATTACTCAAATACCCCTGGACCGATTTGGAAATTTTTTTTTTGTTTGAAAGGGTATACTGTGCAGGTGGTCCCATATAAATTTGGTGAAGATCTGATGAATATCTTCGGAGATGAAGAACAGAACTCCTTAATGGATAGGAGCAAATTGCTCGCGATCAGTGTAATAGCTTAGTAAACAGTAGGGTTTTAACTGGGCACAGCATATTATAGTACAGTGGGGCCACTAAAAATTGTGAAATAAAAAAATTTCAAAAGAAAAATAAAACCGACTTCAAAAACGACAAACACTAAAAAGTAAAAATTAATTTTTGTTTAGCTACACGTGTAATGCACCTAGGTATGAAGTCGGGCGAGCTTCACTCTTGGATTTCTAATTTTGTTTTAATATGCTCGCTCGACTTCATACCTAGGTGCATTACACGTGTAGCTAAACAAAAGTTATTTTTTACTTTTTAGTGTTTGTCGTTTTTGAAGTCGGTTTTATTTTTCTTTTGAAAATTTTTTATGCACGGTAAATTAAATACTATTATGGATAAAAATAAACAAAAATCAGTTTTAAAATGTACAGGTAAGGTCCTTTCCCATGATACCCCACATAGTATAATTTTCTTACTTTGAAAATTGAAACACATTAATTTTTTTTTTGTGATGTAGCTACAACAAATTCACGGTTTTCGAATTTTTTCCTTTACTTGTGCTGCCTACCTACCTGCCGAGTTTCAAGATTCTAGGACAACAGGAAGTACCCTATAGCTTTTCTTGACAGACACGACAGACGGACAGACAGACAGACAACAAAGTGATTTTATAAGGGTTCCGTTTTGCTCCTTTGAGGTACGGAACCATAAAAAAATTACTTAACTTTCTTTCAAGATTCAATAGCAGTGCAAATGTCAAACATTAGATAAATAGGTGTTGAATAATTGAATGGAAGTTATCATTCGCTCGTTAGCGCTTGCTCGCCTTGTCTGTCACAACCTTTATCATCCGAAAAGTTCGGTGGAAGTTCGTTCTCTAGAACCAAGTATGTATGTACCTACATTTATCAGAACTGTCAACTTTTCTTTACGCCATAAACTTATTTTAGTTATAAAATGTTCCAAAAATGTTATTTTGTCATCAAATTCTACGTATCAATTAATTTGTAGGTATATAATATAATTAGTCCACGAAATATGTCTTTGAACCGTTCATAATAATAATTGTAACATAATATTAGATTCTGCCCTGCTCTACTACTCTACTTTTCAATGACACGCGCTTTTAAACGAATACTTACAATAGGTATATTTTAAATTCCACAACAAAGAAAGTAGTTTACCTAGTGTAAATAAAATATAGAAAATAGGGTTTTATTTCATCGGTGAATATGTTAGCTACCTAAATATGTTACCTATCTAGTTCATTCTTTCACATCCCACAATAATAATGCGTAAACAAAACTGCAAAACCATTGACTGCGCAAAACTACGCTAAACAGCCGCCCGCCCAAACAAAAGCTTTTACGAATTAGTGACATTTGAAAACTGCTCTAATATAAGCCCGATGCAACAAGTACCGCCCAAGCGGGGGCGGGCGGGTGAAGTTTCAGACTTCAGTACCGTCGCGACCATGGCTACGGACGGACGTACGAAGCGTTCGCAGTCGATATGCGCGCCCTCTTCCGCGAGTATGGAGGCCTTGGCTGCTCCCATGGAGACCACCCCGGCTCCGAGACGCAGGCCCGCGACCAGGTCGCAGTCCGCACGCATCACGGGCGGGCGATCAGTGCGGCACAGGAGACAGCAGCAGCAGCAACAGTTGGACAGGGAAACTAGAGCACGCTACAGCTCCGAACCACGCTTGGCGGAAGCCGAAACCCCCCCACAAGTCAGAAGGCAAGCTTCCGCACGCCGGCGGCCCCCACCAGGACAACACAGCCAACCTAGACGCTCAAACGCGTTCTTGGACGTTCCCAAAACAGCCCACCAACCAGAGGAGGAGCCAGATGAAGACTCCTACAGGCTCCGCACCTTCAATATAACACAGAAAGGAGGTCAGTGCTACACCGTTCATTCACCTTTTCGACTATATTTAAATGCGGAGTTTTTCGATTCAAAAAGTTGGCAGGCGTCCTACACAGTTTTCAGAACAGTTACAGTATTAATGCAGTGTTCCTACTTTTCCTCCCCATGATTTTAGTGAAAGAAGTATCCTGTTCAACGTATTGGACGTCTGCTGTTTCTTTTCCATTCGTGCTAAAAATCCCGGTCGTTAAATGTTATGCGCCGCCGTGAATCATTCCGTAACACCGTTTACGAGGCCAGCATAAATCAAGCGGTACAAGAACATACGTGTTTACTTTTGAGTGTAAAAATAAATCGGGGTGTTCACTTCGTGCGTCAGCCGTCGATGTGTGAGTAGCCCTTTAGGCTCGTTACGCACGACATCATCATTATCGACTGATAGACATCTATTGCTGGACTTAGTCTCTTGCAGGGACTTCCACACGCCGCGGTCTTGCGCCGCCTGAATCCAGCGGCTCCCTGCGACT
The DNA here is from genome assembly GCF_905333055.1 of Maniola jurtina. Taxonomy (NCBI): domain Eukaryota; kingdom Metazoa; phylum Arthropoda; class Insecta; order Lepidoptera; family Nymphalidae; genus Maniola; species Maniola jurtina. The sequence continues at coordinate 2,283,959 of NC_060037.1, read as the reverse complement.
CGTTTGATGTCGTATGCCCACCTAGTACGGGTTCTTCCAACGCAAGCTTTCCGGTGCGAGGTTGCCATTCTAGCACCTTGGAACCCCAACTTCTATGGTTTTTCTTTTCGAACCATGTGTCCTGTCTATTGCCACTTCAGCTTCTTAATCCTTTCAGCTATGTCGTTCTCCTACAGATGTTCTCATGTCTGATTTGACCACGTAGAAAACTCCAAGCTTAGCTCTCGCTATCGCTCGCTGAGCAACTCTGAGCTTTCTTATGAGACCCATAGTTAGCGACCATGTCTCGGATCTATGCGTCATCATTGGTAACACGCACTGTTCGAAGACACACACTCCATCTTCAAGTGTTCTTCAAGCACAACCATTTTGGACGAGAAGGCATCTCGAAGCTTTCCAAACGCTACCCAGCCCAGTTGGATTCAACATCTTTCTCGAAATTTATAATGAAGGAAACAATTATCTTTTTAATAAATAAATTTATAGTAGGTACCCGTTAGAAGCTCAGAGCTTATGGACGTTGGTACAGCACCTCCAATAAAGCTTATCCGAATACAATTACCAAAGGCAACTAACCCATTCAACAGTAAATTAATAAAGGCCCGAGCGGGAAAAGGAAGATTTAGATTATTGAATAAACTTTGAAAGATATCTAAAACTGCCAGAAGGAAGTAATTTAGAAAGAAAATTTTAATACCAACTTTTGTTAATTTACTAATTGTACCGCATTTTTAAGAAATTTTTACCTACTACTTTATCAAAAATTTAAATAAACACTACCATTCTATCTACATTTTAATTTTTGTTGTGATGTAACCACAAATTCACGGTTTTCGGATTTTTCCCCTTATTTATGCTATAAGATCTATATACCTGCTAAATTTCATGATCCTAGGTCAACGAAAAGTATCCTATAGGTTTCTTGATAGACATGACAGACAAACAGACAACGAAGTGATCCTATAATGGTTCCTTTTTTCCTTTTAAAGTACGGAACCCTAAAATACTAAAAGCTTATCTCCCAGTCAACCTAGATGTGCAACGGAGCTAGAAAAACGTTAATAGGAGTGCAATTAAATCAGATCTAGAACTATAGCAATATTTTTATGACTAGTTGGCCCACCCTGATATCGCTTGCCTAATCGGTTCAAGTGTTGGGCCCTGAAAAGCTAGCAGACAGACAGTCAGGCAGACAGACAGACACAATTTCGCATTTATAATATTAAGTATGGACGTTACAATGTTAGGACTTGCAATACAATGCACAGTAATGTAATTGACTTTGCAACTGTTTTCATCTCGGCGGATAGGTATAGGTACTTTATCTTTTTATTGCGTCTAGACAGCTGACTCTAAGTGCTAATATAAGTATTTATTTATCCCTTTGCCGTTGCATTACCAGCACTCAACAATATAAACAGTCTTATACACATTGGCCCGATGGACTCGGCCAATACACTCAGCGAACGTGTACTAGGCCATTTGACGTAGCTATGTACATTTAGGTACAACGTTAAATCAGCGCTGGCTGGCTTGCTGACTTTGTCGGTTTTCACTTTTTCTACAAAGATCAAAGAACCTTGGCGCAATTTAAGGTCGATTCACAGCAATTGCGTACACGTGACACGTGCGTAATGACGCGCGTAAAACCCATAAACAAACCGGGTAACGCTTACGTCCACGCTTTACGCAAGCGGTGTGCCATGTTTCATACAGTTCCATACATTATAACTATTAATCCTTTTAGATCTTGATCAACCCATTGCCAGCTAGTTACTGAGTACTGGTCTCCTTCGAGAATGAAAAAAGTGTGGCCATACTCTACCACACTGGCCACGATTGGCAGACTGCACACACCTTTGAGAAAGAAAACTCTTAGGCATACAGATTTCCTCTCGATGTTTTCCATCACCATTATAATGTAGCTTTCTACTGGTGAAAGAATTTAATTGGTTTAGTAGTAACCAGAGATTAGCCGTTACAAACAAACATACAAACTTTACCTCTTTATAATATTATTATAGAGTTTTTCAGGCAGAAAAAATAAGTTTTATTATTCAGCTTCACGTCCTGAAAGATTCGTCCTGACCTCTGTGACAGACGAACGACGGACTAACAGACAGACAACCGGAGGGTTGGTAGCAGGGCTCCCGTGTATCTCTTTGAATATGGAACCCTAAAAATTACCAACTCATTATAGTTAGAATCAGTAACGAGAAAAAAAGGTAGCTCTTGAGTCCGTAATTAAAAAACCATTACCAATTAAACACGAAGCTTTAAACGGGTAAAATAAATTCGTTCTTTTCTTGAATTTGTTTTTTTTTTTGTAATTTTCTCTGAATTGTGCCATTGGGCTTTATTAAGGATACAAAACTTTGCCGCTAAATAATTCCCTCTGCTTCGGGGAACACCTAAACCGACGACCTTAATAATTCTGGCTCGTAATCTAATGATATACATAATATTAAAAAAGGACCAAGTCCTGATTGACTTACTGATACTATCAGCGGTGGCCCGTTTGTTTGACGTGCGGACCTGGGATCAAATCTCCGACTTCCCGAGTAGAAGGCGGACGTCTTTACCACTAGACTATCACGTTGTTAAGTAAGTAGACCTAATTAAAGACTCGGAACTTCAAAGCAATATTCAAGTTAAAGTTAAAGCCAATATTGGTAAAAACGGCTTGGATTTCGAGCAGGAATTTCGGTCTGGTTCTTATTAAAATGAATATTAGAATTTCGAGAATTGGTAAACCAGTGGTGCTGGCTGAGTGATTAGGAATTCATGAATAAAACTAGTACCACAGTCAATAACATATCATTATTACTCAGAGTTACTCAACGAGCGATGGAGGGAGCTATGTTGAGAGTTACGTTACGTTATGTCGTGATCCAATCAGAAATGAGGAAATCCGTAGGAGAACCAGAGTAACTGTTAAAGCTCAGCGGTGGCAAAGCTGAAGTGGCAATGGGCAGAGCACATCGTCTATCTATATACATATAATAAAATTGTAGAAAAGTGGTGTTTGTACAATGGAAATATATAAAAAAAAAGTAGCAGGGGTTGTTATTATATCGATGCCGAACCCGAAATTGTAATTAAATTTTTTTTGTCTGTTTGTCTGTGTGTTTGTGCACGCTAATATCAGAAACGGCTTATTCGATTTAGATACGGTTTTCACTAATATATTGTAGTAAGCTTCACTTAACATTTAGTGTTTATTTCATGTCAATCGGTTCATAAATAAAAAAGTTATGTCAATTTAAAGAAGCCCGAAAAGTCACTATTCCACGCGAACGAAGTCGCGGGCACAGCTAGTTCGAAATAAAGCTATAGAAGTTGAGGTCCCACGGTGCTGGAATGGCGACCTTGCACCGGAAAGTGAGAGCTTTACTATGAGCTACACATTTTCTGCGCATGAAAAATTTCTTTTAAAATTGAAAATTTTAAAAAATCCTATTGTTTCAATACTCTGAGTCCTTAGATTCTCATGCACCTAATATTTCTTGTGTATCTACCAAAATGTGTGGAAATCATCTAATTTCTCCATCGCCCGTGGAGCCGAGGAGTAACTCTGAGCTTTATTGTGTGGCGCGCATTTTTCGCTCTGAGTTCTAAAATATTAATGCACTTAAATTTTTTTCTACCATAATCTTCCAAAAAGTGTGAAAAGCGGCATTTTTCTATCGTTTTCCCATCTACACCAAATCATATATAAGTATTATTTATTTCTTACGGTTAACGATATCCTAGAGCCTCTTGATCGTAAGTTCTTAATATGAGAACGCATTGAATATAAATAGTATATTTCGATGTAAAAACGTGACAACCGAGTTATTTCTGTTCAACGTTTCTGATACGAGCCGCTAAGATGTAGAACGCCCTTCCGGCGCGGGCGTCCGTGTTTCCAAGAGTTTCCTGCTATGTAATAACAACTTGAGGCAACACAAGAATAAAATATATATGTTCTAGGCAAGCACGCTCTGACCTAGACTTAATCATTGTTTTCCATTAGGAGTCATTGTTCTGAAATGCTAGTCCAATCATCATCACAACAAACTGGCCCACCAGTTTGGCGAGATATAAAATGTTAAAAATAGGTAAAATTTGTGTGAATAAATAAATTAAAAAAAAAACAATCGTAATTAATTATCACCACTATATCATTTTTCAAATCTCACCAATCTGACAAAGAAAAGGTGTACAATAGTACCTACTTTGAATAAATGATTTTGACTTTCACTTTGACTTTGATCATGATGACCCACAACTGAGCAAGGGTATTATACTCTTAGAATGGGAAGAGTTAAGGCCACAGTACACCACGCTGATGCAGTGCGGATTATAGTAGATTTCACTTCTCATAGAGAACATTATGGAGAACTCTCAGACATGCAGGTTTTCTGACGATGTTTTCCTTCACCAAGCATGTGATATTTAAGTGTCTACTAGTAATTACTTCTTTGAGATTTTAATGTCTCATCTTTTCCAATTTATCGGTATAGGAAAACGATGCCAATATTATAAAGTTTACTTTAGAATATTGCCATTTCAATCGACACCAAAGACTAGTAAAATCTCAATAATTGTTTAGCATTCATTCACATACATCCTAAAAATAAGATCAAAAGGAATGTTTTGATAAACTGTTTTTACGCCTAAACATGATGATTCATATCGATAAAACGTTTACTTTAACCACAAGATTGGTATCGCTAAATATGGTTTGGTGAAATATCGCTCAGCTTTCCGAATCCAATTTCTAAGATTGAAGGGAAACGAATTTTGCTAAAGATCCTTTCTAGTATGAGAGACGAATGACAATAAAAGTGAGGTGTCTAATACAAAAAGAAATTGATGTTGGCTATTTATCTATATGTTATAGTCTAAAGCCCAAATGCCGGTACATTGCGATGGACCTTGGCAATCCTTGCCTAAAACCAAAACTTCATTTTACTAATTTGGTTCTAGAAGGCACTTCTAGACTGAACCAAGCGCTCTCCTGGTATTTTTAAGGATTGCCTAGGACAATTGCGATGGGCTGGCATTTCGGCTTTGGACTGTAACATATATTAAAATGCAGGAAGAGTGCGAATTTTATGAGTTTGTGTGTATGTGGTGGGTAATATCCGAAACCACTGCACTTATTTGAAAAATTCAAATTAAAATTTTGTTAATTATGCTATTTTGACATAGTCTGATATTCCACTGTTTCGATTGTGGTTTATCAAAATAGCAATAAAAAGTAAAATTTCTATATCTTCCAATTATAGACATTTTGAAAGTCGACTCCTAGACTACGCACGGATGTGACAGAAACAGAGTTGATGTAATTTAATTTTTTTGTAAACATTTTAAGATTAAATGCGTTCCCTGTAAATAAAGGTTCTTTGAATTCGAATTTTCTCATCAAATGTTTTGTTTGGAAAATAATTGCTTATGTTTTTTAGCTTTAGACAATATCTTTGATCCGAGGACACAAAAATAATACTGTGTTTATAAAATACTGACTTTTGTCAGTGACTTCATCTGCGTGATATAACTTTTATGGCCTATCGGGAATAATGCATAAGCATAAGCATCTATCAGTAAAAGGATCACTTTGTCTGTCTGTCCGTAAAAAAATAAAAAAATACCTTTTTGGTTAGCCTGCTTCCATCTTATCTCATCACTTACCACCAGGTGAGATTGCAGTCAAGGGTTAACTTGTATCTGAATAAAAAATAAAAAACTTATTATTAACCGGTCTCATATTCATCATTTCAACCCACTGGCCCACTACTGATCACTCCTCTCAGAATGAGAAGGTTGGAACTTGAAATTTTGTTAATATAGATTTTTCTTTATCGTAGACCCAACTATGACTTTTCATGCACTCCTGCACTCATGAAACCGAGGCGTGTTAAATTTTATTATATTAGGTATTTGAATAGTAATACTGTGGTAATACCTTCTGTTGCACCATCTGCAATAGGTTAACCCAGTTTTGATATTGGCGTGTGACCAACTTTCTTAATGGCTTTATACGAATAGGAACCATTCAATGAGCGTTGCATTATAAAATCCGTGTAAAAAAAATATTTGATAGCTTTCCTATTAAAATTGACGTTCAGTAAATATCCTACTTTTTATCAGCGATAAATAATTATGCAGTGAGCTATCATCACCGTCATCATGATCAACCCATCGCCGGCCCACTACTGAGCACAGGTCTCCTCTCAGAATAAGAAGGTTTTAGGCCATAGTCCACCACGCTGGCCAAGTGCGGATTGGCAGACTTCAGACGCCTTTGAGTAGATATATTATAGACAACTCTCAGGCATACAGGTTTCCTTACGATGTTTTCTGAAATAAGAAGGTGAGAAAAAAGAATTTTATATACTTACAAATAGTTTTTACAGTTTCATTATCTGTTATCTGTATGATTTAGGCCGTATCATTTAGGTGTGAACAGATAACATAATTACATTTTGTTCAATTTGGACGCTTTTTTAACGAACGTTAAAAAAGCTTTCGTATAAATGAGGCCTTATGATATAACAATTTCCAATTTGTATTCAAAAGCTGGTTCCAATCCATTTTTGTTTGTGGATGACAGGTTTCGGGAATATAAAAACATTGCACGAAAAATGTTTGCTTAATTCCATACAGTATTTAAAGCTTGGACGCACATATTGTGCGATGGATACATCCAATATGGCTGCTAAATCCGTTTTGTTGTAATCCATCCATACTAATATTATAAATGCGAAGTCTGTCTATTTTTAGGGTTCCGTATCTCAAAAGTAAAACGGAACCTTTATAGGATCACTTTGTTGTCTGTCTGTCCCTCTGTCCGTCTATCGTGTCTGTCAAAAAAACCTATAAGGTACTTCCCGTGCCCTAGAATCATGAAATTTGACAGGTAGGTAGGTCTTATAGAACCAGTAAAGGAATAAATCCGAAAACGATGAATTCGTGGTTACATCATTAAAAAAAAATTAAAATGTGTTTAATTTTTAAAGTAAGATAACTATATCAAGTGTCATATGAAATGGCTTGACTTGCGTATTCTAAAACAGATTTTTATTTATTTTTAACCATAATAGTATTTGATTTATCAAGCTAAATGTCGGAAAAACACCCGAGTTCGGAACCCTCGGCGCGCGAGCCTGACACGCGCTTGGCCGGTTTTTTAGCTTTTCATACCAAATTTTTAGATGCAAGGATTAACGGGAATACCTAAGTAGGTATATAGGTTTTGGTTCCCTTGATCGAGCTTGAAATACACGACAGATAGACAACGAAGTAATCATGTAAGGGTTCCTTTGTCCTCTTGAGGACATGACCATAAAAATATCTGGTTCAAAATTAAAATAAAATATGCCCATAACGGACGCAAACAGTTCTAAGGCAGTCGTTACGAGGCCTTAACTTCTCGACGTGTTATGAATATTAACATCGAAAATTCGAAACCCTTTGTTTGAGTAAGTATTTTGCAAAAGTTTCCTTGCTTAGCGACTGTGAAATAATATTGAGCTTTGTACTTTACTAGAAGAAACTGTGGGTAGAGGTGAATAGAGACCTTAACCTGAGGTACTAACCGCCGCACAATCATCATCATCATCAATGCATCGCCGATGCCGACTGTCTAGTCTCCCTACAGAAGGTCTGCCCGAGATCAAATCCCGGACCTCCTGATTAGAAGGCTGACGTCTTAATCATTTGGCTATCACCGCTTCATTGGAGGCAATGCTCAAACCGTACTTTTGACAAACACGGGCATACATATTCAAATCAAATCAAAATATTTTATTAAATTAAACCTTTACTTTATTAAATTAAATTGATGTTGATAGATCAGTCAGTCAGTCAGTTTTTCTTTATATATATATATTATTTTAATATGTTTAAATTTTTCGTAGTAAATTAAGAAAGCTTGTAGATACTTTATAAATCGTTTTGACTTTAACAGGGCTCTCTCCGTCACTCGTTTCATACAATCGTAGTTCCAATTTCATTTGAATATTAAGCAACCAAAGTCCATGAAATTTTGCAGACATATTCTAGAAACTAATATCTATGTCTGTGGTTTTCCAGATTTCTGTTAAAATATTCGGTTTCAAAGTTATGCGGTCGTAATAATTTTCATACAAATCTTTGAGCCCCTGTTATTTTAAAACTACATATTTTTAGAAAAATCTAAAACACCACAGACACAGATATTAGTTTCTAGAATATGTCTGCAAAATTTCATGGACTTTGGTTGCTTAATATTCAAATGAAATTGGAACTACGATTGTATGAAACGAGTGGAAACGAGTGACGGAGAGAGCCCTCTTAAACTTATTACAAAACCAAACATAAAAACTCAATGTTGTCAGTCAGTAATTGTATAAAACGACAGTTAATTGAACAGGGAAGCAGAGCGCCGTTAAAATTAATGCCGCCTATTTTCATTAAGGCTTGTTAGGAAGCTATTAAAATAATTACTGATGACACTATTAGAAGCCGTACAGATTTTATAGTGAAACTTGATGGTAAACTTAGAACTTCCTATAAGTGTGCTTCTGAATTAAGCATACCAATTACACAATCGAAGATTATGCAAATTATAATTATAATTATAAACTTGCAGCTCGCGGGACTGCAATTACTTTTAATCATCATCATAATATTATTGTAAATCGAATCTTTAACAAGTGTAAATTAAAAATTTATAACACCCCCGATGATCCAAAGTATCTGAGTTTTCCAAAACATCACATTCAAATAAATAATTATGTATTTAGGCAACGTCCATCTTGACAGCTTGACATTTGTCTATTGACATAATATTATGAACCTAACGGTTATCTAACCTTCTTTTCCACAAGAAAACTAGAAAAGAGCTGATAACTCTTAAACGGCTGAACCAATTTTTTTAGATTATAGCTAAGAACACTCTCGATCAAGCCACCTTTCAAACAAAAAAAACTAAATTAAAATCGGTTCATACGTTTAGGCGCTACGATGCCACAGACAGATACACAGATACACAGACACACAGATATACAGACACACAGATACACAGATACACAGATACACAGACACACAGATATACAGACACACAGATACACACGTCAAACTTATAACACCCCTCTTTTTGGGTCGGGGGTTAAAAAGATCAACCGCCCGCGATTAAAAAGTACTTATAGAGTTTATTTAAATAAAATATATTTCTATTCTATTGTAGTAGATCAAGGCGGGTCCATTTAGTAACATGACCCGAGAAATATACCTACGGCGGCGCGCCCTTTCGACGTCTCTTGCGTAACTCTATCCATTATGAGAGAGACAGATAAGAGAGAGTTTACACGATAGAAAGAGTAGCGTTTGTTAAATTTTGAGCCGCAGCGCTGTACGAGCTTAATTGTACTTTACTGAGTCGTTTCAAGAGTCGCTATTGATTTAAATTTCATTGTAAAGTCATCCTCTTGTACCAGGAGGGGATTCTGTGGTGACGTTAGGTGGCGTGCAAAATTGTACTTAAAAATGGCACGGGTAAAACTAGCGATTTTTTTTAGGTGTTTTGTAGTGAGCAATATAATCACACCCTTTTCACTTTTATAGTCTATCTAATTGTGTAAGAGAGAGTGCCTTAAGAGGGCTCTCTCCGTCACTCGTTTCATACAAACGTAGTTCCAATTTCATTTGAATATTAAGCAACCAAAGTCCATGAAATTTTGCAGACATATTCTAGAAACTAATATCTATGTCTGTGGTTTTCCAGATTTCTGCTAAAATATTCGGTTTCAAAGTTACGTGGTCTTAAAAATTTACATACAAATCTTTGAGCACCTGTAATTTTAAAACTACATATTTTTAGAAAAATCTAAAACACCACAGACACAGATATTAAATTCTAGAATATGTCTGCAAAATTTCTTGGACTTTGGTTGCTTAATATTCAAATGAAATTGGAACTACGATTGTATGAAACGAGTGACGGAGAGAGCCCTGTTAATATTAGCTTGAGTCATGGAACAAGGTATATATATAAAGATCTACCTACGCAATCTTAATAGGTACTTTTTCTTTGTAGCTATTTCGCAACGCCAGGGCATGTAATAAGATTGTAATAAGAGTGTCAAACGTAGCCCTTAACGCCTTTGCATGTACACAAACTGTTGCTGGCGGGCAATATAACGCTTTTATGAGATTCCTCGCAAATATACTGACGCTTTTAACAAATTAGTTTTCTGCCTTCATGGGTACCTAGATGAAATGTGTTAAATTTAGATTGCTCGACTTGCTCACATTTTTAGGGTTCCGTTACTCAAAAGTAAAAAGGTAGCCTTTTACAACGACTTCTTTGGCTGTCTGTCTGTCGTGTCTATCAAGAAAAGGGAATCAAAACTGATACTTCTTGTTCACTTAGATTCATTAAAGATAGATAGGTAGGCTTAGACTAACAGGCTAATAGCATAAGTAAAGTAAAAAATCCAAAAACCGTGATTTTGCGGTTACATCCCGAAAAAAAAATGAAGTCGTGGAATTAGGAAGTACTTCGTAGGTTCTAGTTACTTCCTATTTGTACGCGTGAAATCAATGAAACCTAGACGTTTCATAGCTTCGCTTACCTAGCGTCAAACGTAAGTAACATTTGACGCCTGCCAGTGTAGCTGAAGCCTCTGCGTTTCGTTACAACTTTCTAAATGTCGTGAACTGTGGCAAAATATCAAACAGTCTAAAAGATGTCAAACAAGTGTAAATTAAAAATTTATAACACCCCCGACTTGGACTATTCCGCGCCTACGATCCAAAGTATCCGAGTATCCGAGTTTTCCAAAACATCATTTTCAAATAAATAATTGTGTATCTAGGCAACGTCCATCGTGACAGCTTGACATTTGTCAATTGACATAATATTATGAACCTAATGGTTATCTAACCTTCTTTTCTACAAGAAAACTAGAAAAGAGCTGATAACTCTTAAACGGCTAAACCAATTTTTTTGGATTATAGCTAAGAACACTCTCGATCAAGCCACCTTTCAAACAAAAAAAAACTAAACTAAAATCGGTTCATTCGTTTAGGCGCTACGATGCCACAGACAGATACACAGATACACACGTCAAACTTATAACACCCCTCTTTTTGGGTCGGGGGTTAAAAATGTGACGTGCAAACCTCTGGGTCTTTCATTGAACGACGACTTCATCACATGCCATAACATTACAGAGGCGTGGAAATGTACCGGAAATCTTTTCTGAAACCATTTTTCCTCTAAGGATCATTTTCACGTAATTTGTTACGACCCTACGTGCGCCTTCTTAAGATGACAGTAGGGTTGTCACTTTTGTTGTTAGTTCAGTAACATTTTTAATACCATTCTAAATAAGTTGAGATTGGAGTAAAATACTATTCGTCGATCTTGTATTCATTTGTACCTTAACTAATTTATTCCCGTAACTTCCCCTAATTTCAAACCTCTATTTTACTCTCTTAGGGGTTGAATTTCCAATAATCCTTTCTTAGCGATAGTCAGTCAGTCACCTTTTCCTTTTATACATTTAGACTAGCTGATCTGGCCCTAGCTTTGCTCGGGCGACACTTCTGAAATTTCTTTCTTAGCGTAGGATCTATTCTATACAGAAAAACCTACATGCGAAATCGTAAGTTTCTAAACTAGCAGTTGATATGTCAGTCAGTCAGCCGTTTCTATTTTATACAGATACTTTCACTGTATTGTTTCATTAAATCAATACCTAATTGAAAATTTCTAGTCTCTAAATAATGGTCTGGTCTGGGAGGCTCCGGTCAGTCAATAGCGATTGAGCATTCCGGTACAATGAGGTGCAGAAAGTGATGAAGAATATTGGTTTAATACACTCCTTACTGCACGCGATTACGAGTAAAGTTAGACGAAATCGCGTAAAAACTACAGTGCTCAGTCATCATAAAGAATGAATAAATGAATTAATGAATATTCTGTACTTCATAAAAATTAATGCAAAACATAAAAAGCAAAACAGTATAGCAAAAAAAGTGTTCCTAGCAAAAAATCTAAACAACGCTCAAACAAATTGTTTAGTTGACAACCCTACTTAACAAGAGCCATCTTCATACATAAAGTCACGTCAGTGTCAGGTTGACCCGAATCACGAGTGGTCGGCCGGCGAATCGATTGTTCAGGCATCCGGAAAAATCCTCCCCTTTCGAATTTACATTTTTTCTCAATCACTTCGATATGAAATACTCGATCGCTTGCGGTGAAGTACTCTTTGTGAGCCCTTGCCTTTGAACAAAAAATCAGGTCGGCCCTTTTTAAAAAGCTCACACAAATCAAATAATATAAAGTAATAATAAAGTAGGTACGTAAAGTCGGCCTCAGAATTCGAGTAGCAATTCCGCGAAACTATGGCATGAAAAACTTGTCGCACTCAATTGACCACACCTAACGAATGTGCATAACCGTGCCACGCGAATATGATCATTAAGGTGCTAAACGATTTACGGTCTTTGACTGTATATACATTAAAAACTATAACCGTATCCACAAATTTCCTTCTTTTTAGAGTTCCGTACCACAAAAAGAAAAAAAGAACCTTTACATGATCACTTCGTGGTCTATCTGTCGCGACTGTCAAGACCCGTCAAGAGAATCAAAACCGCTCAACTTCCCGTTGACCTGGTTTCTAGAATCATAAAACTTTTCATCTAGCAATGTTTTATAGCACAGGCGCAGGAAAAAAACCGAAATCCGCGGATTTGTGGTTATATCACAAAAATAATCAAGAATTGATACGGCAAAATAATATTATGCTTACCATAGATTTATTATGCCATTGAAAACTAAATCAGATCATAAATGGCGCTGTCCCTCACTAACCATTCTATGACTCACGATTCCTGACGTCACAAGTGCACGGTGGGCTAGGTGTGGGAACAAAAAGGGCTATTTCTTGTACGATGGTACGGAATCCTTTGTGTGCGAGTCCAACTCACACTTGACCGGTTTTTAACAACTGCGCACCAATGTGTGTTCAAGCCTAGAATGAAACGTTATTCTCTTGAGCGTAAAAATGTAATTTCCTTCCACTCCAGTCGCGGTTAGTTGTTTTTAAGAAGGAAAGATAATAGCTAAAATATTCAAATTTCGTTTCGAGGATTTTACCCAAAATTTTACCTATCTGCTCTTTTTGTTTTATTATCAGAGGTTCGTGGAACTTTTAATGGCTTTTAAAGAAGTATGATTTTGTAAAAAAAAATGGCACTCCATTTGATTGTATTTAGATAAATTATTTTTCCTTCGTGCAAAACATCTTGAGTGTTCTTCATAATATTATGTTCTGAAAGGCATGAAAAGTCTGCAATTCTGCACTTGGCTAGCGTGGTGAACTGCTACAATGGCTCAGTGCAGTTCGCAGACTTCACTCACCTTTGAGAAAATTATGGAGAACTCTCAGGCAGGATTCTCAACAATGTTTTTCTTCACCGATAAAACAAGTGATAAAAATTAAAAACGTGTGCCATGAACCCCCGACTTCTCAAAAAGAGGCGATGATAAGAGAACCACTAAGCTATCACGGCTTTTCTTACTCGTTCACTCACGCCCAAAAGCCGGTAGCCCTGAAATAGCACCGGTGGCTTAACATTTTGGCGCGATTTGGCTTCAAACCAAGCGTGCGAACATCAAAAATATCCCTCTATTTATACACGGACACGCCTTCGGACCGATTATTATTATTTTGGGATCGAAATAAAAAATCGGTCAAGTTGGCAAAAAGTACACGATAAAACAGAAATCGTTTTATAAACACGTACCTGCATTATATAAAAACGAAAAAACTATTAAAAGTTTTGATAGAGTTCTGCAAATTTTCAAACTGCTGCAAAACTAATATTAAACTAAGCGCCGCAGTATGGAGTTTGTCATACGTCTTTTGCCATGGAACCCTAAAAGAAAGAAAATAAACAGGAACATTGGGTATTTTCGTCTGGCAATAGTATCCATTTCTCCAGCCAAAGTCGCTCGCACGTGGTTAGGAGCGTCATTTTATTTACTTCACCTGCAGTCTAATCTATATTATTATTAGGATTCCGTTTTTCTGAGAAAAAAGGCCTTATAGAAATACAAGTGGAAGTCTCTCATTCTCAAGTCTGACTCTGTCTGATTTCTTTCAAGTCACGCTTGAAAAAGTTTTAATTCAAAAATACACACTAAGTATTTCAAACTTATAAACATTGTTAGGATACTTTGCAATCTTTTTCGTCTCGAAGGACAGTTTATCTTATTATTGCGTCTAAACTGCTGACTGTTGGTGCGAATTAAGTAGGTATTTATATTATTCTCAGTACTTTCCCAGCACCCCAATTCCTCCCAAGCAAAAGTGCGGGAGGGAGGGAGTCAGCTAATCGTTCTAAAAAGACTACATAATAAGCTGCCCCGTTGATCTAGTAGTTAGCATGTTCGAATGCGGATGAGGGTTCTGGGTTTGATTCCCGGTTATGATTATTGGGCTCCGTTTTTACTTTTTAGTACGGAACCCTAAAGAAGAGTAAAATTTAAAGCTAAGATAATCTCAGTTTGAGCAGATATGAGTATAAATTATACGGTACAAGTACAACTCTTATCGATTGCCCGATAGAGGGCGATGACCTCTATGCACCGGGGTTATTGACTCTGCTCAGATATTTCATAAGGCACAGTCGAGAAGTACTTCGCAGCGAGTTATGGAAATTGCTATATAGGGTTATGTTAGGAATTTCTCTGAGAGATAAATTCTAAATTCTTTGATCCGCGAAATCAATTTTACTGGCGCAGCCCAAACCATCAGCAACCTGAAGTTGCAGTGAATTAGGGATCAAACGTTATATTAGGAATTTCCCTAAGGAATATGATCCGAAATGAAGAGATCCGCTGGAGAATTAAGAACACCGAGATAGCCCAAACTTTCAGAAAGCTGAAGTGGTAGTGACTTAGTGAGTTAGGGAAAGGGTTATGTTAGGAATTTATCTGAGGGATACGATTCGAAATGAAAAGATCCGCAGGAGAACTAAGGTCACTGACATAGCCCAAATAAAAAGTAAAAGTCCATGGTTCCCGCGGACTTTTTTAAAGATTAAGTACGAGTATATTAAGGTGGACTAGGTCGCGGGCACCAGCTAGTATCGAAATAAATGCGAATTATTTATTTTGAGTAGATTATAAGTTGGACGGGGCTGCGCAGGCGGAACTCTGAACCAGGGCTTTGGACTTCAACTAATAACAATTTAACTTTTAAATTGAGGCTTTGCAACGTGCTAGCTGCCAGTCACTGGCGAAATATCGGCTCAGAGTAATTTGGTTATAGAACGAACTTACTTCGTGATTTTTTAGGGATCCGTACCCGAAGGGTGTCAACGGGACCCTATTACTAAGCCTCCGCTGTCCGTCGGTTCGTCCGTCTGACTGTACCTCATGAACCGTAATAGGTAGACAGTTGAAATTTTCACAGAATGTGGATTTCTATTGCCGCTATAACAAAAAATAATAAAAAAACGTGAAATTACCTCCCAGTCCCACGCATTCTAGGTACTAAAGCGCTTACCACTACGCCTAGAAGATTATTATCAAAAGTCGTTGAGTAGTTTTGGAGTTATGAGGGAACGGGTAAAAAACATACAAACAAAGACTGCTAAAATCATAAATCATCTAGTCAAGGATTGAAGGGGACTTTTTATTTAACAGCGGGTCTCTAGAAAGCTAAATATAGGGCTCCAGGTGTTCATGTCCTCATCTCACACTTTATTACCCATTTTAGTTTACATCCCATAGCAGCCTGTAAAAAACCTATTTGTTTACCTTCGTCTCTTCAAAAACAGACCTTATTCACCTGCAATAAGTTTCGAATTTCTTTAACGTTACCAGCTAATCCACTGTAAGTAAAACTTGGTAGCGCGCATTCGAAAGTTAACTTTAAGTAAAGAAGCTTAAGAGTTATAATTACTTTTGTAATATAAACACAGAGTTTCCCCATTAGCAGAACGAGCCTGTACAATAGATCCACAAAAGCCTATTCTGCGTGGACTTAAAGAGTTTTAAGTAACTGTCTAGGACGCGAAGGAATTTTTAATGAATATCTTCGTATTACTAGCTTTTGCCCGCATCTTTGGTTTTCTTAAATATTAAAAGGAAAAGCTGACTGACTGACTGACTGACTGATTTATTAACAGGGCTCTCTCCGTCACTCGTTTCATACAATCGTAGTTCCAATTTCATTTGAATATTAAGCAACCAAAGTCCATGAAATTTTGCAGACATATTCTAGAAACTAATATCTGTGTCTGTGGTGTTTTAGATTTTTCTAAAAATATGTAGTTTTAAAATTACAGGGGCTCAAAGATTTGTATGTAAATTTTTAAGACCGCGTAACTTTGAAACCGAATATTTTAACAGAAATCTGGAAAACCACAGACATAGATATTAGTTTCTAGAATATGTCTGCAAAATTTCATGGACTTTGGTTGCTTAATATGCAAATGAAATTGAAACTACGTTTGTATGAAACGAGTGACGGAGAGAGCCCTCTTAATGCACAGCTCTAACTACTGGACGGATCGGGCTGGGCATGCAGATAAATTATGACGTAGACATCCGCTAAGAAAGGATTTTTGAAAATTCAATTTCTAAAGACGCATAACAGGGGTTTGAAATTTGTTTAGTCCACGCGGACGTAGTCGCAGGCATAAGCTAGTACAAATATAAAAGCTTGCGATATAGTATTGTGAGTATAATAGACACAAGCAAAATATAATGGGAAAATTAGGCCTGGCTTAACCTAAATGACTTTTTGCTTCCTTTGAGCACATTAATATTATTTTTATACCGAAATAAGATGGAAAACTTTTATGCTGTATTTCTTGAGGGATAGATAAATTAGCGGATGTGAAGATGTTTCCTTGTTATTATTATATGTATTATTATAATATAATATTCTACATTATCATTAGGGATAGTGTAAAGTGTACGACGTTGGTATCCTGTTTGGTGGGGTCCAGGGTTCAAACATGCATGAGGCCCTGTCAGGGCATCGCAAATACAAAATATTGTAGAATATGATCTTCTTAATTTAAAATACAGTTAAAGTTAGACATACACCTTTTTAACCACCGACCCAAAAAGAGGGATGTTATAAGTTTGACGTGTGTATACTATCTGTGTATCTGTCGGTGGCATCGTAGCTCCTATTAGAATGAACCGATTTTAATTTAGTTTTTTTCGTTTGAAAGGTGGCACAATCGAGAGTGTTCTTAGCTATAATCGAAGAAAATTGGTTCAGCCGATTGAAAGTTATCAGATCTTTTCTAGTTTTCTTATAAGTAGAGGTTTTTGTGTCGGGGGGTTTTTAAATTTTGAGCTATTATTATCACAATCTGTTATTATGTGTGTAATGAATAAAATAGAATATAAATACAAACCTTGGAATTGGCAATTTAGCACTTAATAATCACTTAACGATAACTTAATAATTATCTATTAATACGTAGCGTAATATCACAAGCGGGAGTTAATAGCGAGCTCTGAGAGGTACATAATTAGGTGCATTAGCGCTCATAATTAGATTGACATTATCAAAATAGGTAGGGTACAGTGGGTTAACACAGCTTTCACTAAAATATTTCGCGTCGATATTTCTCTTAATATGATTTGGAATACCTGCAGCTTTTTCTTTTTATTATTGCTAAAAGAGGATCCAGTTAAAATTTTAGTGCTATTCTACAAAAAATACTTAAAAATGCTCAGAATATATCAGTTTATCTGTCCTTTTCTTATTAAATTGGTGAGAAAAAGATGCGAATACTCTGAAATTCAGACAGGTGGGCGAATTGAATTATGGAGATACTCGTAGTGTTGCCATCATGGACTTGGAATAGCCAGATTCCGTATATTTATACTATATATAGCTCGATTACCACTCACTCACTCACTGACTCATTGACATAATTGTTCTCCTAGAAAGAGACGGAAAATGATATAATGATGTAGGGGAGTTGTGTTTGGATTCGGGAACCCTCTGGGGAAAAATTATGACATTTCAGAAAAACAAGATGGCGGCCGATGTGATTTTTGCACCTCCGTTGTTTTCCAACCGATTTTGTTGAATTTTGTAAACTTCAAAGAAAGTAGTAAACGATTAATGGGAAATGTCGAAAAAATTGAAAAAACAAGATGGCGGCCAAACCGTAGCGTTTTCAAAATTTTGATTTTTCGACCCCGAACCGCGGCGCCACAGATCCGAGACGGGGTAGTCGAGGATAATTATTTTTTCGTGTTTCGCCCACAATTATCCTGTATTTTGACAGAACGGGAGTGATTTTTAAAAATTCAAGATGGCGGCTGTCATGGCGGCCGTTTTGTTCGAGGTACGAAAAAACGCAATTTTAAAAGTTAAATATCTCAAAGTTGGCAACATCGGAGCGATTCGGCTTCTATGAAGCGGTTGTACGTATAGACTCGAGGTATAGATCGGTGGGAAAAAATTACCCCATTTTTAGGGAAATTTCAAGATTTTCGGGAAATTGTAAAAAAACGAAATAAGGACTTTTTGCAAAATCCGAGTAAGAGCGATTATGTGTTTTGCTCGTAACAATGACATTTGGGTACTTTTGTCGCCGAAGACTGGCAACACTGGAATTTATCAGAGAAAAAGTGATTTTCGACGTGGTCTTTTTTCAGGGGCGATCGTTTCGCTTGGGTGCGAGCGAGAGGAGAGATTGCAACGTCATCGGAAGCGGTATATCCTGTAGTTATTGGAAAAGTTGTACAACGATGTAATTTATTTCTGTAAAACGAATTGGCGGCCATTTTGTATTTTTTTTAATTTTTCGAAATTTTGACCACGTTTTTGAGGCAGTTGGCAACATTTTGGATAGTCAATATGTATGAATCGATTGTGTATCTCGGCTGGCAGTATCGAGATATGCAACCGGTGTTGCCACTTTTGGGGAGATTTTCGAGATTTTCGACTAAGAAACTCCTGTAAAATTTTGTATGAAAATTTTTTTTTTCAATGATGGTGTTATATAGAAAACAAAAACTTAGTAAGCCAAAATTATGGAGAGAGCTGATGATTGAGGATATCGGAGACACGTGAAGGGCCCGCTTAAGGTATTGAAGATAGGTGGGGGGTGCTCGAGCAAATGTCATTCATGATGTCATCCAATTGCCAAAAAGCTGAAAAAAATTCAAAATGGCGAAGAAAAGATGGCCGCCATACAAATTTCGCCAGTGTCCAGCTCGGAGGGTATAAAAGATGGAAGTGGGGTTTCTTGGAAGAAGATGATCGAGATCCGAAGGTCTACTCGATGAATAGAAAAAAAAATCAAAATGGCGGAATTTATTTTTCCATACATTTTGTATGGCGAATATTTTATGTTTTGTTCTCCTAGAAAGAAACAATAAACGATACGATGATGTTCGGGAGATATGTTTGGGTGCACGATATGAGTAGGGAAAAATTATGATATTTCAGAAAAACAAGATGGCGACCGACATGATTTTTGCAACTCTTTTGTTTTCCAACCGATTTCGTTGAAACTCGCAATCTTTGAAGAATGTAGTAAACGATTAATAGGAAAAGTGGAAAATTTTGGAAAATCAAGATGGCCGCCGTACAAATTTCGTCGGTGTCTATCTCGGAGGCTATAAAAGATGGAAGAGTGGTTTCTTGGCAAAAGATGATCAGGATCCGAAGGTCTACTCGTTGGAACAAAGTATGTATGCTCGCGGACCACTTTAGTGGTCCGCGCACCAACGCACCCTACTTTATTAACCTCAACTACCCCATTTTTACAAAAAATGATATGGATGTCGTTTTCAGAGTTTTCCAGCGTGCTGATTTTGATAACGACATTTATTTTGAAATCCAAGATGGCGGACATGCACTTTTTAAGAAAAAAATTGATATGGGTGTCGTTTTGTGGGTTTTTGTGGTGAATTGTGTTTCTTTAATAAATAAATTTGGTTAAATATAATAAAGTTAACATAACCACGTCACGCGAGCTGCTTTAGCAGCTCGCGCACCGAGCAAAACACTAGTTTTATACTATATATAGCTCGATTACCACTCACTGACTCACTGACTCACTCATTGACATAATTGTTCTCCTAGAAGGAGACGGAAAATGATATAGTGATGTGGGGGAATTGTGTTCGGTTTCGGGAACCCTCTGGGGAAAAATTATGACATTTCAGAAAAACAAGATGGCGGCCAAGGTGATTTTTGCAGCTCCGTTGTTTTCCAACCGATTTTGTTGAATTTTGCAATCTTTAAAGAAAGTAGTAAACGGTTAATAGAAAATGTGAAAAAAATTGGAAAAACAAGATGGCGGCAGAACCGTAGCGTTTTGAAAATTTTCATTTTTCGACCCCGAACCGCGGCGCCACAGATCCGAGACGGGGTAGTCGAGAATAATTATTTTTTCACGTTTCGCCCACGATTATCCTGTATTTTGACAGAACGGGAGTGGTTTTTAAAAATTCAAGATGGCGGCTGTCATTGCGGCCGTTTTGTGCGAGGTACGAAAAAACGCAACTTTAAAAGTTAAATATCCCAAAGTTGGCAACATCGGAGCGATTCGGCTTCTATGAAGCGATTGTACGTATAAGCTCAAGGTATAGATTGGAGGAAAAAAATTACCCCATTTTTTGGGGAAATTTCAAGATTTTCGGGAAATTGTAAAAAATCGAAATGCGGACTTTTCGCAAAATCCGAGTATGAGCGATTATGTGTTTTGATCATACAAATGACATTTGGGTATTTTCGTCACCGGAAACTGGCAACACTGTAATTTATCAAAGAAAAAGTGATTTTCGACATGGTCTTTTTTCAGGGACGATAGGTTCGCTTGGGTGCGAGCGAGATGAGAGATTGAAACGTCAACGGGAGGGGTATATCCTGTAGTTATTGGAAAAGTTGTACAACGATGTAATTTATTTCTGCAAAACGAGTTGGCGGCCATTTTGTAATTTTTTGAATTTTTAGAAATTTTGATCACGTTTTTGAGGCAGTTGGCAACATTTTGGAAAGTCGATATGTATGAATCGATTGTGTATCTCGGCTGGCAGTATCGAAATATGCAACTGGTGTTGCCACTTTTGGGGAGATTTTTGAGATTTTCAACTAAGAAACTCCTGTAAAATTTTGTATGAAAAATTTTTTTTTCACTGATGGTGTCGTATAGAAAACAAAAACTTAGTAAGCCAAAATTATGGAGACAGCTGATGATTGAGGATTTCGGAGACGGGTGAAGGGTCCGCTTAAGGTATTGAAGATAGGTGGGGGGTGCTCGAGCAAATGTCATTCACGACGTCATCCAATTGCCAAAAAGCTGAAAAAAAAATCAAAATGGCGAAAAAAAGATGGCCGCCATACAAATTTCGCCGGCGTCCAGCTCGGAGGGTATAAAAGATGGAGGTGCGGTTTCTTGGCAATAGAGGATCAGGATCCAAAGGTTTACTCGATGAATAGAAAAAAAATTCAAAATGGCGGAATTTAATTTTCCATACATTTTGTATGGTGAATATTGAATGCCTCATTCTCCTAGAAAGAGACGGATAACGATACGATAATGTAGAGGAGATATGTTTTGGTGCACGATATGAGTAGGGAAAAATTATGACATTTCAGAAAAACAAGATGGCGGCTTATATGATTTTTGCAACTCTTTTGTTTTCCAACCGATTTCGTTGAAACTCGCAATCTTTAAAGAATGTAGTAAACGATTAATAGAAAAAGTGGAAAATTTTGGAAAAACAAGATGGCCGCCGTACAAATTTCGTCGGTGTCTATCTCGGAGGCTATAAAAGATGGAAGAGTGGTTTCTTGGCAAAAGATGATCAGGGTCCGAAGGTCTACTCGGTGAAACAAACTCTGCATGCTCGCGGACCACTTTAGTGGTCCGCGCACCCACGCACCCTACTAAATCATTATCCTAATTTACAAAAAAATAATATGGATATCGTTTTCAGCGTTTTTCAGGGTGCTGATTTTGATAATGACATTCATTTTCAAATCCAAGATGGCGGACTTACATTTTCTACAAAAAATAGAAATGCCTGTCATTTTATGGGGTTTTTCGGGGTGAATTATGTATCTTAATAAATCAATTTGATTTTATATAATAAAGTTAACCTTACCACGTCACGCGAGCTGCTTTAGCAGCTCGCGCACCGAGCAAAAGCTAGTTATACTATATATAGCTCGATTACCACTCACTCACTCATTGACATAATTGTTCTCCTAGAAAGAGAAGGAAAATGATATAATGATGTAGGGGAAATGTGTTCGGGTGGGGGAGTTGACTGGGGAAAAATTATGACATTTCGGAAAAACAAGATGGCGGCCGACGTGATTTTTGCAGCTCCTTTATTTTTTAAGGGATTCCGTTCAAACTCGCAACTATTAAAAAATGTAGTAAACGATTAACAAAAAATGTGGAAAAAATTGGAAAAACAAGATGGCGGCCGAGCCGTAGCGTTTCAAAATTTTTAATTTTTCGACCCCGAACCGCGGCGTCACAGATCCGAAACGGGGTAATCGAGGATAATTATTTTTTCTGGTTTCGCCCACGATTATCCTGTATTTTGACAGAACGGGAGTGGCTTTTAAAAATTCAAGATGGCGGCTGTCATGGCGGCCGTTTTGTTAGAGGTACGAAAAAACGCAATTTTAAAAGTTAAATATCTCAAAGTTGGCAACATCGGAGCGATTCGGCTTCTATGAAGCGATTGTACGTATAGGCTCGAGGTATAGATTGGTGGGAAAAAATTACCCCATTTTTAGGGAAATTTCAAGATTTTCGGGAAATTGTAAAAAATCGAAATACGCACTTTTAGCAAAATTCGAGTATGAGCGATTACGTGTTTTGCTCGTAAAAATGACATTTGGGTATTTTCGTCGCCGGAGACTGGCAACACTGGAATTCATCAAAGAAAAAGTGATTTTCGACACGGTCTTTTTCACGGTATCCCCTTTCGCGTGGGTGCGAGCGAGAGGCAAGATTGAAACGTCATCGGGAGCGGTATATCCTGTAGTTAATAGGAAAATTATGAAACCGTGTAAAATCTTTCTGTGAAACGAGCTGGCGGCCATTTTGTATTTTTTTTAACTTTTCGAAATTTTGATCAAGTTTTTGAGGCAGTTGGCAACATTTTGGAAAGTCAATATGTATGAATCGATTGTGTATCTCGGCTGGCAGTATAGAGATATGCAACCGGTGTTGCCAGTTTTGGGGAGATTTTCGAGATTTTCAACTAAGAAACTCCTGTAAAATTTTGTATGAAAATTTTTTTTTTCACTGATGGTGTCGTATAGAAAACAAAAAGTTAGTAAGCCAAAATTATGGAGAGAGCTGATGATTGAGGGTTTCGGAGACGGGTGGAGGGCCCGCTTAAGGTATTGAAGATAGGTGGGGGGTGCTCGAGCAAATGTCATTCATGACGTCATCCAATTGCCAAAAAGCTGAAAAAAAATTCAAAATGGCGAAGAAAAGATGGCCGCCATACAAATTTCGCCGGTGTCCAGCTCGGAGGGTATAAAAGATGGAAGTGTGGTTTCTTGGCAAGAGAGGATCAGGATCCGAAGGTCTACTCGATGAATAGAAAAAAAAATCAAAATGGCGGAATTTATTTTTCCATACATTTTGTATGGCGAATATTTTATGTTTTATTCTCCTAGAAAGAAACAATAAACGATACGATGATGTTCGGGAGATATGTTCGGGTGCACGATATGAGTAGGGAAAAATTATGACATTTCAGAAAAACAAGATGGCGGCCTATATGATTTTTGCAACTCTTTTGTTTTCCAACCGATTTCGTTGAAACTCGCAATCTTTGAAGAATGTAGTAAACGATTAATAGAAAAAGTGAAAAATTTTGGAAAAACAAGATGGCCGCCGTACAAATTTCGTCGGTGTCTATCTCGGAGGCTATAAAAGATGGAAGTGTGGTTTCTTGGCAAAAGATGATCAGGGTCCGAAGGTCTACTCGGTGGAACAAACTCTGCATGCTCGCGGACCACTTTAGTGGTCCGCGCACCCACGCACCCTACTAAATTAACCTCAACTACCCCGTTTTTACAAAAAATGATATGGATGTCGTTTTTAGAGTTTTCCAGGGTGCTGATTTTGATAATGACATTCATTTTTAGATCCAAGCTGGTGGACATGCACTTTTTAAGAAAAAATTGATATGGGTGTGGGTTTTATGTGTTTTTGTGGTGAATTGTGTATCTTAATAAATAAATTTGGTTAAATATAATAAAGTCAACATAACCACGTCACGCGAGCTGCTTTAGCAGCTCGCGCACCGAGCAAAACACTAGTTATACTATATATAGCTTTATACTATATATAGCTCGATTACCACTGACTGACTCACTCACTCATTGACATAATTGTTCTCCTAGAAAGAGACGGAAAATGATATAGTAATGTAGGGGAGATGTGTTTGGTTTCGGGAACCCTCTGGGGAAAAATTATGACATTTCAGAAAAACAAGATGGCCGCCGATGTGATTTTTGCAGCTCTGTTGTTTTCCAACCGATTTCGTTGAATTTTGCAATCTTTAAAGAAATTGGTTAAAAATTAATAAAAAAAGTAGAAAAAATTGAAAAAACAAAATGGCGGCTGAGCTGGAGCGTTTTCAAAATTTTCATTTTTCGACCCTTAACCGCGGCGCCACAGATCCCAAACGGGGTAGTTGAGGATAATTATTTTTCCGTGATTCACCCACGATTATCCTGAATTTTGACGGAATGGGAGTGGTTTTTAAAAATTCAAGATGGCGGCTGTCGTGGCGGCCATTATGTTAGAGGTACGAAAAAACGCAATTTTAAAAGTTAAATATCTCAAAGTTGGCAACATCGGAGCGATTCGGCTTCTATGAAGCGATTGTACGTATAGGCTCGAGGTATAGATTGGAGGAAAAAAATTACCCCATTTTTTGGGAAAATTTCAAGATTTTCGGGAAATTGTAAAAAATCGAAATACGCACTTTTAGCAAAATCCGAGTATGAGCGATTACGTGTTTTGCTCGTGCAAATGACATTTGGATATTTTCGTCACCGGAAACTGGCAACACTGGAATTGATCAAAGAAAACGTGATTTTCGACATGGTCTTTTTTCAGGGACGATAGGTTCGCTTGGGTGCGAGCGAGATGAGAGATTGAAACGTCAACGGGAGCGGTATATCCTGTAGTTATTGGAAAAGTTGTACAACGATGTAATTTATTTCTGCAAAACGAGTTGGCGGCCATTTTGTAATTTTTTGAATTTTTCGAAATTTTGATCACGTTTTTGAGGCAGTTGGCAACATTTTGGAAAGTCAATATGTATGAATCGATTGTGTATCTCGGCTGGCAGTATGGAGATGTGCAACCGGTGTTGCCACTTTTGGGGAGATTTTCGAGATTCGAGACTAAGAAACTCCTGTAAAATTTTGTATGAAAAATTTTTTTTTCACTGATGGTGTCAGATAGAAAACAAAAACTTAGTAAGCCAAAATTATGGAGAGAGCTGATGATTGAGGGTTTCGGAGACGGGTGGAGGGCCCGCTTAAGGTATTGAAGATAGGTGGGGGGTGCTCGAGCAAATGTCATTCATGACGTCATCCAATTGCCAAAAAGCTGAAAAAAAATTCAAAATGGTGAAAAAAAGATGGCCGCCATACAAATTTTGCCGGCGTCCAGCTCGGAGGGTACAAAAGATGGAGGTGCGGTTTCGTGGCAAAAGAGGATCAGGATCCAAAGGTCTACTCGATAAATAGAAAAAAAATTCAAAATGGCGGAATTTATTTTCCCATACATTTTGTATGGCGAATATTGAATGTCTCATTCTCCTAGAAAGAGACGGAAAACGATACGATAATGTAGGGGAGATGTGTTCGGGTGGGGAAGGCGAGTAGGGAAAAATTATAACATTTCAGAAAAAACAAGATGGCGACCGACGTGATTTTTGCAACTCTTTTGTTTTCCAACCAATTTCGTTGAAACTCGCAATCTTAGAAGAATGTAGTAAACGATTAATAGAAAGTGGAAAATTTTGGAAAAACAAGATGGCCGCCGCACAAATTTCGTCGGTGTCTATCTCGGAGGCTATAAAAGATGGAAGAGTGGTTTCTTGGCAAAAGATGATCAGGGTCCGAAGGTCTACTCAGTGGAACAAACTCTGCATGCTCGCGGACCACTTTAGTGGTCCGCGTACCCACGCACCCTACTTTATTAACCTCAACTACCCCGTTTTTACAAAAAACAATATCGATGTCGATTTCAGGGTTTTCCAGGGTGCTGATTTTGGTAATGACATTCATTTCGAAATCCAAGATGGCGGACATGCACTTTTTAAGAGAAAAGTTGAAATGGGTGTCGTTTTGTGGGTTTTTGAGGTGAATCGTGTATCTTAATAAATAAATTTGGTTTAGTATAATAAATTTAACCCAACCACGTCACGTGAGCTGCTTTAGCAGCTCGCGCACCGAGCAAAACACTAGTTCATCTATACATGTAATAAAATTGTAGAAAAGTGGTGTCTGTACAATGGAAATATATAAAAAAAAGTAGCAGGGGTTGTTATTATATCGATGCCGAACCCGAAATTGTAATTAATTTTTTTATTGTCTGTTTGTCTGTTTGTCTGTGTGTTTGTGCACGCTAATATCAGAAACGGCTTATTCGATTTAGATACGGTTTTCACTAATATATTGTAAAAAGCTTCACTTAACATTTAGTGTTATTTCATGTCAATCGGTTCATAAATAAAAAAGTTATGTCAATTTAAAGAATCACGCTGCCCGAAAAGTCAATATTCCACGCGAACGAAGTCGCGGGCACAGCTAGTTAAATAATATGAAAAGCAACTGTGTCTACGTGCGTTTTTCCACTAACGATGACGTCACGCGAGTCATTTAGATCTTAGATGATCACAACTTGCAACACAAGTTCTATTCGCCACGCTCGGTGAGCCCGTAAGTGCCAGGCCTTCGGTATTTTATAAAAGCTGAAATTGAAAAATTTGATGAAAAATTTTTATGCGAGTCCCTAACATAACAGTATTACCCCTAACACAGGGAGGAACGATCAGCGACTATGAAGTTTGGATCATGGTGGCTTTGGCCGATAACAGGTAACAAATACGTATAGGTAAATACCCTTAAATTCAACATGCCTTAAGGGTGTGCATGACGTGATTTTTAATACTATACCGAAGAAAATGTTCCGAATAAATTAGACTATAATTTAACGAAAAATTTTATTCGTCTTTGTTACCTGTTATCTGCCAAACCCACCAATGGGACCAATAATACAAGTCTACAAGATGCGTGGTCACCCTACACATAACATGGTATGCCAATACTAACTACACTCAATATTGTGCACGACACTATAACGTGTCCAATGACATTAAAGCCTTCTGAAAGGTTATTTATTCTGCGCTCGTAGCGCTACGTGGATGCTACGTCGTAGGCATGTGGCTACGTTTATCGTAGGCGATAACTTTGTAAGTGACGTCATATGGAGCGAGTGACGTTTATTGTGAAAGTTCTTTTAAGTCAGTATACGTCATGCATGTTCCCTTACTTCTACCAGAGCTTGCTTAGGGAAGGAATACATATTTCAGAATTTTTAGAAATTCCACTCTAAAGATAACTAAGGGATGGAAGTTTGTAGGAAATATTATAAATGTATGAAAGTCCGTCATTTTAAAGTTATAACGGCTTGGGCATTTAGGAGTTCGGTCCAAAATTAAAAAGTCCGCGTTTCATAATTTTTTGAAATTTTCATCTTCTCGCCGATTTTTAACCCCCGACCCAAAAAAAGGGGTGTTATAAGTTTGACGTGTATATCTGTTTATCTGTGTGTTTGTGTATCTGTCTGTGGCATCGTAGCTCTTAAACGCATAAACCAATTTTAATATATGTAGTTTTTTTTTTGTTTGAAAGGTAGCTTGATCGAGAGTGTTCTTAAGCTATAATCCAAGAAAATCGGTTCAGCCGTTTGAAACTTATTTACTTTTCAGAGAGTTTTTATGTCAGGGGTTTTAAATTTTGTATTTATGTTAGGTATATTTAAGTTATTTAAGGATTCCATTTTATTTTGAATGAGGTCTCAGTTACTCTCAAGTTGCGCCTAGAAAAAGTTTTAAGTACTAAAAAAACTGAGTTTACCCAATTTACCAAAACAACTCAACTGGGAATCAAATTCAGAACTTTCTTATAAGGTCCACTAAATAGGTTTCGTCCCGGAGGCTTTGTTGGTAATCCCATACAAAAGTAATATTCTCTTCCCTAAAGTTCGAGCACACTTTCACACTATCTTGAACAAAAGTAATTTGATTGTTTCAAGAGACTTACATTCTTAAGTAGTGCTACACAATATTATTAAAAAAAGCAGAAATAGCCTAGTGGTGAAGACTTCTGGTCTTCTAAGAAGACTAGTGGTCAGCTTTCTATTTGAGCGTTCCAGAGTTCAGCCTTCTCAGACCCGGGCGCGTTTGGAACCCTCGTGGCTTTATTTTTAAGTTGAGGTAATTAATTATCACAACTACATCATTATTTGACAATCAGAAAGTGTACAATAATACCCAAATTGAATAAATGACTGCGACCCTCGTCTATCTTAGATCATCACTTCTGGTAAAGGTGAGATTGCAGTCAAAGACTAACATGTATTTAAAGAAATTAATTAATTTAAAACTAAAAAAGATTTCAAGTAAATAAAACTTTAAACGTTTGGTGCGCTTAGTAATCCATTAAATTAATTAAAAGCATAAATCCCTAGGATTAAAAGCTTAAGAGATCCTCAAGCCTATTAAATAAGAGTTTCTTAGAATTTTAATGCGACCGCGGTTTCACAAGTGATTTAAATTAAAAGGTAATTATGATTCATTTTCACCCGACCACGGCAAAACTAAAAAGAAGGGTTATGATTTTAGCAGTCTATTTATGTATATTTGTATTTAGATATTTAAAATTTCGTCACAAGTCTTTGATTTTCCGGGATAAAAAGTAGTCTATGTCACTTTTCAGGTCTTTAATTATATCCAAGCAAACAATCACTCCGATCCGTTGCGGCGTGATTGAAGGACAAACCAATAAACAAACTCAGTTTTATATTTATAATATGGGTAATGTAGCACCATCCAATCGGATCATTAGTTCTGGAGTTGGCCGCCCACATACAAACTCACAAAGTAACAAATTTTACCACTTTATAATACTAATACCAATAAAATTAGTAGTTTTAAGTTACAAATATAATTTATTGAATATTGTATCTTGGACAAATTTTGCAACCAGTAGGTAGGTATCCATAAGAAAAATAGATAAATAGGAAGCAAGGCTGTGTCTGTCGTAATTAAAACCCAATATAAGAGCAATAAAATAAAACTACGATTATAATAGTATCTATTTATTAGTCCAAATGTCGGAACCCTTTAAGTGTTTTTGAGACCTCATTTCATGTTTATTCAAATGTTCTGTCTACCAAAAACAATTTGTCCATTACGAATAGATTATTATTTGTCTCGTTGGATCCCAATTCGGTTGTGTCAAACCGCAGGATGATTATTCCACTCAATAGACCGCAAAACTTGAGGTTTGCCACCGCTGTTTTAGCTTTAACTTGTAATAATTAAACGATCGACTTCAGTGACTTAGAAGAAATTCCTTTATTCGGGTTTTGTACTTTAAAAGGAAAAACCGGCCAAGTGCGAGTCAGACTCGCGCATCGAGGGTTCCAGGTATTTTTTCCAACATTTTGCACGACAAATCAAAAACTATACCTATGCATGAAACTATACCTATACTTGTACATTCTAAAATCTGTTTTAGAATGTACAAGTAAAGCCCGTACACTATATGATACACCACTTGGTATAGTTATCTTACTTTGAAAATTGAAAATAAGTAGGTACTAATTATTTATTAGTTCATGAACACATTTTAATTCACGGTTTTCGGATTTTTTCCTTTACTTGTGCTATAAGACCTACCTACTTGCCTTTCATGATTCTAGATCAACGGGAAGTACCCTAAAAGGTTTTCTTGACAGTTTCTAGACTACAGTTAGACAGACAGACAGACAGAGAGACAAACAGACAGACAACAATGTGCCTCTAGAAGGGTTCCGTTTTCCTTTTGAGGTACACGCGGGAACCCTAAAAAGGAAGCCTTATAGAATCATTTCATTGTCCATTTGTCGTGTCTGACATCAAGTGAATCAAAATCTATAGGATAATTCCCGTTGACCTAAAATCATGAAATTTATCAGATACCAATGCCTTATTAGTTATATAAAGTGGTTAAATCACAAAAGTGTTATTATTATGTACAGCCCAAATCAATAGCAATGAGGATTAGATACGACGATCTCACTTATGCCTTCGGTCCATACTCCCTAAAGCGCACCCTAGCTTGTTTAGTCGAAGATATTATCTCAGACTTAAGAATATCACTTTTCGGAAGCGATGAGATGAAAACGGACAGATGTCAGGACCGTTCAGGCCTTCAGGATAATAATTAACAGAGACGCCGGCTCTGAGCGGAACCTATAAATATTTAATGACGCAAAATACATAGATACGAGTATCTTGCTTTACTATATTGTAACGTGGGAGGGTTGTGTATCTGTGTATCTGTCTGGGGCAGCATAGCTCCTAAACGAATGAACCGATTTTAATTTAGTTTTTTTTGTTTGAAAGTTGGCTTGATCGAGAGTGTTCTTAGCTATAATCGAAGAAAATCGGTTCAGCTGTTTGAAAGTTATCAGCTCTTCTCTAGTTTTCTTATAGAGGTTAATTGTGTCGGGGGTTTTTTAAATTTTGAGTTATCTTTAAACTCTTTTTAACCGGTTTAAAGAAGCTAACTAATCTAGTAAAATAAATTGCTAAACACTTACTAGACGCAGGTTAACAGGCACTAAGCGAGCACTAATCGCCAAGCTGTCTGTTTCTCGAGGGACGTGTTATGGGCTGCCAATACCAGTACATTAATCTAGAAAGCGTACGAGCAGATTGGATACTTTAGAACGCAGAATTCAGAAAATGTATAGAAGTAGTCGTTATGGCTTTCACAGGAGTTAAATGATTATAAGTCGAATAAAATACTAGAGGATGCCCGCGACTTCGTCCGTGTGGATGTAGGTTTTTGAATATCCTGTGGATACTGTTTGGTTTTCCGGGATAAAAAGTTGTCTATGTCAATAACAGGAACGAACGTAAGCTACCTTGGTACCAACATACATATCGGTTGAGCGGATGGGTCTTCAGGAATCCCGTAGGAACTCTTTGATTTTCCGAGATTAAAAGTAGCCTATGTCCGTCCCCGGGATATAAGCTAACTCTGTACCAAATTTCGTCAGAATCGGTAAAACTGTTGGGCTGTGAAAAGGTAGCAGACAGACAGACAGACACACTTTCGCATTTATAATATTAGTATAGAAGATACGAAGTTGCCTCGTAGATATGTGGTAAAACAGTATTCTAAAATCCGATTGTATTTTTAGAATGATGTTATACCACATATCTAATAATAATTACTGAAAACTCATTGCCGGCCCAATATTGAGCACAGACACCTTTAGAATGAGAACGGTTTAGGACATAATCCAACGTGCTGCTAAAGCGCGGATTGGCAGATTTCACACACCTTTGAGAACATTCCTATTTCATCTTACGAGTGATTTATGTCGTTGGCGTGACTTCATTATCTTTTTATCACTCATCCCTTTTGAACTGTAAATGCTGGTAGGAGAGTTTATATAAATTCAAACTCAACTCAAACTCAAAATCAAATACAAGGAACCAAAAGCTTAATTTGCTATAATCCGCTAACCAACTAACGCTAACGAATTATAGCAAATTAAGCTTTTGGTTCGTTGTATATCATGGACTTCCGCAAAATAACGCCTGCTTCTATTAATACCTATATTCAAAATCATTTATTCAAAGTAGGTATTAGTATATACCTTTAGATGGTCAGAATTGTTAGATTTGTAAGATGATATAGTGGTGATAATTAACTACGTAAACTTAAAACTAAATCTACGAGTTGTATAATACCTGCGGTTTGTGCGTGACCGTTTTAGGCAACGTACTCTCCACTATACTTCACTAAACACAAGCCTCAGCCTTGAGACACAAGAGCATAAAGTAGGTGCTAGTAGGTACGAATAACCTATATTGGATACAGTCGAAGTCCTCAAAGTTGGGAACTGTGTCGCGCATCCAGTGAGGGATTCACCGACTCACACTCGATTTGACACACTCAGTGAGCCAGCGATCTAGAAACATTAATAGCCTAAGAGCCAACAGGAGACAGACCTTCGTTATTTTATAAAAGTTGAAAGTTATCTGTGTATTGTCTCCAACACAGGGAAGAATGGTCAGCGACTATATGCAGTTTGGATCATGGTGGCTTTGGTAGATAAAACAGTTAAAAAAGTGCAAGCGCAATTTTTTATATTTGCTTTGGAATAGTATTAGAAATCACTTCATGGATTGCCAAATACTGTGGCAACTTTTCTACCTGTTATCTTCCAAAGCCACCATGATCCAACGTCATAGTCGCTGATCGCTCGGCCTTGTTTTGGGGACAATACGCAGAGAAACTTTCAGCTTTTATAAAATAACGAAGGTCTGGGCTTCGCTGGCTCTCTCTCTTTATAAACTTTCAAACGTTTTCATCTATTTCAGGAACGGAAACGGCCTATCCTATTAAACGATATACTTTAAACGAGCAATTTTTTATATGTACCTAATTGGTTTCTCGGAAACGTCTCAAACGATTTGAATGGAATTGAGTATTGAGTTTTAAATTATTTTTTATATTCCTTTATATAAAGAAGCGTCATCTCTAAGTTATCGTGGGGATTTAGAGTTAACATGTTTTTTTGGAAATGGTTCTAACGATTTGGTTGAAGATTTAGATAGTGTTTTACTGTCAAAGTTTTTTAGATTGTCAAACAAAATAAAAGCACCGAGCAAAGCTTGCAAATATGCGCTAATTATTTTTACATTTCTGAAGTATCTATAACATTTCATTCAGCTAACAGTCGATTTTTAACCCCCGACCCAAAAAGAGGGGTGTTATAAGTTTGACGTGGTGGCTTGATCGAGAGTGTTCGATTATAGAATCGAAAAAAATCAGTTCAGCCGTTTGAAAGTTATCAGCTCTTTTCTAGTTTTCTTATACTTAGAGGTTTTTGTGTTGGGGGTTTTTTAAATTTTGAGTTATTAATAGTAGGTATAGTAAAATTTAACAGAGGCATAAATTTGAGTAGCAAATGAATACTTACTTTAAATTTAATAGGTACACATTTTATACGTAAGCTAAAAATAAATGAATATTAATTTCATACACGATAACACACTCAACATTTGTTTCACATCAGAAGCAAAGTGTTTTCCAATTTTAAACAAACGAACCCGAACTGAACGTGCTTCCGAAAATAGCCGAAGTAACACGAAAACTTCCGAAAATAAACGAACGCACGCTCGCACGACCGACGCAATTCTTGACCCTATTTCAAAAATGTCTTAATTTCTTTAATAGCATTCGGTAACCATGCAATAATTATTTTAATAATATTATTATGCTGAAACTGAAATGTGAACTTAAAGAGAATAAGCTCCGATGGTTCGGGCACAAAATGCGAAGAAGTATTTTTTTTATTGGCTAGCCACAGCCAATAAAAAAAATACTTACTATCCTTACCAACCCACCAGGGAGAGGAAGACTAACAGCCACATGGTGGTCCAATGTCGTGAGCCCGTTAAAGCCCGTTAACGTTAGCGACGTTAACATCTCGTTAATAACAAGTAACAACCAGGACAGCCAAAGACGATCTTCTATTCAGAGAGCCTGGGGTTTGATCTAGCATTTCTAACTTACAGAGTTGGGATTTAAGGAGTCAAATATCACATGCTTTAGCGGTGAAGGAAAACATCGTATAGAATCTTGTATGCCTGAGAGTTCTCCATATTGTTTTCAAATGTGTGTTATCTGTGAATAAGTTATAATGTGAATATTATTGTAAATCGAAGAATTGAAAAAAGCAACCGCCGAGTTTCTTGCTGGTTCTTCTCGGTTGGAACGGCATTCCGAACAAGTGGTAAATTATTATTTGACGATTCAAAAGCACTTGTAAAAGTATATTTGAATAAAAATCTATTCTTTTTTTTCTATTTTAAAATTGACCAGTGTAGTGACCAAATCCTTCTCAATCTGAGAGGAGATCTGCTTCAGTTCTGGTCTGGCGATTACTTGATGATTATTATGATGGCGGAAGGAAATGGTTACAGGAAAATCAATCTTGTTAAATATGTAGGAAATACGCGTGGATTTTCTTTTGAGAAAATCCATGGGAACTCTTTAATTTTCCGGGATAAAAAGTAGCCTTTGTCACTTTCCAAGTTTTGAAACTCATTCAAAAAAATCATGTCGATCCGATGCTCCTTTACAGGGTGATTGCAAGACAAACCAATAAACCAACACTTTCGTATTTATAATATTAATAGGATGTGATGATCCAATGAACCAATTACATTTCCTCTATTTACCATGAAAGATTGAAGTGAAAACGGATTATTTATTATTTTATGAAAAAATAAAATTAAGATAAAATCTGATCCTTGCCACCCTACACTACTGATTCAGTACCGTGCGTGCGCGCAACGAAACCATACGATTTATTTCAATGCGAGTTTAATGCTGAAAACAGATGCCTACCCCTAATAAATCCTTTTTTACCGTTAGAATAGAAAAAAGATTTACCTCGTTGTTTTAGCCGCTAGCATATTAGATTGCGAATTTAACTGCAATCTGTCGATAACTTACTAGTCTGTCTGTCGTGTCTGTCAAGTACATCATTGAAATCAAAATCTATAGGGTACCTTCCGTAACTACGTAAAAATGAGTTGCAGTCAGCAAAAGTTTTAGTTCGGAATGACCCGTCCTGTATGAGTATTGAGTATCTACTACAATTAATACAATACATTGTTGGGTTACGGTTTCTAGGTTTCACGAAATCACATCCGAACAAGTTCGAAATGTACCGCAAATCCGCTTGGTTAGCAAAACTGAAGTAAATTCCGGAATCGGACAAACTCCGTCGTAATCCGGAAAATATTTGATCTGTCCGAAACCGCGGAGCTCGGACTACAACTGTGAGCGAGGTTTCCTGAACAAACAGTTTTATCAAGTACATACATGAGCACGACCGCTTCAACATTTATAAGAGGGTTGGAAAATGGTATTTAGAAAAGAAGGAATGTCACGTTTCTTTTGACTAGTGACCCGAACGTTTTCGATTTTAAAAGTGGTCTACTTTTAAGATCGAAAACGTTCTGTGTTTAAAAGTTCCGATAGAAAAATCAGTCAAGTGCGAGTCGGACTCACTCACGAAGGTTCCGTATCATTGTACAAGAAATAATATTTCGTAATTTTGGCGGCCAATTAGTTATTATTTCTTGTTATAGCGACAATAGAAATGCATACCTAATCAGTGAAAATTTCAACTCTCCTATTACGGCTCACGAGATATAGCCCACTGACAGACAGACGGATGGACAGGCGGACAGCGGAGGCTTAGTAATAGGATCCCTTTGGCACCTTTCAAATACGGAACCCGGAAAAAAGACATAATAATATCTTCTATTTTTCTTTCAATTACAGCTCTGTTACAGACGTATAATAGAGTAAGTAGTAAATAAAATAGTTATTTAATAAGAATGTCCCAAACATTTTTATCTTCATAATACATTATGCTGGACAAGTCGCAGCCTTTTTCTATCACAAAAGGCTATTTCCCTTCACTTTAACAGTTTCCTCTTTACTTATTGGGTAAAATCGATAACCTTTTTCCGTAACAAAATTTATTTCGTGTAAATAAAACCTTGTTTATTGATATAAAAAGGCTTTAGGTCAAAGAATATCGAAAATAATATACTTACTATTTTTTTTCCTTCCGTTTTTGGGTACGATTCCGTACCTCAAAAGGAAAAACGGAACCCTTATAGGATCATTCCGTTGTCTGTCTGTCCATCTGTAGTGCCTGTGAAAAAACCTATAGGTAATTACTTCCCGTTGACCTAGAATCATAAAATTTGGCAGGTAGGTAGATCTTATAGCACAAGTACAGGAATAAACTTGAAAACCGCGAATTTGTGGTTACATTACAAAAAAAATTAAAACGTATTTCAATTTTCAAAGTAAGATAACTATACTAAGTGGGGTATCATATGAAAGGGGTTTACGTATACATTCTAAAATAGATTTTTATTTATTTTTATGTATAATAGTTTTTAATAGTTTTTGATTTATCGTGCAAAATGTTGGAAAAATACCTGAGTACGGAACCCTCAGTGCGCGAGTCTAACTCACTTCACTCACTTCACTTCACACACGTCACTTAGCCGGTTTTTTGAATGCAAAACTTATTTCTGAGTCTCTCACATGACCGATTCAAGCATCTGGTAGATAGATATACGATATATTATAATAAGACCAACTTCGATATGCGAGTATGTAAGCTTTTTATGATCTCTTCATACCGATATCTATTGAGTTAAAGCAATTTGCGTTTATGCTGGCTTATATTTTATCCGACAGCTTTTATTCTGAGTGTGTTATTTACGCGTTTTAATGCTATAATCGATCTATGAAGCTCTTAAGATTAGTATTTCATAAAAATAGGATTAATGGGATTTTAGTTCTATTTACTTCTTTGAAGAACTAAAATGTTTTTTAAATTGATTATCATCTATATTTACTTGTTTATATCTATACATATAATAAAATTGTAGAAAAGTGGTGTCTGTACAATGGAAATATATAAAAAAAAAGTAGCAGGGGTTGTTATTATATCGATGCCGAACCCGAAATTGTAATTAATTTTTTTTTGTCTGTTTGTCTGTTTGTCTGTTTGTCTGTTTGTCTGTTTGTCTGTTTGTCTGTTTGTCTGTTTGTCTGTTTGTCTGTGTGTTTGTGCACGCTAATCTCAGAAACGGCTTATTCGATTTAGATACGGTTTTCACTAATATATTGTAGGAAGCTTCACTTAGGATTTAGTGTTTATTTCATGTCAATCGATTCATAAATAAAAAAGTTATGTCAATTTAAAGAATCACGGCGCCTCGCGCCTGAGCGTCCGTGGCTATATAAAGCGCGAAAAGTCACTATTCCACGCGAACGAAGTCGCGGGCACAGCTAGTCTATCATATAAACATAGCATACAACTCAGCAGAGTTCCTTCTCGGACTGAGAAGGGTTTAGGCCATAGAAAATCACATTGGTTAACTTCACACACATTTGAGAACACTATGGAGAAATCTTAGGCACAGTTCACGTCAGTTATGAAACTTATAACAAAACCTCGAGGCTTTGCTACACTGGCATACAATGTTGGCTATGAAACGACTAGGTATGTGATATGGGACGTCGTGGCAGCGCAGCGCGACAAAGAGATTTAAATAATTTTTAACCCCTGACCCAAAAAGAGGGGTGTTATAAGTTTTACGTGTGTATCTGTGTGTCTGTGTATCTGTATATCTGTCTGTGGAATCGTTGCTCCTAAACGAATGGACCGATTTTAATTTAGTTTTTTTTTGTTTGAAAGGTGGCTTGATCGAGAGTGTTCTTAGCTATAATCGAAAATAGGTTCAGTCGTTCGAAAGTTATCAGCTCTTTTCTAGTTTTCTTGAGTTTTTTTTTTGCTCAAATACCTAATATTTTACAGATATTTGAAAGCTCACACAATCGAACTCACTCTTCCATTAAGCTATCCCGGACTTTTGGCATCTGCGATACCTAATGGAAATCATAAAATGCCATCCAAACTACAAAATTACCTTTCAACATACTTATCAACGGTTTAAACTATACCAGCGTAACTGTTACACGTTCTCTTTTGTTATTAGATTATAAATGTAAACAATACTATGCAGGCGGGTATCGGATTTAGAAAACACTTGCAATTTCTCGAGAAAATTGTTACAATTGGCCCTCGTCCAACGCTATGAATTTACGTACTGAAAGCGCTAATATCAATAATATTCGCAATAAAACGACTTCTGAAATAACTGGGAGCCTTGCGACATTGACGTAATAATTGTAACGTAGAACTGTGCACATGTGCAGTCGGTTTTTCCCTCAGTATGGCAATACTTAATTATTTCATGGAATGTAATATATCAGAGAGGAATGGAGACGCATTATTAAGCGTACCACAGCACTGCAAAGGTAACGCATCCGCGGCACTTCTGGGGCTGCAAGTGTCCATGGGCGGCGGTAATCACTTAACATCAGGTGACCTGCTCGTTAGCTCGCTATTTTTAACCCCCGACCCAAAAAGAGACGTGCTATAAGTTTGACGTGTGTATCTGTGTATCTGTCTGTGGCATCGTAGCTCCTAAACTAATGAACCGATTTTAATTTAGTTTTTTTGTTTGAAAGGTGGCTTGATCGAGAGTGGTTATTAGCTTTAATTCAAGAAAATCGGTTCAGCCGTTTGAAAGTTATCAGCTCTTTTCTAATTACTGTAATCTTCACTTGTCGGGGGTGTTATGAATTTTTAATTTACACTTGTTGGGATAAAACGGTACCACAAAAGGGATGTATTATCGGGGTATAAAGAGTAGTAAGAGAAAGGCCCGCATGATAAATGTGGCAACTTAATAACAGCGGCCGTCGAGTTGTAGCTTGAATTACGTTGCCGACATAAGTACAACAGGATTTATTTCACTTGTGTTACGTTTTGGATTTACTTTGAGGCTATTGCCGTGAGCTGTGCTATTGTACCGATCGTCATTACGGTCCTTTTAACACGTAGCCTTGCATCAAATCAGTCTATCCGCATTCTGTCAATAAGTTACTAAGCAACGTTATTATGTCAAAAGATCGGCCAAGTGCAAGTCGGACTCGCGCACCGGGGTTCCGTACCTTCGAAAGATGCGTGTAATTATTTATTATCTCCAACTGCAAATACATGTTTGTTATGGCTTTAAAGTGATAAAATACTTTATAGTTTCGGATTTTCCCCTTAACTTGTGCTATAAGACATTGTTTCTAGCAAACGGGAAGTATCCTATAGGTTTTGATTTCTTTGATTTTTTTGAACTCTTTGATTTCCGGGTTATAAAGTAGCCCATCCAGCTCACTCTCCAGCGAGGTGATTTGCTAACTTAGTGTTTAACACTAAGTTGAAAGCCATTTAGATTATTTTTATATTGGTTGGTTATATATTGCTGTTTCATTGAGTGGCATTAAAACAAATTTGCGTAGAAAACCTTCCATGGATTAAAAATAAATGTCAAATGAGCTCGGTGGTTATCATTCAGTGTTAGTCGCTGAGTAAGCTAATCGGTAAGCTGGTATTTATACTCATGCAAAAATCAAGTCGAGGTTATTTCGTTTGCGAGATCAATTCGCTCTTAACCTTTTTTTTTTCTATCGAAAGCGCTGGGGAGCGCTAGGAAAACTTCCCTTAAAGGAAAAATAACCCCAAAAAGCATACATTATCGGGGTAAAAGATTACACAGTAGTAAAAGAAAGGCCCGCGTGATAAATGTAACAAAATGGCATCGAGTTTGTAGCTCGAATTACCTACGTTGACGGCATACATAAAACAAGATTTATTTCACTTATGTTACGGTTCGGATTATTGTAGTTTTATTTTTCCGATCATGATTAAGCTCGCTGTCGTAGCGGTGAGGTCTCAGATTCGATTTCTGGTAGAAAGGTTTGGAAATAATCCCTCCGCTGAATGGCAATGGACAACTTTAGACCAGGAAGCTTCCAGAGTACGGGTCGCAGCCTAATTCCTTGTCGGCGGCCAATGTCGCGCACCAAGCCTTTCGTCTCCTCACCAGACTGCATGAGATTGTTAAGACGATGTACCTATATCCTCGACCTCTATCAACTATGCATTTCTGACCGGTTTGACATTCTTCATATTGAATGAATGCATGAATATAAAAAAAATATTCATTCAACTATTCCTTCAATATTCAACAGAACCAATTCATATTCCACAGGTTCTTTGGAAGTTCGCGAGGTTATTATTCACATCCAGACTTCATAAGTTTTCCAATTTGAGTAGGTATACGTGATTAGCATCTCATAAGAAGATAGCTAGGTCTTGTTAGATTTTGTGGCTCTGAATTTGCCTGTTAAAATTATAATGAGATTTCGATGTAGTCTAGCGTATCTTCTCTCTGGGCTGGTTTCCGCACTTAAACGTTTCCGTCTGTTGTGCGTATCATTCGATAGGATTTTTTTTCAGGTGGCAGTTTCAACGGAACAATAATGAAATAAATATCAAATGTAATTTATTTAGGTACCTACCTACTCATTTATTTTATACTTTACTGCAACTACACTAAGTAAACCCATCGGCAAACATATAAGGATCTTATTCTAATAGCTGCAGCGTTCAAAGGCGGTCTTATCGCTAAAGCGATCTCCAACAACATTTGATGAAAGGAATCACGAAAGCGCGGGTTGGTGCAGAGCCAACCTATGCTACAAAACTAAAGGGTTCCTTATTTTACTGCGGTACTCTAAAACCGGATATATGAGTACTGAAGTGCTTCAACTAAATAGTAAATGGAGTGGATCGCAGCTGTCA
Organism: Maniola jurtina; assembly: GCF_905333055.1. Classification (NCBI taxonomy): domain Eukaryota; kingdom Metazoa; phylum Arthropoda; class Insecta; order Lepidoptera; family Nymphalidae; genus Maniola; species Maniola jurtina. The sequence continues at coordinate 2,243,330 of NC_060037.1, read as the reverse complement.
ACCGTTATCTGATATTGCTAACGCGTTTGTTTGAAGCCCGGAAACCCTTACGACTCTACGTAAACAGATAGTCTGATAGTGTAGGTACCTACTAGTATATCTAGTGAAACTGCTTTTAATATAGCTTCTGAGTTCTGACCCATTCAGTAATCTTTGAGAGATCAGCGCTCAAAATTGTAAACGAGTATAACCTGGGATACACAATCCAGCTAGGTAGTTTCATTTTCGAGTATGAGCTTAACAGGAGAATCTAACGCGGTTGGGCAGCGCTCGGGAAGCTTCGAGATGTTTCTCGTCGAAAATTCCTCGGTGCTTGAAGACCAAAGTCTTGCGTGAACAGTGCGAATAGCCAGTAATGACATATGGATCCGAAACATGGTATTCTATTATGGGCCTTATAAGAAAGTCCGAGTCACTCAGCGGGCAATGGTAAGAGCTATGCTTGGGTTTTCTCTACGTGATCAAATCAGAAATGAGGAGATCCGTAGTAACTGACATGATACAACGGTTCAACATACATATAAGGAATATCTTCGGAAATTAGTTCACGTTGTTTTGCATAACATTATGCTCGCTTATATCATACAGTTGTCGGATATTTCTATCTCACAGACAAGCTTAATCGGATGCTGTCAGTTACCCCGCAACTGAGATAAGATGCTGCATAATACCACAATACTATCTGAAGGCATGCTTTGAAAACGTTGTTACCAGATAAGGGCGAGCATTTTCAATAAATAAACAAGGAAATCAATTGACATTTCAATGCCTGTTCTAATGTTTTTCCTCGCAGGTGGTGATTTTTTGGTTTTCGTTACACAAATTACAAAATAAGGAAGTAGGAGCCTTTATAGTTTCATCCAGTCGTTTGTCTGTGTATCACACCTATTTTAAAAGTCAACTAAAACAGCTGTAATATTGAAATTTAATATTTTCAGGATGATAAACATTTAAGTACTATTGGCGTCACTCAGAAAAGCAGGTATTATTTAAATATTTTTATCGAATTATTGGAATGTCCTCTCAAACCAACACAAAAAACATCAGGTTCAATGTGTAGAGGTTATCCGAGAGTTTTAATCTAAACAAACTAATGCCAAAATAAATAATTTAATTAGATCGTGATTGCTATCACAACATCTAATTATTCAGTTCACAATCCAAATACCGAAAATATGCGATATCGCTCCGAATCTCGGAAGGAGACTGAACTACAACTTTCGAAACACCCGTATTTATGCAAGTTCAATCTTGTTGGCCTCCTAGCAACAGATTGTATGACATCGAATGAGCCAAATATCGATTTTATCAATCTACCTGCATTAGATAAATTAATAATTTTATATTACTTTTGACAACTCAAATCAATTTTTAAAAATAACCTTACAGTTCTTAGGTGAAATTTGCAAAAAAAAAAATCGTTTTGTTTAAAAAAAACCCGGTCAAGTGCTATTCGGATTGGCACTCGAAGGATTCCGTACAAAAAATAACAACTTTAAAAATTTTTTCATGTTTTCACGGTTTTCTGATTTTCTTCTTTATTGTGCTAAAAGACCTTTACCTACCAGCCAAATTTCATGGTTCTATGTCCACGTGAAGTACCCTATAGGTTTTCATTCCCTTTTCTGACAGACACGACAAGCAGACAGACAGACAACGAAGTGATCCTATAAGGGTTCCTTTTTCTCTAGAGATAAGGAATCCTAAAAATTACGTAATTCAAATAAAATCTACTAAAACACAAAACAATACTATAAACAAAGTCTCTTAAAGTTCTTAAAACTTGACTTCCACCAAATGTCTTTATCAACTTCACTAAAGTTTTTCAAACAATACCCTGCCTTGAACTGCTTGTCTTTATATTATTTTCTTGGTGGGCTCATAACATACTTGGGCAGCTTCCAACGGCCTGTACGGCCATAACCGCTGCAAATAGCCCCCATTACCATAGGTCACGCATTGTCATGTCTTCTCTGAGTGGTGTGAGTAGTTTTCAATGTATTTTTAACCCCCGACCCAAAAAGAGGGGAGTTATAAGTTTGACGTGTGTATCTGTGTATCTGTGTGTCTGTGTATCTGTGTATCTGTGTATCTGTGTATCTGTGTATCTGTGTATCTGTGTATCTGTGTATCTGTCTGTGGCATCGTAGCGCCTAAACGAATGAACCGATTTTAATTTACTTTTTTTTGTTTGAAAGGTGGGATCGAGAGTGTTCTTAGCTATAATCCAAAAAAATTGGTTCAGCCGTTTAAGAGTTATCAGCTCTTTTCTAGTTTTCTTGTAGAAAAGAAGGTTAGATAACCGTTAGGTTCATAATATTATGTCAATTGACAAATGTCAAGCTGTCAAGATGGACGTTGCCTTGATACATAATTATTTATTTGAAAATGATGTTTTGGAAAACTCAGATACTTTGTCGGGGGTGTTATAAATTTTTAATTTACACTTGTGTGTTTTTAACCCCCGACTCAAAAAGAGGGGTGTTATAAGTTTGACGTGTGTATCTGTGTATCTGTCTGTGGCATCGTAGCTCCTAAACAAATGAACTGAATTTTAATTTAGTTCTTTTTTTGTATGAAAGGTGGCTTAATCGAGAGTGTTCTTAGCTATAATCCAAGAAAATCAGTTCAGATGTTTAAAAGTTATCAGTTCTTTTCTAGTTACTTCATTTGTCGGGGGTGTCATAAATTTTTAATTTACACTTGCTAGACTAGCACTTGGGTGAAATAGCAAGTTTCATATGATGCAGCCTAAGATGGAGCGCGCTTGCCTAGATGATACCTGTTCACTCTTGACTTGAAGGTACCCATATCAAAATTGGAGGGGAAAACGGATGCTGGAAGGACGCTCTATATCCTAGCAGTGCGAATTAGAAACGAGGAGGCGAATCGCTTGGTACGTGTCGGTGGAATTTTGACTACGTACGGGCGCAGACCTTAGCGATGCCTTGGGCTACGAAGACCAGGCCAAAAAGCTCATGGGTACTCTCTGAAATATATCCTGTGGGACACCGATACACAGGCAAGCTTGATAAAGGGTAAGAAGCTGTTCCGGCAGGAAATACCTACCGTTTGAAATTCATTTTACTGAGATACAGTAAAATTAATGAGATGAGAGATGACTATCTGTGTATATAATGTAATTAAATGTTGTGAACAAAAAAGAAGAAGAAAAAAATACAATGAATACCTTTATTAAGTTTTCGTACCCAAAGGGTAAAAACGGAGTCCCATTAATGTCACTCTGCTGTGTGTCTGTCCGCCGGTCACAGGTCTCTAGCTCATATAGCGAGGCCCGACTTTTTTTATTTTACTTTCTCATATACTTACTCTTATGTCGATCATTGAGCTTTACTCTTATGATACTTTTTTCCATCGCACTCTGTCATTTTTTGCTAATTTCATTCCGAATTCGGGACCTTCTACATACCTACTTATAAGACCACAGACAGCGCTCACAAAGGTGCATGCTGCTATGAAAATAGTGTAGCAACAACTCTAAATAAAACCGCAAAGTTTTTAGCTACGTCACAACATATAACCACGCTCCACGCATATCACTGGGTAATGGATAAACAGATTTACCCGAGTGCTCAGATCAAAGCAATCAGAAATGTATCTGCCTTCTGACGTAACACTTTTAACGATAGAGCGAAAAGATTCGTCGGTAACAGAATCCATACTAATATTATAAATGCGAAAGTGTGTCTGTCTGTCTGTCTGCTACCTTTTCACGGCCCAAAAGTTTAACCGATTCTGACGAAATTTGTTACAGAGTTAGCTTATATCCCGGGGACGGACATAGGCTACTTTTTATCCCGAAAAATGAAAGAGTTCCCACGGGATTCCTAAAGACCCATCCGCTCAACCGATTTGTATGAAAGGTACCGAGGTAGCTTGCGTCCATATTATTGACATAGACAACTTTTTATCCCGGAAAACCAAACAGTTCCCACGGGATCTTCAAAAACCTATATCCACGCGGACGAAGTCGCGGGCATCCTCTAGTACTAATAATATATCGTTTGGGTACCCGAAGGGTGCCAACGGGACCCTATTACTAAGCCTCCGCTATCCGTCCATCCGTCCGTCTGTCTGACAGTAGGCTATACGTAAATAGGTGTATAGGCAGTTAGGTGAGAGTTGAAATTACACTCTGTGAAAATTTCCCACAACAAACTACGTTTTTTCCGAGTTATTTTCCGAACACGATTCCATTCCATAACACAACAGTCGCACAATAGCCCAAATATGTTTAGTTTATCTTTGACGTTTGTTTTACGTAAACACGCGAGAAACAATTCATTCTATAGGCCGCCCATTATGATATGTTAGCACTGGATATTAGAGAACATGCACATATTTGCTTAACCCAAAGAAATAGGAGAGGAGGAAATGAGCAATCACTGACTAAAGTTCAATCTTAAACCATATTGAGTAAAAAAAGTTGATGTAGTTTTTAGGGTTCCGTTCCTCAAAAGAAAAAAGGAACCCTTATAAGATCAATTCGTTGTCTGTATATTTGTCTCTCAAGAAACTTATAGGGTACTTCCCGTTGACCTAGTATCATAAAAATTAGGTAGGTAGGTTTTACAGCACACGTAAGGGGAAAAATCTGGAAACCGTGAATTTGTGGTTATATACCAAAATGTGTTCATGAACAAATAATTAGTATTTTCAACTTTCAAAGTAAGATTAATATACCAAGTGGGGTATCATAATATGAAAGGACTTTACCTGCAACAGATTTTTATGCATTTTTGATTTATCGTGCAAAATGTCGAAAAAATTCGACTGTAGTACGGAACCCTCAGTGCGCGAGTCTGACTCGTACTTAGCCGATTTTATTTATAATGGATATCACTCACGATAGTTTTAAAGCTTTAATGCATGTACCTGTTCAACAGAAAGTTTGCATACGTTACAGACTGTTTGTCTTGATGGCTTTGGATTTAGCACGAGCTCGGGACGGTTATGGCGGGGAGTAAACACGGATTGACGTCATAGGTTTAAATGCATACACGAGTGATTCATGTGCGAACTGAGAGGTGTGTCTGATGCGTCGGTATATGGCCGAAATAAAGTTTATATTTATCAGGATTCTGGATACATTTGCTGAGCGCGTGATGGGGGTAAACAGAATAACCCATCTAACCCATGTAGCGTCCTGGTGTAATCAATACCCTGGCGGCCTCTAGCAAGTCTAGTGCGATCAAAATGAAATAATTTGATCATGCACAATTACCTATATTTCAATTCTACAGTGATCGGAAATTGAAAAAAAAATTAAATTCAAAATTCTTTATTTATTTACTAGCGACCCGCCCCAGCTTCGCACGCAAAGGTATGTGTATGTGAAGTCTCGCCAATCCGCACTTGGCCAGCTGCTGACTATGTCCTCAAGCGAACCTATTTCTAGTTCTTATTTATACATACTAATATTATAAATGCGAAAGTGTGTCTGTCTACATCCGTTTAACCAATTTATATGAAATTTAATACCATGATAGCTTGCATTCCGGAAATTGACATAGGCGGCTACTTTTTATTCTGGAAAATCAAAGAATTCCCAAGGGATTTTTGGGAAACATAAATCCACGCCGACGAAGTCGCAGGCATCATCTAGTTTCTATTATATTAAGTATGCGTAATTTTATATACTTTTGTGAAATCAAAGGGGTCAGGGATTGTACGTATCCAATAGCGGAAACTCCACTTGCCTTTCATTAATGTGAATCAACTCATTTTAAAAAAAGGTGATATTTTAGTTTGTCTAAAAATTAGGAACATTTCTTTATAACTCAGCCCGCGGCGAAAGGCGCTGAATCGACAAAAAGACTGACTGAATTCTACACTCAATAAAGCACATCTGCTAGTTATTTGATCGCACTTAATAAAATTCCGGCTACTAATAGGGTTGTCACTGTCAAAAAATTAAAACTTGTATGAAACCCATGAAATGAATGATGAAGTGTGTGAGTGCGTTCATTTGTCCTTCGATCACGTCACAAAGAGAAACGGATCGACATGATTTTTTGCATAGGTATTATTACAGACTTGGAAAATAACATAGGCTACTTTTTATCCTAGAAAATCCAAAAAAGAGTTCTCACGGTATTAAAAAAAACCGGCAAGTCCGATGGTTCCGTACTACAGTCGCATTTTTTTCCACATTTTGTATGATAAATTAAAAATTACTATGCACAAAAATAAATAAAAATCTGTTTTAGAATGTACACTGTACAGGTAAAAAGCTCTTTCATAAATGAGACCCATACCTCACTTGGTGTAGTAATCTTACTTATTTGTTCATAACCAGATTTTTTTTATGTAACCACCAATTCACGGTTTTCTGATTTTTCTCCTTATGTGCTATGTGTGCTATAAGATCTAGCTTTCTGTCAAATTTCATGACTCTAGACCAACGGGATGTACCCTATAGGTTTTTTTGACAGACACGACAGACGGACAGACATACAACAAACTGTTCCTATAAGGGTTCCTTTTTTCCTTTTGAAGTACGGAACTCTAAAAATGAAGTCCACGCGGACAAAGCCCCGGCGCGCATCAAATAAGTTTTTTTAGAGCAAATGCAGAAGTACGTGGTCTGATATTAATTGATTAAGTACCTACCATCGCCCCCATAAATAACGGTGGTCGTCCCTACTGTAGTACCAGAGGAACTGCTTGCGCGTTGCCGGCTTATCAACTTCCGGGAAATTTTTCAGTGCTTTTTCATTTCCGGGATTTTCCACTTTAATTTCCGGGACTTTAACTTAATTTTGAGCTCATTTCGATTTAATGTTAACACATTTTTTAATAATATAAAATAATATGAAGTCTGTCTGGAAAATAGTCTGCCAATCAGCTTTTGGCTAGCAACACTAGCGTGGTTGCACAATCAGCCCAAACTGTTCTCAATCTGAGAGGAGAACCGTTCTCGGTAGTGGGCTGGCGATGGAATGAGATGACAATGATGATGATGATGATGATGGGTGTGAAATCTAAAGAAAGTCTAAAGCAGCAACGCTTCTTATTTTTCTTTATTCTTTAACTAGCGAACCGCCCCGGCTTCGCACGGGTGCTTGAAAATAAAATATAGCCTATGTCAGGAAGAATGTAGTGTGTACTCGATTGGTCCAAATTTCATGATTCGAAGTCAACGGGAAGTACCCTATTTTATTCTATGGAAAAGTGGTTATAATGGCTAAAATATAAATGTTTGGTTTATACTATCGCGGACTTTTTTGTAGGCATTATTGAGTTCTACAACTTTTCTATAGAAGTCAACCATACATCTCTAACCATTTAGGCAGCGTTCGCGAGAATCGTTAACGTACGGCAGTTTTTTCGACGCCTTACTCCACAATTTTCACTACCACGAAAAATCCTATCTATTTTCCGGGATAAAATATAGCCTATACGGATTCGGTAGAATCCCTCTAAGTAATGGTAAAAGAAATTTTGAAATCAGTCCAGTAGTTTTTGAGCCTATTCAATACAAACATACAAAAATACAAAAATACAAAGGTTTCCTCTTTATAATATTAGTATAGACTAGCGACCCGCTCCGGCTTGCACGGGTTGCTACAATTACAATTTTCGCAGGGATTCCTAACTTTTTATAAACAAAATATAGATTATGTTACTCAGAAATAACGTAGCTTTCTACAGACGTGAAAGAATTTTCAAAATCGGTTCTGTAGTTCCAAAGATTTCCCCCTACAAACAAACTTACAAACTTTAAATAGATATTAATATGGATTGCTATTCCCGTCATTGAATCCGCGTGGATTGAGGTTTTTAAATCACTAGACGATTCAAACTTGTAAAAGTTCATTTGAATAAAACCATTCTATTTCTTTTTCAATATCTTACACATCCCGTATACATACGGCCTACAGATTTTTCAAAGTCGGGATGTCCCGATAAAATCCCGGATGGCTGGCATCCTTAGCTCGGAAGCCCAATGAACCTCATTTCAATCTTACGTCAATGCATCCCGTCATAGCTTGTCTGTTTCTACAGCTTTCTAAGAATAGATCGTAAGTGGGCAAAGAGATTTCGATGAGCTCACGGGCCTGCGTGAAATGATACAGGTTCGATTTCTGGTTGTGTTACTTTTATGTATGATCGCGTAATCTATCTTAGTATATAAAATATAAAAAGTATTTCTGCCTAAGTTTATCACATGTGCCCCAAACTAATTTGTGAGAATAGTCGATAGTAGAATTAATTTCTTAAACTGAAGATTTTTATATAAACTTGTGAGGATGATACTGCCATTGTCGCAATTAAAATACCATAAGCCTACGTTGTCGTATTAGTTTACAAATTGCGGAAAACCAAATTAAATTTGAATTTGGAACTCATAACTCTAGAACATTGGTTGTACTGGGCGGCTTTTTTGGCAATTACCACCAAAAACCTGTCCAAAATGACGCCGCGACATATTACACGGAAATGATCATCATTGTAGAGTCACAAATGACTAGTCCGTGATTAGATCGTGTTTTTCCACGTATGAGAGACAAACACAAATTATTGTCACATGTCCAATATGTTTCCATCGTATACATTCATCCCGGTTTAAGCGGCGATAGCCTAGTCATTAAAACCGGTCTTCTTTTCGGTTGTCCGAGGTTGAAGTCTGTCTGTCTGTCTGTCCGTCCGTTCGTCCGTCCGTCTGTCATGAAAACCTATAGAGTACATCTCATTGACCGAGAATTACGGACTTTGGTAGGTAGGTGGGTCTTATAGCACAAGTAAAGGAGTAACTCCGAAAACAAAGAATTTGTGGTGTGTCTACGAAAAATTAATTTATTAAATGACGTCATATTATAGATGGCGCTGTTCTCATTAACTTGTTCACTTTGCACATAAAAATATTAAAACTCGACTCGCATATGAAGAGTTCCGTACGATGGTACGGAACCCTTCATATGCGAGTCCGTCTCGCACTTGACCAGTTTTTTGCCAATCAAGTAGAGATGAATCATTGCACTTTGTCAAACGATTCGTCAACATTTGGATGGGTGATGGTGCAACTTGACACGTATGTCAGGTTTATTGTTGTGAAACGGTGGCGATGACGTCCTTGCGCCGTTAAACGAGTGCGCACGCGCAACCCGGCGCCGAGCTCTAGGGTTAACACTGCTGCTTGTGTTTATGTTAGCACTATAGATAATTGGGAGTTTGGGGGTTCCATCTTCCGACATCTCTAACTTTTCAGAGTTATACACTTTCGTACATGTTTACTACACAATGTACGTGTTTAAATCAATTAAATATCACTTACTTTAACGAAGTAAGATACATTATAAATAATTTATTATTATGTAGCATGCGGCCTTTTCTCATGCCTCAAGGCCATGTTTGATCTAGCATAAAACAGCCATTAGAGATATTAGTGTAAACTCTCAATTTCTGTATTCTGTTTTTAACCCCCGACCCCAAAAGAGGGGTGTTATAAGTTTGACGTGTGTATCTGTGTATCTGTCTGTGGCATCGTAGCTCCTAAACGAATGAACCGATTTTAATTCAGTTTTTTTGTTTGAAAGGTGGCTTGATCGAGAGTGTTCATAGCTATAATCGAGGAAAATCGGTTCATCCGTTTGAAAGTTATCAGCTCTTTTCTAGTTTTATTACAGAGGTTTTTGTGTCGGGGGTTTTTTAAATTTTGAGTTATTTCTCAACTGTTGAGGAAATTTATAATAAGAGTCTTGTTAGGGTTCTTGCTTCACTTACAACTTTGTAATGTAAAGAGTTAGCTAGACTGGGCCGAGTCAGGTAGTTTTATGTATTGCCCTATTGCATGCCTCAAGTCATTATGTTGGAGTATAACAGCCTTAAGCTAACTAACAAATGTAACTCTCAATTTCTGTGTTCTGTTTTTTTCAACCGTTGGAGAAATTTATAATTAAGATCTTGTTAGTGTTCTGCTTTGCTTTCGTCTTGCATCGTGCCTCTAACCACATCAGTTGCAAGTTAAAGCTAACGTTTAAATTATTCGTACAACTCTGCAATTTAACCTTTGCAAGGCACCTTTGCTAGGCTGAGTTAGCAAGGCTGGGGCGAGTAACGTAGTTTTATGTATTGCCCTATTATATGCCTCAAGGCATTATGTTGCTTTGGCGTAAAACAGTCTTTAGCTAACTAACAAATGTAACTCTCTATTCCTGTCTTCTGTTGGAGAAATTTATAATTAGGGTCTTGTTAGTGTTTTACTTTGCTTTCGTCTTGCATCGTGGCTCTAACCACTTTAGTTAAGAGTTAAAATAAAACTAACATTTAAGCTATTCGTACAACTCTGCAATGTAACCCTTGCAATTAGCTTTCCCGTGCCATAAAACGTTAATTGGAAATACTCAAGCATTAATTGAAATAAAGCCTGTCACACACATAAAGCGCGGCGATGGCGACGCGCAACGTCATCTACGTGGCACGATACGTGTAGAATTTACTAATCGTAATCCATATTAATATTATTAAAGTCTGTCTATCTGTCTACTAGTTTTGACGGCCCATACGTTTAACTGATTTTTATGAAATTTGCTTAAATCTGATCAGTTTGCACATAGATCAATAATAATAATTTAATGGATGACTGGCGCTTCCCAACTACATACTCTCTTCTCGTTGCTCGCCAACTCGTTTCTAGTTTATGGCTCAAATCCGTACAAGTTTAAAACTAGACATTTACGAAAATCTGGCAAACTTTGGTTGCCTAATATTCAAATGAGAATGAAGTATGTTTCTATGGATGAAGCGAGTGACGAGAATCTTCTGTTAAACTCATTGCAAAGTAAGCGTACGTAGCATCTACATTATTCAGTCTCACTGAAACCTGCACTTTACATAATTATATGAAAAGTTAAGTTTTACATCGCTCTAAAAGGACTTTCAGGGGAAACCCTTGAAAGTCCTTTTGGAGCGGTATAAAACTGCTACTGTGTATTGCAGAGAACACATTTAACAACTTCAAAGGTCAAGAGGGAGTTCAAAATGTCAACACATTGCTGGATTCAACGTAAACTTTCTTTTTACGACGGGAATTTTCGCAAAAGTTTGTATTAAATGGTAAAATTGTGAAACAGCGTTAATTACATGGAGATAAATTAGTTTTTAGGTAGTTAAATAATAGGTATTAAATAAAAAAAACGATGACAGCCAAGTGGCTAACCCACAACATTTCGGGATTACCTATGTGCATTTTGAGCAATTAGATATGTTTTGCTCTATCGACGAAGGAAAACATTACAAGGAAATCTGATTACTTTCAGGGAGTTCTCCATTATGTTCTCAAAAATTGTGAAGTCTGCTAATCTGGAAAAAAGGCTCGTGTTAGTACCAAGTTGACCACAAATGGATTGAAATGTTGACATAAACTTGGTAGAAGTATATTCTCTATTCAAGACAAGAGTGAATAGGCATTTTCTAGGCAATCGCGCTCCATCATATGCTGCATCATTACTTGCCAGCAGGTCTGATTGAAAAGCCAAGCTCTAAACTATACATTTAATAAATAATCCCTCAAAAGTAACAGGCATGAATAACAAAACAAAGTATGCCTTAAAATCTAATATCTCTTTTCTTTCACCAGGTATCGTCAACCGGGGAGATTCCTTCCGCCGGCGGAGATCCCGATCAGGAAGTCTGGCCCCAGCATCCCCCGCGCAATCTGCCCCTGAGTCACAAGAGCGCAAACCTGTGGCGTGTCACAGAGTGGCCATGGTCGGAGCGCAGGGCGTCGGCAAGACCGCACTCATCAGTCAGTTCCAGACCAGCGAGTGTATCAACGCTTATGACAGACAAAGTAAGCCACCACTTTAACTTTAGATAAGACATACTTAAAATTTACAAGCAAAGAGGGATATATAAGCTAGTCAGAAAATATTTTAAGATTAGAGAGTAAGATTTTGGTGTAACTAACGAAACGACATAGTCACTAAGTAACTAAGCTTTTTAATAAAGAGGCAAAAGAGCACAGCTTTCCTACTCTGAGCTCCTGCATTTCTTGTACAAACTGCCTTTCACAAGCGTGTGACTTGTCACAGAGTGACCGTGGTCGGAGCGCAGGGCGTTGGTAAAACTGCACTGATCAGTCAGTTCCAGACCAGCGAGTGTATCAACGCTTATGACAGTCAAAGTAAATCACCATTTTAATTTCAGGGGGGGCATTTCTTATACCAGCGATGTCTATCAGTTGAAACGAAGAAAACTTAACTTTTTGTCCCCAACTCCTTTGTGCTCAAAAACTTTTTAACCTTCACCTTTCTACTATCGTATCGCAAGACATCGTCAAAGTACATCTATAAGTAGTTCGTAGTTTTACGACAAAGCGATTTGCTATCTCGTTTCTAATTCGAACGCGCTCTAGGACATGGACTGCCCTCCCGGCTTCACATAGAGAATTTCAGAGACATAAATGCCTACAAACAAAAGTTGGATTCACTAATTTTGTGGCACTGAAACCCCGCAAGAATAATAATTGCAACTCACTGAGTGATTTCAAAGTTACTGATACAGTGAGTTTTGTCGTATCCACCTTACAGATTCTCTCAAAACTTTTACGTGTCAAACTCTTGTCTTCACGCTTTAGAAATCCGATCTTTGTCGCTTCGAACAAACTTTGTCTCTACAAGGTTATTATGTTTTGTCCTTGTTTTATAGATGAGAAACTACGTAAAGTATCTATGAACAATACTGTTCGAACTTTTTACGATAATAATGACGACGTAGCAGTCAACAAAATTTTCCAATTTTCCCGAGTGAGTAAACACCTAACCTTTCTCATTAATAACTCCATATTTTGCCACGACAGTAAAGTGAGGTAGCTATACTGCTGCTTCGAAGAACAAAAAAAAACCAGGCAAGTGCGAGTTGTACCAAGCACAATCAGTGTGTCACAAGCACAAGTAACTCCTTTCCGCGAACCTAAAATCAATAAAATTATGTTTGGGTGGTAACAAATTTTTGTAACTCTGCTGTTTCAGTTTCATAACGTGCATTGAAAGACCTCAAGGTCCTAATTCGGGAGATATACAGGGTTCGATCCTCTAACTTTTCGGAATTACCTGAGTATGTGCGTATTAAACATTTGAATATTACTTGCTTTAGCGATGTAGTAAACCATAGTGAGGAAACCTGCATGCCTGAAGAGAATTCCCCATAGTATTTTCAGAGGTGTGTGAAGTCTGCCAGTAAACATTTGATATAATAGAGATAAAATTATCGATAATAATTCATTTAGTTAGTTTGTTACTACCTTGGTTACTACATAATATTTTTGACGTTTTTTTTGGCCAAAGTGCTTAAATATGGCCTAAGCTTCCCATTTTGAGAGAAGACCCGTGCTTACTAGTGGGCTGATGATGTGATTGTGATGTTCTGAACGCCTCTAAACGGATGGACGGACTGCACGAAACTAAAAGGTTTCCTTTTCTCATTACGGAACTCTAAAACTAGAGTACATAATAAACTGTAGCGCTAGTTTTCCAGCTCAATAGCGATAATGTTGTTTTGGTAGAAACTTGCTCGAGTATAAAAAGGAAAACTAAGAGGTTCTTTTGTGCTTCCCACGTCGCGTCGCCGGAATAATTAACCTCCTTGCGATGCTCGGTACAATTACTGCAATACAGTGCTGTGTTTACCCACTTACTTTTTTAACCCCCGACCCAAAAAGAGGGGTGTTATAAGTTTGACGTGTGTATCTGTGTATCTGTGTGTCTGTGTATCTGTGTATCTGTGTATCTGTGTATCTGTGTATCTGTGTCTCTGTGTATCTGTGTATCTGTCTGTGGCATCGTAGCGCCTAAACGAATGAACCGATTTTAATTTACTTTTTTTTGTTTGAAAGGTGGCTTGATCGAGAGTGTTCTTAGCTATAATCCAAAAAAATTGGTTCAGCCGTTTAAAAGTTATCAGCTATTTTCTAGTTTTCTTGTAGAAAAGAAGGTTAGATAACCCTTAGGTTCATAATATTCAAGTGTCAATTGACAAATGTCAAGCTGTCAAGATGGACGTTGCCTAGATATACATAATTATTTATTTGAAAATGATTTGTCGGGGGTGTTGAAAATTTTTAATTTACTTTGTATTTGCTTTGCTTGTTTGCTTTGCGTGAAATGAATAAGGGTTTCCCAAATTAAGACATCGTTTGCATTTGATTTGCTCGGAAGCGTAAAAATCTTTAGCTTCGTATGCCTAGGTACATTTCAAAAATCAAAATATATTTCTTATACTACGTCTGTACCCGGTTCGAAATGCAGATTCTATTGAGAAGAGCCTCGTCGCGTCGTCGGAGTAATTAAGCTCTTTGCGATGCTCGGTATAATTACTGCCATATACCCAGTAAATTTTATATATTTACTTGTTTGCTCAAGTGAAAATGAAACTTGTATAAGGTTTTCTCAAGTTAAGACAACGTTTTTATTTATTTATTTATTTATTGAGTTTGCTTTGAATTTGCACATAAGCGTAAAAATCTAAAGCTTCGTACAAATATTTTATTTTGACGATGTCCCTGGCAGTGGTTAACGCTGTGGTACAATAAGTAGGAGGTCCCGGGATCGATTCTTGCCAAGGGCAATTTGAGAAACCATAATTTCTAAACTGTCTCTGGTCCTATTTAGTGAGAAGTTTCAGCAGTTACTAAGTAGTTACCAGTTATCACCCCACTGGCAAAGCGGTGCCGCCAAGCGATTTAGCGTCCCGTACGATACCAAAATATAGCAGGGGTGTGAGTTTAATGAAACTGCCACACCCTTTCCAAGTTAGCCCTCTTTCATCTTAGACTGCATCATCACTTACCATCAGGTGAAAACGTAGTCAAGGGCTAACTTGCATCAGAATCAAAAAATAAATGCCATACATGCCCATTATTAAGGCATTGATTACTTAATTAGGGACTTATTACATCTACTATCTTATTACATCTACTAGGTAGGTACTAGTCTGTACTTATTTACTTTTTTTTAATCTAAGTATCTAACATTGTTTTTGGAAGAACAAAGTACATGGCAACATAGATAAAATTTGTTACTATACATAACCTAGACCTTTGCAAATGTATCAATTAATTATTCCGAAATACAAATGTCAAACGATACCCAAGTTTCCATGTAATTCCCAATGTAACATTTCAATTGAATAGACATTTATTGAGACAACAATTTATGCGAGGTTTTGGATGCGATCTTTATTACTTTAGATCGATTCTGGCCAGCAATTCGTTTACGTTTGTTTAATCTTGAGAAATAAAACACCAGTGTTTAGAATTTAACGTATATTCACGAGGTGATGAGCAGTATCAAATCTTATAAAACATCATCCCAACGAAGCGGGAACTTCAGCCGCGCGGCGGTCGTCTCCCACGATATAATGGCGCCATGCACATCTACGCCACCACTTCAGATTTGCAATCGTGGATGCTATTGTATTGCATCCCACATCCCGCATTCATGAACACAGGTGTGTGTACTCCTGAAAATATAAAATGTATAAGAGGAAAAGCTGACTGACTGACTGACTGATCTATCAATGCACAACTCAAACAACTGGACTGATCGGGCTGGAACTTGCATGCAGATAGCTATTATGACGCAGACATCCGCTAAGAAAGGATTTTTGAAATTTCAATCCCTAAAAGAGTTTTGTGTAGTCCTCGCTGATGAAGTCGCGGGCATTAGCTAGTCTATACTAATATTATAAAGAGGAAACCTTTGTATTTTTGTATGTTTGTATTGAATAGGCTCAAAAACTACTGGACCGATTTCAAAATTTCTTTTACCATTACTTAGAGGGATTCTTCCGAATCCGTATAGGCTATATTTTACCCCGGAACACCCGTGCGAAGCCGGGGCGGGTCGCTAGTAAGTAATATAGTATTAAAACATAATTTTGTAATAGTACAGAATCCCTCTAAGTATACTGGCACTTGTTCGTCTTGTTTTACGCAGAGCCGCGCTATTTGCGCCGAATAATGCCTATGTAATATAATATTATATGCCAAAGCTACCTTTTTTGCTCTAATAAAATTAGCTTGACCTTACTAGCCTGTAAGTAATTTAGATTAATTAGGTAATGAATCTCCTTGACCCTTGGCCCATCTTAAGTGCTTATTTACTGCAATCATCACGCACTTTTCTGTGAAGGAAAACTTTGTGAGGAAACTTGCTTTTCTCGGAGTTTCGAGGCTAAACATCAGTACGATTAAGGTAAAATGAGAACTACAGTGTGACGATCGCAATCACATCCGATTGGCCAACACTGGCTCACTATTGGCTACAATGCCTTGTTGTAACAAGAACACCATAAATTCAGCCAATCACAACAACTACGATTGTAATAATGTTTCATGCAGGTTTTCCGGAATCGACCTACTGGTGTCAAATAACATGATTTCTGGATGACAGACATGGAAGGGATCCGTATTGTAGGTTGACTGATAAATTAAAAGAGCGGCAGTACATGCCTCCCTGCCTTACTTTATACCACCGATAGATCGATAAATAACCCATTGTGCTGGTTTAAGGACTGAATTTATTTTACCTGTCGTCATCTCATCTCATTGCCGGCCTAATATTGGGCACGAATCGCTTCTCAGAATAAAATCCACCGCAATAGCCGATTGCAAATAGGCAGTCTTCACACATTTTAAGGTTACTATGGGGAACTCTCAAGCATACAGGTTTCCTTGCGATGTTTTCCTTCACCGTTAAAGAAAGTGATACTTGATTGCTTAAAATGCACATAACTCCGAAAAGTTAAAAGTTACGTGATCAGATGTCTTAACCACCAGGCTATCATAGCTTGAGGAAGAGAATGTATTCTACAGAAAAAAATTGTACAGAAAAAAATTGTACAGAAAGTATTTTGTGGAAACCTCGCGGTAATTACCAAATTACCCAAATGAATATGAGAATCGCCGAGTGTTTCACTTACTCGCTGACGTCACTCGATATCCAAAATGGTGGATATTGTATGCTCAATAATTACATGAAATTAATGAAAATTAATTTATGTTTCATTCAAACAACTAATTGGTAGATTATTGTTTTTTTTTTTAAATTGTTCCGACTCAATGTAGGGGCGATGATTTTTTTAAAAGCCTTGTTAACCTAGTAATTTAGACGTCCACTTTACATTCCAGAAGTTGGGGGTTCGATCCTGGGCACGCATAATATCTAACTTTTCGAAGTTTTGGGCATTTTAAGCAATTAAATTTTATCTTGCTTTAACGGTGATGGAAAACATCGCGAGGAAACCTGCATGCCCGCTGCTCATAGGTGTCTGAAGTCTGCTAATTCGCATTGAGTCAGTGTGGCAGACTATGGCCTAAAACCCTTCTCATGCTAAGAGGCTGTGCTCAACATGTGAAGGAAAACATTATCCATGATGCCCACATTTCAAACGCTTGCAACCGTCTACAACTACCCATTGAAGCCTACCTATTGAAAGAGAAAAAAAATGTCGTGCAACTATGTAGGTAGCCATATTTTGGCTTTGCGTGATCGAGTTTATCTACAAAATACATTCTTGCCAAGATTTATGTAAACCAACTTGAAAAGTGAACCGTGAAATTGGGAGGGCGGATTTATTTGTGGCTTACAGCCTATGAATAAATAATTACAAGCGCGGTAATAAACAGATACGATTATTGAGATACTACGCCACAAAAAATTTAAAATACGAAAATTCTTGAACGTAAGTACTACGCGCATTAGGC
The DNA here is from genome assembly GCF_905333055.1 of Maniola jurtina. NCBI lineage: Eukaryota > Metazoa > Arthropoda > Insecta > Lepidoptera > Nymphalidae > Maniola > Maniola jurtina. The sequence continues at coordinate 2,225,602 of NC_060037.1, read as the reverse complement.
ACTTGACGAGACATTCTGAACAATTTTTTTTGCGGGCTGCAATATGTTTACCTATGTGTTGCAACAAGTGTAAATTAAAAATTTATAACACCCCTGACAAGTGAAGATTACAGAAACTAGAAAAGAGCTGATAACTTTCAAACGGCTGAACCGATTTTCTTGGATTATAGCTAAGAACACTTTCGAGCAAGACACCTGTCAAACACAAAAACTAAATTAAAATTGGTTCATTAGTTTAGGAGCTACGATGCCACAGAAGATACACAGATACACACGTCAAACTTATAACACCCCTCTTTTTGGGTCGGGGGTTAAAAACAATATGCCCGGAAGTAGCTGTGCCTTCGGTAGATATTGTTTTCGCTTGCGTGTTAAACTTTATCTGCACAGTTTATTTCCCGTCGAAAAATTTATGTTCGCCGAAAACTTGAAAGTGAACCATGAAATTGGGCGGCCTTAATTTATTATGCGGTTTATAGTCAACAAGATGATGTAGGGTTTTATTATTTATCAGAAAATGTTGTAAATCCAGTTTACTTCAATGCGTATTTATCGCTAGTGGACTCACCCCAGTTTCACTCGGGTGAGTTTTTAAAAATCCCATTGAACAAATTTTATTAAGTTAAAAACTTTTCTTTTCTATTGTAATACTATGCTAATACTATGCTAATACACACTTTCCCTCATATTAATCATTCTCTGTTTTCCGTGAGCCTACTATAACAACCTCGTAAGCCGCATTCAAGCGTGTACAATAGAACTTTGGCACAGTTTTAATCCAGGCTTAGTCGAGTAGTTACTATCCAGCTAGTTAGCTAATACACTCAGCTAAGGACCAATTGCATAACGGACGGTAAAAGTCCAATTATAGCTAGCGTTAAATTTTCACTGCCAATAAAAAGCAAAGTGGGTTGCCTAGTTCATTCATACCTCAGAGAAGTCTCCCTAGCGCATTACCCAGCGCTTTTCATACAAACGTAGTTTGGCTCTCATTTTAATACTAGGTAATCAAATACAATGAAATTTTATAGATATACGTTCTGAAAACAAATTAACATCCCGTACTTTTTCCAAATTTTAGTAAAAAATGTGTAACTTTGAAACTTCACAGTTTACAGAAATCTGGCAAATCATAAACACAGATTTTTGTTTTTAAAACATGTCTACATTGAGTTTGATTTTTTAGTATCAAAATGAGATCCAAACTTCGTTTGTTTGAAACGCATTACGAATGAACTCCTCTGCTTTAAAGAAAAATGGTCCAAAGTTAACAAACCCTCACGTGTACAACCCACTTTAACGGTAACCGTGACGTAACTTTAACCGCCAATCATGCAAATGACTTAAAGCTTATTTAAAATGCATACATGCAGGTGAGCTGTTTTTAACCCCCGACCCAAAAAGAGGGGAGTTATAAGTTTGACGTGTGTATCTGTGTATCTGTGTGTCTGTGTATCTGTGTATCTGTGTATCTGTGTATCTGTGTATCTGTCTGTGGCATCGTAGCGCCTAAACGAATGAACCGATTTTAATTTACTTTTTTTTGTTTGAAAGGTGGCTTGATCGAGAGTGTTCTTAGCTATAATCCAAAAAAATTGGTTCAGCCGTTTAAGAGTTATCAGCTCTTTTCTAGTTATCTTATATAAAAGAAGGTTAGATAACCGTAAGGTTCATAATATTATGTCAATTGACAAATGTCTAGCTGTCAAGATGGACGTTGCCTATAATAATTATTTATTTGAAAATGATGTTTTGGAAAATTCAAATACTTTGTCGGGGGTGTTATAAATTTTTAATTTACACTTGTGTTGTAAGTAACAAGCGCGGTGTAGCAAAGCTACGACTCTACGGTCTACGATCTATCGATTCTACGTCGTAGCCTTCCAGTTATTTAACCGTAGCGTAAGGTCTCAATATTATATATATCAAGGTTCCGTCAAACAAGGAACCTCATATTTGCATCCAGTCTGACGGTTTATCTGTCGATTGGTCTGTTTTGTGTCTAGGCTATTTTAAAAGAACTTCAGCATCTAAAAAAGTGTTGCCGCTACTGTATTAAAATTTTGAAAAAATAATATATCCTGAAAAAGAAAAGCGAGAGCCGAAAAATACAGGTTCAACATTATTATTTTAAAATCATTGTAAAGTTTAATTGTCGTTTTGGTAGAAAACTACCGTTCACAAAATAATGACCGTCAAAGTTTTTAGCATTTCAGCATGACTACGGAACCATAACTCTAAAAATAAAGATTTAAAAAAAGAATATTGCTACCTGCTAAATTTCTTGATTCTAAGTCAACAGGAAGTACCGTATAGGTGTTGATTCTCTTTTCTTTACAGTCGCAATAAACAGACAGACAGTCATACAGACCGATAACGAAGTAATAAGAGTTCCTCTTTCCCTTTTGAGGTACGGAACCCTAAAAATAGATGCGTATAGAAAAAGCGCGAAATGATATCAGTAAATTTCTACATTATGAAAACAAAATTAAGGGTATTTTTAGCTTGATGAAGAACATAATCCTCTCTGCTTCGAGGAGACAGTATAACAAATTGCTGGATCATTAATCTATTTTGTTAGAGGTCTTTGGAGACAATTCGTCGGCAATACGGCACAATTCCCACGGGATAGGCGATGGTACGGATGATAATTAATTAGGCTATAATATATAGAATACCCGGCTAAGTTTGTTGTGGGTTCTTCTCAGACCTGGGTGCGTTTGGAACCCTCGTAGCAGTCGTAGCTTAAGTTTTAAGTTTACGTTATCACCAAAAAATACATCATTAAATTAAAATGTATTTTGAATAAATGATTTGACTTTCGCTTTGATATTTTTTGCAACGGTGATAGTATAATGGTTAAAAAAGACTTCAGCCTCCTATCCAGGGGGACTGGAGTTCAATTGCGGGCTTACCTCTACCTTTATCGATTTGGGATGTTTTAATTCATGTTCACGATGTTCTCTTTGCCGTTAGAGTATGTGATATATTTTAATATATCACATACTCTAACGGCAAAAAGAACATCGTGAGGATTCTGTATGCCTGAGTGTTCTCCATAATGTTCTCAAAGGTGTGAAAAGTCTAAACACATACAAAAACCGATAAGCGTTGCGTACCGATACCCCAATGCGTTTGGCGAGTGCTAGCCACTGAGTAATTATGAATTTCTAGCTGATACCCGCAACTTCGTTCGCGTGGATGTTGGTTTTTTATAATTCCCGTGGGAACTCTTTGATTTTCCGGGATAAAAAGTAGCCTATGTGCTAATCCAGGGTATAATCTATCTCTATTCTAAATTTCAGCCCAATCCGTCCAGTAGTTTTTGCGTGAAAGAGTAACAAACATATACACACACACACACACACACACACACACACACACACACACACACACACACATACAAACTTTCTCCTTTATAATATTATAGTGTGATAGTGTGATGCCATGATCTTAGAGATTTATATATATTATAAAACCCCATAAAACTCGGAAAGTCGGTAAGCATAGCCACACGCAACATTTATGTTCACCAAGTAGCCCGCTACACGTTCGCCGGATGCATTGGCCGAAAACATTGGCCCAACGTGCGTCCCTTAACACAGTTATGAGTACTTGAGGAAAATTCGATCAACCTTCCTTCAATCTAAATCTCCAGAACTCACGACTTGGGCGAGACTAATCGAGTTTATTACACGTGTATTAGACCCTTATCCCTTACAACATTGGCATGATGTATAAGGATTATAAGAGTACCGTAAAAGAGCATTTATTTTTACTGAAGTTTTTACTCAGAGCGAGTTGTGGCTTATCAGTAAATAGGCGACATATTATTAAAGCTGCATTTAGTATACATTGCCCCAATGTGGTTGCCGAGTGCTGGCCGATGTGTAAGCGTTACTTACGAACTTTTTGAGGTTTATATCATAAAAACTAACAAAAAAGCGCATTGGCCGAGAACGTTGGGCCAATGTGTTCAAGGCTCTTAAAATTTTCGACTGTCAACGCGTCTCGTAACACAGTTATAAATACTTGAGGAAAATTCGATCAACCCTCCCTAAGCCCGCCGACATTTTGCCCGATAGATACAATCTAAATCTCCAGGGATCACGGCTTGGGCATGGAGCTAATCGAGTTTATTATACGTGTATCAGGCCCTTACACGAGCATTGGTACAAGGTATAAGGATTTTTTTTTTACACCAATACTGTGTTACTGTGTACTTAGACCAGGCCGTGACGCGATAAAATATAATAATATCTTAGTAATTATATACATTATTATAGGTACTTAATTTTAATTCATTTTCATAAAAAATACAAGAGAAGTTTTGTTGTTTAACATGTGCAATCGGAGTTTTTTAACTTCAAGTAATTAATGTTTGTTTTGTTTTGTTTTGAAAATACGAATAAAATTATTGACACACTTACGCTACAATTAAAAATATAAAGTTTAATACTAAAACTCGACTATTCCTCTTAATAAATGCTGAAATATGGTAAAAAACCGTCCAAGTGCGAGTCAGAGTCGCGCACCGAGGGTTCCGTACTCGGGTATTTTTTCCGACATTTTGCACGATAAATCAAAAACTATTTATTTTAGAATGTACAAGTAAAGCCCTTTCATATTATGATACCCCCTATTTTTTATTCACGTTGAATTGGCACTGCCGCAGTGTCGTGAATAAAACGCTTTATAGACCTGTGGGCGTCGTCAGACTCAGGACACGCACCGACTTACAATAAAATTAGCGCTGTTTGACTGTATATTCTCATCATGCGCTGAGGATGAGCCGGTATTGGGACTCGGGACTCGGGGCGAGACGTGCGTAGACTGCGTTCTTACTACGAAAAACTTTGTATGGTGTAGGGCGAACATTTCGATATAACTGTAAACCTAGAACTTTTAATTTGGATTTCATTATACTTACAATCAATCTGTAATTTGCGGATAAGTTATTTACAAATTACAACGTTGTTATTTGTCCAAAAAACCATAGGTAGGCATAATTTTTGACATAAGTATAACAACGTTGCTAAGTAGATTATCGACAGATTGAAGATGGATTGAAAACAATATGATGTAGTTTTTGAATCTAGAATTACTTTTGACGTACTTTCCACTAAGAAAATTTTAGACACTTAGTTTTTACGATCGACTACAACATGACCATAAAACTAAAATAATATAGGCATGACGAAAGTCATCGCACAAATCACCGCACGCGCCTCTTGGCTATCTATATTTTACTTCTGTTTATTTTTCATTACTTATGTTTTGCTACTTAGAATTAATGAAGTGGACATTGGAACAGCTTATCCGTACTAATATTATAAATGTGAAAGTGTGTCTGTCTGTCTGTCTGCTAACAACCGCTGCTGCTCGGTGCAGCGGTTGGGCTGTGAAAACTTAGCCTAAGTTTTCACAGCCCAACCGCTGCACCGATTTAATGAAATTTGCTACAGACTTGGGATACATCCCGGGGAAGGACATAGGCTACTTTTATTCCGTAAAATCAAAGAGTTCCTACGGGATTTAAAAAAATGGAAATCGACGCGAGCGAAGCCGCGGACATCCCCTAGTTTCTAATTAAGATAATAAGACAGCTGGTAAAATCCATCCTCCACTGGCTACTGGAAAAATTCAGCAGACAGCGGCGGCTTAGAAATAGGGTCCCGTTGGTACCCTTCGGGTACGGAACCCTAAAATTGCGTCGATCCCAGAGCGAGCGGCCCTTACTATTGCATGTGTGATCACGCTAAACGTGCGTGATAGTAATCTAGAATTAAGAACCCACGCAAACCCTTAATGACTAGAGTCCTAATAGCTTTTTCCAACTTGTTTCATCCCTTATCGAACTAGGTGTGGTTAAAGCGTATCTGAATTCCGAAAAGTATTTAATACTAGCCGAAGCCCGCGACTTCGCCCGCGTGGATTTAGGTTTTTCGATATCCCGTGGGAACTCTTTGATTTTCCGAGATAAAAAGTAGCCTATGCTCTAATCCAGGATATTATCTATCTCCATTCCAAACAGCCAAATCCATCTAGTAGTTTTTGCGTGAAGGAGTAACAAACATACACACACACACACACACACACATACAAACTTTCGCCTTTATAATATTATAGTGTGATTGACTATCAAAGCAGTAGGTACACAGAAAGCTTTCATTCTAGAAATGGGCATCCATTGTATCAAGCTATCTCTCAGAAAAAATCCGTCAAAATCGGTTCAGTGGTTGAACCGTGAAAAAATAACAGAGAGGTAGACAGATGAAAAAAATAATAATGAAAAATGAAAAGATGGACAGATTCATCCCATTTTATAAATGCGAAAATGTGTTTTTTTGTAAGTTTGTTGGTTTATTCTTCAATCATACCACAACGGACCAACGGATGACGTAATATTTGCACGGATATGTTAAAGACATACTGAGGCTACTTTTTATCCGGAAAATCAAAGTTTTCTAACGAGATTTTTAAAACCTTAAATCCACACTTGAGTTGCGAGCATCAGTTAGATAAATTCTGTGATATAGGATAGATTTAGAAAAACCAGCAGAGTCAGTTACTAGTGGATATAAGAGTAAAAGTAAGTAAAACTATTTGAACAGGGTTATTTCGACTCCCGCGGGACTTTTGTGGCAATTTGCTTGTATAAATTGAATCTAGCGGCGGACGCTTTTTCCCACATCAATCTAACGAAGCCCCGTGGGTTCGAGTTTTGATGGAGCTAGCGTATTCAACTTCGGATGTTGTGTTTGCTATAAATCCTTTATGAATTTGCTATAACTTTCACTAAAGCTGCCACTATTAAATATTTAAGTGTCTCTACGTACCGACATTAGTTGGCGCCACAGGTATGTTTAATCACTCATTATGGAGCCTGAATCGCGCTTGTAAAGCTTTCACTTTAGAGCACTAATACATATACAAGTTTCAAGATACAATGATCGGACCATCTGGATCCCCGGACTTATAGTATTAAACTAACTTATGCTCGTGACTTCGTCCACGTGGACCACACAAATTTCAAACAATTTTACCCCCTTAGGGGTTGAATTTTCAAATATCCTTTCTTAGCGGATGTCTACGTTATAATAGCTATCTGCATGCCAAATTTCAATCCGATCCGTCCAGTAGTTTGAACTGTACATTCAGTCAGTCAGTCACTTTTTCCTTTTATATATTTACATAAAATAAACATACTGATATCAACGTACCTACAGATTAAAACTCTGGGTCTAGAAATGCAGATTTTTCTCAGTAACGTGGACTCTAAGAAATGACTCTTAGACTTTGAAAGTACTTACCTATATAAATTCTAAATCCTACCGCCTCAGAAACTATTGCAAATTACATTAAAGTTATGGGTGTCCTGACGCCCGAACTTCTCAAAAGGACTTTGAATATACTAATCCAACTTTGTAATAACATTAAGCGTGTATTAATTCATTTCCATCGGCGCAAAGTTGCCCATCTATCGGTATTCTACAGGATATAATATTTCGGAGAGTATGCCCAAAAACTTTTTGACCTGATTCTTCCTTCACCTTTCTACTTTCATACCGCAAGGCATCGTCAAGGTCTGCACCTGTACGTGGTCGAAATTCCACGGGGACGTACGAATATTAACTTTTTGCTACTATTTAACCCGACAAACTAGAATACTGTGAAGGTAGATACAGTTCTAGTGATAACTGCACTCGGAGTACCTGTACTAGACAATTATTATAATGTAATATTTTTAATGTTGAGTTTATACAGTGTATCGATGGTTTATCATATGAAATAAATAAATAAATAAATAAGCGATTTGCCTCCTCGTTTCTAATTCGGACCACTACGATTGGAACGTCCTTTCGGCATCGGTTTTCTCCTCCACTTTTAATATAGGTACCTTTAAGTCAAGAATAAATAAGCATCTTATTTTACTAGAGAATGCCCGCGACTTCGTCCGCGTGGACTTAGGTTTTTAAAGATCCCGTGGGAACTGTTTGATTTTCCGGGATAAAATGCCTATGTCAATTACAGAAGCACAAGTTACCTCGGTACCAAATTTCATAAAAATCGGTTAAGCGCCATCCGCTTAACCGATTTTTATGAAATTTGGAAGTTTTTAGGAATCCCGTTTATTTAGGAACTCTTTGATTTTCCGAGATAAAAAGTAACTTATGTCCGTCCCCAAATTTAAAAAAAAACCGTAATTAATATAAATCGACGTGAGTAACTTGGAAAATTACCAAGCAAAAAAGTTCGACACGCTACCATTTACCATCTGACCTTGATTTCAGTTATCAGTTAGATAAGGCTTCGTAGTTCGTGATCATAAATGTTAATTTATTTATGTATGCGAAAAGTTCCATTCTAAAGATTACTTTCTTACTTTTCAGGGTTCCGAATCCCCTGAGAAAAAAAAGGAACCCTTATAGGATCACTTCATAGTCGGTCTGTCTGTTTGTCGTGCTGCCAAGACCCGTCAAGGTAATCAAAACCAATAGGATGTACTTCCCGTTAACCTAGAATCCTGTTTTCCTGGAGTTTTCCATAATGTTCTCAAAGATGTTGCATAGAAGCAGGTGTTATATTGCGGAAGTCCATATACAAGGAACCAAGAGCTTAATTTGCCATAATCTGCTAAACCAGACAGATCTACATATATGGTACCACGCAGCACCACACAGATCCCAAAACCACTCGACATACGTTTTGCCCCAACACCGGAGCATCCTCAGGAGATGTAGACCTTACAATGCCTAATTACAAATTGCTTTGCATCATTAAACCATTGAAACATGTGTAAAGAAATAGATGTGCTTGTAATATTGTACGGTATCGAGTAATAACCCATTTATTTCCAATAAAACTCGTCTATTACTGTCAATTTATCTCGATTGATGTTCCTGGGTGGGAACAATAAGCTTATTATAATATTATAAAGGCGAAAATTTGTGTGTATGTATGTGTGTTTGTATGTGTGTATGTTTGTTACTTTTTCACGTAAAAACTACTAATCGGATTTGGCTGAATGGAGGCAGATTATACCATGGATTAACATATAGGCTACTTTTTATGCCGGAAAATTAAAGAGAGAGAATTAAATTTTTAAAAACCTATATCCATGCGAACGAAGTCGCGGGCATCAGCTTATTTCCAACGAAACTCGTCTACTACCATCAATTTATCTTAATTAATGTTCCTGGGTGGGAAGAATAAGGTTACAGATGGACGATAAATGCGATTCATTGAGAAGACTCTAGGTTTAGGATATATTTTATTTTTGATGTCCGTCCTGGTGCAGTTGTGAGTGACAGCTCTTAAAAATGGGAACAAGATCAGTTTTCCAAATTCTTAACTAAAGGAAATATTGTAGGTACCTTTACGGGTTCAAAGGTGATAATTAATATAAACATTTGAAGGGTGGGAATTGAATTAGTCTAATCAAAGGGGCTCAGGGAAATTATATGCGTGCCTTGATTGCGACACATTCAGAGGTTTAATGAGTGCCTCAGACGCTGATTTTGTATCCGAGGCCAAAGAGAACCCTTCCTAGAAGGGAAGACGATATATTATGCAACATTTCCTTCATAATCCATATCCATACTTCAATACTTTAAAATTATAAATGGGAAAATGTGTCGGTCTGTCTGTGACCGTTCATGACCCATCCGTTTAACCGATTTTGACGTAGATTGCAGCCCGAGAAAACAGCCTTCTTTTTGTTTCGTTGTGGGCTACACTATCTGTGCTAGTATTATAAAGGCGAAAGAGTGTGTGTGTGGGTGTGTGTGTGTGTGGGTGTGTGTGTGTGTGGGTGTGTGTGTGGGTGTGTATGTGTGTTGAGATTTGAATGTAGATATAGGGTATGTATTGTTAGAATACTTACATCATCCCGAGTGACACTCTACTCGCCAATTTTCGAAATAAAAATAATATGGCGGTTGTATGCCATTTTAATTTTTGGAATGGACGTGTTGAAGGCCCTACAAGAGACCTATATTTAGCAGTAGACCGTAGACGTCTATCGGTTGATAACGATGATGATGATGATGAAGATTTTTAATTAATCGCAACCGCAATAAGGAGTTACCCTCACTAACCTTTCAAAGTGTAAGCTCATTAAAATTCTCGTCTTGGCAACATTTTGACCAACTTTTCCCTTTGTGAGGAATTTAAATGAGGGTGAAAAATTATCGGTTTGAACTCTCCCGAGGTAATTATAAGACAAAGAGCCAAAATGGGCAGTTATTTTTAATTTCGCTCATTTTGTCTTACCTAACCAAAGCTTTTACATCTTAGTTTCTATAGCCTACCAAATCTTTGTAAAGAATATCAATTTTTTTCTTTTATTGTTGGGTAAATTAGAACAGAAACACTTGTATCAGTACTGTCGGCTACTGCGTTCTACACGGCGTCGTACCAGAACGCTTAATCGCTTGGCGGTATGACTTTGCACGTAGGGTGGTAATGGTAACTACGTCCACGTCAGAAGCCTCCCACCAGACCAGCAACAGCTTCGAAATCATAAATTCCCAAATTGCTCCTGTCGGAAATCGAACTCGGGACCTCCCACTTATAAGACCAAAGCGCTCACCAATGCACCAGGGAGGCCGTCATTTTGAAATTTTGCATTTACCTAGATTCAATCTATAACGTAGACTCTTTAAAAATGATTTTAACTATTTCAGGTTCAACTGTATTACATGTCATATACATGATCTCATATTCTATTCAGCTTAGAAAGTTGATAGGTCTTAATACGTGACAGGTTGAAATGGCAATCGGAGAGGGAACGACGCCGGTTTCCTCACGATGTATTCCTCCACCATTAAAGCAAGTAACTTTTTTTTAAAATTCATTATAGGCAACCGCTTGACCACGATCACACCTGGTGGAAAGTGATGATGTGGCCTAAGATGGGACGTGTTTGCCTAGAAGATGCCTATTCACTCTTGTTTTAAAGATACCCGGATTGTAATTCCAAACCTTAGCCATGCGTATGAGGAATGATGACGCAAAACGTTTCGTGCATGTAGATGAAACTCCGAAAAGTTAGAGGCGTATAGGAACTCCCGACCCACCGATAAGCGGCCGATGTTTTATTCCCTAGGCTATCACCACTTCTGCAATATAGTGCATAGGTACTCTATGTTAATATATTTAATCCCTTCGGGCCGACGTGCGCCTCCAAAGACTACATTAATGATCGTTGTTTATAAACTACGACGGTACTCATTGTGAGCTTTTACCTAATAATGGGTTTTACCCAGCTTTCCCCTATTACTCATTCCAGCAGTAATAAATCAAAAACAATGGCCGACCTGCGTCAATTAATCAAAAGGAACGGGTTTAGCATCTACATACATTCCAACCTTCAACTCCTCGTAGATCTAGTGGTTAGCTGTCCGATTGCGGATGATGAAGTCCCGGGTTCGATTCCTGGGTCGGGCTAAAAATAGGATTGGGTTGTCTGTTAAAAAAAAATCAGCAGGTACTAGTTCTGAGATAGGAAGTTGGTTCAGCCCAGTGCCTCGCAGAACACGTTTAAAGCTGTCGCTCTTCCAGTTGATATCTTTTCGGTTGTGTTGGATTTCCGTCCCATCGGGCTATGAGACTGAGGAAATAGAGAGTGCACCTGTGTTTTCGCACAAACTTGTGCATTATAATATCTCCCGTGGAGATGGCTAATTTGTAATTTTTTTAAATCTATATTTTGCGGAAATCTTGATCGTCAATTGAATCTATATAGGTTTAAAGAAATGCGGGAGACGAAAATTTCACTGACAATAATTAATCATGGTAGAACGCATGCTCTATCATGATTAGTTACGATTAACTACGGTTTACCCACGATGGTTAATATGCACATAGCTCTGAAAAGTTAGAGGGAAACCCCGGTCTCCCCGAATAACAGGCTGAAGTCTTAACCTTCATTATTCACCACACGATTCCTTATCCTTGAAGAAACAATAAACCTAGCTTAACTTAGCTTGACTTTAAACTGCTTTGAACGTATTGAAAGCTGACTTGTCAGCACGTCTATAGAGGCTTTATAAACAGTGATGAACGGTGGATGAACGCAATGGATTCATGTCAAAATCCCCATCCAAATAAACCAATTAGTTATTGATTGAAGCCATTAATGTCTATATTTTGGAAATTTAGATTAATCTATGCGATATTGAAAGACATTTAACTATAAATCTGTAGTTTCAATTAAATATTAATTGAAGCTTAATGAAGGCGTACTTAGTAAGTTGGTTAGTGGTTATTAAAACCGCAGGTTGAAATGTGTTCTCACCCATAGGTATATCGCAAATATTTAGATAACTAATTGTAGGTAGATTGTTTTATTATTCCTATTCAAATTCCTGGAACTGATACCTTCTGCTAACTTCGTTTTGTTACCAATATTATTACATTGTGAGTGAATGTAGTAGATACAGCCTATGGAGTGAAGTTAGCACGAGGTGTCAAACTGTGTCTGTTGGCTTTTGATTATACCCTAGAGTTTCTTATCTTTTTTTTATAATCATGGCAATTTATATTGAAAGATTCAACAGCTTATACCGAAGTTCGCCAAGATAAATATCAAAATCGTTCACATATCCCTAACTCAAGTTAACCCAGCTCCTTTCATATCAAAAGTTCTCAAACGTAAACCTTAACTTAGACTAGACAGATTTCATCTCCGGAAGCGATTATGCTCATCTGCCAAAAGCACACGTAGGTGTGCGACTTAAGGCGCAACGCACTCCTGCAGAGTGGAGCTGAGTTTAGCTGCTTTGGGTAGCGACATCGATGGATAGCGCACCCTTCGAGTATCTTTTTACTGCGACAAAGCCCAAAATGAAAGTTATTATGTATTTATTTAGGTCCGTTCCTATGTCCGCTCGTAACTACTCAATGGCTCAACCGATTTTGATAAATGATACATCATTAGATTTATCTTGATGGTTTGGTAACATGAGTTTTTGGTTGGGTACATAAAATTATTAAAAAAGCAAAATGGCGGATTTTATGCGCTTTAATGTGCGGGCTGAAAAGGATGCAGAGATGCGTAGTCGGGGTCTTTTTGAAAACTTTTTAAATTACTTGTTACCCGATTACGTCAAAGCCTTTGACGGGATAATGATTTTAGCACACTATGTATGTAATATGTATGCAGGTACATATTTTAAGCTTTAATAATTTTAATTTTTTATTCACAGATGTCGACAGTTCCGAGCAAAAGGTGTCCATAATGCTGAACGGCGAAGAATCAGAATTATATTTCGTTAACTGTACAAGCACAAAGGTACGATTTATCTAAGCACTACTAAATGATACGCGCGACTTACGAGTAGTTCGCGTGGATATGTAGGTTTATAATATCGCGGGAACTCTTTGATTTTTTCAAATAAAAAGTAGCATTTGTCCATGTGCAGGATGCATGATATCTACTGCTATGTACCAAAATTCATCAAAATCGGTTAAGCGGAAGCGGAAGCGTGAATAGGTGACAGACAGACTTCGTCCGCGTGGATTTAGGTTTTTAAAGATCCCGTGGGAGCTGTATGATTTTCCGGGGTTAAAAGTTGCCTATGTCAATTAAAGGGACGTATCACGTAAGTTATCTCGGTGCCAAATTTCATACAAATCGGTGAAGCGGATGGGTTTTTGGAAATCCTGTGGGAATTCTTTGATTTTCCGGGATAAAAAGTAGCCTATGCCCGTCCCCGGGATATAAGCTAACCCTGTACCAAATTTCGTCAGAATCGGTTAAACTGTTGGGCCGTGAAAAGGTAGCACACAGACAGACAGACAGATAGTATGGATATGGATGAATAGTATGGTTGTATCGAGCTTCAAGCTGGGAAAATCGTTCATTTTCGGTACAGCCAAAAGGCTTCACCCGAAATTGAACTCGTAATTTTTGACTGGATTGAAATATTTAGTAGGAAACATTGTAAAGGGATGTTTGGGGATGAGGGAATTTTATTATTGATATATCCAAATAGGATATTTCACCAAATGGCGAGCAAATATTAATAATTGAGTACATTTTTGTATTAAAATATTATCAACAGTTTCATATTTTATTATTTGTGTGACAGAGTTACTGTGTTTCCTGTTTTCATAAAGCACAATGCCTACATGTACCAATACTAGTTAGGGTTTCGTACCCGAAGAGACTATTATTAGTTTCCGTTGTCCATTCGTCTGTCTGTCCGACGCATTTTTAGGGTTCGGATAGCAAATAATAAAAACTTCCAAATGGCCGCCATGTAAATTTAAAAAAAAAAGAGTACATAAGCTTGTACGATGGTACGGAACCCTTTGTATGCGACTCCGGCTCGCACTAGACCGATTTTGTATTAAATTATCGACAGCTTCATCACACTATTATATATAATATTATAAAGGAGAAAGTTTGTATGTGTGTGTATGTGTGTGTGTGTGTGTGTGTGTATGTTTGTTACTCCTTCACGCAAAAACTACTGGACGGATTGGGCTGAAATTTAGAATGGAGATAGATTATACCCTGGATTAGCACATAGGCTACTTTTTATCCCGGAAAATTAAAGAGTTCCCACGGGAATTTTAAAAAACCTACATCCACGCGAACGAAGTCGCGGGTATCAGCTAGTATTTTAATAATTTATTTGTGAGAGAGTTAATGTATTTTCTGTTTTCATAAAGAACAATGCATACGTGCGCTATAGTTAGTTATGATATGTAAATTGCAGGGTAGGTAGTTATCAGTGAATATCCAGGTTGTTACTCGTCCCCAGTTGCCCACTCATGCACTGATTGAACATTGAATAAAGCCTTGTATTGGAAAATGTAACAGTATTTTTCCGCACTTTTGAATTGCTACTTATTTACTACATACATTCCATACTTCCATACTAATGTTACAAATGCAAAGTTGTCCATCTGTTGTTTACCTTTTCACGGCTCAACTGCTGAAGCAATCTTGACAAAATCGGACACAAAAATACCATGCATACTGCATGCAGAATGCAGACGTAGGTATATAGACCGCGTATGCGTCCTGCTGAGTATCCTGTAGATAGATAAGACACTTTTTAACCCCCGACCCAAAAAAATGGGTTTTATAAGTTTTACGTGTGTATCTGTGTATCTGTCTGTGGCATCTTAGCTCCTAAACTAATAAACCGATTTTAATTTAGTTTTTTTTTGTGTCAAAGGTGGTTTAAAAGTTATCAGCTCTTTTCTAGTTACTGTAATCTTCCCTTGTCGGGGGTGTTATAAATTTTTAATTTACACTTGTTATTCCAAAAAATCAAATAATTCTCGCAGGATTTTTAAAATATCTAAAGCGCACACAAAGAATATTTGATGATATCTTCTTCTATTAGAATAATATATATATAAATAATACTCGCTTTATGTCTGTCTCCTAAGATTAACGCACAGTAATCAAAAATTCAATCGAAATTCTGAAGACACTTCGTGCTACCCGTGCAAAGCCGGGGCGAGTCGCTAGCTAGGACGGAATAAAGCATTGTATTGGAAAATGAATCGAGTATTTTTCCGAGCTTTGCAACATTTTATATTAGAAACATTGAATTATGCAAGCTGCATTACGAGTGCCCTGTTGAAATGGAAATGCTGAGGAATATAACTATTTATTCGGGCAAAATATTGTGCAGGTCCTTTGGATTTGTAATGGAACAGGTTTGCGTTTGACTATAAAAGTAAAAGAATATAATTATTACTAAAGTACCTAATCTCCAGTAGAAATTACTTAGTTCTTCTTTGTGTATGTCTTTTCATTGTAAGGTATGTTGTAATTTTAAGTTATTGGTACATGAATAAATACAAGTGTAAATTAAAAATTTATAACACCCCCGACGATCCAAAGTATTTGAGTTTTCCAAAACATCATTTTCAAATAAATAATAATTATGTATTTAGGCAACGTCCATCTTGACAGTTTGACATTTGTCTATTGACATAATATTATGAACCTAACGGTTATATAACCTTCTTTTCTACAAGAAAACTAGAAAAGAGCTGATAACTCTTAAACGGCTGAACCAATTTTTTTAGATTATAGCTAAGAACACTCTCGATCAAGCCACCTTTCAAACAAAAAAAACTAAATTAAAATCGGTTCATTCGTTTAGGCGCTACGATGCCACAGACAGATACACAGATACACAGATACACAGATACACAGATACACAGATACACAGATACACAGACACACAGATACACAGATACACAGACACACAGATACACAGATACACACGTCAAACTTATAACACCCCTCTTTTTGGGTCGGGGGTTAAAAAGAATATGACCCGCAGTGGGGGCAAGTGATGATGATAATAATATTATAATAAAAGGAGAAACTTACCTAAGAGCTGATTAACGTATCGAGATAGTAGGTGAAACTGCTGTAAAAAAAATTTGAATGGATGATTTCTTTGTAATGTTGACTTACTATATGTATATTTATTATACTTAAAAAGGGTGAAACTTTGCCTAAATATAAGTCATTTTAAACTGAATTCTATCAACAAGTGTAAATTAAAAATTTATAACACCCCCGACGATCCAAAGTATTTGAGTTTTCCAAAACATCATTTTCAAATAAATAATTATGTATTTAGACAACGTCCATCTTGACAGCTTGACATTAGTCTATTGACATAATATTATGAACCTAACGGTTATCTAACCTTCTTTTCTACAAGAAAACTAGAAAAGAGCTGATAACTCTTAAACGGCTGAACCAATTTTTTTAGATTATAGCTAAGAACACTCTCGATCAAGCCACCTTTCAAACAAAAAAAACTAAATTAAAATCGGTTCATTCGTTTAGGCGCTACGATGCCACAGACAGATACACAGATACACAGATACACACGTCAAACTTATAACACCCCTCTTTTTGGGTCGGGGGTTAAAAATTTTCAACACCCCCGACAAATCATTTTCAAATAAATAATTATGTATATCTAGGCAATGTCCATCTTGACAGCTTGACATTTGTCAATTGACACTTGAATATTATGAACCTAAGGGTTATCTAACCTTCTTTTCTACAAGAAAACTAGAAAATAGCTAATAACTTTTAAACGGCTGAACCAATTTTTTTGGATTATAGCTAAGAACACTCTCGATCAAGCCACCTTTCCAACAAAAAAAAGTAAATTAAAATCGGTTCATTTCTTTAGGCGCTACGATGCCACAGACAGATACACAGATACACAGATACACAGATACACAGATACACAGACACACAGATACACACGTCAAACTTATAACACCCCTCTTTTTGGGTCGGGGGTTAAAAATAGCGTTGACTTTTTTGAGTATATATATATTAGTAGCGAAAACTACGCGGATGAAGTCTCTGGCGAATCCTACCTACTTAGTAACTTTTTTTTGTGTTCGTAGGAAGAAATCGACCGAGCAGAACCTCCAGATGCCTTCGTAGTGATCTACTCCGTGATAGACAAGGCGTCCTTCCAGAAAGCTGAACAAGAGCTAGCCAGGTTGCTAGATTGTGACATGCTGAGATCAAGACCTGCTTTACTGGTCGGCAATAAGATCGACCTGGCGAGAAGCAGGGCTGTTTCTACACAAGGTAATACAAAACAAGTGGTCCTTTTTGGAGTTGCGTACCTCAAAAGGAAAAATGGAACCCTTATAGGATCACTTCGTTGTCTGTCCGTCTGTCGTGTCTGTCAAGAAATCATTCGTCATCTTATCGGTTTGTATTAAAGTAGCTGAGGGTGTCAACCTGCAACCACATAAGGATGCCAACGCTCCCGGTTACTCACTGTTCTCTGGTGGAAACACAAAACAGTGCAGGATGAATAAGCTTGTAAAGCTCCTCAGCACACTCTTCAAAGTCCACCGTCCTTCCATCTTCGAGGATACAGAGGAAGAATTTGCCAGGTTCCCAAATTCCATGACTTGTCGGAAAACAAAACAGGGATCGGGGGTGACATTTTTGTTATCAAGGCTAGGCCAGAAAAAAACAAGTTTTTATTCATAATATCACTAGCGACCCGCCCCGGCTTCGCACGGGTGGACATTTATTTTTTCTATTTTCCGGGATAAAATATAGCCTATACGGATTCGGAAGAATCCCTCTAAGTAATGGTAAAAGAAATTTTGAAATCGGTCCAGTAGTTTTTGAGCCTATTCAATACAAACATACAAAAATACAAAGGTTTCCTCTTTATAATAATTATAATATCATAAGCATAAAATGTCATGTTTTTCGTTCGATTTAAAAACCATCTGAAACATTCTGGTTATCGAATCAACGGCTTCGCAACTTTGTTTCCCAACTTGCGTGAAGAGGTAACAAAACTTTTGATTAAATTGCTATTTGCTGATTTATATTTTATGACTTCGTTACATTCAGGGATATTATTACCTATCGAAATTACCGACTAACGTAGAATTTTTGACAAAAAATATTAAAAAAAACCAGTCAAGTGCGAGTCAGACTCGCGCACATGGGGTTCCGTGCCATCGTAAAAGATCATGTACTTTTTGATTTTTTATTATTTACGTGGCAGCCATTTTTAAATATTTGTTAGCAGTCACTATACATACACTATACTATACACACTCTGTGTGAATTCCAACTCTTTACCTAAGTATTAAAATTCATGAGCTACAGTCCGCTGATAGGCAGATAGACAGACAGAAATAAAGACAGATAGATGGGCAGACGGATTGACAGCGGAGGCTTTAGAATCCCGTTAGCACTTTTCGGGTACGTAACGATAAAAACTTTTTCTATAATACAAGTGTAAATTAAAAATTTATAACACCCCCGACGATCCAAAGTATTTGAGTTTTCCAAAACATCATTTTCAAATAAATAATAATGCATTTAGGCAACGTCCATCTTGACAGCTTGACATTTGTCTATTGACATAATATTAAGAACCTAACGGTTATCTAACCTTCTTTTCTACAAGAAAACTAGAAAAGAGCTGATAACTCTTAAACGGCTGAACCAATTTTTTTAGATTATAGCTAAGAACACTCTCGATCAAGCCACCTTTCAAACAAAAAAAACTAAATTAAAATCGGTTCATTCGTTTAGGCGCTACGATGCCACAGACAGATACACAGATACACAGATACACAGATACACAGATACACAGATACACAGATACACAGATACACAGACACACAGATACACAGACACACAGATACACAGATACACACGTCAAACTTATAACACCCCTCTTTTTGGGTCGGGGGTTAAAAATTGCGGAACTTATACCATATCGAGGTACCCTTTGTTTGGAAGTACGAAACTGGAGACAGGATGAGGTGGTATTTAATAGGGTACGTCCGCAGTCTGATATGATGATGATGATTATGAATTATATGATTCTTTAAACTTTGTCCGTCTATTAATAAAGCAAATCATTGGAATGTTTTCGTGAAAATAGTTAATTAAACTTTGTCATGTTTATAGCTGTAGGCTTAAATATCGGATGTTCAATTTACTTGAATAATGAGGACAATGTACGGACGATCTATCAAATTGGCCTCGGTATAAGAGCGAGGGCATATTAGCGACTTTTTGTCCCGAAACTTTTTGTGCTTTCATGCTGTTTACACTCTTTATTACAATACTTAGTCACTTTAATTTGCCATAACTTTCTAAAAAGGTGAACTATTAGCTTCTCACTGAAACGCGTAAGACTGAGACTACACGACGCGTTTCTGGTGCGTTACGGCGCCGCACCGGTATAGGTATGAGTATTGGGTAATTAAAAAAAAAAAGATTCCGACGAATTGAGTACCTCCTCCTTTTTTGGAAGTCGGTTAAAAATCAGATCTGGATACGAAAAACCAACTCCGAAGGGTCTGGGGCCGGGCAAATGCGTCGTTTATCTGCGTGTTTCTCCGAGAAGATTTTTGAATATTGAGAATATTATTGATAAAAGACAAGTGTAAATTAAAAATTTATAACACCCCCGACGATCCAAAGTATTTGAGTTTTCCAAAACATCATTTTCAAATAAATAACAAATAATTATGTATTTAGGCATCGTCCATCTTGGCAGCTTGACATTTGTCTATTGACATAATATTAAGAACCTAACGGTTATCTAACCTTCTTTTCTACAAGAAAACTAGAAAAGAGCTGATAACTCTTAAACGGCTGAACCAATTTATTTAGATTATAGCTAAGAACACTCTCGATCAAGCCACCTTTCAAACAAAAAAACTAAATTAAAATCGGTTCATTCGTTTAGGCGCTACGATGCCACAGACAGATACACAGATACACAGATACACAGATACACAGATACACAGATACACAGATACACAGACACACAGATACACAGATACACACGTCAAACTTATAACACCCCTCTTTTTGGGTCGGGGGTTAAAAATGCTGTTAATTTTCGTAAAGACGTTTGGTTAAACCCTCCGATAGTGCCATTTAATACATTAACAAGTGTAAATTAAAAATTTATAACACCCCCGACAAGTGAAGTTACAGTAACTAGACAAGTGTAAATTAAAAATTTTCAACACCCCCGACAAATCATTTTCAAAAAAATAATTATGTATATCTAGGCAACGTCCATCTTGACAGCTTGACATTTGTCAATTGACACTTGAATATTATGAACCTAAGGATTATCTAACCTTCTTTTCTACAAGAAAACTAGAAAATAGCTGATAACTTTTAAACGGCTGAACCAATTTTTTTGGATTATAGCTAAGAACACTCTCGATCAAGCCACCTTTCAAACAAAAAAAACTAAATTAAAATCGGTTCATTCGTTTAGGCGCTACGATGCCACAGACAGATACACAGATACACAGACACACAGATACACAGATACACACGTCAAACTTATAACACCCCTCTTTTTGGGTCGGGGGTTAAAAAGAGCTGCTAACTTTCAAACGGCTGAACTGATTTTCTTGGACTATTCCGCGCCTACGATCCAAAGTATCAGAGTTTTCCAAAACATCATTTTCAAATAAATAATTATGTATCAAGGCAACGTCCATCTTGACAGCTTGACATTTGTCAATTGACATAATATTATGAACCTAACGGTTATGTAACCTTCTTTTCTACAAGAAAACTAGAAAAGAGCTGATAACTCTTAAACGGCTGCACCAACTTTTTTGGATTATAGCTAAGAACACTCTTGATCAAGCCACCTTTCAAACAAAAAAAACTAAATTAAAATCGGTTCATTCGTTTAGGCGCTACGATGCCACAGACAGATACACAGATACACAGATACACAGATACACACGTCAAACTTATAACACCCCTCTTTTTGGGTCGGGGGTTAAAAATCACAATAAATATAAAAAAATTATATTAAAATAATAAGACACTAAAAATATGGGGGTAATTTTTTTGCAAGCAAGCTTTTTATGAGTAAGAGCAAAGCTTGCTCGTCAAGCTTGTATCAGCGTCGGGAGCAAGCTTTACAATAAAGCTTTTATGCGACCGTAAATTAGGCCGTCAATTACAGGAATACAGACTGAATAGGAGAGTTTTCAAGCAAAATTGCGAAACGTAAATAAATAAACCATTATTCATGAAAAATGGGCTCCTTTTAT
This sequence comes from Maniola jurtina, assembly GCF_905333055.1. Lineage (NCBI taxonomy): Eukaryota > Metazoa > Arthropoda > Insecta > Lepidoptera > Nymphalidae > Maniola > Maniola jurtina. Next base: position 2,204,005 of record NC_060037.1, on the reverse strand, counting down.
AACGTCGTTCGATTTATGTCCGTACCAGATTATATTTTTCTGACGTATTAATTTTATGATTCCAACCACGCTTAATAACTTTTTTTGTTAATTAATAATTACAAGCTGGTACCCGGGACATCATCTGCTTTTTTGAAATTGCTGAGGAAATTCTTTAGTTTTCCGAGATAGAACGTAGCCGTCTTCAGGATGAAAGTTATCTCTATGCCAAATATCCTCAGGATGGGTTCATTGTTGATCAGTGGAAAAGTAACAGATAAATAGACAGACGTACTTTTATATTTACAACATTACTATGGGTACAATACATTACGTACGATAGAGTTTCTTTTCTCATTGGTTGATGCTTCATTAAAAGTTTCCGTTTGGAGGGCTAAGGTATATTTTACTCTAACGTTCTAGTTTTTCGATACTCGAAATCAATCAACTTTGTGTTGTACTCGAACTAACCCTGGAAAGTTGTGCAACGCTAACTTCTCTACGCTAAACTATTTTGTAACTTTGCCTTTGTTAACACTTCAACTTTGCCAATTTTGTCCACAGACGGCAAATGCCTCGCCTGCACCTACAAAGCGAAGTTCATCGAAGTATCAGTCGGTATCAACCACAATGTGGACGAGCTCCTGGTCGGCATCCTGAACCAAATACGGCTGAAACAGCAGCAATACTCAGCGGAAGGAGGTAGGGAATCCTCGCCAGCCCACTGGTACAAGTCCAGAGGAGTTGTACGAGCCAGTATGAAAGCTAGGCAAATGTTAACCTGGATTTTCGGCAAAGAGGACACGAAATTCAAAAACTGTGAGAACTTAAACGTCCTGTGAGTGGAAAGTGATGGCCCCGTGTTCGTTTAGACATTGGACTGTGACGCGGGTGTTTTTTTTTAAATTTTAAGTAAGGCAACGGCTGACGTCACTTTGTTTTTGGAAATATGGTACTCTTAGGTTTCGATCCATCATGAGAGAGATAGAACTGAGAATATGTAGACATCAGTCATCATAGACTATAGGCCAGATATAAGTAAAAGCTATGGATGTGGCACCGTGACACGCCATGATACAAGTAACCAGGGTTCGGAACCAGTTGATTTCCCAAACCGGTTTTGATTGTGGTTAAAGTTTCGGTCACTGTTTTAAGTTTTAACCGATTAGTAAGGAAGGTTTTTTCCCGATTCTGTTGAGCGAAATTTAACCCAAATATTTTTTCGGTTTAGTTAGTTGAAACCATGCTCTTACGGAGTTATAATGGTTTCATGAACAATTAGTGCTGTTTCAAAACCGGTTCTAAGCCCTGAAACTGACAGCTAAAAATAATATTATTAATTATGTTAAAAAGTGGAACTAACAGAGAACGGAGAGAACGTTTAAGAAAAAATCAACATGGCGTCTGCGCAGTAGTGTATTTTTAATGCCAAAGAATATCTGTAAATCAATATTAGATGTATTGTGCCAATTTTTTGGAAAAAATTTAAACATAATCGTTTAGATTAAGCCTATATTTAAGTGATAAACGCAGTATTCTCCTTTGTCTCGTCTTTAAAATATGATTTAAATAATAATACGACATCATCAGCAATATTATAGTTATGATATTGAATTACTTACTAAGTATGTACGTATTTGTATTATAAAATTTATAGAATACCTATTATAACTAAGAATTTAAGGGCTGATTTTCCATTCGACAATTTGATGGATTGATAGTTTTCATTCAAAAACAGCTAAAATTCAAAATTCTTGAGTTGTAAGTTAATGCCGATTGAAAAATCAGTCCTAATTATAATATAATAAAACTCGAATACTAAAAAATACAATGTTACTGGACCATTTGATATGTAAAATCATATAATTAATATATTTTATTTAAATATAGCTATGAGTATAAAACATTTAAAATAGGTAACTGTCTGTATCTAGTTTTTACAAGAGAGTTTAAAAACATATGATATTATTTCACATTGCTTTTTTTGCAAAAATTACCATGATACCTAAATAAAAATCATTAATATCGTGAATACTTATATTTAATTTGTTTATGAATACTAATTCGAGAGTGTTTAAAACCTTTACTAGCAGAACGTTCAATTCCGTCGACAAACCCTTAGAAAAATATACCTACTTAATATTGCTTTGTATGAAATATGTATAATTTTATAACATGTATAATTTGCATATTTATTTAGTTATTGTATAATAAAGAACTAGCTATACCATGTACATATAACAACTGCGGATGCACTTAAGGATTTGATGTTGTATAAAAATATAATATAAGATTTATTGATTGTATATTAATTCAATGTTTTATATCTTTGTGATTGTCCAATTTATGTCAAAATATATCATTATAGAATGTTATACATTAAACACAAAATATTATTTCGTTAACAAAATGGTAATTCAGATTTCGAAATTTTCTTCAAGTGTAACAATTAGAGAACAAAATGTTTCTGAAATAAATTAATTTTCTTAAACAATAGCACAATTATTTTGAATTAAATGACACCATATAGGTAATTAAATCAGTTGTGGCACAAAGTTTAAAATGATTTTTGGCTAAATGAATGTTTTACTATACCAAAATTATAGATCAAATAAATCAAAAATTATGGCTGAATGTTATTCTCATCAATAATAATGATTTCAAAACTGTTCTTAAATAATATTATAAATTAGAAACTTCATTATCTCTATTCGAAACAGTGCCTTTAATAATTAATAATGTATGTTAAACCTACACATACTTTACTTACCTATATTCATCTTGAAACTCTTCGTTTTCATGTCTAATTAGTAATTAATAAAATTAATAGTTATTGATGTATTTTTTATATATTTCCCATTATCATAGATTTTGATATAAATTATAAGAGTAAGTATTACTTATGTTAAAGTATAACAGTAATATTGTACAGACATCCGAATTATATAAATGTATAACTTGGTAAATAATTATAATTAAGTATTCGTTATATATAATTTGCGATGTAAAAATATTTTGTGTCTATTAGCTAGTGTGGTATTTAATAAAAGATCTATGATGGTAGGGTTTCCAACATAGTTTCTTGCAAAGGTCATATCGTCGGAAAAAAGGGCAGTTCAAAAGTTTTTCAATCTAGTCGTCTATCTAGACCTGCTCCGTATCCTGCTCAGTTGGCTTCGCTCACACCTCAGCCCTAGAGTTACCCACACAGAAATCGTGTGTGGACAGACCGGTGTTCCGGTAGTAGGAATAGCTAATTAAATCAATTACGATTCTAGCCACGGAAAGAAGTTAGCATAGCGCTTTCTCTTACGTAATATCATACAAATGAAAGAGCCAAAGATCTCAGTGGGCGTTAACCATTTTGAGTTTTGATTACTAATTAGTCATATCCGGGGGTGAAATTTTTAGGCAACCCATATGCAATATATTTATTGACATGTTTAATTGAATATAAAATATGTTTCATCCATTAACCAGCTCGGTGAAGGTCGTTGTATAGCAGGATCTTAACCAATACTGGTGTTTCTGCGGCCTCAGGTTATAATAAATTCATATCTTATAGTACGTGACTGGTTGAGATGGCCATCGGGGTATGGGGCGGGGGGACACCCCGGTTGCCATTTCAACCTGTCGCGCACTATACTATACATGCTCAATGATCTAAAGAAAGCACACCTATTATTACAAGCGCTAACTAACTTTGTTTTCTAAATCCTCACTCACACCTACCTTGAGAGATAATCTGTTTGAAAGCTATCTGAAAGTTCACTTCTCACAATTTGCATACACACAAATTGCCGAGTAAGCTACCGACATAAGCATACTTGACTTTAACAGACTTTCACAGTGTCTGTTGCACAAAAGTCGCTTGAATGAAATGAAATAACTTTTGTTTCAAGTAGGACAACTTGTGCCACTTATGCAAATTCAGGACTCTACTTCCGGTTTGGAAAATAGGAGGTACTGAAAAGAGACTAAACCGGCTCTTTTCAAAACGCAAAATGTTACCATATGCAGATATCGTTGCTGGCTTGTAGAAAGGGCGAATAAGCCATTTTTAACCCCAGACCCAAAAAGAGGGGTGATAATATGACGAGTGTATCTGTGTATCTGTCTGTGGCATCCTAGCTCCTAAATTCAGGAACCGATTTTAATTCATTTACATATGACAGGGAAAAAATATACGATCATAACGGAATGTCGATATCTAGATGCAGCAATTCGTAACTTATATTTTCTGACCGGCCAATTTAGATCGCGTGTATTGTACGCGTCAGTCGAAAAAAAATCGCGTTGTTTTAAAATAAGTGTGAACGCAGCCTAAGCTTGAAACTTTGATTAATTTCGCATAAAATCATCGTCTTCGCCAACCCTCGAACAAATTGAATAATTATTAATTTTACTATAATTTTATACGTCTTATAATTAATGTAGTAAAATGTTTACTTAACTGTAAATAAATAAACAGATTGACAATAAATTTGAATACTGTATGTGATATATTTATTTTATTTACCTTAAAACCCAATTTCGCAGCCAAAGATATGGTCGTTAGTAAGTAGGTACTTACTGTTACAGGTGGATTTAACTTTAAGGGCAGGCCTACACTGCTGAATTTCGCCGCGCAATTTTCGCGGGAAAACTCGCATCGCTGGTGATATTTCGCAGTGCGGGCTTATCGCGTGAATTTATTGACCCCCGACCCAAAAAGCAGGGTGGTATATGGTTGACGTGTGTATCTGTGTATCTGTCTGTGGCATCGTAGCTCCTAAATTAATGAACCTATTTTAATTTAGTTTTTTTTTGTTTGAAAGGTCGTCGAGTGTTCTTAGCTATAATCCGAGAAAATCGGTTCAGCCGTTTGAAAGTTAGCAGCTTTTCTAGTTATTGTAACCTTCCACTAATTGTCGGAGGTGTCGCAATTTTTTGTGTACTATCAAATGGGGTAGAAACTGACAAAAAATTACTCGTAAGCAATTTCACCCTAACCACCTGGGTGCCTGGCCTGGTGCACTTCGACAGATCCTTTTTTCCATGCACATTAACTGTGAAATCGACTCCGTGTTCCCACTATATTACAACAAAGGGTTATTCAAAGGGGCGTACAAAAAATTCCTGAAAGGTCAGCAACGCATCGGCGGCTCCTCCGATGCAAATGTTCATAGGCGGTGGTAATTACTTAACATTAAGTGATCCGCCTGGCTTGCTATTTTTGATTCAAAAAAAACATTATAAATAATCCCGAAGGTTTTATTCACCATGTGTGCTAGGCAAGATCAATAGATACGCAGATTTTTATAAACCCACAAAAAAGATCGCGGATTTATTTCGTACTGGCTTACCATAATGGACGAAATGTCTCATAAATTTTGATAAAGTAAATAGGTGCTACATTTATTAGATAGCCTATTCCCATTTATCGTGATGAATACCCGAACCTGAATAGCAAATGTCTCTCGGGTGACATAGAGTCGACATTTTAGAACAATACCCGCGGAGTATAATAGCATTCCGGTAAAATGCTGTTTGTATAGCCACTTCTGCGGTGTGATATCTATTTATCAGAAGTAGCTGTACGAAGTTATGAAGCAATGTAATAAGGAACAAATAACACCTAACTAGCTTATCCGCCCGGCTTCGCTCGGGGGAATTTCATATAATAATTATTATTAAAGCAGGAATAATAATATTAATTAAGAGGATGGTGAAAGACCTCAGTTATCTATTTAGTAAAGGCTATCAAACGTATTTCATATTACATTATAATATACTATATATCAAAACGGAACTAACATGGTCAGCGGCTCTCTTCGTATGAGAAGAAAAAATAAACTCGAACTGCTTTTTTCTTTTTAAACTAATAATTATTAATTATGTACAGTCGTATGCACATAATTAAGAACGACTACCTACTTCATGGCAAACATATAAAACTGCTTATACTTTGTCGTAAAAACATTGATAACTTTTGACCATTCAAATTGTAATTTCAGGATTCATTTTTAGGCCATTCAGATTTAGGTATAGAACGAACTTTGTTTGCTTAGACTTAAGACACTGTTAAAATGAGACAGCGTTACATCGCTGATATAAATCCATCATCTCGTTTTAACTAAAACTTAACAGGGCTCTCTCCGTCACTCGTTTCATACAATCGTAGTTCCAATTTCATTTGAATATTAAGCAACCAAAGTCCATGAAATTTTGCAGACATATTCTAGAAACTAATATCTGTGTCTGTGGTGTTTTAGATTTTTCTAAAAATATGTAGTTTTAAAATTACAGGGGCTCAAAGATTTGTATGAAATTTTTTAAGACCGCGTAAATTTGAAACCGAATATTTTAACAGAAATCTGGAAAACCACAGACATAGATATTAGTTTCTAGAATATGTCTGCAAAATTTCATGGACTTTGGTTGCTTAATATTCAAATGAAATTGGAACTACGATTGTATGAAACGACTAACGGACAGAGCCCTCTTAAGTCTGAGCAAAGTCAAAGTACGCTCTAAAGATTTCAGCATTAGAATCTTTCGCTTGCTAGGTATCAAACAAGCTGTAGGGTGCCGTTGGATTTAGGTGACGCAAGATGGTGGCGCATGGAAGTCCCTACTTGAGACCTAGGTCCAGGAGTTGGTGTCTATCGGTTCATTATGACGAAAATAGCACCAAATAACGACTTTACAGCCTTGCATAATAACTAACTTAGTATTTTTAAGTCTTTCTTTTTAGATGATGGTTGAAATCACGTGATATACAAGGCACCAAAAGCTTAATTGGCTATAATCCGCTGTGACTAACTGGAAATGGCTTGGCAAATAGGCATTGTAAGGTCTATATCTCCTGAGGATGCTTCGGTGTCGGGGCGAAACGTGCGTCGAGGGGTTTTGGGGTTTGTGTGGTGCTGAGTGGTAGTGGTGCGTATTGCTTGCTAGGTGGCTGGCTTTTCCTGCATGTTTATCAGTGGCAGGGTGGGTGGTGCATGTCGCATGCTGCATGTTGCACATACAGATTTGTTTGGTTTAGCGGATTATAGCAAATTAAGCTTTTGGTTCCTTGTATATCATGGACTTCCGCAAAATAATGCCTGCTTCTATACTACATTTGAAATCACATCACACGTAGGATGACGTAGATAAGTATTTGAATAAGTAAAGTATTTGGTGCCCTTTGCCCTTAAATGTAAGTCGCGAGGGGTTCGTTCCAATTAAAAAGGGTAAAATGGCCTCATTGATGTAACTCGTAATGAAGAGCTAGCTGGGTTACAACCAGCTCTGTAGGCTTTATAATATCTCTTATACAATATTTTTGTGTAGTACGTTCAATTGTTCATGCAACAAATGCTTTAGATTTAAAACCCTCTAATTTAAAAGAATCTTTAAGTATAAAGAATATAATGTCCTCTCGACCGAATTTCGCCCACGGCGGCCAAGCTCCATAGAGATTAGCCAACTGCGTGGGAGATAGTATATGCACACACTATTCCCTCACTCTCATAGCCCGATGGCACAGGAATCCGATAGGTACAACCGGAGAGAGATCAGGCGCAGGACCGACGGCAAAGCTCTCTGAAACACGGGGGTAAAGAACCACCAACTTCCTATATAACACCGAGCTAGTACCTACTGGAAAAATCCAATCCTATTTTTGGCCAGGACCTCGTCATCTGCAGTCGAACATAGAACCACTAGACCAAGGAGGAAAAGTCTATGAATACATTATCTTTACTTTATACTTATACTTTACTAAAACCCGACTACGATCGTCTATAATAAACGCTAAAATATTTATACATAATAAATTGTTTTTCTGTCGCTTTGTATATTTTAATGTTATAGTACAATTATATTCCTAAATTTTCTCTCTTTCATTTGACATTCAATAGCAAAAAAAAACCTTTTTTTATGCAACATCCGTTAGCTCAATTTTTTTCGTAAAAATATAACCTATATTACCCGGACCTTTATAACTCATCAATTGACAACTCATTCATCAAAATCGGCCCAGTAGTTTAGGTGCTACGGTGGAAAACACAGAATATGGATAAACACAAAACATAGACTGTTAAAATCATTTAACCCTTTCTTTTGGCTTTGCCGTAGTTGGGTAAAAAGGATAAACTGATTGACTGACATAATATTGTTATAACGAGCACCTTTCACCACTGGGTCTTGAATTTTGTTACTTGAGATTTTACGTATACGTTTTCCCTTTATTTCAAAAAGGCAAATAGGTGAATAATAATATTATCTTACCTATCTTTTCGACTTCTTTCGAACTCTCCGATGGGCCTCCTATTAACAGACAGGCCTTTATTAAGGATGTTTCAAAGAGGATGTGTGATGTGTAGGCCTATTTGAATAAAATCTATTTTGAATAGAATATTCGGCTATGATAAAACCAGGTACCCATACCTACCTATAGTCCGTAATAAATGACTTCTTACGCGCCATTTTAACTGGTCATTCTGTCACGAAAAAGTACGGTACACCTAATATTATAACGGCGAAAGTTTGTGTGTGTGTGTGTGTGTGTGTGTGTGTGTATGTTTGTTACTTTTTCACGCAACTTTCATTCTCCACGCACGCTTCCTTCATTTTACAGAATAAAATCTAGTATAGACTAGATTTTATTCTAGAATAAAATCTAGTATAGACTAGATTTTATTCTGGATTTTATTTGGAGAGTGACATAGGTCACTCTCCAAATCTTTAACTGTACCCATGCAAAAAAAAACACGCCAATCCTTGTGCCGTTGCGACGTGATTGAAAGACAAACCAACAAAAAACACACTTTCGTATTTATAATATGGGTAGTGTTTTGTCCAAGCAGACTGCTTCTGAGACCTGAGTTCGTTTGATCAATTAACAACTTTTCTGTACTCTCTGGTGACTGGCCGACCATACGAGGTATAATTAACCCCTAATATTGACATAAATTGACAAACAAGCCGCCGCCATCGAAACGTGGTCATTTATTCATTATGCCTACTAATGTACTCATGTTATTACCCGGGCCTGCACCCCCCATCCGTAATGTGTCGATATGGGAATGCTAGGGATGGCAAAAAATGGTTTGTTTTGTTTTCTCAATCAATAGACGCCCGTAATTAACAATAATTATAATCAATCTATCATAATTATTAAATCTGTCGATCAGTTATTTAGCAACGTTGTAATAAACGTTGTAATAAAACTTATAAAGTCATTAAGAAATATTCCATATGCTAGCTATATTAAAACATAATGAAAACTCTACCGTGGTGGGCAGTGCATAATCTTCTTCTTCGTTGTAACACTCTTGGCAGAGCGGTCGTGGTCATTACGAAGCAACGTTTGAGGTCAAACGTCAAGAGGAGGTTATACGCCTAATTACGCCTAATACGACTCAGTGGTAAGCGCTGTGGTCTTATTAGTGGCAGGTCCCGGGTTCAAATCCCGGCAGGGGTTTGGAATTTTATGGTCTGGTTTGGTGAGAGGCTTAGGTCGTGGCTAGTTACCACCGTACCGGCAAATCCGTGCCGATTTATCGTTCCAGTACGATGTCGTATAGAATCTAAAGTGGTATGAGTTTAATAAAACTACCACACTCCTTCCAGGTTAACCCGCTTCCATCTTAGACTGCATGATCACTTACCACCAGATAGATTACAGTCAAGGGCTAAATTGTATCTGAATTTAAAAAAAACTCTACCGCATCTGCTTTCAGTCCGATTGTAACTACGTAACTGTCTATTTGATTCGATCAAGGCAGTGGCCAGTGTTGCATGAAACGTAGTACGAACTAACTATGAGTCTGTTGCGTTTTGCGTTACGTGTTTAACAGACGTGAGGTGGCGCCTGGGGGCCCCTAGTTTTGAATGACAATCATGTTAGAGACGCGGTTTCTGTGCTTTGTCGTTCACTGCATTGTTATATTTGGTCCATAGATTAAATAGTCTGGATTTAATACTTAGTCACTATTAGATAATACCACAATTGATAAGAATAAGAATATATAAGAATTGTCACAGAAATTTAATTATTGGCACGTATGCCAATCAGAATAACAGAACGAAACTGTACCTACCTATTGTCCTAAATATATTAGCTTTTTATTATTGCTCACAATACAAATTGTGTCCAACGAACTAAAATTTTCATACAAACGCATGACCTATTGACATTAAAACCCTCTATATTGACGGTTGCAGCAAGATTAACACCCGTATTCACAAACGTTACTATGAGGTCTCACAGTGCCCTCGAACGCACAGTGTCCGTTCCACCAATCAGATGACTGTATCACGTCAATTTACAATGATCTGATTGGTGGAACCTACACTATGCGTTAGAGCGCACTGTGAGACCTCATAGTAACGTTTGTGAATACGGCCGTAATAGTAGTAAGTAGTAGTACCTAAAGTACTTAGTAGAGTAGCTACTTAATTTTCATCTATTGACATTAAAAACCTCTATAGGCTAAAATGCACTATTGTAGCATTACCTACTAAGTACTTTAAATTCATCCAATCACAATATTAATATTGTAGCAATGTGACATCCACAACTTTCGTGCTAAAGAGGCCGGTTACCCTAGCGGCCCTACAGATTTTCATTAAAAAAGCATTATTGATCAACCCTGATTTATGATAGTAGGTTGGGGGGATGCGACGGGCCCAATTTCGGAAATCAATTGGTCTCGTTGGGGCTTCGCACTCGTTTGCGGGGCGGGCTGACGGCGATTGGTAATTTCCATAAGGCGGATCGCACAGGCGTTCGTTAGATATCCGACGGGACAAACACAGCCGGCACCTGTTCACGACAGGTATGAAACTTATACGAGGCTTCACATATGTATACTGGCAGGCGTCAAATGTAGATAACATTTGACGCCTGATCAGTCTCGTATGATTGAGGTTCTCAATCATACGAGACTTGTGACTTGATGAATTATTGTGATTCTCAGTGTAAATTCTTTGACCAGAACGCGAATCTGCGAAATGCTATTTTTCCGGGTCCGGGGTTCGACCCGGGTACGTAACTTTTTTAATCGTTTTAATCAATCTGAATACATCGTGAGGAAATTTTCGATGCTGGAGAGTTCTCCATAATGTTCTCAAAAGTGTGTGAAGTCTGCCAATCCTCACTTGACCAGTGTGGTTGAAAACATATCATTCTGAGAGGAGACCCGTCTGACGCAGTGGTAAGCGCTATGGTCTTATTAGTTGGAGGTTTCGATTTCTTCGATTCCCGGGGTTTCGAATTTTATAATTCGTAGTCTGGTCTGGAGGCTTCGGTCGTGGCTAGTTATCACTAGTGCCGCCAAGCGATTTAGCGTTCCGGTACGATGCAGTGTAGAAATTAAACGGGAACATGGGTTTAATAAAAACTGCCATACCCCTTCCAGGTTAGCCCACTTCCATCTTAGATTACAAATCATCACTTACTACCAGATGAGATTGCAGTCAAGGGCTAACTTGTATCTGAATAATAAAAAAAGACAGCTCAGTAGTGAGCTGGCAATGGGTTGTGATGATGATTAAAGCTTCATAGTGACAATAGGCAAACTTTATGCCAAAAAAATCATATGTGGATGGATATAGTTACTCGTATTATACGGCATGCCCAGTATGCAATAAAATTTTGGCACGCATGACAATGAGGCTCATTAAAGCATGCCTGTATGCCGCCATCTTGCGACTGCCAACTGCCGTTTCCGCTTCCGTTCCAATTTTAAATCCTGAACTCAGAATTGTATGAATCATCCACATTCAACAAAGCCTTCATTAGTGAAAGCGTAGGAGTCCAGAGAATTACTTAAAATGCAGAAAACCTACCAATTTTGTACTCTCAGCATCGTTTGATGTCTCCTCATTTCTGTGATTGTGACCCCTTTGCCTGTTAATACATAGGTAGGTGAAGTAAGTAATATTGTATACCAAAACGCAATAATATCCACATTTTTGCTAGCAGGTAAGATACCAGTTTACTATAATAGTACGAAACTTTATAAAATAAAGTGTAAGATAGTACATAAATCTCTAGTCTTATTTAAACTCTATTCAATTTACATGCGGATACAACAGATGAGTTTAGATGTTTCAGTATATTCGACGGTGAAACAACCATGTTAACCGCAAACCTACCTCTATTTCTACACATTCGTTTCGTGGGTCAACGACGTCCAATGTTTGTAAATTGGGCCACAGTGCTTTGCCGAATATTCGCAAATACTTCCTCTTGCGGTGATAGCCCAGTGGTTAAGACGGTTATTCGAAAGGTCGGGGACTCGATCCCGGGCTCTAAACTTGACCTCTAACTTTTCAGAGTCATGTGCGTTCTAAGCAATTACCTAAATACTTAGGTATCACAAACCTGCATACCTGAGAGTTTTCCATAATGCTCTCGGGCATTGGGCAATCTACACTGGGCCAGCTTGGCAGACTATGGCCTAAACCCTTCTCATTCGGAGAGGAGTATTTACTCAGTAGTGCGTCAGCGATGAGTTGATCCTGATGATGATAATTTTCTCTTACATTTAAATTCATATATACATATCTACCTAGTACCTACTCCTTGTGACGTAGCATGCGAGTTTTAAAATACAAATAACTCCGAAAAGGGGTGCTTGTCTGGGAGCAAACCACGGACCCACCAAATGAGACACTGTCACAATTTTTTCAGTTAAATCGATAAATGTAGGTAATATTGTTGTCAATTGTCATCATCATCGAACCTCAGACATCCCCCAAATACAAGACGTCTTAACCAATCGCCGTTTTATACATCGATAAATTAGTTTACATTATTAGTTTTAGGTACTTACGTCGATAAATATATTATTATTGATATAATTTATCTAAAACTCTGAAAAAAGAATTGTTCGCGTCGTCAAATCCCGGCAACGCTGTAAGGGAAGCTATAAAAGCCTTGTAAAACGACATCAAATATCACAAAAGTTTCAAAAGAAATCACTTATTTTTTTACGCTCATCTGCGAGGAAAAGCCTTCATCGCTTTTCATAAAATATATGTATAAAATGTTCAGAATATTTCCTTCCGCGAAATCTGTTACTCGTGTAGGACAATAATACCACTTTTTTATTTTTCACAATATAAGTTTTCATAACACAGACCCTCCCATAAGGAAGAATTTTCGGAAATCCTACCCGAATGAAGCTGTAACGGGCCAGCTTGTTTAACCATAAATGGATACTTACTTACTTTTTATAAATTCAATATTGAACAGATTTTGCAGAATTTAATATATGACTCCAATTTCAGCCAAATTGCTCTGAGCATTAAAGAAATAAATGTCATGCTCAACCTATTCCATACTGGCATAAGCCATAATATTACCCTTGCGTGTAGGGTTGCCAGCAAGACCAATATTTCTTTTATACATAGGTATACAAGTGTAAATTAAAAATTTATAACACCCCCGACAAATTATTTGAGTTTTCCAAAACATCATTTTCAAATAAATATTTATGTATCTAGGCAACGTCCATCTAGACAGCTTGACATTTGTCAATTGACATAATATTATGAACCTAACGGTTATCTAACCTTCTTTTCTACAAGAAAACTAGAAAAGAGCTGATAACTCTTAAACGGATGAACCAATTTTTTTGGATTATAGCTAAGAACACTCTCGATCAAGCCACCTTTCAAACAAAAAAAAGTAAATTAAAATCGGTTCATTCGTTTAGGCGCTACGATGCCACAGACAGATACACAGATACACAGATACACAGATACACAGATACACAGATACACAGACACACAGATACACAGATACACACGTCAAACTTATAACTCCCCTCTTTTTGGGTCGGGGGTTAAAAAGTACCCATAAAAGGATAACTGACGGATTGATTTAACAGCGATTTAAGCTATGCATAAGCAAACAACTTAAATTGCTGGGTCTAAAACTTGAGTTTTTGTTTAAAGGTCTAAAATTGACTCTCGCTATGAAAGGATTTTAAGAAATAAGGCTCTCAACGGGAGCTTTATTCTAACACGGACGAATTCACAAAAAAAAAGAGGTACTTTTATATTAGGATTTGTAAAAGCAAACCAACCTTAGCTTGTTACAGTGTACAGCTACTACGGGTTA